>NC_143033.1:54202500-55560000 GCF_057628025.1 Oncorhynchus mykiss
AAATGGTAAACAGCTTAGACCCTCAGCCATCACAGGATTGACTGACTGGCTGGCACACCATGCAGGGGCTCGTTGGCACATTGAGGTTGAGTCTCACCCATGGGCTCCAAGGCTGCGTGCCTCTGCATGACGAGCCCCAGCATCAGCTCCAGCCTCCTAGTTTTATCTGAACAGTCACTCTGAATAGCACAAACAAAAGAGAACAAAAAAGGGGAACTGCAGGCTGTCTCTGTCTCCCTCCGGTCCCTCTGCATACAAAATACACACGTCAAAATGTCAGACACATACTCATTCAAGTTCCGCTGTTTCAGTGGGTCCCCGTGCATCTGGCTTGGTCAGTGGAACCTTGTCCAGGCTGTTTCTAATGAGGGAAGACTTGGCATTGATGCTATCTCCTGGTATTTCTCCAGGGAAAGCGATGTGCCCATTTTGACAGCAGGTAGAGGAGAAGTGGTTTACATGCTAATGCATCTTGAAGGATTCAGCATCTTTCTGTTCAGCGGGGAGAAGGCTGCATGACATGGAGTTAGAGCTGAAGGTATGTCCAGTTCTGAATTTTATCCTGTTTTCACTATTGGAAAACTGTTAGTTGCTGAATTTTAATTAAATAGATGCAAATTTCTAGGTGTGTGTTTTCTCTAGTCCGGTAGCCATTTGAATGGACCATCAGACAGAAAGCATTTAAGCAGGTCAAGTGCTTTGAAAGTAATCCTCTCCCCATTTGTTTTATTTAACTAGGCAAGTCAGCTAAGAACAAATTCTTATTTTCAATGGCGGCCTAGGAGTTGCCTGCCTTGTTCAGGGGCAGAACGACAGATTTTTACCTTGTCAGCTTGGGGATTCGATCTTGCAACCTTTCGGTTACTAGTCCAAAGCTCTAACCACTAGGCTACCTGCCGCCCCATTCACCCAACTCCCCTGAATCTCCATGACAAGGAACCCAACTGAGGGTACACTTTCCTAATTCAACAGAGCAGGAAAGACTGCATCATTTACTGCCCACATACTAGCAGGTGTGTGATATCCACCACCACACACACCCAGCGACCCTAGCCCAGCCCAGTGATACCTCCCACAGGGCTTTCCATCAGGGCCTGGCAGGATCAATCCCCGTTTAAGAGGCTTCCCTCACTTTTTGACTGCCTGCTGCTTTTTGACTAACACCGGTGTTACACTAGTATATACACCGTAATGTTATACTAGAGAAATTGCATTTCCATAGCTAGGGCTAACAGTGGGGACTTGTGAAGAGCAGAAGCAAATAACCATAATCAAAACAGTTTTTTTTTAGAAGGTATTAAAGTCCACAGTTAGCCATTGTTATGTAAATGCCATCTGAAAAGTACCAGTGGCCATCTTGGCCCCAAGTGAGAGCAGGTCCACCGGAGCCATGGCCCAGTAAGACACATGTGCCAGCTCGCGTAGACGGAAACAGAAAAGTCTGAGCCTTTTGGGTAAAAAAACTGGGGTAAATCCTGCATGGAAATGCACCAAGATGGGTCTTAGGCCATGGTATTCCATGGCTGTAGTAGCTAGCAGAGCACTTGTTGAAAGGTAAGCAAGAAGATGGCGCTGGGGTAAGGGATCACAGTGTCAGGTTTTCTAAGGCTTAGACAGCCGATAACTTCATCCCGAGTGCGCACCCTCCCTCTCCTCCACCTCGGAAAATGGCACCATTACTAGTGGTAGTTATTTCACACAAAACTATTTTAGACAGGGATTGTTCATTACCTTTCATAAAATGTCGAGCACATTGATCGCAGCCCGAAGGAGTCACTGATGAATGGCTCTGACTTTCTATAAGCCCTGTGCAACTACAAGGGTTGGTGGCACTGTTTGTTGTGTTTTTATCCGCTTTATTGGATTGCAAATAAGGAGTATTATATAGGTTTACATTCAAATCGGTAAGTAATGAATCATTACAGTACTTGTCTTTCTATTGTCTGATCATTTCAATTCCGCACACTCATCACAGATGCCTGATGTGGAGCCCTTTGTTCATTAGAATATGAACACTAACTCAATGTGACCCCGGTGATTATCTGCAATTACCCTTTGTGAGGAACATGATTGATGTTGTTTTTTTTATTGCACATTCATGGCTCCAAGGAATTTAAAGGTAGATAAACAATGTTAGCATTTCCATTTCTCCATGAGATCAAAGTAAAAAAAAAAAAAAGATTTGTGTACTCCTCCCTGCCTCCTTTCCAACCTGGGACATAATCATATCCATCCATTGCCTTTCAGGCAAACCCTGAGTGTAAATGATCCATATTTCACAGTGGCTTGTTAAGGCCTTCCTGTCTATAGTACTCACTATCGGTGGCTCTCAGACCGATGTGAATAAAAAAAAAAAAACTACCAACTAGCTGCAGGGCTCGTCTCTGCTGCCGATGTGAACAAAACGCTATTTGCATTCCTAATGAAAGTGTTTTGAACGGCACTCTGCGATAATTGCGGAGGCGGAGGCAAAGCACATAAACAAAAATGGGAATGGCCCACTCTTATTGGAGTTAATATGGGCCTGTCAAGATGGCCCCCGTCCCTTCAGCTGACACGGTGCTCAGAAAGATAGAGGGGAACGACCGACGAGAGAATGTGCTCTGGAGGGAGGAAAAAAATCTGTGTTGAGAAGACGAGAAGAATGAGGGTGTGGGTAGTGTTTCATCTATTTCCATCACAATGTATAATTTAAAATTCAAAGCTATTTTGGGCCATTTCTAGCTGGTAGAGTGAAAGCTGCTTCATTTGAATACAAGAGTAATGATGGTAATGGGGGTGATTATACATTTAGCCGTGCCCTCGTTTGGCACCACCGACTTGCTGCTCTCTCCAATCTTTCGGTGTTTTTGTTTTCTGCTCTGAAACTCTGCCATTGTCTTTCTCCGGCACTCTCTCTCCCCTTCTGTTTCTCCATCTGTAACCCGTTGGGCAGACAGGCGAAGAGTGGCTGTAATTTATCAGCTGCCTATCCATTTCCCTGCTGTTGGTGTGGGCGGTGGTGGAGGAGCTGATGTTACAGTAGAGATGTAGTGGGCGAAACCCCCAGGTCTGTGACACCCTTCAGATAGGAGCACGCTCGGGTCAGAAACCGTCTCCTATGATGTCTCCAACATACAACCTCAGCTCAATGTCTCAGGTGATACAAGTTCACCACCGGGGTATTAGCTTGTAATAACGTTTACTAGACCTACTCCAATAATCTGCTTATAGCAAGTAAAAATTTGGCCATTTACACACGTCAATATAACAATGTGGTTGTGAGTAAACTGTTCTATGTTTAACGAGAATGTTGGGTTAGCAACTTTCGCATCATCCAGGTTTGTCAGAGGTTAAAATTAAATCAATACTGAACTTATTGTCAGTACGACGGAAAATTCAAGCGAGGCCATGTTTCAACAGCAATCACACCCTGTATGATATGATTTATAGTTTCTTCTGAATGGGTGATCATCCTCGGCAGAGTCATGAATACGTGAGGAGAGGGAGAAGGAGGAGGAGCGGCTGCAATGGGGTGAGACCGAGGGGCTGGAGGGGGAGATGGTTGGGAAGAGAGGGAGGGGTGCGGTACGGTACAAGGGGCGGAGGGGGAGGCAGTGGTAGGGAGATAGGGAGGGTGCAGTACAATACGGGGGTCCTATGCCTCATTAACTTCAGCAGGTCAGAGGACTCAAGGTCTCCATAGTGAATGAATGGGGCTGCTCCAGTGCCTGCCACCATAAATATGAGAACACTTCACACAGACAGAACCACAGAGGAAGTACACGTCTCACTTCAGAGCTGTGGTGGTTGACTCACGTCTCTTCTGTGGTTGCAGTGTTGGGCTTGGTAAAATAAATGAAAAGCCGAGAGGCATGTTGCTCAGTGCCCCTGTTTTGCATGAGAAGGTGTTAACCTTTCATTGTTTTTACAGTGGATGGAGACAGGGAATAACACAATGAATATCACAATTTGGAGGCTGGGGAAATTCCTCTGAAACACACAGCTTGGATAAGGATGTGCTCATCTACTCTTTGATGTCAAAGCCAAGCTCTCATCCTGTCACCCCAATGCACATTAAAGAGACACAGCCTCCTCTGCTCTCCATGCCTACCTGGCAGTCAAATCTGCCAGACAATCCAAGCCATCAATTCAGATTGAAAGAGCCCCAGCAGAAAGGCGTGTGAGAGCCTGATTACAATGATTGTAGACACGGTCAATTTGTCCAGGGAGAATAAAATGATCATGCCATTCTGATTCTTACATTGAAGAGAACTGGCAAATTGCGTTTTTGATAAGCCAAGTACATCAGTCAACTTTAAGCAGTCATTTAATTCCTGTTCACTAATCTTAAAAGATGTACTCCAGTGATAAAAAAAAACTTTTGCTGTTGAAAAGCGATATCCCAAGTATTAATGCAGTGAAATAGTGTGGTTTTTTTAGACACAATGGCACACTTCAAGGAGTAGGGCATTCAAGGAGTTGGTATGATGGTGATTTGTGATGTCATCAGCCTCCCCACTTGCTTGAGGAACAATAGGGAACAGAAGAAGAAAGCCCACCTACTTACCTGGACCACCTATTGACATGTGCCTTTCGTTAAAGGTCCAATATTTCTGTGTAACAATTAGGTACCTTAGTGTGATTGTTTTCAATTTTTAAAAAAGTGTCATAAAGAAACATAAATAGCTTTTTAGCTTCTTTTTTTTGAAGACTGTCTGGGAGTGGTCTGAGTTGGGAGGTGAAAACTGAAAATTATCTGTTATGTTTGGAATTCTCTTTCTTATTGGTCTATTAACTAAATTACCTCACGGTGATATCACCATGGAAGGCCAAAACTCCATCCCACCAAAACAGGCAGAAATTTATGGCGTTCTTTTCGAACCGTTCTTACGCTAAAAGGGTATTTTCACAGTAATATTCCAACCTCATAGTGTGGAAATATATACATTGCTCAAAAAAATAAAGGGAACACTAAAATAACACATCCTAGATCTGAATGAATGAAATATTTTTATGAAATACTTTTTTCTTTACATAGTTGAATGTGCATAGTTGAAAATTATCAATGGAAATCAAATTTAGGTCTGGATTTGGAGTCACACTCAAAATTAAAGTGGAAAACCACACTACAGGCTGATCCAACTTTGATGTAATGTCCTTAAAACAAGTACAAATGAGGCTCGGTAGTGTGTGTGACCTCCACGTGCCTGTATGACCTCCCTACAACGCCTGGGCATGCTCCTGATGAGGTGGCGGATGGTCTCCTGAGGGATCTCCTCCCTGACCTGGACTAAAGTATCCGCCAACTCCTGGACAGTCTGTGGTGCAACGTGGTGTTGGTGGATGGAGCGAGACATGATGTCCCAGATGTGCTCAATTGGATTCAGGTCTGGGGAACGGGCGGGCCAGTCCATAGCATCAATGCCTTCCTCTTGCAGGAACTGCTGACACACTCCAGCCACATGAGGTCTAGCATTGTCTTGCATTAGGAGGAACCCAGGGCCAACCGCATCAGTATATGGTCTCACAAGGGTTCTGGGGATCTCATCTCGGCAGTCAGGCTACCTCTGGCGAGCACATGGAGGGCTGTGCGGCCCCCCAAAGAAATGCCACTCCACACCATGACTGACCCACCGCCAAACCGGTCATGCTGGAGGATGTTGCAGGCAGCAGAACGTTCTCCACGGCATCTCCAGACTGTCACGTCTGTCACATGTGCTCAGTGTGAACCTGCTTTCATCTGCGAAGAGCACAGGGCGCCAGTGGCGAATTTGCCAATCTTGATTTTCTCTGGCAAATGCCAAACGTCCTGCACGGTGTTGGGCTGTAAGCACAACCCCCACCTGTGGACGTCGGGCCCTCATTACCACCCTCATGGAGTCTGTTTCTGACAGTTTGAGCAGACACATGCACATTTGTGGCCTGCTGGAGGTCATTTTGCAGGGCTTTGGCAGTGCTCCTCCTGCTCCTCCTTGCACAAAGGCGGAGGTAGCGGTCCTGCTGCTGGGTTGTTGCCCTCCTACGGCCTCCTCCACATCTCCTGATGTACTGGCCTGTCTCCTGGTAGCGCCTCCATGCTCTGGACACTACGCTGACAGAAACAGCAAACCTTCTTGCCACAGCTCGCATTGATGTGCCATCTTGGATGAACTGCACTACCTGAGCCACTTGTGTGGGTTGTAGACTCAGTCTCATGCTACCACTAGAGTGAAGGCACAGCCATCATTCAAAAGTGACCAAAACATCAGCCAGGAAGCATAGGAACTGAGAAGCTGTCTGTGGTCACCACCTGCAGAACCACTCCTTTATTGGGGGTGTCTTGCTAATTGCCTATAATGTCCACCTGTTGTCTATTCCATTTGCACAACAGCATGTGAAATTTACTGTCAATCAGTGTTGCTTCCTAAGTGGACAGTTTGATTTCACAGAAGTGTGCTTGACTTGGAGTTACATTGTGTTGTTTAAGTGTTCCCTTTATTTTTTTGAGCAGTGTATATAAAACACATGAAAATCACGTTTTTTGACTGCATTGGGCCTTTAAATAGAACAGGTGATAAATTAGGTGAAAATTTGACTTTAAATGAATAGCTCCATACTAATTAGTTGTATCTTATATTGTGCAAGGAATTGTAAGGAATGTCTTTGAGGAAATGTTACATCATGTCATGCACAAAAACAGTACAGTGCTTTTAGCAGGGCTGCAGTTAGGGCAGGCAAGTACAACATGCATAAAGTTAATAATAATAATTATAATAATAATAATAATGCTGTAAATGCAGTGTATTTTCAACAGGGGACTACTAATACTGTCAAACAACCTTGGTCTAACCAGCCATCTTGATACGTGAATTCAAGTAAATTCCGTACCCAATGGTATAACTGACCTGTGACTCTCACATTATTTGTTTGGTACGCTTGAGGATGAAGGCAGGAGTTGCACTGCAGCATAGCTGCATTGAGCAACAAAGACAAATGGAAGGAATGCACTGAAGCATTTTATTAACATCTTCCCAAGCTACCCACACAATCTGACCCCAAACAAAACTCTTAACTAAATGAACAGCCAGGGAAGAATATGCTTTCATCATGCCCTCCAGGAGACAAGAGTGCTCACATCCATTTCATCTCTCCTTCAGATGCACAAAGGACTTCAGAGAGTCCCTGTGATAGTCTATTTTCCTTCTTTGTCTCAGCCCACGTCCCTCTCCCCAGACAGCCGACTGCATGGAGCCTTGAGGACTGCAGCAGTGTTACTTTCCTCTTTTCAAGCTAATTTCTATTCCATGCTGTCTGGTTAGGGAAGAAGATTCTCATTTATAGAACCAGGTCACACTCGGAATCAGGTCACCACAACAACAGCAGTGAAAGGAGAAACATATTTGACTACCAAAAAATGAATAGGTGAATATGTAAAAAGGGTAGGATATTTAAAATAACTATTCTTCTTTTCCATGGTACTACTAGAGACTTGTTTTAAAGTATACTAATTTGATCTTTATGTTTTCAGTGTTTCCTTCAGACTAAACTGAGGTGTTTGATACAGGAGAAAGATGATATGAATCTGTGTGTGTGTGTGTGTGTGTGTGTGTGTGTGTGTGTGTGTGTGTGTGTGTGTGTGTGTGTGTGTGTGTGTGTGTGTGAGTTTGTGTGTGTGTGTGTGTGTGTGTGTGAGAGATTAGGAGGCAATATCTACCTGTCCATCAATGTCATCATAGTGCCTGCTTGACTGTCCTGCTGTAAGCTATTCCATCTATCTGTCTGGAAGGACCGGCAAGCAACCGATGCCCGCCAACTGCTCCTAGACTGACTTAAACCCTGTTGATTCACAACCCCTCTTCTTTCAGGTCAGCTCTCAATTCCATGTTTGTTATTCTAACATTGGCATCATGAAGAATATGAAGAGAATCATTTAAAAGTGTTAAGTTTATAATTATGTTTTGGTTGATCCAAGTGTGAATAACAAGGTCATGTACTGTAGATAAACCCTTTAGTCAGACACTCTAATGCCAAATAATTGGCTCTGTGCTTCACATGCTAATGAATTCTGCTGTGAGAAGTTTGGTGGAAAGTTGAGCAATATAATACCTTGGAGGGCCTTGGAGGCCACCCCACTGACTAGACACTAATTGGTGGATTCGATACAATATTTTTAGGACTATTCACAGTTTAGTTGAGCTGAACATAAAGACCACCAAAATTCAGGGTGTCTTGGAGATGTTCTTTCCCGAATAGGATGCTCTCATTTTCCATTCTGTACTTTCATTTTTTTATTACTTTTTAGTTAATGCTGTTTGTACAGTGGGGCAAAAAAGTATTTAGTCAGCCACCAATTGTGCAAGTTCCCCACTTAAAAAGATGAGAGGCCTGTAATTTTCATCATAGGTACACTTCAACTATGACAGACAAAATGAGAAAAAAAATCCAGAAAATCACATTGTAGGATTTTTAATGAATTTATTTGCAAATTATGGTGGAAAATAAGTGTTTGGTCAATAACAAAAGTTTATCTCAATACTTTGTTATACACCCTTTGTTGGCAATGACAGAGGTCAAACGTTTTCTGTAAGTCTTCACAAGGTTCACACACTGTTGCTGGTATTTTGGCCCATTCCTCCATGCAGATCTTCTCCAGAGCAGTGATGTTTTGGGGCTGTTGCTGGGCAACACGGACTTTCAACTCCCTCCAAAGATTTTCTATGGGGTTGAGATCTGGAGACTGGCTAAGCCACTCCAGGACCTTGGAATGCTTCTTACGAAGCCACTCCTTCGTTGCCCGGGCGGTGTGTTTGGGATCATTGTCATGCTGAAAGACCCAGCCACGTTTCATCTTCAATGCCCTTGCTGATGGAAGGTTTTCACTCAAAATCTCACGATACATGGCCCCATTCATTCTTTCCTTTACACGGATCAGTCGTCCTGGTCCCTTTGCAGAAAAACAGCCCCAAAGCATGATGTTTCCACCCCCATGCTTCACAGTAGGTATGGTGTTCTTTGGATGCAACTCAGCATTCTTTGTCCTCCAAACTCGTTGAGTTTACCAAAAAGTTATATTTTGGTTTCATCTGACCATATGACATTCTCCCAATCTTCTTCTGGATCATCCAAATGCTCTCTAGCAAACTTCAGACGGGCCTGGACATGTGCTGGCTTAAGCATGGGGACACATCTGGCACTGCAGGTTTTGAGTCCCTGGCGGCGTAGTGTGTTACTGATGGTGGACTTTGTTACTTTGGTCCCAGCTCTCTGCAGGTCATTCACTAGGTCCCCCCGTGTGGTTCTGGGATTTTTGCTCACCGTTCTTGTGATCATTTTGACCCCACGGGGTGAGATCTTGCATGGAGCCCCAGATCGAGGGAGATTATCAGTGGTCTTGTATGTCTTCCATTTCCTAATAATTGCTCCCACAGATGATTTCTTCAAACCAAACTGCTTACCTATTGCAGATTCAGTCTTCCCAGCCTGGTGCAGGTCTACAATTTTGTTTCTGGTGTCCTTTGACAGCTCTTTGGTCTTGGCCATAGTGGAGTTTGGAGTGTGACTGTTTGAGGTTGTGGACAGGTGACTTTTATACTGATAACAAGTTCAAACAGGTGCTATTAATACACGTAACCAGTGGAGGACAGAGGAGCCTCTTAAAGAAGAAGTTACAGGTCTGTGAGAGCCAGAAATCGTGCTTGTTTGTAGGTGACCAAATACTTATTTTCCACCATAATTTGCAAATAAATTCATTAAAAATCCTACAATGTAATTTTCTGGATTTTTTTTCCTAATTTTGTCTGTCATAGTTGAAGTGTACCTATGATGAAAATTACTCTCTCATCTTTTTAACTGGTAGAATTTGCACAATTGGTGGCTGACTAAATACTTTTTTGCCCCACTGTATGTGTGTGCTTGGGTTCATTCAACATTTTACTGTTATTTAAATGGTTTGTGCAGACTTACACATTTGAGGTATTATATTTTTACAGGTGAATAGGCACTAATGCTATATCAATCCATGAATATGTATTTTTTTCTCTCCACGAGGCCTGTTTGTCAACGTATGTGACAGAAGTGTTATGAAGGGCTTAGCAGTGTCACTTTCATTTCCTGATAGTGTCTGGCTCACTATCTTGTTTTGTAAATAAGGTTGGGAAAAAACGATATTTTCATTTCCCAGGGAAACCTTTTGTCCCTCAATTTATTTTCATGTCATTTTTGACATTTAGTGGATCCTGCACTTTTGGGCTTTTAATGGAAAAAGGTTGTAAATGTCAGAAGGCAAAACCACAACATAACGTCAGCCTCACAGATCTATGTTGAGGTTTACAGTGAAGAACTAGACAACATCCATCATCTTCATCAGAGCTATATTGGCTTCGTAGCTTGTTGTCCCAAAAATTACCGGTCTAGAGGGATGATCTTGGCAATGTGTACTGGGCCGATGACATTTACTCATGGTCAAACAGTTTACTCAGGACATTAAAACAGATCTATAAGGACCTTATGTCAAGTGATGTTTTAATGACAGTATAGTCATTATGTATGGGCTGTTTCTAATACACTGAATGTACAAAACATTAGGAACACCAGCACTTTCCGTGACATCGACTGACCAGTTGAATCCAGGTGAAAGCTATGATCCCTTGTTGCTGTCACTTGTTAAATCCACTTCATTCAGTGTAGATGAAGGATAGGAGCCCGATTAAATAAGGATTTTTAAGCATTGAGACTTGAATAGACAAGACAAAATATTTAAGTGCCTTTGAACGGGGTATGGTAGTAGGTGCCAGCCGCACCGGTTTGAGTGTGTCAAGAACTGCACCAATCCTGGGTTTTTCACGCTCAACAGTTTCCCCTGTGTATCACGAATGGTCCACCACCCAAGGGACATCCAGCCTACTTGACAACAACTGTGGGAAGCATTGAAGTCAAAATGGACCAGCATCCCTGTGGAACATTTTCAACACCGTGTAGAGTCCATACCCTGATGAATTGAGGCTGTTCTGAGGGCAAACGGGGGTGCATCTCAATATTATGAAGGTGGTCCTAATGTTTTGAACATTGTGTATATACCATCTATGCATTTACAAGACACAATGATCCAAAAAGATGTGCGTTCCGAGTCAACTGCTATCTCAACTGAGCAATACCATTCACATTATGGCAATCAAATGCAATTGTGCATCTATCAAAAACAATTTTGATAAATGTTAGATCGATTTTTCTCAGATGAATTATAGGCATTCTCAGAGTGGATTGTCAGCTATATTTCATGAACTTCCCAAATTCTCATTAGTGAACCACAATGATGAAGACTTACTGTATTCATTCCTGAACCCAGTCATATTTGGGAAAGGATGCCTCTGCACTGCCCATTAGGGAGGCCTTGAAATAGAAATAAAATGTCTGTGGTTGTTAAATTATTAACGTTGCCTTTTTCATTTTGCTAAATGGGCACGGTCTGTCTTTTCGGCTCGACATGATTTTCCCTCCATTTACATCAATATCTGTTAAAAATATTTTTACAAAAATGTCATTGAATGAAAGGAAAATTGATCATTTGAAAGTGATATTGATGGAACGCTATTGGATTGATCATTGCTGTGGTAGATTATGGAAGGAATTGGAAATATCCAAGTCCATGTCCATAAATTCTATGTATTCAATGTATTAAACGACGACAAATGAAACAGTGCTGTATTTGATTGCTCCCCTAAAAAGGATGACTCCTTTCATTGTTTTCCAGAGTGGCAGAACGGAGCATTACACACCATTTAGCATTTGCCTGCCTCTTTTGATTCCCTCGCCCATCATTCAGGTAATGTCATTGACTATTTGCCAATTAAGAGATTAAAGATTTGCCCCTCCAGGCTGGATACACAGGGGACCTGCCTGGACAGAGAGAGAGCGAGAGAGAGAGCGCGAGAGAGAGCAAGAGTGAGAGAGAGAGCAAGAGTGAGAGAGAGAGCAGAGTCAGAGAGAGAGAGCAGAGTCAGAGAGAGAGAGCAGAGTCAGAGAGAGAGAGAGAGCAGAGTCAGAGAGAGAGAGCAGAGTGATGGCTGACCAAGGCCCAGAATGCTGAATAGGAGTCAACATATGGCTGAATAAAGAGCGGGGCTCCACTCCAGTCCCTGTAAAGACCCATTGTTTTCTAAACACTACTAAAGGGGCATCTGCTCTTAGCCATTCGTCTCGGGCTGCCAGTCATACCGTGTATTTATGACAGAGGTGCGTCTGCCTTGAAAATCATAAACTGAACCGGAGGGCTAGTCAATCATGCACCAATAAATTCACTATGGAGGTAGTCAACAAAACATTTTTTTTACAGGAGGTTTTTACCAAGCTTTCTGCCAGCTGTGCAATTTCAAAACGAGCCTTCAGAAACACAAAGCAGCAATTAGGTTAATGACTGCCTTGTTTTGCACCTGGCACATGTGAGCTGCCATATATTCGCAATTTACATGTCTTCTTTCGTGGTAGAGTGAATTTGGCATTGACAGTCCTACTGGGCCAGGATGGTATAGTGTTTCTATGGTTTAAGAGGCCTCTATGGTTTAGAGGCCAGGAAAGCAGGCAGATGCATCTAAGCACATTGCAGGAGCCACTAAACTCTCTACTGTACTTTATGTATATAGTCACCCCCATTTGAAGTAGGCATAAGAATTTGGACAAATTCACTTATAGTGTTTCAAAGTTTAGAATTTGGTCCCATATTTCAACCCTGGTATTACATGTGGATTCAATGGTAGTTGCACTGATTTTGGTTCAAGTTATTAACATGGTAATTCACAGATGAGCTTCAAATGTGTAATTACAAAATAGTTACATAGTGGAACAAGAAAATGGGCATGAACATCAGTAATTACATGTGGAGTTAAGTGGATATGTAATTACACATTCCTTGTTCCAATTGTGTAATAACTGATAGCGCTACAACCTTATTACCATGTAATTAACCAGTAGCACCTATGCAACTACTATGTTGTTACTACAGTTGTTATTGTGTAGTTACATAGTGGATTATGATGTTGATTTCTTATAATCCACATTTCCTGTTGCTGCAGGATTTTTGTCCTGCGTGTAGCCGACTGGCTCAAATTAAGATCCTACACATGTACATCAAGCTTGTGACTCTACAAACTCTTTGGATGCATTTGCAGTTAGTTGTGGTTGTGTTTTGGATGATGTTTTGCCCAATAGCAACTGAATGGTGAATGATGACTGGTGTAATATATTTCTAAATGAGTAGATTATATGTTTTTGAATACTTCTAAATCAATCATGTTAATACCATGATTAAGAAAATCATGAATGAATCATGAATAATGATGAGTGAGATGCCGTTCAGAGTCTACAACAAAACATGCTAACCTCTCACCATTAACAATAACAGGGGAGGTTAGCATATGTTGGGGGGTATGATCTATAGTCATGATTTTGGGGGTTATTATTAATGATTCATTCACAATTATCCGTAATCATGGTAGCATCCACAAGTGTTCAGAAACATATTATATTCTCATTTACAATAAATTAGACTACAAACTGACACAATACATAATTCACCATTCAGTAACTATTGAGCAAAACATAATCTGAAACACAACCAAAACTGCAAATGTAGACCAATAAGTTTGTAGAGCCAAAAGCTTGATGTAGTCATTGTGTGCTATGAATATGGTACCAAATACTAAACTTTTGACTACTTTAATACACCATGTGCAAATTTGTCCAAATATGTATAACCCTTATTTTATGGGAGTACTGCATGCTTTCATTTCCAAACGGTAAAACAGATACAGTGCCTTGCGAAAGTATTCGGCCCCCTTGAACTTTGCGACCTTTTGCCACATTTCAGGCTTCAAACATAAAGATATAAAACTGTTTTTTTTTGTGAAGAATCAACAACAAGTGGGACACAATCATGAAGTGGAACGACATTTATTGGATATTTCAAACTTTTTTAACAAATCAAAAACTGAAAAATTGGGCGTGCAAAATTATTCAGCCCCCTTAAGTTAATACTTTGTAGCGCCACCTTTTTCTGCGATTACAGCTGTAAGTCGCTTGGGGTATGTCTCTATCAGTTTTGCACATCGAGAGACTGACATTTTTTCCCATTCCTCCTTGCAAAACAGCTCGAGCTCAGTGAGGTTGGATGGACTGCAGTTTTCAGTTCTTTCCACAGATTCTCGATTGGATTCAGGTCTGGACTTTGACTTGGCCATTCTAACACCTGGATATGTTTATTTTTGAACCATTCCATTGTAGATTTTGCTTTATGTTTTGGATCATTGTCTTGTTGGAAGACAAATCTCCGTCCCAGTCTCAGGTCTTTTGCAGACTCCATCAGGTTTTCTTCCAGAATGGTCCTGTATTTGGCTCCATCCATCTTCTCATCAATTTTAACCATCTTCCCTGTCCCTGCTGAAGAAAAGCAGGCCCAAACCATGATGCTGCCACCACCATGTTTGACAGTGGGGATGGTGGGTTCAGCTGTGTTGCTTTTACGCCAAACATAACGTTTTGCATTGTTGCCAAAAAGTTCAATTTTGGTTTCATCTGACCAGAGCACCTTCTTCCACATGTTTGGTGTGTCTCCCAGGTGGCTTGTGGCAAACTTTAAACGACACTTTTTATGGATATCTTTAAGAAATGGCTTTCTTCTTGCCACTCTTCCATAAAGGCCAGATTTGTGCAATATACGACTGATTGTTGTCCTATGGACAGAGTCTCCCAGCTCAGCTGTAGATCTCTGCAGTTCATCCAGAGTGATCATGGGCCTCTTGGCTGCATCTCTGATCAGTCTTCTCCTTGTATGAGCTGAAAGTTTAGAGGGACGGCCAGGTCTTGGTAGATTTGCAGTGGTCTGATACTCCTTCCATTTCAATATTATCGCTTGCACAGTGCTCCTTGGGATGTGTAAAGCTTGGGAAATCTTTTTGTATCCAAATCCGGCTTTAAACTTCTTCACAACAGTATCTCGGACCTGCCTGGTGTGTTCCTTGTTCTTCATGATGCTCTCTGCGCTTTTAACGGACCTCTGAGACTATCACAGTGCAGGTGCATTTATACGGAGACTTGATTACACACAGGTGGATTGTATTTATCATCATTAGTCATTTAGGTCAACATTGGATCATTCAGAGATCCTCACTGAACTTCTGGAGAGAGTTTGCTGCACTGAAAGTAAAGGGGCTGAATAATTTTGCACGCCCAATTTTTCAGTTTTTGATTTGTTAAAAAAGTTTGAAATATCCAATAAATGTCGTTCCACTTCATGATCGTGTCCCACTTGTTGTTGATTCTTCACAAAAAAATACAGTTTTATATCTTTATGTTTGAAGCCTGAAATGTGGCAAAAGGTCGCAAAGTTCAAGGGGCCCGAATACTTTCGCAAGGCACTGTATGTATGAAAATACCCTCAAATAAAAGATGGCATTGTGTGTCGCCTCATGAAACATTTGATCTCATATACAAAATGCTGGAGTTCAGAGACAAATTTTAAATGTTAGCTTCTCTGTCCAAATACATATGGAGGGGAGTGTATGTGCTTTGCCGTAACCATGACTACATATTTAATGTTAGTGTTTGTGTCTGTCATGGGGGCTGACCTTTGAACCCCTCAGAATCCCTACAAAAAATGTAACAGTGTTTTTCATTAAGGGTCTATTTTATCAAGATATTTATCTGTTATTAGGCATAAACTTTCCAGATCAAGAATCTTCCCTGATGTTGTGAGAAACATGTTCCTTCCCTTATATGTAGTATTTATTGGCTTTGATATGACTAATATGTGTAGGAGTAGGCCTCATGTAGTGTGCTGTATGGAGCTAAATGCAGTGTGTCAGAGCCACAGCCCCACTCCTAGAGCCATGACACACAGCAGATGTGTGAAAAGTCTGGGGAGTCAGAAAGTCACAACGAGCCAAAGCTGTCATACATAATGACCCACCACACGCAGGACTCAGAGCTGTAAGCCAAGCTGACTCACAAATCAAATGTAATGCCATTTAGTTCGCCAAGAACACATGGCTGTGTAAAAAGTGAGAATTAAATGAACTACTGTAGCGTACCCCCTCTGAATGAAATCACATTGACGTCGCCGAGCTCATTGAAGCTCTCGCTCTCCTTAAGTTGTGGTGAGCTAGCATATGCACAAACGTCTCTAAGTCACATTTGATAAGCTGGCAAACACATGGCTTAATTGCAACTAAAATTTAGCATAGTTCTGGCATATTTGGAAGCCTGCTCCAGCGTTTGTGTCCCATATCCTCAAAGCCATTTCTTTTCCCCAGCCTTCACAGTAGCAGTCATAATGAAACCCCTGGGAACAGCTCCATTGATTCCCAGACTGTTTCTACCTGCCTTTGAATTTCAAGGCCTGCGTTTGGCCTGCGTGGTGAGAATAGACTGGCATCACAGCATTATATTAAGACACGTTATCATATTTATCCACAGGCAAGCTTTATATGCAGTGAGGTCGAAAACTATTGGGACAGTGACATGTATTATTGTTTTGCTCTGTACTCCAGCACTTTGGATTTGAAATGATACAATGACTATGAGGTTAAAGTGCAGACTGTCAGCTTTATTTTTATGCTATTTTTTGTATGTACTTCCCCCATTTTAGGGAACCAAAAGTATTTGGACAAATTCACCTCTGTGTATTAAAGTAATCAAAAGTTTAGTATTTGGTCGCATATTCCTAGCACGCAATGACTACATCAAGCTTGTGACTCTACAAATTTGTTGGAGGCATTTGCAGTTTATTTAGATTGGTGTTTTAGATTATTTTGTGCCCAAATAGAAATGAAGGACAAATAATGTATTGTGTTATTTTGAGGTCACTTTTATTGTCAATAAGAATTGAATATGTTTCTAAACACTCCCGACATGAATGTGGATGCTAACATGATTATGGATAATCATGAATATATTGTGAACAATGATGAATGAGAAAGTTACAGAGGCATAAATATCAACAAGCTTGATGTAATCATTTTCGCGCTAGGAATATATTACCAAATACTAAACTTTTGGCTAATTTAATACACATAAGTGAATTTGTCCAAATACTTTTGGTTCCCTACAATGGAGGAACTATGTACAAAACAATTCTGTCATTTCTAAACAGTTCACCCAATATGAATGAAAATACCTTCAAATTAAAGCTGCCAGTCTGCACTTTAACGCCATAGTCATTGTATTGTCAAAGTACTGGAGTACAGAGCCAAATCATCAAAATGTGTCACTCTCTAAATACTTTTGGACCTCACTGTATGTCACCTTGTGTATGCACTGGAATCATACCTGGCTGCGTATTGTCAGGATGTGACATTTTAGTCTCAGCGAGCTGGCATGACCAGATGCAAAATCCATACTTAATTTATTCTATAAGCACCTACTAGGAAGAAACAGCAGCATTGGTATAAACAAAGGTGATGAATCCTTAGAGGCAGTCAAAGAAAAATGTAACATTTTAAAAGTGCCAGGAAGTGTGCAACAAAAACTTCTAGCCTACAGCACTGTAGCAATGCAATACAGTATGTGGTTACTAGGTTACTCTCCAGGATGCTCTACTGAAAACTGCCAAATATGAGGCTGTTTTGCAACCCAGAGCCTGGTCAGACAATCTACAGAAGACAGAAGGTTGATTGAGAGACACATAAGTTGAATGAAATAGGGACCACACACACACACACACACACACACACACCACACACACACACACACACACACACACACACACACACACACACACACACACACACACACACACACACACACACACACCTGTCAATGGGAATAAGCAGTTAGTTTAAAGAGTGTAGTGCCAAGTCTAAGAATCCACTAGGCCTCTCAGAGCTTAGAGCCAGTGTTGGGAACAGATCCATCAGCAGCCAAAGAGAGATGCCTCCTCTCCCTGAAGGGGTGTGAGTGATGCTGCTGGACACACATTTCCCCTGTTCCCTCCTTCACATACCCTTTCAGATAAGCATCTCCAAGCATAGATCTGAGCGGCAGGCAGGGCCGCCGAGCCAGCGGTGACAGGATAAGGAGATTTACGTCTGATACAGCTTATTAATCTGACTCCCATCAATCTGCTTTCTCTTTAAAAAGGACCTGAGCCTTTCTTACTTTTATATCAACTGTCACAAAAGACGTTGGTTTCTGTTTGGGAAATGTTGGCCATGCATTAGGCGGTCATTTGTTTGCTGAGGGAGAGAAGAAGGAGTGCTAATTTTGCTCATTATTTGTGTCCTGGAGCTCAGCAGCCCCACCGGTCACATCCTTTATCTGGCTTCTACATCTATCAGCCGCCTGGGCCACTTTGCCTTGAATGCAGCATCAACACTTTGCTCCTGCAGCAAGACAGTTAATGAAGTCAGCATGGCCATGCCAATATGTTTGCTCTCTGTAAGCATCTCTGGTGGACAGCGGGAGAGGGACACAAATGAGGGTGGGGTGGAGGGAAAGGGAAATGGAGAGAGAGAGAGAGAGAGAGAGTGTCCAGAAAGGACTCAGTTGGGGCATGATAATGGTAATGCTATTGTTAGCAGAATATGGGATGTTTGCATCGAGATCATCAGTTAATAATTAATCTGAGTTCAGTGTGTTGGAGCGTGTTTGTCTACAAACAGTAACAGTATTTGGTCTACAGCTGCAGTATGTGATACTAACAATCATCATATAACAGCCAATAAAAAAACTAGAAGATTTGGAATTGACATGTAAAACACCCATTGGATACTGTAGTTTAGGTATTTACGGATTCATACTAGTAGTGGTCATTGAAGTATTGATTCAATTTGTAGTACACTGTGAAAACATGTGACTATTAACCCACAAATCCTGCCTGGTCTTTTAATATAAAACGTTTTGATTTCACAGGACGGTAACACTTTATTTGGATAGTCTGTAGAACATCTACAGATGGACTATCTACAGACTATTAGTAACATTTCAACTGACTATCTACTAACCCTAGCCCTAACCTTAACCCTTATCCTAACCCTAAACTTATTGCAACCCTTACCCTAACTAACCATTATTCTAAACCTAACCCTAATTGTAACCTTAGCAAGCAGTTGCTTATCAACAAGTAGTATGAACATCTGTACAGCATCTACAGATGGAAAATTAGGACTATCCAAAAAACGTGTGCCTACAGGACTGCCATTGATTTAGGTGTCACTTCAAAGACTAACACAGACTGTCTTCAGTGGCCGAGAGTTGTATTTAGCTCAGACCCACAACTGAACAAGAAAAAGATCAGAATTGTTATGACACATTCTCATACTTTAAAAAAATATGTAAATATATTATTTCATCTTTATTTAACCAGGTAGGCCAGTTAAGAACAATTTCTCATTTACAACTGCGATATGGCCAACATAAAGCAAAGCAGTGCGACAAAAACAACACAGAGTTACACAAACAAACGTACATTCAATAACACAATAGAAAAATCTATGTACAGTGTGCGCAAATTTAGAAGAGTAGGGAGGTAAGGCAATAAATAGGCCACGAGGTGAAATAATTGCAATTAAGCATTAACACTGGAGTGATAGATGTGCAGATGATGATGTGCAAGTAGAGATACTGGGGTGCAAAAGAGCAAGAGGATAAATTGCAATATGGGGATGAGGTAGTTGGGTGTGCTATTTACAGATTGGCTGCGTACAGGTACAGTGATCGGTAAGCTGTTCTGACAGCTGATGCTTAAAGTTAGAGAGGGAGATATAAGACTCCAGCTTCAGTTATTTTTGTAATTCGTTCCAGTCATTGGCAGCAGAGCACTGGAAGCAAAGGCGGCTCAAGGAAGTGTTGGCTTTAGGGATGACCAGTGAGCTGAGTTGCTATGGTGACCAGTGAGCTGAGATAAGGTGGGGCTTTAACTAGCAAAGACTTGTAGATGACCTGGAGCCAGTGGGTTTGGCAACGAATATGTAGCGAGGGAGGCTTTGTTGTGAAATAGGATGCCGATTCTAGATTTAATTTTGGATTGGAGATGCTTAATGTAAGTCTGGAAGGAAAGTTTACAGTCTAACCAGACACCTAGGTATTTGTAGTTGTCCACATATTCTAAGTCAGAACCGTCCAGAGTAGTGATGCTAGTCGGGCAGGCGGTTGCGGGCAACAATCGGTTGAAGAGCATGCATTTAGTTTTACTAGCATTTAAAAGCAGCTGGAGGCCACGGAATGAGTGTTGTATGGCGTTGAAGCTCGTTTGGAGGTTTGTTAACACAGTGTCCAAAGAAGGACCTGCTGAATACAGAATGGTGTCGTCTGCGTAGAGGTGGATCAAAGAAACACCAGCAGCAAGAGCGACATCATTGATGTATACAGAGAAAAGAGTCAGACCAAGAATTGAACCCTGTGGCACTCCCATAGAGACTGCCAGAGGTCTGGACAACAGGCCCTCCGATTTGACACACTGAACTCTATCAGAGAAGTAGTTGGTGAACCAGGCAAGGCAGTCATTTGAGAAACCAAGGCTGTTGAGTCTGCCGATAAGAATGTGGTGATTGACAGAGTCGAAAGCCTTGGCCAGGTCGATGAAGACGGCTGCACAGTACTGTCTGTTGGAGGTTATGAAATTGTTTATTGTGTGGCTGAGGTGCACCCATGATCAGCTCTGAAACCAGATTGCATAGTGAAGAAGGTATGGTGGGATTCGAAATAGTCGCTGATCTGTTTGTTAATTTGGCTTTCGAAGATTTTAGAAAGGCAGGGCAGGATGGATTTAGGTTTATAACAGTTTGGATTTAGAGTGTTTCCCCTTTTGAAGAGGGGGATGACCACGACAGCTTTCCAATCTTTGGGGATCTCAGACATTACGATAGAGAGGTTGAACAGGCTAGTAATAGGGGTTGCAACAATTTCAGGCTGATAATTTTAGAAAGAGAGGGGCCAGATTGTTTAGCCCCAGCTGATTTGTAGGGATCCAGATTTTGCAGCTCTTTCAGAACATAATCTGGCTGGATTTGGATGAAGGAGAAGCGGGGGGTGGGGGGACTTGGGCAAGTTGCTGCAGGGGGTGCTGAGCTGTTGGCCGGGGTAGGGGTAGCCAGGTGGAAAGCATGGCCAACAGTAGAAATATGCTTGTTGATATTATTGATTATTGTAGATTTTTCGGTGGTGACACTGTTTCCTAGCCTCAGTGCAGTGGGCAGCTGGGAGGAGGTGCTCTTATTCTCCATGGACTTTAGTGTCCCAAAACGTTTTGGAATTAGTGCTACAGGATGCAATTGTCTGTTTGAAAAAGCTAGCCTTAGCTTTCCTAACTGACTGAGTATATTGGTTCCTGACTTCCTGAAAAGTTGCAAATTGCAGGGGCTATTCGATGCTAATGCAGAATGCCACATGATGTTTTTGGTCAAAGGCAGACAAGTCTGGGGTGAACCAAGGGCTATATCTGTTCTTAGTTCTACATTTTTTGAATGGGGCATGCTTATTTAAGATGGAGATGAAAGCATTTTAAAGAGCAACCAGGCATCCTCTACTGACGGGATGAGGTCAATATCCTTCCAGGATACCCGGGCCAGGTTGATTAGAAAGGCCTGCTCGCTGAAGTGTTTTAGGGAGCGTTTGACAGTGATGAGGGGTTTTCTTTGACCGCGGACCAATCACGCACGCAAGCAATGAGGCAGTAATCGCTGAGATCCTAGTTGAAGACAGCAGAGATGTATTTAGAGGGCAAGTTGGTCAGGATGATATATAAGAGGGTGCCCATGGTTACGGATTTAGGGTTGTACCTGGTAGGTTCCTTAATAATTTGTGTGAGATTGAGGGCATCTAACTTAGATTGTAGGATGGCCAGGGTGTTAAGCATATCCCAGTTTATGTCACCTAACAGTACGAACTCTGAAGATAGATGGGGGCAATCAATTCACATATGGTGTCCATGGCACAGCTGGGGGCTGAAGGGGGTCTAATTGTTTGGGCACAGACCTGGATAGTATGACAGGCTAACTCCGCCCCCTTTGGCAGTTCTTTCTTGTCAGAAGATGTTATAGTTAGGGATGGAAATTTCAGGATTTTTGGTGGCCTTCATAAGCAATGATTCAGACACGGCTAGGACCTTAGGGTTGGCGGAGTGTGCTAAAGCAGTGAATATAACAAACTTAGGGAGGAGGCTTCTGATGTTAACATGCATGAAACCAAGGCTTTTACGGTTACAGAAGTCAACAAATGAGAGCGCCTGGGGAATGGGAGTAGTGCTGGGGGCTGCAGGGGCTGGGTTAACCTCTACATCACCAGAGGAATGGAGGAGGAGTAGGATAAGGGTACGACTAAAGGCTGTAAGAACTGGTCGTCTATTGCTTTCGGAACAGAGAGTAAAAGGGGCAGATTTCTCGGCACAGAAGAATAGATTCAAGGCATAATGTACAGACAAGGTATGGTAGGATGAGAGTACAGTGGCAGTAAACCTAGGCATTGAGTGACGATGAGAGAGGTTTTGTCTCTAGAGGCACCAGTTAAGCCAGGTGAGGTCACTGCATTTGTGGGGGGTGGAAGAAAAGGGCTATCTAAGGCATATTGGGCAGGGCTAGGGGCTCTACATATGACATGAGACAATAATCACTAACCAAAACAGCAATAGACAAGGCATATTAACATTAGGGAGAGTACTAGAAGAGTCAAAGAGCCAATTCCGTAGTCGCTGCTACACTAGGTGAGCTGGAGACACAGCGATTCAGGCAGCTAGCGGGCCAGGGCTAGCAGATGGGCATCCGGCGACGTCGCAATGGAAGAGCCTGTTGAAACCACCTTGGACGGTTACGTCGGCAGACAATTCGCAGTGGCTAACTCACTACTAGCTAGTAGCTAGTTAGCTGGCTAGCTTATGAAGGGGGATCTAAAGTATAAAAATAGCAGATCCGTACCACATTGGGTGAGGTGGGTTGCAGGAGAGTATATTCAGTCCATAGTTGGAAATTGAGATTAAAATATAAACGAAAACGATATATACACGGGACCGGATGGGACAAGACAAAAACACACGTCCGACTGCTACGCCATCTTGGATCTACTGAAGTAGTGTGTTGTCTGCAGAGCCTTATAGTGGGACATTTCAGTTCTACATACTCTTAAATAGCATTGCAAAATAGTTTTGCATGGTACACTGGTACCACGGTAATAAATTCAGTTCAATTTAAGGAACAGCCACTGGTCTCTTGAATGCACAGGTCCAATAATATCCACTTCACTTTCATGCTCATATCACGTGTGGCAGCTGTAATCAACCAGCTGCATCCTCTACCAGCCCTCACTCACCTGCTTCTCCCAGCATCCCTTACCAGCCCTCACTCACCTGCTTCTCTGAGCATCCCCACCAGGGCTCACTCACCTGCTTCTCTCCGCATCCCCTACCAGCCCTCACTCACCTGCTTCTCTCAGCATCCTCTACCAGCCCTCACTCACCTGCTTCTCTCCGCATCCTCTACCAGCCCTCACTCACCTGCTTCTCTCAGTCTGCGCATCTATTCCCCCATCAGTTTTTTTAATATAATTTACCCATGATGGTGAGCGGGGATGCAGACCCTGATGAGTCTTCTGTTGTTAGATTTGTACATTTGTTACATTGGAGCAGAGCGAGCAATGTTGATACATTGTATAATTTCATCGCCTGTCATAACCAAGAGCAGAGGCCAGTCTGAGTAGACTTTGCAAGGCCACTGTCATGCAGCCGCTGGGTGTCAGAGAGGGAAAATGGAGCAGGAGCACGACATGCATGCTTGCAGCTTTACAGCAAAGTAAAAGGATTCTCTCTAGCCTAAAAGGTTAAAAAAACATATGACACATATCGGCAATCTGAGTTTGTGAGCTGAGCTGGAGTGGAGTGAAGACAAGAGAGTGCCTAATTTGACTGAGGCATAGAGCGAGTTTCCCAATGCCTGGAGCCTCGATCTTTTCACCTGCTCCAATTTCACTCCAGTACTGCTCCAGTAGTGCTCACTTCAGGAGCTCAGGGCATGCCGGGCCCAGCATACATTTGTAGGCTACTTGTGTGCTGCTATAGCCCCTTGCTTTAGCTACTGTCAAGGAGTTTGCAAAATATTTTCAGAAAGAAACTGATGACACATAGATGATGAGCACCAAGAGCAAGAGAGGGACTGTGGTGATGTACTGTCCACAACTAAATCATCATTGTGGAATCTCAAAAGACATGAATCCCGAATGCATGATGGGGTACTACGTGCACATGCTAACAGAAAGGAATGAGGTGGGTAGAGTGTCATTGTAGCAAAGTATTTATAAACAAAAAAATCAGATCTCTTAAAATGTTCGTTCATTTTCGTTCTATTATCTATACAGTAGACTATCATTGATTTTGGCCCAATAGGCCTGACATATTACCTCTTTCAATTTTTGTTTTGATAGGGTTATTTTGCATAAAAAACCTTTAGGCCTACCTATAGAACAATTAGAAAACAACTCTGCATCTGCCAAGCCTGGCAAGAGTGGCCTCGGAGGTTGTTTAGCATCCCCAGTGGCTCTGAAAGCACAGAGAGGGTATTGCCCACTGCTGACCTGCTCTCTAAGAATCATCGCATGAAGCCACAAACTGGCCAAACTCGTGTTTCTAAAAGTGAATTCAAGGGCACTATAGCCTAATAATGCATTTTTTGTTTAATTTAAAAATATGCTGAGAACTTAATGTTCCCGCCAGCCTAGTGTGTCGCACTCGCAAATGCTTCACAATGTATTTCTTTGTAGGCTATAGCCTTGAAATGATACGCTAATAATATAGCCTAAATAATTCATTTTTGTTCCTTCTACTGACCTATTTAGTGTTTGTATGCGTTTTAATACGACACGTAGTCGATTTGAAATCATGAGCGCTTCTTAAATCACCTATTCATGTTGTTTATTAAAATACTTTAATTCAAATCATATGGTTTGGTTTCAATACTTCAAAACCAAATGGTAGTTCCAGGCAGTCACAAAAATAGATTGTTGGTTAAATGGTGATTTTAATGAATGGAGCTAATTTGGAGCAGCAGTTCATTTTCCTGTGAGTGGGGAGCGGTTTTTAGTGGGATTTCCAACCTCCCAACTCCTCTCACTTAACGTGTTTTCTTTCTTTTTTTTTCTATCAGGATTAAGGTGCATTTTATAAACTTTCACAAAACATGTTCAGGGCCATTTTAAAACAATTCCTGGTTCGATTTGGTTTGATAACAAACAACGTTGTTCAGTCATGCTACCTAGCTAGCTAGCAAACTGTCAACTTGACAGTACAGTAGGTGTAGGCAAATTTGATTGGCACAGGAAGAAAGGAAAAGGGTCTGCGACTAATTAGATGTGCTTCAAAGATGGGATTCATGTAGGCCCAATGCAAGCCTAAACTATATCAAAAAGCAATTTATTTCTGGAGCTCCTTAAATTCTTTGGTGCCTAACGTTTTAAAACTTGGGAGCAGTGTGTGTACATGTGTGTTTGTGGGAGAGAGAGAGTGGGGTTGTGTGCTTATGAGAGAGAGGGAGTCAGATTGTGTTAGGAAGGGAGGGGAAGTGTGTGTCTGGGTTAACTGAAGATTAAAGAAAGGCTTTATGCAGTGTTTTCCTCTTACGGCCACATTGACATGCAGATCATTATGCATGTATAGTCCTTCCTCCCATTCCTAAAGTCAAATCACTGGAAGGCCTTTGCAAATAGTAGCAAATAAGCCATGCTATGCAGTGTTCTATTATACACTGAACAGTGTGAAGTTAAATTCAATGTGTTGTATTGAATAGAAGTGTGAATTTCAGTGATAGGTTTTTGCGTAGCACATGCACAGAACGTTTAGAAAATGAGGACAAGTGTCTGGGGAAAGCGGCGAACAGGATACTTGTGATACTTTCTTGTGATACTTGGCCGGGTATCGTATCATTAGTCAAATGTTGGTATTGTGACAACCAGAGCACGTGAGCGGAGTTGAGCGGTTGGAAATCCTGCTCATTGCTTGCACACCACTCTAGTGCTCCATATCCTTTCCAACTGCTCTGCTAAAGGAATAACAACTGCAGCTCCAGATTCGCTCCATTCATTAAAATTACAATTTGACCAACACCCATCTAGTGTTGTGCCTACCTGGACCTACCAATTGGTTTGTAAGTATTGAAATCAAACCATATGGATTTGGATGAAAATCATTTGAATAGACATGAAAATGTGAATGTAAGAAGTGAAAATTCTTTCAAATAGGCTACATGTCATATTAAACAGCATATAAACACTCTAAATAGGTCAGGAGCCAGAGCCATGCTAAACACCATTTTCAGCTACTTTTGCCAGTCTGGGCTGAGATTCAGAGTTGTTTCTTTTATATATACACACACACACACACACACACACACACACACACACACACACACACACACACACACACACACACACACACACACACACACACACACACACACACACACACACACACACACACACACACACACACACACACACATATGTGCAGTACCAGTCAAAAGTTTGGACACACCTTCTCATTCGAGGGTTTTTCTTTATTTATACTATTTTCTACATTGTCAAAAAATAGTGAAGACATCAAAACTATGAAATAACACATATGGAATCATGTAGTAAGCAAAAAAAGTGTTAAACAAATCTAAATATATTTTATATTTGAGATTCTTCAAAGTAGCCACCATTTGCCTTGATGACAGCTTTGAATACTCTTGGCATTCTCTCAAACAGCTTCATGAGATAGTCACCTGGAATGCATTTCAATTAACATGTGTGCTTTGTTAAAAGTTAATTTGTGAATTTCTTTCCTTCTTAATGTGTTTGAGCCAATCATTTGTGTTGTGACAAGGTAGGAGTGGTATACAGAAGATAGCCCTATTTGGTAAAAGACAAAGTCCATATTATGGCAAGAACAGCTCAACTAAGCAAAGAGAAACGACAGTCCATCATTACTTTAAGACATATGAAGGTCAGTCAATTAGGAACATTTCAAGAACTTTGAAAGGTTCATCAAGTGCAGTCGCAAAAACCATCAAGCACTATGATGAAACTTGCTCTCATGAAGACCACTACAGTCGTGTTCTCAGAGCATGCGCAGACCAGCTGGCTGGTGACATATTCAATCAATCCTTATCCCAGTCTGCCGTTCCCACATGCTTCAAGAGGGTCACCATTGTTCCTGTTTTCCTCATGAAAGCCAATGTAACTAAGCTAAATGACTATTGCCCCATAGCACTCACTTCTGTCATCATGAAGTGCTTTGAGAGACTAGTCAAGGACCTTATCACCTCCACCCTACCTGACACCCTAGACCAACTCCAATTTGCTTACCACCCCGATAGGTCCACAGACGACGCAATCACACTGCAATAACCCATCTGGACAAGAAGAATACCTATGCTAGAATGCTGTTCATCGACTACAGCTCAGCATTTAACACCATAGTACCCTCCAAACTCTTCATTAAACTCGAGACCCTGGGTCTCGACCCCACCCTGTGCAACTGGGTCCTGGACTTCCTGACAGGCCACCCCCAGGTGGTGAGGGTAGGTAACAACATCTCCACCCTGCTGATCCTCAACACTGGGGCCCCACAAGGGTGCATTCTCAGCCCTCTCCTGTACTCCCTGTTCACCCATGACTGAGTGGCCATGCACGGCTCCAACTCAATCAAGTTTGCAGACGACACTACAGTGGTAGGCTTGATTACCAACAACAACGAGACGGCCTACAGGATGGAGGTGAGGGCCCTCGGAGTGTGGTGTCAGGAAAATAACCTCACACTCAACGTCAACAAAAGGAGATGATCGTGGACTTCAGGAAGCAGCCGAGGGAGCAGCCCCCTATCCACATCGACGGGACAGTAGTTGATAAGGTGGGAAGTTGAAGTCCTTCGGCATACACATCACAGACAAACTGAAATGGTCCACCCACACAGACAGTGTGGTGAAGAAGGTTTAACAGCGCATCTTCAACCTCGAGGCTGAAATTCAGCTTATCACCAAAAACAATCAACTTTTACAGATGCACAATCGAGAGAATTCTGTCGGGCTGTATCACCGCCTGGTACGGCAACTGCTCCACCCACAACCGTAAGGCTCTCCAGAGGGTAGAGGTCTGCACAACACATCACCGGGGGCAAACTACCTGCCCTCCAGGACACCTACACCACCCGATGTCACAGGACGGCCAAAAAGATCATCAAGGGCAACAACCACCCGAGCCACTGCCTGTTCACCCCGCTATCATCCAGAAGGCGAGGTCAGTACAGATGCATCAAAGCGGGGAACAAGAGACAGAAGCTGTTTTTCAATCTCAAGGTCATCAGACTGTTAAACAGCCACCACTAACATTGAATGGCTGCTGCCAACATACCGACTCATCTCTAGCCACTTTAATAATGAAAAATTGATGTGAGAAATGTATCACTAGCCACTTTAAACAATGCCACTTTAAATAATGTTTACATACCCTACATTACTCATCTCATATGTATATACTGTACTCTATACCATCTACTGCATCTTGCCTATGCGGTTTGGCCATCGCTCATTCATATATTTTTATGTACATATTCTTATTCATTCCTTTACACTTGTGTGTATAAGATAGTTGTTGTGGAATTGTTAGGTTAGATTACTTGTTAGATATTACTGCATGGTCGGAACTAGAAGCACAAGCATTTCTCTACACTCGCATTAACATCTGCTAACCATGTTTATGTGACAAATAAAATTTGATTTGGAAAGAAAGACCCAGAGTTACCTATGCTGCAGAGGATAAGTTCATTAGAGTTACCAGCCTCAGAAATTGCAGCCCAAATATATACTTCACAGTAACAGACACATCTCAACATCAACTGTTCAGAGGAGACTGCGTGAATTAGGCCTTCATGTTCATGTTCGCAGAGTGAAGGAAATGCAGCCAACAAGTGCTCAGCATGTGGGAACTCCTTCAAGACTGTTGGAAAAGCATTCCAGGTGAAGCTGGTTGAGAGAATGCCAAGATTGTGCAAAGCTGCCATCAAGGCAAAGGGTAGCTACTTTGAAGAATTACAAATATAAAATATATTTTGATTTGTTTAATACTTTTTGTTACTACATGATTTAATTTGTGTTATTTCATAGTTGTAACTTCTTCACTGTTATTATACAATGTAGAATATAGTAAAAAAATAATTAAAACACTTGATTGAGTAGGTGTGTCCAAACCTTTGACTGGTACTGTAGGTAGGCCTAAAGGTTTTTAGGCAAAATAACCCAATCAAAATGGAAAGCTCCTTGAATGTGGGAATATGCCAAGCCTATTGGGCCAAAATCAATTATGGCCCATTGTATACATAATAGAAAGAAAATGAACAAAACATTTAAGAGATCAAATATTTTGCTACAATGACACACTTAGTTATCTACGCAATTCCACGCCAATTCCACAATGATTCTTTAGTTGTGGACACTACATCACCACACTCCCCCTCTTGCTCTTGGTCCTCATCTTTGTTAGTCACCTTGATTTAGCACCTGTGTGTTTTATCAATTTCTTTATGAAAATATTTAGCCAACTCCATGACAACAGCTAAAGTAAGGGGCTATAGCAGCACACAAGTAGACTACAAATGCATGCTGGGGGAGCATGCCCTGAGCTGGTTAAGTGAGCACTACTGGAGCGAAATTGGAGCAGTCAAATAGGGAACGCGCCGCTCCTCTCCAGGTACGCTATGGTGATATACTATACTGGTGACAATTTCAAAAAGACTATTGCAAAAAGACTGCTAATATGTTAAATGTGTGTAAAATGTAGTAATGGAGCATACAAAATACATAAATACTGCATGTTTTTATTTTTATTTTTACCCCTTTTTCTCCCCAATTTTGTGGTATCCAATTGTTTTAGTAGCTACTATCTTGTCTCATCGCTACAACTCCCGTATGGGCTTGGGAGAGACGAAGGTTGAAAGTCATGCGTCCTCCGATACACAACCCAACCAAGCCGCACTGCTTCTTAACACAGGGCGCATCCAACCCAGAACCCAGCACAGATATTTTCGTGTCTCTTCAGAGATGTTCGATCGAGTTCAAGTCCGGGCTTTGGCTGGGTCACTCAAGCACATTCAGAGACTTGTCCCTGAAGGTGAGAGGAAGGCTCCCTGAAGCCACTCATGCATTGTCTTGGCTGTGTGCTTAGGGTCATTGTCCGGTTGGAATGTGAACCTTGCCCCAGTCTGAGGTCTTGAGCGTTCTGGAGTTGGTTTTCATCAAGGACCTCTGTGTACTTTGCTCCCTTCATCTTTCCCTTGATCCTGACTAGTCTCCCAGTCCCAGCCGCTGAAAAACATCCACACTGCATGATGCTGCCACCACCTTGCTTCACCGTAGGGATGGAGCCAGGTTTCCTCCAGACGTGACGCTTGACATTCAGGCCAAAGAGTTCAATCTTGATTTCATCAGACCAGAGAATCTTGTTTCTCATGGTGTGAGAGTCTTTAGGGGCATTTTGGCAAACTCCAAGTGGGCTGTCATGTGCCTGAGGAGTGGATTTCGTCTGTCCATTCTATCATAAAAGCCTTATTGGTGTAGTGCTGCAGAGGTGGTTGTCCATCTGGAAGGACAACCATCTCTAGGAAGAGTCTTGCTGTTTCCAAACTTCTTCCATTTAAGAATAATGGAGGCCCCTGTGTTCTTGGGGACCTTCAATGCTGTAGAAATGTTTTGGTATCCTGCCCCAGATCTGTGCCTTGGCACAATCCTGTCTCTTTCGACCGGTTTTTGCTCTGACATGCGTACTCAACTGTGGGACTTTATATAGACAGGTGCGTGCCTTTCCAAATCATGTCCAATCAATTTAATTGATCACAGCTGGACTCCAAGCAAGTTGTAGAAACATCTCAAGGATGATCAATGGAAACAGGATGCACCTGAGCTCAATTTCGAGTCTCATAGCAAAGGATCTGAATACATATTTAATACATTTGCAAAAAAAGAAAAAATGTGTTGATTTTTGGCATTATGGGATATTGTGCATAAATTAGTGAGTAAAAAAACACATTGTGTTAGCTAATCCAAGTTTATAATTTTAAAAGGCTAATTGATCATTAGAAAACCCTTTTGCAATTATGTTAGCACAGCTGAAAACTGGTGTTCTGATTAAAGAAGCAATAAAACTGGCCTTCTTTAGACTAGTTGAGTATCTGGAGCATCAGCATTTGTGGGTTCGATTAGAGGCTCAAAATGGCCAGAAACCAAGACCTTTCTTCTGAAACCCGTCAGTCTATTCTTGTTCTGAGAAATGAAGGCTATTCCATGAGAGAAATTGCCAAGAAACTGAAGATCTCATACAACGCTGTGTACTACTCCCTTCACAGAACAGCGCAAACTGTCTCTAACCAGAATATAAAGAGGAGTGGGAGGCCCCGGTGCACAACAGAGCAAGAGGACAAGTACATTAGTGTGTCTAGTTTGAGAAACAGATGCCTCACAAGTCCTCAACCGGCAGCTTCATTAAATAGTACCCGCAAAACACCAGTCTCAACGTCAACAGTGAAGAGGCGACTCCAGGATGCTGGCCTTTTAGGCAGAATTGCTAAGAAAATATTAAGATGGGCAAAAGAACACAGACACTGGACGGAGGAACTCTTCTTTAATCAGCACAACCGTTTTCAGCTGTGCAAGTGTCTTTACTGACATTTTCAACCTCTCCCTGACCCAGTCTGTAATACCTACATGTTTCAACCAAACCACCATAGTCCCTGTACCCAAGAACGCCAAAGTAACCTGTATAAATGACAATAGCCCCGTAGCACTCACACCTGTAGCCATGAAATGCTTTGAAAGGCTGGTCATGGCTCAGATCAACATCATCATCCCAAACACCCTGGACCCACTCCAATTCGTGTACCACCCCAACAGATCCACAAATGATGCAACCTCTATTGCACTCCACACTGCCCTTTCCCACCTGGACATGTGGAGCACCTAAGTCAAAATGTTGTTCATTGACTACAGCTCAGTGTTTAACACCATAGTGCCCTCCAAACTCATCACTAAGCTAAGGACCCTGGGACTGAACACCTCCCTCTGCAACTGGATCCTGGACTTCCTGACAGGCTGCCCCCAGGTGGTAAGGGTAGTCAGCAAAAAAATATGTCACACTGACCCTCAACACGAGGGCCCCTCAGGGGTGAATGCCTAGTCCCCTCCTGTACTGCCTGCTCAAACACGACTGCATGGCACGACTAATTAAGTTTGCTGACGACACAAAGGTGGTAGACTTGACCACCAAACATGATGCGACAGCATATAGGGAGGAGGTCAGAGACCAGGCAGTGTGGTGCTAGAACACCAACCTCTCCCTCAACGTCAGCAAGGCAAAGGATCTGATCATGGGCCAAGCATGCCCCATTCACATCTATGGTGCTGTAGGATCTATCATGGTCCTCAAACACCAAGACAGTCTTGATGAGGGCACGACAATGCCTCTTCACCCTCAGGAAGCTGAAAAGATTTGTCATGAGCCCTCAGATCCTCAAAAAGTTATACAGCAGCACCATTGAGAGCATCTTGACTGGCTGCATCACCGTTTGGTATGGCAACTGCTTGGCATCAGACCGCAAGGCGCTGCAGAGGGTAGCGCGTACATCATTGGGGCTAAATGCCGGGCCATCCAGGACCTCTATACCTGGCAATATCAGATGAAGGCCCTAAATCCATCCACCCAAGTCATAGACTGTTCTCTCTGCTACCGCACGACAAGCGGTACCGATGCAAGTCTGAAACCAACATGACCCTGAACAGCTTCTACCCACAAGCCATAAGTCTGCTAAACAGTTGGCTATATATTTAACCAAATAGCTATCCGGACTATTTGCATTGACCCTTTTTGAACCAACTATTTTGACTCATCACATACGCTGCTGCTACTATTTATCATTTGTTCCTAGTTGTATGTACATACTGTACCTACCTCAATTACCGCATACCCCTCCACAACGACTCGGTACTGTGGTACCCTGTGAATATAGCCATGTTGCCGTTACTCATTGTGTATTTATTATTCGTTTTTTATTACGTGGTTTGCTTTTCATTTATTTCTCTATTTCCTTTCACTCTGTATTGTTGGGAAGGGCCTGTAAGTAAATGTTTCACTGTTACACTGAACCCAAACCTCTGCGCGAGTGCGCCATCGTGCATAAATGCATTTTGTCCCCCCACACCAAACGCGATCACGACAGAAAGGTTAAAATATCAAAACAAACTCTGAACCAATTATATTAATTTGGGGACAGGTCAAAAAGAACATAAACATTTATGGCAATGTGGCTAGCTAGCTTGCTGTTGCTAGCTAATTTGTTCTGGGATATAAACATTGAGTTGTTATTTTACCTGAAAAACACACAAGGTCCTCTACTCCGCCAATGAATCCACACATAAAACGGTCAACCAAATTGTTTCTGGTCATTTCTCCTCCTTCCAGGATTTTTCTTCTCTTGACTTTATTTTTTCATGTTTTATTTCACCTTTATTTAACCAGGTAGGCTAGTTGAGAACAAGTTCTCATTTACAACTGCGACCTGGCCAAGATAAAGCAAAGCAGTTCGACACATACAACAACAAAGAGTTACACATGGAATAAACAAACTTACAGTCAATAATACAGTAGAAGCCGGGTGGCGCAGTAGTTAAGGGCGCTGTACTGCAGCGCCAGTTGTGCCACCAGAGACTCTGGGTTCGTAACCGGCCGCGAGCGGGAGGTCCGTGGGGCGACGCACAATGGGCCTAGCGTCGTCCGGATTAGGGAGGGTTTGGCCGGTAGGGATATACTGGTCTCATCGCGCACCAGCGACTCCTGTGGTGGGCCGGGCGCAGTGCGCGCTATCCAAGGTTGCCAGGAGCACGTGATGTGCAGAGATCTGTGAGCTGCTCTGACAGCTGGTGCTTAAAGTTAGTGAAGGAGATATGAGTCTCCAGCTTCAGTGATTTTTGAAATTCGTTCCAGTCATTGGCAGCAGAGAACTGTAAGGAAAGGTGGCCAAAAGAGGAATTGGCTTTGGGGGTGACCAGTGAAATATACCTGCTGGAGCGAGTGCTACGGGTGGGTGCTGCTATGGGAGCTGTGAGCTGAGATAAGGTGGGGTTTGTGGGGCCAGTGGGTTTGGCGACGAGTATGAAGCGAGGGCCAGCCAACGAGAGTGGTGGGTAGGTTATGGGGCTTTGGTGACAAAACGGATGACACTGTGATAGACTGCATCCAATTTGTTGAGTAGAGTGTTGTAGGCTATATTGTAAATGACATCGCCGAAGTCGTGGATGGGTAGGATAGTCAGTTTTACGAGGCTATGTACGGCAGCATGAGTGAAGGATGCTTTGTTGTGAAATAGGAAGCAGATTCTAGAATGAATTTTTCGATTGGAGAACATTAATGTGAGTCTGGAAGGAGAGTTTACAGTCTAACCAGACACCTAGGTATTTGTAGTTGTTCACGTATTCTAAGTCAGAACAGTCCAGAGTAGTGATGTTGGACAGGCGGGCAGGTGCAGGCAGCGATCGGTTGAAGAGCACGCATTTCGTTTTACTTGCATTTAAGCGCAGTTGGAGGCCACGGAAGGAGAGTTGTATGGCATTGAAGCTTGTCTGGAGGTTAGTTAACAGTGTCCAAAGAATGGCCAGAAGTATACAGAATGGTGTCGTCTGCGTAGAGGTGGATCAGAGAATCACCAGCAGCAAGAGCAACATCATTGATGTATACAGAGAAAAGATTTGGCCCGAGAATTGAACCCTGTGGCACCCCCATAGAGACTGCCAGAGGTCCAGGCCCTCCGATTTGACACACTGAACTCTATCAGAGAAGTAGTTGGTGAACCAGGCGAGGCAGTCATTTGAGAAACCAAGGCTGTTGAGCCTTAGGAAAGCTAACTGCCTGTGTATATTGGTTCCTACCTTCCCTGAAAAGTTGCATATCACCAGAGCTATTTGATGCTAATGCAGTACGCCACAGGATGTTTTTGTGCTGGTCAAGGGTAGTCAGGTCAGGAGTGAACCAAGGGCTATATCTGTTCCTGGTTATACATTTTACATGGGGCGTGCTTATTTAAGGTGGTGAGGAAGGCACTTTTAAAGAATAACCAGGCATCCTCTACTGACGGGAGGAGGTCAATAGGATACCCGGGCCAGGTCGATTAGAAAGGCCTGCTCGCTGAAGTGTTTTAGGGAGCATTTGACAGTGATGAGGGGTGGTCGTTTGACTGCAGACCCATTACGGATGCAGGCAATGAGGCAGTGATCGCTGTGATCTTAGTTGAAGACAGCAGAGATGTATTTAGAGGGAAAATTGGTTAGGATGATATCTATGAGGGTGCCTGTGTTTACGGATTTGGGGTTGTACCTGGTAGGTTCATTGATAATTTGTGTGAGATTGAGGGCATCACGTTTAGATTGTAGGATGGCCAGGGTGTTAAGCATGTCCCAGTTTAGGTCACCTAGCAGCACGAGCTCTGAAGATAGATGGGGGGCAATCAATTCACATATGGTGTCCATGGCATAGCTGGGGGCAGAGGGTGGTCTATAGCAAACGGCAATGATGGGAGACTTGTTTCTGGAAAGGTGGATTTTTAGAAGTAGAAGCTCGAATTGTTTGGGTATCTACCTGGATAGTATGACAGAACTCCGCAGGCTATCTCTGCAGTAGATTGCAACTCCGCCCCTCTTGGCAGTTCTATCTTGTCGGAAAATGTTATAGTTAGCAATGGAAATTTCAGGGTTTTTGGTGGTATTCCTTAGCAAGATTTCAGACAGGGCTAGGACATCCGGGATGGCTGAGTGCGCTAAAGCAGTGAATAAAACAAACTTAGGGAGGAGGCTTCTGATGTTAACATGCATGAAACCAATGCTTTTACGGTTACAGCAGTCAACAAATGTGAGCACCTGGGGAATAGGAGTGGGTCTAGGCACTGCAGGGCCTGGATTAACCTCTACAACACAAGAGGAACAGAGGAGAAGTAGGATAAGGGTACGGCTAAAGGCTGTAACGTAACGTCTAGTACGTTCGGAACAGAGAGTAAAAGGAGCAGGTTTCTGGAAGCGATAGAAAGGATTGAAGGCATAATGTACAGACAAAGGTATGTTAGGATGTGAATACAGTGGAGGTAAACCTAGGCATTGAGGGATGATGAGAGAGATATTGTTTCTAGAAACATCATTTAAACCAGGTGATGTCACTGCATGTGTGTGGGGTGGAACTAACGGGTTAGCTAAGGCATATTGAGCAGGGCTAAAGGCTCTACAGTGAAATAAGACAATAATCACTAACCAGAACAGCAATGGACAAGGCAAATTGACATTAGGGAGAGGCATGCATAGTCAAGTGATCATAGGGGTCCAGTGAGTAGTTAGGCTGGCTGGAGACACAACGATTCAGACAGCTAGCGGGCCAATAGAAGAAAGGCCTTAGAGGGAAGTCGCGGCGGAAGAAGTCTGTTGTAGCTTCCTCGTGCGGAGCCTCCTCGTGCGGTTACGTTGGCAGACCAGTCGTGATGGATTAGTAGGGTTCCATGTAGTAAAGTGGTCCAGGTAAATTGGCAAAATAGGTATAGTGGCCCAAGTAATTGGCCGATGGACCTATTCAGCTAACTGTCCGATATGCTCTAGACAGCTAGCGGGCCACGGTTAGCATGTAGGGGACATCGCGACGTAGGAGCCAGTTGAAGAAACCCCTCGGGCAGATTACGTCAGTAGTCTAGACGTGAAGGATTTGCGGGGCTCCGTACCCCACAGTTAAAGGGGTCCAGGCCAATTGGAAAAATAGGTATTGTAGCCCAAGGAGTGGCTGATCGACCTCTTCAGCTAGCCGAGAGATGGGCCTAGCATTGGCTAGCTCTAGGCTAATTGGGGCTTGCTTCAGGACAGAGACGTTAGCCAGGAGTAGCCACTCGGATTGCAGCTAGCTAGCTGCGATGATCCAGGTGAAAAGGTTCAGAGCTTGCCGTATGAATCCGGGAATATGGAGAGAAAATAAGTCTGGTATGCTCTGGTTTGAATTGCGTTGTGCAAATGGTCGAGAGTTTTCCGATCTAAAGGTTAGCTGATGACCGCTAGCAGCTACTACCTAGTAGCTACTACCTAGTAGCTAGTTAGCTGGCTAGCTTCTGTTGGGGTTCCGGTTCAAAAGTAAAGAAAAATACTTTAGAAAAAAACAGATCCAAGCACATTGGGTGAGGCGGGTTGCAGGCGAGTATTTTGAAGTTGAGGTTTAGAAAAATATATAGAAGATATGCGAAGAAAAATATATAAAAAGATATAGACATGGGACACGACAAGACGAGGACGTCTGACTGCTACGCCATCTTGGATTTAAATTGCGATTGGCAACATTCATAAATTAGGTGCATTACCGCCACTTACCTCGTTCTTCTTTCTGTCACTTGTCAGCTTGGCAAATCCAGCCTCAGCCACTGTTTCCAGCATTAAATTCATTGTCATAGCCTATTAACAATATGCATGTCAGTTGCTTTGATGTGCCAAACCTTAACAAACGACAAAAAAAGGGGTTATTTGCTTCCCTGAATACCCTCTACACATCAGAGCTTTATGACAGAAATCAATCAGGGGGCAATCGTTCACACACCTCCACCGAATCGCTGATGTGTTGATACGGTTGGAAAGCGGCCTGAAGATGGATGGGTGGATGGGGAGACAGAGGGGAGACAGATGTGTGGCGTGCAGAGCAGCACGGGTAGGCGAGGTGATGGTTGATTGGATTGATCGAGACGCTTAGTGCCAAGAAAGGAGGAGAGCTGTGTGACGGTGGGGGAAGAGGAGGGTGGCTGTCTGAAAAGGGGAGGCAGCTCCCTTTGTGGGTTCTGATAACTGAGGCTGTGGAGGTCCCCTCCGAGATCTGAGATTAATGGCTCCGGGCTTAAGGAGTCTAGCGGGGAGGAGAGGAAGGGAACGTGTGGACTGGGGAAGGACAAACACAGCCTCAGAGCAAGTGCCAGTGACAAGATAGGAGATCACATATACCAGCTCCTACCACAGCCTCCATCCCCACAGTCTCACAGCCCTGGACCCAGCATGGGTCTGAACATAGAATTATGGAGGGGGGTGTGGTATTGACACAGAGAGAGACTCTGGCCCACAAGCCTTCCTCCCACCCCCAGGTCATACAGTATAGGCTAGGCACAGCCAATCTGTAGGTCCTCTCCTGCTATGTATTTGTGCAGATTGAAGTCCCAGTTCATGAGTGATGTGTCCACTGTGGATCTGACTACAGCACAGTATCACGTGTTGCCTACTAAATCAAGTTGGTAAGTTTATACAGTACATCAGTGTGTCGAGGACACCCTTGTTGACTGTAGAGATATTAAACAGTGACAGATTAACAGGGAGAGTGGGAAAATATGCTATGTACAGAAATGGATGTCAAGTTCAAATTATTTCCCCCACAATTAGCCGTGGATAATGGATTGCAGGTTGTTTTGTCAGATATAATAATAACTCCACACTACATCTTATTGTAGCCCTCAGGGGAAGCTATAACAAATAATTAAATGATCAGTTCCAGTGGTTTCTGAATTGAATAGAGCAGTCAGAGTCCGAGTCACTAATCTGCTTTCAACTAAACTCCTGGGACTGGAAGTGAATGGTGTAACGAGCGGAAACATCTGGGAATGTTACGATTCTGTCTTTACCTTTAAGTGTAGATTCAGTACAGATTATTATCACAGAAAATACTAATATTTCTCAGGTTGTCACTAATTACCATTGTAAACACTCATCATAGACATACATGTGACAATTACAGATGTGAATGTGGAGTACGTAGAACCATGCGATGTGTCTTAAATATAAGGTGTAGAAGGTATCTGTCAACATCAGGGTATTTACCTGGCAGATAGGAGGGAAATAATAGCAGTACAGATCCAAACTACTGTCCCCACAACCAAGTCTAATACGCACCATCAACACTGCTTTGGAGTATCCTGCTCATTTTATTTGGACCAAAAAAATTGCCTAGTGACAGATTTAGCCGTCTGTACAGTCAGGGCCCAGTTTTCAGAACACCAATTATTTTATGAGGCACCAGCTCATCAATCAAATGTCCCTTTTCATGCTGAGTGACACAAATGAATTCTGTTTCCTTCCCTGGTACATAAACACAAAAGATGGACCCCGTCCCCCATGTCAGTTGTCGGCCCAGTATTCACAGTCCTCCACTGAGTAGGGAAAGTTGTATTGGGATGGTAGTGGTAATTAGAGCCTGCGTCCCAAATGACACCGTATTCCCTTTAGAGTGCACCATTGGGAGGCAGCCATAGATTTCCTGGGTAGATAGCTGGTGGAGTGGCTGTGACTGAGTTTGCTCCATTTATGTCACAATCTTTGATGGCAGGCTGATTTCACAGCGGTAGTACTTGACTGTGTGCCGCACTGTGTGCAGCATAGATGACACTGATAGATGACACCGAGTGTTGGAAAACGACATCAGAGCTTCACTGAAATCTGACTGTTAATGCAAATAATATTATATTTATATGACTATTTACTGTATATTGTAGATTTGTACCCTACTTTGCATGATTCATGATGGGTCTTGTCTAAAGTCAAGGGTACAGAGAGAATACAGGGAGAGTAAATCGATTTTTGCAATGCTAATAAGTAAATCAATTTAGCCCACTGTAGAGTTATAGATTAAAACAATCTAAATTGGATATTTGTAAGTACATTCTATTTATGGATGTAAAATGTTGTGCTTTACATAAAAGGAAACTGTGGCATTGAACTTCATGAAAAGAAAATGTATGCAAAGCAAACGTGTTTCAAGAGGCAATGCCTTCTTGCTAAATGGGAAATAAATTCATAGGCAATAGATCCCTCTTTATTAAATTATTTAACAAGTAACCATGAAAAATAAATAAGCCTAGGTTTACAGCTCTATGAGATGTGATTTCTCAATGCATTCTTGTCCTTGGCCCTAAACGCTACAGCTGAGAATGCTGTTCTTCTGCAACCAGCCTATGCATAGCAATTTGTTACATAACATAATTTTCCTTGAGAGAAAGAAACATTTTACAGTTTAAGCACACACAAAGTTGCATGTTAACAATAGCCGAATGTCAAAGGAAGTTTACAAAGCACTATCCAGTCTGGGGTAGGTGAATGCGCTGTTTGGTTCAAACACATCAGAGGATTCAAGCAACACAGTTCATGGACCTTCCAACCCATCTATTGTGACTGCAACTTCACTCTATTGTGTCAGAGAGTACTTTACTTGTTTTGTGGTGTGTATTTGTTTAAACATGGGGAAATGCCATCTTTTAGGTGACTCAAATTTAGTTTTAAAAGGAATAATGAATATTTTCATTGCCAAACTGGCCGTGTTATTGTGTTGTTAGACCCTGTCTGACCGTCTATTCCCTCTGTGTTCCAGGTGGCACCTCTCGGTGGTCTTCCCCGCCCTGCGACTGCTGCTGCAAGAACCACAAGGGAGAGGGCGAGAGCGGCACCTCCTTCAACGAGCTCTCCACCTCAAGCTCCGAGAGCCAGTCAGAGGCCAGCTCACCCCACGGCACCGTTATCTGTGGGCCGGTGAGCCAGCAGTCCCACGTCCATGTCCAGACCCTGGACCGGCCGCTGAAGAAGGGCCCGGTGCAGATGCTGCAGCAGTCAGAGCAGCGCAGGAAGAGTGATCTCCTCCGAACACTCACTGCCAGCTCCCGAGATACCAGCACCTGCAAGAAGAGGCCGGCCAAGGAGAAGATGACCATTGAGGAGGAGCTGGAGAAGTGCATCCAGGACTTCCGCAAGATCAAGATCCCTGAGCGCTTCCCGGAGAGGAAGTACATGTGGCAGGCAGATCTACTAAGGAAGTACCGTCTCTGAGAGGGATCCAGTTAAAACACTTAGGCATCACAGAGACAGCAAAAAAACAGGCATAAAACCATGACTGTTTAGCTAACTGTATGTGTGTATATATGTATTGGCACCCTTCCAATTTACTTGAATAATTCCCTATTTCTCCACACCTTGTTATTGGGTTTTCAACATTGCAGAACTTAAGTTAATTAACTTACAATTTAAATGTACATTTATTGGCACCCTTGAGCTACTACTTCGTTGCACACCCTTTGGCCAAGATAGCTGCCAACAAATGCTTCTTGTAGCCATCAATGGGCTTGCTGCACCTTTCTACTTCAACATTTTTGGACACTGGGTTGAACTTTGTACTCCATCTGCTGATTTCACAATGTCTTGCATACATTCAACGTCCCCAGAGGCAGCAAAGTAACCCACAGCATTATCGAACCTGCCCCATGATTGATCGTAAGGAGGGTGTTATTTTCTTTAAATGCTTCATTTAGTCATTGGTAAACATAGGAAGACCCCACTGCTGAAGGAGACACAAAAAAGCCTGTTGAACTTCTCAAAATAACTACCGAAACAAGCTTAAATCCTGGGGGAAATGTTCTGTGGACCAATGAAACTAAATTTGAGCTTTAGCAAAACAGAAGAGCGCTGTGTTTACTGATGACAAAATGAAAAATTCAATGAAAGACCCTCCCCTACAATCAAATATGGGGGAAGTTTGATAATTCTGTGGGGTTCCTTTCCTGCCTCTAATACTGGAGTCCTTGTTATGCGCAAGGCATCAATAAATCTTCAGATGATCAGGGGATTTGGAGTCCAATGTTCAACCCAGTGTCCAAACTGGGTCCCCATTGAAGGTTGTGGATCTTCCTGCAAGACAATGACCCCAAACACACATCAAAAATCACCCAGGAATGGCTCAAGAAGAGATTCTTGACTGTTCTGGAGTAGCCAGCGAAGTCCAAATCTAAGTCACATTGAAAACCGATGGTGAGATCTGAAAACAGCAATTGGTGGAGGCCACCCCTCAGAAATGTAAGAACCACAGCAGTTTGCTTCTGAAAAGTGGGCCAAATTGCCAGGAGAAAGTTGCAGCAAGCTCAATGACGGTACAGGAAGTGTTTGTCTGCAGCTTTCTTGATCAAAGACTTTGCAACCAAGTACTAGCTCCAGGGTGCCAATCATTTTGTCCATGCCATTTGTCTTTATTTTCTCAATTAAAATTGTAAACATAAGTTTACAAAAAAAAAATGGTTTTGTTTGTGTTGAAAATCCAACAACTTATTTTAGAATTATTTAAGAAAGGTCCACGGGTGCCAATATATTTGGTCGCAACTGTATGTATGTATGTATGTATGTATGTATGTATGTATGTATGTATGTATGTATGTATGTATGTATGTATGTATGTATTGATGCTCATCGCCACTGCCTCAGTGTCTACTGTATGTCTTATGCTTTAGGTTCTGGATGACTGATCTCAATGGAATAATGGCAATGGACAAAAGACATCTCTTTCTTCACCAACTGCTTCCTGTATGCTCAAAGGGTATATCTGACTGCACAGTTTTATCCACAATCTTTTGAAAGCACTAAAGAGCACAATTGGTGTGTGAGAGATTGTTCTACACACACTGCTGATTTTTGCATGCAGATTGCAGTGTCTACTGTATGTCTTATGCTTTAGGTTCTGGATGACTGATCTCAATGGAATAATGGCAATGGACAAAAGACATCTCTTTCTTCACCAACTGCTTCCTGTATGCTCAAAGGGTATATCTGACTGCACAGTTTTATCCACAATCTTTTGAAAGCACTAAAGAGCACAATTGGTGTGTGAGAGATTGTTCTACACACACTGCTGATTTTTGCATGCAGATTGCACAGAAATCGAAGATACGTGTGTATCAGAATGATAAATGATTCATGCTGTCCCGATAATGCACTTTCTAAAAATACCTGCTGCCAGAGCGGAGGGGATGAATAGCTTCTTTGATTTCAACACTTTCAGGAACGCAGGCAACTCCAGAGGAAGTATGGGCTTTTTTTGGGGGGGGAATTTGAAAAACACCGAAAGATACTGTATATCAAAACAGCTTTCAGATGGAAATGGGAAGGGATACAGATGAAGGTGTTCCTTAAGGGGTGATGAAGGATGGGTTTGTTTTAATGAGATTGAAGTCAAACACAAAGAAACACCAATGACTGAAAAGAGGGAGTAGTCCTGTGCAAGTGCTTTCCTCAAAAGGTTAACTACAGTTACAGCAGGTGTTCACACACACACACACACACACACACACACACACACACACACACACACACACACACACACACACACAGAGATAGATCAGGGGCTTATTTCAACAATGAATGTGTGACATGAGTGCACAGGAGAACAGACAGGATAGCATTGCTGAACATCCCATGACAGATTGATGTTTTCTATCGTAGTTGTTGCCATTGTGGTCAATAGATAATGATTATTAGGTGCTGGGGTACATGGACAAGGGTAATAGACATGGTTGATGACATCCCTGCAGATATTGATGAGACTTGTAGGTTATTGATGAATATACGCTGCTCTTGTTTTCACTGAATACCACATCTAAATATTGTTTGTTTTCTGTATCCTTACATGCCTTGGTGAGGATCAAAGTACATGGGAATGGGGGGGGGGGGGGGGGGGGTGTTGTTATCAAGTTCATTATGTAACAAAGCAGTAAGCACAGACATGCGCTAATAATTTCCAGAATAATGTAATTATTTTGGGAATATTACATTTAAGATTATGACTGATGACACAGGATGACACTGAGTCCAAGTCCTCCTGTTGCATAACTAACACACTTGGCACATCTTATTTTCTGATCATGAGATGTACATTTGCGGCAGGGTGGCCTTGTGGTTAGAGTGTTGAGCTAGTTACCGAAAGGTTGCAAGTTTGAATCCCCGAGCTGACAAGGTACAAATCTGTCGTTCTGCCCCTGAACAAGGCAGTTAATCCACTGTTACTAGGCCATCATTAAAAATAAGAATTTGTTCTTAACTGACTTGCCTATTTTAATAAAGGTAAAAAATATATAAATGGACTGCAATGTATATTTAATTGCTAATGCAGTACACACTTCCACTTCAGTACAGCTAGCTGCTAAAACGTTCAATGCTAACTGAAAAATAGATCTATGGTCTCGCTTGCAACGAACTTAAAGGGTAGGCAGCATTAATGTAAACACATGTAACATATGGATTTGCATTAATATGCACATCAATAGCTCACGTTTAAATTTTTCGAGGTATTATATAAAACCGATCAGAATTCTGAAGCCTGCCAATGCCATGTTGGAAAATGTTTTCCAGGGTGTGATGTAATATGGTGGACCCGGCAAGACAGCCTAGTTCCTATAGCTCCAACAGAAAAAACTTCAAATGTAAAACTTCAAATGAAACCAAATCGTTTGCACTCATGACTAATGGTTTCAATTACATTTTCACCAAACTTACAAGCAAATACTTTATGAATTTATTGATACAAATCAACTTGCTAGTTTTCTAGCCAACTAGCCAGCTAATGTTAGCACTACCAGCCTGCTAACATTACGTTAGCGCTGAATGAGTCAGTCAGTTGCTATCAACACCCAGTTTACAGCTACATTAAAGTAAACCAGCCTAGCTAACCAGCACAGTTATGGTCAGTAAGCTAGAGCTCAACTACCGGAGACCAGTTAGAACACAACTAACACAACACAACTAAAACCGCAGATCAAAAGACCAGAGACTTACTGATTGATGGCTGGGCCCCATCCGATGGTAAGAGTCAGGAAAAATCCAATAACTATAGCAAGGAAAATAAAAAATAGATTGATTCCAGATGTCAGAGCACTAGGACAAGGTGGAAAAAGTTACAAAACTCCAGTTGTCTACTTCACAGAGAACATGCCGAAAAAGAAATTAAAATAGATGAGGTACTATAGTTACACAATTAGAGAAAGCTGGTATAATTGTACAGAGCCTGAGTCTGCAGTGCTAACAGGTTCCCTCTAGATAACACAGCCACAAAGTCAGTGAAGCCATGAGGTGTGGCTAACATTAGCCAGCATAAGCTAGCTAATGAACTAGCATACAAACTCGGCAAGACAGAGTAAATTCTCCATATGACGTTGAGAAATAGTGCATTGTGGGTAGTTTAGAAGATATCCGGAAATAAGTTAATAAATACGTTATAACCCAAACACATAACTATGTTTGTATTTATAGGTAACCAGATCGTGACTACAAGTAAGTTTTTGATCACACTGTGTTTTTACATTGGTGAGTAATGCTTCCTACCATTTAACGCACTCCTGCAGATTACCACTGGATTTCTTAAAACGCTACTAACGGGAGATGACATGAACCTGCGGGCTAAACTAAGCTTGATTGCAATGAAAAAAAAGGACAAACCAGAAGTTCAGTTGATCTCTCGTTGTTACCATGATTAAGATACCAGACAGCTGGTCCAGATTCTGTTCTTGCAAATGATTAGGACCACACCGACCACACCGCTCGCGTCCCGTCAACGAGCGTCTGCGTTGCCAAGGGATAAAATTGAACTCCTTTATATTTCTGACGCAGATCGCGCTGCAAGTCCTGCCTTTCCCATCTCCTCATTGGTTTATAGAAGCAGGTACCCACGTGCCATCTCCTCATTGGTTATACCCACGTGGGTGATTGAAAGACGAACTGTGTTGCCGGTCGGTGTAGTAATACTATGAAAGTTTAGATGCCAATCACCATATAAGTTCCTCCTGGAAGGAGGAGAGATGACTAGAAACGATTTGGTTGACCGTTTTATGTGTGGATTAATTGTCGGAGTAGAGGACCTTGTGCATTTCAGGTAAAATAACAACTCAATGTTTGTATCCCAGGACAATTTAGCTAGCAACAGCAGCTAGCTAAAAGGACAAATTAGCTAGCAAGTGCAAGCTTGCATGCTTTTTGACCTGTTCCCAAATTAATTTAATTGGTTCAGAGTTTGTTTTGATATTTTAACCTGCGTGTCATGATTGCGTTTGGTGTACAGGGACAAAATAAATATATGCACTGTGGCGCACGATGGCGCACACGCGCAGCCGGTTTGGGTTCCGTGTAAGGCTGATGAATGTAAAAATACTTATTTGAGTATAAGAATATAGAAGTAGTAGGCCTATATTTCATTCAAACATTTCAACTCAAATGGCAAAAAATAGTGTAATATATGCCATTTGAAATATCTTTATAGACGACATTTTCATTTGATAAATAAACATTGATTATATAACTCAATCACGATTTACTTAAATTCTTTTCAGGGATATTTTTTCCCCCGATTTTGAAATGACCATATCAGACAATTTTATTTTAAAGATGGTCGTTTTCAATGGATTACATCAGTTGGAAACAAATAAAATAATAAGAGTAGGCTATACCATCAACATTATTTTTCCATTCATCAGCATGTCGAGTAAATTTCCACAGTAGATTTGCCGTGGTAAACAAGGAAATACTTTATTTTAGTTATATGAAATTATTGTCAAATAGATACATCGGCCTTAGTCTGCTCATAAAATAGAACTACATTTTTCCAAAGATAATACCAGCCAGAAGGCGAAAATGTTGACTAAAAGATAACATTGACGTCAACGTTAGGGAGCAGTAAATCGCTGGCCAATGTTGGTTGCAATTGAGATCAGCTGTGCCGATGACTTTAGCACATATTGATGTTTTAACGAGAGATCAGCTGGCGATAATCTGTCACTTTTTGATGGTTGCAATAGGCACATGATGTGCATCAGCAAGCTATACAAGATGATGTTGAGCTAATGAGCACTTGCTGTATATCAGATGTGGTACACTCAATTCAGCACCCTTATTGAATGACAACTCTATTAGATATTCTTCCACTCTAGCCCTGGCTTCAAAGGTCAAAGCTCTGGTGATGATGCTCTTGTTTCTTAAACCTAAAAATATATATATATATTTAAACAGCATGTCAACAGTTGAGCATACATTAATGTCCACTAGTTATAATGTCCACACTTTATACTTGACTTTGTCTGTTTGTATAAAGCACTATGATGTGAAAGGAATTGGATCTATCAAATCAAATTTTATTGGTCACATAGACATATTTAGCAGATGTTATTGTGGGTGTAGCGAAGTGCTTGTGTTCCTAGCTCCAACAGTGCAGTAGGATCTAACAATTCCCAACAGTACACATGTCATATGTCAGTTGTGCCGAGGTGAGGACGGAGTCAAGCGCAGGACACAGAACTGAGTAAAATAACGTACTTTACTCTGAAAAATAAATCAGACAAAATAATCCACGCAGGGATAACAAACCCTAACACAAACAGGAATATTCACGCACAAAACATAAATGGGAACCAGAGGGTTAAATAGGGAAATAATAATAACTTAAAATGGGAACCAGGTGTGTACACTCAAGACATAACAAATGGAAAAAAGAAACATGGATCGGTGGCAGCTAGAAAGCCGATGACGGCGCCGCACCAACTTCAGCGGAAGTCGTGACAACACACATCTCTAAAAGTAAAAGAATGGAATTAAGAAATACATCAATATTAGGATGTTATGGATATTCTGAAAAATGTTCAATACATCTGCTCATAGAATGTTCAATGACATAGGTCTTGGATACAATCACATTTTCAAAGCACAATTGTAAAGAAAATAATACCCATGTATACGACTATTTATAAAGATAGTTTTAGTTGCCCCTGCACTGCCCATTGTATGTATGTTCCAGAATCACTATGTAGGGATCGATAAATTATAATGAAATACCCAGCACAAATCTAAAATATAGTTGTTGATTTGCTATACAAGAGATTGTTGTTTTCTTAAATAATGCCCATGTACAAGCCATGCATTTGGACTACTATTAAGTTCATCAGTGGTACTGTTTAGTGCAATATACAAATAGAGGATTGGCAGTTAAAACTCTCACAAAATGGTTGTCCCCGTTTATTTATTCAGTCATTCATATATGATTTATTTTACCTACATACTGTATTTCATAATATTTATTTTTCATTCCAAAGTATTTTATCTTGTCAATTACATCTGTATAAAAGGATAGCTACATATAACTTATCATACAAAGATATTACATTCTAAGTAACCCAAAAATGTATTATATTTTATGCAGGTGTGCATTTATTGTCAAGAATCTTGCCCTGGAGGCAGCTCTGCAGAGTGGTCACTAGCTGACAGCCACAAAGTCATGAAATCTGATTTTGAACCTAATCATAACCCTAAATTGAGCCACACTGCTAACTTGAATGCCTAATCCTAACCTTAAATTAAGACCAAAAGCTCATGTTTGTTTTCATGAATTTTTATGATATAGCCAATTTTGACTTTGCAGCAGGCCCTTATTGCGGAAACCATTCAGTTCTGCCTCCAGGGCAAGATTCATGACAACAAAAGTCAACCTGCATATTGCATATGTAAATAATGACATCCATCAACAAGGTGTAAATGCATTCTCAGCCCTGTGAGAACTGATTGATAGTCTAAGTAGTACAGTAGACTGATGTTAATGTCGTTATTTTCATTATACCTATAGAATCATAGTGGGAGGTGTCTCAAATTGGCCTGTGCATAGCTAAATATAACCGATGATGCAGTGAACAAAAACCTCACAGTAAAGCAGTGAACAAAGCCAGCATGTATGAAACATGAACACACATGGTTGGCTCACATCAGTAGCCCTGTTAAAGGAAAGCCTGCAGTGTGGTTTTGTATTACATCCACAACAGCAAAGCCTATAAAGAGGATTACTCAGCATGTTAAACATTGAACAAAGATGGTTGTATGATGGAGATGCAATAGCAAATACTGCCCATTTTTCAGATGTGTAAATATGGAATAATTTTCATTGTGTGTTCATAGTACTGAATACTGTACATATTGGTTACAACTGGAGTCACTGAACTGATAGTGTGGATCTGAGTGCAGTTTTTGTTCATTCTGTTTTAAACACCATTATCCATGATCTCATATGGTTTACTATCACCTTACTAACACCCAGTACAAAAAAAGTCAGTCTTAAGTAAATACTTGTTTACAAGTTCTGAAAAAGAGCATAGTAGAATAAAAGACACATGGTGGCCTTCAAATGTAGATTGGAGCTTTTTTTGCACAATGTTGCGTGAATTATATTGTACATAACAGGAAGATATTTGTAAAAGATAAAGCTGTACATATTCACCAAACACACAGACACTATATAGCCACATGGATAAATATAGATCATACATCAGAGATCATTTTATTTGAATATAGTTGAATAATTCATTAATGATCAGATACAGAGCCTTGTCAGTCCACACCCCAAAAATAAAAATCATATTCAGAACTTGACAACTGTATAACTTTTATGCTACAGTCTGATGAATCAATGTTGATATGAATGCAAATAAGTATGGATCTGTTTTACATTAAAAATATATGTATTCCGAGAAAGAGAGGGAGATTAAAGTGTGTGATTTACTATTTCAGTTAGAGCATTCTGTCTGACTCCTTTGTTTGCTCGATAGTCATACCCAGTTACAGAGCCCTTGTAAGTGAATACAAGTCCTGTAATTTTGTTCTTATTACAAGTCCTTTTCAATGTGTGATCCATGAAGAAAACCACAATAGAAGGAAGCAGCCACGATAGACCAGGACATACAGTTAAAGTCTGAAGTTTACATACATTTAGGTTGGAGTCAATAAAACTTGTGTTTAATGTTTAACAAACTATAGTTTTGGCAAGTTGGTTAGGACATCTACCCTGTGCATGACACAAGTAGTTTTTCCAACAACTGTTTCCAGACAGATTATTTCAAGTATAATTCACTGTATCACAATTCCAGTGTGTCAGAAGTTTACTTACTCTAAGTTGACTGTGCTTTTAAACAGCTTGGAAAATTCCAGAAAATCAGTCATGGCTTTAGAAGACTCTGACAGGCTAATTGACATAATTTGAGTCAATTGGATGTGTACCTGTGGTTGTATTTCAAGGCCTACCTTAAAACTCAGTGCCTCTTTGCTTGACATCATGGGAAAATTCAAATAAATCAGCCAAGACCTCAGAAAAACAATTGTAGACCTCCACAAGTCTGGTTCATCCTTGTGAGCAATTTCCAAACGCCTGAAGGTACCATGTTCATCTGTACAAACAATAATACGCAAGTATAGAGACCATGGGACCACACAGCCGTCATACCTCTCAGGAAGGAGACACATACTGTCTCCTAGAGATGAACGTACTATGGTGCGAAAAGTGCAAATCAATCCTAGAACAATAGCAAAGGACCTTGTGAAGATGCTGGAGGAAACAGGTACAAAATTATCTATATCCACAGTAAAACAAGTTCTATATCAACATAACCTGAATGGCAGCTCAGCAAGGAAGAAGCCACTGCTCCAAAACCACCATAAAAAAGCCAGACTACGGTTTGCAACTGTACATGGGGACAAAGATTGTACTTTTTGGAGAAATGTCCTCTGGTCTGATGAAACAAAAATAGAACTGTTTGGCCATAATGACCCCCGTTATGTTTGGAGGAAAAAGGGGGAGGCTTGCAAGCCGAAGAACAGCATCCCAACCATGAAGCACCATGTTGTGGGTGTGCTTTGCTGCAGGAGGGACTGGTGCACTTCACAAAATAGATGGCATCATGAGGTAGGAAATATTATGTGGATATATTGAAGCAACATCTCAAGACATCAGACAGGAAGTTAAAGCTTAGTTGCAAATGGGTCAATGGGCAATGACCCTAAGCATAATTCCAAAGTTGTGGTAAAATGGCTTAAGGACAACAAAGTCAAGGTATTGGAGTGGCCATCACAAAGCCATCAAATCAAATCATGTGTTAAATGACCTCAATCCTATTGAGAAAGGAGGCCGACAAACCTGACTCAGTTACACCAGCTCTGTCAGGAGGAATGGGCCAAAATTCACCCTACTTATTGCGGAAGGCTACCCGAAACGTTTGACCCAAATTTAACAATTTAAAGACGATACTACCAAATACTAATTGAGTGTATGTAAACTTCTGACCCACTGGGAATGTGATGAAATAAATAAGAGCTGAAATAAATCACTCTCTGCTATTTTTCTGACATTTCACATTCTTAAAATAGAGTGGTGACCCTAACTGATCTAAAACAGGACATTTTTATTTGGATTAAATGTCAGGAATTGTAAAAACTGAGTAAATGTATTTGGCTAAGGTGTATGTAAACTTTTGACTTCAACTGTATAAACAAATATTGTTGTTTTGTGTTGTTTTGATTAAAAGAAAGGTCCAGAACGTGTGCATGTTGCTATATGAATTATTGCAGATCATTTAATCTGTTATTGTGAAAATGTCAAAACTGAAATAATTACCCCAAAAAGATTTGCAAAAAAAAAGATAAGCACAAAAGTGTGGATTGTGTTGTGATAATCCTCCACTGGTGTATGATTTTATGAATAAAACGTCATTTAACACGTCTTTGTCACGTTCTGTCCTTAGTTCCTTTGTTATGTCTTTGTTTTAGTTTGGTCAGGGTGTGAATTGGGGTGGGTGTTTTTTTAAATCTATGTTGTGGTTATGTGTTTGGCCTGGTATGGTTCTCAATCAGAGGCAGATGTTGTTCGTTGTCTCTGATTGAGAATCATACTTAGGTAACCTTTTATTATTATAAATTATTTTCTGTTTTGTGTCTTCACCAGATAAGACTGTTTCGTTGTCGTTTTCATTCTTTCACTTTGTTGTTTTGTTATTCAGTGTTCAGTTGATTTATTAAATATTAACATGGACACATACCACGCTGCGCATTGGTCCGATCTTGACTACTCTTTGTCAGAGGAGGATGAATTACGTTACAGTCTTTGGATACAAGAAAAGGAATTTTGGAAATGTACAATTACATCGAATAAAAAAATGCATTCTGTACAACGACATGTTGGTTGGATTTCTTCTTGAGTTGTGAGGAGATTTTTATCAAATATTCAGAACGAGAGTAACTAAATTGAAGACTTATCACGACATGATGCAGATACGGGATGTAGATAGTTTGTTAAACTAGGCAAGTCAGTTAAGAAGAAATTCTTATTTACAATGACAGCCTAGGAACAGTGGGTTAACTGCTTTGTTCAGGGGCAGGCAGAATGACAGATTTTTACCTTGTCAGCTCTAACCACTAGGCTACCTGCCGCCCCTATAGTACAGTTCTCAGATAATTTATTAATAACACAGGGCGGGCAAAGGACAGGTCGAGGACGGTCAGAAGTTCTTGATCAAATCAGAGTCAGGCAGGTACAGGACGGCAGGTAGGCTCGGGGTCAGGGCAGGCAGAATTATCAGAACCGGGAAAAACTAGGAAACACAACTTGACAAACAGGAAGATGGAAAGCACGCTGGTAAGACCTGACAACATATGTGGCAGGGTCTACAGGAAATCACGGGCTACAAAAACAAAAACAGCCACGTCACGGACACCGATATCTTGCTTCCAAACAAACTAAACACCTTCTTTGCCCACATTGAGGATAATACAGTGCCACCGTTGCAGCCCGCTAACAAGGCCTGCACCCCCCCCCCCCCCCCCCCTCCCTCTTTCTCCGTGGCCGACGTGAGTAAGACATTTATACGTGTTAACCTTCGCAATGCTGCTGGCCCAGACAGCATCCCTAGCCGCGTCCTCAGAGCATGCGCAGACCAGCTGGCTGGTGTGTTTACAGACATAATCAATTGCTCCCTATCCCAGTCTGCTGTCCCCACATGCTTCAAGATGGCCATCATTGTTCCTGTACCCAAGAAGGCAAAGATAACTGAACTAAATGACTACCACCCCATAGCACTCACTTCTGTCATCATGAAGTGCTTTGAGAGACCAGTCAATGATCTTATTTCCACCTTACCTGCCACCCTAGACCCACTTCAGTTTGCATACCGCCACAACAGGTCCACAGACGATGCAATCGCCATCACACGGCACACTGCCCTATCCCATCTGGACAAGAAGAATACCTATGTAAGAGTGCTGTTGACATCAGCATTTCACACCATAGTACCCTCCAAGCTCATCATTAAGCTGGAGGCCCTGGGTCTTAAGCCTGCCCTGTGCAATTGGGTCCTGGACTTTCTGACGGTCCGCACCCCAGGTGGTGAAGGCAGGAAACAACATCTCCGCTTCGCTGACCCTCAAAACTGGGGCCCAACAAGGGAGAGTGCTCAGCCCCCTCCTGTACTCTCTGTTCACCCATGACTGCGTGGCCATGCACGCCTCCAACTCAATCATCAAGTTTGCAGACGAGACAGCAGTAGTGGGCTTGATTACCAACAATGACGAGACAGCTTACAGGGAAGAAGTGAGGGCACTTGGAGTATGGTAACAGGAAAACAACCGCTCACTCAACGTCAACAAAACAAAGGAGATGATCGTGGACTTCAGGAAACAGCAGAGGGAGCACCCCCCTATTCGCATCGCCGGGACAGTAGTGGAGAAGGTGGAAAGTTTTAAGTCCCTCGGCATACAGACAAACTGAAATGGTCCACCCACACAGACAGCGTGGTGAAGAAGGTTTAACAGCGTCTCTTCAACCTCGGCAGGCTGAAGAAATGTAGCTTGTCACCTAAAACCCTGACAAACCTTTACAAATGCACAATGAGAGCATCCTGTCGGGCTGTATCACCGCCTGGTACAGCAACTGCACCACCCTCAACCGCAAGGCTACCCAGAGGGTGGTGCGCTCTGCAAAACACATCACCGGGGGCAACTTACAGCGCACAATGTCACAGGAAGGCCAAGAAGATCATCAAGGACAACAACCACCCGACCCACTGCCTGTTCACCCCGCTACCATCCAGAAGTCGAGGTCAGTACAGGTGCATCAAAGCTGGGACCGAGAGACTGGAAAACAGCTTCTGTCTCAAGGCTATCAGACTGCTAAACAGTAATCACTAACTCAGAGAGGCTGCTGCCTACATAGAAACTCAAATCACTGGCCACTTTAATAAATGGATCACTAGTCACTTTAAACAATGCCTCTTTAAAAATGTTAACATATCTTACATTACCTATCTCATATATATACTGTACCTTATACCATCTATTGCACCTTGCCTATCGCTCATCCATATATTTATATGTACATAATCTTATTCATCCCTTTAGATTTGTGTGTATTAGGTAGTTGTTGGGGAACTGTTAGATTAATTGTTAGATATTACTACACTGTCGGAACTAGAAGCACAAGCATTTCGCTCCTCTTGTATTAATATCTGCTGACCATGTGTATGTGACCAATAACATTTGATTTGACAAGACAAGATGAACTGGCAACATGCAAACAGAGAACAGGTATAAATACACAGGGGATAATGGGGCTGATGGGTGACACCTGGAGGGGGTGGAGACAAGCACAAAGACAGGTGTAACAGATCAGGGTGTGACAGACTACGGAGTGGGTTTAGTATTCAGTGAAGTGTTGAAAGTGTTGGAGGGTTTTTAAAAAATAGGATTGCAGTAGTTTGGCGTATGAGGGAATGGGTGCACACGGTGTTCCAAAATGGAACACCATGTTCCAAATTTCGGTTTGGTCAAAATATGTACAGCTCCTTATAGGGCCACCCCATACAGCAGGGGTCGGCAACAGGCGATTGTGATTTCTTTTCATTTAGAAAATACAGTATGTTCCCAAGTATTCCCACGAATAAAAAGGGAGACATATGTGATTGTGTCTCCATGTAATCAAGGTATGACATGATTATGTTATTTTCAAATGCGATCTCTTTTTGGGCTTACTCGTGGTCAATTTGCAGTGTACAAATTATTATGATTATTTTCCGGTCCCCCGACCAGCCGCTCTGACAAAAACCAAACCGCAGCAAAAATCCAGGTACCTACCATACAGTTAAAGTAAATGGGATTGATTTCAACCCAAGTCGATCACAAAAACTCAACATTACATTTCAGTGTGTAAAGAGAATATGATTGATAAAAGACAGGAGTTCTCAGGTGTGTGGGATGGAAATTGAAATATTGAAATATTTTCATCTTGTGAAGAGGAGCTCTCCCTGTAACACTCCACATCACACCACAACCTCGCCAAAACACAATTAAAACAAGTCTTTGTTTTCTGGCAGCATATGAACAGGAATCTGCTATTTTTGTGAGATGTTGATCCCCTCGATCTGCAGATAATTAACTGATTTCAAAAGCGAATAGCCGGCGAGCGACTGTGAAACGTCTCTTCATGTCCCTCTCAGCTGTTGTGTTGAACATAACAATTCTTCATTGCAGTGGAATGTGCTTTGTGTGTTGCTTGTGTCTCAAAGGGATGGGCCCGGAGACCGTGGGACTGTCAGCACCATCTCCCAAACAAGGATGCAACATGATCTATTTTTCAGCAGAACAGAAGAAAGCAGTCATTCTTGTGCAGCAATCAGATGATCGGTTTTGATCATCAACACTGTTGAATGGCTGTTTACTGCCAACCATTCTCAACATACTACAACCTTTAGTATCCACTAAGATGACCAGGACAAATATTTAGAAAGTACTTTCCTCAGTGACACTGTGCCTCTGTCACTCCAGCCGTAAAAAGCCACACGTTCAGTAACTGTAGCATGCTTGGTATTGTGTAAGGATCCCAAAAAACTAAATTAACAGTCAAGATTCTGAATGATTGGCATGTTTTAGAGCACAACGTCTGAATGGAACCAGGACTAGGCTACAGTCCTGTCTTAGTGCCTGCTGAATATGTGTCTCCTGGTTATTGTCTAGGAGGGTAGGGAAGCATATGTATGCTATCTGCACATGGCTGAGGAGAGAAGGGGTAAGCGAGAGAGACCTTTCTTTATTATTATACACAGACCGAGCAGAGGGGAACTTGATAAAGCTTTGCATTCTGGGCGAATAAATTATTCAGAGCATTGTAGTGTGTTCTCTGAAGTCTTGGTAGCCAATTTCTACTTACCAAGGCGTCACACACAAAACCAGTTGTGGCATCTGCAAAAGCAGCGATTTTCACAACGTTCTTAAAATATATGGGTTTTGGAGCCTCAGGGTTATATAGTGTTATTCAGCTTTTTCGCATGTTCCATCCAGCCATCCTTTGTTCTCAATATAATGACAATGAAAAAGCAATATTTAGAAAAGCTTAGTAAATCAAAGCAAAAAAGCTACTGATTTGCATAAATTATGTGTGTACTTTATTTGCATAAAGTATGTGTGTACAGTTGTAGTTGATTTGTTTTCAGTTGTACTTTGTCTTTGCAGCTCTGCATTTGGAGCCTCAAGTCAATGTTCCCTTTTGTAGTGTTGACAAAACAGCTCAATCCCCAGGTAGACATGACTTCTAGCTCGTGAGAGATGTTCAATAAATATACTGAAGGCATTTGACAATAATTCCACATTGTATCATGCTCTCACATTATTCCAAACCCAGACATTGGCCATTTCACTTTAATGGACAGGATACCATAATGGACTTCTACTCTATAATGATTTCCTAGCAGCTCAATGTATTCGCCTGGGTCAGTAAGTAGCAAACTCAATATCTTCCACAGGTTCCCACAATTCTGTCTAAACCACCCAAATAGCAGAGGAAATGTAGACATAGTGTGTCTCTCCAGAGCCATTTGGCAATGTAATAGCAATTGATTCATGCCTTGAGCATCCTGTTAGTCCAAGGAAGAAACGCTGAATGGATTTCTGGGAGAAGTCCTATAAAGAATAACAAGTGACAATATTAGTGAATCATGGTTGAATATTTACAGTGTTAAATAACCCCCCCTAGGTGTGAACAAATTTTCCATAAGAAAGTGATAAGAACATAGAACTGACGCCATGCACGGCTGCTGTGTAAACGCATGAGAAATGTGCCTGTTGCTTAATGTGTTTGTGCTTTATGTACATTCTGACCAGTCCATCTAAGTGTGGTTGTTAGGGTGTGATATGTTTGGGCAACACTTTATTTGTATAGTCCATCTGTAGATGCTCTACAGACTATCAGTAACATTTCAACTATCTATCTATCTATCTATCTATCTATCTATCAAGCCTAACTTTAACCCTTAACCTAACCTTAGCCCTAACTCCAACCTCAACCCTTACCCTAACTCTTATTCTAAAATTTACCCTAACCGTAACCTCAGAATCTACAGATGGACTATCCAAATACTGTGTGACCAATGTTCGTATAACATTCCATCTGGTTAATGGTGGATTCTCATGAACATGTGTCGTGACGTTGTATTAGTTAATGTGACGACTGTTGCTCATCGAATGATTACAAGTTTCTAATTGCGTGATTAACTGAATCAAGCTCATTAACCTGGGGCACCATGGGAAAACTAGTTTTTATTGAGTTTCTATTTCCCAAATTAAGAATATCAGAATATCGATTTTACAACAGCCGCTAATTAACCAGTTACCTCTGAACCTCTGAACGTCGTATAGTCCGTGAATCTGCACGAGTTCGTACCACACCAATCTTAGTTGAATATTTATTTACTAAAAAGCTAAAAGGATGATAAAAGATACACATAGACAAAACACATTCTAGGCCATTGATTAGAACTTAGTATAACGGGCCAACACACTATGTTACCCAAAAGGATGATTTCAAAGACAGAAAAAAGAGAAAGTACACAAGAGAAATATACATTTGGGGGAATTTGTCAGCTATGCTTATTCTAACCCTAGCCTTGCCCCAAACTGCCGCTCTTGTGGGTCAGAATATAATGATGTAATTACGTGGGGAGGACCTCCGAGGATTCTCTGCGTGGACCGTTCAGGCTGCTCGATGACGCACTTCTCCAGCGCACCTCTCTGATCGTCCTCCTGATGTCAGTGTCCTTTTGGCTTAGGAGTCTGTTCCCTCACCCTTGCTCTGGATGGGGTCTTCTGAGGACAGACAGCTCTGTAGCTCAGAGCTCACAGTGTTGGAATGAAACAGTGTAGATACCACAATTCGATGGGAGATGGAGGCTAGGTGGTTCGACTTGAATTCACCTGCTTAGACACAGCTACTCATCCGTAGCATGGGTATCAAAAATGTTTATTCGTCTTCAAACTTGACTTTTTAGACCTTGGCTGCAGCTTGGGTCACGTAGTCTTGTCTGTAAATTCATTACTCACAGGTTTTATACCCTTGGGTCAGAAGTGGGCGTAACCGCCTTTAGGGCAATTCTCTGGGCGTACCCAGTTAAGAGCAAGGTCTAGGTTTTTCTCAGATCTGATTTTAGACAACTTAACATTTCATCTTTACCAAAACATTGCCTTTGATTTTGACATTTTCCACACAACGTACAATGTATAAACATCAAACATATACTAGGAAAACTCTTCACGTTACGATGTTTTCGTAATAACGTCATCTATTAACCTTTAATAACACAACAAAAAATGACATAAATTTTTATATTCCATCTATCGTCATGACCACCATTGTGGCTGACGAAAACCATTGTTCCAAAGTCCCTTTAGTTCATGTTTAATGTTGTGAGGCTGGTTCTCCATAGTAACAGGACAAAGGAATTTGTCTGTGGCCTGAGATTTACCAGGGGCGTGAGGGGTCATAAAACCCCCACATCTTCAGACCCCTAGATCTCTCCTCCTCTGTTGGGGTTGAGAGATAATCTGTAGGATTGCGGTCTCCTGTAACCTGACCTGATCAGGACAGTCATGACACATGACACCCGAGGAAGTGGATATGCAAAGGATTTCTGTCATTATTTAGTGTTCAATATGTATGTGCCATGCATTGAGAGCACACTTAGAATACATTTTAGATATTTAAGAAAAAAAATGTGAGGTGAAAAAAAAGACAGTTACATAGTAGCTGGTACCCGCACTTAATGAAAGCATTGGAGTATCAGAATAAAAAATGAAGAAGATAATCTAAAAGTTGAGTAGTGAGTTATGGATGTAAGAAACAGAGAAAAGATGCACAAAAACAACCCTTGGGGCCATCAAACCTCATAGAACATCCTTAACGGTCCACAGCATACTAGACATATATACCTGGCGTGCCCTTAGGAGTAGAGAATAGAAGGATGGAAAAAGGACCGTCTTTAAATGCACTACTCTGGGGAAGGAGGAAGAATAGACTGAGAAATTTGTCTCCACGTGGGCAGGACAATAAAGAGAGCCAGCATTGCAGCCTATAGCACTGATTACAGATAGGAGCGTGGAAGCCCTTACAGAGCCCCACAGCTCAGAGCAGAGGTGTCCACCAGGTGAGAGAGGTTAGAGCAGGAAAGATTAAATGAACATCCATTCTTCAAGCTGCAGACCAGGGTCACTGGCCAAGGGCACTCTCTTATTAGGAAAAGACATAATTTACTTTTCAACGGTCTACCTCGTTATCTAACCAAATCACAGAGGGTCTAGTTCCATGGTTGGCACAAAAACGGACCTACCCGAATGGTTAAAAGATGCATGTCTAGGAATCTGTTATAGTCTGAGAAAATATGCTTGTAACCTAAAACTCATTTTATGGTCCAAGTGTTTATTTTGTTCAATAAATAATTGCTTTTTTTTATTCACTGTATTAGTTTGTCACAAGGGATATGTTAACAGAGGCAGCCCAATTCTGATGTGAAAAGATCTGATGTAATTGGTCAAAACACTAATTAATACAAAAAAAACGCTCAGAATTGAGGTGCCTGTGTAAACGCAGACAAGATGTTGCACATACAGTGCCTTGCGAAAGTATTCGGCCCCCTTGAACTTTGCGACCTTTAGCCACATTTCAGGCTTCAAATATAAAGATATAAAACTGTATTTTTTTGTGAAGAATCAACAACAAGTGGGACACAATCATGAAGTGGAACAACATTTATTGGATATTTCAAACTTTTTTAACAAATAAAAAACTTAAAAATTGGGCGTGCAAAATTATTCAGCCCCCTTAAGTTAATACTTTGTAGCGCCACCTTTTGCTGCGATTACAGCTGTAAGTCGCTTGGGGTATGTCTCTATCAGTTTTGCACATCGAGAGACTGAAATTTTTTCCCATTCCTCCTTGCAAAACAGCTCGAGCTCAGTGAGGTTGGAAGGAGAGCATTTGTGAACAGCAATTTTCAGTTCTTTCCACAGATTCTCGATTGGATTCAGGTCTGGACTTTGACTTGGCCATTCTAACACCTGGATATGTTTATTTTTGAACCATTACATTGTAGATTTTGCTTTATGTTTTGGATCATTGTCTTGTTGGAAGACAAACCTCCGTCCCAGTCTCAGGTCTTTTGCAGACTCCATCAGGTTTTCTTCCAGAATGGTCCTGTATTTGGCTCCATCCATCTTCCCATCAATTTTAACCATCTTCCCTGTCCCTGCTGAAGAAAAGCAGGCCCAAACCATGATGCTGCCACCACCATGTTTGACAGTGGGTATGGTGTGTTCATGGTGTTGAGCTGTGTTGCTTTTACGCCAAACATAACATTTTGCATTGTTGCCAAAAAGTTCAATTTTGGTTTCATCTGACCAGAGCACCTTCTTCCACATGTTTGGTGTGTCTCCCAGGTGGCTTGTGGCAAACTTTAAACGACACTTTTATGGATATCTTTAAGAAATGGCTTTCTTCTTGCCACTCTTCCATAAAGGCCAGATTTGTGGAATATACGACTGATTGTTGTCCTATGGACAGAGTCTCCCACCTCAGCTGTAGATCTCTGCAGTTCATCCAGAGTGATCATGGGCCTCTTGGCTGCATCTCTGATCAGTCTTCTCCTTGTATGAGCTGAAAGTTTAGAGGGACGGCCAGGTCTTGGTAGATTTGCAGTGGTCTGATACTCCTTCCATTTCAATATTATCGCTTGCACAGTGCTCCTTGGGATGTTTAAAGCTTAGTCATTTAGGTCAACATTGGATCATTCAGAGATCCTCACTGAACTTCTGGAGAGAGTTTGCTGCACTGAAAGTAAAGGGGCTGAATAATTTTGCACGCCCAATTTTTCAGTTTTTGATTTGTTAAAAAAGTTTGAAATATCCAATAAACGTCGTTCCACTTCATGATTGTGTCCCACTTGTTGTTGATTCTTCACAAAAAAATACAGTTTTATATCTTTATGTTTGAAGCCTGAAATGTGGCAAAAGGTCGCAAAGTTCAAGGGGGCCGAATACTTTCGCAAGGCACTGTATATCATTGCACCGTAATAAAATACCTTGAATTGATTCTAACCTCTTTAAATGGTGTGGGATTTATCTGTGTTTATTCAGATGTAAGGGCTTCCACCTAGACAAGGTAATTTAAGAGACAGTTTGGAACCGAAACTGATAATGTGAAGCAACGAGATCCATCTTTTGGTCTTTGAAAACAAATCACATATGAGAATAGAAAAAGAGGCCATCTTCCCTTATGGAAGTATTATTTTTTATCACAATAAATAAAATAATGATTCCATAAAGGTAAGATGGCCTCCTCTTTTTACATTCTCATATGTGATTTGTTTTCAAAGACCAAAAGATGGATCTCATTGCTTCACATGATCAAAACTCCCACACTGCTACAGTCTCTATAGATAGCTCAATTGAACCTCTCCACGAATTCAAGAATCTCTTTTAAAGCTTCATCCAGGAATTGAATTATGGTTTGGATAGCATAATGTATTTGTGGAGTTTCTCCCATTCTTCTCTGTAGATCCTCTCAAGCTCTGTCAGGTTCGATGGGGAGCATCACTGCAAAGCTATTTTCAGGTCTCTCCAGAGATGCTCAATCGGGTTCAAGTCCGGTCCCTGACTGGGCCACTCAAGGACAATCAGAGACTTGTCCCGAAGTCACTCCTGCATTGTCTTGGCTGTGTGCTTAGGGTTGTTGTCCTTTTGGAAGGCGAACCTTTGCCCCAGTCTGAGGTCCTGAGCACTCTGGAGCAGGTTTTCATCAAGGTTCTCTCTGTACTTTGCTCCGTTCATCTTTCCCTCGATCCTGACTAGTCTCCCAGTCCCTGACGCTGAAAAACATCCCCACAGCATGATACTGCCACCACCATGCTTCACCGTAGGGATGGTGCCAGGTTTCCTCCAAATGTGACACTTGGCATTCAAGCCAAAGAGTTCAATCGTGATTTCATCAGACCAGAGAATATTTTTTCTCATGGCCTGAAGTCTTCTTCTTTTGGCAAACTCCAAGACGGTTGTCATGTTGCTTTTCCTGAGGAGTGGCTTCTGTCTGGCTACTCTACCATAAAGGCCTGATTAGTTGAGTGCTGCAGAGATGGTTGTTCTTCTGGAAGGTTCTCCCATCTCCACTGAGGAACTCTAGAGCTCTGTCAGAGTGACCATCGGGTTCTTGGGCCCTTCTCCCCGATTGCTCAGTTTTGCCGGGCAGCCAGCTCTAGGAAGAGTCTTGGTGGTTCCAAACTTCTTCCATTGAAGAATGATGGGGACCTTCAATGCTGCATAAATATTTTGGTATCCTTCCCCAGATTTGTTTCTTGACACAATCCTGTCTCTGAGCTCTACGGACAATTCCTTCAACCTCATGTCTTGGTTTTTGCTCTGACATGCACTGTCAACTGTGAGACCTTATATAGACAGGTGTGTGCTTTTCCAAATCATGTCCAATCAATTTAATTTACCATAGGTGAACTTCAATCAAGTTGTAGAAACATCTCAAGGATGATCAATGGAAACAAGATACAAGGGGTCTGAATACTTATTTAAATAAGGAATTTCAGTTTAAAGTTGTAATACATTTGCAAACAAATTCTAAAAACCAGTTATACCTTTGTCATGATTTGGTATTGTGTGTAGATTGCTTGGGAACATGTTTTATTTCATAATTTTTAGAATAAGGCTGTAATGTAACAAAATGTGGAAAAAGTCAAGGGGTCTGACTACTTTCCGAAGGCAATGTACATTGTCCCAAGAACATCCTAAAAACATCTTTGGGGAGAAACCGGGAACTAGAAGAACGTTCCCCAAAGAACATTCCATTGAGACCATCATGCAACGTCCTTCCAGTAAATGTGTTTTTGTGAAATGTTCTGTGTAAATTGTTCAACGTAGTCCTTGTGTTGTATGATTTGTTAGACTTTGAAATCAATGGTTTTTGTTTGGCATACATTTTAAAGCAAAAAAATCGGAGTCAAAGTGTAAATCCGTCACCGTGGAACTGCCCAGTCTCTAGTTTGATCTTATCTTGATTATTGCCCAGTCATATGGTCAGGTGCTGCAAAGGACCTAGTAAGAAGGACATGCAGCTGACCCAGAACAGAGTGGCACCTGTTTCTCTTCACTTTAATCAGAGGGTGAATATCAAAACTATGCATGACAGTCTCTCTTGGCTAAAAATAGAGACTGACTGCATCACTTAATGATTTTATAAGAAACATTAATGTGGTGAAAACTCCAAAATGTTTACATAGTCAACTTACACACCGTACTGATACACACACTTACCCTACCAGACATTTCACCAGGGGCCTTTTCACAGTCCCAAAATCCAGAATGTATTCAAGGAAATGTACAGTATTATATGGGTGGGTCTAATCCTGAATACTGATGAGTAAAAAGCACATTCAAGCCAATGTCTATTCCTCAAATTACCACCGACTATGTTCCATCTGATATAAATCATGCTGTCTGTCTCACCGACATTTGCAACATTGTTTCAATATTCAAATTTGATCTCCAACTGTCCCATAGTAATGAACGTGTAAGGGTCGGGAGTCGGAATGAGAGAGAGAGAGGCAGCTGACATCATTTTTATGGATACATACAAAGAAATGTCAATTGGAAAAAGGTCAAACGAAACACAGTGCAGCTAGTTTGCAGTCTTTCCAGCTTCAGTTTGAAGTTTCGTTGTACCTTTTTCCAATGGACATTTCTTTGTGTTGTTGGCTAGCTCCTCTGAACAACAATGTCCTAACGAGAGACCACATTTTCTATGCCAGACGGAATCGTGCATCATTAGCTCATTGTATGGATGTATCCAAATAAATGTCACTAGAAAACAACTTAAACAAAGGCAGCTACTGTCGTTATTCTTCCTGTTCTGTTTGACGTGACTGTAAATTACACGTAGTTGGCTACCGGATAAGGACGTTGCCAGCCAGTACGGGATTGGAACATTTAGAATGAATGACTGGATCGCGTCCAAAGATACAGAACAAAAAGACTGAACGACTCGGTCGCATTTCTGGCAAACGAACCGATAGAACGACCGACCAGCCGGCTTGGGTAGCAACCTTAGATTTGTTTCTGGACTATATCTTGTGGAAGATAAAGCAACACCTCACATCACAATGTCGCTCCACTATTTGACCTAAATATTTGGTGTGTATGTATTGATATGTACTGATACTGTATGTGTACTGATAGCCTAGATGCTGCTGAATGTAAATGTAATATATATGAAAACATAAATGATACAAGTAGGCCTAGAATAATAGGTCTTTCTATGTTTTTTTTTCTTAGCATTGAATAAGTACAGAACCTTTTAGTTACATTTTTCTTGTTTTAAATGTACATTTGAAGTCGGAGGTTTACATACATTGAAACTCGTTTTTTCAACCACTCCACAAATTTCTTGTTAACAAACTATAGTTTTGGCAAGTCGGTTAGGACATCTACTTTGTGCATGACACAAGTAGTTTTTCTAACAATGGTTTACATTACGATTATTTCCTTTATAATTCACTGTATCACAATTCCTGTGGGTCAGAAGTTTACAAACACTTAGTTGACTGTGACTTTAAACAGCTTGGAAAATTCCAGAAAATTATGTAAGCTTCTGATAGGCTAATTAAATATTTTGAGTCAATTGGAGGTGTACCTGTGGATGTAATTCAAGGCCTACCTTCAAACTCAGTGCCTCTTTGCTTGACATTATGGGAAAATGAAAATAAATCAGCCAAAACCTCAGAAAACAATTGTAGACCTCCACATGTCTGGTTCATCCTTGGGAGCAATTTCTAAATGCCTGAAGGTACCACGTACATCTGTTCTGTCTGTTCTGTCTCCTAGAGATGAATGTACTTAGGTGCGAATAGTGCAAATCCATCCCAGAACAACAGCAAAGGACCTTGTAAAGATGCTGGAGGAAACAGGTATAAATGTATCTATATCCACAGTAAAACGAGTCTTATATCGACATAACCCGAAAGGCCGCTCAGCAAGGAAGAAGCCACTGCTCCAAAACCACCATAAAAAAGCCAGACTACAGTTTGCAACTGTACATGGGGACAAAGATTGTACTTTTTGGAGAAATGGCCTCTGGTCTCATGAAACAAAAATAGAACTGTTTGGACATAATGACCATCGTTATGTTTGGAGGGAAAAGGGGGATGCTTGCAAGTCGAAGAACACCATCCCAACTGTGAAGCATGGAGGTGGCAGCATCATGTTGTGGGGGTGCTTTGCTGCAGAAGGGACTGGTGCACTTCACAAAATAGATGGCATCATGAGGAAGGAAAATTATCTGGATATATTGAAGCAACAGCCCAAGACATCAGTCAGGAAGTTAAAGCTTGCTCGCAAATTGGTCTTCCAAATGGACTTAGACCCTAAGTATGCTTCCAAAGTTGTGGCAAAATGGCTTAAGGACAACAAAGTCAAGGTATTGGAATGGCCATCACAATGCCCTGACCTCCATCCTATAGAAAATATATGGGCAGAACTGAAAACGCATGTGCGAGCAAGGAGGCCTACAAATCTGATGCAGTTACACCAGCTCTGTCAGGAAGAATGGGTCAACATTCACCCAGCTTATTGTGGGAACCTTGTGGAAGGCTACCCGAAACATTTCACCCAAGTGAAACAATTTAAAGGCAATTCTACCAAATACTAATTGAGTGTATGTAAACTTCTGACCCACTGGGAATGTGATGAAAGAAATAAAAGCTGAAATAAATAATTCTCTCTACTATTATTTTGCAATTTCACATTCATAAAATAAAGTGGTGATCCTACCTGACATAAGACAAGGGAATTTTTATTATAAACTTTTTTATTATAAAATTGTAAACTTGATTCAATATCTATATAAAGTTTCTACACGTTAATGCAACTCATTTACCATTTTGGGTTTTGTATATTTTAAATTGTATTTATTCTTTATTTAACCAGTGAAGTCACATTTAGATTTACATCTCTTTTTCAAGTGAGCCCAGGCCAAGAGTGCAGCATACATATTCATATACACATTCATGAGCCTCAACACATCACAACATATAAGATAGCAATTCATGGAAGCTAAAGCAGTGCAAAGAGCATAGAAACATGTTTCATAGCGGTGAATAGCTAAAGGTGCATTTTACTCAAAAACCATCCTCAATTGGCACCCTACCCATCAGTCCACAGCCGGTACATCCCCAAAAAACACAGCACCCACCAGCAACCCAGCCCCAAGACAATGCATTCATCATGACACCAATCACTCTCTGAGAGCACCACTCCCTGAAAACCAGGTCACAGACATGGACACCCCTCCTGTCACGCCCTGATCTGTTTCACTTGTTCCTATGATTTTCTCCATCCCCTCCAGGTGTTGCTTATTTTCCCCAGTGTATTTATCCCTGTGTTTCCTGTCTCTCTGTGCCAGTTCGTCTTGTATGTTAGTCAAGTCAACCAGTATGTTTTTCCCCGTACTCCTTTTGCTATTCTCTTTTTGATATTCGTCCCGGTTTTGACCCCTGCCTGACTCTGGACTACTTTCCCGCCTGCCTGATCATCCTGCCTGCCCTGACCTAGATTCTGCCTGCCCTTCAGAAACTTTTGGATCTGGTTTTGACCTTTTGCCTGTCCACGACCATTATCTTGCCCTCCCCTATTGGATGAATAAATATTGTAAGACTCCAACCATCTGCCTCCTGTGTCTGCATCTGGGTCTCGCCTTGTGTCACGATACCTTCATAGCCACACCAATGAAGAAAATACCCAAAGACAATGTCCAAGCAAAATGCTCATTAAAAACATGTGCAATCTGTGGTCAACATCCATCCAATCTGTGATTTAAAAATGATCAAATCAGAATAAAATGATCTCCTTTCAAGTCCTTTTGCAAAATGTTTCAAGTGAGAGTGGTAGAACATCCTTCTGTGTCACACCTGGCAAGACAGATGGAGGTACAATAATGGAGTGCTTTTGTCCTCGCTGATGATTTCACCACAGAGACGAATCCCATTTTAACAGATGAAAAAGACAGTTTGACAGACATTTATTTGTGCCTCTATCCCATATACGGAGAGCTGTAAAAAAAATTGTTTAAAAAAAAACACACTGACATGTGAGCCTTTTCTCTTACTCCATGTGACTGTTCATAAGAGCTGAATATAGCTCCACTTCTGCCACCGCCGAACAATGTTTCATTGGAAAATACCTCCAGCTATGGAATAAAATGGGACGACGAGTGTAATTTCCTTTCATAGATATGTTCATATTTGGAGGTTATTTCTGCAAAGTCCCACTGTTGTTTTATGATGCAATCCTCTTTTCACCCACCTTAGGCAGTACATTGTAAATGTTTTCCTTTTTTTTGCTAGATATCAGATATTCAGTTTTCTCCCAGTATATTTTGAAATGTCCTTTGATACTGTAGCATTGGTTTTTATGCGAATTGATTTTTTCATGACTCATCATATATGTTTAATGTAAATGTTTCAGCCATCCACATTATCTTACTAGTACACTTCACCTTTAAACTTCCTATACAGTACAAGCAGTCTTTGAGAACCGTTTTTAAAGGCATCACATACTGTGGGTTGCTCAAACTACAGTTTGCAAGTTTGTTCTCTGTTTTGAAGTCAGAGCAGAGCTCTGGAACAAGGAACTGTGGGAGTGGAGGTGTGCAAGTATCTATTTTTGTCACCGGCCTTGGATAGAGGTATCAGCACAAAGTCTAATGATACAGTGGACCATCTGGCCCTCTACGGAAAAGTATATTTTGGCTACAACAAAGACGCAGCCACGTACAGTATTTATCGCTCATGAATGAATACTGGTAAGGTAGCTTATTTTAGAAAATATGGCATTATTATGGATAGTTTAAAGCCATATAATTTAAAGCACAGTCAACTCCAGCTGCAATAAAGAACCCTACTACATAACTCCCTGACTAATTCATTGAGGGTAAAACCATATGAATTCAATCACTTTTTGACAGCCTCTCTTTTGATTTAAACAAAACTTTCCATACATGTTTGCTCATGGAATAAGTGGTCAGAAAGGATTTTTTGGACCTGAATGCCAAATCATTCAGGACATAAGAGGTGATCAAATTATTATTATTATTATTTTTGTATTTTTGTATTTATTTTACCCCTTTTTCTCCCCAATTTCGTGGTATCCAATTGTTTAGTAGCTACTATCTTGTCTCATCGCTACAACTCCCGTACGGGCTCGGGAGAGACGAATGTTGAAAGTCATGGGTCCTCCGATACACAACCCAACCAAGCCGCACTGCTTCTTAACACAGCGCGCATCCAACCCGGAAGCCAGCCGCACCAATAGGTAAGTACATATACAGATACAACTTATGCTACATTTAGCATTCCAACAGCACAAGAAACTAATTGATGTTTGAACACATTCTTCTTGGCCATGGTCAATGACAGCCATTGCCTTGTTTTTGGTTGCCTTGTCGAACAGACTGCTCAAATGTGCCTGTGGTCGACCAATTACTTTGCTGGCTGTGTTTACTATTCTAGTCAGTTTGCTTTTGCTCCTCACGCTCTGATTACCATACCAGACTGTCAGATTGAACGTGAGGATGCTCTCCATCAACCTGCTGTACACCCTCTCCAGAACATCCTGGCTGACCCCAAATCCCTTCAATTTCCTGATTTAAAAACAGGCGCTGGCTTGCTTTTTATGAAATATAGTCTGCATTCTCTGTAAAACTCAGCTTGTTATTCGTGTCCCTAGGTATTTGAAACACTCAACCACCTCCACTGGTTGGTCGTTCCGATAGAGTGGTTGGGACATTGGCAAGTTGTTGCCATTGATGATAAGCGCCTTTGTCTTTTCCGCATTGATGTGGAGGGCACTTGAGCAGCATCATTCCTGAAGGTTGTTGGTCTGTTTAAAATAGCTGTCCCCATCTGACGTAGCATCTTTAAAAAAGAGTCCCACCAGAGCCATGTCATCTGCGTACTTGAAACGGCTCACATTGTTTCCTTGGGTCTTCATCTCATTAGTGTAGATAGAGAACAACAACGGTGAAAGGACACACCCCTGGGACAGCCCTGTGTTCAGGGTCAGTTCATCAGAGAGGGCCCCATTCATAAGGACCCTCTGTGGGCGGACAGTTAAAAAAATCCTAGATCCAACCTGCGAGGCCTCCATTGACATTAAGGTCCAGTAATTGGTTAAGCAGTGTGTGTATTTGCATTGTATTTGAAGCTGAACTAAAATCAATAAATAAAATGTGTGCATATGATTTTGCATGTTGAAGGTGACTAGCCACCATGTTCACCAAGGTCAGGGTAGCATCCTCAGTCCAGTTGATCTGATATGGACAGGGTAAGGTGTTTACTGACAACCCTCTCCATGCGTTTAGTCAGAGGGGGCGTGAGTGCCACAGGTCAAAAGTTATTTTGTGATTTGGCCCCTGACTTCTTAGGTACTGGTACAATGCTTGACACGTTCCAGGAGTTTGGCACTGTACGGGTGCTCAGCAGGAGCTGAAACAGTCGTGTGAAGACTCCCTTGAGCTGGTCGGCGCAGACCTTCAGTACTTTGCCACGTAGTCCGTCAGGGCCTGGTGCTTTGTTAATAATATGTGACAATCATGAGGCCACCTCGTTCTCTGTTATCTGGACAGGAGAAGATTTGGGGATGCTCTCATATTTGTTTAAATTCGTCTTTAAAATTGACAGTGTCAAATCTTCCATAAAACAGTTAAGGTCATTTACAAAGGATAAACAGTTGCAATTTTATTGTTTTATATTTTCCTTTCTCTTCCCATTGCATTAAGCCATTCCCATACTTGGCAATCCACTTTGTCCTTTAAGTCCTTTAGCGTTCCACATTTTTCACCTGAATTCATTTTCTTTCTCCTATACAGCATCAGTATCTCCTTTCAGGAAGGCAAACATCCATTCATTGAGGCACATTTTTAAGTCCTTAGACACCCAGGGCTTGTTGTTGGGAAATACTCTTACAGTTAGTTTGTTAATGACAGTATACTCACAGAACTGGATGTATGATGTGATGCTGTCTGTCAACTCGTGGGGATCCCTTCATGAGTCAAAGTACACCTCCCAGTCTGTGACGTCAAAGCAGTCCTTAAGCTCCTCCCTGCTCTCCTCTGTCCATACTTGAATAGTTATCTCTACAGGGGTTTCTTGTTTCACCTGCTGCCTGTATCTCTGCAGGAGATGGATAACGTTATGGTCTGATTTCCCAATGGGTGCTCTGCACACTGCCTTGTATGCGTCATCTACGTTGCCATAACACTGGTCCAGGATGCGAGTTGAGCGAGTTGGACAGGTGACATACTTTTGCAGAGTGGAGACGTGAGCAGAGAGGGAGAGCATTTTAAAATCCCCAGGCACAAATACTGTCTGGTCAGCTGATCCTGAAAGCGTAGCATTGAAACCTGTCAGCAGCTTCCTTATTGTTAGATCCAGGCACATAGACCAGAATAATGGTAATCTGTCCAAACTCACGTGGTAGACAGATCGGCCTGAATGACACAACGAGGATCTCATTGTCTTTGGTGCACACTTATTGAATCACATTACACTGCTTGGCCCAAGTATTATCTACAAAGACACATAGCCCCCTGGCCTATTCATTTATGTGATGTTGTTTTGTCTCGATCTGCTCTAATAACAGTGTATCTGTCACGCCCTGACCTTTAGAGAGCCTTTTTATGTCTCTATTTGGTTTGGTCAGGGTGTTATTTGGGTGGGCATTCTATGTTCTGTTTTCTATGTTTTTGTATTTCTATGTTTTGGCCGGGTATGGTTCTCAATCAGGGACAGCTGTCTATCATTGTCTCTGATTGGGAGTCATACTTAGGCAGCCTTTTTCCCTTTTGTCATTGTGGGAAGTTGTCTTTGTTAGGGGCACTATAGCCTTTGTAAGCCGCACAGTCGTTTTTGTTATGTCTTGTTGGCGACATTTTTACAAATAAAAGACACTCACAACGCTGCACCTTGGTCTCATTCCGACAACGGCCGTGGCAGTATCCATCGATTTTCGCATCAATGTTGTCCTGCTTGAGCCATGTTTTTGTAAAGCATATTAAATTACTTCTCCTAAATTCCTCTTCAAATGTAGCCCTTGCCGTTAACTCATCCTGTTTATTTTTTAGTGACCGCACATTTGACAGGGTGATCACCAGGAGCAGGTGACGGCTTCCCCGCCTCCATAGTCTGTTCCTAACATCACCTCTTGATCCTCTTTCTTCTTATTTTCTCTTTTTGACTTTGTAGAACATCCATCAGGCAAGACAATTTAGACTACTGCAATTTAGCTGGTGCACCATTGACATTTAAATTGAATTTCCATTTTTACTTCTAGTTACTGCCACAAAGTTGGCCGCCAGTCCACCCATTGTCAAATGTCAACTTAAAATGGTCATGTCTATTCTATTATCTATATTTCTCGGGCTCCCAAGTGGCGCAGCGGTCTAAGACACTGCATCTCAGTGCCAGAGGCATCACTACAGACTCTGATTTGATTCCAGGCTGTATCACAACCAGGGTTTGATAACCCTGGTTGCACGCTATTAAATTATATCATTCTGTCTCATGGTATGGGGGTATGTAAAATAGGTTAACTTTGAGCACCATTATCTCTTGAATGTTTTGGCATTCTGGTCCAAAAAGTCACTTTCTGAGCACTTCTGTCACACTCTGACCATAGTTTGCGTTGTTTGTTTCTATGTTTTGGTGGTCAGGGTGTGATATGAGTGGGCATTCTATGTTGCATGTCTAGTTTGTCTGTTTCGATGTGTTTGGCCTGATATGGTTGTCAATCAGAGGCAGGTGTTAGTTGTTGTCTCTGATTGGGAACCATATTTAGGTAGCCTGTTTCTATTGTGGGGTGTGGGTGATTGTTCCTGTTTCCAGTGTTTACGTTACGGGACTGTTTAGTCTTCGTTCATTTTGTCGGTTTATTGTTTTTGTTCGTTGTTATAGTATTCTATTAAAATGGATAATCATCACGCTGCATTTTGGTCCTCCTCTCTTTCGCCCGACGAAGAACGTTACAACTTCTAAAAATGTTTTATTTATTTATTTTTATTTAACCAGGTAGGCAAGTTGAGAACAAGTTCTCATTTACAATTGCGACCTGGCCAAGATAAAGTAAAGCAGTTCGACAGATACAACGACACAGAGTTGCACACGGAGTAAAACAAACATACAGTCAATAATACAGTATAAACAAGTCTATATACGATGTGAGCAAATGAGGTGAGAAGGGAGGTAAAGGCAAAAAAAGGCCATGGTGGCAAAGTAAATACAATATAGCAAGTAAAACACTGGAATGGTAGATTTGCAATGGAAGAATGTGCAAAGTAGAAATACAAATAATGGGGTGCAAAGGAGCAAAATAAATAAATTAAATACAGTAGAGAAAGAGGTAGTTGTTTGGGCTAAATTATAGGTGGGCTATGTACAGGTGCAGTAATCTGTGAGCTGCTCTGACAGTTGGTGCTTAAAGCTAGTGAGGGAGATAAGTGTTTCCAGTTTCAGAGATTTTTGTAGTTTGTTCCAGTCATTGGCAGCAGAGAACTGGAAGGAGAGGCGGCCAAAGAAAGAATTGGTTTTGGGGGTGACTAGAGAGATATACCTGATGGAGCGTGTGCTACAGGTGGGAGATGCTATGGTGACCAGCGAGCTGAGATAAGGGGGGACTTTACCTAGCAGGGTCTTGTAGATGACATGGAGCCAGTGGGTTTGGCGACGAGTATGAAGCGAGGGCCAGCCAACGAGAGCGTACATTGGGAACCATATTGGTGGGTAGTATATGGGGCTTTGGTGACAAAACGGATTGCACTGTGATAGACTGCATCCAATTTGTTGAGTAGGGTATTGGAGGCTATTTTGTAAATGACATCACCAAAGTCGAGGATTGGTAGGATGGTCAGTTTTACAAGGGTATGTTTGGCAGCATGAGTGAAGGATGCTTTGTTGCGAAATAGGAAGCCAATTCTAGATTTAACTTTGGATTTGAGATGTTTGATATGGGTGTGGAAGGAGAGTTTACAGTCTAACCAGACACCTAAGTATTTGTAGTTGTCCACGTATTCTAAGTCAGAGCTGTCCAGAGTGGTGATGTTGGACAGGCGGGTAGGTGCAGGTAGCGATCGGTTGAAGAGCATGCATTTAGTTTTACTTGTATTTAAGAGCAATTGGAGGCCACGGAAGGAGAGTTGTATGGCATTGAAGCTTGCCTGGAGGGTTGTTAACACAGTGTCCAAAGAAGGGCCAGAAGTATACAGAATGGTGTTGTCTGCGTAGAGGTGGATCAGAGACTCACCAGCAGCAAGAGCGACCTCATTGATGTATACAGAGAAGAGAGTCGGTCCAAGAATTGAACCCTGTGGCACCCCCATAGAGACTGCCAGAGGTCCGGACAGCAGACCCTCCGATTTGACACACTGAACTCTATCAGAGAAGTAGTTGGTGAACCAGGCGAGGCAATCATTTGAGAAACCAAGGCTGTCGAGTCTGCCGATGAGGATGTGGTGATTGACAGAGTCGAAAGCCTTGGCCAGATCAATGAATACGGCTGCACAGTAATGTTTCTTATCGATGGCGGTTAAGATATCGTTTAGGACCTTGAGCGTGGCTGAGGTGCACCCATGACCAGCTCTGAAACCAGATTTCATAGCAGAGAAGGTATGGTGAGATTCTAAATGGTCGGGAATCTGTTTGTTGACTTGGCTTTCGAAGACCTTAGAAAGGCATGGTAGGATAGATATAGGTCTGTAGCAGTTTGGGTCAAGAGTGTCCCCCCCTTTGAAGAGGGGGATGACCGCAGCTGCTTTCCAATCTTTGGGAATCTCAGACGACACGAAAGAAAGGTTGAACAGGCTAGTAATAGGGGTGGCAACAATTTCGGCAGATAATTTTAGAAAGAAAGGGTCCAGATTGTCTAGCCCGGCTGATTTGTAGGGGTCCAGATTTTGCAGCTCTTTCAGAACATCAGCTGAACGGATTTGGGAGAAGGAGAAATGGGGAAGGCTTGGGCGAGTTGCTGTGGGGGGTGCAGTGCTGTTGACCGGGGTAGGAGTAGCCAGGTGGAAAGCATAGCCAGCCGTAGAAAAATGCTTATTGAAATTCTCAATTATGGTGGATTTATCAGTGGTGACAGTGTTTCCTATCTTCAGTGCAGTGGGCAGCTGGGAGGAGGTGTTCTTATTCTCCATGGACTTTACAGTGTCCCAGAACTTTTTTGAGTTAGTGTTGCAGGAAGCAAATTTCTGCTTGAAAAGGCTAGCCTTGGCTTTTCTAACTGCCTGTGTATAATGGTTACTAGCTTCCCTGAACAGCTGCATATCACGGGGGCTGTTCGATGCTAATGCAGAACGCCATAGGATGTTTTTGTGTTGGTTAAGGGCAGTCAGGTCTGGGCAGAACCAAGGGCTATATCTGTTCCTGGTTCTAAATTTCTTGAATGGGGCATGTTTATTTAAGATGGTTAGGAAGGTATTTAAAAAAAATATCCAGGCATCCTCTACTGATGGGATGAGATCAATATCCTTCCAGGATACCCCGGCCAGGTCGATTAGAAAGGCCTGCTCGCTGAAGTGTTTCAGGGAGCGTTTTACAGTGACGAGTGGAGGTCGTTTGACCGCTGACCCATTACGGATGCAGGCAATGAGGCAGTGATCGCTGAGATCTTGGTTGAAGACAGCAGAGGTGTATTTAGAGGGCAAGTTGGTTAGGATGATATCTATGAGGGTGCCCGTGTTTAAGGCTTTGGGGAGGTACCTGGTAGGTTCATTGATAATTTGTGTGAGATTGAGGGCATCAAGTTTAGATTGTAGGATGGCTAGGGTGTTAAGCATGTTCCAGTTTAGGTCGCCTAGAAGCACGAGCTCTGAAGATAGATGGGGGGCAATCAGTTCACATATGGTGTCCAGAGCACAGCTGGGGGCAGAGGGTGGTCTATAGCAGGCGGCAACGGTGAGAGACTTGTTTTTAGAGAGGTGGATTTTTAAAAGTAGAAGTTCAAATTGTTTGGGTACATACCTGGATAGTAGGACAGAACTCTGCAGGCTATCTTTGCAGTAGTTTGCAACACCGCCCCCTTTGGCAGTTCTATCTTGTCTGAAAATGTTGTAGTTTGGAATTAAAATGTCTGAATTTTTGGTGGTCTTCCTAAGCAAGGATTCAGACACAGCTAGAACATCCGGGTTGGCAGAGTGTGCTAAAGCAGTGAATAGAACAAACTTAGGGAGGATGCTTCTAATGTTAACATGCATGAAACCAAGGCTATTACGGTTACAGAAGTCGTCAAAAGAGAGCGCCTGGGGAATAGGAGTGGAGCTAGGCACGGCAGGGCTTGGATTCACCTCTACATCGCCAGAGGAACAGAGGAGGAGTAGAATAAGGGTGCGGCTAAAAGCAATAAGAATTGGTCGTCTAGAACGTCTGGAACAGAGAGTAAAAGGAGGTTTCTGGGGGCGATAATATAGCATCAAGGTATAATGTACAGACAAAGGTATGGTATGATGTGAATACAGTGGAGGTAAACCTAGGTATTGAGTGATGAAGAGAGAGATATTGTCTCTAGAAACATCATTGAAACCAGGAGATGTCATTGCATGTGTGGGTGGTGGAACTAATAGGTTGGATAAGGTATAGTGAGCAGGACTAGAGGCTCTACAGTGAAATAAGCCAATAATCACTAACCAGAAAAGCAATGGACAAGGCATATTGACATTTAAGGAGAGGCATGCTTAGTCGAGTGATCAAAAGGGTCCGGTGAGTGGAGAGGTTGGTTGGGGGTCACGGCGATTTAGACAGCTAGCCAGGCCATCGGTAGCAAGCTAGCATAGGATGGAGGTCTGTTATTAGCCACCTCTTGCGTTCCGTCAGTAGATTAGTGGGGCTCCGCGTAGGCAGTAGATTAGTGGGGCAGCCAATAAGACAGCTAACGGTTAGCAGGCCGCAGATGGGCGTTCAAGTACCGTCGCGACGGAGGAGCCAGCCGGATAACTCCTTCGGGTAGATAACGTCTGCAGTCCAGTTGTGAAGGCCCGGTGGGGCTCCGCGTAGGCAGTAAAACGGGTCCGGATAGGTGACTGCAGTCCAGGAGTGATTGATGGAACTCTTCAGCTGGCTAGCTCCGGAATAATTGATGTTTGCTCCGGAATCGATAGTCACACGGATAGCAGCTAGCTAGCTGTGAGATCCAGGTATGAATGTCCAGAGTTAGCGGTTGAAATCCAGGGACATGGAGAGAAAAATTGGTCCGGTATGTTCCGTTCCGAGCCCGCGCTGCGCTGCGCCGTACAAAACTGGCAATAGATTTTCGAGCTAAAGGATAGCTGATGACCACAAACCGTGGTTAGCTGAATACTAACGATTTGCCAGTAAAGAAGCTAACTAGCTTCTGAACTAGCTTCTGATTAGCTTCTGGGCTAGCTTCTGGCTAGCTTCTGGCTAGCTCCTGGCTAGCTTCTGGCTAGTTTCTGGCTAGCTTCTTGGAGGATTACAGATTTGAGGTAAATAAAACTTTTTTATAAATATAAATTGGGGAGGCGGGTTGCAGGAGAGTGTTTTGAAGATGAGTTGATGGAAAATTTTTTTAAAAAATTATGTGAAAAAAGTTGTAAATATATATATATATATATATATATACGGGACACGACAAGACGAGGACAAAAGACGTCTGAACTGCTATGCCATCTTGGAATCTCAATGGCCAAATATGTATGGAAGGTTTCGATCAAATCATTCAAGATTTGATTCAATTCAAATTGATTTACCCTTGAACTGTTAAAGGCATACTTCCCATCTGAAACAGTTCGGAAGAGTTCGTCCATATATTATGACAATATTTTGTGACGTTTTTGTTTGTAACCCAAACCGGCTGAGCACGTGCACCATTGTGCACCATCGTGCATAAATTTATTTTGTCCACCCACAAACGCGATCACGACACACAGGTTAAAATATCAAAACAAACTCTGAACCAATTACGTTAATTTGGGGACAGGTCGAAAAGCATTAAACATTTATGGAAATTTAGCTAGCTAGCTAGCTTGCACTTGCTAGCTAATTTGTCCTGGGATATAAACATTGAGTTGTTATTTTACCTGAAATGCACATGGTCCTCTACTCCGACAATTAATCCACACATAAAACAGTCAACCAAATCGTTTCTAGTCATCTCTCCTCCTTCTAGGCTTTTTCTTCTCTTGACTTTATATTGCGATTGGCAAGTTTCATAAATTAGGTGCATTACCACCGATGACCTCATTCGTCTTTCAGTCACCCACATGGGTATAACCAATGAGGAGATAGCACGGGGGTACCTGCTTCTATAAAACCAATGAGGAGATGGGAGAGGCAGGACTTGCAGCGCGATCTGCGTCACAAATAGAACTGACTTCTATTTTAGCCCTTGGCAACGGAGACGCTCATTGACGCGCGCGAGCAGTAATTGAATAATATACATTTCTACATTTATTTTGCAACGCTCGCGCACGCGACTCGAGCGGTGTAGTCAGCCTGTTAGACTTCAGTGAGGGTTTTTTCGGCTGTCGGGGACACAACATTTTGTCTGGAGGCAAGCCAAAGTCGGTAGACAAAGTCTACACCCCTTCGTCTGTGATTGTGCCAGTACTGATTCTACAAGAAAGTCTTTGTTGTCATTCAACAAGAGACAACTCAATTTCATGGACATTTTTTAATTGAGAAATACTGCACCAAACATCATAGTTAGATGTGAAATTGCAAGACTAAGATCTCTTCTACGAAAAGGTAAAAATGAATGATAGATTTCTTGAGTTATCTTAGATCCATTCAGAATTTTTTGAGGAAGTGTATGCTGGCTATGTTGTCTCAAAATGAAGAAACAGTACTATTGACGTGTTTTTCTCATTTTTCAAGCGAAGGTCTTTTAAGCGAGTATGGCAGCACACTCGTTTGATTCGCCTAGCTGACTTCGGCTAGCCGCCAGCCAAACTGAAGCATGCTGATGCCTTGAAGCTGTAATAGACTTATATTACATTGGTAATACAACATTGGTAATATATTTTTTTGGGAAAGCAATATCCAACCCATTTATTATGTCTTATTAGCTCTCCATTTAGACATTTCAAATAAAATCTAATCAAAGTGTATTTGTCACATGCGCTGAATACAACAGGTAGAATGCTTACTTACAGGCTCTAACCAATAGTGCAAAAAAGGTATTAGGTGAACAATAGGTAGATAAAGACATAAAACAACAATAAAAAGACAGGTTATATACAGTAGTGAGGCTATAGAAGTAGCGAGGCTACATACAGACACCGTTTTGTCAGGCTGATTGAGGTAGTATGTACATGTAGATATGGTTAAAGTGACTATGCATATATGATGAACAGAGAGTAGCAGTAGCATAAAAGAGGGGTTGGCGGGTAGTGGGTGGGACACAATGCAGATAGCCCGGTTAGCCAATGTGCGGGAGCATTGGTTGGTCGGCCCAATTGAGGTAGTATGTACATGAAAGTATAGTTAAAGTGTGACGCTCATCGTTGGAATGAGGTGAGGACCAAAGCGCAGCGTGGTAAGTGTTCATCATATATTTATTAAACCGAGAACACTAAACAAAATAACCAAGGAGAAACGAAACAGTTCTGAAAGGTGACATACACATAACAGAAAATAATCACCCACGAAACACAAGTGGGAAAAGGCTACCTAAGTATGATTCTCAATCAGAGACAACTAACGACACTTGCCTCTGATTGAGAACCATACAAGGCCAAACGCAGAAATACCAAATCATAGAAAATGCACATAGACTGCACACCCCAACTCACGCCCTGACCCTAACCCTAACAAAGACAAAACAAAGGAACTAAGGTCAGAACGTGACATAAAGTGACTATGCACATATGATGAACAGAGAGTAGCAGCAGCATAAATCACCTTAACTACACGTGTAGCCTACTAACATGTTTCAAACAGAGCAAGGTAACCTGTCTAAATTATTATCGTCCTGTAGCACTCACATCTGTAGCCATGAAATGCTTTGAAAGGCATGGCTCACATCATCCCACACACCCTGGACCCAGTCCCATTTGCATACCACCCCAACAGATCCACAGATGATCTCTTGTGTACTCCACACTCTTTTCCACCTGGACAAAAGGAACACCTAATTGAGAATGCTGTTCATTACCATAGTGCCCTCCAAGTTCATCACTAAGCTAAGGACCCTGTGACCGAACACCTCCCTCTGCAACTGGATCCTGGACTTCCTGACGTCCTGATGGTGACGTAGGCAACACATCTGCCACGCTGACCCTCAACACTAGGTCCCCTTAGGTAGAGGTGCGAGCTTAGTCTCCTCCTGTACTCCCTGTTCACCTATGACTGTGTGGCCTCACACAACTCCAACACAATCATTAAGTTTGCCGAGGACACAACAGTGGTTTGCCAATGATCACCGACAACGATGAGACAGCCTCAGTGGCGATTTTAGCATGTACATCTTGGTGGGACAAACTTCCATCCCCCAAAATATCTGCATGCAAGCAATGCCACAACACAACACTAAACAATAAAGTAATTGCACTGTGGCAAACTGTGTCCACAAACTGTTAGGGCCTACATAAAGCCGTCCCAACGGCTTGTTTGGCAGTGAAACAGTTAATTCAGCCTCATATACTGCCTTTTCAAAAAACACAGCTGATATGGCTGACTTGCTTAAACAAATGTGGTTTCTACTGACAATTGAGGTGTACAAACGATGGCGTAAGGGGATGATGAGCGGATAAGAGGCAATCCTAAATTTCGATTAAGACATTAATGAGCGAGCTAGGACAGACGTATTCAATAGAACTATTTGTTCAGCACCATTGAGCTGTACAGCGACAGAATTCAGAACATGGGCCGTTCTTCTCTAAAACAGGCTACATGTGCACCACCAAGTCAGAACAGTAGGCGAAATTAGGAGGGGAGACGGGTCCAAATTATTAGGGTGAAGCACATGGGCCACTAACAGCTTACTACACAACATACAATTAATATTACTTTCTTAGCTACAGTATACATATCTCCTGGCATATTACATAATTTATGCCGCAGCATACAATACATTTTTGGACTCACGTTGTTGTGCTGTGCTCACTTGAACAGGAAGGTTCAAGTCCTTCTTGGGCAAGTTTGGTCATCAAACTTTGTCATCAAAGTCTGGTATTTTCTGGATTTATGGTTCTTTCAAGACAACTGGGAACTCTGGAAAAAAACAACCGTGAATCATGATGACGTCAACACTAACTCAAAAAAGTTCTGGGACACTGTAAAGTCCATGGAGAATAAGAACACCTCCTCCCAGCTGCCCACTGCACTGAAGATAGGAAACACTGTCACCACTGATAAATCCACTATAATTGAGAATTTCAATAAGCATTTTTCTACGTCTGGCCATGCTTTCCACATGGCTACTCCTACCCCGGTCAACAGCACTGCACCCCCCACAGCAACTCGCCCAAGCCTTCCCCATTTCTCCTTCTCCCAAATCCAGTCAGCTGATGTTCTGAAAGAGCTGCAAAATCTGGACCCCTACAAATCAGCCGGGCTAGACAATCTGGACCCTTTCTTTCTAAAATTATCTGCCGAAATTGTTGCCACCCCTATTACTAGCCTGTTCAACCTTTCTTTCGTGTCGTCTGAGATTCCCAAAGATTGGAAAGCAGCTGCGGTCATCCCCCTCTTCAAAGGGGGGGACACTCTTGACCCAAACTGCTAGAGACCTATATCTATCCTACCCTGCCTTTCTAAGGTCTTCGAAAGCCAAGTCAACAAACAGATTACAAACCATTTCGAATCTCATCATACGTTCTCTGCTATGCAATCTGGTTTCAGAGCTGGTCATGGGTGCACCTCAGCCACGCTCAAGGTCCTAAACGATATCTTAACCGCCATCGATAAGAAACATTACTGTGCAGCCGTATTCATTGATCTGGCCAAGGCTTTCGACTCTGTCAATCACCACATCCTCATCGACAGTCTTGGTTTCTCAAATGATTGCCTCGCCTGGTTCACTAACTACTTCTCTGATAGAGTTCAGTGTGTCAAATCGGAGGGTCTGCTGTCCGGACCTCTGGCAGTCTCTATGGGGGTACCACAGGGTTAAATTCTTGGACCGACTCTCTTCTCTGTATACATCAATGATGTCGCTCTTGCTGCTGGTGAGTCTCTGATCCACCTCTACGCAGACGACACCATTCTGTATACTTCTGGCCCTTCTTTGGACACTGTGTTAACAACCCTCCAGGCAAGCTTCAATGCCATACAACTCTCCTTCCGTGGCCTCCAATTGCTCTTAAATACAAGTAAAACTAAATGCATGCTCTTCAACCGATCGCTGCCTGCACCTGCCCGCCTGTCCAACATCACTACTCTGGACGGCTCTGACTTAGAATACGTGGACAACTACAAATACCTAGGTGTCTGGTTAGACTGTAAACTCTCCTTTCAGACCCACATCAAACATCTCCAATCCAAAGTTAAATCTAGAATTGGCTTCCTATTTCGCAACAAAGCATCCTTCACTCATGCTGCCAAACATACCCTTGTAAAACTGACCATCCTACCAATCCTCGACTTCGGCGATGTCATTTACAAAATAGCCTCCAATACCCTACTCAACAAATTGGATGCAGTCTATCACAGTGCAATCCGTTTTGTCACCAAAGCCCCATATACTACCCACCATTGCGACCTGTACACTCTCGTTGGCTGGCCCTCGCTTCATACTCGTCGCCAAACCCACTGGTTCCATGTCATCTACAAGACCCTGCTAGGTAAAGTCCCCCCTTATCTCAGCTCGCTGGTCACCATAGCATCACCCACCTGTAGCACGCGCTCCAGCAGGTATATCTCTCTGGTCACCCCCAAAACCAATTATTTCTTTGGCCGCCTCTCCTTCCAGTTCTCTGCTGCCAATGACTGGAACGAACTACAAAAATCTCTGAAACTGGAAACACTTATCTCCCTCACTAGCTTTAAGCACCAACTGTCAGAGCAGCTCACAGATTACTGCACCTGTACATAGCCCACCTATAATTTAGCCCAAACAACTACCTCTTTCCCTACTGTATTTATTTTATTTATTTTGCTCCTTTGCACCCCATTATTTTTATTTCTACTTTGCACATTCTTCCACTGCAAATCTACCATTCCAGTGTTTTACTTGCTGTATTGTTTTTACTTTGCCACCATGGCCTTTTTTTTTGCCTTTACCTCTCTTATCTCACCTCATTTGCTCACATCGTATATATACTTTATTGTATTATTGACTGTATGTTTGTTTTACTCCATGTGTAACTCTGTGTCGTTGTATGTGTCGAACTGCTTTGCTTTATCTTGGCCAGGTCGCAATTGTAAATGAGAACTTGTTCTCAACTTGCCTACCTGGTTAAATAAAGGTTAAATAAATAAACACCCACTCCACTGAATAGCAGGCTAGTGATTGCTTGCAGTTAGCCACTGATTCCTTCCAAACCACTCTTTGTTGAATTTGCGATTTCCAACTTGTTGTGTAATGTTTATGTCCAATGGCAGATTAGCACCGATATGTTTTATCTATAATTTCTCTTCATATGACAGGGATTGAAAAGGATTTGCCAGTAGGTTGTCGACTTGATTTCATGATGATGACTGCTAGCTACAGTGGCTTGCGAAAGTATTCATCCCCCATTTTTACTATTTTGTTGCCTTACATCCTGGATTTAAAATAGATTTTTTTGGGGGGGTTGTATCATTTGATTTACACAACATGCCTAGCACTAAGAAGATGCAAAATATTTTCTATTGTGAAACAAACAAGACAAAAAAACTGAAAATGTGAGCGTGCATAACTATTTACCCCCCCCCCCCCCCCCAGTTTCCCAGTCCCTGCCGATGAAAAACACCCCCACAGCAAGATGCTGGATGGTGTTCTCGGGGTGATGAGAGGTGTTGGATTTGCACCAGACATAGCGTTTTCCTTGATTTCCAAAAAGCTCTCTTCCATATGAAAAGTACCTTCTTCCATATGTTTGGAGAGTCTCCCACATGCCTTTTGGCGAACACCAAACGTGTTTGCGTATTTTTTTCTTAAACAATGGCTTTTTCTGACCACTCTTCCGTAAAGCCCAGCTGTGTGAAGTGTACGGATTACAGTGGTCCTGTGGACAGATACTCCAATCTCCGCTATGGAGCGTTGCAGCTCCTTCGGGGTTATCTTTGGTTTCTTTGTTGCCTCTGATTAATGCCCTCCTTGACTGGACCGTGAGTTTTGGTGGGAAGCCCTCTCTTGGCAGGTTTGTTGTGGTGCCATACTCTTTCAATTTTTTTATAATGGATTTAATGGTGCTCCGTGGGATGTTCAAAGTTTCAGATATTTTTTATTAACCCAACCCTGATCTGTACTTCTCCTTGTCCCTGACCTGTTTGGGGAGCTCATTGGTCTTCATGGTGCCGTTTGCTTGGTGGTGCCCCTTGCTTAGTGGTGTTGCAGACACTGGGGCCTTACAGAACAGGTGTATATATACTGAGATCACATGACAGATCATGTGACACTTAAATTGCACGTGGACTTTATTTAACTAATTATGTAACTTCTGAAGGTAATTGGTTGTAACAGATCGTATTTAGGGGCTTCATAGCAAAGGGGGTGAATACACATGCACGCACCAACTTTGCAGTTTCCATTCGTGTTCTGTTAGGTCAGAAGAATTGTATATATGTTTAAAATATATGTCAATACATGATGTTTCAGTGTCCATAAAATGTACCAATAATTTATTTATTTAGTATCACCATCCTCTAACCTACTATTAAAGATACTCTGCACTGTAAAACCTTTGTAAACTGCCTATCAATAGGTTACTGTCGCCATCTACTGGCAGGTTTTGCATTGCAATTGTGCAGTAATGCAACAACACCAATGAATAACCAACCAATTACTCAATTGTTGAGTGTTCTCAGCTGAAAGACGGAGCTAACAGATTATTATTTTGCTTTGTTCCAGATACTGTGTGAGGACCTGGTGTCTCATAGAGGTGGACCCATTGAAAACAGGGTGTTGGCCTCCCTGTGGCTGATGGCCAACCAGGAAAGTTTCAGGGGAGTGGCAGACCGCGTTGATCAGGCAAAGGAACGTTGCATCAGCACTTCATTCAGGTTGTCACAGCCCTCAACCAGCTGGTACCTGACTATGTGAAGTGGTCTTCTGTAGAGGAGCTGCAAGTGGTAAAGGCTGCGTTCGAGAGAAAGACGAGGTTCCCTGGGGTGATTGGGTTGATAGATGGCACCCATATGACCATCAGGGGACCCTCCAACAACAGGGATGCCGACATAAACAGAAACTGCCATGCCAACTTCCAAATCCAGGCAGTGTGCGACAGCCGGCTCATGTTTACAAACATCTAAAAATGAATGCTGGTTCTGGCACGATTCCAGAGTGTAAAGGAACAGTGACCTCAAGGCCCACCTGGAGACCTACCCAATACCTGAGCAATACCATCTGTTCGGGGATTCTGTGTTACCCCTGGCAGAAACAACAGCCAATCCTTTGCATGAACTGCCAACATTATTACGCATATTAATTGTTAATGAAGGATATTAAGAGTCACAGGATTTTTTTAAATACAGTTGAAGTCGGAAGTTTACATACACCTTAGTCAAATACATTTAAACTCCGTTTTCACAATTCCTGGCATTTAATTCTCGTAAAAATTCCTTATCTTTGGTCAGTTAGGATCACCACTTTATTTTAAGAATAAGAAATGTCAGAATGCTAGAAGAGAGAATTATTTATTTCAGCTTTTATTTCGTACGATTTTTGGGGGACTACAAACTCACCATCAACAGGGCCTCTAAGCTGGATGCTTACCCGCCACCATGGGTGGAGGAACTGTTCGCAACGTTTCAAAGCTTGACATGAGTCACGCCTACCAACAGCTCCTCCTGGGTGAGGACTTAAAAGAGTATGTCACAGTCAACACGCAGAAAGGCTCGTTCAGGTACAACCGCTTGGTTTTCGGAGTGGCATCCAGTCCAGCCATTTTCCAGAGGACAATGGACAATCTGCTGAAGGGGATCCCTCGTGTAGCGTGTAGCAGTGTACCTGGACGATATCCTGGTTACAGGGGAGATGAAGGAGGAGCACCTCCACCATTTGGATCAGGTGTTAGAGAGATTCTCCAAGTCAGGGCTGCGCCTGAATCGTAGTGCACATTCCAAGCACAGAGTGTGACATGCCTAGGTCACAAGAGCACAGCGCAGGACAAATTCGGGGCAATCAAGGATGCTCCAAATCCCAAGAACGTGTCCGAGCTCAGGTTGTTCCTGGACATGGTCAACTACTAATGTAAGTTCCTCACTGATCTGTCAACAGTGTTGGCTCCACTTTATAATTTGCTCCACAAAGACTGTAAATGAAGTGGGAGCCAGCTCAAGAGAAAGCTTTCAAGGAAGTGAAAGCACTACTACAATCAGCACAACTGCTGGTTCATTTTGACCATGACAAAGAGATAATTCTGTCATGTGACGCCTCGCCCTATGGCGTCGGGGCAGTACTCTCTCATCAGATGGAGGATGGGTCAGAGAAACCCATTGGATTCACATCATGCACGCTGACGATTGCTGAGAATGGTTATTCACAGTTAGACAAGAAGATCTGGCCATAGTTTTTGCTGTGAAACGGTTTCATCAGTACATCTACGGTCGTCATTTCACCATATGCACTGACCACAAACCACTGATGAGCCTTTTCAGTGAATCAAGATGCATTCCTCCCATGGCTTCAGCAAGAATACAGCACTGGGCTCTCACACTGTCAGCTTAACAGTATACTATAGTTTACAGAGCGGGGAAGGACAATGCAAACGCAGACGCGCTCAGCCGTCTCCCGCTACCAGAGATTCTCTCCACAACTGTGGTCCCTCCCGACACAATTTTTTTAATGGAGAGATTGTCAAACTCACCTATGAATGCCAAACAGATCAAACAGTGGACAGACCTGGATCCTATACTGGCCCAAGTGAAAATATTCCTTATGCAGGGTTGGCCTCCCATCATAGAGGATGAGGGACTGAGACCTGAGCTGAGCGTACAGAATGGCTGCATACTCTGTGGGTCCAGAGTGGTTGTTCCGCCCCTGGCCGTGTACAAGTCATGGATGAAGTCCATGAGGCTCATCCGAGTGCCTCCCGCATGAAAAGTTTAGCGAGATCTTACATCTGGTAGCCTAACATGGATCAGGACGTAGAAAACAAAGTGAAATCATGTTCTGAGTGCCAGATCAACCAGAAGATGGCGCCGCCCGCGCCACTACATTTGTGGGAGTGGCCTGACCGTCCATGGCCTAGGTTGCACATAGACTTTGCAGGCCCTTTCGTGGGTCACATGTTCCTTGTCATGGTGGATGAGCACTCCAAGTGGCTGGAGACTCACATCATGAGCAACATGACAGCGACCACAAACATCAAAAAGCTTCGGCAGGTGTTTGCAACCCATGGTTTGCCTGACTCTCTTGTGTCCGACAATGCAACAACCTTTACCTGGGATTTATTCCAAGAATTCATGCGGAGAAATTAATCTGTTTCACCCGGCCTCGAGCGGCTTAGCGGAGCGGGCTGTGCAGACACTGAAAGAGGGAATCAAAATGATGACTTGGCATATAGAAATCCAATATTGATGGTATTAAGAGATACATGGGAGGAGTTGAATGGAGATGAAGGTTGGGATTAATAACAACAAATAATAACAAGATAACTAATGTAAAACATACTGTGTCCGTAAAATATATATGTGGTAAGAACTTTTGTAAAAGTCCACAGTTTGAAAGATATGGCAAATAGAAATCAAACCGGATGGACATCAGAAATAGATGGGAGAGGTTGAGGGTAGAGGAAGGACAGGTGTAAAAACAAACAAAGTAGAACTATTGTAAAATAGACTGTGTCCATAAAATGTATGTAGTATGAAAGACCTGGAAATTAGAGGCCTACGTTTTGTTGTTCACTAGTTGACATCAATTAGGGGACGGGTGGCAGGGTTAGGAAAATATATATTTTTTTAAAGATATGTATGTATATGCATTTATATGTATCAATATGTATGTATATATACTCCCTTTTTCAGGACCCTGTCTTTCAAAGATAATTCATAAAAATCCAAATAACTTCACAGATCTTCATTGTAAAGGGTTTAAACACTGTTTCCCATGTTTGTTCAATGAACCATCAACAGGGCCTCTACAACACTCCTTCCGTGGCCTCCGACTGCTCTTAAACGCTAGTAAAACCAAATGCCCGCCTAGCATCACCACCCTGGATGGTTCCGACCTAGAATATGTGGACATCTATAAGTACCTAGGTGTCTGGCTAGACTGCAAACTCTCCTTCCAGACTCATATCAAACATCTCCAATCGAAAATCAAATCAAGAGTCGGCTTTCTATTCCGCAACAAAGCCTCCTTCACTCACGCCACCAAGCTTACCCTAGTAAAACTTACTATCCTACCGATCCTCAACTTCGGCGATGTCATCTACAAAATGGCTTCCAACACTCTACTCAGCAAACTGGATGCAGTCTATCACAGTGCCATCCGTTTTGTCACTAAAGCACCTTATACCACCCACCACTGCGACTTGTATGCTCTAGTCGGCTGGCCTTCGCTACATATTAGTCGCCAGACCCACTGGCTCCAGGTCATCTACAAGTCCATGCTAGGTAAAGCTCCGCCTTATCTCAGCTCACTGGTCACGATGGCAACACCCATCCGTAGCACGCGCTCCAGCAGGTGTATCTCACTGATCATCCCTAAAGCCAACACCTCATTTGGCCGCCTTTCGTTCCAGTACTCTGCTGCCTGTGACTGGAACGAATTGCAAAAATCGCTGAAGTTGGAGACTTTTATCTCCCTCACCAACTTCAAACATCAGCTATCTGAGCAGCTAACCGATCGCTGCAGCTGTACATAGTCTATTGGTAAATAGCCCACCCATTTTCACCTACCTCATCCCCATACTGTTTTTATTTATTTACTTTTCTGCTCTTTTGCACACCAATATCTCTACCTGTACATGACCATCTGATCATTTATCACTCCAGTGTTAATCTGCAAAATTGTAATTATTCGCCTACCTCCTCATGCCTTTTGCACACATTGTATATAGACTCCCCCTTTGTTTTCTACTGTGTTATTGACTTGTTAATTGTTTACTCCATGTGTAACTCTGTGTTGTCTGCTCATACTGCTATGCTTTATCTTGGCCAGGTCGCAGTTGCAAATGAGAACTTGTTTTCAACTAGCCTACCTGGTTAAATAAAGGTGAAATAAATTTTTTTTTAAAAATGCACCTGTGGAACGGTCGTTAAGACACTAACAGCTTACAGTAGGCGGTAGGCAATTAAGGTCACAGTTGTGAAAAATTAGGACACTAAAGAGGCCTTTCTACTGACTCTGAAAAACACCAAAAGAAAGATGCCCAGGGTCTCTGCTCATCTGCTGCAAGGAGGCATGAGGACTGCAGATGGTGCCAGGGCAATAAATTGCAATGTCCGTACTGTGAGACTCCTAAGACAGAGCTACAGGGAGACAGGATGGACAGCTGATCGTCCTAGCAGTGGCAGACCACATGTAAAAACACCTGCACAGGATCGGTACATCCGAACATCACACCTGCGGGACAGGTACAGGATGGCAACAACAAGTGCCGGAGTTACACCAGGAACGCATAATCCCTCCATCAGTGCTCAGACTGTATGCAATAGACTGAGAGAGGTTGGACTGAGGACTGTTGTAAGGCAGATCCTCACCAGACATCTGGTGAGGGTTTGTGCCTATGGGCTCACCGTCGCTGGACCAGGCAGGACTGGCAAAAAGTGCTCTGCATTGACGAGTCGCGTTTTTGTCTCACCAGGGGTGATGGTCGGATTTGCGTTTATCATCGAAGCCTGTACTCTGTACTCTGGAGCGACAGTGTAATTAGTGTTGTGTGCTGTACGTTGTCTGTGTGTAGTGATGATCACCAGAGAGGACCTCCTCCATGATGGAGTAGAAGTCCCACTTCCTTCTCCCCTGCCCTGTCTTCTGATGCCCATCAAGGATGGCCTTGTACCTGTGTGACACACAATTTGGCATCACGAGTGAACATTACACACACACACACACACACACACATTTTCCGTGTGTGTGTAAGTAATAAATAGTGAAGAACAAGCTAGCAATAGGAAAGAAAGAGGACAAAGGAAAGAAAGAGGAGAAAGACAAAGAGAGGTTGATAGATAGCAACACACACCTGTGCTTTAGACTCCTCCACCTCACATCGCATGTCTCAGTATAACTTTTCTCTTGCACCATTCGAGCTACATTTTCCCAGGACTCTCTTCTTGATCACAGGGCTTTCAAATGTGTCTTTAGAATTTCTAAATGTACGATCAGAAGCATTACAGATAAGTAGGTCCAGTTAAATCCTGAAATACCTGCTAGGATAGCTAACGTTAGCCAGCTAAGGTTGCTAGCTAGCTGGTAAGATGAGGCTGCTCATGTTTCTTTATTTTAATTGATTTAATTGCACTAAAGAAAACAAGTGATAGACACCAATACAGATTTTTGTTGGAAGCCCAAGGGATTATATGAAAACCACACACAAAAACACTACATACAATATATAAGTACAAAAATAAAAAAAAGTTTGTTAAAACGGATAACAAAACCTACTAATTATAAATGTATAAATTAATTGATCAGTAATCACGCAAAAAAAAATGAATATGTTTGTTTTGTTTAAATGTATGTGCGCATGTGAGTGTTCCATTTCATTTCAACCAATTCAACCAACCAACCATATTTCTTATTGTTTTACTAGTGAATAGAATAAAGTTGGATTGTTTAACATTTAAAGATAATTGGTTTATCTGGAATCATTCAGAAAATGTTGCCATGCCTGAGTTGGCTTCATTAATCAGTGAATAAAAATTATTGTGTGATAATAATCAAATTGGTAGCATCAGCAAAGAGAATGGGAATTATGGTAGAAGACACTGCAGCAAGGTCATTAATATAGATTAGGAATAACAAAGGTCTAATTATCGAACCCTGTGGCACGCTACAGGATATCTTGGCTCTGGTAGATGTACAACTGTTTACATCAACAAATTGTTCTGTATCATAAACATAACTATAGAGCCAATTACACAGTACCAGTCAAACGTTTGGACACACCTACTATTTAAGAGTTTTTCTTTATTTTTACTATTTGTAGAATAATAGTGAAGACATCAAAACTATGAAATAACACAAATGGAATCAAAAAAGTGTTAAACAAATCAAAATATATTTTATATTTGAGATTCTTCAAAGTAGCCAGCCTTTGCCTTGATGACAGCTCTACATCCTCTCAACCAACTTCACCTGGAATGCTTTTCCAACAGTCTTGAAGGAGTTCCCACATATGCTGATCACTTGTTGGCTGCTTTTCCTTCACTCTGTGATCCAACTCATTCGAAACCATCTCAATTGGGTTGAGGTCGGGTGATTGTGGAGGCCAGGACATCTGATGCAGCACTCCATCACTCTCCTTCTTGGTCAAATAGCCCTTACACAGCCTGGAGATGTGTTGGGTCATTGTCCTTTTGAAAAACAAATGATAGTCCCACTAAGCGCAAACCAAAAGGGATGGCGTATCGCTGCAGAATGCGGTAGCCATGCTGGTTTAGTGTGCCTTGAATTCTAAATAAATCACAGACAGTGTCACCAGCAAAGCACCCACACACCCTCACACCTCCTCCTACATGCTACACGGTGGGAACCACACATGCAGAGATCATCCGTTCACCTACTCTGCGTCTCACAAAGATGGACTCTTGTACAGCAGAATTCAGGGCAAATCAAAACTCGCGAAGGTGCTTGTCCCAGTGTTTGTGCTGGGTCCATACATAGGAAGCAACCACTTTATTCAAGGTTTGATTAACCCTCTCAGTGAGGTTGGTCTGTGGATGATAGGCCATGGTCAACTTCTGTCTCAGGTTCCATCTTTGACAGGTCTCCTCAAAGAGATCAGAGACAAATTGGGAACCTCTGTCAGACAGGATGTAATCTGGCACTCCCCAGTGAGTCAGGATCTCTTTCCTGAGGATGTTAGAGAAGGTCCTCACTGTGGCCTGACGAAGGGCAAAGAGCTCCACCCACTTGGAATAGTAATCAACAAAAAGGGACAAACATTGCGTGACTGAGGTCACTTGAGTTCACGACACTAATTTACCGGGCTGGACACTTTTTTTATGCCCGAGGAATGGGACTTTTCTAGAGGAACTAGAGGTCATGGTTTGTTATATTATTATGTGTGTGATCATTTATTTTGGTAATACAACCAACGCAAAAGAACAGTTGTTTTGAAGTTATTTCCAATGTTTCAATTAAGGGTTTATGAAAAGTGTATGTCCATACTGACTTTTACATGATTCCTTTGTATCGGTGTATAATTTACGGACCAGGCGGGACTCATTCCCTCCCAAACAAAAAGGAGAAATCTATATTTTCTCTGGTAGGCACAATCTACCTGGCACCCCTACAAACAATAACCTCAAGTCAAAACCGTTACAGTTTGTGTGTGTTGGAGTGTCAGTGTAGTATGTGTGAGTGTGTGGATAGAGTCCAGTGCAGAGACATTGCAAGAGAGTCTGTGCAACAAAAAAAAGGGGGTCATTGCAAATAGCCATTTGATGAAACTGTTCAGCAGTCTTATGGTTTGGGTTAGAAGCTGTTCAGGAGCCTTTTGGTCCCAGACTTGACGCTCCGGTACCGCTTGCCGTGTGGTAGCAGAGAGATGACTTGGGTGGCTGGAGACTTTGACCATTTGTAAGGCCTTCGTCTGACACTACCTGGTATAACATTTAGTATTACAATGCGGTTTTGTGTGCTGACAATATAGAAATTAAAATCTGTTGAACATACAGCCAATCATAATGTATTTGCATAGATACATTTCAAAACATGACCACACCATTGTCTTACAGGCATATGCCAGGGACAGGGTCAACACAATCTTTAATCAAGACAAAAGCCTTTATACCTGAGCACTGTGAGAGGGCCAGCTGGGGCCTGGCTATGAAACACACCCCTGGGCATTAATCATATCTGTTATTAATTAGCTAGATTTAGACTTGTTTCTTGGCATAACAACATATCAGCGCTCATGCACACGCATATGATGTTCTTTCCAAGTGACCGTCTTTGCTAGATAATATGAATCATTATTCTACAGCCAGCCACTGTGGATTACCCAAACAGCTTTATAGCTAAACTCATTACCCCAATACAAACAGATTTAGCACAGATTGCATGGAATTTACTGAAGGATCTCATAAAGAAGTCACCCTGCTTTAGGTAACAGCCAGGTTACCCACTACTAGATTATTGGATGCTATTTTGGGAACCAATGATGAATTATAGATTTCATTGATTTTCGCCACAAGCTCTCTATAATATAATCAGACGAGTCCCAAGGTGCTTGTGGGAGTCATAGAGCAAAACGGAGAACACCATCGTGTTCGTGAGAGTCTCATCTTTAGTTTTGTAGGCCAAACCGTTCGAACGCTACAGATGATTTTGTGAGAAGGCCAATTGTCAGGATGTCTCATGGTCTGACAAACACCACTCTAGTCTCTGTCACCTTATACCACAGATACGGAAGTGTGACATCGGCGGATGCGGTGGATTGAGACACAGATTTTTATGGGGATTTTTTTTATTTTGCTAATTAGATTTCTGTGGGGAGCAGACATCGAACTCTAGAGGGTTAATCAAAATGTAGACTGTTGCAAAAACAAACCCTGTAATGTTCAGTCAGATTCCAGCTGGATCTTATCTAGAGAACAATCTGTCCATATATCAGTATTTTGATACTGTCTAAGTCGGTTAGAGGAACAATGTAGCTACTGCAGCTTAAGCACAGGCTCTTACACTACCTGACTGAGGTGCTTTGAGCAAAAACAACTGTTCTGTTGTGCTATGCTGTTGTGCCTGGGGAACTAGTGTGACTGCTTTCGAATATCCATTTGCATTCCGCCTCACTGTTTATCCTTATACATACATACATACATACACATATATATATATATATATATATATATATATATATAAATAAAGGGGTCTTGATGCAGCAACTTAGAAGGAGTATATGCTCCTCACTTGTGAGAAAGACACACCCCTGTAGAATACTAAAGAGTCCAGCTTTTGTTTCCGTCTCTCAAAACAAAGGGTACATTTTGCCATCAAAGAGCAACAAAAACTCAGCTGTCTGTCTCCTAGTTTGTATGTCGAGGACAGAGGTGGCTACACCAGGGGATGTGTTCAAACTGCAGAATGCTAGCTTCACTTCTTTACAAATGGTCACAAAGAAATTCTAACTTTTCATCTCACAGTGAGCGTTTTGACAACCACATCAATAGCTTACAGTTAAAATCGAATGGAAAAAAATCCTGTCAGGATCCAAATATGGCCCAATTAACAACAAAGCATATATCGGGATTACTACTTTAAAGAAGGTTGATGGTACAAATATTGGATGCACTGGGGGACTTTTAACTTCAGTTCAACTTAATTCTATTAGTCAAGTTAACTTCAAAGTAATTTCTCACACCACTTAAAGTTAGTGTTCCTGCATTGTCCAATTGAATGAGTTCATTTCTGGCCATGATAAGGCAAATCTGTATTTTCAGTTAATCCAATGTCCTTTGGGGCAAGTGGAACAGAACAGGGTTTTGGACTACCATGACCTAATTCTCAAAGTAGTGGACACAGTGTTCTGAATTTGAGCGTGTGGGGAATGAGGGTGCACCTCAGAGGTACCACAGACTTTGTCAAAGTAAAATGCGTACTGTGTCAGAGTGCTCTGGCTGCAATTTTCTTTCAATGAACACTATTCCGTCTACCAGAGGAAATAAGTCAAGGGACATTATGGTTTTCTGAAAATGACTTTTCCTTTAAGGCACTGTGTTGTAAAGGTATGTTAGTACAGTGGGAGGGCCCGGTGATGTCATTAGGTCAGGCATCAAAGCTACGTACATTTTTTGAAACACCAGTGCATCTGTTGTCCCTTTATAAATCACTGAACCGGGTGAAATATGGTCATCCATCTAACTCTAAACATCCACCACCATAGCAGTACAGTCTGAGTCTTACACAAGGTAACCAAGGCTGGATATTACAAAAAGTTTGGCAGCACCTTCATTATGATCCATTATAGCTAGATGTGTTCATAACTCTATATAGTCCATTCATAATGTTTTATGCAGAGAGCAGACTTCAGCACTCTTCATTACTCATACCTTCTCAAAACAGCCCATGTGGTATGCATGATGTAAGAATTTGATTTATTTTTAATCAGTGCAATACTGTCTGGCAGTCTCTCTCTCCGTTCCTATTCCATTAGATGGAGCCTCAAGAACATACTTCACTGTCAAAAACATTTCCGGATCCAAGTCAGGCTGTTTGTGAATCGTCACCTATGCTAGATTAAACAATTACTTCTATAGAGCATGATAATGTCCCAGACAGATTCGTTATAGTAGTTTCCAATCATGCCAGTGATTCACATCTCTTGAGAATCTTCCTGAGATTCTTGAAACATACCAGCCTTGACCCAAGCAGTGACCAATCATTGTAATATTCCCACTGAATAACATTTCCGGGATTAGAGCTCTTTAAAAAAGATGTCAAGATTTAGTCTACACACTCTCAAGTCAAGAACTTTGGAGAACTTGCAAAACAAGATCAGACAAATGTAGGAAGTATAGCCTAATACATTTCCTAAATGTCAGTATAATTGGTAAAGTTGTACTGTAGCTCTGCACTGCATACCTAATGTTATGTTATGTAATCACGATCCACCATACAGCCAGATCATTTCAACAAACACGGTCTGAACCCCAAATGAGGGGGAAACAATAAGATTGTTTATAATGTGAGATAAGCCTTAGATGTGAGATAAGTAAAATGTCTGTGTGTTACAGAAGAACACGATTCATTTAAATGCATAGCTCATTTAACTTTCTCTGTAGTGTGAAATTGCAACTGTATCCAGAGTAAACAATGTGGGAAAATCATTTTCACATAGCTGACTCCAGTCCATATCCCTCACTTTTGGTAGGCATGGCTTTTGGACATGCCCTGATCCATTCTATGTGAATCCTGCTGGTTTGCCCAGTGCCATGCAGCCCAGAAGGTTCTCATCTTTAGAAGCTGGAGCACAATTAGGGATTGGGTACACGATGAGATGCCAAACAACATCGTGTCGGGCGCCTCTCTAATTTATCTATGAATGGCAGGCGAGTTTGAAAAGAGATGGTGATAGGGAAGCAGCTGCAGCTCCCGATTACTGTATGGAGAAGGGCAACAGATTGAAAATGGATGAGTCGCTTAGAGATAATGGTCTACATTGGTAGAGGAGAGAGTGATGTGTGTGTATGCATGTGTGCCTGGTTGCTTGCGTGGGTGTGTGTGTATGGCAACTAAGGCAATAAAGGAACATCTAACCCTGTTTGATGCCAATAAACACAAAACAGGTTATTGTCCTCTATACACACTGCACTGTATATGCTTATTGGATTGAATGCTCGGTGTTTACAGATTATGATAATTGTCACTCTGGAGAATGTTCAAAGATTTCTGGGCATTAAACCATTTCCTACTCAAATCTGTATTTACTATAATTCCCAATACTTTATAATACAATTCAAGAGACTATGAAAGTTTTGATATTCAGGAAAGAAATGCCTCAAACCTCAGGTTTAGGGTTGAATATTTTCCAGTATTTTACAAATATCCATCCCGAGAAAAAAACAATTTTCTCCTGGGTAAGGCGGTATTTCCCGTCAAAACAGAAAAGTTCATTCAAAAGCATTATAAAGTATTTCCATATGTCTGGATTTGATTTGAGCCTGATGAGTCATGTATTAAATACATTTTATGAGCACTACATTAACAATGAGCCCAGGCCCAAAACGATTAAAACGATTGTGCCGTTGTTATCCAATATACGCGCAACATAAAAACATAAAAGCCCATAGATGTAGCTAGCTTTGGGAAAATGAATGAAACTAGCTCCAGTAGGCTAATCTTTTGAGTGTGAACTGTATTACTGTACTCTACTGTATTACACTGCAATGTACTGTATGGACTGGAATTATGCACATCGTTCAAACTATGATAAAGCAGAAGAGAGAGAACATGCAATTCAGGTGCAGCACATGCGGCGTGCAAAGTTTCAAGTATAGGCTATCAAGTTTGATTTTAATGACGAAATATAATAGGGCCTATTTGTATAATTAGCAGGCTGAGGGATATATACCTTTCATAATATTCCCCCTAATGTTATTATCCTACCTCTTCTTTCTCTCTATTTTAGCTTCATTTCTTCCTTGCTTTCAACAGTTAAACGAAATACATTTCGTTGTCCTTATCTTCATCATTCTATTGACGTCCTTGAAAAATATAAGACTAGAATTAGATGCGGAAGGCATTCACTTCTCTTCACGAAGATTGAATGGTTATTATGGGAGCAAGTAAATAACTGCTATAGCCTCCCGCCATCTTTCAAACTACCTATGAGTTATATTGGCTGCTGTACATAACATTCAGCAAATAGACTATTGGTATAAGAGATTAGAGAAAAAATAATGAATGTCCAGCAAGCTATTCTAGTCTAGCTTTTCCTGCGTCGGACTGTAAGAGACAAGGAGCGTTCTTTAAGGAGAGAGGCCAGCGGAGCACAGGGGCTTGCGTATTGCCCAAGAGACGTAGGCTGTAAGTTAAAAGCTTATAATGCATAACCCATCATTGATTAGCTAAATATAAGGCTAATACTGCATTGAATGTACAGTTTTACCTGAAAGAGGTAGGCTAGGATATCTATATACAGTGCATTCGGGAAGTACTCAGACCCCTTCCCCTTTTCCACATTTCACAATCCTCATCAATCTACACACAATACCTAATAATGACAAAGCGAAAACAGTTTTTTCGATTTTTTTTCCCACATTTATATAAAAATTTAAAAAACATACATACCTTTACATTAGTATTCAGACCCATTGCTATGAGACTCGACTTGAGTTCAGGTGCATCCTGTTTTCATTGATCATCCTCGAGATGTTTCTACAACTTGATTGGAGTCCACCTGTGGTAAACTCATTTGATTGGACATGATTTGGAAAGGAGCACACATGTTTATATAAGGGCCCACATATGACAGTGCATGTCAGAGCAAAAACCAAGCCATGAGGTCGAAAGAATTGTCCGTAGAGCTCTGAAACAGGATTGTGTCAAGGCACAGATCTGGGAAAGGGAAAGAAACATTTCTGCAGCATTGAAGGTCCCCAAGAACACAGTGGCTTCCATCATTCTCCCTAGAGCTGGCAGCCCGGCCAAACTGAGTAATCGGGGGAGAAGGGCCTTGGTCAGGGAGGTGAACAAGAACCCGATGGTCACTCTGACAGAGCTCCAGTTCCTCTGAAGCTTCCAGAAGGACAACCATTGCTGAGGCACTCCACAAATCAGGCATTTATGGTAGAGTGGCCAGAAGGAAGCCACTACTCAGTAAAAGGCACATGACAGTCTGCTTGGAGTTATCCAAAAGGAACCTAAAGGACTCTCAGACAATGAGATTCTCTGTTCTGATGAAACAAAGATCTCTTTGGCCTGAATGCCAAGCATCACGTCTAGAGGAAACCTGGCACCATCCCTACGGTGAAGCATGGTGGTGGCAGCATCATGCTGTGGGAATGTTTTTCAGTGGCAGGGACTGGGAGACAAGTCAGGATCGAGGGAAAGATGAACGGAGTAAAGTATAGAAAAGATCCTTGATGAAAACCTGCTCCAGAGTGCTCAGGACCTCCAACTGGGGTCATACCCAAGATGACTCGATGCTGTAATCGCTGCCATAAATGCTTCAACAAAGTACTGAGTAAAGGATGTGAATACTTATGTAAATGTGATATTTCTGTATTTGTTTTATTTTATACATTTGCAAACATTTCAAAAATCCTGTTTTTGCTTTGTCATTATGGGGTATTGTGTGTAGATTATTTTTCCCCCTCCTCAATTTGATACATTTAAAAATAAGGCTGTAACATAACAACATTTGGAAAATGTCAAGGGGTCTGAATACTTTTTAAATGCACTGTATATCAATTCCATTTAAATTGCATGCAAAATAGATAATCCTGTTCTAGATTGACATATGTCAATCTAGAACAGGATTATCTATTTTGCATGCAATTTAAATGGAATTGATGGATAGAGAGAGACTGCGAGAGTGCTCACAAGTGCAGTGATTTATAGCAACGCTATTCGGGTGATGGGCTGTTTTAAAACTCTGCAGCTGCAAAAAAAAAAATATATATATATATATATATATATATTGCAATAAATGAACAAGGTGACCCCCGAAAGCCAGAGGCAGATGGGTAAACTAGACACGCATTCGGTCTTTATATTACTGTAGCATAGGCTATGTTGCAGCAAATTCAGGCCAACCAGTCACAAGAAAAAAAGCTACCATGAGATGTGTAGGTCTACATGCATCGTGAACTGTGCTCCATTACCAAGATGGGCTGTCTGTTCAAACCCTGAGCATTGATTCATCATGCAGAGACAGTTGAAAAGCCAAATCTAGACGTCACATATAATTTAAGTGTTCCATGTCATGCCATACTGTTCATATAAATAATTTATTATATTTTACCAGTTTCTCGCAGTTATTTAGGAAGTGGTTTTGGGCATTATAAATCACTGTAAATCTCGGTAAACCGGGTCCCCGCCATTCAACCCTAATCAGGTTAAATATGTAGGTGTTGAATGAGAAAATGTGCATGATCTATTGATTCATTTGGTTTTTGGTATTTATTAGGATCCCCATTAGCCACTGCAAAAGCATCAGCTACTCTTACTGGGGCCCACATGAAACATGACATAATACAGAACATTATTTGTTAATACATACATTTTAAAACGTCACACATAACCTACATAAAAATAGATATAGTGTATTCGGAAAATATTCAGACTCCTATCTTTCTACATTTTGTTCGTTTACAGCCTTATTCTAAAATTGATTAAATTCATTTTTCCCCTCATACATCTACACACAATACCCAATAATGACAAAGCAAAAACAGGTTTATATAATTTTTTCAAGTGTATTAAAAATAAAACACAGAAATACCTTATTTACATAAGTATTCAAACCCTTTCCTATGTGACTCGAAATTGAGCTTAGTTACATCATGTTTCCATTGATCATCCTTGAGATGTTTCTACAACTTGATGGAGTCAACCTGTGGTAAACTCAATGGATTGGACATGATTTGGAAAGGCACACACATGTCTATATAAGGTCCCACAGTTGACAGTGCATGTCAGAGCAAAAGCCACGTCATGATGTCGAAGGATTTGTCCGTAGAGCTCCGAGACAGGATTGTGTCAAGGCACAGATTTGGTGAAGGGTACCAGAAGAATTATGCAGCAATGACGATCGCCAAGAGCAAAGTGGCCTCCATCATTCTTAAATGGAAGAAGTTTGGAATCACCAAGATTCTTCCTAGAGCTTGCCGGCCGGCCATACTGAGCAATCGGGGGGATAAGGGCCTTGGTTAGGGAGGTGACCAAGAACTCAATGGTCACTCTGACAGAGCTCCAGAGTTCCTCTGTGGATATGGGAGACCTTCCAGAAGGACAACCATCTCTGCAGCACTCACCCAATCAGGCCTTTATAGTAGAGTTGCCAGAAGGTAGGCCCTCAGTAAAAGGCACATGACAGCCCCCTTGGCAAATAAAGGACTCTCAGACCATGAGAAACACGATTCTCTGGTCTGAAAAAAACAAGATTTAACTCTTTAGCCTGAATGCCAAGTCACATCTGGAGAAAACATGGTGGTGGCAGCATCATTCCGTGTGGATGTTTTTCAGGGGTAGGGACTGGGAGACAAATCAGGATTGAGGGAAAGATGAACGGAGCAAAGTACAGAGAGATCCTTGATGAAAATCTGCTGCAGAGCGCTCAGACCTCAGACTGTGGCAAAGGTTCACTTTGTCCTTGAGTGGCCCAGCCAGAGCCCGGACTTGAACCCGATCAAACCTCTCTGGAGAGACCTGAAAACAGCTGTGCAGCGACGCTGCCCATCCAACCTGACAGAGCTTGAGAGGATCTCCAGAGAAGAATGGGAAAAACTCCCCAAATACATGTGTTAAGATTGTATTGTCATACCCAAGAACACTCGAGGCTGTAATCGCTACCAAAGGTGCTTCAACAAAGTACTGAGTAAAGGGTCTGAAAACTTATGTAAATGTAATATTTCAGTTTGATATTTTTTATACATTTGCAAATGTTTATAAAAACCTGGTTTGCTTCTTCGTTATGGGGTATTGTGTGTAGATTGACGAGGGGAAAAAAAACATTTTAATCAAATTTAGAAATAAGGCTGTAACGTAACTGTGTTTGAAAAGTCAAGGGGTCTGACTACTTTCCAAATGCACTGCACACACAATATCTAGGTTTAATACATAGTACAGCACAAATTGCAATATATACATACATACACATATACAGTATATATACTCTACAATTCAAAAGTTTGGTGTCACTTTTGTCATTTTTTGCCCCTGATCAAATTGATCAGAAATACAGTGTAGACATTGTTAATGTTGTAAATGACTATTGTAGCTGGAAATGGCTGATTTTTAATGGAATATCTGCATAGACGTACAGAGGCCCATTATCAGCAACCATCACTCCTGTGTTCCAATGGCACATTGTGTTAGCTTATCCAAGTTTATCATTAGAAACCCCTTTTGAAATTGTTAGCACAGCTGAAAACTGAATATAAAAAATATAAAGTAATAAAACTGGCCTTCTTTAGACAAGTTGAGTATCTGGAGCATCAGCATTTTCTGGGTTCGATTACAGGCTCAAAATGGCCAGAAACAAAGACCTTTCTTCTGTAACTCGTCAGTCTATTCTTGTTCTGAGAAATGAAGGCTATTCCATGCGAGAAATGTTCAAGAAACTGAAGATCTCATACAATGCTGTGTACTACTCCCTTCACAGAACAGTGCAAACTGGCTCTAACCAGAATAGAAAGAGGAGTGGGAGGCCCCGGTGCACAAATTAGCAAGAGGGCAAGTACATTAGAGAGTCTAAAAAAGAAAAACCCATATCTCAGACTGCCCAATAAAAATAAAAGATTAAGATGGGCAAAAGAACTCAGACACTGGACAGAGGAACTCTGCCTAGAAGGCCAGCATCTCGGAGTCGCCTCTTCACTGTTGATGTTGAGACTGGTGTTTTGCGGGTACTATTTATTGAAGCTGCCAGTTGAGGACTTCTGAGGCATTTGTGTCTCAAACTAGACACTCTAATATACTTGTCCTCTTGCTGGACAATGAAAATTGTGGAAATGTCTAGGAGCAACAGCGGCTCAGCCGCGAAGTGGTAGGACACACAAGCTCACAGAATGGGACCGCTGAGTGCTGAAGCATGTAAAGGTCTTCTGTCCTCGGCTGCAACACTCACTACCGAGTTCCAAACTGTCTCTGGAAGCAACGTCAGCACAAGAACTGTCGCACACAAGCCTAAGATCACCATGCGCAATGCCAAGCGTCTGCTGGAATGGTGTAAAGCTCGCCGCCATTGTACTCTGCAGCAGTGGAAACATTCTCTGCAGTGATGAATCACGCTTCATCATCTGAAGGTCCGACGGACTAATCTGAGTTTGGTGGATGGCAGTAGCTATTGTTCCTGGGGTCTGTCAAAATTGAGGCAGTACTAAATTTAAAAAACATTACAATACATTCATTACAGAATTCACAACACACTAAATGTGTTCCCTCAGGTCCATACTCCACTACCACATATCTACAACAGAAAATCCATGTGTACGTGTGTGTATAGTGCGTATGTTATCATGTGCTTTTTATGCATGTGTCTGTGCCTATGTTTGTGTTACTTCACAGTCCACGCTGTTTTTCTGCTTTCATCAGTTACCTGATGTGGAATAGAGTTCCATGTAGTCATGGCTTTATGAAGTACTGTGAGCCTCCCATAGTCTGTTCTGGACTTAGGGACTGTGAAGAGACCTCTGGTGGCATGTCTTGTGGGGTATGCATTGGTGTCCGAGCTGTGTGCTAGTATTTTAAACAGACAGCTCGGTACCTTCAGATTGTCAACACCTCTTACAAAAAAAAGTGATGAGGAAGTCAATCTCTCTTCCACTTTGAGCCATGAGAAATTGACATGCGTGTCATTAATGTTAGCTCTCTGTATACTTTTAAGGTGGCCTGTTCTGAGCCAACTGCAATTTTCCCAAGTCCCTCTTTGTGTCACCTGCCCACACGACTGAACAGTAGTCCAGGTGTGACAAAACCAGGGCCTGTAGGTCCTGCCTTGTTGATAGTGTTGAACTTCTTTGGGATAGGGGGCAGTATTTTCACGTCTGGATGAAAAGCGTGCCCAAAGTAAACTGCCTGTTACTCAGGCCCAGAAAATAGGATATGCATATAATTGGTAGATTTAGATAGAAACACTCAAAAGTTTCTAAAACTGTTTAAATTATGTCTGTGAGTATAACAGAACTGATATGGCAGGTCGAAACCCCTAGGACAAACCATCCCAAAAAATACAAATTCAGTTTACCACTATTTTCAATGGCTAGTACTATAATTATAAGCCCAAGTCCTCCCAGATTGCAGTTCATAGGGCTTCCACTAGATGTCAACAGTCTTTAGAAAGAGTTTCAGGCTGTTTTTTGGAAAAATTACCCAGAAATTGTAGTTTTTCTAGGTGGCTCCCATTTTGGCTGTAGTGTTTCCAAGCGTGTGGAAGAGAGCGCGTTCTTTCTTATTTATCTCCGGTAATGAACATACTATTCTCCGCCTTAAATTGTATCATTTATTTGCGAATTAGGATACCTAAGGTTTGATTATAAACGTTGTTTGACTTGTTTGGAAATGTTTATTAGTACATTTTGGGATTAATTTTGTATTCATTTTGGTGAAGGGAAACTGGATGGATTATTGACTGAAGCGCGCCAGCTAAACTGAGTTTTTATGGATATAAAGAAGGACATTATCGAACAAAATGACCATTTGTGATGTAACTGTGACCTTTTGGAGTGCCAACAGAAGAAGATCATCAAGGTTAGACATTTTTTATATCACTATTTCTGACTGTCGTGTCGCACCTGCCTGGTTGAAATATGTTTTTCATGTGTTGGTATGCGGGGTGCTGTCCTCAGATAATCGCAGGGTTTGCTTTCGCCGTAAAGGCTTTTTGAAATCTGACACCGCGGCTGGATTCTCTTTTATGTATTACACTTGTGATTTTATGAAAGTTAAATATTTATAGTAATATCATTTGAATTTGGTGCTCTGCAATTTCACCGGATGTTGTCGAGGTGTCCTGCTAGCGGCACGCCTTTCCCAAACAGGCAGAGAAGCGCTTTATTATGGACAGACTTCGCCCCATCTTAGCTACTGTTGTATCAATATGTTTTGACCATGGTATTTTACAATCCAGGGTTACTAAAAGCAGTTTAGTCACCGCAACTTGCTCAATTTCCACATTATTCATTACAAGATGTAGTTGAGGTTGAGGGTTTAGTGAATGATTAGTCCTAAATACAATGCTTTTAGTTTTGCAAATATTTAGGACTAACTTATTCCTTGCTACCCATTCCGAAACAAACTACAGCTCTTTGTTAAGTGTTTCATTAATTTCAGTTGCTGTAGTAGCTGAACATATATAGTGTTGAGTCATCCGCATACATAGACACACTGGCCTTACTCAAAGACAGTGGCATGTCGTTAGTAAAGATTGAAAAAAGCAAGGGGCCTAAACAGCTACCCTAGGGAATTCCTGCTTCTACCTGGATTATGTTTGAGAGGATTCCATTTAAGAACACCCTCTGTGTTCTGAAAGACAAGTAACTCTTTATCCACATTATAGTAGGGGGTGTAAAGCCATAACACATACATTTTTCCAGCAGCTGACTATGATCGATAATGTTAATAGCTTCACTGAAGTCTAACAAGACAGACCCCACAATCATTTTATCATCAATTTCTCTCAGCCAGTCATTTGTGTAAGTGTCATGCTTGTTGAGTGTCCTTCCCTATATGCGTGCTGAAAGTCTGTTGTCAATTTGTTTACTGTGAAATAGCATTGTATCTGGTCAAACACAATTTTTTCCAGAAGTTTACTAAGGGTTGGTAACAGACTGTTTGGTCGGCTATTTGAGCCAGTAAAGGGGGCTTTACTGTTCTTGGGTAGCAGAATGAATTTAGCTTCCCTCCAGACCTGAGGGCACACACTTTCTAGTAGGCTTAAATTGAAGATGTGGCAAATAGGAGTGGAAATATCGTCCGCTATTATCCTCAGTCATTTTCCATCCAGATTGTCAGACCCCGGTGACTGGTCATTGTTGATAGACAAAAGAAAATCACCTCTTCGACACTGACTTTGCGGAATTCAAAAGTACGATTCTTGTCTTTCATAATCTGGTCATACTTGGATGTGTAGTGTCAGTGTCTGTTGTTGGCATGTCATACCTAAGTTTGTTTATCTTGCCAATGAAAAAGTAATTAAAGTAGTTGGCAATATCAGTGGGTTTTGTGATAAATGAGCCATCTGATTCAATGAATGATGGAGCCAAAAATGTAATTTAAGGTGCTCTTAAGCTTTTTACTATCATTCATTATATAATTTTTATTTGTTTCATAGTATAGTTTATTTTTATTTAGTTCAGCCACATGATTTCTTAATTTGGAGTACGTTGCCAATCAGTTGGTCTGCCAGACTTACAGTGCCTTGCGAAAGTATTCGGCCCCCTTGAACTTTGCGACCTTTTGCCACATTTCAGGCTTCAAACATAAAGATATAAAACTGTATTTTTTTGTGAAGAATCAACAACAAGTGGGACACAATCATGAAGTGGAACGACATTTATTGGATATTTCAAACTTTTTTAACAAATCAAAAACTGAAAAATTGGGCGTGCAAAATTATTCAGCCCCTTTACTTTCAGTGCAGCAAACTCTCTCCAGAAGTTCAGTGAGGATCTCTGAATGATCCAATGTTGACCTAAATGACTAATGATGATAAATACAATCCACCTGTGTGTAATCAAGTCTTCGTATAAATGCACCTGCACTGTGATAGTCTCAGAGGTCCGTTAAAAGCGCAGAGAGCATCATGAAGAACAAGGAACACACCAGGCAGGTCCGAGATACTGTTGTGAAGAAGTTTAAAGCCGGATTTGGATACAAAAAGATTTCCCAAGCTTTAAACATCCCAAGGAGCACTGTGCAAGCGATAATATTGAAATGGAAGGAGTATCAGACCACTGCAAATCTACCAAGACCTGGCCGTCCCTCTAAACTTTCAGCTCATACAAGGAGAAGACTGATCAGAGATGCAGCCAAGAGGCCCATGATCACTCTGGATGAACTGCAGAGATCTACAGCTGAGGTGGGAGATTCTGTCCATAGGACAACAATCAGTCGTATATTGCACAAATCTGGCCTTTATGGAAGAGTGGCAAGAAGAAAGCCATTTCTTAAAGATATCCATAAAAAGTGTTGTTTAAAGTTTGCCACAAGCCACCTGGGAGACACACCAAACATGTGGAAGAAGGTGCTCTGGTCAGATGAAACCAAAATGGAACTTTTTGGCAACAATGCAAAACGTTATGTTTGGCGTAAAAGCAACACAGTTCATCACCCTGAACACATCATCCCCACTGTCAAACATGGTGGTGGCAGCATCATGGTTTGGGCCTGCTTTTCTTCAGCAGGGACAGGGAAGATGGTTAAAATTGATGGGAAGATGGATGGAGCCAAATACAGGACCATTCTGGAAGAAAACCTGATGGAGTCTGCAAAAGACCTGAGACTGGGACGGAGATTTGTCTTCCAATAAGACAATGATCTAAAACATAAAGCAAAATCTACAATGTAATGGTTCAAAAATAAACATATCCAGGTGTTAGAATGGCCAAGTCAAAGTCCAGACCTGAATCCAATCGAGAATCTGTGGAAAGAACTGAAAACTGCTGTTCACAAATGCTCTCCATCCAACCTCACTGAGCTCGAGCTGTTTTGCAAGGAGGAATGGGAAAAAATGTCAGTCTCTCGATGTGCGAAACTGATAGAGACATACCCCAAGCGACTTACAGCTGTAATCGCAGCAAAAGGTGGCGCTACAAAGTATTAACTTAAGGGGGCTGAATAATTTTGCACGCCCAATTTTTCAGTTTTTGATTTGTTAAAAAAGTTTGAAATATCCAATAAATGTCGTTCCACTTCATGATTGTGTCCCACTTGTTGTTGATTCTTCACAAAAAAAATACAGTTTTATATCTTTATGTTTGAAGCCTGAAATGTGGCAAAAGGTCGCAAAGTTCAAGGGGGCCGAATACTTTCGCAAGGCACTGTATTTGCCATACCTTTTGCCGCATCCCTCTAAACCGTACAATTTTTTAATTCCTCATCAATCCATGGGGATTTACCAGTTTTTACAGTCATTTTCTGAATTGGTGCGTGAGTATCAGTAACTGGAATAAGCAATTTCATAAATGTGTCAAGTGCAGTGTCCGGTTGTTCCTCATTACACAGTGTCTCGATACCCCTCCTGTCTCAGCCTCCGGTATTTATGCTGCAATAGTTTGTGTCAGGGGGCTAGGGTCAGTCTGTTATATCTGGAGTATTTCTCATGTAAGTATGCTCCCTCTAATTCTCTCTCTTTTTCTCTCTCTCTTTCCTTCTCTCTCTCTTTTCTTGAGGACCTGAGCCCTAGGACCATGCCTCAGGACTACCAGGTCTGATGACTCCTTGCTGTCCCCAGTCCACCTGGTCATGCTGCTGCTGGTTTCAACTGTTCTGCCTGTGGCTATGGAACCCTGACCTGTTCACTGAACGTGCTACCTTGTCCCGGACCTGCTGTTTTGGACTCTTTCTCTCTGCGGAACCTGCTATCTCTAACTCTGAATAATCGGCTAGGAAAAGCCAACTGACATTTACTCCTGAGGTGCTGAGCTGTTGCACCTTCTACAACCACTGATTATTATTATCTGACCCTGCTGGTCATCTATGAAAGTTTGAAAATCTTGGCCATGTTCTGTTCTAATCTCCACCTGGCACAGCCAGAAGAAGACAGACTACCCCTCAGAGCCGGGTTCCTCTCTAGCTTTCTTCCTAGGTTCTGGCCTTTCTAGGGAGTTTTTCCTAGCTTCTAAATCTGCATTGCTTGCTGTTTGGGGTTTTAGGCTGGGTTTCTGTACAGCACTTTGAGATATCAGCTGATGTAAGAAGGGCTTTATAAATATATTTGATTGATTGATTACACACCACAGACCAGAAAATATTTACATAATCAACATATGAATCACTACAAAACGTATTGTATGACCTCTTATACACTATATTAAGCCCAGCCTTTGGAACTGTGGTTTTCCTAGATATGGCTATTGTATTGTGTTCACTACATCCAATGGATTTGGATACTGCTTTAAAGCACATTTCTGCATTATTAGTAAAGATGTGATCAATACATGTTGATGATTTCATTCCTGTGCTGTTTGTAAATAAATAGTTTTTCTTGAGTGGGCAGCTTGATGAGAGCCAGTCAATATTTATTTCACCCAGAAAATATACTTCTCTACTGATATCACATACATTATCAAGCATTTCACACATATTATCCAGATACTGACTGTTAGCACTTGGTGGTCTATAGCAGCTTCCAACAAGAATGGGCTTTATGTCACGGTTGTGTGGCGAGACGGACCAAGGCGCAGCATGATTAAAGTTCCAAATATTTATTTAAGCGAAACTTACAAACAAAAAGAAACAACGAACCATAACATCAGAGGTGCTACATGCACTAACTCAAAACAACAAAGAATAAACAATACGTGACGCTAATGAAGTGCTCACAGGCAACTACACAAAAACAAGATCCCACAAAACACAGTAGGAAAAATGGCTGCCTAAATATGATCCCCAATCAGAGACAACGCCAACGTAGAAATAAACACACTAGGTCACCCACCCTAGTCACACCACACCGTAACCAAAATAGAGAATAAAAAGGCTCTCTATGGTCAGGGTGTGACACTTTAGGGGAGGCAGATGAACCTGTAGCCATATTACTTCAACAATATTTAACATGAGATGCTGTGGTTCCTTATATAGACCGCAACACCGCCCCAATTGGCATTTCTGTATTTTCGGTCAATGTTATAACCATGTATTGCTACCACTATATCATCAAAGGTATTATCTAAGTGAGTTTCAGTGTCAGAATATGAATGTCATCTGTTACAAGCAAGTTATTGACTTCATGGACCTTGTTTCTCAGGCTGCATATGTTAATTAATATGGGCTATTTTAACACTTTTCTGGGTTGCTTGATTATTTTTCATGCTTTTAAAGGATAAGCAGTCCATTCACTCTGACATAATAAGCCAGTAGGTCCCAATCATCAGAATAGAAAAACACAACCATTAGGCTAAGCATTTACCAATCAAAATGTACCAATCAAAACCATTACTTGCCATTGCAAAAAAACATTTCACGTTTAGTACACAAAGTAACCGGTGACCTAAAGTTTAAAAGCCACAATGTTTCACACACAAGTTATTTTCAAAGAGATGTCTAACAACAGCAAGCAAGCTCTAAGTAAAAACACAGTTGCACTCACCAGATGAGGATCATTTGAAACAACCCTTTCCTGCAGTCAATGACCAAAAGTGCCTTCTTTGGCCTCGTGGATGGAATGTTCATATTTTTCATAATATCATAATGAATAAAGATTATAAAATAAGGGATGGAAATTCAGTCTACTGTGATGTATATAAATTGTAATATTGGGATGCCAACTCCAAATGTAATACATTTCAACTTTATATCTGACATGGTACAGGTGTCTTTATAACCATGCGTATGCGGTGTATATTTTGTTTCTTAGTAGATTTATTTAAGACTACCAAGAAACACTCTGTGACGACGATTTAACGTCTTTTTGAAAGTTATTCTTGAAAACGGATGAGCTAACAAATTAGCAACATCCTCTTCAATAACACCTGCTAGCCTACAACAAAAGATAGCTAGCAAGACCATGGGAAAACTACTGCCAGTAACCAGTTTCCATACGTTTTTTGTAATAACGGTCCCACCCATTACAAGTCAAAATGTAATTGGTTGATTCCACTGCCACTCCAAATCTTGCCCTAATACAGTTGAATGGCAGATGCCCTCTGTCTAGCTTCTGATGGCGTAGCCAATGGTTGACTTAGCTAGCTAGATTTATCTCCCCAGAGACCACCAACGAAATATCCTGATTGGATCGTTTATTTCTCTTCAGTGCTAACCTTTTCCTTTCCAATAAAAACTGACGAGATTAAATCAGAATATCATTAAAAATATTATTATTATTATTTTATAAATCCTAGAAGGCCCTAGAAAGCCCTCATTGTTCCCCACTGTGTTTGGGTTAGTAATAATTTGTAGAGTGGCTCTATTTGCCCACAGCATAGATTTTTTAACCATTTTGAATGTCTAAAGAATCCATATCTTCTTCTGAAATATGAACACAGTAATACTGGACATTTTGAACTCTTATTATGGTGATTTGACAAAATTACAATTGTGGTCTTGAATTGGACTCATTGTTTTGGTCTCGGTCTTGACTCAGTCTTGCCCCCCCAATCTGGTCTTGGCCTAGACTCGGTCTCGCTTTAGGTGGTCTCGAACACAACAATGGTTGGAGTCAAATATTGAACTTGTCCTAAAGAGTAATTGGCTTCATGAAGGAGCGCTAAATCATATCAACTCTGGCAGTGGAGAACGAGACAAGTTGTGACACGGGGTCATGGCCAAACGGCCCATGGAACATCTTGAACAGGTGAAGCAAATGAGAATATTTAGTGCAATACAAACTAATCTTAAACTCTAGAAACTAATCACCACAGATTCCTCTGATCTTTGGCCCGTCTCTCCTTCCTCTAAATGGCACCGCCAAATTATTTATTCATTGCTAATTTGCTGACTTGTTTTGTGCGGAGGCTCAGCCCTGCTAAAGTCCAGCCCTGCTCTACCCCTGAGGGCCGCTCTATCGGAGTGGAAGGATTGCATTAAGGACTCAATTTGACAAATTGTGATGGATTTCAGGCTACTTTTTCCTATCTAATTCAAGGGAGTCCCACGAGAGGTCAAAGCAACTTCTATTCAGACTGACAGCAAGTCCTCTCTCCCTGAGACAGACCACTGGGCGTCTAACCACCACCAGCACCACTCTCATCAATTACATGTGTCAGCTGGTTATGTGCACCAACGAATACACTGACATGCAGACCGCAAGACACGGCACATGCTATAATTGAGTAATCATTAATCAAATGATTAGCTGTGTACCCATCTACACCAAAGTGGAAGAAACATTGAATAATGAAATAATAACGCTCGAGGGGGTGTGGTATATGGCCAATATACCAACTCTAAGGGCTGTTCATAAGCACGATGCAACGCGGAGTGCCTGGACACAGCCTTTAGCCGTGGTAATATTGGCCAGATATCACAAAGAGGTTCTGGTTACCAACGTAATTAAATGTTTTGTCATACCCGTGATATACCAGGGCTGTCAGCCAATCAGCATTCAGGGCACGAACCACCCAGAGTAAATAGGCATTTCAACGTCATCGCTTTAGCCGGTGGTAAATTGTGGACTAGACACCATTTGGAATGTGATTTTAACCAATCAGCGTCCATGATTAGACCCACCTGTTGTATAATTATGGTTATACCATGGCATTGTTGAATACCTGTTTCTGATTGGCATTCTAGAGTGTGTATTATTTCCCTTTATAAACTGGGTGGTTTGAGCCCTGAATGCTAATTGGCTGACAGCCATGGTATGTCAGACAGTATACAACGGGTATGACAAAACAGTTTTTTTTACTGCTCTAATTATGTTGGTAACCCATTTATAATAGCAATAAGGCAAGTCAGGGGTTTGTGGTATAAGGCCAATATACCACACCCCCTCGGGCCTTATTGCATAAATTACGCAAGCTATACTTGCACAGTAGAATTCAATGGCTATTGTTCATTCTTACATGTTCTATGTTTGAGCTGCTTTTGGAAGCCAAAGTCAAATTGCAAACATTATTGGCATTGTTGAATTTGATTTTCCTAATGGCAAACTAGGACTGATGGGTAGCTAAACTAGCAAGTCTGTTTGTTTAGTTACAATGGGAACTACTGTAGCCATCTAGTAAACTTGCTAGCTACTACAGTGGATGTTAAACACCTTTCTACTGACAAATTAACCCATTTCTAGCGGCAAATGTGTTAAATTATAGCCATGGTATGAAAGGGATAATCAATTCGGGGCTCTATGCATACTCTGGAAAATAATGCAACTCTGTAGAAGGTCAGTTCCAATCTACTTGCATGTCGTGGAACACACCTTCCAAGTCATTCATTATTTTCCATAGAACACATATTCCCTCGTTGATTATCCCTTACATAACACATCCCACTAAGTTGCTATTGTACCTGTGTAGTAATGCAGCACTGTAGTAATATGGTATAATACATGGCAAGAGTATTGCTTTGTAATTATAAAGTGTCTGGGCATCTCAGTTGGTCCTTCAGCACTTTATTAGGTGCTGAAATTAATGTTCATAATTAAACAGCTGTAACGTCTGCTTCCAGCCCACAATCTCAAACATATATATCCTATGAATGCAGCTCACTCTCCAGATCCCAATCACCTGAATTCTGCTCACCTGTTCACACACCTGTATGTCATTTACACACACTATTTAGTTCAGTTCTTTGCACCCCATCATTGTGAGGTGTTGTTTGTTTTGATACACATTTCTATTCGGAGCTCTGTTTTTTCCCCGTATTAGTCTGCCTGTGTATCATAGTTTTGGCCATCCTCACTAACAACGCCTTTTTGCCTATTCCCTGCCTGTACTTTTGCCTATTGGATTTCCTGTCATCGACCTCTTGCCTGATCTCCTAGATAACGTTATTAGCCTTTCCCTGCCTGTACTGTTGCCTTTTTGGACCCCCTGTGTATGACCTTCTGCCTGCCCCTGGACCCAGCTACCTACCTCCTCCTGTGGTCCTTTACAAATAAACACCTGCTGCGCCCTGCGCTTGAAACCAGCTCTCTGTCTCCCATCGTATTCATTACAACTGCTACTCTATTATTGGCTAGATATGTTTTAATGAGTTGGAAAGGTTCCATCAAGAGAACCATGGCTCAAGTTGGCATACACTGGTATTGTGAGGTGGCATTCAGAGATCTCATATTAATCTGTGAACAGACCAAAAATAACTATATTTAATTATGTCTAGCTTCCAGACTGCAGGCCAGGGGAGTGAAAAGGATACTAAAGCAGTTTAAAAATAAGATTATGGACCAAATGCGCGACATAAAACTAAACTGAAAATATGTCAATTGCATTGAAAGGTCAGGTATTTCAGTGTTTTTATTTATTTTTATATTCTTATTTTCAATGACAGCCTAGGAACAACAGATTTGTACCTTGTCAGCTCAGGGATTTGAACCTTTCGGTTACTAGTCCAACGCTCTAACCACTAGGATACACTGCAGCCCCAGTATTAGTCCCCACTTTGTAATTTCAAAACAAAGAGTGCATGTTTTATCACTGTGACAAGGAATCTCTGTTGGCGTCTTATAGACCGTAGAAGGTCAGTTCCAATCTACTAGCATGTCGTGGAACACACCTTCCACGTCATTCATTATTTTCCATAGAACGCATAGTCCCTCATTGATTATCCCTTACATAACACATCCCACTAAGTTGCTATTGTACCTGTGTCGTAATGCTGACAAACTGTTTCTGCAAGGACAGGACATATTTCTGGACGGGTAAGTGCTAATGCCGTTTTATGAAATATAAATATATATGTATATATTTTTTCAAAAAAAAAATATATATATATATATTTTGCAATTTGCAATGAAATGTGTGGTTTGTTTGGGTGTGTGTGTAACGGTTTTCTTCCGTTGAAGGAGAGGAGGACCAAGACGCAGTGTAGTTCGTGTTTAACATGTTTAATAAAAGACGATAACGTGAACACTACACAAATACAAAATAACAAACGTGGCAAAACCCGAAACAGAGCTATCTGGTGCAGAGAACGAAGACTTGTGAACCATATCAGGCCATACATAGACACGGACAAACTAGACACACAACATAGAATGCCCACCCAGCTCACGTCCTGACCAACACTAAAACAAGGAAAACACAAAAGAACTATGGTCGGAACGTGACAGTACACCCCCAAGGTGCGGACTCCGACCGCACAACCTAAACCTATAGGGGGGGTCTGGGTGGGCATCTGTCCGCGGTGGCGGCTCTGGCGCTGGACATGGACCCCACCATTGTCTTTGTCCAACTCCTTAGCGTCCTTTGAGTGGCGACCCTCGCCGCCGACCTTGGCCTGGGAACCCTAACAAAGGGCCCCACTGGACTGAGGAGTGCCTCTGGACTGAGTGGTGCCTCATGACTGAGGAAACTCCTCCGGACTGAGGGACAGCTCCGGACTGAAGGGCAGCTCATGACTGAGAGGTAGCTCATGACCGAGAGGGAGGTGATCACTTTGAAAGTGCTCCAGAGTTCCTCTGTGGAGATGGGAGAACCTTCCAGAAGGACAACCATCTCTGCAGCACTCCACCAATCAGGCCTTTATAGTAGAGTGGCCAGACGGAAGCCACTCCTCAGTAAAAAGGCTAATGAGAGCCCACATCGAGTTTGCCTCTCAGACCATGAGAAACAAGATTCTCTGGCCTGATGAAACCAAAATTGAACTCTTTGGCCTGAATGCCAAGAGTCACGTCTCGTTTTTGCTGCCGTTCTATGAGATATCCCTCTTGTTCTGCCACCAACTTACGCGCATCGCCCTCAATTGCAAACACAGAAAGGGTTATATTAAGCCCTATCTATTGGCCCTCTTATGGCACCTGAGCACAGATAGGACATGAATACTTTCAACTTGATTTCACCTCTGTGTCCCATTGCAAGAAATGTGACTTTATGGCCCAAACTAGATTTATATGTCCCTACCTGTTGCAGCAACATTTTAATAATGACCTTGTCAATTTGTGCATCCATTGTAGCACAAGAACCCTGGCATTCTGGATTTCATTCTAATTTCCATTCAGATGGAGGGAACCGGCCATGCAATCATTTCCCTGTTCCCACCTTTTACCTCTCTCACCTCTATCTATTCCTGTCTCTATTCCTATAACTATTCCTCACAAGCATCAGGACAAGGTCACGCAGTGACGGCGTCACACTCAGGGTGAGAAGGGGGTACTGGGATGGAATCATACTGGGGGGGGCTGTGGAATTATTTATAATACTCTTTGAAGAGGTAGGGCTTCAGATGTTTTCAGAAGATGGGCAGGTCTCTGCTGTCCTAGCTTCAGGGGAAAGCTGGTTCCACAATTGGAGTGCCAGAACAGAGAAGAGCTTGGACTGGGCTGAGCGGGAGCTGCCCTCCTGTGGGGTTTGAGCATAGCAAGAAGGTAGGGAGGGGCAGTTCTTCTTGCTGCTCCGTAGACAAGTACCATGGTTTTGTAATGGATGCAAGCTTTGACTGGAAGCCAGTGGAGTGTGCGAAGGAGGGGGTTGACATGGGAGAACTTGGGAGAACTTTAGAAGGTTGAAGGCGGACTGCAACATTCTGGATAAGTTACAGGGTTTTGATGGCACAAGCGGGAAGCCCAGCCAACAGCGAGTTGCAGTAGCCCAGACGAGAGATGACAAGTGACTGGATTAGGACCTGTTCTGCTTCCTGTGTGAGGTACGATTGTACTCTACGGATGTTGTAGAGCATGAACCTGCAGTAGTGAGTCACTGCTTTGATGTTTGCAGAGAATGAAAAGGTGTTGTCCAGGGTCATGCCAATGTTCTTTGCACTCTGGGTGGGGAACACCATGGAGTTCTCAACCATGATGGAGAAGTCTTCGAACGGGCAGGCCTTCCCAGGGAGGAAGAGGAGCTCTGTCTTGTCGAGGTTGAGCTTGAGGTGGTGGGCCGACATCCAAGCTGAAATATCTGCCAGGCACGCAGAGAAGCATGTCTCCACCTGGGTGTCAGAAGTGGGAGAGAGAGAGCGAAGATTGCAACTGAGCATGACCATCTGGGTAGGGGCTTAGTGGCTAGGGTTGGATGAAAGGGAGACAGAAAAGGGAACAAAATACTGATCAGAGACCTGGAGGGGGGTTGCAGTAAGATTTGTAGGAGAAGAGCCTCTAGTAAAGTTGAGGTCAAGCGTGTCGCCTGCCTTGTGATTGGGAGGGGACTGGGAAAGGGTGAGGTCAAAAGAGGCAAGTAGAACAGTGAGCCATTGTCAGGAAATTAGCTTATCAAGGTGTCACGCCCTGATCTGTTTCACCTGTCCTTGTGCTTGTCTCCACCCGCCTCCAGGTGTTGCCCATCTTCCCCATTATCCCCTGGGTACTAATACCTGTGTTTTCTGTCTGTCTGTGCCAGTTTGTTTTGTTTGTTCAATCCTACCAGCATTTTCCCTTGCGCCTGTCTTTGCCCTTTCCTGCCTGCCTGCCGTCCTGTAACTTTGCCTCTACTTTGGATTAACGACCTCTGCCTGACCTGGCCCTGAGCCCGCCTGCTGCTCCGGTGCCTTACACCCTCTGGATTATTGACCCCCTGCCTGCCTTGACCTGTCATTGGCCAGACCCTGTTTAAAGAATAAACTTTGTTCCTTCAACACTGTCTGCACCTGGGTCATACCTTAATATGTGATACACGATGTCAAGCTCATTGAGGAACTCTCTAAGGGCACCTGGTGGGCGATAAATGACCATTTTGAGCTTGAGTGGACAAGTGACAGTGACAGCATGGACATTTTAATGAAGAGATGGACAGGTGAGAGAGGGAGAAAAGAGAAAATCTCCACTTAGGAGAGATGAGTAGCCCAGTGCCACCACCACGATGAACAGATGCTATTGGGATGAGAGAAAATGTAGTCAGATGAAGAGAGAACAGCTGGAGTAGCAGTGTTCTCTGAGGTGATCCATGTCTCCTTTGGGGCCAAAAGGTCAAAGGACTGAAGGGCAGCAAACGCTGAGATAAATTCAACATTATTGACAGCATATCGGCAGTTCCAAACACTGCCAGAAACCAGGAATTCGACATGGGTTGTGCCCGCAGGGTACACTAACTTAGAAGGGTTGCAGCCAAGCGTCTGCAAAGCCAACAGTGAGAAGAGCAAACTGAGGTAGAAAGCACACAGATACACTACATGTATCTGCTCGACGAGCAGGTGTCCAAAAGTATGTGGACACCTGCTCGTCGAACATCTCATTCCAAAATCATGGGCATTAATATGAAGTTGGTTCCCCCTTTGCTGCTAAAACAGCCTTGACTCTTCTGGAAAGGCTTTCCACTATATGTTGGAACATTGCTGCGGGGACTTGCTTCCATTCAGCCACAAGAGCATTAGTGAGGTCGGGCACTGATGTTGGCAATAAGGCTTGGCTCGCAGTTGGCGTTCAAGTTCATCTCAAAGGTGTTCGATGGGGTTGAGGTCAGGGCTCTGTGCAGGCCAGTCAAGTTCTTCCACATCGAACTAGACAAACCATTTCTGTATGGACCTCGCTTTGTGCACGGGGGCATTGTCATGCTGAAACAGGAAAGGGCCTTCCCCAAACTGTTGCCATAAAGTTGGAAGCAAATAATCGTCAAGAATGTCATTGTATGCTGTAGCATTAAGATTTCTCTTCATTGGAACTAAGGTGCCTAGGCCGAAACATGAAAAACAGCCCCAGACCATTTTCCTCCTCCACCAAACTTCCGGCGCCGACAGAGATGGCCGCCTCGCTTCGCGTTCCTAGGAAACTATGCAGTGTTTTGTTTTTTTACGTGTTATTTCTTACATTAGTACCCCAGGTCATCTTAGGTTTCATTACATACAGTCGAGAAGAACTACTGAATATAAGATCAGCGTCAACTCACCATCAGTACGACCAAGAATATGTTTTTCGCGATGCGGATCCTGTGTTCTGCCTTTCACCCAGGACAACGGAATGGATCCCATGCAGCGACCCAAAAAAACGACTCAGAAAAAGAGGGAAACGAGGCGGTCTTCTGGTCAGACTCCGGAGACGGGCACATCGTGCACCACTCCCTAGCATCCTTCTCGCCAATGTCCAGTCTCTTGACAACAAGATTGATGAAATCCGAGCAAGGGTAGCATTCCAGAGGGACATCAGAGACTGTAACGTTCTTTGCTTCACGGAAACATGGCTCACTGGAAAGACGCTATCGGGGACGGTGCAGCCAGCGGGTTTCTCCACGCATCGCGCCGACAGAAACAAACATCTTTCTGGTAAGAAGAGGGGCGGGGGCGTATGCCTTATGGCTAACGAGACATGGTGTGATGAAAGAAACATACAGGAACTCAAATCCTTCTGTTCACCTGATTTCGAATTCCTCACAATCAAATGTAGACCGCATTATCTACCAAGAGAATTATCTTCGATTATAATCACAGCCGTATATATCCCCCCCCCAAGCAGACACATCGATGGCTCTGAACAAACTTTATTTGACTCTTTGCAAACTGGAATCCATTTATCCGGAGGCTGCATTCATTGTTACTGGGGATTTTAACAAGGCTAATCTGAAAACAAGACTCCCTAAATTTTATCAGCATATCGATTGCGCAACCAGGGGTGGAAAAACCTTGGATCATTGTTACTCTAACTTCCGCGACGCATATAAGGCACTGCCCCGCCCTCCTTTCGGAAAAGCTGACCACGACTCCATTTTGTTGATCCCTGCCTACACACAGAAACTAAAACAAGAGGCTCCCACGCTGAGGTCTGTCCAACGCTGGTCCGACCAAGCTGACTCCACACTCCAAGACTGCTTCCATCACGTGGACTGGGACATGTTTCGTATTGCGTCAGATAACAATATTGACGAATACGCTGATTAGGTGTGCGAGTTCATTAGAACGTGCGTTGAAGATGTCGTTCCCATAGCAACTATTAAAACATTCCCTAACCAGAAACCGTGGATTGATGGCAGCATTCGCGTGAAACTGAAAGCGCGAACCACTGCTTTTAATCAGGGCAAGGTGACTGGTAACATGACCGAATACAAACAGTGCAGCAATTCCCTCCGCAAGGCTATCAAACAAGCTAAGCGTCAGTACAGAGACAAAGTAGAATCTCAATTCAACGGCTCAGACACAAGAGGCATGTGGCAGGGTCTACAGTCAATCACGGACTACAAGAAGAAATCCAGCCCAGTCACGGACCAGGATGTCCTGCTCCCAGGCAGACTAAATAACTTTTTTGCCCGCTTTGAGGACAATACAGTGCCACTGACACGGCCTGCAACAAAAACATGCGGACTCTCCTTCACTGCAGCCGAGGTGAGTAAGACATTTAAACGTGTTAACCCTCGCAAGGCTGCAGGCCCAGACGGCATCCCCAGCCGCGCCCTCAGAGCATGCGCAGACCAGCTGGCCGGTGTGTTTACGGACATATTCAATCAATCCCTATACCAGTCTGCTGTTCCCACATGCTTCAAGAGGGCCACCATTGTTCCTGTTCCCAAGAAAGCTAAGGTAACTGAGCTAAACGACTACCGCCCCGTAGCACTCACTTCCGTCATCATGAAGTGCTTTGAGAGACTAGTCAAGGACCATATCACCTCCACCCTACCCGACACCCTAGACCCACTCCAATTTGCTTACCGCCCAAATAGGTCCACAGACGATGCAATCTCAACCACACTGCACACTGCCCTAACCCATCTGGACAAGAGGAATACCTATGTGAGAATACTGTTCATCGACTACAGCTCGGCATTCAACACCATAGTACCCTCCAAGCTCGTCATCAAGCTCGAGACCCTGGGTCTCGAGCCCGCCCTGTGCAACTGGGTACTGGACTTCCTGACAGGCCGCCCCCAGGTGGTGAGGGTAGGCAACAACATCTCCACCCCGCTGATCCTCAACACTGGGGCCCCACAAGGGTGCGTTCTGAGCCCTCTCCTGTACTCCCTGTTCACCCACGACTGCGTGGCCACGCACGCCTCCAACTCAATCATCAAGTTTGCGGACGACACAACAGTGGTAGGCTTGATTACCAACAACGACGAGACTGCCTACAGGGAGGAGGTGAGGGCCCTCGGAGTGTGGTGTCAGGAAAATAACCTCACACTCAACGTCAACAAAACTAAGGAGATGATTGTGGACTTCAGGAAACAGCAGAGGGAACACCCCCCTATCCACATCGATGGAACAGTAGTGGAGAGGGTAGCAAGTTTTAAGTTCCTCGGCATACACATCACAGACAAACTGAATTGGTTCACACACAGACAGCATCGTGAAGAAGGCGCAGCAGCGCCTCTTCAACCTCAGGAGGCTGAAGAAATTCGGTTTGTCACCAAAAGCACTCACAAACTTCTACAGATGCACAATCGAGAGCATCCTGGCGGGCTGTATCACCGCCTGGTACGGCAACTGCTCCGCCCACAACCGTAAGGCTCTCCAGAGGGTAGTGAGGTCTGCACAACGCATCACCGGGGGCAAACTACCTGCCCTCCAGGACACCTACACCACCCGATGTTACAGGAAGGCCATAAAGATCATCAAGGACATCAACCACCCGAGCCACTGCCTGTTCACCCCGCTATCATCCAGAAGGCGAGGTCAGTACAGGTGCATCAAAGCTGGGACCGAGAGACTGAAAAACAGCTTCTATCTCAAGGCCATCAGGCTGTTAAACAGCCACCACTAACATTGAGTGGCTGCTGCCAACACACTGACACTGACACTGACTCAACTCCAGCCACTTTAATAATGGGAATTGATGGGAAATGATGTAAATATATCACTAGCCACTTTAAACAATGCTACCTTATATAATGTTACTTACCCTACATTATTAATCTCATATGCATACGTATATACTGTACTCTATATCATCGACTGCATCCTTATGTAATACATGTATCACTAGCCACTTTAACTATGCCACTTTGTTTACATACTCACCTCATGTATATACTGTACTCGATACCATCTACTGTATCCTGCCTATGCTGTTCTGTACCATCACACATTCATATATCTTTATGTACATATTCTTATCCCCTTACACTGTGTATAAGACAGTAGTTTTGGAATTGTTAGTTAGATTACTTGTTGGTTATTACTGCATTGTCGGAACTAGAAGCACAAGCATTTCGCTACACTCGCATTAACATCTGCTAACCATGTGTATGTGACAAATAAAATTTGATTTGATTTGATTTGGGGCAGGTAGCGTTCTCCTGGCATCCGCCAAACCCAGATTTGTCCATCGGACTAGCAGATGGTGAAGCGTGACTCATCACTCCAGAGAACCCATTTCCATTGCTCCAGAGTCCAATGGCGGCAAGCTTTACATCCCTCCAGACGACACTTGGCGTTACGCATGGTGATTTTTAGGCTGCTTGTTCATGGAAAATCATTTCATGACGCTCCCGACAAACAGTTATTGTGTTGATGTTGCTTCCAAAGCCAATTTGGAACTCGATAGTGAGTGTTGCAACCAAGGACAGATGATTTTTACGTGCTATGAGTTTCAGCACTTGGCGGTCCCATTATGTGAGCTTGTGTGGCCTACTACTTCGCACCTGGGGCATTGTTGCTCTTAGGCATTTCCACTTCACAATAACAGCACTTACAGTTGACCCAGGAAGCTCTAGCAGGGCAGAAATTTGACGAACTGACTTGTTGGGACGGTGGCATCCTATGATGGAGCCACACTGAAGTCACTAAGCTCTTCAGTAAGGCCGTTCTACTGCCAATGTTTGTCTATAAAGATTGCATGGCTGTGTGCTCGAACTTTATACACCTGTCAGCAACGGGTGTGGCTGAAATAGCCGAATCCACCAATTTGAAGGGGTGCCCACATACTTTTGCATGTATAGTGCAGTTGCCAAAGCTACAAAAGAGCTAAATGAGATCATCAGAAAATAACTAGGTAAGATACTCAAGTGAGAGTGGTAGAAGGCCGAGGAGAACAGGCTTTGTTTCGGAGACGGTCTTAGTTTCAACACGAGACTGCTGCTTACAGCTACTGCTGAGAAAACAGGGGAGACTGAAGTACAAGTACTAATTGATAATTGCCTTGCAAAGGTGAAGAGCACACCTCCCGGTACTAATTGCTGATTGCCAAGGACAGGGGCCCCCCTTCCAACATTGGGAAACATCCCATGTCCTTCTTGTGTGTGTCTGCACACCACATCTATTTTCTATGGGCACAAGCACTGTTCATGACACAAACTGTTTCACAGCCCTATTGTTGGTGGAGAGAAAATGTTGCAGGTTTAAAGCTTATTTCCTGCAATTCTACACATTTTTTCATGGGGTGCAGAGAAAATTTTGTAATTCTATAATTCTATTTGCCATGTGTATTCTTGTGATATTTGATTGACTCAAACAAAATCTATGGGCTAAATAACCTAGGCCTAGTTGTTTTGGACATTTCTGACTTTTTAAAATGTTTATTATTTATTTTTATTTCTCCTTTATTTAACTAGGTAGGCTAGTTGAGAACAAGTTCTCATTTACGACTGCGACCTGGCCAAGATAAAGCAAAGCAGTGTGACACAAACAACAACACAGAGTTACACATGGAATAAACAAGCGTACAGTCAATAACACAATAGAAAAAAAGAACGTCTATATATAGTGTGTGCAAATGGCGTGAGGAGGTAAGGCAATAAATAGGCCATATTAGCGAAGTAATTACAGTTTAGCAAATTAACACTGGAGTGATAGATGAGCAGATGATGATGTGCAAGTAGAAATACTGGTGTGCAAAAGAGCAGAAAAGTAAATAAAAACAATATGGGGATGAGGTAGGTAGATTGGGTGGAATATTTACAGATGGGCTATGTACAGCTGCAGCGATCGGTTAGCTGCTCAGATAGCTGATATTTAAAGTTAGTGAGGGAAATATGAGTCTCCAGCGTCAGCAATTTTTGCAATTCATTCCAGTCATTGGCAGCAGAGAACTGGAAGGAAAGGGGGTGTTGGCTTTGGGGACGACCAGTGAGATATACTGTACCTGCTGGAGCGCGTGCTACGGGTGGGTGTTGTTATTGTGACCAGTGAGCTGAGATAAGGCGGAGCTTTACCTAGCATAGACTTATAGATGGCCTGGAGCCAGTGGGCCTGGCAACGAATATGTAGCGAGGGCCAGCTGACTAGAGCATACAGGTCGCAGTGGTGGGTGGTACTAGGGGCTTTGGTCACAAAACGGATGGCACTATGATAGACTGCATCCAGTTTGATGAGTAGAGGATTGGAAGCTATTTTGTAAATGACATCGCCAAAGTTGAGGATCGGTAGGATAGTCAGTTTTACGAGGATATGTTTGGCGGCGTGAGTGAAGGAGGCTTTGTTGCGAAATAGGAAGCCAATTCCAGATTTAATTTTGGATTGGAGATGTTTAATATGAGTCTGGAAGGAGGGTTAACAGTCTAACCAGACACCTAGGTATTTGTAGTTGTCCACATATTCTAAGTCAGAACCGTTCAGAGTAATGATGCTAATCGGGTGAGTGCGGGCAGCGAATGGTTGAAAAGCATGCATTTGGTTTTATTAGCGTTTAAGATCAGTTGGAGGCCACGGAAGAAGTGTTGTATGGCATTGAAACTCGTTTGGAGGTTAGTTAACACAGTGTCCAAAGAAGGGCCAGATGTATACAGAATGGTGTCGTCTGCTTAGAGGTGGATCAGGGAATCACCAGCAGCAATAGAAACATCGTTGATATATACAGAGAAAATTGTCGGCCCGAGAATTGAACCCTGTGGTACCCCCATAGAAACTGCCAGAGGTCCGGACAACGGGCCTTCCAATTTGACACACTGAACTCTGTCTGAGAAGTAGTTGGTGAACCAGGCGAGGCAGTCATTTGAGGCAGTCAATTGAGTCTGCCGATAAGGATACAGTGATTGACAGAGTCGAAAGCCTTTTATCGATGGTGGTTATGATATCATTTAGTACCTTGAGCGTAGCTGAGGTGCACCCGTGACCAGCTCGGAAACCGGATTGCACAGCGAAGAAGGTACGATGGGATTCAAAATGGTCAGCGATCTGTTTATTAACTTGGCTTTCGAATACTTTAGAAAGGCAGGGCAGGATGGATATAGGTCTATAACAGTTTGGGTCTAGGGTGTCATCCTCTTTGAAGAGGGGGATGACCGCGGCAGCTTTCCAATCTTTAGGGATCTCGGATGATACGAAAGACAGGTTGAACAGACTGGTAATAGGGGTTGCAACAATGGCGGGGGATAATTCTAGAAAGAGAGAGTCCAGATTGTCTAGCCCAGCTGATTTGTACGGGTCCAGGTTTGGCAGCTCTTTCAGAACATCTGCTATCTGGATTTGGGTGAAGGGGAAGCTGGGGAGGTTTGGGCAAGTAGCTGCGGGGGGTGCGGGGCTGTTGGCAGGGGGTTGGGGTAGCCAGGAGGAAAGCATGGCCAGCCATAGAGAAATGCTTATTGAAATTCTCGATTATCGTGGATTTATCGGTGGTGACAGTGTTTCCTAGCCTCAGTGCAGTGGGCAGCTGGGAGGAGGTGCTCTTGTTCTCCATGGACTTTACATGGTCCCAAAACTTTTTGGAGTTAGAGCTACAGGATGCAAATTTCTGTTTGAAAAAGCTAGTCTTTGCTTTCCTGACTGACTGCGTGTATTTGTTCCTGATTTTCCTGAAAAGTTGCATATCGCGACTATTCGATGCCAGTGCAGTCCGCCACCGGATGTTTTTGTGCTGGTCGAGGCCAGTCAAGTCTGGAGTGAACCAAGGGCTATAACTGTTCTTAGTTGTCCATTTTTTGAAAGGGGCATGCTTATTTAAGATGGTGTGGAAATTACTGTTAAAGAATGACCAGGCATCCTCGACTGACAGGATGAGGTCAATATCCTTCCAGGATACCAGGCCAGGTCGATTAGAAAGGTCTGTTTGCAGAAGGGTTTAAGGGAGCGTTTGACAGTGATGAGGGGTGGTCGTTTGAATGCGGTCTCACAGCGGATGCAGGCAATGATCGTTGAGATCCTGATTGAAAACAGCAGAGGTATATTTGGAGGGCAAGTTGGTCAGGATAATATCTATGAGGCTGCCCATGTTTACAGATTTAGGGTTGTACCTGTTGGGTTCCTTGATAATTTGTGTGAGATTGAGGGCATCTAGCTTAGATTGTAGGACTGCCGGGGTGTTAAGCATATCCCAGTTCAGGTCACCTAGCAGAACTAACTCTGAAGATAGATGGGGTGCATTCATTTCACATATGGTGTCCAGGGCACGGCTGGGAGCTGAGGGGGGTCTATAACAGGCGGCAACAGTAAGAGACTTATTTCTGGAGAGATTCATTTTTAAAATTAGAAGCCCCTACTGTTTGGGCATAGACCTGAAAAGTATGACAGAACTTTTCAGGCTATCTCTGCAGTAGATTGCAACTCCTCCCCCTTTGGCAGTTCTATCTTGATTGAAAATGTTGTAGTTGGGGATGGAAATCTCAGAATTTTTGGTGGCCTTCCTTAGCCAGGATTCGGACACGGCAAGGACATCAGGGTTGGCGGAGTGTGCTAAAGCAGGGAGGAGGCTTCTGACGTTAACATGAATGAAACCAAGGCTTTTTCAGTTACAGAAGTCAACAAATGAGAGTGCCTGGGAACAAGCAGTGCCTGGGTTAACCTCCATATCATCCGAGGAACAGAGGAGGAGTAGGATGAGGGTACGGCTAAAAGCTATCAAAACTGGTTATCTAATGCGTTGGGGACAGAGAATAAAAGGAACAGATTTCTGGGCGTGGTAGAATAGATTCAGGGCATAATGTACAGGCAGGGGTATGGTGGGGTGCGGGTACAGTGGAGGTAAACCCAAGCACCGAGTGATGATAAGAGAGGGTGCATCTCTGGACGGGCTAGTTATGCTGGGTGAGGTCATCACATGTATGGGAGGTGGGACAAAGGAGGTATTTGAGGCATGTTGAGTGGGACTAGGGGCTCCGCAGTAAACAAACAACAGTGTGCAAGGCATATTGACATTTGAGAGAGACATAAAGCGAGGCATAAAGCAATCACAGGTGTTGATTGGGAGAGCTAGCTAAGGCAACAACGGTAAGACAACAACAGCTAATCAGCTAAGACAACAACAACAGGTAAAATTGCAATGACTGGGCAGAGAGGGTCAGTTAACTACACACTGGGCCTGAGTTGGGGCTGACAGATAAACAAAATGGAGTACCGTGATTAATGAACAGACCAGCATGCATCAGCTATGTAGGCAAGTGATCATAGGGTCCAGTGAACGGCAATAGATGGAACAGGGAAGCCGCGGGGTAGTCGTTACTACGCTAGCACGAGGGAGACACACCGTTTAAAGTTAGCAGGCTGGGGTAAGTAGAAGCGTCAGCTCCGATGTCGGGCACAGAAAATGGAGTTAAGTTGGCAGACCAGTTGTGGTGGTAGGCCAGTCAGGAGCGCCATGTCGACAACGGGTCCAGACCAGATGGCGAAGAGGTAATTGTAGTTGTAGTAATTTTGTTTGCTAGCCGGGAGATGCGCCTGGCTCGCGGCTAACTGGTGCTAGCTTCGGGGCAAGGGCGTTAGCCACCATAGCCACTTGGAAGCAGCGATGATCTAATGCACAGGTCCAGAGCTTACGGCAAGGATCCGGCAGAGCGTTGGATTCTAGCCGTGTTGGGGTAGAGTCCAGAAGGCATTGGCTGAGTAGCCGGGTGATCACAGAGTAGGCCAGGAGTTGGGCCTGGCTCAGGGATAGCTTCGTGGCTGGGTCATTCAGTGGCAGCTAGCTAGCTGTGATGATCAGGAATAATGGTCCAGGGTTTACGGCGGGAATCCGGTGTTGTAGTGGAGAAAACAGTCCGATGCTGGCAAGTATTATCTAGGATAAAAATAAACATCTGGTGTCTGTTCAGAAGGAAAGGCCGCTAGCAGTGGCTAACAATGGCTAAATAGCTAGTAGCTAATTAGCTGGCTAGCTCCTGATGGAGGTTCTGGCTATGAGGTCTAAAAAAAGAACGGATCCGTGTCACATTGGGTGAGGCGGGTTGCCGAAAGGTATATTTAATTTAAAAATGGAAAAGAAAAAAGATGCAAAATACAAAAGTACACGAGAGGACGGCAAACCACGTCTGCCCTGCTACGTCATCTTGGATGATTAATCTTGCTTTGTAAGGTATGCAATGACTGACATGACAAGAGGAATACTGATGATGCACTACCCAATTTCGAAATAGCCTTGTACTATTATAACTTCAAAGAAAGAGTAAGTTGAAAGCCCGCTCTCCCTATAACCACACTCATTTTCAACACCACTCAGACTGCACTCAACATTTTTGTTGAATTTTGGTAATGGATGTACAGGTAACAGAGGTTCCACACACCCAATTCTAAAACCTGATTTACATTAATTTAATACTTTTTTTACACACTAAACCTTTTAAAGTAATGTCCAATAATTAACCCAAAATGATAGTAATGTTTCTAATGTACATACTGGAGATATACTTTTATGTAGAAAAAAGGGGAAAACTTGCTTGATGTTGTACATAGTTTAAACCATCATACATTTGAATAGGACCCAGTTAAGTGTATTCCAGAAACTACAAAGCCCTTTCTCATTGTATGCTGTATATTGTATCAAGTGACTTTTTTTTATGTAGATGCTAACCATGGCGTGACCTAGCCCATCGGTATTAAATTAATGCCTTGTGACACCTGTAGAGACACTGACTGCTGTTTACATGCACACGAATATACTGTTGATTATTCGGAATACTTAAGTATTCTGTTTTTGATTTGATGTATATAAACATCATATCCCTTTTACAATAACACGAAGCGCCAATCCCGTTTTGGAAATACCTGAATAAGATGCCTTGGATATGCTAATCTTATAAGGAATACTGTGTCAGGTAAACATTTTTATCCCGTTTGCTGTTTTTCGTGGTCTGCGCAAACTCAGTTTCGTGTAGTTGAACCTTTGAAGTTCAGATTGGAACAGTAATAGTTGGAATAGTAACTGAAGTCTGGACACTGACTGCAGGCCTCGTATGTAGTTTCTTATAATATTAACTCCTGCAGAATGAAATGTTCTTCACAGTAAAATGATAAACCATATGTTAACTTGTCTTGAGAACAGGAGTGGAGAAATATGTTTTATTTCTTTCCTCTTGAGAAAATGAGAATGTGCGCATAGAGACCGTGTTGTGTAGCCTAAATGTGCAAATTTTTTATGCAACATAAAAGCTGGCAGTATTTCACTTTCAACCACATAAAATATGCATCCAAGATGAACTTCAATACTATCAGAAACATGTAAGATCCTTTTCACAGCTTTTCATTTACAGTTTTTTTCCAACTGCTTACACACGTTCTCCTTTTTTCAAAACTCTACACACAATTCCCAAAACTGCACACACAAAATGCAAAATGCCTCACATCTCCTTCAAAATGTAACACTGCATTCAAAATGCCATAAACACATGTCAGAATGAAGCATTTGCATCAAATGGCAAACACTGCTTTCATAATAGTGCATTTTTGGATATACAGTACCATGTAAACACTGTTGTTCTAAATCTAAAGCTCTTTGGTCTTTCATAGGCTTATATCTACATTTCAATACAATGTTCTACAGTGAAAGTAATCTGCTGAGAGGGGTAACAAGTACACTGTAAACACCAATGCAATGTAGAAACAGAAAATATTTATACAGTAGCATACAACAAAACCATAAACATATGTAAACGAAAAGTATATTCTTTAGAATACAGTAAAGAACACAATTGTGTGTGGGGGGTCCTGGGGGGGCAGTCCAGGAATTGGTAGGGGGGGGGGGGGCAGTCACCAGTGCTAAGCTACGCTTCATCTCTTCTCCGGCCACAATACTTCGTCCACATCACAAGATATGTTTTCTCTTGCCAAACATTGAGGGAAGTATCTCCTAGCATGGCGTATCCAACCTTGGACAGAGGCAACCTCTATGCGTCCTCCATTGCCTGGAGAAGCGGCATGCGGGTATAGTGTTGGCGATCATACACTTTCCAGTACCAGGCTGAGAATAATTTCTCTATGGGATTTAGAAAAGGTGAATATGGGGGAGGTACAAAACTACAAATTGTGGATGGGTGGCAAACCAGTTTTGGACCAGAACAGCACGGGGAAAACTAACATTGTCCCATAAAACCAGAAATCTAGCAGGCTCCTGATCTGGATCAGGGACAAGCATTGTGTAAATTGCCTCCAGAAAAGTGAGCATATGGCCGGTGTTGTACGGACCCAGTGTGGCATTGTGATGGAGGCCCCCTGTTTTGAGTGATGGCAGCACACAGTTATATTACCCCCACGCTGTCCAGGGACATTGGTAATTGCCCTCTGTCCTATTACATTTCTTCCGCAGCGCCTGGTTTTGGTGAGGTTGAAGCCAACCTCATCCACATAAATAAATTAATGGCGAATTACATGGGCATCCAGCTCCAATACTCTCTGTAACAGACAAAAGGATATACAGATGAGTAAATATGGTATGTCGGAAGTACTGGAAGTAGTGTTGCATACATACCTCTACAAAGTCATGTAGCATATTCTTGACTCTGACAGAGTTTCTCTCAAATGCCACCTTGTAAAGTTGTTTTATCGTCACTCGGTGCCATTTGAGGATGCGTTGTATGTTTGACAGGCTTACAGCATTGATGTTGTTAAAAATGGTGTCATTATTCAAGATATGCTCTCTTATCTCTCGAATCCTAATTGTATTGTTGGCCAAAACCATATTTATAATTCCAATCTCTTGTACAACTGTAAACAAGTGTCCTCCATGATGTCTTTGCCTTTCCACTCTGTACAGAATTCAAACACAGTATGTGTTCAGCATAGGAACTGTAAACAATGTACAAAAACATGTAGTACAGCATGATAACCAACCTCATTCATTCAATGCAGTGCAGTAAATTGATGGCTTAGAGTAACAAATGTTTATGCAATACTATGCAGTCATACATATTTTACAGTACATTACTGTAATGCTAAAATAGTCATTAGGTAGTTGCATACCTGTTCTTCTGAAGGTACTCGCAGTCCAGCCTCTCTCATGGTCAAACCGTGGTTGATCACATGATCAACAAGTGTTGCCCTAATCTCATCAGAGATGGCTCTCCTTCCTTCTCTTCTTTGCCCTCATCCTCCTCTGCCTCTTCCTCCTACTCCTGTTGCTCTCTGTCCATTGTTGGCATCCATTGTTCAAAACAGGTAATCTGACCTTTGACCTATTTATAGGCCTATACTAAAGTAAAGCAGTGATTGGTTAGTGATCAGTTAAGCTATTAGTGTTTGCACATGTGAGGAGTGTGTGACCTGGTGAATAAGTGTAGCATTTTTATTGGTTGCGTTTGGAAAAAGGAAAGCAAGTCACTTCCTGTTAGATTTTTGTGTTTTAGGTAGAGAATTGTGTATAGTGTTTTGAAATAAGTGTTTTATGCAATTAACACCTGAATCAAAGGCTGAGAAATATCTTATGGTTTTGGATATTTGGTGTGTAGTTTTGCACTTTGAGTGAGAGGTTTCAAAAATCGTGTGACATGAAAATATTTTGTGTGTCAGCAGTTGGAAAAAACTGTATTTAAAATCGATCAACAAACTGATGTAATTTGGAGGGTCCCGAAACATATTCGCTCCAGGAGAGAAGCAGAAATGAAAGACAAAACCGGTGTCAACTAGATGTTGATTATGCATTCTTTCTATCTATTTATGACATTATTCTGGTAAATGAAGGCTTTATTTATTATTCTAGAGCATCAAGTAATGACAGAAGAGAAGCTGCATGTATCTAATTATAGACACATTGACTAACAAATAGCTACCAAATGTTGGAAATTATAAACAGAAAAATATCTAAAAAGTTCCGCCGTCCCTGGCCAAATTAGGAATATTTTGTTTATTCAGGTTTAAAGGGATACTCGTGAGCGGGTTATCAAAGGTGCATGTAAACAACTTATCCTGAATAAGACCTTAACAGAGATATGAGCTATTATGCAGAATAATGTTAAGATCAAATAAAATGTATTGGTCACATGCGCCAAATACAACAGGTGTAGACTTTACAGTGAAATGCTTACATAGGAGCCCATTCCCAACAGTGCAGAGTGAAAAAGTCAGACAAATATTTGTGAAATAAAAAAAGGACATAGTAACACCATAAAAGCATTAACGAGGCCATATACAAAGAGTACCAGTACCGAGTCAATGTGCAGGGGTATGACGTAGTTGAAGTAATTGAGATAATACAGAATGTACCTGTGGGTAAGGTTAAAAGTGACTAGGCAAATCAGGATATATAATAAACAGAGTAGTAGGGTGTGTGTGTGTGTGTGTGTGTGTGTGTGTGTGTGTGTGTGTGTGTGTGTGTGTGTGTGTGTGTGTGTGTGTGTGTGTGTGTGCTGTGTGTAGAATGTGTGTGTGTTTGTAGAATGTGTGTGTAGAAAGTGTGTATAGATTGTGTGTGTGTGTAGAATGTGTGTGTGTAGAATAACCCGTATAAAAAGGATAATGCCAACAAAGCCGGTGTTTGGAGGATATATTTGCACTTCGTGTCGGGCCTAACAACACCCTTCCCCATATATCTTCCAAACACTGGCTTCTCGGGAATTATCATTTGAACTTTAACTGCTAGATTATAAACGTACTGGATGATAAAAGTAACGTACTGGAGGATAAAAAGACAGACAACACCTCTGTCAAAAATAATGAAGACACCTGGGCCGTTTTATTTAATGGATCAATGGGGATTAAAGAGAAGAGGGACACAAATCAGATGAAGGTGTGCTGGAAAAACTTATTAAAAGCAAAAGCCAAAAAGGATGCAGCAGAGGAGAAGCGGGGGCTATTTCAGACTGGAGGAGGCCTCCATTCAAAGGAATTGATCCTCTCTCCCAGAAGATATGCGAGATGATTCCCCAGCAGTTTGCCCCTCTCCTTAACCCCTTTGATGACGATGGACAACTCGACCCACCTGTGCCATGGAGAAACAGCAGTGCCTGCACTTTGCACCAGCTATGACACCAGCAGCAAAAACACCAGAGGCCAAGCAAACGACCCAGAACTGATGTGAACCTAGTTCATATTAATGTTTTGGAGCTGGAGAAAGAGAAAAATCTAGTGGAGATTGAGGTCCTGAATTTACAAAAAGAGCAACTGCAAATTGTTTCCCCTTTAGGGAAACATATGCTCACTCTGTAAAGAACGCTGATCTTTTTATTTATTTCAACAATTATTTATTAAAACAATGCTTTCCCAAGCAATTTGGTGTCACCCAGTCATGTCCCCACTCTTGTGTTCTGGTGCTTCCAGTTCCACCCTGTACGGTACTAAGAATAACAATGTCTTAATAATACATTTTAATACAGATTAGGAATTGCACGTGTCTATTAAATATAATGTTGCTTTTTACATGTTACCAATGTTACATTATACACACCTTAGGCTGCAAAATGGTTCGTAATTAAGGTTTTCCTCACAGAATTACCATTTTATATTGGCCCCATGTTGAACCTGGCCATCTTCTCCATTCTCCTCAGGTAGCTTGTCTCCACAGAAGAACTGTGGTTAGTTCTCCAAGATGTTTGGGCCAACCTACTTGCCGAGTTCCTTCAAAAACTGTGTGCAAGTGTAACTTTAGAAGAATTTATGCTGTTTTGAAGGCAAAGGGTGGTCACACAAAATATGGATTTGATTTAGATTGTTCTTCTGTTCACATACTTTGCATTTAATTAATTGATAAATATAATCTATTAACATGTCTATTTTTGAAAGCATTCTTACTTTACAGCATTTTTTCACACCTGCCTAAAACTTTTGCACAGTACTGTATATTCTTTCTTTTTAAATAGTGTCTTGCGCAACGGGGCACACATTCCACCAGTTCACAAATTTTCCTGTGGCATTCTCCTTGTGTGCCTGTAATGCCCCCTAAAAAAAATCCATGTGTTGTGGCCGTTGTGCCCTTGGGCTGAATATAATAATTCCCCTTTCACGGTTGCCAATCATCATGCACCTCTCACTTACATGGCTCTCAAATCGGGTCATTCTCACAGGCATCTCAGCCCCGAATTAGACTACAAGTGAAGACAGACACATCAGGGACTCAAGTGTACGGGTCCTTCTAATCGAATTCCGAGGTGCATAATGAAGATTTTAGAAGAACATCTACTTTTCGTCAGCCAAAATTATGAGTAGGCCTAACAAACAGCAAAAGAACTAGCCTATGCCAATATACTATCTTCCATAGTACAAAAGTTGTCTTATTCTACTGGTCAACTTGTTCTTCTGTGCGAGAAATAAATATTTCAAACATACTCTGGTACAGTTGTGCAATAGATCCCAAATTAATACAACCACTCACATCAAAAAAACATTTAAAAGCAATAAGGCTGATGTAACAGATCAGAACGTTTAGCTTAAAACGTTGATACCTAATTAGGCTACTTCTTCACTTTATAAGGGCAGCAATGCACACATGGCAGTAGGCTATAAGCGCAAATGTTCCAAAATGCAATCAATTAGCGGGAAAACACTGTTCTAAACACTTACCTCAAATGCGTTGATGCATGGAATGCTTTTTTATAAAGGTGCATTTGTATGGTGAAAATGATCTTCCCCAAACTTGAAACTCAAGCGTCGCCTATGTATGACAGTACACTGGTTTTAAAGCAACTAATGTGCTACATTTTAAGAAGTTATTTGGCCACAATGGGTGTGATACAAACCTTATCAAAATATATAGCCCTATGGGTTAGGCTACATGAGGTGTACAACTATAATTTTAAAAAGTCAGAAAGAAAAGCATGCTCTGCTTCTAGCCTTACTGCACACATCATTCACAAGTGATAGGCTAATGTTGTCACCCATCAGACAACTATTAATTGAATCTTCTCTTTGCAAAAACTAAAAAATATAAAGTACAAGTCAAAAGTTTAGACACCTCTACTCATTAAAGGGTTTTTCTTTATTTTACTATTTTCTACATTGTAGAATAATAGTGAATGCATCAACACTATAAAAACGCATATGGAATCATGTAGTTAACAAAAAAGTCTTAAACAAATCAAAATACACTGCTCAAAAAAATAAAAGGGAACTAAAATAACACATCCTAGATCTGAATGAATGAAATATTCTTATTAAATACTTTTTTCTTTACATAGTTGAATGCGCTGACAACAAAATCACACAAAAAATGATCAATGGAAATCAAATTTATCAACCCATGGAGGTCTGGATTTGGAGTCACACTCAAAATTAAAGTGGAAAACCACACTACTGGCTAATCCAACTTTGATGTTATGTCCTTAAAACAAGTCAAAATGAGGCTCAGTAGTGTGTGTGGCCTCCACGTGCCTGTATGACCTCCCTACAATGCCTGGGCATGCTCCTGATGAGGTGGCGGATGGTCTCCTGAGGGATCTCCTCCCAGACCTGGACTAAAGCATCCGCCAACTCCTGGACAGTCTGTGGTGCAACAGTCTGTTGGTGGATGGAGCGAGACATGATGTCCCAGATGTGCTCAATTGGATTCAGGTCTGGGGACCGGGCGGGCCAGTCCATAGCATCAATGCCTTCCTCTTGCAGGAACTGCTGACACACTCCAGCCACATGAGGTCTAGCATTGTCTTGCATTAGGAGGACACCAGGGCCAACCGCACCAGCATATGGTCTCACAAGGGGTCTGAGGATCTCATCTCGGTACCTAAAGGCAGTCAGGCTACCTCTGGTGAGCACATGGAGGGCTGTGCGGCCCTCCAAAGAAATTCCACCCCACACCATGACTGACCCACCGCCAAACCGGTCATGCTGGAGGATGTTGCAGGCAGCAGAACGTTCTCCACGGCATCTTCAGACTCTGTCACGTCTGTCACGTGCTCAGTGTGAAGCTGCTTTCATCTGTGAAGAGCACAGGGTGCCAGGGGCGAATTTGCCAATCTTGGTGTTCTCTGGCAAATGCCAAACGTCCTGCACGGTGTTGGCCTGTAAGCACAACCCCCACCTGTGGATGTCGGGCCCTCATACCACCCTCATGGAGTCTGTTTCTGACCGTTTGAACAGACACATGCACATTTGTGGCCTGCTGGAGGTCATTTTGCAGGGCTCTGGCATTGCTCCTCCTGCTCCTCCTTGCACAAAGGCAGAGGCAGCGGTCCTGCTGCTGGGTTGTTGCCCTCCTACGACCTCCTCCACGTCTCCTGATGTACTGGCCTGTCTCCTGGTAGCGCCTCCATGCTCTGGACACTACGCTGACAGACACAGCAAACCTTCTTGCCACAGCTCGCATTGATGTGCCATCCTGGATGAGCTGCACTACCTGAGCCACTTGTGTGGGTTGTAGACTCCGTCTCATGCTACCACTAGAGTGAAAGCACCGCCAGCATTCAAAAGTGACAAACATCAGCCAGGAAGCATAGGAACTGAGAAGTGGTCTGTGGTCACCACCTGCAGAACCACTCCTTTATTGGGGGTGTCTTGCTAATTGCCTATAATTTCCACCTGTTGTCTATTCCATTTGCACAACAGCATGTGAAATGTATTGTCAATCAGTGTTGCTTCCTAAGTGGACAGTTTGATTTCACAGAAGTGTGATTGACTTGGAGTTACATTGTGTTGTTTAAGTGTTCCCTTTGTTTTTTTGAGCAGTGTATATTTTATTCTTCAAAGTAGCCACCCTTTGCCTTGATGACAGCTTTGCACAATCTCTCAACCGGCTTTTGCACATTCTCTCATCCAGCTTCATGAGGTAGTCACCTGGAATGCATTTCAATTAACAGGTGTGCCTTGTTAAATTAATTTGTGTAATTTCTTTCCTTCCTAATGCGTTTGAGCCAATCAGTTGTGTTGTGAGAAGGTAGGGATGGTATACAGAAGATCAGAGGTACCTCTGGGACTTCCTTTCCTGTGGCGGTCCTCTTGAGAGTCAGTTTCATCATAGCACTTTATGGTTTTTGAGACTGCACTTGAAGAAACTTTCAAACTTTCTTGACATTTTCCGGATTGACTGACCGTCAATTTTTTTTGCTGGTACTGTATGTGTGAAATTAGTCTTGATTTAGAATCGAACATTATCAGAACAGGGGCAGGGGAAAAAATACATGTCATCTATGCACTTACATTGCGAATGTAGGATGATTTTCCCGTGGTTCCTTTTCATTCTAGCCAGGTAGCCCATATCCCTGTTGTAAAGTGAAGAAATGTGCTTCATATTAGTTGAGAAATAAATATTGTAGGCCTAGCCTGTTGAAAGCTTATGGGATCCTCTTATTTTTAATAGAGGCCATCAACCGTTTTTTCACACAATTGATAGCCTGTAGAAATGTTTCCCAACATGAGCTAATGGGCTCTCATGAAGTGTTTCATTTGATTTTTGATTACATTTGCATTGATGTCAGAGTGTATAGAGGGACAATAGAGTGCTGAGTACCAGGCAGTTTGGTAGGCTGATAATGACCATCAGTCGCATCAGAGTGCAGTTTTGGAGTAGCCTAGTTAATGTCTTGTGTTAATGTCTTGCGGTCGGATACTGAGCAGTTGCCATTACAAGCGGTGATGCAGCCAGTCAATATGCTCTCAATGGTGCAGCTGTAGAACTGAGGGCCCTTGACAAATGTTTTCAGCCTCCTGAGGGGGAAGAGGAATGTCATGCCTTCTTCACAAATGTGTTGGTGTGTTTGGACTATGATAGGTCCTTAGTGATGTGGACACTGAGGATCTTGAAGCTCTCGACCTGCTCTACTACAGCCCTGTCGATGTGAATGCACTGTAAAAAATGTTGTGCCCCTTGTACTTTAAAAAAATTTAGTTAAATATTTGCATCAGCCTTTTAAGTAAATCCAACAAGGAGGATCATTTAAGTATAATATACATTGCATTACAAACTCAAATATATTAAGTGCAAACAACTAACAGGATCTCAAAAATTCCTTTCATTCAACTTAATTGAATCAGGTTCAGAACAGTTGTTTTTTAGTTTGACCTGCTTAAGTCCTTGAAGACCCAGAACTAATGTTATAAGTTTGATATACTTAATGTAATCAGTTACAGAACTGATATTGTAAGTTTAATTTGCTGAATTTACTAAGTATCGTAATTGATATTCTATGTTCAATCTACAAATGTTTTTTGCTCAGTTACTTATGGTACTCAGGTTAGTAAAATGTATTTAAATTGGGTTCCTACTACTCAAATATATACTCACAACTACACTTAAAAAACTGATGCAAATAGTTACCTCAATACACTTGGGATAATTTACAAAAAAATACTATTTCTATGCAAGGGAATATGCAAAAAGAAACAAGTGTTCAACTTCAAACTTCAACACCTTTATTTTGAATAAAGGTTTTCTTCAAACTTCAATCTTAAATTGCCCCTTAAACCCTACTCCTCAAGCATTTGTGAAAAGCTCATTATTTTGTAATCTGTAAGCATTTTGGGTATAACTCCACCTTGCCTCCTTAGGTAAAGTTACATCCAGATAGCTTTCACCTGACTACAAATAATCTCAGAAATCCACTTGTGCATATGAAGTAAGTTTTAAAACAAAGCTGCTTCTTTAACCAGGAATTGACAATGTCTCATGACTTCACCTGAAAAAGAGCATCATGTAAACTGTAGTAGCTCCTACACCACCTAGCAACTAGCTTTTCAGCTTACTGAGTAGGGTTTAGATCACAGATTGTGAGTGGCCCTTTGAGAGTTCTCATAGATATATTTTGATATCGCTAAAAACAAGTAACTTCATCTTTAGAGCTTGGACCCGTGGGAAGGTCCTAAGATCATCAAGTTCCAAGAATACTTTTTGGAACACTTCAAAGGTATATTTCAGTTCTTTGGGGTACCTTAGATTTAAGCCATAGATGAGGCCCAAAAGCAAGGTACATGACTGTAACACTGTGAATCCCAGCCATGACCTCTGCTCCTTTGATGCAGATCCCATGCACTATATTCTGGTGCAGATACTTCACAGTGAACACATTCAGCACATGCTGAACGAGGTCCTCTTGGATCATGGTGTCATCAGCATCCTGAGTGAAAAAATTAAGAAATAACAAACTAGGCTATTACATTAACTGTGCAACTTGAGGAGGAGAGGGAAACAAATGGAGATGCCTCATTTAGAGATAAATAAGGATACAAAAATAAAAAACCTTTACCTTGTATTCTGTAATAACGTCTTCAACCCTCTCGCCAAGGTATATGATCAGGCCACGGATCACACTGTCTCATCTTTCCTGGATGGTGTTGCACTGTAATGGGTCCTGGCCCAACGCTCTAACCACTAGGCTACCTGCTGCCCCCATGTGCTACCTCATTTTAAGGAAGACACACATTGTCAATACCTGCCTGGCCAACAACACATTGAGTAGAACACCCTATGAAATTATTGTTAATTTTTCCCCCAAATGCTGTTTTATTTTCTGGAATTCTGTGTTAACTTTTTGTTGCCTAACGTGTTCAATCCATTTGGTTGATTTAACAATACAGCATATATCTAATACCTATTCTTCACACTAATGTTGGGTTACTGTAATATCCTGTCCGAGGGGTGAAGACACTTGCCAGCTGATGTGTGTCCTGGTAATCTGTCTGTGAATGTTAACCTGTTTAAAACCTCTTAAATGTAAAGGCAAAATGTAGATTTCTGTCTAAATAGACATACCCAAAAGTAACCGCTATTCATGTGTAATTACATGATTCTGACATGCAAAAACTTGGTTTATCTGGAAAGAAGGCGTCTGGGAGATTATGGTCAGAAGATATATAGGAGTTACATAGTTCAGAATACACAAGATCAATCACATGCAAAATAAAACATTTTTTATTGTGAAAGTCATCTTTCATTGACAAGCTATAAGTGAATTATTGATGACTAGAGCTGGAAACACATCAGATGGCTTCCACAACATGTGAACAATATCAGAAGAAAAAATGGGATTGATAGACCTCACAATTAGAAATGAGCAGATGTGTGGTGTGTCAAGTGGTTAAGTATATTCTGGTTTCCAAGTGTCCCTAAACCTCTCAGAAGTGGCATATGTCTGTAAATTAGATCATTCCAGTGCTATTACATATTTGCAATCCCGAATTGCAATTTTTTCAGTATAAAAATACAATTTCTACCATATCAACCTCACTCAAACATTGTGGTGGTGTTATGGGGTATCCAGGGTACATTCAAGTGTCCTTTCAACCTCTCCAAAGGTATGGTAATTGCACTGTTTTTGCACTTGGGATGTGCCTAAAAGTTATTGCTCACTATAAAAACAAAATTTCTACAACATCAACCTCTCTCAAACATTGTGACGGTTTCGGGGGACATACAGAGGATATCCAAGTGTTTTTTCAACTTCTCCAACGTGCCTGAACGTTTAGCCTAGGCATATCCAATGTATTGTTCCCACAGCTGTTTACAAAAACAATTTAAAGCAACAGATATACATAAAAATATATATATACAAATGTATTGGTTACACACGTATCCTTTGCTAAAATATAAATAACCTGAACTATTTACAAATGACATTCGCGTTCGTTTTAATTCTAAGGTGTAGTTAATTAGATTTCACTTTCATCCTTGCTTGTGTATGTCGTGATAGTCTTTGAAGCAGTTCCTCTCTGCCAGGAAATAAAAAACAAACTGGCATTTTGGGCAGACGATCAGGCATTTCACCCTGTTTTCCCCCTGTGTTTTGTGAAATGCTTACAGTTCTTCCTTTTGTCTTTTGGCGTGTGTGTTGGACACTGGCGCTCACCTTGAGTGGGGAGTCTTGTGATGGTTGAGTTGCTTTGGGCCCCCATTTCAGTCATTTCCAACATCAGCTGCTCTCGGAAGGCCGACTGGGAGGCCGACCTTTTGATTAGGTCCTCTGCTTGTGGAGAATAAAAGCATTTAGTGGAGCATTTACTGGTTTTGTGGAGGAACTGGTAGTAGCCTATCAGAGAATTAGATAGGTCGACACCCCCCATACTGGCATTGTAGTCCTTCAAAGAAACAGGAATGGGGACATTCTTCCTCACCCATGCCCCATTGGCATTTTTCATCTTCCTTAACTTCTACGGGATTGGTTTTTATTTGTATTATCTTTTATCAGATCTAATGTGTTATATTCTAGATTCATTTCACATTTCCACAATATGCAAAGTGTTTCCTTTCACATGATATCAAGAATATGCATATCCTTGCGTCAGGTCCTGAACTACAGGCAGTTGGATTTGGGTCTGTCATTTTAGGCGAAAATTGGGGAAAAAAGGGTCCAATCCTTAAGAGGTTTTAAGACATAGTTATTATTGAATGCCTTCTGCTATGTGGTGATCATTGTTACTTCCCAAGTGTCCTTCCATTTAACAAAAAGCAGCTTGTTAGTCCTGGGGAAACCGATTCTGTCAGGACGAATGGTGCCATAAGCCCCTATTTTCTTTTTTTAAGAGGTCTATGAATAGCATGGGGTTGTCCACAAAGAGCTTGCCAAGTAAGGAGAAGTCTATAAGCTGCATGACAGAGTAATAACTAAGGCCCAAAGTAATAACTAAGGGCGGCAGGTAGCCCAGTGGTTAGAGCGTTGGGCCAGTAACCGAAAGGTTGCTGGATTGAATCCCCGAGCTGACATGGTCAAAATCTGTAGTTCTGAGCAAGGCAGTTAACCCACTGTTCCCGGGCGCCAAAGAAGTCGATGTTGATTATGGCAGCCACCCGCACCTCTCTGATTCAGAAGGGATGGGTTAAATGAAGAAGACACATTTCAGTTGAATGCATTAGGTTGTACAACTGACTAGAAATCTTCCTTTCCTGCCTTCATAGATGGAAAAGTTCCACATGTAGACAGAGGCTTCAAGCCAACTCAAACCTTTAAGGCAACCATGCGCTCACTTATAGATAGATTTTGAGCAGGCTGGAAGTAAGTTTTGCATGCTTCCACCATGTCATGATAAAGGGGCTTGACTCTTGCAAGACGATCAAACCGTACAGCCCCCTTCTTCTGGTCATTCTCCTGATCCTATTGTGGGTCACTCGTGTGAAGAGTACGGTTGATGGCCAATAATCGGTTTTCACTCATGATGGAGGTGGGGAACTCGAAACGATAGATTGGGACTTGCTCCAGTTGTCAACTAGCCTTGATACCTTTACCAATCCCATGTAAATCACCAAGGAAATGCATTTGAACATGTCACCCATCCCCCCCCCCCCCCCCTGCTGCTTCTTGTCTCCATACTTATTTGTTGGTATTACTAATTAGTGTTCCCAGTACAGAGGTGATAAAGTAGAGCTAAAACAGCTGTAAAGGGGTGTATGTTTCATCACAAACCACCTGGGGTCCTTCAGGTCACTTGGATTTAAACCTAAATTGTTCTGGCTCCTCATCATCTGTATGCCACCTGTCCTCAGTTTCATCTCCCTCTGTTGTACTGCTTCCACTGCCTATCCATCTTTTCTGTTGAGGCCTAGATTTCCTCCCTGCCCCCGCACCTCCAGATGAACTTGCAGAGAGGGGACTGGTGCCAGGGCCTGCAGTGGGGGTGGTTGAAGAGGAGAGGGGTCTTTGCGGAGTAGTGGGAATAGAACCAACAGACGGGGTGATTGAAACTGCAGTGGGGGAATTTGAAGAGGAGAGGGGTCTTTGCGGAGTAGTGGGTATAGAACCAACAGACGGGGTGATTGAAACTGCAGTGGGGGAATTTGAAGAGGAGTGAGGTCTTTGCGGAGTAGTGGATGTAAAACCATCAGACAGGGTGATTTACATAGCAGTGGGGGATGAAAATATTGACCTGCGAGAGCGCTTGCTGGGGAGGGGTGGCTCCCAAACATCATTATCCAAATCCTCTAAAATCCTCCACTCTGTGGTGAATAAAATAAAGGGATATGTTGTTGTAAGACACAGAATTACAAAACAACATTACTGTAAAGTAAAAACACCAAGCCTAAATGTTATCTGTACAGTGACTCACATAGAAGGTGTGAAGCTCACACACAATGCAAACAGTAACACTTTGGAGACAAAGGCAGAATTGAGAACCACAATTAAATGACCGCCATGAGCGTTTAGTGGCCTCTCCAAAGTTACAAGGATGAAACGTAGAACAGCAAACAGTGAACTAATATGAAACATAGACCATTGTAACGGTTTTCGTCCGTCGAAGGAGAGGAGGACCAAAATGCAGTGTAGTTCGTGTTTAACATGTTTAATAAAAGACGATAACGTGAACACTACACAAATACAAAATAACAAACGTGGCAAAACCCGAAACAGTCCTATCTGGTGCAGAGAACACAAAGACAGGAAACAACCACCCACAAAGTACCCACAGAATACAGAACATGGCTGCCTAAATATGGTTCCCAATCAGAGACAACGATAGACAGCTGCCTCTAATTGAGAACCAATCTAGGCAACCATAGACATACAAAACTACGTAGACAGGACACCGCCCAATAAACATACAAAACCCCTAGACCAGGCTAAACACATAAATCCCCCATGTCACACCCTGACCTAACCAAAATAATAAAGAAAACAAAGATAACTAAGGCCAGGGCGTGACAACCATAACTACTTTGGAATTAACATTGAAATCCCTTGTTACATACAGTTGAAGTCGTACGTTTATATACACTTAGGTTGGAGTCATTAAAACTTGTTTTTCAACTTCTCCACAAATTTATTTTCATTTCATTTGCGATTTTCATGAATAGTTAACGTTGCGTTATGGTAATGAGCTTAGGTCTATAAATAGAATCCCGGATCCGGGTTTGGTCGTCGCAACAGGTTAACAAACTATAGTTTTGGCAAGTCGGTTAGGACATCTACTTTGTGCATGACACAAGTAATTTTTCCAACAATTGTTTACAGACAGATTATTTCACTTATAATTCACTGTTTCTTTCATCACACCATGTCACGTTAGTCATAAGGCATACGCCCCCGCCCCTCTTCTTACCAGAAAGTTGTTTGTTTCTGTCTGCGCGATGTGTGGAGAAACCCGTTGGCTGCACCGCTTCGGATAGAGTCTCTCCAGTGAGCCACGTTTCCGTGAAGCAAAGAACGTTACAGTCTCTGATGTCCCTCTGGAATGCTACCCTTGCTCGGATTTCATCAACCTTGTTGTCAAGAGACTGGACATTGGCAAGAAGAATGCTAGGGAGTGGTGCACGATGTGCCCGTCTCCGGAGTCTGACCAGAAGACCGCCTCGTTTCCCTCTTTTTCGGAGTTGTTGTTTTTTTTGGGTCGCTGCATGGAATCCACTCAGTTGTCCTGTTTGTAAGGCAGAACACAGGATCCGCGTCGCGAAAAACATATTCTTGGTAGTACTGATGGTGAGTTGATGCTGATCTTATATTCAGTAGTTCTTCTCGACTGTATGTAATGAAACCTAAGATGAGCTGGGGTACTAATGTAAGAAATAACAAGTAAAAAAACAAAAAACTGCATAGTTTCCTAGGAACGCGAAGCGAGGCGGCCATCTCTGTCGGCGCCGGAAGTAGAACTCAAATCCTTCTGTTCACCTGATTTAGAATTCCTCACAATCAAATGTAGACCGCATTATCTACCAAGAGAATTCTCTTCGATTATAATCACAGCCGTATACATCCCCCCCAAGCAGACACATCGATGGCTCTGAACGAACTTTATTTAACTCTTTGCAAACTGGAAACCATTCATCCGGAGGCTGCATTCATTGTAGCTGGGGATTTTAACAAGGCTAATCTGAAAACAAGACTCCCTAAATTTTATCAGCATATCGATTGCGCAACCAGGGGTGGAAAGACCTTGGATCATTGTTACTCTAACTTCCGCGACGCATATAAGGCCCTGCCCCGCCCCCCTTTCGGAAAAGCTGACCACGACTCCATTTTGTTGATCCCTGCCTACAGACAGAAACTAAGACAAGAGGCTCCCACGCTGAGGTCTGTCCAACGCTGGTCCGACCAAGCTGACTCCACACTCCAAGACTGCTTCCACCACGTGGACTGGGACATGTTTCGTATTGCGTCAGACAACAACATTGATGAATACGCTGATTCGGTGTGTGAGTTCATTAGAACGTGCGTTGAAGATGTCGTTCCCATAGCAACGATTAAAACATTCCCTAACCAGAAACCGTGGATTGATGGCAGCATTCGCGTGAAACTGAAAGCGCGAACCACTGCTTTTAATCAGGGGAAGGTGTCTGGTAACATGACCGAATACAAACAGTGCAGCTATTCCCTCCGCAAGGCTATCAAACAAGCTAAGCGTCAGTACAGAGTTCATTCAACTTAATTTAATCAGGTTCAGAACAGTTGTTTTTTAGTTTGACCTGCTTAAGTCCTTGAAGACCCAGAACTAATGTTATAAGTTTGATATACTTAATGTAATCAGTTACAGAACTGATATTGTAAGTTTAATTTGCTGAATTTACTAAGTATCGTAATTGATATTCTATGTTCAATCTACAAATGTTTTTTGCTCAGTTACTTATGGTACTCAGGTTAGTAAAATGTATTTAAATTGGGTTCCTACTACTCAAATATATACTCACAACTACACTTAAAAAACTGATGCAAATAGTTACCTCAATACACTTGGGATAATTTACAAAAAAATACTATTTCTATGCAAGGGAATATGCAAAAAGAAACAAGTGTTCAACTTCAAACTTCAACACCTTTATTTTGAATAAAGGTTTTCTTCAAACTTCAATCTTAAATTGCCCCTTAAACCCTACTCCTCAAGCATTTGTGAAAAGCTCATTATTTTGTAATCTGTAAGCATTTTGGGTATAACTCCACCTTGCCTCCTTAGGTAAAGTTACATCCAGATAGCTTTCACCTGACTACAAATAATCTCAGAAATCCACTTGTGCATATGAAGTAAGTTTTAAAACAAAGCTGCTTCTTTAACCAGGAATTGACAATGTCTCATGACTTCACCTGAAAAAGAGCATCATGTAAACTGTAGTAGCTCCTACACCACCTAGCAACTAGCTTTTCAGCTTACTGAGTAGGGTTTAGATCACAGATTGTGAGTGGCCCTTTGAGAGTTCTCATAGATATCTTTTGATATCGCTAAAAACAAGTAACTTCATCTTTAGAGCTTGGACCCGTGGGAAGGTCCTAAGATCATCAAGTTCCAAGAATACTTTTTGGAACACTTCAAAGGTATATTTCAGTTCTTTGGGGTACCTTAGATTTAAGCCATAGATGAGGCCCAAAAGCAAGGTACATGACTGTAACACTGTGAATCCCAGCCATGACCTCTGCTCCTTTGATGCAGATCCCATGCACTATATTCTGGTGCAGATACTTCACAGTGAACACATTCAGCACATGCTGAACGAGGTCCTCTTGGATCATGGTGTCATCAGCATCCTGAGTGAAAAAATTAAGAAATAACAAACTAGGCTATTACATTAACTGTGCAACTTGAGGAGGAGAGGGAAACAAATGGAGATGCCTCATTTAGAGATAAATAAGGATACAAAAATAAAAAACCTTTACCTTGTATTCTGTAATAACGTCTTCAACCCTCTCGCCAAGGTATATGATCAGGCCACGGATCACACTGTCTCATCTTTCCTGGATGGTGTTGCACTGTAATGGGTCCTGGCCCAACGCTCTAACCACTAGGCTACCTGCTGCCCCCATGTGCTACCTCATTTTAAGGAAGACACACATTGTCAATACCTGCCTGGCCAACAACACATTGAGTAGAACACCCTATGAAATTATTGTTAATTTTTCCCCCAAATGCTGTTTTATTTTCTGGAATTCTGTGTTAACTTTTTGTTGCCTAACGTGTTCAATCCATTTGGTTGATTTAACAATACAGCATATATCTAATACCTATTCTTCACACTAATGTTGGGTTACTGTAATATCCTGTCCGAGGGGTGAAGACACTTGCCAGCTGATGTGTGTCCTGGTAATCTGTCTGTGAATGTTAACCTGTTTAAAACCTCTTAAATGTAAAGGCAAAATGTAGATTTCTGTCTAAATAGACATACCCAAAAGTAACCGCTATTCATGTGTAATTACATGATTCTGACAAGCAAAAACTTGGTTTATCTGGAAAGAAGACGTCTGGGAGATTATGGTCAGAAGATATATAGGAGTTACATAGTTCAGAATACACAAGATCAATCACACGCAAAATAAAACATTTTTTATTGTGAAAGTCATCTTTCATTGACAAGCTATAAGTGAATTATTGATGACTAGAGCTGGAAACACATCAGATGGCTTCCACAACATGTGAACAATATCAGAAGAAAAAATGGGATTGATAGACCTAACAATTAGAAATGAGCAGATGTATGGTGTGTCAAGTGGTTAAGTATATTCTGGTTTCCAAGTGTCCCTAAACCTCTCAGAAGTGGCATATGTCTGTAAATTAGATCATTCCAGTGCTATTACATATTTGCAATCCCGAATTGCAATTTTTTCAGTATAAAAATACAATTTCTACCATATCAACCTCACTCAAACATTGTGGTGGTGTTATGGGGTATCCAGGGTACATTCAAGTGTCCTTTCAACCTCTCCAAAGGTATGGTAATTGCACTGTTTTTGCACTTGGGATGTGCCTAAAAGTTATTGCTCACTATAAAAACAAAATTTCTACAACATCAACCTCTCTCAAACATTGTGACGGTTTCGGGGGACATACAGAGGATATCCAAGTGTTTTTTCAACTTCTCCAACGTGCCTGAACGTTTAGCCTAGGCATATCCAATGTATTGTTCCCACAGCTGTTTACAAAAACAATTTAAAGCAACAGATATACATAAAAATATATATATACACAAATGTATTGGTTACACACGTATCCTTTGCTAAAATATAAATAACCTGAACTATTTACAAATGACATTCGCGTTCGTTTTAATTCTAAGGTGTAGTTAATTAGATTTCACTTTCATCCTTGCTTGTGTATGTCGTGATAGTCTTTGAAGCAGTTCCTCTCTGCCAGGAAATAAAAAACAAACTGGCATTTTGGGCAGACGATCAGGCATTTCACCCTGTTTTCCCCCTGTGTTTTGTGAAATGCTTACAGTTCTTCCTTTTGTCTTTTGGCGTGTGTGTTGGACACTGGCGCTCACCTTGAGTGGGGAGTCTTGTGATGGTTGAGTTGCTTTGGGCCCCCATTTCAGTCATTTCCAACATCAGCTGCTCTCGGAAGGCCGACTGGGAGGCCGACCTTTTGATTAGGTCCTCTGCTTGTGGAGAATAAAAGCATTTAGTGGAGCATTTACTGGTTTTGTGGAGGAACTGGTAGTAGCCTATCAGAGAATTAGATAGGTCGACACCCCCCATACTGGCATTGTAGTCCTTCAAAGAAACAGGAATGGGGACATTCTTCCTCACCCATGCCCCATTGGCATTTTTCATCTTCCTTAACTTCTACGGGATTGGTTTTTATTTGTATTATCTTTTATCAGATCTAATGTGTTATATTCTAGATTCATTTCACATTTCCACAATATGCAAAGTGTTTCCTTTCACATGATATCAAGAATATGCATATCCTTGCGTCAGGTCCTGAACTACAGGCAGTTGGATTTGGGTCTGTCATTTTAGGCGAAAATTGGGGAAAAAAGGGTCCAATCCTTAAGAGGTTTTAAGACATAGTTATTATTGAATGCCTTCTGCTATGTGGTGATCATTGTTACTTCCCAAGTGTCCTTCCATTTAACAAAAAGCAGCTTGTTAGTCCTGGGGAAACCGATTCTGTCAGGACGAATGGTGCCATAAGCCCCTATTTTCTTTTTTTAAGAGGTCTATGAATAGCATGGGGTTGTCCACAAAGAGCTTGCCAAGTAAGGAGAAGTCTATAAGCTGCATGACAGAGTAATAACTAAGGCCCAAAGTAATAACTAAGGGCGGCAGGTAGCCCAGTGGTTAGAGCGTTGGGCCAGTAACCGAAAGGTTGCTGGATTGAATCCCCGAGCTGACATGGTCAAAATCTGTAGTTCTGAGCAAGGCAGTTAACCCACTGTTCCCGGGCGCCAAAGAAGTCGATGTTGATTATGGCAGCCACCCGCACCTCTCTGATTCAGAAGGGATGGGTTAAATGAAGAAGACACATTTCAGTTGAATGCATTAGGTTGTACAACTGACTAGAAATCTTCCTTTCCTGCCTTCATAGATGGAAAAGTTCCACATGTAGACAGAGGCTTCAAGCCAACTCAAACCTTTAAGGCAACCATGCGCTCACTTATAGATAGATTTTGAGCAGGCTGGAAGTAAGTTTTGCATGCTTCCACCATGTCATGATAAAGGGGCTTGACTCTTGCAAGACGATCAAACCGTACAGCCCCCTTCTTCTGGTCATTCTCCTGATCCTATTGTGGGTCACTCGTGTGAAGAGTACGGTTGATGGCCAATAATCGGTTTTCACTCATGATGGAGGTGGGGAACTCGAAACGATAGATTGGGACTTGCTCCAGTTGTCAACTAGCCTTGATACCTTTACCAATCCCATGTAAATCACCAAGGAAATGCATTTGAACATGTCACCCATCCCCCCCCCCTGCTGCTTCTTGTCTCCATACTTGTTTGTTGGTATTACTAATTAGTGTTCCCAGTACAGAGGTGATAAAGTAGAGCTAAAACAGCTGTAAAGGGGTGTATGTTTCATCACAAACCACCTGGGGGCCTTCAGGTCACTTGGATTTAAACCTAAATTGTTCTGGCTCCTCATCATCTGTATGCCACCTGTCCTCAGTTTCATCTCCCTCTGTTGTACTGCTTCCACTGCCTATCCATCTTTTCTGTTGAGGCCTAGATTTCCTCCCTGCCCCCGCACCTCCAGATGAACTTGCAGAGAGGGGACTGGTGCCAGGGCCTGCAGTGGGGGTGGTTGAAGAGGAGAGGGGTCTTTGCGGAGTAGTGGGTATAGAACCAACAGACGGGGTGATTGAAACTGCAGTGGGGGAATTTGAAGAGGAGAGGGGTCTTTGCGGAGTAGTGGGTATAGAACCAACAGACGGGGTGATTGAAACTGCAGTGGGGGAATTTGAAGAGGAGTGAGGTCTTTGCGGAGTAGTGGATGTAAAACCATCAGACAGGGTGATTTACATAGCAGTGGGGGATGAAAATATTGACCTGCGAGAGCGCTTGCTGGGGAGGGGTGGCTCCCAAACATCATTATCCAAATCCTCTAAAATCCTCCACTCTGTGGTGAATAAAATAAAGGGATATGTTGTTGTAAGACACAGAATTACAAAACAACATTACTGTAAAGTAAAAACACCAAGCCTAAATGTTATCTGTACAGTGACTCACATAGAAGGTGTGAAGCTCACACACAATGCAAACAGTAACACTTTGGAGACAAAGGCAGAATTGAGAACCACAATTAAATGACCGCCATGAGCGTTTAGTGGCCTCTCCAAAGTTACAAGGATGAAACGTAGAACAGCAAACAGTGAACTAATATGAAACATAGACCATTGTAACGGTTTTCTTCCGTTGAAGGAGAGGAGGACCAAAATGCAGTGTAGTTCGTGTTTAACATGTTTAATAAAAGACGATAACGTGAACACTACACAAATACAAAATAACAAACGTGGCAAAACCCGAAACAGTCCTATCTGGTGCAGAGAACACAAAGACAGGAAACAACCACCCACAAAGTACCCACAGAATACAGAACATGGCTGCCTAAATATGGTTCCCAATCAGAGACAACGATAGACAGCTGCCTCTAATTGAGAACCAATCTAGGCAACCATAGACATACAAAACTACGTAGACAGGACACCGCCCAATAAACATACAAAACCCCTAGACCAGGCTAAACACATAAATCCCCCATGTCACACCCTGACCTAACCAAAATAATAAAGAAAACAAAGATAACTAAGGCCAGGGCGTGACAACCATAACTACTTTGGAATTAACATTGAAATCCCTTGTTACATACAGTTGAAGTCGTACGTTTATATACACTTAGGTTGGAGTCATTAAAACTTGTTTTTCAACTTCTCCACAAATTTATTTTCATTTCATTTGCGATTTTCATGAATAGTTAACGTTGCGTTATGGTAATGAGCTTAGGTCTATAAATAGAATCCCGGATCCGGGTTTGGTCGTCGCAACAGGTTAACAAACTATAGTTTTGGCAAGTCGGTTAGGACATCTACTTTGTGCATGACACAAGTAATTTTTCCAACAATTGTTTACAGACAGATTATTTCACTTATAATTCACTGTATCACAATTCCAGTGGGGCAGAAGTTTACATACACTAAAATGACTGTGCATTTTAAACAGCTTGGAAAATTCCAGAAAATGGTGTCATGGATTTAGAAGCTTCTGATAGGCTAATTTACATAATTTGAGTCCATTGGAGGTGTATCTATGGATGTATTTCAAGGCCTACCTTCAAACTCAGTGACTCGTTGCTTGACATCATGGGAAAATCAAAAGAAATCAGCCAAGACCGCAGGAAAAAAAAATTGAAGACCTCCATAAGTCTGGTTCATCCTTGGGAGCAATTTCCAAATGCCTGAAGGTACCACGTTCATCTGTACAAACAATAGTATGCAAGTATAAACAACATGGGACCACGCAGCCATCATACCACTCAGGAAGGAGACATGTTCTGTCTCCTAGAGATGAAAGAACTTTGGTGCGAAAAGTGCAAAGGACGTAGTGAAGATGCTGGAGGAATTATGTACAAAAGTATCTATAAAAAAGAGTCCTATATCGACATAACCTGAAAGGCCGCTCAGCATGGAAGAAGCCGCTGCTCCAAAATCGGCATAAAGAAGCCACTGCTCCAAAACCGCCATAAAGAAGCCAGACTAAGGTTTGCAACTGCAAATGGGGACAAAGATTGTACTTTTTGGAGAAATGTCCTCTGGTCTGATGAAACAAAAATAGAACTGTTTGGTCATAATGATCATCGTTATGTTTGGAGGAAAAAGGGGGAGGCTTGCAAGCCGAAGAACACCATCCCAACCGTGAAGCATGGGGGTGGCAGCATCATGTTGTGGGGGGGCTTTGCTGCAGGAGGGACTGGTGCACTTTACAAAATAGATGGCATCATGAGGCAGGAAAATGATGTGGATATATTGAAGCAACATCTCAAGACATCAGTCAGGAAGCAAAGCTTGGTCGCAAATGGGTCTTCCAAATGGACAAGGACCACAAGAATACTTCCAAAGTTGTGGCAAAATGCCCAAAGGACAACAAAGTCAGGGTATTGGAGTGACCATCACAAAGCCTGACCTCAATCCTATAGAAAATGTGTGGGCAGAACTGAAAAAGTGTGTACGAGGAAGGAGGCCTACAAACCTGACTCAGTTACACCAGCTCTGTCAGGAGGAACTGGCCAAAATTCACCCAACTTTTTGTGGGAAGCTTGTGGAAGGCTACCCGAAACGTTTGACCCAAGTTAAACAATTTAAGGGCAATGCTACCAAATACTAATTGAGTGTATGTAAACTTCTGACCCAGTGGGAATGTGATGAAAGAAATAAAAGCTGAAATAAATCATTTTCTACTATTACTCTGACATTTCACATTCTTAAAACAAAACGGTGATCCTAACTGACCTAAGACAGGGAATGTTTACTAGGATTAAATGTCAGGAATTGTGAAAAACTGAGTTTAAATGTATTTGGCTAAGGTGTAGGTAAACTTCCGACTTCAACTGTCGGTCTATGTAAACTAAATCCAAAGCACAAAAAGCAGACAACTTATGAAAAATGAAATACATATAGTAAATTAGCTATATAAAGTAATGAAAATAATTTACTTACAGATCTAAAAGTGAATCCAATCCTTCTAGAAATCTTTGTCGCCCGAATCGAAATCCTCGTTGACCAAATTGCTCCCCTGATCCGAGTCCGACTCCAGTATTGTTTTCAAAGCTATGTCAGTATATTTATTCATAGCTACCTTCTTTCTAGGATCCTTTTCGATATTCTTAGTTTTTACCTTTTTTCCCCCTTGAGAAGACATCTTTTATGCTAAAGTAATGAAATGAAAGCGATGAAATCTGTTTACAATGTAATCTACAGTAGCGTGCTCGGTGCGTCTTGTCTCTGAACCAGGTAGCAATAGTTCACATTTTGCATAAAAGGTTCTAGGCCTTGCTTTGTGCCACCTAGGTCAACTGCATATCCCTGGAAAGCTTATCTCATTGGCTAGAAGACTCTCAAGGTGCCATAGTAACCAATCTCCTGTATAATGGATGCGTACAGCACGTAAGCAGGCAACATATTTTTGATGCGCAAAGATATAGTCACTCGGTTGACATTCAAAGTTGCCATTAAGTAATACATCATCAGATTACATTGGCAATAGGCTAGTTGTGTTCCTACCAAGCAAATTACTAATTTGATACCCCCATCTAGCAGTAGCTCAAACACAGACCAAGTCGAATCTTACCTTGTAAGATGTTTTCTGTTTGATGAAAACTCTTGGGGCTGGTGATCAATAACAATCGGTCACAGGCAGACAAATAAGATAGCCGCATGATCTGTGGAGTCCCGGCTTTCGATGTGTATCAATGTATTCCGTGTTTATTTTATTTATGCTTCACAACGCAAACCGGTATGTAGGTAGCAGCCATCTTGAAATGAGATTATCGGCTCGGCCTGCCCTTATACATTCGTATGCTCATATATGGTAATAAGTCACACCAAAGATTTGAAGGTACCGATCAATGGCCAAGACACTCAGCTTTCCACAGACACCCTGCTTTTGCAGATGGGGCTACCATTCTCATACCATACTGAATTGAATAAAATAAATAAAAAGTGTCCCAAAATATGGGGACTTTACATTTAAGAGGTTAAAGGTCTTACTCACATCGGTTACGGAGAGCAAGATCATACTGTCATCCGTAACAGCTGGTGCTCTCATGCATGGTTCAGTGTTGCTTGCCTCGAAGTGAGCATAGAAGTACTTTAGCTTGTCTGGTAGGCTCGCATTACTGGGCACCTCGGCTGGGTTTCTCTTTAGAACCAGTGATGGTTTGCAAGCCCAGAGCCGGTGTTGTAGTATTTGATCATCCTGTATTGACTCTTTGCCTTTTTGATGGTTCGTCGGAGGGCGTAGCGGGATTCCTTATAAGCGCCCGGGTTTGTGTCTTGCTCCTTGAAAGAGGCAGCACTAGCATTTAGTTCAGTGCGGATGTTGCCTGTAATCCATGGCTTCTGGTTGGGTTATGCAAGTATGGTCACTGTGGGGATAACGTTGTCAATGCACTTATCAATGAAGCCGGTGACTGATGTGATAAACTCCTCCATGCCATTGGAGGAATCCCGGAACTCAATCTAGTCTGTCGTAGCGAAGGGGTCCTGTAGCCTTGCATCCGCTTCATTGGATCACTTCCGCATTGAATGCGTAACTTGTACTTCTTGTTTGAGTTTTTCCTTTTAAGCAGGAATCAGAATGATAGACTTATGGTCCGATTTGCCAAATTGAGGTCAGGGGAGAGCTTTGTATGTGTCTCTGTGATCTAGAGTTTAATGGCGCCAACGGATAGGGCTGCTGTGCTTCTAGATCTTAGGAAACTGTTATTACTTACATCATTAGCCCAGGAAATGTTTTGTGTTATTACATACAGCCGGGGAAAACTTTTGGATATCTTCAACCTGTCTCTGTCACAGACTGTAGTCCCCACCTGCTTTAACCTTTCTGATCTCCCCATCCCGGATCCGGGATCGTGAATACAGACTCAAGCTCATTACCATAACGCAACGTTAACTATTCATGAAAATCGCAAATGAAATGAAATAAATATGCTAGCTCTCAAGCTTAGCCTTTTGTTAACAACACTGTCATCTCAGATTTTCAAAATATGCTTCTCAACCATTGCAAAACAAGCATTTGTGTAACAGTATTGATGGCTAACGTAGCATTTAGCATTAGCATTCAGCTGGCAACATTTACACAAAAAAACAGAAAAGCATTCAAATAAAATCATTTACCTTTGAAGAATTTCAGATGTTTTCAATGAGAAGACTCTCAGATAGCAAATGTTCAGTTTTTCCTGAAAGATTATTTGTTTAGGACAAATCGCTCCGTTTTCTGCGTCACGTTTAGCTATGAAAAAAACCCTGTATCCAGGATTGTGTAAATCTATCAGCAAGCTCATTAGCATAACACAACGTTAACTATTCATGAAAATCGCAAATGAAATGAAATAAATATGCCATCTCTCAAGCTTAGCCTTTTGTAAACAACACTGTCATCTCAGATTTTCAAAATATGCTTCTCAACCATAGGAAAACAATCATTTGTGTAAAAGTAGCTAGCTAGCGTTAGCATTTAGCGTTAGCATTTAGCGTTAGCATTAGCGTTAGCATCCAGCACGCAACATTTCAACAAAAACATAAAGGCCTTCAAATAAAATCATTTACCTTTGAAGAACTTCTGATGTTTTCAATGAGGATACTCTCAGTTAGATAGCAGATGCTCAGTTTTTCCAAAAAGATTCTTTGTGTATTAGAAATAGCTCCGTTTTATACATCACATTTGGCTACCAAAAAAAATCTGAAAATTCAGTCCTCAAAACGCTAACTTTTTTCCAAATTAACTCCATAATATCGACTGAAAACATGGCAAACGTTGTTTAGAATCAATCATCAAGGTGTTTTTCACATATCTCTTCATTGATACATCGTTCTTGGACACATGGTTTCTCCCCTATATCAAATGGAAAAGTACGAGCAGCTGGCAATTGCGCACCGAATTCCACGCAGGACACCAGGCGGACACTTGGAAAATGTAGTCTCTTATGGTCAATCTTCCAATGATATGCCTACAAATACGTCACAATGCTGCTAAGACCTTGGGCGAACGACAGAAAGTGTAGGCTCATTCCTTGCGCAATCACAGCCATATAAGGAGACAATGGAAAACAGAGCTTCAGAAATTCTGCTAATTCCTGGTTGATGCATCATCTTGGTTTCGCCTGTAGAATGAGTTCTGGGGCACTTACAGACAAAATCTTTGCAGATTCTGAAACTTCAGAGTGTTTTATTTCCAAAACTGTCAAGAATATGCATAGTCAAGCATCTTTTCGTGACAAAATATCGCGCTTAAAACGGGAACGTTTTTTATCCAAAAATGAAATAGCGCCCCTAGAGATCTAACAGGTTAAGGAGACCACCATCATTCCAGTGCCCACAAAAAAACAAGGTGACATGCCCAAATGACTATCGCCCCGTTGCGCTCACCTCAGTCATCATGAAGCGTTTCGAGAGGCAGACCATTTCCCACATCTAGGCCAACATACCAGGCACACTGGACCCACTCCAATTTGACTACCACTCCAACAGAGCCACGGAAGATGCCATTTCCATTGATATTCAAACGGCCGTAACACCAGTGGTGTAAAGTACTTAGGTAAAAACGTATGTAGTTTTTTGAGGTATCTGTACTTTACTTGACTATTTATATTTTTGACAACTTTTACTTTTACTTCACTACATTCCAAAAGAAAACTATGTACTTTGTACTCCATACATTTTCCCTGACACCCAAAAGTAGTAGTTACATTTTGAATGCTTAGCAGGACAGGAAAATTGTCTAATTCACACACTTATCAAGAGAACATCCTTGGTCATTCCTACTGCTTCTGATCTGGCAGACTCACTAAACACATGCTACGTTTGTAAATTATGTTTGTAAACTATGTTTGTAAATTATGTCTGAGTGTTGGAGCATGCCCCTGGCTATCCGTAAATTTAAAAAATAAAGACAATTATGATGCCTTCTGGTTTGCTTTATATAAGGAATTTGAAATTATTTATACTTCCACTTTTGATACTTAAGTATATTTAAAACCAAATACTTTTAAGCTTTTACTCAAGTAATATTTTACTGGGTGACTTTCACTTTTACTTGAGTCATTTTCTATTAAGGTATATTTACTTTTACTCAAGTATGACAACTGAACACTTTTTCCAAGGATCTCTGAATGATCCAATGTTGACCTAAATGACTAATGATGATAAATACAATCCACCTGTGTGTAATCAAGTCTCCGTATAAATGCACCAGCACTGTGATAGTTTCATGGGTCCGTCAAAAGTGCAGAGAGCATCATGAAGAACAAGGAACACACCAGGCAGGTCCGAGATACTGTTGTGAAGAAGTTTAAAGCCAGATTTGGATACAAAAAGATTTCCCAAGCTTTAAACATCCCAAGGAGCACTGTGCAAGCGATAATATTGAAATGGAAGGAGTATCAGACTACTGCAAATCTACCAAGACCTGGCCGTCCCTCTAAACTTTCAGCTCATACAAGGAGAAGACTGATCAGAGATGCAGCCAAGAGGCCCATGATCACTCTGGATGAACTGCAGAGATCTACAGCTGAGGTGGGAGACTCTGTCCATAGGACAACAATCAGTCGTATATTGCACAAATCTGGCCTTTATGTAAGAGTGGCAAGAAGAAAGCCATTTCTTAAAGATATCCATAAAAAGTGTTGGTTAAAGTTTGCCACAAGCCACCTGGGAGACACACCAAACATGTGGAAGAAGGTGCTCTGGTCAGATGAAACCAAAATTGAACTTTTTGGCAACAATGCAAAACATTATGTTTGGCGTAAAAGCAACACAGCTGAACACACCATCCCCACTGTCAAACATGGTGGTGGCAGCATCATGGTTTGGGCCTGCTTTTCTTCAGCAGGGACAGGGAAGATGGTTAAAATTGATGGGAAGATGGATGGAGCCAAATACAGGACCATTCTGGAAGAACCTGATGGAGTCTGCAAAAGACCTGAGACTGGGACGCAGATTTGTCTTCCAACAAGACAATGATCCAAAACATAAAGCAAAATCTACAATGGAATGGTTCAAAAATAAACATATCCAGGTGTTAGAATGGCCAAGTCAAAGTCCAGACCTGAATCCAATCGAGAATCTGTGGAAAGAACTGAAAACTGCTGTTCACAAATGCTCTCCATCCAACCTCACTGAGCTCGAGCTGTTTTGCAAGGAGGAATGGGAAAAAATTTCAGTCTCTCGATGTGCAAAACTGATAGAGACATACCCCAGGCGACTTACAGCTGTAATCGCAGCAAAAGGTGGCGCTACAAAGTATTAACTTAAGGGGGCTGAATAATTTTGCACCCCCAATTTTTCAGTTTTTGATTTGTTAAAAAAGTTTGAAATATCCAATGATTCTTAACTAAAAAATACAGTTTTATATCTTTATGTTTGAAGCCTGAAATGTGGCAAAAGGTCGCAAAGTTCAAGGGGGCCGAATACTTTCGCAAGGCACTGTATATTTTAAAGGCACTACAGGATAGTAGTAGTGGGTCAAGTTTCCACGCGTGTTGTAATGCGGTACTGTCTGTAAAGTGGATATCTTGCTGGACAGGGCTATTGTCTGAGATAACGATTCTGTGATAATGCCTATTAGTTACAAAAGGAAGTATTCCATTGTCCAGCAGGAAAGAGTCAATCCTAAAGTAGCCTGGAGAAACAAAGGAGTACTGTTTAACAAAGGACTGCTCCTCTTCCATGGATCAGCCAAATTATAGGATTCTAGAAATTAGTAGATTACTGCGCCTGACTTTGAAATTAAGTTGTTGGGCATCGGTCTGGATCTGTCTAGACTTGGATGTCCATTCTCCTCCTCACCCCACCCCCTGTGACCAACCCCATCCATATGTGATGACTTAAAAATAGATTTTAAACATACTCACAATATACTGGTAGGGTATCCTATTAAGGCATGGAAATAGAGAGCTCAGTGGTTAGTCGTATGTAGCGACCTGGCTAATTAGTACCGAGCCACCTAGTACCGAAGCAGTCCAGCCGCAGCTGGTTGGTAAAAGATAAGTGTGCCATGTACTGTAAATAAAATACTATTCAAACTATAATATCATTGTTCATAATATTGAGTTACTGGAAGAATAATTGTTATTTTTGGCAGGGTGGAGGCATGTTTCTAATCAAGACATGAGTTCACTAGATAGTTGGTTCTTAGTTGCATTATCATGGGTAGTGTATTAAGGCCAGGGGCTGAGTATGGGCCTACAATGACTAACTTGTCCTCCTGTGGATGGATGTAGGTTGACAACGATGTATTCTTTGTCCTAGGTTGGGTCCACAAATGTCTTGTGCTCGCCAGAGGGAGTAGTGACCTTCAGCACTGCTGGGTAGAGAATGCCGAAATTGGTGTCCCGGCAGTGATGTAGGAGCCCCCTCACTTCTTTGAAGGCTGATCTTGTCTTCATGACTGCCGCTGGTGCAGTCCAGGTAAATGCAAATCTTCTGACTGTCGTGGGTGATGGGAGCCGCTTGTGATGCCTTAAGGAGGACATCCTCCTTCTCATGAAAGTAGTGGAATTTGACTAAGATGGGTCCGGGCGGCTCCCCATTCTTCGGTGCAGACTGTAAGCTTCTGAGTACACGGTCAAGGATGGGAGTGTAATGGAAGCCTAGGATTTCTTCTAGCAGTTTAGTTATGAACAGGTTAGGCCGCAATCTGCCTACTGTCTCGAGAGTGGCTATTTGTGCGCATAGGTCAGTGGATAGTGACTCCACCTTAATGATAGCCACCATTACCTTGGCTAGGTCAGTGGGGTCAGAGTCCGTGTCAGTGTCCTCGAAGCCCGAGGCTTTAGCTTGTGGCCATTGTTGTTTAAACATTTTATGATGAAAAGGCCAAAAATGTCAGGAAAAATGGCCAAATTAGTGAATTGGATTTGATTCCTAATGAAATGTTACAAAATGAATGTGGTAGGAGAGGTGTTGGTGAAGTATTAATAGTAAATTGTTTGCCATAGACAGGAGCAGAGAAAACACATCTTCGCATGTTGATGCTCACCAGCGCCACTGGCAAAAGTGTTTCTAACATGTATTGACTCAGAAGTTAAAAACGTATCGAATACCTTGATTAGATAAGTGTTTGAATTTTCATAAATCCTTCAAAAAATATAAAAAATGTCTTGCAGAGTATTTTGTGTAGATTGTTCACAAAAATTACAATTAAATACATTTTTTATCCGACATTGTAACACAATAAAAGGTGAAGAAATCCAAGTGATGTGAAAACTTATGATAGGCACTGTATAGGCAGGAGTAAAGTGTAGCCAGGTCACCCATGATACAAGTCAGTATTCGACGTCCATCCATGTCTGAGGACATCGGGAGGTGAGTTGGAAACCGGCCATAACCTCTTAGAACTACCCCTCCCGGATCCGGTAGAATTGTCATCAACTGACACTAATTAGCATAACGCAACGGACAAAATATATTACTAGAAAATATTCATATTCATGAAATCACAAGTGAAATATAGTGAAACACAGCTTAGCCTTTTGTTAATCACCCTGTCATCTCAGATTTTGAAATTATGCTTTACAGCCAAAGCAAGACAAGCATTTGTGTAAGTTTATCGATAGCCTTGCATAGCATTATGTCCAGCTAGCAGTAGGCAACTTGGTCACGAAAATCAGAAAAGCAATCAAATTAAATCGTTTACCTTTGATGAGCTTCGGATGTTTTCACTCACAAGACTCCCAGTTAGACAGCAAATGTTCATTTTGTCCCATAAAGATAATTTTTATAGCCGAAATACCTCCGTTTGTACTTCACGTTTGGTTGAGAAATCCACCGGAAACTGCGGTCACGACAACGCCGAAAAATATTCCAAATTAGATCCATAATATCGACAGAAACATGGCAAACGTTTTTTATAATCAATCCTCAAGGTATTTTTCAAATATCTATTCGTTAATATATCAACCGGGACAGTTGGCTTCCCAGTAGGAGCGAGAGGCACAATGGCCGCCTTTGTCTATTACAAATCACTCTGAGAGCCACCAGCTGACCAATGACGCAATGTTGTCCTTCACGCTCATTTTTCAAAATAAAAGCCTGAAACTATGTCTTGTGACACTAGACACATTAGCGAAGCCATAGAAAAAGGAATCTGGTTGATATCCCATTCACTGCTCAATAGGGACGCATAGGAACGCAGAGGTTTCTAAATAAATAAGAGTCCCTTCCTGATTGGATTTTTCTCAGGCTTTCGCCTGCAATATCAGTTCTGTTATACTCACAGACAATATTTTTACAGTTTTGGAAACTTTAGAGTGTTTTCTATCCTAAGCTGTCAATTATATGCATATTCTAGCATCTTGTCCTGACAAAATAGCCCGTTTACTTTGGAAACGTTATTTTTCCAAAAATGAAAATAGTGCCCCCTAGTTTCAAGAGGGACAACAGCAGTGAGCGCTGTTACTTTGAAGTAGGTTTCAGTTTTGCTCGGGCGTTGTGGACGTGGATGGGGATGGTGGATTGGTGTAACCATCTGCGTTTGAATCCAGTGATAGAAAGTTGTTTTTTATATTTTTGTTTTAAGCCTATCCTAAACCTTAACTCTTACCTTAACCATTCAGAGTTAATGCCTCACCTTACAAATTTGGAGTTAATACCTAAACTTAACCACTTTGAAATGTGACATTTGAGAAACATTGTTGAATGTCTAATTCTGTCATGAGGCTGTGAGAGCTGGTAGGTGAAGTGACTACACATCAGGATAGATAAGAATAAAATAAAGCATATGATGTGTGTGTGTGTTGGTGTGCGTGTGTGTGTGCTTTTGTGTGAGAGTGTCAGTGTAGTGTGAGTGAGTGAGTGGGTGAGTGAGTCTTGTGAGTTTTTAAGAATAGGTGCAAGATAGGGAAAATGCAGATACTCTGAGTAACCATTTGATTAACTATTAACTAGCAATCTTCTGTCTTGGAGGTAAAAGCTGTGTTGGTTGGTCTGAGACGATTCTCTGTTATTGTTGTCTGGATGGTAGCTGAGTGAACAGTCTATGGCTTGGGTGGCTGAAGTCTTTAGCAATTCTTTGGGCCTTCCTCTGGCACATCCAGAAGTCCTGGATGGCTGTGAGTTTAGCCCCAGTGAGGTACTAAGCCGTCCGTACTAACCTCTGTAGCGCTTTGCGGTCGAGGACAGTGCAGTTGCCATAGCAAGCTGTGATCAGCCAGTAAAAATGCTCTCAATGGTGCATCTGTAAAGTTTTTGGAGGATCTGAGGGCCCATGCTAAATATTTTCAGCCTCCTGAAGGGGAAGAGGTGCTGTAGTGCCCCCTTCACGACTGTGATTGTGTGTGTATGGATCATGTTAAGTCCTTATTGATATGGATACCATGGAACTTGAAGCTCTCGACCGGCTACGCTATGGCCCCCTCGATGTGGATGGGTGTGTGCTCTCCCCCCTGTTTGCTGGAGTCTTCGATCAGCTCCTTGGTCTTACTGACATATTGAGGGAGAGGTTGTTGTCCTGGCATCACACTGCCATTTCTCTTTAGGCTGTCTCATCGCCTTCAGTGATCAGGCCTGTCGTGATGCCAGCAAACTTGATGATGGTGTTGGGGTCGTGCGTGGCCATGCAGTCATGGGTGAACATGGAGTACAGGAGAGGACTAAGTACACACCCCTGAGGGGTCCCTGTGTTGAGGGTCAGCATGGTGGAGGTGTTCTTGCCTACCCTTAATACCAGAGGCTGGCCCGTCAGGGAATCCATGATCCATTTGCAGAGGGAGGTGTTCAGTCCCACATTCCCGAGCTTGGCGGGACTATGGTGTTGAACGCTGAGCTGTAGTCTATGCATCCTCACAGTGTGAAGTGAAATTGAGATTGCGTCATCTGTTGACCTATTGGGGCGGTATACAAATTGGAGGGGTCCAGGGTATCTGGGATGATAGTGTTGAGGTGTGTCATGACCAGCCTTTCAATGCACTTCATGATTACAGATATGAGCGCTACGGGACAAAAGTCATTCAGGCAGATTACCTTGGAGTTCTTGGGAACAGGGACAATAGTGGTTAGCATGTAACATAATGGGATTACAGACTGGGACAAGGAGAGATTAAACATGTCAGTGATGACACTTGCCAGCTGGTCTGCGCATGCTCTGAGAACACACCCTGGTATTGCGTCTGGCCTGGCAGGCGCATGTTTGATTGCTCGTTGGAGGTCGTAGCGTTATTTCTTAAATGTGTCCATGTCCATGTCCCGTTCCTTGTAAGCGGTAGCTCTAGCCTTTATCCCAGCGCAGATACTGTCTGTAATCCATGGTTTTGGTTTGGACTGTCACTGGGAACTTAAAAGTAAGATGGCGCCGACAGCTAGGGCAGCTCTGCTTCTAGCTCCTATACAAGCATTTTGCTACACCTGCAATTAACATCTGCTAAATATGTGTATGTGAACAAGAAAATGTGATTTGATTTGATATAGGCCGTGACTGATGTGGTAAACTCCTCAATGTTATCGGATGAATCCCAGAACATATCCCAGTCTGTACGAGTAAAACTGTCTTTTAGCCTCATGTCTGCTCCATTGGACCCCTTCCGTACTGAGCCTGTCTCCTACCACAGCAAACATTGCCTCTGGGTGTGCGGTTTTGTGTTTATTTATGGTGCCATACAGTTCGTTGAGAGCCAAAGTGGTGTTGGCTTGTGGTTGGATGTAGACAGCAGTGATAATTATGGATGAGACCTCTCTTGGTACATAAAAAGGTCTGTAGCTTACCATGAGGTATTTAAGTTGTTAGGTGAGCAAATGCTCGAGATTTCATTCACACTGGAAGCAGCGCACCAGTGTCTGGTGAGCAAATGCTTGTGATTTCCTTCACCCTCAAAGCAGTGTATATCCATAGATCCAGTCAGCCAAGTCTCTGTAAAGCATAGAATATAGCACATTTTCAAGTCTCTTTGAAAGGAGACTTTCGAATGAAGCTCATCCATCTGATTCTCAAGTGACTGGACATTTGCCAATAAAACGGAGGGGGATGCCCGTCGATTTTCTCTTCATCTCAGTCTCACCAGGAATCCAGCCCGTCTTCCATGTTAACTCCTATGGCGTTTAGGTATCCCAAACAATGGGGTAGTTGAAGTTAGATTTCATGTGGAAATCAAGGTTAGTAACTGTCGATCTGATGTCCAAAAGTGCTTGAAAAAGTAAAGATAAACTCAAAAGAAGTCCAAATAGCAAAGTCGGGTTGGAGCTTGTAAGATGGTGACCTTTTCCGTCGGCGCCATCTTGTACATTCCATGAGCAGAATGTGGTCCGAGCAGAAACTTCGGGATCTTTAGTCCGGAGAAGAAAATGTCAGAGAAAAGTCAGATCTGCAGCCATTCCAAAGATAGTTTATGGAATTGCTCAGGCTCTGTTTGAGCTCTCTGAGTGAAGCCATAATCGATCAGTCAGCCAACCTCTCTTTTCTTCACCACCCCCTCTCTATTTTTCTCTCTCTCTTTTCCATCTCCTTCCCTCCCTGCCTTCAATAACTGTTTTAATGCATCATTTATTTGTCCTATTAAGGAGCTAAACTATGGAGTGCAGTTGTTGATTGTAGAGAGGTGCTTTGAAAATAGCAAATAATTGGTATGAGTTTAAACAATGTATGCTCCCAATATACAAGATTCTGAGCACAAATACAACCTATTTTTTATGTTTAGCTTTTAGTTTTGCATTTGATTTACAATAAGCGTACACCGAGTGCTGTGATGGGAGATAAACCCAAGCAAATGCAGGTAAAAATATTTTTTGCACTTTTTATTTTAGATTCCTTCTTTTACCATTTTAACAACATATATCACAAAAGCAAAATTCAACGACCAATCTGTCTTTGCATGAATGATATGCAGAAATGCAATTTTAATTATCCAAATGCACTAAATTTAGTACGCTTACTTGGCATTGTGAAAGTAATAATAAACAGGGTGTATTACGCAGTTCATTTCTTCTATATATGTGAGCTTTACAAAAAGGTTGATAAATTAAGATTGGCAAGAGCAGGGACTTAGAGAATTGTATAATATATTGCTTTAGGTGGATCAATCCAACATGGCCAGACAATCTGATTACTTTCTCCCAGGCCAGTAAGATAAGGCTAAGGAATCTATAATACATTTTAAAAGACTGATGTGAATAAATCAATATATATACACAGTTGAAGTCGGAAGTTTACATACACTTAGGTTGGAGTCATTAAAACTTGTTTTTCAACCACTCCACAAATTTCTTGTTAACAAACTATAGTTTTGGCAAGTCGGTTAGGACATCTACTTTGTGCATGACACAAGTAATTTTTCAAATAATGTGTTTACAGACAGATTATTTCACTTTCCAGTGGGGCAGAAGTTCACATACACTAAGTTGACCGTGCCTTTAAACAGCTTGGAAAATTCCAGAAAATGATGTCATGGCTTTAGAAGCTTCTGAAAGGCTAAGCGATATCATTTGAGTCAATTGGAGGTGTACCTGTGGATGTATTTCAAGGCCTATCTTCAAACTCAGTGCCTCTTTGCTTGTCTTCATGGGAAAATCAAAAGACATCAGCCAAGACCTCAGAAAAAAAATTGTAGACCCCCACAAGTCTGGTTCATCCTTGGTAGCAATTTCCAAACACCTGAAGGTACCACAGTCATCTGTACAAAGAATAGTACACAAGTAACACCATGGGACCACGCAGCCGTCATACCGCTCAGGAAGGAGACTTGTTCTATCTCCTAGAGATGAACGTACTTTGGTGCGAAAAGTGCAAATCTATCCCAGAACAACACCAAAAGACCTTGTGAAGATTCTGGAAGAAACCGGTACAAAAGTATCTATATCCACAGTAAAACGAGTCCTATATCGACATAACCTGAAAGGCCGCTCAACACGGAAGAAGCCACAGCTCCAAAACCGCCATAAAAAAGCCAGACTACGGTTTGCCACTGCACACGGGGACAAAGATCGTACTTTTTTGAGAAATATCCTCTGGTCTGATGAAACTTAAATAGAACTGTTTGGCCATAATGACATAATGGCCATAATGATGTTTGGAGGAAAAAGGGGGAGTCTAGCAAGCCAAAGAACACCATCCCAACCATGAAGCCCGGGATGGCCGCATCATGTTGTGGCGGTGCTTTGCTGCAGGAGGGACTGGTGCACTTAACATAATAGATGGCATCATGAGGCAGGAAAATTCTGTGGATATATTGAAGCAACATCTCAAGACATCAGTCAGGAAGTTAAAGCTTGGTTGCAAATAGGTCTTCCAAATGGACAATGACCCCAAGCATTCTTCCAAAGTTGTGGTAAAATGGCGTAAGGACAATAAAGGCAGGGTATTGGAGTGGCCATCACAAATACCCTGACCTCATTCCCATAGAAAATGTGTGGGCAGAACTGATAAAGTGTGTGCGAGCAAGGAGGCCTACAAACCTGTCAAGAGAATTATGTTCTCAGTGTTCATAAACCCAATTGAATTAATTACTCAGCCTGAAATTTGAAATTTGAATTTGTAGGAAACTGGTTGGAATGAATCAGACGGAGAACAAGTTACAATAGTCAGATAATTTATTTCAGAGAGCGCGCTGCCTATCATTTCCTGTACATTGGTCTATATACCTCACATTTCGTCATAAATGTCCCTCCTCCTCTCAGAAACAATAACAATATGGTTCACAAGTATTCTCCTACTCATACATTGTCTGCCACCTGTTACGCAATCTACTACAAGCCCAAGGTCTCTCCCCTCCCTGGGTGGGGACAGAATGTCCTGTAAGGAACACAGTAGTCCAGCTTGTCTGACGATAACTCCCTTTCACACTTGCACCCTGCTTACATACTAAAAAAGGAACAGAAAGTCCTTGTTCTATTTCTTGACTAAAACTACACACATTAGAGGGGGGCTGAGCACGCACCCCTGAGGGGCCCCTGTGTTGAGGATCAGTGCGGCGGATTTGTTATTACCTACCCTTACCACCTGGGGGCGGCCCGTCAGGAAGTCCAGGATCCAGTTGCAGAGGGAGGTGTTTTTTCCTAGCCACCGTGCTTCTTCACCTGCATTGCTTGCTGTTTGGGGTTTTAGGCTGGGTTTCTGTACAGCACTTTGAGATATCAGCTGATGTACGAAGGGCTATATAAAATAAATTTGATTGATTAGATTTAGTTTTATGGTTCTAATAAGTTTCATACAATCATACAGTGACAGGGTAGTATTCTGTTAGTTATAGTTCTACGTTAAATGTATTCATCATTTAGTCATTATTCATACATTTCATAACAAAACCTGACTCGGTTACACCAGCTGGTATCAGTCTGTATCAGTCAAAAGTTTGGACACACCTACTCATTCAAGGGTTTTTCTTTCTTTTTACTATTTTCTACATTGTAGAATAATAGTAAAGACATCAAAACTATGACATAACACATATTGAATCATGTAGTAACCAAAAAATATTATTTTACATTTTAAATTCTTCAAAGTAGCCGCCCTTTGCTGTGATGACCGCTTTGCAGACTCTTGGCATTCTCTCAACCAGCTTGACCTGGAATGCTTTTCCAACAGTATTGAAGGAGTTCACACATATGCTGAGCACATGTTGGCTGCTTTCACTTCACTCTGAGGTCCAACTCATCCCAAACCCTCTCAATTGGGTTGAAGTCGGGTGATTAAGGAGGCCAGGTTGTTGTCTTGGCACCACACGGCCAGGTCTCTGACCTCCTCCCTATAGGCTGTCTCGTTGTTTGCCATTTTATGATGGTGTTGGAGTCGTGCCTGGCCGTGCAGTCATGAGGGAACAGGGAGTACAGGAGGGGGGCTGAGCACGCACCCCTGAGGGGCCCCTGTGTTGAGGATCAGTGCGGCGGATTTGTTATTACCTACCCTTACCACCTGGGGGCGGCCCGTCAGGAAGTCCAGGATCCAGTTGCAGAGGGAGGTGTTTAGTCCCAGGGTCCTTAGCTGATTGATGAGCTTTGAGGGCACTATGGTGTTGAACGCTGAGCTGTAGTCAATGAATAGCATTCTCACATAGGTGTTCCTTTTGTCCATGTGGGAAAGGGCGGTGTGGAGTGCAATAGAGAGTGCATCATCTGTGGATCTGTTGGGGCGGTACGCAAATTGGAGAGGGTCTAGGGTTTCTGGGATGATGGTGTTGATGTGAGCCATGACCAGCCTTTCTAAGCCCTTCATGGCTACAGACGTGAGTGCTACGGGTCGGTAGACATTTAGGCAGGTTACCTTAGTGTTCTTGGGCACAGGCACTATGGTGGTCTGCTTAAAATATGTTGGTATTACAGACTCAGACAGGGAGAGGTTGAAAATGTCAGTGAAGACACTTTCTAGTTGGTCAGCGCGAGCTCGCAGTACACGTCCTGGTAATCCGTATGGCCCTGCGGCCTTGTGAATGTTGACCTGTCTAAAGGTCTTGCTCACATCGGTTGCAGAGAACATGATCACACAGTCTTCCGGTACAGCTGGTGCTCTTATGCATGTCTCAGTGTAATTTGTCCTGTAGTGTAGCATCTGCTTCATCTGACCACTTTTTTATTGATCTAATCGTTGGTGCTTCCTGCTTTATTTTTTGCTTGTAAGCAGGAATCAGGAGGATGAAATTATGGTTCAGATTTGCCAAATGGAGGGCGAGGGGGAGCTTTGTATGCGTCTCTGTGTGTGGAGTATAAGTGGTCCAGGGTTATTTTCCCTCTGGTTGCACTTTTAACATGCTGATAGAAATTTGGTAAAACTGATTTAAGTTTCCCTGCATTAAAGTCCCCGGCTACTAGGAGCGCTGCCTCTGGGTGAGCGTTTTCTCGTTTGCTTATGGCGGAATAAAGATCATTCAATGCTGTTTTAGTGCCAGCCTCTGACTGTGGTGGTATGTAAACAGATACAAAGAATATAGATGAAAACTCTCTCGGTAGGTAGTGTGGTCTAGAAACTCTACCTCAGGTGGGCAATAACTCTAGACTTCCTTAGATATCGTTCACCAGCTGTTGTTTACAAAAATACATAGACCGCCGCCCCTTGACTTACCAGACGCCGCTGTTCTATCCTGCCTGTACATCGCATTACATTGTATGTTGTCGTCGTTCAGCCACGACTCCGTGAATCATAAGATGTTACAGTTTTTAATGTTCTGTTGGTAGTTTAATCTTCCACATACCTCATCCATTTTATTGTCCAAAGATTGCACATTTGCTAGCAGAATTGAAGGAAGTGGGGGTTTATTCGATCGGCCCTTGAATTCTCAGCAGGCAGCTCGTTCTCCGGCCTCTCTTTCTCTGCCTCCTCTTCACACAGATCATGGGCTCAGAGCCTGTTCCCGAGGGAGCCGTATATCCTCCACCTTGGGCTCATCAGAGTCGTGAAAGAAGAAAAAGGATTCTGCTAGTCCGTGGTGAGTAATCGCAGTCCTGATGTCTAAAAGTTATTTTCGGTCATAAGAGACGGTAGCGGCAACATTATGTACAAAATGAGTAAAAAAATAAGTTACAAACAACGCAGATAATCTAACAAAAAAACATAATCCGTTGGGGGCATATGAATAGTCTAGTTTAACGGCCCACTGTGGTTTTTATGTCAAATGCGGCCTGTCAATCTGGAGAAAAAAAATTGCTGTTAAGGCCGTTTTCTCCGTAGTGATGGTGAAAATATAACAGTCACGAATCTGCAGGATTATAAGAGTACATGGCCATTAAGACCAGATCACAGGGTCAAATAATAATCACAGTGGTTATAGAGTGTGCAACAGGTCAACACCTCAGTAGTAAATGTCAGTTGGCTTTTATAGCCAAGCATTCAGAGGTCGAGACAGCAGGTGCGGCGGGGGGAGGGGACAGAGAGAGAGGAGAATTAGAGGGAGCATATATGAGATCACACAGGACACCAGATAGACAGGAGAATTACACCAAATATGACAGACATACCCTAGCCCCGTGGCACATAGACTTTTGCAGCATAGATACTGGAGACTGAGACAGGGGTGGTCGAGGGACACTGTGGCCCTGACCAAGGTTACCCCGGGACAACAGACCACTAACTTAATGCCCTGAGACAAGGCCCAGTATAGCCCACGAAGATCTCTCACATCGCACGATCTCGAGGACAGGAATGATAAGAGAGCGTGAGAAAGCCATTGACTCGGCCCCCGTAATAGAGTCAGAGGCAGAGAATCCCAATTGAGAGAGACTACACTCAATCATAGGACCTACTGAAGAGATGAGCCTTCAGTAAAGACTTTAAGGTTGAGATGGAGTCTCCGTTCCGTCTCTCGCATAGATCGGAAGACTATTCCTTAAAAATGTAGCTCTATAGGATTTAGCCCTGCCGCCCTCTGTTTGCTTAGAAATTCTAGGAACAATAAGAAGGGCTGCATCTTGTGACCGTAGTACGTGTAGGCAGGGTTGGGTAGGTTACTTTCTAAATGTAATACGTTAGTTACAAGTTACCTGTCCAAAATTGTAATCAGTAACGTAACTTTGGGATTACCTGATTACATTCTGTTACTTTTAGATGACTTTCTTCTTAAGAGGCATTAGAAGAAGACAAAAATGTATGTTACCAATTGAACAACTTCTATTGTAGATGTTAAATTTTACTTTATGGTTTGGTTATGTAGGCTTCTTCTAACCAATCACTTTGTACTACAAATAATAATAATACGATTAAATTATATATTTACATTAAAAACCAAAGTCTATCAGAATTCCAGTCATTCCAATAAATGTTATACCCCTTGATCTTCAAGAACAGGATTTGGAAATATGGAAGTATAGATTAGTCTAATTGTTTAACCTGAGCATAATCCCAAAACTAAGGATTTATTAGCCAGCTCTACTCTGTTGTTTATGATTTTTTTGTCATGGAGGACTGATTGGGTTCATTGATTCGAGTTGAAAAATAAATGCTGGCTCATGGAATGGCATGCTTTGAGCACTACTGAAAAGGGCTATTTACATGTGAAAAATGAATGCTGTATGCTGAATTTGCTATAAACCTATTGTTTACCTTTTCGTTGGTGACACTTTGAAATCTTGATAATATGCAGCTGTTTAAATGGTAAATCCGCAGATGAAACAACAACAAAATGGCCACCCCGCCTCTGTTTTGGTAAAAAGCTGAGGAGTAGGCCTTGAGAAATGATTAATGATGATTAATGATTAATAGACAGAGCTATGGCTGCAAGGACAGACCATCCATTTGCAGACCATACAAAATGATTGTTTTAACCATGTTCTGAGGCTAAACCGTGTTCGTTAACATTTCCAATGTTTACCAACATTGGAGAAAAACAAGCTGATATTTTGGGTTCCCATGGAGTGTGACAGTTGAACTAAGCTCATGAGGCATTTATAAGTTATATTATTCAAGAATAAATGGATATACATTACCGGTCAAAAGTTTTAGAACACCTACTCATTCAAAGGTTTTCCTGTATTAATTTTTTTTTTAGCTGCCTGTGTGAGGCTGATACTATTTGAGGAAGCTCTATCACTGGAAGGGTCCAGTACCAAGTTAAAATCCCCTGTCATTATTATCTCTGATGATGGGCACGTTAACTTCAAATAGATGTCTTGGTAAAATGTAGGATCCTCATGGTTAGGTCCATACACATTCACAATGGTAATGGGCTCAGTGTTAATGAAACCTTGAATGATCACAAACCTTCCCCCCTTTGTCTTTAATCTGAGATTATATCTGAAAGGGGCAATGCCTATTAATGAGTATGGCCACTCCTCTTGCCCGAGAGGTGAAAGATGAATAGTACAGTTGATCCACCCACTCTCTCTACAGTTTTTCATGCTCAGAGTCAGTCAGGTGTGTCTCCTGAAGAAGAGCTATATCAACTGGGCAAGACTGGGCATTTAGTACCCCTAATGTTAAATGTCATAAATGTATAGTTATTAGGTGCCGACATCTTTAAAGAAAATAAGAAACAGGGAAAAGGAAAGAAACAAAATTGCGTTGAGTGTATACAACGTGTACAAAATGAAATTATGAAAGTATAAAGTAGTAAACATCTTGTGAGCTAATACCCTGACCCTACCACAAACCCACCCAACCCCCTCCCCAACTGAGGGAGTTAAAGAACACATATCCTTAGGCCCTAGTCTTTAAGCTAGATGTACCTGCTATGCATAGCATCCCTCGAATTAGGTTAATTCTAAATTATATGTATATGGAATTTGAAGAACATTGACTGTTCTTTGTAGCATGAAAATATTATTAGTCAAGTAACAAAATACAATTTGATTACAACAAGAATGACCAGACTATTTAGCCCCACTGGAGCATGTCTCTCGTACATAGTCACCAACAGAGCCTACCCGCACACCCACTTGTCAACCAATCGGCATTCCACAAAGCGCCCTGAAACCTGTGCCGCGCGGAGACAAAAGAGATGACCACAAACGCACCCCAGCAGGTCAGGAAAAAAGACCTCAAGCTATGCTGTATAAATGTAAACCTTTACCAGACGATAACTATCATCTCTCAAATATAAAATAGGGACAAGTAGTTAAATAATCACCATCCTCCTGAGTTCACCCTCCCCGCAAAGATATTATATACACACACACAAGTTTAAAGCTATCAGCTAGCTGGCAATTAGGCGGCCAGCCAGTGAGTAGCTTATCGACTGGACCTCTCTGCGTAAAATAAAAAATATACAGCAAAAATACCAAGCCAGTCTGACGCAGAAGTCTCTTCAGTGGGGAGAAAGCCATCCTCCTCTTGTGTAGTGTGGGAGAAAGATACGGAAAGATCATGATTCTGGCATCTCCGTACTTGAGCTCTCCCTTTGCTCGGGCAGCAGAGAGGATGCAAACAGTGTCCTTGTACCGTAGAATATTTAATGACAAATGCCCTGGGTGCAACCGGCCAGGCAGCCGCCTCCGTCGGTGCACGGGAGTGGGAGATTCAGAATTTTGGGAATCCATTCCTGTAGAAAGGAGATCGCGTCTCTTCCCTCCACGGCCTCCGGGAAACCTTGAAGTCTCAAATTTGAGCGCCTTTGGAAATTTTTATAATAATCAAATTTATTTTCGAGTTTAGAGATGGCATCTTCCAACTCCTTGTATTTTTGGTCCACTTCCTCGCGGACGTCCAGGATGCCAGCCTGGTGGTCAGCATGGTCTTTTTCTAACACTCGTCCCTTTGTGACTTTCTGGTCTTCGTGGAGTTTATCGACCAACACATCAATTTTGCTGATGCGTTCAGAAAGTGTCTCTTGGATTTTTGTTATGCCCTTGTCCATCTCCATTCTGAACCATGCTGGTGCTCCTTCCGAGCTAGCATCAGCCGAGGCCGAAGAAGGGCTGTCAGAGAGGGGCATTTTTCCATGCCTCGTCTGAGGCTTTGACGATACAATAGATGTTTTAACTTCCAACTCACTATTAATGAACAGGTAAACCCTGTCAAAATGCCTTAAAATTGTTAGAAGGTTCGAGGACACTATGCAGACGCGTCTTGTTAGAGCTTTACCATTGCCGGAAGTCCCGTTTTCCTGTATTTTTACTATTTTCTACATTGTAGAATAATAGTGGACATCAAAACTATGAAATAACACATATGGAAACATGTAGTAACCGAAAAGTGTTAAACAAATCTAAATGTATTTTATCTCTGAGATTCTTCAAATAGCCACTGTTTGCCTTGATGACAGCTTTGCACACTCTTGGCATTCTCTCAACCAGCTTCATGAGATAGTCACCTGGAATGTATTTCAATTAACAGGTGTGTCTTTTTAAAAGTTAATTTGTGGAATTTCTTTCCTTCTTAATGCATTTGAGCCAATCAGTTGTGTTGTGACAAGGTAGGGAGGGTATACAGAAGACAGCACTATTTGGTAACAGACCAAGTCCATATCATGGCTTGAACAGCTAAAATAAGCAAAGAGAAATGACAGTCCATCATTAAGTAAGCTGGAGCTGGAGCAGAAGGCAGACATTTTATGTGCCCCCTACCGATTGTGCTTTTTTGTTTGTTTATCTGCATTGTACATAATGTTGTCGCTACCGTCTCTTATGACCGTAAATAACTTCTAGACATCAGGACTGCGATTACTCACCACGGGCTAGCAGAATCCTTTTTCTTCTTTCACGACTCTGACGAGCCCGAGGCAGAGGATATACGGCTACCTCAGGAACAGGCCCTGACCACAGTGATCTGCGTGAAGAGGATGTGGAGAAAAAGAGGAAGAAGAGAGCGGACTGCCTTCTGAGAAGATGGAGGCGATCGAATAAACCCCCACTTCCCTAAATTCTGCTAGCGAACATGCAATCTTTGGACAATAAAATAGACGAGTTACTGGGAAGATTAAACTGCCAACGGGACATTAAAAACTGTAACATCTTATGCTTCACAGAATCGTGGCTGAACGACGACAATATCAACATACAGCTGGCAGGTTATACAATGTACCAGCCTTTTCTGGGTGTAGATTGTGACTTCCCTCACTCTCTCCTACACCCAGGTTATGTTATCTCAGGTTATAAATCCCTGGCGGAGACTCTCTCCCCCTTTTCATGCAGAGAGAGAGACCACAGAGTGAACAAAGGATTTAGCGTGGCCAAACTCCTAAATCCCCAAAATGGGAGAATGAAACTATATGTCTACTTGTGAGAATGTGAGAAGGGTTTGTGGACACTTAAAGGGACAGATATCTCGAGTGTGTTTAATTTGGTGACCTCACGAAGGACAGGAAACACACATACAGTAACTATATCTCTGAATGTGTACATTTCTCAATTATGGTGTTTGCATCTAATTCTTGTATAAAAATAATGAGTAAAGATTAAACTATTTGTGAAATGATGTAAAGTTTAACTAAGTCATTGGCCTGCCCCCGTGAGCACAGACATGATCTGGCGTCATGGAACAGCCCTTTCCTATTGTTACGAATAAAACCCCCTCCTGAGGAAATCCTCTTCAGACCACACATACCTCGGTGTAAGCTGAGATGGCACCGGTTTGAGTACCAAGACTAAGCAAACCCACAGTGTGAGCTGTGATTGCGAATAGTTATTGAATTCCTAACCATACCACGTGGAGCATTGGCTACACGGCTGGAAATGGTTCAACGCTGAGACTATCGATCCATTCAGAAAAAGACGTTCAGATGAGACTGACTTGAGGTAAATAATAATTCATTAATAGAAGACTAATTGATCAGATATTAAAATATCTGAAGAGTTATATTCAGAAAATAATAACTTTGTAATCTGAAGATTTTCTGTGGTGCACCGACTTCCTAGTTAATTAAATTTACATGATTAGTTTAATCACCTAATACTAATTAGAGAGAATTGATTTGATAAAGTAACAGTCTTCACCTTTAAAGATGCCAAAGACACGACAACCGGCAGGATAGAACAGCGGTGTCTGGTAAGACAAGGAGTTGCGGTCTATGTATTTTTGTAAACAACAGCTGGTGCATGATATCTAAATAAGTCTCAAGCTATTGCTTGCCTGAGGTAGAGTTTCTCATAATAAGCTGTAGACCACACTACCTACCTATTCTTTGTAGCTGTTTACATACCACCACAGTCAGAGGCTGGCATTGAATGAGCTGTATTCCGCCATAAGCAAACAAGAATAACTCTGGCCCACCTATACTCCACACACAGAGATGCATACAAAGCTCTCCCTCGCCCTCCATTTGGCAAATCTGACCATAATTCCATCATTCTGATTCCTGCTTACAACCAAAAATTAAAGCAGGAAGCACAAGTGACTAGATCAATAAAAAAGTGGTCAGATGAAGCAGATGCTAAGCTACAGGACTGTTTTTCTCGCACAGACTAGAATCTGGAAATCTTCCAATGGCATTGAGGAGTACACCACATCTGTCATTGGCTTCAGACCCCGTAACAGGTGGAGGAGAGACCCGAGAATGTTCGGCATCTGACTCCGACTCATTGCTCAGTGGGGTAACCAGTTGAAAGTTTACAATTACAGTTAATAACAGTAATTATCAGCATTTTACCCATAAAGCAGCGCAATCTACAGCATTAATGTTGTGAAACAGATTTACGGTATTTTACTGTGCATTCTTGTTTTTAACTGTAGAAATTACAGAAAAGTCTTACAGTGTACCCTCCTTTGAACCCAAAACATGATTCAGCAATACAGTCTCACTTGAGCTAAACATTTGTGTCATGTCGTTTGTGCACTAAACAGGAAATTAATTTGATTGCTTTGATTCAGGAAGCACACTCAAGGTCTATAAATTGGAACGTGGGAGTCGAGTTTGGCAAGAATATTGACAATTATAGATTGATTTTTTTTTCAGGGGCGCAACAGTAGCCTACCTCACAGAGATTCAGACCTAGGGGGGTCATGCAGAAATCTGAGGGGACACAAAGTACGTGAGGATGGCTAGGGGGTGGTCCAGAACGGGGCGAGGTGATAAATTGTAACATTTAGCATTATTCAAACACATGAAACAGCTTTTTCCTGCAGTCTAGAGCCATATTCATTATAATTAATTCTGTGTAAAAGAAAATGCAAATTTTTCTGCATATCTAAGCATACCTCTTGAGCTGTCTGTATCCTCCTGAAAGGTGGTTCTTTTTTAAAAGAAACTGAATTTGATTCTTTGCTAAAAATCTGGATAAATTATTGAAAGGAATGTTAGTTTTATTAATTACATGTTTTCTTTTTTGTATTGGTCGTTGGCACTTCGGGCGGGTAGGTGTTTGGTTGGGTGGTGGCGATGGTGGCTCGGAAGGGGTGGAGATGGTGGGGTTTGGGGAGGGGAAGGTGTTCGGGGGGGGGGGGGGACTGTGGACAGTTGAGCGGTTTTAATGCAGGTGGATGGTGTTTTAAAACATTTAGTTTAAAAAAAACAGTTAGACAAGCTAGCTACTCTAACTTGATGGATAGCCTGAAATGGCTTCTTAGTAGCTAGTTATGAGGTTGGGAACATATCTGGGCTAACTAAAGCCAACTTTGTGTAAATTACTAGGTGGCTAGTAATATTAGAGAATAAGAAGAAGAAGAATGTAAACAGGACTAATCTGAGGGGGCACGTGCCAAGTGCCAAGACACAAGAGGTGAGCCGCATAAGAATAAGCGAAGTGTTGATCTAACTTCTTATAGATCCTTGTATTGTTTACCCAATTAGGGAGCGGTGGTGGTTTAAAGTGACTCTCTCTTTGATTTTGAAAGTCCCATTATGTGAGAAGGGATTGAACTGATTTAGTCTATAAATTATTCATAATAAGATAGACCCTGAATTATTTAGTTTCCTCAACTTTGCAACCATGGTTGAGAATGTAATGATATAATATATCATGATGGCTTGGCTGCTTGGAAGCATTGGACTGAGCATTGTTATGAGGAGAGTAGAACGGAAGGGAAGTTGTTGTGGAAAACTTTTAATTGTATGACATTTATTACCCCAAGGCTGTGATGAATTGCGATAACATGAAAAAGCTGCAAATACTTTATAAATAAGATTCATGAAAAATATTGAAGTATTACCATTTCTAGCTCAAAAATGAGCAACATATCAAATATATACACTACATGACCAAAAGTATGTGGACACCTGCTTGTCTATCATCTCATTCCAAAATCATGGGCATTAAAATGGAGATGGTCCCCCATTTGCTGCTGTAACAGCCTCCACTCTTCTGAGAAGGCTTTCCACCAGATGCTGGAACATTGCTGTGGAGACTTGCTTCCATTCAGCCGCAAGAGCATTAGTGAGGTTGGACACTGATGTGGACCGATTAGGCCTGGCTCGCAGTCGGTGTTCCAATTCATCCCAAAGGTGTTCGATGGTGTTGAGGTCAGGGCTCTGTGCAGGCCAGTCAAGTTCTTACACACTGATCTCGACAAACCATTTCTGTATGAACCACGCTTTGTGCACGGGGCATTGTCATGCTGAAACAGGAAATGGCCTTTCCCAAACTGTTGCCACAAAGTTGGAAGCACAGAATCGTCTAGAATGTCATTGTATGTTGTTGCGTTAAGATTTCCCTTCACTGGAACTAAGGGGTCTAGCCGAACCATTAAAAACAGCCCCAGACCATTATTCTTCCTCCATCAAACTTTACAGTTGGGGCAGGTAGTGTTCTCATGGCATCCGCCAAACCCAGATTTGTCCGTCGGACTGCCAGATGGTGAAGCGTGATTCATCTCTCCAGAGTCCAATGGAGGCTAGCTTTACATCACCAGCCGACGCTTGACATTGAGCAAGGTGATCTTAGGCTTGTGTGCGGCCATAGAAGCCCATTTCATGAAGCTCCCAACAAACAATTATTGTGCTGACGTTGCTTCCAGAGGCAGTTTGGAACTTGGTAGGGTGTTGCGCACTTCAGCCCTCGGCAGTCCTGTTCCGTGAGCTTGTGTGGCATACCACTTCGCGGCTGTGCCGTTGTTGCTCCTAGACATTTACACTTCACAATAATAGCACTTACAGTTGACCGGGGCAGCTCTAGCAGAGCAGACATTTTACAAACTGACATGTTGGAAGATGACATCCTATGACGGTGCCATGTTGAAAGTCACTGAGCTCTTCAGTAAGGCCACTCAACTGCCAATGTTTGTCTATGGAGATTGCATGCCTGTGTGCTCAATTGTATACACCTGTCAGCAACTGGTGTGATTGAAATAGCCAAATCCACTACTTTGAATGTGTGTTCAAATACTTTTGAGTATATATAGTGTATGTCAATATATCAAAACCACAAAGTGTAGAAATACATTCTAAATCAGCTAGTGATCAAAGTAATAGAATATTTTGTACATTACTGTTGTCAGAGAGAGGGAAAGAGACAGAGACAGATGTAGAGGGAGATTGAAGAGATGAGAGAAAGATCTCAACTGAATTCATTTCACTTTTGTAGGGTTTTCATTTCCCACACTAGACAGAAGTACAAATAAAGGGTGAACACGAAGTCAGCATGGAGTGCCCTTGCCTGGTAGGCTTCCCAGCAAACCCTGCCATCAGTCACAAACTACAGGTGATTACTCACATTCTGAAGCTGCCATCTTACATTTTGTAAATAAATAGCAATATCGTCTACTGACACAATGTCCGGTGAGAGAACCATTGAATTCCCATTTAATTACTAAAGCCTGCTCGAAAGTGTGAGACACACAGTGTGGTATTGTCCCCAGTCTGGGGTAATTTAGAGCAGATGTGTCTAGTATCCTCTGTGTCAACATGAAGCTAATCGTTAGTGTTTGTTAGCTTTTTTTCACGGGTATGAATATCCCTCGAATACTGTTGCCTGTGCGAAGCCTCCTCATTATCCTGCCTAATGAGAAAGAAATTAGAGGCCAGATGACTCTATCAGACTGCACTATTGGAGGTAGAACATAGGGGGCAGCATGTGGTGTCACATAGCTGACTCTAATTTTAGCTTATTTTTATTCTTCCCAGAAACCATTATGCTTGGATGAAATTGCAGAATTCATCAACATCAAATGCTCAATCACATGCAGCTACCACGTTTCTCAAAAACTCTGTTAAATATCTGCGCCGAATTAGGATTTAGAAAATGTCTGCAGAAAGAATGAGGTGTCAGCTATAACATGACACTTTGAGTTTGAAAAGTGGTATTTTGGTTATTGAACTACAGTAGGTGAAGCAGATAACGGAATTACAGTAATGGATTTCATCATGGGTCCCTGATCTGTATTATACGGAAATGCATAATTATGGATGTGAATAGATTTTTTTTTTTGCATATTTGGGTATTATTCTACACACTGGTTATTATTGTAATGAGCTCCTTAATAAGACCTAATTTGGTTAGTCCGAACCGCACCAAATCTAAAGCAATCAGAGAAGTCTATGTTCCACAAGTTTGGACATCAGCGCACAGTAGACTACAGTACAGCATATTAGAGTTCAGTACAGTAGTAAAGTAGATATGTTCAGTACAGTACAATACAGTACATTATACTGTACTCTACTATAGTATTCTCTACTGTACTGTACTGATTTACTGCACTGTTCTCTACTGTGCTGTGCTTTGCTGTACTGTACTGTCCAAACTTGTGAAACATAGACGTTTATGATTGGTTCAGATTCTGTCCGGCCAGGGCAGACTGACCCAATTTCAACTACTTTTCAAAGTCCATTGACGTCTAGTGTCAGTCGGTGCTCAGTGGGTGGGGATGTTTGTTACAGTAAATGGAAAGTGGGTAGGTGGTAGGTGTCAGGAAGAGCTGGGAGAGGTGTCATTAACTAAAGAGAGTGAGAAGAGAGAGAGAGACAGTGATAGGGAGGAGTTGTCCAGACCATTTTTTACAGTCTTACTTTGACCACCAAATAACAGAAAGAGGGTGAAAAAAAGAGTTATGAGTTGAACATAACAGTATGCCAGTGGAAGGGAGGACAGTAGCAGGTGACCCAACTATGTTTTGTGACTATGAACTCCAAGTCAATTTCCGTCTTTTAATCCCTTAATAAATCATAAACCTTTATAAATAATTGAAAAATGTATAAATCAATTACCTTTACTTGTTACTTCTGTGAACTGTCATTATCCTCCCTCCTCGTTTTTTGGCAGAAAAGCCTTCTGGTACATGTGAACTTTCATGTGCCTTAATAACAAACTTGTATGTCATCTGTAAATAAGAATAAAATTGTTAAATTATGAGCCTAGTTGGTTTAGCCACAGAATAAGACAGCAATCTTTACACTAACCATGGTTGGCTGAGATAATGAGTGGGCTGGATATGCCGAGAGATGAGTTCGGATTAGTATATAGCACGCTTCTGTCTATTTGAGCTGGTCAGTGTGCGTAGGTAATCCTGTCAAACGCAGCTTTTTTTAAGTGCATTGTGTAGTAGAACTGCATAAGTGTTGCTCTCCACTTTCTGGAGGACCGAGTTTTGAAATCAGTGGAATTAGAGTATGATAGCTAAGGAAATGGAGAAAACACCTGCCTCCGGATTACATCTTCAAACTAAGGGCAACCATGGCATCCGTGACAGGAAGAAGCATCCATCCCTGATGTATATGGGTAAGATAGTCTAGCTAGCTACATTTTCAGATATTACAAGTTTCTAATTTGATTAAAGTGTCCTGTTAGCTAGGCAGCTAACATTAGCTGGCTGGCTTGCTAGCTAACATTACATGTATGACCTTATTATTCGTATCTCAGAGCCGTTTGCTTTGCTTTGCTAGTTATAGCCTAATGTTAGCTAGCTAACATTGAACCTGGTTGGTTAGCTACCTGCAGATTCATGCAGGGTAGTAATGTCATGAGTTGATATTATGGTTCATTGTTTACCTATCTAGCTAGCTAGCTACATCTCGTAACGTCATGCGTTGGGATTATGGTTAATTGTTTACCTAGCTACATCTCCACTAAAGACTCCACTACACAAGTAACCATTTCAATAGAATGTCACTGCGACAACTGTTGCTAGATATGGCTGGTAAATTTGCTCTGGCTGTCTACTCAGAGCACTCTGAGTGTGCCAGACCACATAATAACTGCCGAATTTATGAACGCTCAACACCCATTGAATATGACCGGTGTGCGTAAACGTTGACAAAAAAATGTAAATTGTTGCTAGCAGCACAGTTGCAGTCACCAACGCTCTGGATAACATAAAACAGCCTAACCAGCTCTGTTAGGGTGAGTTAAATGGTCAGTGAGCTGTTCTCTCATTTGTGTCTGGAAGTAGCAAACAAGATAGCCAACGTTAGCCAGTTAGCTTGGGTGCTTGACTATTGTTGTTAGGACAGAACGCTCGGATAAACCCTTAAAGAGATGGGTGGGGCCAAAGCTTAAGAGGGTGTGAATAATACTGAATGGGTGTAGACAAAGAAGAGCTCTCCAGTAGGTACCAAAACATTCAAAGGCGATTACAAGTTTGTGGACTTTCAAATCAGAATTTCTTTCCTGTTGTTCCTCAAATGCAGTGTACGATATACAGTTGAAGTCGGAAGTTTACATACACCTTAGCCAAATACATTTCAAATCAATTCCTGACATTTAATCCTAGTAAAAGTTCCCGGTCTTAGGTCAGTTAGGATCACCACTTTATTTTAAGAATGTGAAATGTCAGAATAATAGTAGAGAGAATGATTTATTTCAGCTTTTATTTATTTCATCACATTCCCAGTGGGTCAGAAGTTTACATACACTCAATTAGTATTTGATAGCATTGCCTTTAAATTGTTTAACTTGGGTCAAATGTTTTGGGTAGCCTTCCACAAGCTTCCCACAATAAGTTGGGTGAATTTTGGCCCATTCCTCCTGACAGAGCTGGTGTAACTGAGTCAGGTTTGTAAGGCCTCCTTGCTCGCACACACTTTTTCAGTTCTGCCCACACATTTTCTATAGGATTGAGGTCAGGGCTTTGTGATGGCCACTTCAATACCTTGACTTTGTTGTCCTTAAGCCATTGTGCCTCAACTTTGGAAGTATGATTGGGGTCATTGTCCATTTGGAAGACCCATTTGCGACCAAGCTTTAACTTCCTGAATAATGTCTTGAGATGTTGCTTCAATATATCCACATAATTTTCCTGCCTCATGATGCCATCTATTTTGTGAATTGCTCCAGTCCCTCGTGCAGCAAAGCACCCCCACAACATGATGCTGCCCTCCCCGTGCTTCACAGTTGGGATGGTGTTCTTCAGCTTGCAAGCTTCCCCCTTTTTCCTCCAAACATAACAATTGTCATTATGGCCAAACAGTAAACATTTTGTTTCATCAGACCAGAGGACATTTCTCCAAAAAGTACAATCTTTGTCCTCATGTGCAGTTGAAAACCGTAGTCTGGCTTTTTTATGGCAGTTTTGGAGCAATGACTTCTTCCTTGCTGAGCGGCTGTTCAGGTTGTGTCGATATAGGACTCGTTTTACTATGGATATAGATACTTTTGTACCTGTTTCCTCCAGCATCTTCACAAGGTTCTTTGCTGTTGTTCTGGGATTGATTTGCACTTTTCGCACCAAAGTACATTCATCTCTAGGAGACTGAACGCGTCTCCTTCCTGAGCGGTATGACGGCTGCGTGGTCCAGTGGTGTTTATACCTTCGTACTATTGTTTGTACAGATGACCGTGGTACCTTCAGCTATTTGGAAATTGCTCCCAAGGATGAACCAGACATGTGGAGGTCTACAATTTTGTTCTGAGGTCTTGGCTGATTTCTTTTGATTTTCCCATGATGTCAAGCAAAGAGGCACTCAGTTTGAAAGTTGGCCTTGAATTACATCCACAGGTACACCTCCAATTGACTCAAATGATGTCAATTAGCATATCAGAAGCTTCTAAAGACATTACATAATTGTCTGGAATTTTCCAAGCTGTTTAAAGGCACAGTCAACTAAGTGTTTGTAAACGTCTGACCCACTGGAATTGTGATACAGTGAATTATAAGTGAAATAATCTGTCTGTAAACAATTGTTGGAAAAATTACTTCTGTCATGCAGAAAGTAGATGTCTCAACCGACTTGTCAAAACTATAGTTTGTTAACAAGAAATTTGTGGAGTGGTTGAAAAACTAGTTTTAATTACTCCAACCTAAGTGCATGTAAACTTCCGACTTCGACTCTACCATTGTGTAGCTCTATGTCTGCTTTTATCCGATATTTAAAAAACAAAATGTTGCTCCATAAGACCGAATCAACATGGTCGGTCACATATGTTTGTCAAATAAACCCTTCTTCCACACCCTGTTGCCTGGTGAATATATCTGGAATGGTGTCTCAGAGCATGGTATTGTAGCCTCTATACATGTCCAAATACATTCATTGCTAGTTCATATCATAACTGACAGGAGAGGTAGAGCTGAGGAAGATGCGCGGCCACTCAGCCTGTCCCCTAGTGATACTTCAGAAAGTTATACATCTCGCTTTATCAATTTGCCAACATGATTACCAGCAGATGTTGTCACGTTCTGACCTTAGTTCCTTTATTTATGTCTTTGTGTTAGTTTGGTCAGGGCGTGAGTTGGGGTGGGTAGTCTATGGTCTTTTTTCTATGTTGTGTTTATGTGTTTGGCCTGGTATGGTTCTCAATCAGAGGCAGGTGTCGTTCGTTGTCTCTGATTGATAATCATACTTAGGTAGCCTGTTTTCCCCATTTTAGTTGTGGGTGATTGTTTCTGTCTCTGTGTAATTACCAGACAGAACTGTTTCGTTTTCGTTCGTTCTACTTGTTATTTTGTTTTTGATGTTCAATGTTAATAAATTATCAACTTGGACACGTACCACGCTGCATATTGGTCCGATCCTTCATACTCCTCGTCAGAGGAAGATGAATTTCGTTACAGATGTGTCCAGTGTGTGGCCTCATACCACATCAGCAAGTCGTGCGTGGATAAGCTTTTTAAACATACAGCAATAAACATATAGTGAGAAAAATAACTTTCTCTAGTCTGGAAGTCATTTACAGTTGAAGTCGGAAGTTTACATACACTTAGGTTGGAGTCATTAAAACTTGTTTTTCAACCACCACAAATTTCTTGTTAACAAACTATAGTTTTGGTAGGTTAGGACATCTACTTTCTGCATGACAGAAGTAATATTTCCAACAATTGTTTATAAATACAAGTTCAATCTGTACTTCAATGCACATATGGTGTGCATTATAAAACAAGGAAGAAAGACAAGGTGGGGAGAGAGGTGTAGAATACAGAAAGGGAAATAGGTAAGAACAGCGGCAGACAGCATATGATTCATTGAATTACAGTGCTACCCTAATAATCTCTCAGTTCATCACAATTGCGGTGTCTCCTAACCAGCCTTGGGCCCCCAGTTGGCCATAAGGTTATCTTAAGAGTGGGTAAGGTGGCAATGACGGGACTGGCTTCCTCTATCACATCAAAACATACCTGCAGACGAGTGACAGATGGAAAGAGAGAGAGAATGATTAAACCTTGTTTTTTTTATTCTAACATGGTCAGGAGGTGAAATGCAAAACTGACCTTGGATCATTAACTCTGGGACTACTACATCTCTGTCTGTATTTCAATGTAAAGCATCTCTTTAATAATACTTCCTGTTGACCCGACCAAGTGACATCTCACCTATGATCATGCTGTGCCCTATGTGTCAGCAAGTTCAGATGCGGGAGGGGTTCACCAAAACAGCTGATATAACCTAGAGGAATTAGGGAGAAGGGGGAGAGGGATGAAGTGAAGAAGTGAGACTGTTATTGTGTGTGTGTGGTCTCACCTAGTGTCTAAAAGTGGCTACAGACTACTTTATGCTGAAAAACAGACACATGAGGACAAACAATAATAGATATGTCAATAGAAGATGTGACGCAGACACCTATCGGAGTGTATCTGAAACATTTTAATATAGAGGGCTGTGTGTCTCACCACTTGGATATTGCAAGGCTAACCCCCAGGGAAATCATGACTTGGCAGCACAGATAGCAACAGATAGTCCAGTGAAAATGGCTGTGTTTATTTGGTGTAGATCTGAAAATTAGCAGCTGACATCTGAAGGGTTTTTAAATGAATGCATGTAAGACAGGTTCCATGTACAACAAGACAAGCATGGATGTTATTATTATGAAGTTATTTTTATAGATATGAAAACAATAACTGAGATATGACCGTTCAATCTAAAGCAGCAGATGTCATTTTTAGGATACGTCAATACAGCCCAGTGCTGCTTATCTGAGATGCCATCTTCGTAGGTGTCAGCTTTGACTTCCTTTGTGTCGAAAAAAAGTTGCTTTCAGAACATTTATTTTTGATTGAAAACAAAAAAGGTTTTGCTCTTGACAAAAAGACACAAATGTACCTGCATAGCATATAATAATTTGCCTGTGAATAACCACACTTTCCTACAAACGTGCTACTGTATGCAGAATTCTTAACGCATAACCGAAGATGCTGCCATATCCTACCACCACTTCCACAAGCCACTCAGGAGCAGAATGATGACGCGTGGAAGAGGGACAGGAATGAGATGGGAACAACAATTTGTTGCAAGTAGGGGAACAATAGACTATTCAACCTATTATTCAACCACTAAAGAATAGTCTAATAGCCGAGCTAGGTGTGGAAAAAAAAATCTCCTATCAGACCAGATTTTCCCGAATGACCAAGGGGTCAAATAAGTTACCTTACACGTTATGTTGGCTGACAATTTGTTAGCTCTGCTGTCATTACGAACCACATAGCATATCATTACAGCAGTATGAACCGGTATGTCAGCTAGCTAACTAACGTTAGTAGTTATACATCAAACTTGCCAGTATATTATTATAGGCTATCTAACTACCCAAGGTTTATTGACTATATTATTCTTGTCATTCTTAGCTCAGCTAAATGGTATAGTCGTTGTGCTTTCTCAATGTACATTCGGGTACATTCGTAAATTCGCTATGGCTATCTATAGGCTTGAATGAGTCAAAATTCACCCAAGGCTGAAAAACGGCTTAAAGAACGTTGGCTAAACTGGAACACTACCGCAAGCCCATAGCAAATTAATGGAACCGAACGTTCACAGAGCCTGTTTTGACTGGAGTGATAACATTAAAACTGTATGTCTTTTAATTTTACCACTACAATCTGTTCATCGGACGAAACTGTAAAAAAACAACTTGTGTAGAAAGTAAACATCCGCACCTCGATGGTGTCAACTGTGCAATGAAAAAATAGGGGAAAAATCAAACGTATATTTCTGGTCTAGCGATCGATGACAAGCGAGCTCGCTGCCCAGACTTACAAAGAGGACTAAAATGGTGTCTGTGTAACAGTTTTGCTTCCGTCCCTCTCCTCGCCCCTACCTGGGCTCAAACCAGGGACCCTCTGCACACATAGACAACAGCCACCTTCAAAGCATAGTTACCCATTGCTCCACAAAAGCCACGGACCTTACAGAGCAAAGGGAACAACTACTTCAAGGTCTCAGACCGAGTGACACGCTATTAGCGCGCACCCCGCTAACTAGCTAGCCAAAAAAATCTAAATATACACATTGCGAGATATTTGGCGAAATAGACAGACATGCCTATATTTCCCCAATAGGACACAATGGGAAGACCGCAGAGTTCCAATATTATTGGAACTGGCCTTCTGTAGACTAGTTGAGTATCTGGAGCATCAGCATTTGTGGGTTCGATTACAGGCTCTAAATGGCCAGAAACAAAGAAATTTATTCTGAAACTCGTCAGTCTATTCTTGTTCTGAGATATGAAGGCTATTCCACGCGAGAAATGGCCAAGAAACTGAAGATCTCGTACAACGCTGTGTACTACTCCCTTAACAGAACAGCGCAAACTGTCTCTAACCGGAATAGAAAGAGGAGTGGGAGGCCCGGTGCACAACTGAGCAAGAGGACAAGTACATTAGAGTGTCTAGTTTAAGAAACAGACGCCTCACAGGTCCTCAACTGGCAGCTTCAGCAAACAGTACCCGCAAAACACCAGGCTCAACGTCAACAGTGAAGATGCAACTCTGGGATGCTGGCCTAGGCAGAGTTCCTCTGTCAAGTGTCTGTGTTCTTTTGCCCATCTTAATCTTTTATTTTTATTGGCCAGACTGAGATATGGCTTTTTCTTTGCAACTCTGCCTAGAAGGCCAGCATCCCGGAGTCGCCTCTTCAATGTTGACGTTGAGACTGGTGTTTTGCTGGTACTATTTAATGAAGCTGCCTACTGTATGTAGATATTGCATAAAAAATCTGCCGTTTCCAGCTACAATAGTCATTTACAACATTAACAATGTCTACACTGTATTTGGGGTGGCAGGTAGCCTACTGGCAATGGGCCAGTAACCAAAAGGTTGCTAGATCTGATCTGACAAGGTAAAAATAGTTATACACCTGAATAAGGCAGTTAACCCACTGTAAAAAAGAATTTGTTCTTAACTGACTTGCCTATTTAAATTCAAATTAAAAAGTCTGATCAATTTGATGTTATTTTAATGGAAGTGCTTATTTTCAAAAACAAGGACATTTCAAAGTGACCCCAAACTTTTGAACGGTAGTGTATATATTATTTTTATTCCGGACTCACAGTGTCACAGTGTGCTCCCTCTCCGGCCTCCAGGTCACCAGGCTGCTCGTTGTGGCGCACACCTGTCACCATCGTTACGTGCACCTACGCGTCATCAGACTCACCTGGACTCCATCACTTCCATGATAACCGTCCCTATATATGTCACTCCCTTTGGTTCCTACCCCAGGCATGATTGTTTCTGTTCCAGGGTCATGTCTGTGTGTTGTTTGTGTTTCTTGTTTTGTGTTATGTTGTGTTTCTTTATTAAAACACTCACTCCTTGAACTCGCTACCTGACTCTCAGAGCACATCTTTACACTCAGGTCCAGAAGCTAATTTCCTGCAGTTCTATCAATTTCGCTATGTGGTTTTGTACCGTGTATTTATATACCGTATTCTCGACATGGCTCATTCTAATATTTCTACTACTGTACATTACATTTTAGTTACACTGTTTATACATACCACATATGAATTTATATATTGGATTCTTGACTCTGTCTCCTGTTCTACATATCATTCATAGTATATCTTGTGTATTTACAGTTACAGTGCTATTTGACATTTCTTGATTTCTTGTTGTTCTTTCAGTTTTTTTGTTTTTTTCATTGAGTGTTTGATATTTTACTGCATTGATAGACGCTAGTAACGTAAGCACTTCGTTGCACCCTCTGTAACATCTGTTAAACTGTGTACGATACCAATAAACTTTGATTCAATTTTTTTATTCAAATTTTCTCAAACCATGGACATAATCCTAATTCAAGATGGCAACTGTGGGTCGGACACGCCTCCGACCACGCCCATACCATGCAGCCTTAAAGAACGACTGAATGCTCATTAAGAAAAATGAGATTGCAGTCTGACCGCAATCACCACAGCTGTGTATCCTGTGTTAGTGGGCAAGTGAGCATTGTCGAAATCAAAACCCAACCCCTAAGGAAGTCATGATGAATTAATTTACAAAACTTAGTTTTGGACGAGACTGACTTTACGAACGAAATTATCCTATTTACACGTGTTCAAATTTGACACTAGAATAAATATTTCTGACTAATATCGATGCAGTTTTCTATCAGATTAGTTTGTTTATTTCCTTTCTGTTGTGCTTTTAAGGTCTACTGCCTAATAGGCTATTATCATCACAATACAGTGTGTTTACATGCCAAGTGCATACATAACACATTATTTTCATGGTTTTTAGGGCAATGTTTCATTTCATTTTCACATTATGCCCCATAGGGCAGCGCACAATTGGCCAAGCGCCATCCAGGTAGGCCGGGGTAGGCCGTCATTGTAAATAAAAATGTGTTCTTAACTGACCTACCTAGTTAAATAAAAGTTAAATAAATAAAACATGCTTTCATAGTACTGCATGTTAAAATGTGACCAGACCAGGAAAAACACTGGGACTTATTAGTACCAGGTCAAGTGGTCAGAAAAAACTCCCCAAACCCATGTGAACAGCGCATGTATAAAGGACGTCATGCTGCTAGCTTAGCGAGTACCACTTCCTCCTCAGCTCATACCTTGATTCAAACCCAGGACATCTGCCTTGCTAGCACATGTGACCACCCTCCTGAAGCATCTTACATGTGCCACACATACCTAGCTAAGATGGACTCTACAGAATTGGTAACCTATTATCTAAGCATTCCGAGTACGTGTGTTGATGTTTACACCACTGCTTGCCTGAGGGAACAAAGTTAATAGCATTGTTGTAATTATCCTCATCTGAAATCCAATCCTCCATCATTTCTGAGCCTATATTAGAGAAACAACTGCCAGTAATAAAATGGAAATTTGATTGACAAAATGTTGCCTTCGCAGACATAGCCATCTCATGGTCGACTGTGCCAGGTGTGTAATGAATGACTCTAATTGCAAAGTTGTTTACCAAACTGCAAATTTGCTCTCCTCTGTCTGGCACCACTGGACATAGTGCTGTAATCTACTGAGTAAATGCAAGCCTTCTGCGTGGTATAAAACACAAATTTTAATTTTATAGATGGCTCTGAGACTGTTTTATTCAACATCACCAGTGTGTTCCTTTACCCATGAAAACGGAGGTAGAGTCCCATGGGAAAATAACTCAAAATAAAATGTGAACCATTCAGAACTCCGAGATTTCCAGTAGTCTGCTAATCTGCTCTAATGAAGAGGTGTAAATTGGGTGTGACTATGACAGTGGAGCAATTGGCTAAAATGAAATAGTGTGCATCTAGAGCTAGGTTCAACAACCCTACATCTCTTACTAATTCAAGAGGAACCGAACAAAGCCTGCACAGGTTTTCATCTTTCAAGAGGCGGGAGGTAGCATGAAATGGCTCAGCTACAGTGTAGCTGTGAAGAGTTCTGGTCGAGTTGCTCTGGAAACTTCATGGTTGACCACACACGGGCGTTGGATGACAGGAGGAGACTACAGTACATATTTAGTCTCAGCTCAGTGAGTCTGCGCCCTCCATGGCAGAACTAGTACTCCTTGGTTGGGACTAATACAGAGACTTTGCCCATTTATCTGCACTCCTGCTGCATGAATATGCTAATGAATGTCCCTGTAAAATGATATGTTGTTATGTCTTTGGAAGACTAAATAACGGAATCACTTTCCCTCTGCTGATTTGTGAGCTGGTGTGTTTGTGAATGTTTATTAGCTATCGGGTCAAATGTATACATTTTTCCTCCTCATAACAGGGCAATGGAGCATTCATTTTAGAATATGAATATTTGAGCTGAGGTGGAAAGAGAGTTGGGCCCTGACAGAGAGAAGCTGAATTGCACTGGATGGTGGAAAGAGAAAATGAGCTGTTAATTTCTCTCATGATTGATATTGGGTCATGGGATAGGTTTAGAACTCTGAAGTAATAATGCAATAAGACGTCTGTTAGACTGACATGTCTTTTAGCAATAAGCGTGTCTACCTCATAACTGAACTTGTTGTTTTTGAGCAATATTGTCATTATCTAGCTAATAACGGGGGCCTCAAGTGAAATAAAAATGGGCAGGTGTTTTAGAAATGCCAGAGACGATTTCTTGTCCAAGTCCGCACCTGACTGAATGCAGTATCTTACCTCCCAAACCCGCAGCCTAACAGTAACAACTCTGTACCACCACCAAACTTGAGATAACAATGCTTGAACCCAAGTAGGCTGGACTCAATGCAGTGGCAATTTTAGCATGTAAATCTTGGTGTGGGGGAAAAAGTAAGTGGAATGCATGTCAGCAAAGCCACTACACTACACAGCACTAAACAATACATCAATTGTACAATAACTGTGACAAACGGTGCCCACAAACTGTTAGGGCCTACAGAAAGCTGCCCCAACAGCAGTCCCAACATCTTACCACTGCTACACCTGGCTATCAGCGGCGCCTTGTCTGGCAGTGAAATGTTTTTTTCAGGCTCATTTATTGCCTTTAAAAAAAACGTAGCTGATATGGCTGACTTGCTTAAACAAATGTGGTTTCTACTGACAATTGAGATGTACAAACTATGGCATAAGGGGACGACAAGTGGAAAAGAGGTCATCCGTAATTTCGATTAAGACAATGAGGACGGCCGTAACGTTAGGACGGCCGTAACGTTAGGACGGCCGTAACGTTAGTCAATATGACTATTTGTTTAGCACTTTTAAAATGTACAGTGTCATGACGTTGGCCTGGAGGTAGGTTTATGACAGTCATAAATACCTCTTCCCCCATTTTTCCTCTCTCTACTCACCCTACTCACCCTACTGATGTTACATTTGCAAACCCCTTTGGTTAAAATAGAGATTCTGGGAAAATCAGAAGGTGGGGGAAATTAACTATATTCTGGTAATCTGACCAATTGAACATATGCGGTGGTACTTAATGAATATGATGTCAGTTCGGTTGTCATCTGAGACATTCTCATCAATGATAAGATGACATAAACTCTACAGTGGAAAGTCTACACATCAGAGTTATCGGATTTATATGGAATTTTTGTTCAATTTAAATGTTTGAATATGAAATTATTCGTGATGGGATGAAATGTGATTTTAGCTTCTAAAATGTGAGATTTGGGTTTTCATAAGGTTAGGGCTATGCCCCTGTGAAGGGACATGGGCTATAAAACTTTTCAAACACGCCCTCCTCTCCCTTCCTATATAAAGCCTTGACGACAATGTAACCTCATGTTCCGAGGATGTGAGGATGACGGTCCGAAGTCAGAATGGTACAGATAATAACTACAGAATGAAGCCAACATCAGCGTGAGCTTTGGTTGCGAGTGGTATGAACTTTTAACTCTTATTCACTACAGAAGTGATACCTCCTAGCCATTGAGTTAGCAACAGCAGCTGCAAATGCAGGTTAGGAAGGAATAGACAGAGTATCCCATCTGCCACACAACGACATTACTACAACATATCCAATTTACCAGCAGAGACATTCTTCAAAGCACAAAGTACTCGGTTGGGCAATACGGCATTCCATCTACCACCAGCCTACCGAAGCGCAGCTCAGAGTAAATATTTAATGGATTTTCCTTTTCCAAATGGGTGGTAATTTAGAATGCATAAGATTCTGTATTTACGATAGCACAGCTTCGCCCTTTGTTCCTCAGTCTTCCCGCTCTTTCACTCAAACCCAGCCCTTTTCTTTTGTGTAACCATCTGTCATATCTGTTCCGCCCACTAGGGACGTTTTCCTTTATGACGTAATTTGTAATCAAGTTATGATTTATGTGTATGTGTAATTCTGTGTGATTAGTTGGGTATTTATTAAATAAATAATTAAACCCAATTTTGTATTGCTGATTCAACTTGTTCGCCAGGGTTCGTGCAGATAACCAAGAATTTACAACTTTCAGATGAGACTGAATTAAGATGACGATTAATATTGACTGCTATTGATGTAAAATATTACTACGTCTTTAAGAGTTTATTCGGAAGATAACAGCTCTATAAATATTCTTTCATGGTGCCCCGACTCTTTAGTTAATTACATTTACATGATTAGCTCAATCAGGTAATATTAATTACGGAGAAATTATTTTATAGAATAGCATGTCATATCACTTAATCCGATATAGCCAAAGACACGACAACAGCGGCAGAATTCAGAACATGGGCCATTCTTACAGTGCTCTCCCTGTAGGGTAAATAAAGGGGGCATATAAGCAGACAATGAAAGCTCTTACAATATTTGATTATTGCATTTCTCTAAAACAGGTTATAGGCTACAGTAGAACAGTCAGAACATTAGGTGAAATTAAGAGGGTTAAATAGACCAAATTATTAGTGAGAGGCAAATGGGCTACTTCAATGATGTTGTTACATAGTGGATTGAAGAGTCATGTGGAACAAGTTTTTGTCAGTATAATGCATAGAGATACAGTTATGGGATGGTGACTGTGCAAAAACAATTTATCGATATGTGAGAACTTGACAATTTGTATATGTCTATGGGTCACATGTCTCAACACTACTGTTATTGATTAGATTAATCAATTGAGTTAATGTGGCCTGAAGAGAATGATAATGAATGTGAATGCCATGCAGTGTGCTCATTTGAGTCCAATAATGGATCGTATAGCCTAATTAGTTTAGGAATAAACACATTTTCATAATTTTCTGCTGTAATTAATCTTATGGGCACGAAGGCCTGAACCACAGAAATAACCTCTCCAGGGCTGGAACATCAGCTACCTCTGCATGCAACACAATGCCTGGAAAATAGACATCGGAATGACTTGCAGTGGATGCAGGCACATTATGTTATGTTAAATGTGTTCCGTGACATCATGGAGAACCCCATAGTTCCCATCCTAAGCTGTGACGGGATCCCTTTTGAGTCACTAAACAGATAAGGGTTTTACAGTGCCACTGGCACTCACAGTGGTTTATCAGGACCATAGGGAAACCGTATCCCCTGGGTCTTACCTATCACACACTATCATAGTGATCTGATCTTACTTATAGGACACGTCAACGTTGACACCTTTTACGCAATGACTTTCACCAGTGAACAGATTAATTAAAAGCTTTTTGCACAGAGACAGCAAAAGAAACAGCCTCTACAATAAACATTTAGACATCTTCATGCTATTCGTAGTGTGAGCAGTCCACCATATCGTTTCCTGTTGCTTGCAAAATCATTACTGATGTCACTTTTATGGATACACTTTTTATGGAGCCATGCACCCTCCAAGTGGTTTAATTGTTACGGATAATTTAATGGACAACAAAAGAAGAACAGAAAGCTGCACATCCATCTGACTATAAGGTGAGGAGACGAGAGCTCCAGAGCTAACAAACTCCTGGAAGACCAGAGAGCCAGCCACCCTGGGGCTCCGGATCGCTCAACAATATCAACACAGCTGATTGGCCAGTGCCTGGCTTTGATCTGCCTCCTGACCATCTTGTTTTATTTCACACAACAGATAAAAGGCAGGCTAAAGTTGGTGTCAGGTCAATGGTTCATTTACCAAAGGGTGTATAGAAATGTTAAGACTTGTCCTACTAGGTTAGAGTTGGAGCAGGGTGTTGACGTGAGGAGGATGTGCATGGTTGATGTGCTTCCAATGATCACCAAAGGTATCCCACAAATCCTGCACTTACAAAATATAGTCTACTGTATTTATTATGTATAACACAGTGAAATACACTCAGTGGCCCGTTCGCGAAAATGGTTAGCTCCTGCAGATAGTGAGTCACTGTACAGTAAAGCAGGGAGACGGGCATCAAGGTCATTCAGTTACTGTTCGATTGAACGTTAGAATGGGCAACTTTGAGTGAGGTATGATTGTCAGTGACAGGAGGGCCAGTTCCAGTATCTCAGAAACGGCAGGCCTCCTGGGCTTTTCACGCACGACAGTGCTTAGCGTTTACAGAGAATGGTGCGACAAAAAAAAAACATCTAGTCAGCAGCAGTCCTGTGGGCGAAAACAGCTCGATGACGAGAGGTCGAAGGAGAATGGAACGCACAACTCGTCGGCCCTTGTCACAGATGGGCTATTGCAGCAGACGACCACAACGGGTTCCACTCCTATCAGCTAAAAACAAGAAGTAGCGACTCCAGTGGGCACTCGATCACCAACACTGGACAATTTAGGAGTGGAAAAACATTGCCTGGTCCGACGAATGCTGGTTCCTGTTGCGTTATGCTGATGGCAGAGTCAGGATTTGGTGTAAGCAGCATGGGTCCATGGCCTCATCCTGCCTGGTGTCAATGTTCCAGGCTGGCGGAGATGGTGTAATGGTGTGGGGAATGTTTTCCTGGCACACGTTAGGTCCCTTGATACCAATTGAGCAACATTCAAGTCCGACCCAGTACTAGATAGGTGTACCTAATAAACTAAGTGCCACTGAGTATATATTTCTTATTTTCTGCAATATTCCCAGTTATGAACACAGCCTTCACTTACCAGTCATCAAAGGCCTTTAACAGTTGACAAACAGCCTCATGAAATAGATTTCATTTATCTAATTGATTTAATTGGATGGTAAATTATATAACGTAGATGTACATGTGGATATTTCTATACACAAAGCAAATCTAAAGCTTTACAACCTTATTTTCTCTAAATCTCATGTGTACGCGGTCTAAGACAGGATTTCAGCAGACCCTTAACATCTACACGAGTTGAAAGATGTAAGAATTACCAGAACCAAGCTGCCGATGTTGTTTTTCAAACTGCTCTGGTGCCTCATTTGTAGAGAAGCTCTAAGCGATTGGTGAACTGAGTCTGTGGGGCGTGGCTCCTTTTTGAAGGCCAGGCATCACTTTGAAGGACACATTTCCCGAGACCGCACGGTCCCTTACCTATAGATAGAGGAGGAAATCAAATCTAGTGACCATAATGGTCTGCAACGTATCACTCAATGGCCCGAGTTCATTGAATGCTGACACAGGACACAGAGGTAACGGGTGGCGGTGGCACCGCTATGATGGCCTCACCTGAGAGAAGCAGCAGGCAGGAGGACTGTATGCTCATGAGGTCCTTGCCAAGGTCCTTCATGGAGGTAACAATGACTGCACTCCACTGTTCTCACTTGTCTATCAACTCTAAGTGAGTTTCCATTATCCTTGACTGTACAGTGGAGTGGTTTCAAAAGCTGATCCAATCAGTACTCTTGGCTGGCTTATCCCCTGTATTTGTTGTGGCGAGTACTCTTACAAAATGTTCGGAGCTGTGCATGGTGCTGATCCTGTCGCAGTACCATTAACAACATATAAATGGTATTTTTTTAAATTATGTTTCTCACGGGAATGTACACTCTCCTCATATGTCATACTGTAATAGAGAAAAGCAATATAGCAGGGGGGAAAAAAACCTGAACATATATTATTGACGAAGCCAACAGTTGTGAGTAAGCACTTCAATCAAGGTTGGACATTTAGCCATATAATTGTTTTAACAGCACAGACGGACTTGCCTGGAGTCATTCCAAAAAAAAATAAAAAAATAAAAGAAGCCTTCAGTAACTTCTACACTGCAGTATCCCCTGAATACCTGTTATAGTCCTTCTGATCCAGGCAGGTATCAAATAAGGCCATTTAAACTGCCACTGCTTGGTGCATATCTTCCCCTGGCAGTCCTAACACACAGATAATATTAATAAAGATTCATCTCAATTCAGTTTCGGTGGAGAGATGATAAGTGGCTGTGAAATGATTGGCTTTGAGGGCTGATGGTCATTTACAATGTATACGTTCTGTCAAAAGGGTTGTCTGTGGCCTTGATCTCAGAAAGAAAGGGGTATTTGGACGGATTGAGGAGAGAAGCAGTAAATGGCAAATCTGATATCAGTTCCTTCAAAGCACAATAATATGGTTTGTTTTATTCATCCCATTCTTTCTATCCAGTATCCCTCAAAACATATAATGTATGTTGTATAAGCTCAGTGTGTACTGTGTACAACAAGGAAACAAAGGACACATCAGTAATGCACAACTGAAGGCTTTCATTTTAACACATTCAAACACACATTGTTATTATGTCCAGACATTTATAGTAAATGCACAATAAGAATAAACATTGTAGATGCTACTTCTGTAATTCTATTTTTCATTAAATATTATTTGCTCAGTAGGATTTCCATTTGCAGTATGATATACAGTCCCCTCAGAAAGTATTCATACCTCTTGACCTATTCCACTTTTTATTGTGTTACAGCCCGAATTAAAAATGTATTCAATTTATGTTTTTCTCTCACCCATCTACACACAATACCACATAATGACAAAGGGAAATATGTTTTTAGACATATTTAATGAAATACAGAAATATATCAATTACAAAAGTATTCACACCGGAGTCAATACTTTGTAGAAACACATTTGGCGGCGATTACAGCTTTGAGTCATCTTGGTATGTCTGTATCAACATTGCACATCTGGATTTGGGAATTTTCTCCCATTATTACATGCAGATTTTCTCTAGCTCTGTTAAATTATATGGGGAGCGGCAGTGTACAGCAATCTTCAAGTCATTCCACAGATCTGGGCTTTGGCTGGGCGACTCAATGACTTTCACATTCTTGTTCTGAAGCCATTCTAGCATTTCTTTGGCCGTATGCCTGGGGTCATTGTCCTGCAGCTGAAAAGTATCCCTATAGCATGATGTTGTCACCACCATTCTTCAGGGTAGGGATGGTGTTAGTCGGGTGATGAGCTGTGCCTAGTTTTCTCCAGACATAGTGCTTTGCATTCAGGCCAAAGAGTACATGTTTTGTCTCATCAGACCACAGAATCATTTGCCTTATGCTCTCAGAGTCTTTCACATGCCTTTTTGGAAACTCCAGGCGTGTTGTCATGTGCCTTTTTCTCAGGAGTGGCTTCTGTCTGGCCGCTCTCCTATAAAGCCCAGATTTGTAAAGCACTATAGAGACTATTGACCTTCTGGCAGGTTCTCCCATCTCAGCCAAGGAACTCTGTACTTCTGTCAGTGGTCATCGGGTTCTTGGTCACCTACCTGACCAAGGTCCTTCTTGCCCGGTCTGGGTAGTTCCACATTTTCAATTTTCCAATGATGAGACCACTGTGCTCTTAGAAACTTTCAACACTCTAGAAATTGTTTTATACCCTTACTCGTATATATGTCTCATCACAATTCTATCTCAGAGATCTACAGACATGGACTTCATTGTATAGTTTCTGCTCTGACATGCACTGTCAACAGTGGGACCTTATGTAGACAGGTGTGTTTCTTTATAAATCATGTCCAAACAAATGAATTAGCAACAGGTGCACTCCAATAAAGTTGTAGGGAAATCTCAAGGAAGGTCAAAGGAAATTGGATGCCTCTGAGCTCAATTTGGAGTGTCACAGCAAATGGTTGTGAATACATACGTAAATGAGATATGTCTGTATTTCATTTCCAATACATTAGCTAAAATATCTAAAAACATGTTTTCACTTTGTCATTATAGGGTATTGTGTGTAGATGGGGGAGGAACAAAAATGTTATACATTTTTAATTCAGGCTGTAACACAACAACAACATGTGGAATAAGTCAAGAGGTATAAATACTTTCTGTAGCCATATGGAATAGACCAGGTATTTGGAATAGGCCTACCTTAAATATCTAGCTACTGATCTGAACAGTAATTTACTCTCAATGATAAATATTACATATTGATGATGGTCCTGACATAATCAGGTGACTTGTTGTCATTTACATATCAAATACTTTGCAATGTCCCAAACCAGTTTAAAGTGGCTTGACCAAACTACTTTACCTGGCCAGGAGTCTTTTTCTCTCAAATTTGCATTCATGGAAATTTGTTTTTCTGCCAATAGAATATTGCATTGCCAGCAGTGAAGAGGTTCAACAATAGAAAAGTAGTCTCTAGAAGTAACCACGTTTCCATCCACAGTTTTTATGTGAGTAAAGTCATATCAAATAAATAAAAATCACGACAGCTATGATGAAAATAAGACGTTTCGGTAAAATTGTATAAATGCCTTTTCCATAACCAAAATATTGTATTTTTAGCTGTTTGAAGCTGGTGCACAAAACTGAAAGTAAAGACACAAAAATGAAACTTAAGAACAGGAAGCATAGAAATAGCGCACATAGAACAGCTTCTTAGACTTGCTTTCAATGAGAATGACAGATCTATAATACGTCAGGTAGCCTAGTGGTTAGAGCATTGGGCCAGTAACCAGAAGGTTGCTGACAATCACTGAGCTGACAAGGTTCAAATCTGTCGTTTTCCCCTGAGCAAGGCCCCGGGTGGCGAAGATGTGGCTGTTGATTATGGCAGCCCCCCACAACTCTCTGATTCAGAGGGATTGGGTTAAATGCAGTAGATGCGTTCAGTTGTACCCATTCAGTTGTACAACTGACTAGGTATCCCCTTATTTCAATGTGAATTTGGTCGGGTAGCCCAAAAAGTTACATATTGCAATCACCAGAATCAGAGGTTATGCTACAGGACTGCTTTGCTAGCGCTGATTGGAATATGTTTTCAGACTCCGCTGATAACATTGATGAGGTAACCACCTCCATCATTGGCTTCATTAGAAAATGCATCGGCCAACATTGTCCCCATGGTGAGGGCACACTGCTTCCCCAATCAAAAGCCATGGATTAACACCAAGGTTGTCACTAAACTAAAGGACAGGGCTACCGCACACAGAGCTATCGTAGAGGACCCTGAGGCTAAGTCTGAGGACAGCAACAAGTACAAGAATTCCCTCTATGACCTCTGCAGGGTCAAAATATCCACATCAACAGGGTTGCAGTAGAGCAGGACAAGAGCTTCAAGATCCTCTGTGTCCAAATCACTAAAGACTTAAAAGGATCCAAATACACAAGCATAGTCTTGAAGAATGCGCGACAGCACCTCTACCCCCTCAGGAGGTTGAAAAGGTTTGGCATGGTCCCTCAAATACTCAAAGTTATACAGCTGTACCACTGAGAGCATCTTGACTGGCTGCATCACTGCATGGTATGGCAATAGCAAAACCCCCGAACGCATGGCGCTACAGAGGGTTGTGTGGACACCCCAGTACTTCACTGGGGCCGAGCTGCCTTCCAGGACATCTGTATCAGGCGGTGTGGAAGGAAGGCCCGGAGAATCGTTAAAGACTCCACCCACCCAAGCCAAAGACTATTCTCTCTGATTATGCATGACAAGCTGTATCGGTGCATCAAGTCTGACAACAACAGACTCTTGAACAGCTTCTATCCCCAAGCAATAAGAATTATAAATAGCTAACAAAATAGATACACAGACTATCTGAGTTAACCTTGTATCCTTGACATTTTATTTTTGCCCTGTCTCTATGCACACTCACAGGGCCCTTCACACTCACACACACACACACACACACACACACACACTCACTCCATTATCTGCTCACAAACACACATGCACATACATTTATACTGACTCTACACACACGCACACCTACTCACATACACACTGCTGCTACTCTGTTTATTATATATCCCCTTGCCTAGTCACCTTAACCCTATACATATCTACCTCCATCACCAGTATCCCTGCACATTGTAAATATGGTATTGAAACTGACCCTGTATATAGTATGCTTGCTTACTTATTGTGTTCTTCATATTTCTTCTTATTTTTTGTGTATTTCAATTAACAGGTGTGCCTTAAAAGTGAATTTGTGAAATGTCTTTCCTTCTTGCGTTTGAACCAATCAGTTGTATTGTTACAAGGTAGGGTGGTATACAGAAGATAGGCATATTTGGTAAAAGACCAAGTCAATATTATGGCAGGGACAGCACAAATAAGAAAGAGAAACGACAGTCCATCATTACTTTAAGACAGTTAATACGGAACATTTCAAGAACTTTGAACATTTCTTCAAGTGCAGTCACAAAAACCATCAAGTGCTATGATGAAACTGGCTCTCATGAGGACCACCACAGGAATGGCAGACCCAGAGTTACCTCTGCTGCAGAGAATAAGTTAATTAGAGTTACCAGCCTCAGAAATTGCAGCCCAAATAAATTCTTCACAGAGTTCAAGTAACATACACATTTCAACATCAACTGTTCAGGGGAGACTATGTGAATCAGACATTCATGGTCGACTTGCTGCAAAGAAACCACTACTAAAGGACACTAATATTAAGAAGATACTTGCTTGGGCCAAGAAACACGAGCAATGGACATTAGACCGGTGGAAATTTGTCTTTGTGAGACGCAGTGTGGGTGATCAGATGATCTCCGTATGTGTATTTCCCACCGTGAAGCATGGAGGTGGAGGTATATATATATAAAAAATATTTTTTTTAAATAATCTAAATCTGGGCGAAAATCTTTTAAAAAATTCAGAATGGCACAAATTCCCCGATATCAGGGTGCTCATGTCAACATGTTTGCTTTCAGAACATATTTGATCCCAAATTATAAGGGGGGGTGCTTTGCCAGTGACACTGTCAGTGATTTATTTCGAATTCAAGGCACACTTAACCAGCATGGCTACCACAGCATTCTGCAGCGATATGCCATCCCATCTGGTTTTCACTTAGTGGGACTACAGTATAATTTGTTTATCATCAGGACAATGTCTTCACTATTATTAAACAATGTGGAAAATAGTACAAATAAATAAAAACCCTTGAATGAGTAGGTGTTCTAAAACTTTTGATCGGTCCTGTACTTGTTGGTTGTTTTGCTCTAGGACGCCCACAGACCTCACAAAACTCATCTGAAGGTCCTCCGCTATCAGCTTAAAAAAAGACTGGAAGTATATATGGAGACTGTTTAATGCCAAAACTATGGTGTTAAATACATGTAAAAAATATATATATATATAATAATAATGGTTCCTGATCTTTCTTATATCTCTCAGATATAGGAGAAACACTTCAGAACAAACGTCCTTTTGATATTTCTTTGGGACTGTCTGTTGTTCCATGTAGTGAACCTGTTATTCAATGGTCTAATAGAAGTAAGGCCAAAAATATATTTTTTAATCAAATACACGTTTTATACGTATACTGTATATTTTTTTTACTTCAAGGTTCAAGGGGTCTTAAAATTCCAAATCAAATAGCTAAATGATCCTTGGTATGATCTTTTTAAAACAATTCCATATAAATGGTATGTGTACAGCAAACAAAAAGCATGGTCTGCTCTGAACATTGTTAGCCTAGGGGCACTACCAATGGCCAGGTTCCAGCACAAAGACAACAATGTCTTCAGTAGGGAAGAGTGGGGTAAATCGAACCAAAGGGGTAAGTTAAGCCATCCTTGTTTCTAGGAAATCATACACAAAATGAATAATTTGACCAAAACTTAGGTCATCATTTCATGGAGTCTATGAAGGAAGAAACCACATGGAAAAAGTTGTAAACAAGTTAGGTCCATAAAACAGATTTTTACCAAGTCAAATTAATTTGGTACATTTCTATAGCAACAAATTCTTCAGATCTAACCTGCTCCGGGGCAGGCTAACTCAAAGATATCTCCACTCACCCTAAATGAAATGACTGAGCTGAGTTGAGGCCCAATGAAATTAAGATCCCCTTGCATCATCCTCTTCATTTGAGGAAGACGACTGATTAAACATTTTATTAATCAATTTTTTTTTTGTGGATTAAAAAACAGTCTTGCATTTTACACTTCACGCACATTAACACTTGTATGACTTAGCTAAATAAATTATTTTATTGATAGGAGCGGGAAATAAGGTGCTTGTGGTTGTGCACACAAAAGCACACTAAAGTCAGCAAAATACTTCATTTTATTTCAGCACAAATGAAAATGTGCCACTGACTCGCCCATGGATTGATGTTTCAGCATTGTCTCAATGAAGAGTTCAGCGTTTGACGAGCCATGTGTGACATGCACATGCAGTTAAAAGCCTGCTAGAGTTAGCGGCAGCCGGACAACCAATATCCACCGTCTCAGGACAGATGAAGCCTGAGCTGGAACGTGATGCTAACTGAAGCTGGTTAGCTTTAGAAAACCCTGAGTAGATCGAGCTTGCTTCGTAGGATACCCCTCTGGTTGGCCCAAGAACACGATAAATAAAACATGCGAATGTTAAACATACCAAATAACTCAACTAGTGATGTTATGTTCGATTCTGGAGCGCCGGGGGATGCGTTCAAGATCAAAGCAGTGTATCACTATCCGATGCACGTCATCAATGATGTCCCAAGCTTATTTTGATCACATGCTTTTTCACACTGTGTGCTGCAAAATGCGAGATCCCACTGTTTTCGCCGTGGTTCCGGTGCTTTCTTAGATTCCAAGCCGCTTTCAAACACCGACTGTACAGTACTTACAAATATAGTTAGGATTTTTTACTGCTAGTTTCTTCTGACTGGTAGCTTAGCAGGTATAGTAGGGAACTGTGGAATATTCAGGGATGTGAGGGTATGGGGTCGGATCCTGGCCAAGGTACACTATTTTGAAAATTGTTTTATGTGAAACCCAACTTTCTGCACATTGTTGTTCAAATAATCATTATTTCATATAGAATGAGCTTATGTCTTAATCATCCTAAATTCTACCATAGATTCAGTTTATGAAAATTAGTAAACATGAAGGCAAAAAATTAAAGCATGATGTAAGATGCAAACCTGGTATTCCAACTCTGTGCCACAGAGTTTTGATGAATACAGTTGAAAAAACATCTTACAATCAAATGCTGCTATTTATTGCGGACCAGCAGATGTCACTAATGTGCATTGTGACCAACCATTTTACGGCACAATTTGGTGAATGCTCCAAGGCCTTCAGAAAGCCTCAGTTTCCTATCACTAAACACAATTACTTCCGGCGCCGACAGAGATGGCCGCCTCGATTTGCGTTCCCAGGAAACTATGCAGTATTTTGTTTTTTTTACGTGTTATTACTTAAATTGGTACCTCAGGTAATCTTAGGTTTCATTACATACAGTCGGGAGGAACTACTGGATATAAGAGCAACGTCAACTCACCATCATTACGACCAGGAATACCGCTTTCCCGAAGCGGATCCTGTGTTTTGCCCACCACCCAGGACAATGGATTGGATCCCAGCCGGCGAACCAAAACAACGGGGGGGGGGGTATGCCTTATGATTGACGAGACGTGGTGAGATCATAACAACATACAGGAACTCAAGTCCTTCTGTTCACCTGACTTAGAATTCCTCACAATCAAATGTCGACCACATTGTCTACCAAAATAATTCTCTTCGATTATAATCACAGCCACATATATAACGCTGGTCCGACCAATCTGATTCCACACTTCAAGATTGCTTCGATCATGTGGATTGGGATATGTTCCGCATTGCGTCAAACAACAACATTGATGAATACGCTGATTCGGTGAGTGAGGTTTTTAGCAAGTGCATCGGCGATGTCGTACCCACAGCAACTATTAAAACATTCCCAAACCAGAAACCGTGGATTGATGGCAGCATTCGCACGAAACTGAAGGAGCGAACCACAGTTTTTAAACAGGGCAAGGTGACCGTAAACATGACCGAATACCAACAATGTAGCTATTCCCTCTGCAAGGCTATCAAACATGCTAAGCATCAGTATAGAGACAAAGTAGAATCACAATTCAACGGCTCAGACACAAGAGGTATGTGGCAGGATCTACAGTCAATCACGGATTACAAAAAGAAAACCAGCCCCGTCGCGGACCAGGATGTCTTGCTCCCAGACAGACAACTTCTTTGCTCGCTTTGAGGACAATACAGTGCCACTGACACGGCCCGCTACCAAAACCTGCAGACTCTCCTTCACTGCAGCCGAAGTGAGTAAAACATTTAACCGTGTTATCCCTCGCAAGGCTGCAGGCCCAGACGGCATCCCCACTAGCGTCCTCAGAGCATGCGCAGACCAGCTGGCTGGTGTATTTACGGACATATTCAATCAATCCTTATCCCATTCTGCTGTTCCCACATGCTTCAAGAGGGCCACCATTGTTCCTGTTCCCAAGAAAGCTAAGGTAACTGAGCTAAACGACTACCGCCCCATAGCACTCACTTCCGTCATCATGAAGTGCTTTGAGAGACTAGTCAGGACCATATCACCTCCACCCTACCTGAAACCCTAGACCAACTCCAATTTGCTTACCGCCACAAAAGGTCAACAGACGACGCAATCACAACCACACTGCACACTGCCCTAACCCATTTGGACAAGAGGAATACCTATGTGAGAATGCTGTTCGTCGACTATAGCTCAGCATTTAACACCATAGTACCCTCCAAACTCGTCATCAAGCTCGAGACCCTGGGTCTCGACCCCGCCCTGTGCAACTGGGTACTGGACTTCCTGACGGGCCGCCCCCAGGTGGTGAGGGTAGGTAACAACATCTCCACCCTGCTGATCCTCAACACTGGGGCCCCACAAGGGTGCGTTCTGAGCCCTCTCCTGTACTCCCTGTTCACCCACGACTGCGTGGCCATGCACACCTCCAACTCAATCATCAAGTTTGCAGACGACACTACAATGGTAGGCTTGATTACCAACAACGACGAGACGGCCTACAGGGAGGAGGTGAGGGCACTCGGAGTGTGGTGTCAGGAAAATAACCTCACACTCAACGTCAACAAAACAAAGGAGATGATCGTGGACTTCAGGAAACAGCAGAGGGAGCACCCCCCTATCCACATCGACAGGACAGTAGTGGAGAGGGTAATAAGTTTTAAGTTCCTCTGCGTACACATCACGGACAAACTGAATTGGTCCACCCACACAGACAGCGTGGTGAAGAAGGCGCAGCAGCGCCTCTTCAACCTCAGGAGGCTGAAGAAATTTGGCTTGTCACCAAAAGCACTCACAAACTTTTACAGATGCACAATCGAGAGCATCCTGTCGGGCTGTATCACCGCCTGGTACGGCAAATGCTCCACCCACAACCATAAGGCTCTCCAGAGGGTAGTGAGGTCTGCACAATGCATCACCGGGAGCAAACTACCTGCCCTCCAGGACACCTACACCACCCGATGTCACAGGAAGGCCATAAAGATCATCAAGGACAACAATCACCCGAGCCACTGCCTGTTCACCCCGCTATCATCCAGAAGGCGAGGTCAGTACAGGTGCATCAAAGCAGGGACCGAGAGACTGAAAAATAGCTTCTATCAGACTGTTAAACAGCCACCACTAACATTGGGTGGCTGCTGCCAACATACTGACTCAACTCCAGCCACTTTAATATTGGAAAAGTTGGTGTAAAAAATGTATCACTAGCCACTTTAAACAATGCCACGTAATATAGTGTTTACATAAACCTACATTACTCATCTAATATGTATATACTGTACTCTATACCATCTACTGCATCTTGCCATCTTTTTGTAATACATGTTTCACTAGCCACTTTAAACAATGCCACTTTTATATGTTTACATACCCTACATTACTCATCTCATATGTATATACTGTACTCGATACCATCTTCTGCATCTTGCCTATGCTGTTCTGTACCATTACTCATTCAGATATCTTTATGTACATATTCTTCATCCCTTTACACTTGTGTATGTATATAAGTTAGTTGTTGTGAAATTGTTAGGTTAGATTACTCGTTGGTTATTACTGCATTGTCGGAACTAGAGGCATAAGCATTTCGCTACACTCGCATTAACATCTGCTAACCATGTGTATGTGACAAATAAAATTTGATTTGATTTGAACAGAAACAAAAGGGGGTAGGAGTCCATCTTCTTTCCCATAACTTCCAACGTTTCAGACTCCATTACCCCCATGCTCCTTGAAACAACCATACCTCTGGCCTGTATTCCCTCCTGTGGGCAGCCGTCCCTCAAACAAAAAGAAACAAGGCTTAAATACAATACAGGTGAACACAATTGATCAATACAATTTCTTGGGGAGCTAACGAGGTAATTAGTCACACCTCTGAGGCTTTGACAGAACCTCACATAATTATTGCAGCTACAGTAGCTCTTCATGCTGCAGGATTCCCTGTAAGAGCAGCAGCTCAATGCTCTGATGCAGCAATTTCCCCACACAGAGGAGAGGCAACGAATAAGACCAGCTCTTTGACTTTTTGGCACTACAGTTATGTGTGTGTTCAGCTGAGATAAAGCCATTAAGAAACCTCCAGCAACAACTGTAATATCAACAAACTTCTTTCATGGATATTTGCTGTACAACCCGTGTATCTCCATTTCTACTAGTAAAGACAGGAGCCTATAAACTTAAATTGATTATTTAATTGACTAATATGAGCCAATTAAAATAAGGCACGAGTCCATTCTATACATTTTCACCCAAGACAACTCTGGAAGCAATTACCTCAGAATTAGGACGACAATAAACAAATTCATTTCTTTCTACCTCCAGAGCTGACCAAAAGCCTCTCCATCACCATTTATTACCTTCAGTTTCTCCAGCTCTCTCTCATTATTAAGCTTAGTGAAAATGAAAGCATCAATTACCTTTGTACAGTATATAACATGGGAGATAAAAGCAGTTTTCTCTCAATGTGGGGACGATAGGACAGCTTGCCTTGTGGATAAAATAAAATGCAATGGTTTTACAATATTTTTCTTAAAATGACATATTGTCATGAAGAAACCAGTTGGAGGTACATGTTATTTTTGTAGGGACTCAGATGCACCAGCTACCACCAAAAGAGTGAATATGTTGTCTTATCATATGCAATATTCACTGCACACACTAATTGTTCTCTATAATTCAGCCGGCTGCATGTATGGTAGGATCCTTCCTTTCCAAAAATTGAATTCTGATTCCTTACAAAAACATACACAGTGCTCCCATACCCATTATAAGCATTTTGTATTACAGTGATATTACCTCAGGCAGCAGTACCATTGGCACACACAGCCAGTGGTTGGTGTCATTTGGTACAGGACTGGCACCTCTCCAGTCCATCAGAGTAGCAGGACTGGCATCACAGCACACTGATAGACTCGTTGAAGCGGTTGGCCAGTATGGACAGCTGCCATGGCACAAAGAGCAGGGGACAGCCCGAACCTCCACAATGCTGGCAGCTGGATGCAGCATCTTGGTGGAGGCACACAAATAAACACACAGTGTCACAAACAACACAGAGGGACACTGCCACCTATGTAAACTCATATAAGATACTGTATCATAACTAATGTACTGAACAAATGGTGTGGCAAAATTGGGGTTGCAAAGGGAAGGTATATTACTGAAAACTTTCTAAGTTTACCAGTAAACTACCAGAATGTTGGCATCTTTCAAGGATTTGATTAAATATATCACAAGACATCTAGTCTTGTACCCTTTGGGTACTTCAGATTATCACAGGCGTCTGTAATTATCTCTAGCCCTCTGTGTGGCCTTATTCTATCTCAAATATATGAAATAATTAAATAAGATGATTTAAAAAAAGAAAAATAGAATGACCAAGCTGTAAAACATTATCCTAAATATAAACCACCAACTTAGTCAATACCATTCACGTTTAATTTGAGGGTTTCAGCAAGAAATATTTTATTTTTACACACTCATTTATTTTATAATGTAAATATGTATTTGTTAATGTTTTGGGGTCAAACGGGTGGAAGTTGTGAAGAAAGTTGATTGTTGGACGGGTTTCAGAGGTCAAAAATGGTCAGCAGGTAGTCTAGCAGTTAAGAGTGTTGGGCCAGTAACCTATAGGTTGCTAGTTCAAATATCTGAGCCAACTCGGTGAAAAATCTGTCGATGTGCCCTTGAGCTAGGCACTTAATCCTAATTTCTCCCCTAAGTCGCTCTAGGGGAGACCCCTTGACATTTTCCACATTCTGTTACGTTACAGCCTTATTCTACAATTGATTAAATAAAAATGTTCTCTAATAAATCTAAACACAATAACCAATAATGACAAAGCAAACTGTTTTTTTGTGTGAAAATGTAAAAAAAAAAAAAAAAAAATGAAATATCACATTTACATAAGTATTCAGACCCTTTACTCAGTACTACGTTGAAGCACCTTTTGCAGCAATTACAGCCTCAAGTCTTCTTGGGTATGACGCAACAAGCTTGGCACACCTGTATTTGGGGAGTTTCTCACTTTCTTCTCTGCAGATCCTCTCAAGCTCTGTCAGGTTGGATGGGGAGTGTCACTGCACAGCTATTTTCAGGGCTCTCCAGAGATGTTCGATCGGGTTCAAGTCTGGGCTCTGGCTGGCCACTCAAGGACATTCAGAGACTTGTCCCGAAGCCACTCCTGCCTTGTCTTGGCTGTGTGCTTAGGGTCGTTGTCCTGTTGGAAGGTGAACCTTCACCTCAGTCTGAGGTCCTGGGTGCCCTGGAGCAGGTTTTCATCTCTTTGTATTTTGCTCCGTTCACCTTTCCCTTGATTCTGACTAGACTCCCAGTGCCTGCCGCTGAAAAACATTCCAACAACATGATGCTGCCACTACCATGCTTCAGGATGGTGCCAGGTTACCTCCAGACATGACGCTTGGCATTCAGGCCAAAGAGTTCAATCTTGGTTTCATCAGACCAGAGAATCTTGTGTCTCATAGTCTGAGAGTCTTTAGGTGCCTTTTGGCAAACTTCAAGTGCTGTCATGTGCCTTTTACTGACGAGTGGCTTTAGTCTGGCCACTCTACCATAAAGGCCTGGTTGGTGGAGTGCTGCAGAGATTGTTGTCCTTCTGGAAGGTTCTCCCATCTCCACAGTGGAGCTCTGGAGCTCGATCAGAGTGAGCATTGGGTTCTTGGTCACCTCCCTGACCAAGGCCCTTCTCCCCCCGATTGCTCAGTTTGGCTGGGCGGCCAGCTGTAGGAAGGGCCTTGGTGGTCCCAAATGTCTTCCATTTATGAATGATGGAGGTCACTGTGTTCTTGGGGACCTTCAATGCTGCAGACAGTTGTTTGGTACCCTTCCCCAGATCTGTGCCTCGACACAATCCTGTCTCTGAGCTCTATTTAATTCATTTTAGAATAAGGCTGTAACGTAACAAAATGTGGAAAAAGTCAAGAGGTCTGAATAGTTTCCAAATGCACTGTATAGGCTATTTTCTTGTGAACCATACAGTCTATCTATTTGAAACTCATGGACAATATGGACACAGACATAACTAATTAAAACTTTAAATTAATACATTTTCTAAAAGATATTCAAGTGCAAATTACCAAAGCTACGATAGATTACCAGAGATTTTCTGTTGATTAACAAAATTACTGAAGATTACGGTAACTTTGGTAAATTACCGGTAGTTTTGTAACCCTAGCCGCAATATTACAAGTAAAATAAACATGACCTGGGTCCAAACAGAGAATACGAAAAAGGCAACAAAAAAACAAGAGAAAAAGAGACAAATTAGAGAAAAACCAGTGAGAGAAAGAGAATTGAGTTAGGAATGGAAAGCAGGAGACAGAGAGGGAGAAAGAGAGAGGAGAGAGCGAGAGAGAAAGAAACCTGCAATCAGTAAAAGTGACCATGGGGAATTACTGAGAGTATCCCAGCTCATAAGGATCTGAGAACCTGAGTAGTCATCACTATCTGTGCACAGTCAGCAGGCAGAGAGATGAGACAATGTGGTTAGAGAGAGGCACAAGATGGTCTGGTCAGGCACCATTACCTTGTCCGGTCGATCGGTGCTCTGCCCCTCCCTGTGAGCACAGAGGGCTTTGGGCCTCCCTGTGAGTACTCGCCCATTCCCCCAGGGAGCTGAGGATGTCTCCATGTCCTTCCTTCTCTCTGATAGGCCCGGATGATCCGCAGATTGCTGGCGTAGATTATTATCTTTCCAAAGTCCAATACTGAAGACTGGAGGACACAAAACAAAAAGCCTGGTCAATGATGTGCATTACTCAGTATAAAGATATTGATAAAGACAGACTCGAATATGAATTGATGTTTTAGTGGTTATGGCCTGTGTCTTTATTTGCTTCAGCAGACACAACTTTCTGAGGGGCTTTGTAAGTGTACTATCATAAATTGTTTATGGGACTGTGTGATACATGCCTTGTGATTTCTTCAAAGGCATTTTTATTAAGTCATTTGGAGAAATTTGAGAGAGTGATGAAAGTAAACATCTTTTTCCTTTCGTATATTGTCTAGTCTGAACACCAGAGGATAGACTACAGTAGAGACATGTCTCCTGACTCGCTCCAGTAAATAAAATACTGAAGATGTGACTCTAATCTGATCAGCTGACTCTTAATTGCTGTATTGATAAAATATTGCAAACACATTGAGGTTGGCAAATGACAGCATAAAACAAAAACTTGCAATTCGTTTGTATCTGCTCTCCTCGGATTTCGGCTGCATATTTCCCGACATTTTCTTCAAATCTGAAAACGTTGTAAAGCCACGCCCGTTTCCTGAAGAATTGGATTATGGGCCCTTAAAGCACGGAAATAGTGTCCACTGCTTGTATACTTCATATTTTGGCTAATGTAGTATGACATCCGGGAACTTTTGGCATACTAACTATGTCCATACTATGACCAATAAGCACACTACATACTCAATGTATGCCACAAATAGTACTGTTGGTGCAGTTAGTATGAGTATTCGAACACAGCTAAATGAAAAGATTGACAAAACTCGTAATGGTTATAAAATAAACCAAAACTCGTTTCTCACAAGTGTAGCAGGTTGAAACAATGTTTCCACTCTGAGAATGAGAATGGTAAATGAATGTACTTAATACATGCAGTAACAGAAATGTATGTAACCAAATTACAGGGATTAACGGTACATGTATTAGGTCTATTGGTTACATATGGAAAACAGAAAGGAAAATGCAGCACACTGCCGCTCATGCTACCATGTGATATTTATTAGCAACTTTTCAACCCTTAGGTCTTCATCAGGCATCCATATCCCAGGTCCTATATATAGGGGCAGTACTCAGTGACATTACTTCCTGAAACAGGAGGTACCCCCACCTGGGAAATGAAACAATGAATGGGCCAGAATTGGTGGGAGACAGCTGAGCGCATTCTGGAGAGCTGAGTGCATGCATTATGGAGAGAGATGTGCCATATCTTCACCACACACCCCTCCCCTTCTTCTTGTTGCAACATTTTAAGTTGTATTCAAGACACATTATCTTCTCACATATTTTAGATGCTTTTCACTGACAGCCACAACTGAGTCAGCTAGAAATTTTGCAACACCTGCTGCCCAGAAGGGCATAGGCCTAACCACAGCAATTTATTTTTTAAAGAAGCTAATGATTCTCTGTGGCTAAGTCATGCTCTCTGGTGAAGTATTTTGAATGTTTTTATTTTGAGAGGAGTAATTAGATAATTTAGGCAAAACATCAATTTACTTCAGGGGAAGCCAGCATCATGATAGTGCACTGTGCACCTGCCAACTCTCCTTTCCAATTCGCATGCTGAAACCAGAGTTCTGTGTATAATGTCTAGATGCTCATGTCTTCGCCCTAACAATGGGAGTGGTTGTCTCAAAGGCAGGAAGGCAGTCGACAAGCTTACAGTAGGTCTGCATATTATGCCCATAGAAATGCTGTGGGCTGATTCTCTCTTGCTTTGCCTCTTCCTCTCTGCTGATACTCTCTCACCGGATGCTCCAAATGAGTGAAACAGCACCCCTCTGTCTCAATATATGTAGCCCATGTATCTGATGCTGTCTAACCAGAAACAGTATGATATGCCATACTCTTTTGGTCCAGACAGCATCAGATACATGCTTTACACATACTGAGACAGAGGGGCGCTGCTTCACTTGCTTGGATGCTTTATCTGAGATTGATGTGTCTTTCTGTCGGTGTGCGTCTCGGTCAAATAAATTATCAACATTTTATTTGGATGGGCAAGAACGTACGGTAGGTCTGGCCAGGCCGCCTAAGGCCCGCTCATAACGCTGGCCCTGTTTTCCTCTGTTAAAGTTCTTCACTTTGTTTAAAGCTGAATGAGTGTAACTCACTTGGTTCATTCACCTCTGAGGCATTTAGAGAATCTCATAGACAAGCATCCATCCGTCAGAAGAGAATGAATTACTAATCGAAAACCATGAAGCATGCACTACAAAAGGTAAAGAAACTAAATAGGAGTGGGGTGAAGGGGAATCTTGAGGTTGTGCATTAAGCTACAAATCAACAGTTTTCATAGCATAGTTTTTCAACAACACCACTACTACTTACTTTGGAGTCTCTCCTTGGCGCATCGCTGCGGTCAGGGGGTCTATCGTTAGCCCTTCTCTGTAGATGTTGATCCTCTGGGTCATCAGTCCGGTAGGTGGGCCCTGGTCCTGCATGTCCTGGAAGCTACAAAGCTGCACCATCTCCAGGTGTCGGGGCATGTTGTGGTTGTGGAAGCTGTGGGGGTACTTCTCCTCTGGGCTGTCAAGTTCCTGGCCATCCTCGTACACATGCTTCAGCATCCTGCCACTGACCGACGAGGCCAGTTTGAACCTCACCTTCCAGGACTTGCTGTGGTGCCTGTGGTTGCTGTCATACTTCTTGTCCAGGTTCCTCTGGAGCTCCTCAATTGTTCTGCTGGTGGGAAATGTGACTGTGACAATCTGTCTGAGACCCTACCTGAACAATGAGCTTGGAAGATATGGAGTCCACGGACTGCTTGAGATCTGCCTACCTCTACCTGCTGTCTGTCTCTATCTACCACAGCTGAATTATTCAATAAATTATTCACTGGGGACACTGAGACCATATCATCAAATAACAATGTTTGTGGGAGTAGTGGCGTGTTGGTCAAAAGAAGATTTGTGGGCGTGATGTTTTACCATTGGCATGAAGGCTTGGAAAGGACACATGAAAATGTAGGTGTACTGATGTTGCACTCCAGTCCAGTACTATGCAATCAGCAGCCATTTAGCTCTGACAACATGTGTTTCATCCCATGGCACATACATGTTCAGACTATATAATATACTATCATGCTCCCATGTAGTGTGTAGGTACAGTTGAAGTCGAAAGTTTACATACACCTTAGCCAAATACATTTAATCTCCGTTTTTAACAATTCCTGACATTTAATCCTCATAAAAATCCACTGTCTTAGGTCAGTTAGGACCACTACTTTATTTTAAGAATGTGAAATGTCAGAATAATAGTAGAGAGAATTATGTATTTAATCTTTTATTTCTTTCATCACATTCCCAGTGGGTAAGAAGTTTACATACACTCAATTAGTATTTGGTATATTGCCTTTAAATTGTTTAACTTGGGTCAAACGTTTTGGGTAGCCTTCCACAAGTTTCCCACAATAAGTTGGGTGAATTTTGGCCCATTCCTCCTGACAGAGATGTTGTGACTGAGTCAGGTTTGTACGCTTTTTCAGTTCTGCCCACACATTTTCTATAGGATTGAGGTCAGGGCTTTGTGATGGCCACTCGAATACCTTAACTTTGTTGTCCTTAAGCCATTTTGTCACAACTTTGGAAGTATGCTTGGGGTCTATGTCCATTTGAAGACCCATTTGCGACCAAGCTTTAACTTCCTGACTGATATCTTGAGATGTTTCTTCAATATATCCACATAATTTTCCATCCTCATGATGCCATCTATTTTGTGAAGTGCACCAGTCCCTCCTGCAGCAAAGCACCCCCACAACATGATGCTGCCACCCCTGTGCTTCACAGTAGGGATGGGGTTCTTCGGCTTGCAAGCCTCCCCCTTTTTCCTCCAAACATAACGATGGTCATTATGGCCAAACAGTTCTATTTTTGTTTCATCAGACCAGAGGACATTTCTCCAAAAAGTGTCCCCATGTGCAGTTGCAAACCATAGTCTTTTGTATGGCGGTATTGGACAGTGGCTTCTTCCTTGCTCAGCGGCCTTTCAGGTTAGGTCGATATAGGACTCATTTTACTGTGGATAAAGATACTTCTGTACCTATTTCCTCCAGCATCTTCTTAAGGTCCTTTGCTGTTGTTCTGGGATTGATTTGCACTTTTCGCACCATAGTACGTTCATCTCTAGGAGACTGAACGTGTCTCCTTCCTGAGTGGTATGACTGCTGCTTGGTCCCATAGTGTTTATACTTGCATACTATTGTTTGTACAGATGAAAGTGGTACCTTCAGGCATTTGGAAATTGCTCCCAAGGATGAACCAGACTTGTGGAGGTCTACAATTTTTTTTCTGAGGTCTTGGCTGATTTATTTTGATTTTCCTATCATGTCAAGCAAAGAGTCACTGAGTTTGAAGGTTGGCCCTGAAATACATCCACAGGTACACCTCCAATTGACTCAAATTATGTCAATTAGCCTATCAGAAGCTTCTAAAGCCATGACATAATTTTCTGGAATTTTCCACGCTGTTTAAAGTCACAGTCAACTTAGTGTATGTAAACTTCTGACCCACTAGAATTGTGATACAGTGAATTATAAGTGAAATAATCTGTCTGTAAATAATTGTTGTCATGCACAAAGTAGATGTCCTAACCGACTTGCCAAAACTATAGTTTGTTAACAAGAAATTTGTGGAGTGGTTGAAAAACGAGTTTCAATGACTCCAACCTAAGTGTATGTAAACTTCCGACTTCAACTGTATCTCTGTTTAGAAATCACAAATATCAGTATTAGCTTTTAGGGTTGGGGCATATGTCTGTGAGCAGCCATGTTAGATAGGCCGACTAATCTAACAAATTCCTGCCATTAACCCCCATGCATGTTTAAATCAATCTGGCAATTATCTCCACAGATAACTGTTGTTATATTGTAAGTCAATGCAAGGCTTAGATGGATCCCCCTTTTGTTTCCTTTTACCCAGTCCAAGTCTGTGTAATCTGGTTGCACTAGAACCATGGGCTCGTTCATGAGATAAATCGTTTCGGTTGCATCTCAGTAAAGGAATCATTTAATGTCCAAGGAATCCTGCTGGTTTGGTTGAAATTATTGCCACTGTGATCTCAATGTAGCTCTGATGTGTTTTATGATTTCTTTTTAACACTGCACTGATGCATTTCAAATGTGTTCAATAGTCATAATAAATCATCGCTTTCAGTGACCTTCCGCAAGGCATCACTCTGCCTGGCCTCAGCATGCGTTTGCAGATACAACAAACACATGCTATGTCTGGGCTAAATAATAATTAGTATATGTCTTAAAACACAAACACTGTTTTTTTTGTTTTGTCATGACTATCTAAAAAGTAATTCAAAACAGTTTTGAAGACAGCTACAAGGTTTTACACTGAATACATGAATTGCACATAATTTGGAAATAGGATGGAACACAATTTCAAGTACACCCATGTGTCAAGTCATAAAATCCTAATAGAACATGTCTCTGAAAATATCTGTAAATATGAATTCACTGACAGTGGCAAAGTTACTGAGAGATCCCTAGCAGAGTTACTGATGAATAACTCCTCTTTGTAAAACTGACTTCGTTGGCTTATGTGGGTCTAGTCCCAGAAAAGACAATATAGCAGCCAATATAGTCTCTGTTCCCTTTCAGAATCTCATCCATAATGCATTGCAAGTGATTTGTTCTAGGCAGACATTACGGGTCTATTACTGTCTTGCACATGGAATTGAAGTTGTACTTTGACTTTGTCATCACACTCCATCCTCTGACAAGATGGGAAGCTACAGATGAGCATGAAATATTCATGTCCGTCTTAAATTATTGCTGAACTGATTCAATACATAATTATTTTGGACTGAGATTGACACCCGGTTTATTTCAGCACAATGGAACAAGTTTATTTTGCAAGTAGACAAAGAGAGGATTCAGGAGTTTCCAATGTGTTGAAGGAGTTTGTTGAGCAGGGGGAAAAAAATCACAAATATTAGATTTTTACAGAGTAGGTGATCTATTAGGCTTTTATTAAAAAATGTTTTAAAAAAAAATGTAGTAAACGTTATATTAATTACAGTATCTATCAAATTACAAAATGTGGTTAGTCCTTCTCATATTAATATTTAATCTTCACACAAAGTTTAGCTATTAATTCGCTATGGTCGTCTATGGTCATGTGTATGCAATTAGAACTCAGGATAAGACCCAGATAAAGACAGTTCGAATCACAGAAGTGATTACAAAACAGTGGGGCAGGCAGACTCAGGGTAAGGGCAGGCAGATGTCAGTAATCCAGGGCAGTATCAAAAGGTACAAAACATAGTGTTCCTTGGGCTGATATCCCAAGGAACACTCAAAGGGTGAGAGACCAGTGGCCGAGCAGGGAAGGGTGTTACGGGCATATTTCACCCACACGAGTTGCTGGCTCCAGATGGTGGGGTTGGCGGGGACGAGGCAACGAAGTTCCGTCTCCAGGTCCCGATTGGCTCTCTGTGACTGCCCATTAGATTAGGGGTGAAAACCAGAAGACTGGCTGTCCGACGACCCAATTCGGGTGCAGAACTTCTTCCAGAACCGGGACGAGATCTGAGCACCACGATTGGAGACCATGTTAACCGGAAGTCAAAGGATCCAGAAGTTGTGCAGCACCATGAGCTGGGCCTTCTCCTTGATGTACATTTCCATAGACTTGTTCTCCGGACCTGACAGTGAATACAGCCATCCCCATGGGGGAGTAGTGCCCGGGAGAACGTCAATCACCCAGTCATAGGGTTGATGCGGATGAAGCGAAGTGGCCGAGGCTTTGCTGAAAACCTCCCGGAGGTCCTGGTACTCCGCAAGAACGGTGGAGAAGTCTGAGGCTTCTTCCGAGCCCACAGGAAGATGTCCCAGGGCAGGCTATGCCGACTTCAGGCAATGAGCATGGCAGAACGGGCTCCAGCCCATAATAACACCAGCAGTCCAGTCGATGAGGGGATTGTGACGCTGGAGCCACGAAAACCCTAATACCACGGGTACCTGAGGAGACTTGATGAGCATGAACTACATAGTCTCATTGTTGTTCCCTGACACTCGCAGGTTGATAGCTCTGCCTATAGAGCGCCCATCCAGCGCTCTAACGTCCATGTGATTGGAGAGGGGCTGAGTGGGGATGCCCAGCTCTGACACCAGGGTAGTGTCCATGAAACTCTCATCTGCCCCAGAGTCAATGAGTACACGGAGAGATTTCGACTGATGGCCCCACCGCAGGATGGCAAGGAGAGGGTTACGAGTAAGGGGAGAAGGACAATAATCTGTATGGCCCACCAGAGTACTCGTACCTACTGATGAGCCTGGTCTTTTAATGGACAGGTAGATACATAATGACCAGTAGTCCCGCAATACAGACAACTTTTGGTGTTACGTCTGCGTAAACATTCGGCTGGAGACAACCTAGCTCTGCCGAGTTGTATCGGCAAACCTCGGAGACTCTTAGGGGAACTCGGGTAACCACGAATTCACTCGGAAACGTAGACTCCGTGGACTTCCGGGATTCCTCGGAGGTGAGGTGGGATCCTTGGGCGATCGAGTGGGACCGGAATCAGACCACCTCTCCATCCTACGTTCCTGTGGTCAACGTGATGAGCGAGTTGAGATCCATAGGCAGTTCCCGGACTGTGAGCCCATCTTTCACCTCCTCCGATAATCCGTGGAGGAATGTGTCAAACAGGGATTCCGGTTCCAGGCACTCTTGGCAGCCAATGTGCGGAAATCACACCGCGGGAGTCTTGACAAAGCTGGAGTAACTTCCGGGCAGCCACTCTCCCAGACAATGGAGAATCAAAAACCTTTTTCACCTCAGCCACGAACTCCTCCAGACTGAAGCACACGGCAGATTGTTGTTCCCACACAGTCATAGCCAGGCGAGGGCCCTCCCGGACATCAGCATTATGAGGTATGCTATCTTCGAGCGGTCAGAGGGAAACAACAAGAGAGCTGCAGCTCGAAGATGAGGGAAAACTGGGAGAAAAACACCCGACAAGTTCCTGACTCTACAGTGAAGCGTTCTGGGGGAGGTAAGTGGAGTTCTGGAGACGCTAGGGTGACCTGGAGATACGTGCTGCTGACTGCGGGGTTACTAAGGGGCTGAGAGGTTACCGTTGTGGCTGGATGCCTAACAGACAATCCGCGGAATTGCTCCAGCAATGTATTCAAGGAACATTCATGGCATTCTGCCAAGGTCTAGAATGGTTCCAAAAGACCTTGAAGTAACTCCTCCTCCTCCTCGTGTCTCCCAATGGTGGCTCCGTGGGAGGAGACGGTGTTGCGGAGCTGGTCCATGTCTGCTGTGTCAGTCATGGCCAGTTCGTACTATCAGAACTCAGGATAAGACCCAGATGCAGACAGTTCGAATCACAGAAGTGTATTTACAAAACGGGGCATGCAAACGACAGGTCAAGGGCAGACAGAGGTCAGTAATCCAGGGCAGAGTCCGTAAGGTACAGAATGGCAGGCCTGATGCCATGGGCAGAGAAGACACCCAGAGGCTGCTGTTTGGACAACCCAGCCAGGCTGCCACTGATAAGACCGCAGCCTATAGGCAGAGGCCTATTGTGTCAGAATTCTGTATTATATGTACTTGCTCAAGCGAGGTGTAGGAAAAAATCAAGGTTATCCAATGGACAACATAATCGAGTCTATAGGGGATATTGGTTCTCACTGTGGTGATTAGAACTTATCCAAATGGAAACCGTGGATATATGGCAGCATTCACACAAAACTGAAAGCACAAACCACCACATTTAAACCACGGCAAGGTGACTGAGAACCTGGACTTGTACAAACAGACCAGCTATGCCCTCCGTAAGGCAATCAAACAGGCAAAACAGCAGTACAGGGACAAAGTAGAGTCGCAATTCAACAGCTCAAACACGAGACGTATGTGGCAGGGACTCCAGACAATCACGGATTACAAAGGGAAAGCCTGCCACGTCGCGGACACTGATGCCTTGCTCCTGGACCAGCTAAACACATTCTTCTCCTGCTTTGAGGAATACACAGTGCCACCGCCGACACGGGCCACCACCGCTCACAAGAACTGTGAGCTCTCGTTGTCTGTGGCAGACATGAGTAAGATATTTAAGCGTTTTAATCCTCACAAGGCTGCCGACCCAGACTGCATTCCAAGCCACGTCCTCAGAGCTTATGCAGACCATCTGGCTAGAGTGTTTACAGACATATTCAATCTCTCCCTATCCCAGTCTGTTGTCCCTACTTGCTTCAAGATGTACACCATTGTTCCTGTACCCAAGAAAGCGAAGGTAACTAAATGACTATTGTCCCGTAGCACTCACTTCTGTCATCATGAAGTGCTTTGAGAGGCTAGCAAAGGATCATCCGACACCCTAGACCCATTACAATTTGTATAATGCCCCAACAGATCCACGGATAATGCAATCACTATCACACTGCACACTGCCCTATCACATCTGGACAAGAGGAATACCTATGTAAGAATATTGCTCATCGACACACAACAGTGCCCTCCAAGCTCATCACTAAGCTCGGGCCCTGGGTCTGAACCTTACCCTATGCAACTGGATCCTGGACTTCCGTACAATGATCGTCAACACGGTGGCCCCACAAGGGTCTGTGCTCAGCCCCTTCCTGTACTCCGTGTTCACCTATGACTGCGTGGCCACACACATTTCCAACTCAATCATCAAGTTTGCAGACTGCACAACAGTTGTAGGCCTGATTACCAACAAGGATGGGACAGCCTATAGGGAGGAGGTGAGGGCCCTGGAAGAGTGATGCCAGGAAGATAACCTCTCCCTCAACGTCAATAAAACAAATATGCTGATAGTGGACTTCATGAGACAGCAGAGAGCGCACACTCCCATCCACATCGATGAGGCCGCAGTGGAGAAGGTGAAAAGCTTCAAGTTCCTGGGCGTGCACATCACTGCCAACCTGAAATGGTCCATCCACACAGACAGTGTGGTGAAGAAGGTGCAACACCTCAGGAGGCTGAAGAAATTCATCTTGGCCCCTAAGACCCTCATGAATGTCTACAGATGCTAAATTAAGAGCATCCTGTTGGGCTGTCTTACTGCCTGGTACGCAATTGCATTGTCCGCAACCGCAAGGCTCTCCAGACGGTGATGAGGTCAGCCATACGCATCACTGGGGGCACACCGCCTGCCCTCCAGGACATCTACAGCACCCAGTGTCACAGAAGATCAAGGACCTCAGCCACCCGTGCCATGGCCTATTCCCCCCGCTACCATCTAGAATGCAGAGACAGTATAGGTGAATCAAAGCTGGGACCTGAGACTGAGAAAAAGCTTCTATCTCCAGGCTATCAGATTGTTAAATAGTCACCACTAGCCAGTCTCCGCCCAGTACGCTGCCGGGCTACCACCCGGTACTCTAACTTGCTCCTTAGCGACTGCTGCCCTATGTTATGTACATAATCATTGGACACTGGTCACTTTAATGTTTACATTATTGTTTTACCTACTTCATATGTACACACTGTATTATAGTCAATGCTCATCTAATATAACTACAGCTGTACACACCTTTTTTTATTCATATACTGTCCATACACACCATCATATGCATATATATTTATATTCCGGAGTCGGACATTGCTCGTTCTGATATTTCTTAACTTCTTAATTTGTATATTTTTAATGTGTGTTTTGCTTTGTATTGTTCAGTATTACTGCACCATAGAAAACATACGATTTTTGCATTACCTACTATAACATCTGCAAAATATGGGTACATATTTATTTAAAAAAATAATGTCACAGCCCAGGTGGAGAAACAGGGAATTATGAATGTTGAATGTGACTCCATGTAATACCCTCATGGAGCTTTCACTGGCTCAACATTTTACACTTTTGCTTGAATGTCATCACAAGGTAACCTGCTAGGACTAAAGACGATAAATTTAGCAGTATGGATTATTACCGCATATTCCCAGAAGTGAGTTAGTCAGTTAGGAATGTGTCTTTGTTTTCTTCCTCATTTTAATTGCTTTAATGATATGGCTGGGAGCCCAATAGTAGCACTCATATAGTGTACTCAGTACAATCGAAGTGCTTTAAACTATCATACATTTTCCATTATTCATCAAGGAGCTCTCAGTGCAATCCCAACAGAGCTTAATTTGAAATACTGAGCAGAGTCACCATTTTACATTTTCTGTTTACATTTTTCATTTCAACGCAAGAGAAAAAAAATGTAAGAAATACTGGGAGCGTTTTATAGTCCAGCTCGGGTAATAACAACGTATTTACTAAGTAATTAGCTAGTAATTACCATTCGTTACCAGTGGTAGTTCTCAATGACGTTTCCTCCCAATCCTTTCCTAACTAGCCATGGTTTGTTACCTGGAAACTGAGATAGTAGTTTCTATGTAATAACATGGAATCAGGGTTGGAAAATGCAACAGTGCATGTTTCTCTTCAGTTATACCATTATATCCCTTTCCCATAACAATGAGAAGTGACATATTTCCTATGTCACAGCAATGTCTTGAAGTGCTCAAGTGACAAACTAAGCCCAGTTCATAATCAGAGGTTTCTTTATTGACAAAAAATATGCAAGAGGCATTCGGTGACATGCTGTAACTAAAAGGGAAAAGACAGCGTAAAAGGAAAAGTTATTGACTTCTGGCGGGAGAATGGGGTAAAATTACCCAGTGAGAGTTCAGTAACCTCTATTTTCTTTATAAAGAAACACAATGAGAGTTAAAGGACCCCCCAGAGTACGTTGCCGCTACTATTTAGACATCATTTCATGTCCTAGAGATGAAATGCACGTTTAGGTTCCACATCTGAAGAATGACTAAGGTTACGTATACTGTACATATTCACAAATTGGGTGTGGGAATTTCCACATGGAGCTGATAAAGATCAACAAATAGGACACTGATAGCTGTCGGTGTAGCTAGCTTGCATGCTAACCTTATCTAGCTATCTTGCTAACCTTATCTAATGTTATTGCTGTTTGTTTTTTTACTACACCAGATTCAAAAGATTAGCCAGCTGGCTCTATGGCTGGTTCTGGAGCTGGATTTGTCATAAGCATAGATCAAGTGAAAACTTCGCCACAGATGAAAACCAATAGCCTATCTTTGGCTTTGCCATCTATTGTTGTCTCCAAAGTTTTGTCATCTTCCATAAATTGCGGCCGTGAATCTGCCATAGAAATAGTTTGAAATGTTAGATTAAGCTATGGATAACTATTGAAAGACAGCTAATATGTTTTTCTACATTGGAATGGACACAGTGCAACCTTTGGTAGGCTGCTGGCAAGCTTCGGCTGCGATACAGAAAAGCCGTGTCAGCCCGTGTTCATGATTCTTACAGGGGAAGTACAATGATAGGTCACAATGACTTTGCTCATAATCATGCACACTGCAAATGACTTGAAACTATATGTTCTTTGAATTTTCTTTTCATTATCTTGATAGACACTTGTGATTTCTAGTTAACTTTAGACCAATAGTGTGAAGCAAAACTTTAGAGGTCAAAACCACTCATCTTGGGGCAACAAGAGGACCGGGTTGGCAAAATGCTATCATATCACGCAATTATATAATTTATAAAATGTTCATACAGTTGAAGTTGGAAGTTTACATACACTTAGGTTGGAGTCATTAAAACCCATTTTTCAAACAATTTTGGCATGTCAGTTAGGACAACTACTTTGTGCATAACACAAGTATGTTTTCCAACAATTGTTTACAGACAGATTATTTCACTTACAATTCACTGTATCACAATTCCAGTGGGTCAGAAGTCTACATACACTAAGTTGACTGTGCCTTTAAACAGCTTGGAAAATTCCATAAAATGATGTCATGGTTTTAGAAGCTTCTGATAGGCTAATTGACATCATTTGAGTCAATTGGAGGTGTATTTCAAGGCCTACCTTCAAACTCAGTGCGTCTTTGCTTGACATGATGGGAAAATCAAAAGAAATCAGCCAAGACCTCAGAAAAGAAATCTGGTTCATCATTGGGAGCAATTTCCAAACGCCTGAAGGTACCACATTCATCTGTATAAACAATAGTACACAAGTATCAACACCATGGGACCACGCAGCCGTCATACCGCTCAGGAAGGAGACGCGTTCTGTCTCTTAGAGATGAACGTACTTTGGTGCGAAAAGTGCAAATCAATCCCAGAACAACAGCAAATGACCTTGTGAAGATGCTGGAGGAAATAGGTATGTATGTAAACTTCTGACTTCAACTGTATACAGTGCATTCGGAAAGTATGCGGTCCCTTGACTTTTTTCACATTTTGTTATGTTACAGCCTTATTCTAAAAAATTTTTTTTTTTAAATAAGTAAATAAATAACAGAAATATCACATTGTTATTTTTTTTTTTTAAGTTACCCCTTTTTTATCCCCAATTTCATGATATCCAATTGGCAGTAACAGGTGTGACCCATCACTGCAACTTCCATACGGACTCGGGAGAGGCAAAGGTCGCTTGACCCTTAAATAAGCCACAACAATGTGTCGGAGGAATCACCGTCCAGCTGGCGAAAGTAGTCAGCTTGCAGGCGCACGGTCCACCATAAGGAGTTGCTAGAGCGTGATGGGAAAAGGAAATTACGGCCAGCCAAACCCTCCCCTAACCCGGACAATGCTGGGCCAATTGTGTACTGCCTCATGGGTCTCCCGGATCATGGTACTACTCAAACGTTTAGACATACTGTACCTACCCATTCCAGGGTTTTTCTTTATTTTGACAAATATTTACATTATAGAATAATCGTGAAGATATCAACATCATGAAACAACACATATGGAATCATGTCATAAGCAAAAAAGTGTTAAACAAATCAAAATATATTTTATATTTGCGATTCTAGCCACCCTTTGCCTTGATGACAGCTTTGCACACTCTTGGCATTCTCTCAAAAAGCTTGGAATCCATTTCAATTAACAGGTGTGCCTTAAAAGTTCATTTGTGGAATGTCTTTCCTTTTTAATGCATTTGAGCCAATCAGTTGTGTTGTGACAAGGTAACGGTGGTATTCAGAAGATAGGCCTATTTGGTAAAAGACCAAGTGCATATTATGGCAAGAACAGCTCAAATAAGCAAAGGGAAACGATAGTCTATCATTACTTTAAGACATGAAGATCCGTCAACACAGAATATTTCAAGAACTTTGAAAGTTTCTTCAAGTGCAGTCGCCAAAACCACCAAGCGCTATGATGGAACTGGCTCTCTCGAGGACCGCCACAGGAATGGAAGACCCAGAGTTGCCTCTACTGCATGGATAAGTTCATTAGAGTTAATTGGACCTCAGATTGCAGCCCAAATAAATGCTTCACAGAGTTCAAGTAACAGACATATCTCACCATCAGCTGTTCAGAGGAGATTGCGTGAATCAGGCCTTCATGGTTGAATAGCTGCAAAGAAACCACTACTAAAGAACACCAATAGGAAGAAGAGACTTGCTTGGGCCAAGAAACACGAGCAATGGACATTAGACCAGTGGAAATATGTCCTTTGGTCTGATGAGTGCAAATCTGAGATTTATGGTTCCAACCTCTGTGTCTTTGTGAGACGCAGAGTATGTGAACGGATGATCTCAGCATTTGTGGTTCCCACCGTGAAGCATGGAGGAGGAGGTTTATTTAGAATTCAAGGCACACTTAACCAGCATGGCTACCACAGCATTCTGCAGCGAAACTCCATCACATCTGGTTTGCGCTTAGTCGGACTATGATTTGTTTTTCAACAGGACCCAACACGCATCCAGGCTGTGTAAAAGCTATTTCACCAAGGAGAGTGAATGAGTGCTGCATCAGATGACCTGGCCTCTGCAATCACCCGACCTCAACCCAAACAATAGGCTTATAGCAAATGCAGCACACGGCATTCATTTTTCACTTGCATATAGCACTTTTCAGTAGTGCTCAAAGCATGCCATTCCATGAGCGCAGCATTTATTTTTCAACTCGGAACCAATGAGCCCAATCAGTCCTCCATGACAAGAAAATATATATAATATATAATATAATATATAATATGTCCTTAGTTTTGGGGTCATGCTTAGGTAAAATAATTTGGCTAATCTATACTTCCATATCTCCAAGTCCTATTCTTGAAGATCAAGGGGTATAACATTTTTTGGGGAATGACTGGAATTCTGATAGACTTTGGTTTTTAATGTAAAGATATAATGTAATCATATTATTTTATTTAGTAGAAAGCGATGGGTTAGAAAAAGCCTGCGTAACCAACCAATAAATTAAATGTTACGTCCATATATGGCCAGCTTTGTAAACTAACATTGATTTATCCTGCAATAGATGTCGTTCAATTGGTAACATATTTTCGTCTTCTTTTAATGGCTCTTAAGGGGAAGTAATCTAAAATTAATGGAATGTAATCACATTGTTAGAGTTTGGGTAATCCAAAAGTTACGTTACTGATTACAATTTTGGACAGGCAACTAGTAACTGTAACGGATTACATTTAGAAAATAACCTACCCAACCCTGCTTGGAGGGCATGGGCCCACCCACTTGGCAGCCAGTCCCAACCAATAGGGAGCCAGGCATGGCAAATCAGAATTGCTTTTTCCTCACTAAATGGCTTTATTACAGACAGAAATACTCCGCCACCTCCCCTCAGACGATCCTGGCGTTTAAGAAGCTGGATGTGGAGGTTACACATGGTCTGCGGTTGTGAGGCCAGTTGGACGCACTGCCAAGTTCTCTAAAACTACGTTGGAAGCAGCTTATGGTAGAGAAATGAACATAAAATTCTCTGGCAACAGCTCTGGTGGACATTCCTGCAGTCAGCATGCCAGTTGTATTCTCCCTCAAAACTTGAGATATCTGTAGCACAAGGTGCACCTGTGTAATGATCATGCTGTTTAATCAGATTCTTGACATGCCACACCTTTCAGATGGATGGGTTATCTTGGCAAATGAGAAATGCTAACTAACATTGATGTAAACAAATGTGTGCACAAAATTTGAGAGAAATACACCTGTGCATATGGAAAATTTCTGGGATTTTTGTTTTCCAGTTCATGAAATATGGGACCAACACTTTACATATTGCATTTATATTTTTGATCAGTGTAGATCACTGAAAATTACTGTCCATAATGTATTGTATTAGTCATTTCTGGGATCCTACTTGAAAATGTCTCAGAGAAACAGTTTCTGTTTTTTATTTAAGTCAATAAACATGAAATCATACAATTACACTAAAAATGTGTAAGACATCACTGAATACTTCATAAAAATAACCCAAATGTTAAAAGTGGCAGAGTTGTCCTTTAAAACTATACATTGACTGTTGGATATTAACTTCAAGGCATTTTGGGGGGATGACACGGTTTAGCCTGTGGGAGGTAAAACCAGACATTCATTTTCTTGGTGCTAAAGCTCCTGTAGACTCTTAAAAGAAGCTATGCCTGGTTGTTTGAATGGTTAATGAATTGAATGCCGGATGCCAATATTAGATATGTCTGGCTCCCAAATGGCACCCTATTACTAAATAGCGCACTACTTTTGACCAGAGCACAATGTGCCCTGGTCTAAAATAGTTCACTATGTAGGGAATAAAGTGCCATTTAGGAAGCATCCTATGTGTGAGTAAATCACATGCTGCTTCTGGTGGTGGTGAGCCTCACTGAGCCTATGACGCTTGACTGGTGCAGACTAACAGAATGTCCATGCACTGAAATGCTGTCTAACACATTACTGGGATGCATGGCAAAGTTGTGTCCATTCTTGTGCTTCCTGCACCTAACCACAACAGTCTCCCTGCTTCCTGCTTGCTGTCAGATAAAGGGATAGAACCCAGGATATCTACATAGAAACAGAGTGAGGAACTGAACCCCTATCTGCCACATGAAGCAACCAAGAAAAAGGGAAGTAGAGCATGAGAATTGTCTTCTAGGCCTCCCGGGTGGCGCAGTGGTTAAGGGCGCTGTACTGCAGCGCCAGCCGTGCCACCAGAGACTGGGTTAGCGCCCAGGCTCTGTCGCAACTGGCCGCGACTGGGAGGTCCGTGGGGCGACGCACAATTGGCCCAGCGTCATCTGGGTTAGGGAGGGCTTGGCCGGTAGGGATGTCCTTGACTCATCGCGCACCAGCGACTCCTGTGGCGGGCCGGGCGCAGTGCACGCTAACCAAGGTTGCCAGGTGCACGGTGTTTCCTCCGACATATTGGTGCGGCTGGCTTCCAGGTTGGATGCGCGCTGTGTTAAGAAGCAGTGCGGCTTGGTTGGGTTGTGTATCGGAGGACGCATGACTTTCAACCTTCGTCTCTCCCGAGCCCGTACGGGAGTTGTAGCGATGAGACAAGATAGTAGCTACTAAACAATTGGATACCACGAAATTGGGGAGAAAATGGGGTAAAATTCAAAAAAAAAAAAAAAAAAATGTCTTCTAGACTCCTGTCTTTCATATCACTTAGCCATACACCTGACTGCGGTCAAGAGTTCAAACTAAAACAAGAACTGAACTACTGAAATAATATATTCCAAGTTTGAGGAAGTTGATGGAAGAACCTGTGCAAGTCTATGTATAGACTTCAGTAAGCATACAACACCTACAGTACCTCTGCAACATCTATCAGAGGTCAGAACATAGAGATTGTAGGGGGATACAAATATCTGGGTGTCCTCTTGGACAATATACTTCAGTAAATGTACAGACCTGATCTACAAAAAGAGTCAACAGAGACTGTACTTTCTCAAAAAGCTGGGATCTTTTAATGTTGACTGTACTATACTGACTCTGTTTCACAAATCTTTCATTGAGAGTATTTAAACTTTTTGCATTGTTTATTTGTTTGGCAATGCCACTGTCAGCCAGAGAAATATGCTGAGAAGGATTATCACCACAGCAAGCAAGGTACTTGGAGTCAAACAGGCAGGCCTGGATGAGATCTTTAAGGTCAGGGCCTTCCGCAAGGCTCACAAAATAATTTTAGACCCAAGCCACCCCCTGTACCCGGACTTTGAACTGCTCCCCTCCGGGTGCAGGTAAACGGCACCCCTCTGCAGGAAAAAACAGAACTAGACATAATTTGTGCCAGATGTGATATCCCTCCTAAATAGCTCGGGCTAATGTTCCTTCCGACCCAGTAAGGCCAGCAGGCTCGTCTCTTTTTATTGGTATGTAACTGTTATGAAAGTTGTACGGTCATTGTAAATGTGTACATGACACTGCAACAACATTTCCCCATGGGGACAGTAAAGTCAATAAAATTAAAGTACTATCTGTCTGTGGAGGTTGAGCTGGGTCAGCAATTTGTAAGCTACTGCGCACACCTGCCTTCAGGACTCACATGAGTTTGTCTCAACTTTCCCCATGCATTACTGTAAATGACTGACTTCCATGGCTGTTTGGTTAAGTAGTACAGGGGACAGGCGCTCCATCATTAATCACACTTACAGTTCACTGATAAACGTTGACAGCATTAAATAGAATCACTGAGTTTCTCATGCATTCCTAACGAGCTCCACCTGTCTTGAGGGATGGCGTCCTGTGGCTCAAAGTGAACCTTCACATAACACCTGGTGGGAGATGGTGAGGTGTGTGTGTGCGCACGTGTGTCAAGTCCACACTGCTGCTGACCTCTCAGATGTTGCTCTCCGGGCTCACGCCAGCCCAGACCACTGTGTCACAATGTGCCAGCCTTATTACAGGAAACAGAGACAGAGTCACGCTGTGAGCTCATTGGGTTTTAACAGTGTTACTGAGACCTCCTGCAGGCGATGGCTTTTGAGAAACAGTAGCGATGCAGGGCGGGATATAGATAAGCCATTTGTGCCCTGCCTAGAACTGATGCCTCAACCTCTGAATAATTCAGCAGTCCCATCCCCACACAGGTTTTCCCCTTCTTGCTCTGGCACACCAACAGGAGAGAGGCTAAAAGTGTTGCTATTTGTTGTTCACAGGCTGATGGATGACACTTTAACACGCAAATGACCCACAGCAGGCCCAGTGGAGTGCGCAGGAGAGAACGTGTAAGGTCTTTAGAATCCATGCTCTCATAGTTCCTTATCTACCTTGATAAATATTCATGTAAATAAAATAGGTATTAAATTGAAGCGGCATCCTCAGAGCATGTGCAGACCAGCTGGCTGGAATGTTTATGGACATACTCAATCGCTCCCTTTCCCAGTCTGTTGTTCCCACTTGCTTCAAAATGTCCACATTTGTTCCGGGAACCTAAAAAAGCGAAGGTAACTGAACTAAATTACTATTGCCACATAGCACTCACTTCTGTCATCATGAAGTGCTTTGAGAGGCTGGTTAAGGATCCTATCACCTCCACCTTACCCGGTAGCCTAGACCCACTACAATTTGCATACAGCACCAACAGAGCCACAGGCGACGCAATCGCCATTGCACTGCACAATCTCACCTGGACGAGGAATTTAACAATGCTGTATATCGACTACAGTTGAGCCTTTAACACCGTAGTGTCCTCCAAGCTCATCACTAAGCTCAGGGCCCTGGGTCTGAAACCTGCGTTGTGCAACCAGGTCCTAGACTTCCTGACGAGAAGGTGAAGGTAGGCAACAACACCTCTGCAACTCAGAGGTGTGTGCTCAGCCCAGCCAGGTCATCGACTACAGCTCAGCCTTCAACACCATAGTAACGCCAGTATTCGACATCCATCCATGTCTGAGGACGTCAGAAGATGATATGGAAACCAGGCACTAGGGGCAACAGTGAACGCTGTTACCTTCAAGTAGTAAGATTCAGTTTTGTGTTTGGGGATGGGTGTAAGTATCTGCCTCTGGTGTCAAAGGTTGCATGTTTGAATCCAGCGAAAGAAAGTTGTTTTTGAGATTTTTGTTTTAAGCCAGCCCAGATCTTGAACCTTACCTTAACCATAAACACTTCGAAATTTGACGTTTGTAAACACATTTTAAACATACGGAAAATACTTATTTTCACCTTTCATTCAGCACCTAAATTAAACCTAAATATGTATTTTATACGTCTTTTCAATTAAGTGATTTGACAATCAGATGAAAACATCACACAACACCCATAATGTGAAACTGCGCCTGCGCAGACTGAAAAAAACAAAAGTAAACGGGATAAGATGTTAAACATGCCACAATATGTGGTAACTCCTTCAAGACTGTTGAAGACTGTATTCTATCAACCAGGTGAAGCTGGTTGAGAGAATACCAAGAGTGAGCAAAGCTGTCATCAAGGCAAAGGGTGGCTACTTTATAAGGTGGCTACTATATATTTTGATTTGTATAACACTTTAGGTTACTACATGATTCCATGTGTTATTTTATAGTTTTGATGTCCAAACTTTTGACTGGTACTGTATGTAGTACGCTAGTATGGGTATTCGGACACGACCAGTGTCTGAAGGTAAAGTATGTTCTAAAGAGGCTGTGAGACATCCTTGGGGTTTCTTCACTTATTTTCTTTATAATGATGACGTCAAAGAAAACGGCGATCAATTGCTACTAACTTTTATTAAAAAAAATATTATATGAATATTCTGTTTTTGGTGGAAGATTTGATTGCGGGTCATTTAAGTTTAAGTTCCAGTCTAGTCCACCCAGGTCATTATTGTCCCCCAATTTAACTTAATGTTTTTTCCAGCTTTTTGTATTTATTTATTTCCTAAGATCTCAAAGTCCTCTACCCACCAATACAACTCTTCCCCAATTCCTCCCCTCCTTCTTTGGGTCGCTGAAAGGATGAATGATGCACACTTTGGCTCACACACAAAAAATGTGTCTGTCCTCTTTTATTTTCCAGCAAGCATGCATCTAGCTCTACCTGAAGTATAGATGAGGCCCACATTACTTTGGTCCAAGTCAAGGTTCTGCCCCCCTTGGACCGACTTGCACGCAAACATGTCTATGTTGAAGTGTCATCAAGTGCAATGTGAGAGCAGTGATGTAAAGTACTTAAGTAAAACTACTTTCAAGTACTACTTAAGTCGTTTTTGGGGTATCTGTACTTTACTATTGACATTTTTGACAACTTTTACTTTTACTTCACCACATTCCTAAAGAAAATAATGTACTTTCTACTCCATACATTTTCCCCGACACCCAAAAGTAATCGTTACATTTCGAATGCTTAGCAGGACAGGAAAATTGTCCAATTCACACACTTCTCAAGAGAACATCCCTGGTCATCCCTACTGCCTCTGATCTGACGGACTCACTAAACACAAATGCTTCAATTGTAAACTATGTTTGGGTGTTGGAGTGTGCCCCTGGCTATCCTTACAAAAAAATAATACAATTATCCTATCTGGTTTGCTTAGTATAGGAATGTGAAGTGATTTAAAATGTTACTTTAGACACTTAAGTATATTTAAAACCAAATGCTTTTAGACTTTTACTCAAGTAGTAATTTACTGGGTGACTTTTTCACTTTTACCACCACTGTGTGAGAGGTCCTCATGTACCCCTCTGCTCTCGCCGCCGACAGGCTGTCGTCTGCTAACGTACGCCAGAGTGGACACCAGCACAAATATGGTATAATTGAATCCCAGATGCCACTCTTTCTCATCACTCTCTACAGTCTCCTTTTCTAGAAGTATTCACGTCAGCTCGCCTGCCTGCGCTCTCTCTGTCTGTGTGTGAGAATAAACAGCCAGACAGGGGTTTGTGTGCTGAGTGAAGCCTGAGCTATTGCAACTCAAACAGTCATGATGCTTCATCACCCTCCATTGTAGTCTGTTCACTTGAGTGACATGTCATCCACAAAAGATGTTTAGATCGCTCACAAGCCTAAATTGGACATGCTTCTAGGATCTTGTTGTCTATTCGAATATAGACAGTGCTAGTGTATTTTTAGCGCTTCATACTTTTGGAGTTCTGTGAAAGTATTACTCTCTGATGGGGGAATGGTATGATCAGTTGACAAGAGCTATGGATCTTTAAATAAGCTACTCTAGTGGAACGATAAGGCTTGTACTCTTGTTGGCACTCATTTCTGGACAAATAAAATTCCCATTTTGATCCAGACAAGACCTGCCCGTAACATTTAATCGCTCTGATTTGCCTATACAGTGCATTCGGAAAGTTTTCAGACCCCTTGACTTTTTACACATTCTGTTACGTTACAGCCTTATTTAAAAAATCATTAAATAAAAAATTCACATCAATCTACACACAATACCCCATAATGACCAAACGAAAACAGGTTTTTTATAAAATTGTGCACATTTATTAAAGCTAAAATACAGAAATACATTATTTACATAAGTATTCAGCTCAAGTGAATCTTGTTTCCATTGATGATCCTTGAAATGTTTATACAACTTGATTGGAGTCCACCTGTGGTAAATTCAATTGATAGGACATGACTTGAAAATGCGTTACACCTGTCTATATAAGGTCCCACTGTTGGCAGTGCATGTCAGAGCAAAAACCAAGCCGTGAGGTCAAATTAATTGTCCGTAGAGCTCCGAGACAGGATTGTGTTAAAGCACAGATCTGAAGAAGGGTACAAAAACAAATTCTGAAGCATTGAAGGTCCCCAAGAACACAGTGGCCTCCTTCATTCTTAAATGGAAGTAGTTTGGAACCTCCAAGATTCTTTCTAGAGCTAGCCGCCCAGCCCAACTGAGCAATCGGGAGAGAAGGGCCTTGGTCAGGGAGGTGACCAAGAATCGGTTGGTCACTCTGACAGAGCTCCAGAGTTCCTCTGTGGAGATGGAAGAACCTTCCAGAAGGACAACCATCTCTGCAGCACTCAACTAAATCAGACATTTATGGTAGAGTGGCCAGATGGAAGCCACTACTCAGTAAAAGGCACATGAAAGCCCTGTTGGAGTTTGTGAACAAGCACCTAAAGGACTCAGACCATGAGAAACAAGATTCTCTTGTCTGATAAAACCAAGCTGGCCTGAATGCCAAGCATCACGCCTGGAGGAACCCTGGCACCATCCCTACGGTGAAGCATGATGGCTGCAGCATCATGCTGTGGGGATGTTTTTCAGCGGCAGGGACTGGGAGACTAGTCAGGATCAAGGGAAAGATGGACGGAGCAAAGTACAGAAAGATCCTTGATGAAAACCTGCTTCAGAGTGCTATGGACCTCAGACTGGGGTGAATGTTTACCTTCCAACATGACAACGACCCTAAGCACACAGCCAAGACAACGCAGGAATGGCTTGGGGATAAGTCTCGGAATGTTCTTGAGTGGCCCAGCCAGAACCCAGACTTAAAGCCGGTCGAACATTGCTTGAAAGACCTTAAAATAGCTGTGCAGCAACGCTCCCCATCCAACCTGATAGAGCTTTAGAGGATCTGCAGACAAGAATGGGAGAAACTCTCCAGATACATGTGTGCCAAGCTTGTGGCGTCATACCCAAGAAAACTCTAGACTGTAGTCGCTCTCAAAGGTACATCAACAAAGCACTGAGTAAAGGGTCTGAATACTTATGTAAAGGTGATATTTCTGTTTTTCCACTGGTGTATTTTGACAGTGGCAGTGGCTGGCATTCCATTGAAGGGAATATGAGAAGGTGTTTCCAGAGTGGAAGCTTGAAGAGGACCCCCAGCCTATGAGGAGAATCCCGCAGTCACGGGATCATACATGCAGCTCAGTGATAAGCTAAGCCATTTACTGCATTAGGTATAAAAATGCACTGAGTATGGAATCCAGCTGTTCTTCTCCTACAACTTAGAGGAGATATCAACCCAGAATATTACTTTACTTCAAGTCTTCATTGTTTGAAAACAGATTTCCCTCCACTCTTTTTTTTCACATGGCTTTAAATCAGCTGCTGATGAAAGTGTCAGTGTGAAATAAATTGACTTGATGAACCATCTAGTTCTGTGTTAGAAAACTACAGAGATTCTTGGATAAAAGGTGATCTGACTTACCTCCCCACAATCCCTAGTCCGCTACAGACAAAGACAGCGATGAAAATACTTGCCTGAGATACAATCTGTCTTAATAATAAAGAGAAAATAATGACGTGATATGGGTAATGGAGTTTGGTGAGAAACGCTGAGAGTAGAGCGACAACAGGTATGGCGCCGGAGGGGATGGCTGCCGCTTTACAGGCTCCTAACCAACTGTGATATTTTGTTTGTTTTTACGCATTGTTTGTAACTCATTTTGTACATAATGTTACTGTTACCATCTCTTATGACCGAAAATATCTTCTGGTCATCAGAACAGCGATTACTCACCTCGAACTGGGTGAAGATTTTTTCTTTAATGAGTCCAACGCAAAGGTGCCTTTTAAGAATTTGCCGACAAGTAGGTGAATCCCCACTTCCCTTCATATTATTGGCCATGTTTTCTTGGGAAAACGATCTACGACTAAGACTATCCTACCCATGGGACATAAAAATGGTAATATCTTATGTTTCACCGAGACTTGGCTGAAAGGATATAAGTTAGTGAGGGAGATGTCTCCAACTTCAGTTATTTTTGCAATTCGTTCCAGTCATTGGCGGCAGATAACTGGAAAGAAAGGCAACCAAAGGAAGTGTTGGCTTTGGGGATGACCAGTGAAATATACCTGCTGGAGCACATGCTACGGGTGGGTGTTGCTATGGTGACCAGTGAGCTGAGATAAGGTGGAGCTTTACCAAGCAAAGACTTATAGATGACCTGTAGCCAGTGGGTTTGGCAACGAATATGTAGCAAGGACCAGCCAATGAGAGCATACAGGTCGCAGTGGTGGGTAGTATGAGAGGCTTTGGTGACAAAACGGATGGTACTGTGATAGACTACATCCAATTTGCTGTTTAGAGTGTTGGAGGCTATTTTGTAAATTACATCGTCGAGGTCAAGGATCAGTATGATAGTCAGTTTTACGAGGGTATGTTTGGCAGCATGGAGGCTTTGTTGCCAAATAGGAAACCGATTCTAGATTTATTTTTGTATTGGAGATGCTTAATGTGAGTCTGGAAGGAGAGTTTACAGTCTAGCCAGATGCCTAGGTATTTACAGTGGAGAGAACAAGTATTTGATACACTGTCGATTTTGCAAGTTTTCCTACTTACAAAGCATGTAGAGGTCTGTCATTTTTATCATAGGTACACTTCAATTGTGAGAGACGGAATCTAAAACAAAAATCCAGAAAATCACATTGTATGATTTTTAAGTAATTAATTTGCATTTTATTGCATGACATAAGTATTTGATACATCAGAAAAGTAGAACTTAATATTTGGTACAGAAACCTTTGTTTGCAATTACAGAGATGATACGTTTCCTGTAGTTCGTGACCAGGTTTGCACACACTGAAGCAGGGATTTTGGCCCACTCCTCCATACAGACCTTCTCCAGATCCTTCAGGTTTCGGGGCTGTCTCTGGGCAATACGGACTTTCAGCTCCCTCCAAAGATTTTCTATTGGGTTCAGGTCTGGAGACTGGCTAGGCCACTCCAGGACCTTGAGATGCTTCTTACAGAGCCACTCCTCAGTTGCCCTGGCTGTGTGTTTCGGGTCATTGTCATGCTGGAAGACCCAGCCACGACCCATCTTCAATGCTCTTACTGAGGAATGGAGGTTGTTGGCCAAGATCTCGCGATACATGGACCCATCCATCATCCCCTCAATACGGTGCAGTCGTCCTGTCCCCTTTGCAGAAAAGCATCCCCAAAGAATTATTTATTTATTTATTTATTTACCTTTATTTAACCAGGTAGGCAAGTTGAGAACAAGTTCTCATTTACAATTGCGACCTGGCCAAGATAAAGCAAAGCAGTTCGACAGATACAATGACACAGAGTTACACATGGAGTAAAACAAACATACAGTCAATAATACAGTATAAACAAGTCTATATACAATGTGAGCAAATGAGGTGAGAAGGGAGGTAAAGGCAAAAAAGGCCATGGTGGCAAGGTAAATACAATATAGCAAGTAAAACACTGGAATGGTAGTTTTGCAATGGAAGAATGTGCAAAGTAGAAATAAAAATAATGGGGTGCAAAGGAGCAAAATAAATAAATAAATGAAATACAGTTGGGAAAGAGGTAGTTGTTTGGGCTAAATTATAGGTGGGCTATGTACAGGTGCAGTAATCTGTGAGCTGCTCTGACAGTTGGTGCTTAAAGCTAGTGAGGGAGATAAGTGTTTCCAGTTTCAGAGATTTTTGTAGCTCGTTCCAGTCATTGGCAGCAGAGAACTGGAAAGAGAGGCGGCCAAAGAAAGAATTGGTTTTGGGGGTGACTAGAGAGATATACCTGCTGGAGCGTGTGCTAGAGGTGGGAGATTCTATGGTGACCAGCGAGCTGAGATAAGGGGGGACTTTACCTAGCAGGGTCTTGTAGATGACATGGAGCCAGTGAGTTTGGCGACGAGTATGAAGTGAGGGCCAGCCAACGAGAGCGTACAGGTCGCAATGGTGGGTAGTGTATGGGGCTTTGGTGACAAAACAGATTGCACTGTGATAGACTGCATCCAATTTGTTGAGTAGGGTATTGGAGGCTATTTTGTAAATGACATCGCCAAAGTCGAGGATTGGTAGGATGGTCAGTTTTACAAGGGTATGTTTGGCAGCATGAGTGAAGGATGCTTTGTTGCGAAATAGGAAGCATGCATTTAGTTTTACTTGCATTTAAGAGCAATTGGAGGCCACGGAAGGAGAGTTGTATGGCATTGAAGCTTGCCTGGAGGGTTTTTAACACAGTGTCCAATGAAGGGCCGGAAGTATACAGAATGGTGTCGTCTGCGTAGAGGTGGATCAGAGACTCACCAGCAGCAAGAGTGACCTCATTGATGTATACAGAGAAGAGAGTCGGTCCAAGAATTGAACCCTGTGGCACCCCCATAGAGACTGCCAGAGGTCCGGACAACAGACCCTCCGATTTGACACACTGAACTCTATCAGAGAAGTAGTTGGTGAACCAGGCGAGGCAATCATTTGAGAAACCAAGGCTGTTGAGTCTGCCGATGAGGATGTGGTGATTGACAGAGTCGAAAGCCTTGGCCAGATCAATGAATACGGCTGCACAGTAATGTTTCTTATCGATGGCGGTTAAGATATCGTTTAGTGTCCTTGAGCGTGGCTGAGGTGCACCCATGACCAGCTCTGAAACCAGATTGCATAGCAGAGAAGGTATGGTGAGATTCGAAATGGTCGGTAATCTGTTTGTTGACTTGGCTTTCGAAGACCTTAGAAAGGCATGGTAGGATAGATATAGGTCTGTAGCAGTTTGGGTCAAGAGTGTCCCCCCCTTTGAAGAGGGGGATGACCGCAGCTGCTTTCCAATCTTTGGGAATCTCAGACGACACGAAAGAGAGGTTGAACAGGCTAGTAATAGGGGTGGCAACAATTTCGGCAGATAATTTTAGAAAGAAAGCAGCTCTTTCAGAACATCAGCTGAATGGATTTGGGAGAAGGAGAAATGGGGAAGGCTTGGGCGAGTTGCTGTTGGGGGTGCAGTGCTGTTGACAGGGGTAGGAGTAGCCAGGTGGAAAGCATGGCCAGCAGTAGAAAAATGCTTATTGAAATTTTCAATTATGGTGGATTTATCAGTGGTGACAGTGTTTCCTATCTTCAGTGCAGTGGGCAGCTGGGAGGAGGTGTTCTTATTCTCCATGGACTTTACAGTGTCCCAGAACTTTTTTGAGTTAGTGTTGCAAGAAGCAAATTTCTGCTTGAAAAAGCTAGCCTTGGCTAGCCTTGGCTAATTTCTTGAATGGGGCATGTTTATTTAAGATGGTTAGGAAGGCATTTTTAAAAAATATCCAGGCATCCTCTACTGACGGGATGAGGTCAATATCCTTCCAGGATACCCCGGCCAGGTCGATTAGAAAGGCCTGCTCGCTGAAGTGTTTCAGGGAGCGTTTTACAGTGATGAGAGGAGGTCGTTTGACCGCTGACCCATTACGGATGCAGGCAATGAGGCAGTGATCGCTGAGATCTTGGTTGAAGACAGCAGAGGTGTATTTAGAGGGGAAGTTGGTTAGGATGATATCTATGAGGGTGCCCGTGTTTAAGGCTTTGGGGAGGTACCTGGTAGGTTCATTGATAATTTGTGTGAGATTGAGGGCATCAAGTTTAGATTGTAGGATGGCTGGGGTGTTAAGCATGTCCAGTTTAGGTCACCTAGCAGCACGAGCTCTGAAGATAGATGGGGGGCAATCAGTTCACATATGGTGTCCAGAGCACAGCTGGGGGCAGAGGGTGGTCTATAGCAGGCGGCAACGGTGAGAGACTTGTTTTTAGAGAGGTGGATTTTTAAAAGTAGAAGTTCAAATTGTTTGGGTACAGACCTGGATAGTAGGACAGAACTCTGCAGGCTATCTTTGCAGTAGATTGCAACACCGCCCCCTTTGGCAGTTCTATCTTGTCTGAAAATGTTGTAGTTTGGAATTAAAATGTCTGAATTTTTGGTGGTCTTCCTAAGCCAGGATTCAGACACAGCTAGAACATCCGGGTTGGCAGAGTGTGCTAAAGCAGTGAATAGAACAAACTTAGGGAGGAGGCTTCTAATGTTAACATGCATGAAACCAAGGCTATTACGGTTACAGAAGTCGTCAAAAGAGAGCGCCTGGGGAATAGGAGTGGAGCTAGGCACTGCAGGGCCTGGATTCACCTCTACATCACCAGAGGAACATAGGAGGAGTAGAATAAGGATGCGGCTAAAAGCAATAAGAATTGGTCGTCTAGAACGTCTGGAACAGAGAGTAAAAGGAGGTTTCTGGGGGCGATAAAATAGCATCAAGGTATAATGTACAGACAAAGGTAAGGTAGGATGTGAATACAGTGGAGGTAAACCTAGGTATTGAGTGATGAAGAGAGAGATATTGTCTCTAGAAACATCATTGAAACCAGGAGATGTCATTGCATGTGTGGGTGGTGGAACTAATAGGTTGGATAAGGTATAGTGAGCAGGACTAGAGGCTCTACAGTGAAATAAGCCAATAAACACTAACCAGAACAGCAATGGACAAGACATATTGACATTAAGGAGAGGCATGCTTAGTCGAGTGATCAAAAGGGTCCAGTGAGTGGAGAGGTTGGTTGAGGGTCACGGCGATTTAGACAGCTAGCCAGGCCATCGGTAGCAAGCTAGCATAGGATGGAGGTCTGTTGTTAGCCACCTCTTGCGTTCGGTCAGTAGATTAGTGGGGTTCCGTGTGGTAGAGGGGATTAATCCAAATCACAAAAAAAAATGTAAAAAATAAAAATAAAAATAAGAACAATAGATATAGTTATAGAGGCCCGAGAAGAAAACATAATAATAATACAAATAAATAAAATGTCCGATTGCCTATTCAGATAGCAGCCGGTAAGACAGCTAACGGTTAGCGGGCCGCAGATAGGCGTTCAGGTAACGTCGCGACGGAGGAGCCAGCCGGATCTCCTTCAGGTAGATAAAGTCGGCAGTCCAGTTGTGAAGGCCCGGTGGGGCTCCGCGTAGGCAGTAAAACGGGTCCGGATAGGTGACTGCAGCCCAGGAGTGAATGATTGAACTCAGGAGTGATTGAAGGAGCTGGCTAGTACCGGAACAATCGATGTTTGCTCCGGAATCGACGAAAGCCGACTGTCACACGGATAGCAGCTAGCTAGCTGTGAGATCCGGGTATGAATGTCCAGAGAGCAGTTGAAATCCAGGGACATGGAGAGAAAAATTGGTCCGGTATGTTCCGTTCCGAGCCGCGCTGCGCCGTACAAAACTGGCGATAGATTTTCGATAGATTTTCGAGCTAAAGGATAGCTGATGACCACAAACCGTGGTTAGCTGAATACTAACGATTTGCCAGTAAAGAAGCTAACTAGCTTCTGATTAGCTTCTGGATTAGCTTCTGGGCTAGCTCCTGGCTAGCTTCTGGCTAGTTTCTGACTAGCTTCTTGGAGTTTCTGGCTAGCTTCTTGGAGGATTACAGATCTGAGGTAAATAATACTTTTTTATAAATATAAATTGGTGAGGCTGGTTGCAGGAGAGTGTTTTGAAGATGAGTTGATGGAAAATAAAAATAAAATGTATGTGAAAAAAGTTGTAAATATATATATATATATATATATATATATATATATACATACATACATATATATATATATACATACATATACAGGACACGACAAGACGAGGACAAAAGACGTCTGAACTGCTATGCGATCTTGGAGTATTGCAGCAAAGTGTTTGTTTCCAAGTTCCTCTGTCTGCCTCTGCTGCTGCCGCTCGAATGATGTTTCCACCTCCATGCTTCATGGTTGGGATGGTGTTCTTGGGGTTGTACTCATCCTTCTTCTTCCTCCAAACACGGCGAGTGGAGTTTAGACCAAAAAGCTCTATTTTTGTCTCATCAGACCAGGGGACCTTGCGTGCGCTGCAGGATTTTAATCCATGACGGCGTAGTGCATAATGGTTCTCTTTGAGACTGTGGTCCCAGCTCTCTTCAGGTCATTGACCAGGTCCTGCCGTGTAGTTCTGGGCTGATCCCTCACCTTCCTCATGATCATTAATGCCCCACGAGGTGAGATCTTGCATGGAGCCCCAGACCGAGGGTGATTGACCGTCATCTTCTTCCATTTTCTAATAATTGCGCCAACAGTTGTTGCCTATTTTCCTGTAGCCCATCCCAGCTTTTGCAGGTCTACAATTTTATCCCTGATGTCCTTACACAACTCTCTGGTCTTGGCCATTGTGGAGAGGTTGGAGTCTGTTTGATTGAGTGTATGGACAGGTGTCTTTTATACAGGTAATGATTTCAAACAGGTGCAGTTAATAGAGGTAATGAGTGGAGAACAGGTGGACTTCTTAAAGAAAAACTAACAGGTCTGTGAGAGCCGTAATTCTTACTGGTTGGTAGGTGATCAAATACTTATGTCATGCAAATTAATTACTTAAAAATCATGATTTTCTGGATTTTGTTTTAGATTCCGTCTCTCACAGTTGAAGTGTACCTATGATAAAAATTACAGACCTCTACATGTTTTGTAAGTAAGAAAACCTTCAAAATCGGCAGTGTATCAAATACTTGTTCTCCCCACTGTATAGTTGTCCACATATTATATCCACATATAAGTCAGAACCGTCCAGAGTAGTGATGCTAGTCGGGCAGGCGGGTGCGGGCAGCGATCGGTTGAAGAGCATGCATTTAGTTGTACTAGCATTTTAGAGCAGTTGGAGGACACGGAAGGAGTGTTGTGTGGCATTGAAGGTGTAAAGCATGGCCAGCCGTAGAGAAATGCTTATTGAAATTCTTGAGTATCATGGATTTATTGGCTCTTATTCTCCAGGAACTTTACCGTGTCCCAAAACTTGTGCAGAGTTCACCCAGAGTTACCTCTGCTGCAGAGGATAAGTTTGTCAGAGTTACCAACCTCAGATCCTAGCCCAAATAAATGCTTCAGAGGTCAATGAACAGACATCTCAACATCAACTGTTCAGAGGAGACTGCATGAAATCAGACCTTCATGATCACATTTCTGTAAAGAAACCACTACCAAAGGACATCAATAAGAAGAAGAGACTTGTTTGGGCCAAGAAACATGAGCAATGGACATTAGACAGGTGGAAATCTGTCCTTTGGTTCCAACCACTGTGTCTTTGTGAGACGCAGGGTAGGTGAACGGATGATCTCCCCATGTGGGGTGCCCACCGTGAAGCATGGAGAAGGAGGTGTGATGGTGTGTGGATGCTTTGCTGGTGACACCGTCAGTGATTTATTTAGAATTCAAGGCGCACTTAACCAGCATGGCTACCACAGAATTCTGCAGCGATACGCCATCCCATCTGGTTTGCGCTTAGTGAGACTATCATTTGTTTTTCCACAGGACAATGACCCAAAACACACCTCCAGGCTGTGTAAGGGATATTTGATCAAGTGAGTGATGGAGTGCTGCGTCAGATTACCTGGCCTCCACAATCACCCGACCTCAAACCAATTGAGATGTTTTTGGATGAGTTGGACATCAGAGCCAAAAGCAGCCAACAAATGCTCAGCATATGTGGGAACTCCTTCAAGACTGTTGGAAAAGCATTCCTCATGAAGCTGGTTGGGAGAATGCCAAGAGTGTGCGAAGCTGTCATCAAGGCAAAAGGTGGCTACTTTGTAGAATATAAAATCTAAAATATATTTAGATTTGTTTAACACTTTTCTGGTTACTACATGATTCCATATGTGTTATTTCATAGTTTTGATGTCTGACTATTTTCTGCGTTGTAGAATAATAGTAAAGAAAAACTCTTGAATGAGTAGGTGTGTCCAAACTTGACTGATACTGTATATACTAAGAAGGAAGGCCCAAGAAAATGTCAAAGACTCCAGACATCCAAGTCATACTGTTCTCTCTGTTACCGCACAGCAGACACTGCCAAGTCTATGACCAAAAGACTCCTCAACAGCTTCTACCCCCAAGCCGTAAGACTGCTGAACAATTAATCAAAATGGCCACCCGGCCTATTTACATTGACCCCCCCCTGTTTTTACACTGTTGCTACTCCCTGTGTATAATCTATGCATAGTAACTTTACAAAGTACCTCCACTAACCTGTACCCCCACACATAGATTTGGTACCGGTACTCCCTGTATATAGCCTCGTTATTGTAATGTAATTGTATTTTTATTTTTTTTACTTTTGTTTATTTAGTCAATATTTTCTTAACTATTTATTTTACTGCATTGTTGGTTAAGGGCTTGTAAGTAGGCATTTCATGGTAAGTGTATTTGATTTGACAACATATGTACGCAGCCAGCTAGGCTTCTGCATGAAATGGCTGTTCAGTGCTGTGACCATTGAGTTAATTCCCTGCTGGAGTTAAAATCTGGATGCCTTCCCTGTCGAGGGAGCAGTTCTACTTTAATTCCTTTGTTGAAAGGATGTCAATGATGCCGAGGTGTGGTAGTCCATCTGTTATAAAAATGTTGATTTAGGGATCCTACTGTGACACAGTAGGACAGTTACACTATCACAATAAGGGTGAGTGTGTGTGCGTTTCATAATTTGATTAATATGGTTTATTTTAGGGATCTGAATGTGTTTTATTGAGCTCCACATAGCTGTTTATTTTGATGTTCTGCATAAATCTGGTGCATCTGCATGTGTGCGTCATTGCAAGCATACCTTATGCTGTGCTGTCGTCAGGTTCTTTACCCTCATGCTATGGCAGTCATTATCTTATCAAACTATGTCACCAACAGAGCAGTACACTGAGTGTGAGGGGTTATGCGGTGTGGCTGTTATGATTAAATGAGAGCTGGGTGATATGCTGATTGTATGAGTCGTTTAGAGAGTGATGGGTTGGACAAGATCCGATCACAATATTCCCTAAGAACACAATGAATAATTCCAGTCAGGGATCTAGAATCGTAAAATTAATTCTACCTGTCTGGTAGTCTGATCACTTTTCTGTAGTTGTCCTCATCTGTTTACAGTCAAGGTAACAAACCTCTTTGGACCATATCCAAAGCCAGGGAGGGGAGGAGCAACCATTAAGAAAGAGAGGAGCAATGAGAGAGGTGTTATGATCTATCCTCTGCATCAGTGCCACACACACACACACACACACACACACACACACAGCATCAATTCCACTCGTCACAAGTCGCCACAGTGAAAGCCTTTAACAACACCCAACATGAGACACCAGTCATGGCAGATGAAAGAGCAACAACATCAATGGAGCCACAACCTTAAGAAGCCTGTATGTAGAGCAAGATAAGACACATTATTCAACAACAGGTCCCAGAACAACAAACCACCCCATCCACAACATGTGATGATGTCACTTTAGCTTAGAGGTGTGAGCCAAGACGAGGAAGAGAGACAGATGGGGTCCTGCTAACCAACTAGGCATGCCTGTTCTTCCATCCCTTCATAAGGCCGGAGGGGGTAAAACAAGATGAAATGGATTCCAGAGGGAAGCAGCAAAGACATGCCCCTAGCCAAGACAGATGCAGTGGACCATGGCACTATCAGGGAAACACAGAGCAGACTCGCCCTCCAAAATCATGACAGTGGTAAATAGGCTGAATAATGACTGTCAACCTCTAACCGCCTTGGGGAACAGTCTGACTGACAATGCATAAAACATGCGTAACACAAAATACACCTCCCGTTTCAACTTGGTTTCCCAGCCGGGAATAAACTGAAATATTTCACAGATTGAAATCCCCCTCCTTTGGCAAAGGCAATCTATACCGTGTAGAGCTGTCTACTTAGCTGCAGAACTTGCTGACTGCCAGGCTCCGAATATCAGAACAGCCCTCCTCCTGCGTGTGCTGCTGCTGCCCGGGAAGTGGATTCTTACGTAAGCCCCAGGTGACTGTTGTTACCCTGGATAGAGTCACCAAGGGGACTCACTGTGCCAACTTCCCAGATCCCCCTGCACCACACCTCCTTTCCTTCCTTTGTCTTACTCATACCATAACGTTGTGCTACTAGAAGCTGATTGACAGACATGCTCTGTAGGAGGGATGGTATGGCAGCTAAGAGGAATGTAAGAAAAACCTTCTTGGATTGCAGAAATGTCAATAAACCCAGTGGCGTATTCCACTTAAAGCAATCCTTTCAACGGAATTTGAATACCAACAAGCAGGAGCAGTTATAACATCACTGCATGGAACGTGAAAGCGTCGAGACAGTGTGTGTAAAATATAAAACATTTAACCTACCACGCTGTGAAATGTATGAGAAGACTACAAAGGGAGGCTGTGCATGCATCTACAGTATCACTGCTGTTGTTGTTTTTCCCCTTCCCCTCCCTCCCATCATCTCATGGGCTCTGCAGTAGTTTGGATCCAGCAGTCCCGCACCCCAGGGGTCTCACCACAGACCAACAGCATCACCTGCACACCTGGTGCACCAAGCGGGACACACACACACACACCCTTCCGTTTCCATGCAAAGCCAAGGGGGCAGCAGAGCAGCAGCAGTAGTTCTGCAGCTCTGAGGCAACATTGCCATCTGCTGGTAGGTATATGTAAAGGGGGTTGGATGCAACTGCTGTTGACACGGGTCACTAAAATGCGCTCACTTGCATGGTCAATCCGACGTCTATATTGGTAGTGCAGCCATTGCTGGTCTAAATGCCTCTGCATTCATACCTTGTTGTCAAGTAAGTGAGTTTGTGTTTAAACAGGACCTCCCGCCCACCAAACATGTCAACGCGGAGCAATACGGAGCTCTCCGCATTGTTACAACATTTGGGAGGTACATGGCGATGCAGTATGGAGCTCATTTTGTCCTCTGCATGCCTATGGAGCCTCGAATCAAGCATGAACACAATCAATCATTGTCTTTACAGGTGCCCGCATGCATAGGTTCGGTTTGTGGATATAGTTTAACTCGGCAAGGCGAGGCAAACATCTGTGCTCGCATACTCCCTAAAGACGAAGAGGCGTAGACTTCGGCTACTGAACTTAGACTTGCCTTCGGAACAAATTTTGTGTGCACGAACACCAAAATGAACAAAAACGTCACATTTTGTCATAACATATGCCTGAACAGTTTCGACCCGGGTGCATGCGTCAAGCATTGGGCGATACATCAGGTTTTCCTGTCCATCTGGCTCAAACCAGATTGTTATTTGACTAAGAAACCTTTTCAATAATGAGGGTATGAATGCTAAATCACCATTGGAGTCTTATGAAATCATGATACTGTAATACCTAGGTTTGCAAATGAAGTATATTACTGGACACTTTGTTTACCAGTAACTACCAGAAGTTTTGTAACTTTAATGTTTTTTGGAGAATTTTACCATAAAAAAAAAAGTTGTCACATTCACTGAATAGGTGCAGTGAAAAGTGTTGTTTTACACGGTCAGCCCTGGTGCATATTAGGGTCAAGTGCCTCGTTCAAGGGCACAGACAGATTGTTCACCTTGTCTGCTGGGGGTATTCGAACCAGGGACCTTTCGGTTACTGCCCCAACGCTTTTGGAGACTTCAGATTAACCCAGGTGTCTTATTATCTATGGCCCTCTGTGTGGCCTTATGTCAAATATATAAAATAATAAGAGAGAAAATAGAATGAGAAATCTAACATTATCCTTAAATATAAACCATTAACTGAGTGAAAACCATTGGTGTGTATATATATTTTGTTTCCTTTTTATATTTGTTTATTTTATCATGTCTTTGTTGTAAATATTTTGACACCAAACTGGTGGCAGTTGTGAAAAAATGCAATAGTTGGAAGAGTTGCAGTGTTAATTGGCGATGCCATTTTTTATTGGATGCTTTTTTCATTAATTAGGCTATTTTCTATTGAAGCATATGATCTCTCCACAAGAAACTCATGGACAACATGGACACATAAAAAGTAATCCTATATATGAACACATAGTTGTTCAAGTATACAGTACCAGTCAAAAGTTCGGACACACCTACCCATTCCAAGGTTTTTCTTATTTTTACTATTTTCTACATTGTACAATAATCGTGAAGACATCAAAATGTGGTATTTTACCAAATATTCTGTATACCACCCCTACCTTGTCACAACACATGATTGGCTGAAATGCATTAAGAAAAGAAATGCCACAAGACATTTTAACAAGGCACACCTGTTCATTGCAATGCATTCCAGGGGACTACCTCAAGAAGCTGGTTGAGAGAATGCCAAGCGTGTGCAAAACTGTCATCAAGGCAAAGGGTGGCTCCATGGAAGAATCTCATATAATTCACTTTTTTGGTTAATACATGATTTCATATGTGTTATTTCATAGTTTTGATGTCTTCATTATTATTCTACATTTTTTTTTTTACCTTGAATGAGTAGGTGTCCCCAAACTTTTGACTGGTATTGTATATTACCAACATTACCATAGATGGTAACTTTGGTAAAATACCAGTAGCTCTGCAACCCTAGCGTTCCCAGCTAGCCATCCTCTTCACAGGCTGTCATATAGACTGCTGTTCTAATCCAAGGAGATTAAATGGCAAGGATTATTTTGATACTTACACTTCCTTTTATGAAATCATTGTAGCAGACTTTTAAAATGAGTTCCGTATTCAACATATAATGCTGTATGAAGCAATAAACAGTCGATGTACATCAGACCAAAGGAACTTGGGTTTGGCTGGTGTAGGTCATCATTGTAAATAAGAATTTGTTTTTAACTGACTTATCTAGTTAAATAAAAGGTCAAATAAAAAAATACATCAATAACCTTTCACAAATTGCATACTCAGCCTTTAGATAAATCCCAGCTTTGTAAATTAATAACATTTTCATATCCTGGTGCTGACTAGCAAGAGGTTTAGAGAGGAACGTACAAAATTAGATTAACGTGATTGTCAGCCGCAGGGTATTGTCATAGATAAAATGAGAAAATAAAACAAATACGCAAATAGGTTTTTATTATTTCATGGCGTGCATGGATTGCTTCATAAACTTGGCTGTGAACTTAATTTACAAACATTTATAACCCTTGTCTGGTAAAGTAGCTCTGATGTTACAGATACTAAATGGGCTAAAACACTAAACCTACTGCAAGTCCCCACTCCCAAATAAAATAAAATTATCCCTAACCAAATGGATCTTGACTCAACCAACTCACCATCCATTTAACATATACAGACTCGTCTTTAACAGGAAAGTCTTCAGAAACCTTGGATAATGAGAGCTCATAAGAAACCAAATGGGCACCTGTAGTATGATGACCCTCAGACATCTGCAATAATCAACATAAACATCTGTGACATAGTAATATGCAGACACATGTGATGTACAAAGGAAGTGACATGAGCCTATGAAGGTTCTATACACAGCCAAGGTTGTTAGATACCAAGGTTAGGTCATGAATATTCTAATATCACATAACATACATGCATGCGATGTTGTCCTAACCTGGATTAATGAACCTAGTGCACAGCCATGTTGTCAGGAGCACTCCAGTGCAGTGGACACCTGGTAGGTCTGGCTCTTCATCCTCCTCTTCATCTCTCGGATCATCTGACAGATGGCCAGGGGGTAGCAGCAGTACACCGTGGTCCAGTCCTCACAGACACTGCCCTACACACACACACACACACAGGGCCTGGTCACATTTGGTCTCTGGTGAAAGGGTGCTTAGCTATCTTAAGCCTGGCTGCAGAACAAATGTGGTGGCATGGTCTTTTTCTGAGTCTTTTCAAAACAAATCATAAACAAATTGCCAACCGCATGCCATACAAAATAAATAAAGTGATCAACTGTTAGTAGAGAGAGCGAAAGTAAATGTGAGTGAAACATTTCATTGTACACAAGCAAAGTCCAACCTAAATATCTTGAGTGAACACTGCTTTTGTGCCCATGACACCACCCACTGGGCACACACTGATTGAATCGTCGTTTCCACATAATTTCAATGATATTACAGTACCAGTCAAATGTTTGAACACACCTACTCATTCAAGGGTTTTTCTTTATTTTTATTATTTTCAACATTGTAAAATAATAGCGAAGACATCAAAACTATGGAATCATGTAGTAACCAAAAAAGTGTTAAACATCTAAAAAAATATATTTTATATTTGAGATTCTTCATACTAGCCACCCTTTGCCTTGTTGACATCTTTGCACACTCTTGGCATTCTTTCAACCAGCTTCATGAGGTTGTCACCTGGAATGCATTTCAATTGGGGCCAAGTGGTTAGAGCGTTGGACTAGTAACCGGAAGGTTGCAAGTTCAAACCCCCGAGCTGACAAGGTACAAATCTGTCGTTCTGCCCCTGAACAGGCAGTTAACCCACTGTTCCTAGGCCGTCATTGAAAATAAGAATTTGTTCTTAACTGACTTGCCTGGTTAAATAAAGGTAAAATAAATAAAATCAACAGGTGTGCCTTGTCAAAAGTTAAGTTGTGGAATTTATTTCCTTCTTAATGTGTTTGAGCCAATCAGTTGTGTTGTGACAAGGTAGGGATGGTATAGAGAAGATAGCCCTATTTGGTAAAAGAACAAGTCCATATTATGGCAAGAACAGCTCAAATAAGCAAAGAGAAACGTTAGTTCATCATTACTTAAAAACATGAAGGTCAGGCAATCCGAAACATTTCAAGAACTTTGAAAGTTTTTTCAAATGCAGTTGCAAAAACCATCAAGCGTTATGATGACTGGCTCTCATAAGGACCGCCACAGGAAAGGACGACCTAGAAAATACGGAAGATACGTTCATTAGAATTAACTGCACATCAGATTGCAGCCCAAATAAATGCTTCAGAGTTTGAGTAGACACATCAACAGATCAGAGGAGACTGTAAATCAAACCTTCATGGTCGAATTGCTGCAAAGAAACCACTACTAAAGGACACCAATAAGAAGAAGAGACTTGCTTGGGCCAAGAAAAACGAACAATGGACATTAAACTGGTGAAAATCTGTCCTTTGGTCTGATTGAGTCCAAATCTGAGATTTTTGGTTCCAACCGCTGTGTCTTTGTGAGACACAGAGTAGGTGAACGGATGATCTCCCCATGTGTGATTCCCACCATGAAGCATGGAGGTGTGATGGCGTGGGTGTGCTTTGCTGGTGACACTGTCTGTGATTTATTTAGAATTCAAGGCACACTTAACCAGCATGGCTACCACAGCATTCTGCAGCAATACGCCATCACATCTGGTTTGCGCTTAGTGGGACTATCATTTGTTTTTCAAAAGGACAATGACCCAACACACCTCCAGGCTGTGTAAGGGCTATTTGACCAAGAAGGAGAGTGCTGTATCAGATGACCTGGCCTCCACAATCACCCAACAGGCTAATTGAGATGTTATGGAATGAGTTGGACCGCAGAGTGAAGGAAAAGCAGCCAACAAGTGCTCAGCATATGTGGGAACTCCTTCAATACTGCTGGAAAACCATTCCAGGTGAAGCTAGTTGAGAGAAAGAGTATGCAAAGCTGTCATCAAGGCAAAGGGTGGCTACTTTGAAGAATCTCAAATATAAATTACATTTTGATTTGTTTAATGCTTTTTTGGTTACTACATGATTCCATATGTGTTATTTCATAGTTTTGATGTCTTCACTATTATTCTACAATATAGAAAATAGTAAAAATACAGAAAAACCCTTGAATGAGTAGGAGTGCCCAGTAAGGTCATCTCTTGGGTCTCTAAGCCTTTAGGGGCAATATCTACTAAGCTAACATTTGCAATTGTTTTAAGACTGTCATACCGTGGATCATTTAGCTATTTGATCTTACATTTTAGGACCTCTGTAGGTATGAAAACAAATATTACAAAATTATTTGATGAAACATTGGATTTGGCCTTACTGTTGTAGCCATAGAAACGCATTGAATAACACATTCATACATGACAAAACTGATAGTAAAAAAACACATCAAAAGGAACTGTTTTTTTCAAGTGTCTGTCCTATATCTGAGAGATAAGAAAGCTCAGGAACATCTATACAAAGTGGCAAGAAAAACTATTTTAACCCTTTGGAATTACCTGGACTTCTGCATAAGTTGGTAATAAAATTTGATCTGATCTTCATCTAAGTCACAACAATAGACAAACACAGTCTGCTTCAACTGATCACACACACAAACAATTACAAGTTTTCATGTCTTTATTGAACACACCGTGTAAACATTCACAGTGCAGGGTGGGAAAAGTATGTGAACCCTTGGATTTAATAACTGGTTGAACCTACTTTGGCAGCAATAACCTCAACCAAGCGTTTTCTGTAGTCGTGGTTCAGACCTGCACAATGGTCGGGAGGAATTTTGGACCATTCCTCTTTACAAAACTGTTTCAGTTCAGCAATATTCTTGGGATGTCTGGTGTGAACAGCTCTCGAGGTCATGCCACGCATCTCAAATCGGGTTGAGGTCAGGACTCTGCCTGGGCCACTCCAGAAGGCATATTTTCTTCTGTTGATTTACTTCTGTTTTGTGTCGTCGTTCTGTTGCGTCACCCAATTTCTGTTGAGCTTCAATTGGCAGACCGATAGCCTTACATTCTCCTGCAAAATGTATTGATGAACTTGAGAATTCATTTTTCCGGCAGTTATTGCAAGCTGTCCAGGCCCTTCGGCAGCAAAGCAGCCCCAAACCATGATGCTCTCTTCACCATACTTTACAGTTGGGATGAGGTTTTGATGTGGTGTGCAGTGCCTTCTTTTCTCCACAGTGTTGTGTGTTCCTTCCATACAACTCAACTGTATTTTCATCTGTCCATAGAATATTTTGCCTAGTAGCGCTGTGGAAGATCCAGATGCTCTTTTGCGAACTTCAGACGTGCAGCAATGTTTTTTTTGGACAGCAGTGGCTTCTTCCGTGGTGTCCTCCCATGAACACCATGCTTGTTTAGTGTTTTACATATCGTAGACTCATCAACAGAGATGTAAGCATGTTCCAGATATTTATTTAAGTCTTTAGCTGACACTCTAGGATTCTTCTTAACCTCATTGAGCATTCTGCGCTGTGCTCTTGTAGTCATCTTTGCAGAATGGCCACTCCTAGGGAGAGTAGCAACAGCGCTGAACTTTCAATTTATAGACAATTCGTCTTACCATGGACTGATTGATGAACATCGAGGCTTTCAGTGATACTTTTGTAACCCTTTCCAGCTTTTTGCAAGTCAACAATTCATATTCTTGGGTCTTCTGAGATATTTTTTGTTCGAGGCATGGTTCACATCAGGCAATGCTTCTTGTGAATAGAAAGCTCAAATTTTGTGAATATTTTTTATGGGGAATGGCACCTCTAAAAAATATCTCCAATCTCATCTCAACGATTGTACTCCAGGTCAGCTGACTCCTGACTCCAATTAGCTTTTCGAGAAGTCATTTGTGTAGGGGTTCATATACTTTGTCAAACATACACTGTGAATGTTTAAATTATGTATTCAACATGGACAAGAAAAATACAATAATTTGTGTGTTATTAGTTTAATTTAAGCAGACTGTGTCTGTTGTTGTGACTTAGATGAGTTGTTATGACTTAGATCAGATCAAATTTTATGACCAATTCATGCAGAAATGTAGATAATTCCAAAGGGTTCACATACTTTTTCTTGCCACTGTACTCAAATTTGACCCCTTTAGTTTTGGCACATTCTACAGTATCTCCTATTCATTTTCACTGTCCGGTACTGGGTTACAGTCAGAAGAGTTTTACGAAACAGCCGCCATATCCGTGTTCCTGAGAGTCTTAGTTTGATGGTGGGGTCCAAATCGTTTCTGGCTCAAACCGTTCGGACTTCAGATGTTTTTGTGAAAAGTAACCTTTCTGCATCCTCTCATGTCTGACAAACACCGATTTTGGGAAAGGCCTGTCTACCGCATAGGCGATTGGCCAACACCAGCGGATTCAGTGGATTGAGACGGAGCCCATGCAAAGAAACAGGAAGTCTCTAGCGTCAACACACTCAAGGTCATACTCAAACTTTTGCTTACACCCAGGGTCCATACTTGCGAACATTACAAAAAGTTTACGTTTAAATAAACATTCTGCCAATTAAAGTAGAATGTGTTAAAACGCTGCATGTTATCTGTTCCCATTAGATTACATGGCACATTTAGACCTATGCTAACCTGACCTCCTGGCAGTGATTATGTACAATTCTGCATCAGCCTATCAAAGACAGACTTTAAATCCACCAACCAATGGTATTTGAGAGTTTGGGACAATAAGGTTCTATCTGCAAAAAGATGATTGAGTTAATTGGCTTTAAAGTTCCGAACCCTTATTGGTTTAAATGCTGCAATTTTTATCTTGTATTATTTTGAACTTAACATGAATTTGGGTATTTAGAGTACTATATAGGTAGAGAACATTGGACAGAACAAGGCTGTCAATAACAACACTTTGACAAAGATGCAGATACAACTATCCAAGCTATCCATTTCTGAAAATAGGTCAACTTGGCCATAAGAGGGATATTTTAAGGTATTCTTTTGTTCCACTTGGCCAATCACAATTGTAGTGTGACAATATCTCATGGTGCATCCTTGACTAGGCTACGAGCTACTAATGTTCAAGAGGCAGGTTTTTGCACATATGACAAAATCCCACGTTTTTACTTATCCGTTTCAAAACACATCCATGTGCTTTTTTGGGAAAAATATAAAATGAGATCTATACAACAGTTAAGTGTATCCTACATTGTAAAAAAGGTGGAAGAGCCTTATGGTCTTGGCAAATAGCTGTCATGTAGCTCCATTACAACCACTGCCAGGTGGCATACAGTACACCACTAAACAGGTAAATTGTTAATCAATTGGATACATTAACTGTGGGTTTGAGGTCCTCAACGCTCGATTCAAATTACGCATATGTGACGAAGTGGATGATTCTAATAATGTATATAAAACATTGTACACGTAAGTGCAGCGTGCACATCTATGTAATATACACAGTGTAAACAATATTAGGTACACCTGCTCTTTCCATGACAGGCTGGCCAGGTGGGATCGAGGTGAACGCTATGATCCCTTATTGAGGTCACTTGGTAAATCCACTTCAATCAGTGTAGATGAAGGGGTGGAGACATGGACAGGATTTTAAACCTTGAGACATGGATTGTGTATGTGTGCCATTCAGTGGGTGAATAGGCAAGACAAAAGATGTAAGTGTCTTTGAACGGGGTATGGTAGTACAGTAGGTGTCAGGCTCACCGGTGTGAGTGTGTCAAGAACGGCAAGGCTGCTGGGTTGTTCACACTCAACAGTTTCCCATGTGTGCATCAAGAATGATCCACCACCCAAAGGACATTCAGCCAACTGAGGGTCAAAAGGGTTGCAACTCAATATTACTAAGGTGTTCCTAATGTTTTGTACACTCAGTGTTTGTAGGCCTAATAAACTTGATTATTAGCAGTGCTTGTCTATAAGGCTATAGAAAGATGCAGTTCCTCATTAAATGTATTCTTAATCTTCATTTTCAATGTGTTGGCTGCACTTCCCTTCACTACACACTAAATGTAATTCTACATTTCAAAGGGAAAAAAACAATACCTCACCTGGGAGTCAAACTTGTAGCAAACTGCAAAAACTACCAGGAGCCAGGCTCACTACACTGTCATTCCTCCAGTTGAAATTTAGTACGTGTTTTAGTACCTTCGATTAGCAGATGGTGTCGTTTGATATCTGTCAAGGACGCTCTCATGGAAATGTTCGATCACATCCAACTACATCAACATTTGTAATTGGCTGATGCTTAACTTTCTACAGGAAATAATGACTGCCGGCTGGTGAAGTTTTTAAATTTTAAACTTAAAACTTTTTCGAAACGCTTGCAAGTTTGGACCCACAGTGTTATATTTAATCAAACGTGACGACGTCGCCAATTTCCACACGGACATCGACCTCAATAACACCCAATAAACCTCCTCTTCACTATTGCGTAACAATCCTCACCCGTATCTTGTATCTCTCCCTGATGCCCACCCGCATGGCAAACGTGGAGCCAGGAAGCAGGGGCAAACACAGACACTCCCCATAGTGGTGGGCCAGACTCAGGTCCAGGCAGCAGGGCACAAAGGCCCCTAAGAGACCTGCATGGGCAGAAAGAGAGAAACACAGGGCTAAGTTTAGTTCTCCGCAATTCTCCACAAGACAGTAGTAGTCGGTTAGACAACTTTAACTTAAAATACATGTTTAGCAACCCTACAGAGTGTTGATAGATTTGATGTGGTATCATACAAGAGAATCGTCATCTCCATGATAAATCCTCCATAAAAAACACGGAATTTCCTTAATTAACAAAAGGTAGAGCATAACAGGGAGTAGGCCCATGTAAGACAGCAGTATAGCCATCCACCATTTGACCCGTTCAGTTACCCAAACTGGTAACTTTGACTTTCACACTTAGCCCGAGTGTGTGTGCAATGCAGTGAGATAAGCCCAGGGCTATGTCTGCCTCACATGTAGTCTTGTCTCCACACACGTTGAACAGGCTGCTGTTCCAGTCCCCTCCAGTCTGAGTGATCGTGGTCACTGTCGTCTTGGTTACCCCCAAGCCAGGCTGCGTGAGAACGGGAAGTTCCATTGCAGCAGCAGCACTCTGTGGGTTCCAACCTGCACTTCCTGTTCCTATGTCCCAGCCCCCGGCTTCCTCCTCATAACCTGGGGCCTGCTGCAATGCTGCTTTGGTGACTGGTGCACAACTGAGATAAACAAAGACAAACAGAAACGGCAGTGGCATTTAAAGTATAGAAAGTAATGTAGGATTAGCAGTACTGCAATGTGGCTCGAATAGGGGTTAAAAATAAATAAACATAACACCTCAAAAAGGGCTTAAGAACATGTTGGAATGACGTATCACACCCAACAATGGTAATCTCTACTGATAAGGGCCAAACACTTACTGGTCTGTGGTGGCTGTGACTATGGCATCCTCCATGCTGACTGCTCCCTGTCAGGGAAGGAGGGGGGGGGGGGAGAGACTGGGTGAGCGTCCCACTAAGATGGGGTATGCTCTTCCAGATAGGGCTGGAGCGCAGCAGCCCTGCCAGTGGCTGCTCTGGGAAGATAACACATTTTGGTCCTCCTTTTTTAGGGGCTCGTAACGCCCTCTTCATACAGTGCAAATGGCACACCACCAGTGTAAGGGCCAAGGCCAGGCCAGAGCTAGCCAGCCAGCTAGAGAGCCTGCGGATGAGAAGGTTCATACCCCCAACAGAGACAGCTCTTCCCAAGATAAAGAATACTCACCCAGGCATTGACAGCAGTGCCAAAAAGAAAATCATTGTAAAAGAAAACACACTACTTACCTTAATCATAGACACCAGCTACGTGCTACCAGAGAGCTGTAGTAACAGCAAATGATTCGCTCACAACCAAAGACACACACTAAGCGAGCGTCTGCATGTACTCTTGTGGTTGCTGCCTTAAAGCATTTCCTCTTAATGAGCGCACATCGACCTGATCACATCTGCTTTTTTTGGTGCCGTCTTTGACAGTAAATAACAGTATGACAGTAATGGGCTAGGGAGGCTCAGTCAAATAAGAAACATCTCACCATGATTCTCTGAACAGTTGAGAACATTTCCTGTTGAAAGCAAAAAAGCATTATGTTTCTATAAACACACACTACAAAGTAGAGACAGAGGTAGACCATTTCAACTACATGACTGATTTCCAAAGGGGATTTAATTAGCTGTGCTCACACTGCCAGTGGACTTCAGTCCATTAGATGTTTTTCCATTTATTCATTGTTGTGTTTTCTAGGTTGGTCATGTGAGCATCCCACCCAACTGGCAACCTAGAGCAGGGTTTCCCAAACTCGTTGCAGTTTTTGGAATTGGATATTTGAATCAGCTGTGTAGTGCTAGGGCAAAAAACAAAAGCGTGCACCTGGGGGAGTGGGGGCAGGACCAAGTTTGGGAAACCCTGACCTAGAGGACCACTGCAGAGGGAATGTGACCATAATACAGGACATATATCCCAACATGGATGAAAATAAAGAAATGCACCACCCAAATACGTTAAAGATGTATTTATTTTAGGAAAATTCACGTCACCTTGTACAATTACTCTTTCGTCCATTCTTTAAAACATCATGACAGACACTGAATTGCTGAAACAACATAATATACGATGGGAGGACAAGACACGAGTACATTCTATTTTTTTTTAACCACTTGAATAGAAACGGTAAAGGCAAGACTACTTCCTGGCTGTACTCCACAGAGCTGTGTATGTCAGAGCACATAGTAACATCTACAGCAGAAAAATGCTGTCTTGTCATTCTGTTACAGCCTCCTGCTGTTCAGTCCCACACCCCTACACAGAGAGCAGGGCCCTGTTCAAATGCTTTTAACATGCATCCTTCCTACCTTCCTTGAGGTAATTACTGATATCTTTGAGACTAGATTAGCCCTTGTAAGACCAGTGGTTTCCTCAAGGATGGAAGCATTGTAAAAGTATTGAAACAGACCCAAGACCTGTGCTCTATTGTACCAGGTACACCAGGGTGTCTCCTATGTCTACGCTGAGGCCATTGTCTGTCATAAGGACCTTCCTGTCAGCCAGGCTGATGCTGAAGGACGACTTGTCAGAGATAGGCAGCTTGCCCTGCTCCTCCCTCCCCAGGATGGGCACCCGGCGAGGCCCCAGGACAGGGTCCTCAAAGCGCATCAGCTTCACTTTGGACAGGTCTGCAAGGGGACAGGAAGACAATGTAAATGCTTCACTTCAGTCAGGTCTACAGGACATAAGGGACGTGTTGAACAGCAACCTAAAATAACAAAATTCTGCTAATTGTATGATCAGGAGTTACTGTACAGAAACCAAGAGCACGGTACTCATCTAATTACTACTAGACTTAAACAATTACAACATCTAAAAGAACAATGTATACTCTGTAAAGTTTACTTTAAAAGTGAACTCAAGGAAACAGCAATAGCCCAGGGCAGGCTATTAACAAACCTTGATAAAATATGGTTCAATTACACGGTATCAATAGGAAAGCAGTGAAGTCGCAAGGTCTTTAGGGGTTTAATAACATGCCTTTAATGAATCTGTTGACTTTGGATAGTCTCCGGATGATGCTGTCTCTGCTGTCGCCCTGTCGGATGTCAATAGTGGTGGTGAAGAGACCGTTGGATGGCTGGGGGTTGAGCAGGGACACTGCCACACCGGGCTAGGGGACACAAACACACAGCTCACTGGTCTGAACTAAATGCATCATTCACGAAGTGTTCAAATCATTATACAGACATACAAATGCATGTTGTCATAAATCACATGTTTTAGTGTCAAGGAATTATTTACCATGGCTGTCAAAAATGTTGAAGTGCACATTGTGGTTTAAGAAAAAATGATGAAAGTTCTAAAAATAAAAAGATGTCTCAACACTATAATGATGCAACTACAATGATGCAAAAATCTGTGTGGAGGGCTAATCAAGCAGAAATAGTGGTAGGATTTACTTCGGATCTGAAGACACTGAACGGTTTCCCTGGGCAACAGTCCTCCTTTATTTTGTCCTCTGCCTCTGATGCGAATACCACATCTATCTGATCAAGCTGGGGATGAAAAGAGGAGAGCGAGAGAGCAAGAGAGAAAATGAGAAAGATTGAGGGAGAAACGATTAGCACAGTAGCCAGTGTGACATGCAGAGTGTGTTTGAGGCATTGTGAATTCATACTGTGGTGAACAGGTGGAGTGCAAATAAAAGAGCGTTGGCATTGGCCTGAAATCCTGATGAGATTGGCGCTGCAGCAAAGTTACCCTGATTGCACATTCAAGGCAACTGTTGTCGTTTCAGTATAATTGAGACTGGCTACAGAGGGGATTACAAACTAGATCTTTGTGTGTCAATAGCCTCTAAATAAAGGGGGCTGGCTGAATCACTCTGGTCAATACAGTACTAATAAAGTACACTTCTCTAGTGGGGAATTAGCTTGGATAATGAATGAGGTGGGAAATAGGTTAGATTGATAAAACACATAGGGCTGTATGGACAGCAGTGCTCGTAAACAGATACAAAATAGCTGCATTCCACCCTCGAGGTGAGGGATAAATGAACAGGCAAACTAAAAAAGAGAAGTCAACAGGAACGAGGGATGTTTAAAAACAACAGCTTGATGGATGTATACACTTGTTTCGGCGATGACCAGGGGGCTAAGAGTTAGAGAACGAACATCAGGTTGTGGAGTCTGTCCTCCACAACATATTCCATGAAACGTGCAGTGCTGGGAGAAAGTGAGGGAAGTGTTTGGTGTACCTCCAAAGAGTTAGTCAGATAAACTAGGTTCTCCAGCAGCACGGCTCGCTCGTCAAACTCTAGTTCCAGGTCCAGAACCCTGGCGCCATTCTTCTCCAGGTTTTCCTGAGGAACACAACACACAGCAGTTAGCCTTAAAGCGCTTGTGTTCACATCCGTTTATTTGACACACAGCACGGTTTTACAGTTAACACAGGCAATCATCTGGCTTGGAAGACTTTGTTTGTTTGATCACTTTGGCACAGCCATACCTCTAGCAATACACCATGCTGAGCTCTGAACCACTGAGTAAGGCTAGCAAATCACTGTTGTGCTGCTCCTGTATGAATACAATTGATTTAATGAAGGGAATCTTGTCCTCAATGTGCTTAACTGTACAGAGAGATGTTAATTTTTATTAGTCTCCTTGTGAGAATGCAGAGCCTGGCAGAGGTCAGCCGAGAACCCTGTTATAGTGATACCCCACCCCACCACAGATCAGGGCCCTGGGGGAGCAGAAAAGGGCCAACCCTCCTGTCCTCAGCCTCACCTTGATCATGGCCACGAATGGCATCATTCTCTTCATGTACTTTTTGAGCTCCGGCAGGGCGCCAAGCTCCATGGCAATGACCTTGTTATCAGGCAGAGCGCCCTTGTTGCTCTGAACACACACACAGGGAAGAACACACACACACGTACAGGGGGGGGAAGAGTGTCAGAGTCTATCATCAAGGGGATTCCAGGTTGTCAGCAGAATGACATTCTCTACCTCTGGGCAGATCACAGCTCACAGTAGGGTCTCTCCATTCTGTTGCAACTCCACCCCAAAACAACAGGAGGGAACAGCTTGAACTCACATTTTATAACTATTTCTAAACAGACTTAGGATGTCTCACAAATGACACCCTATTCCCTATATAGTGCACTAATTTTGACCATAAACCTATAGGACCCAGCCTATGAGCCCTGGTAAAAAGTAGTGCACTACATAGGAAATAGGGTGTCCTTTGGGACTCAGGTTAAAAACCTAGTTGAGTCAGGTTCATAGTGGATTCTTTCCCCCAGAATCTCTCGGTCTGCCTTGTATGATTCCCCATGAGGCAGATTCCTGGGGGTTGGTACTTGCCTTGTAGTGTTTTCCCAGCAGCGAGAGGGCGCTGTGCTGCCAAGAGGGGTACGTCTTGGCAACGTAGATAGTGCAGTGGGAGGGCTTGGCCGTGGGCTTCACGTCACCCTTCTGTTGAGGGGAGGGACACAGAAAACGGAGAGCTCAGTCAATCTGCTAGTACTGTTCTAGTCTTATTAAACAACAGCAGTAGCATTACCGTGGCTGCGATGCGCATCAGAGCAGGCAGTCCTGATCCAGCCTGACATCCATTATCACACCGCCTGGGTTAACATGACATGACTGAGAAAAGTCACTCTAGTTAATGCTGCCAGGCCTACTCTACTCCGTTATACAAGATCACCCTCTGCTGAAACCTATCGGCAGTAGTCATTATCCCGCTCTAAAAGCTACTGTGTGAACTAGTCTCTGTGCCAAGTGGAGCCGGGCATCCGTGAACTCATTTTACATGACAGCTGTCGTCTCTTCCAGTCACCACGCTAGACACTTTGCCTTCACGGTCACCCCCCCCCCTCTCTCTTCTTAGATGAGTAGTGGCGGGTGTGTGTGAGCCACACATTAAATGTGTCTAGTCCCCATGGCAGGATGCTACAGCTACTCTAATGGTCTCTGAAGTAGAGCTGTTCTCACTGATGGTCACGATTCAATCCATGTCGCAGAAGTTCAGCTATATAGTGCGATTGAAACATACATTTTTTAAAGAAAGGACAACATGAATAAAATGTATGAAAGCGAGAGCTTCAAGTTGTTAATAATATTCTCCTTTGCCAAAGAATTAGATATAGCTAGAACTATATATGAATTATAGGATCTGTGCTCCCTGCTGCCTCCAGGCACTTACTAATGGAATGTCAAAATGTAGACAAGGTTGAAAAATAAACATACATGCTAGAAGCTATGAATATATAGCGCTCCGCCATACACGCATGTCACTAAAACGGAAAACTACACAGGATAACCTGATGATGGAACCTGACATTTTAACATCTGTCTAGGACTGTATCCATTTGAGAGTGAGAGCTAATTGGTCTCTGCAGTGCTGTGAGAACATTACTAAAACAATGAGATCTAACATGTCACTATTGGGGAATGGCTGCACAACTTAGTGGGATTTGCCTGTAGCCAAGGCTGGTATTGTCATGGTTTAATTAAGTGACTTGTTTTCTGGCTCAATGTGCTCTGTGAAAGGGAGAAGATTCTGCAGGACTAGTGTGTCTCATTTAACAATTAGGCTATGCATCAAACATGCAAAAGAGTGCATTTCAAAACTTAGTTCAGCTCCATAAAGCACACAATATTCACTCACTGTATTACTGTGGTACTGGTACAAATGTATTGTCATTGCAATAAAATGGCTAGTTCCCTGTTGGCTGTGTGCCCAGATCTCTCTGCACCTTGGCAGAGCGTTAATGTGACCTTGCTCTTAGCGGGGTGCCAGGTAGCTAGCTATAGGTCTTACCTTGATCTTAGTGGGGTGCCAGGTGGCTATAGGTCTTACCTTGCTCTTAGTGGGGTGCCAGGTAGCTAGCTATAGGTCTTACCTTGCTCTTAGTTGGGTGCCAGGTAGCTTAGCTATAGGTCTTACCTTGATCTTAGTGGGGTGCCAGGTGGCTATAGGTCTTACCTTGATCTTAGTGGGGTGCCAGGTAGCTAGCTATAGGTCTTACCTTGCTCTTAGTGGGGTGCCAGGTGGCTATAGGTCTTACCTTGCTCTTAGTGGGGTGCCAGGTAGCTAGCTATAGGTCTTACCTTGATCTTAGTGGGGTGCCAGGTGGCTATAGGTCTTACCTTGCTCTTGGGGGGTGCCAGGTAGGCCTTGAGACGTATTCTTAGGTCATGTGCTGTCTCCATGACGTACTGAGAAGAGCGCATCAGCACCTCGTCTACTGGACCTGCCACTGGCCACAATGCTTTCATCAGAGAGCCAGTCTGGGGAGAGAGGAGGGGGTATTATGGCAATATTTATGACCACAACCTTTTTTGGGGGAGGGGGTTGCGGTTCCAACTTCAGTAGGGAAAGCTCATCCTACATCCTTTTTTTAAAGCCAAACGTAACTGGACTGCGAAAGGGGAAATTGTATAGAAAATAGTTACAGTGCGGACATGCGTAACCTATTAAAAATGTGTTATTCTGAAACAAAGTATAGCCTTTCATCCTGACAAGGTTCTGATATGGATGCATGGCCTTTAGAGGTTGTCATATTGTGAGCCCTGTCCCCCTTACCTTGCCCATGAGACCCCAGGTGTGTTCACAGAGGTGTGGGCAGATGGGGGCCAGCAGCAGGGTCTGCTTCTCAATGAACTGGAACACCAGGTCCCGGTGCATCCCCTCGATGGCCAGCTCCCTGTACTTATCCTTGGCTGCCTGCCAGGACACACACACACAGTTTAGGGTCTCGTCACTGGTGATTGGGAATGCTGCACACAGCCCAAACACTGACAGATGTCAGCTTGTTACCTGGAACTCAAAGAAGCCGCTCTTCAACGCCTCCTTGTACATCATCCTCTGATAGTGCTGCTCGGTCTTCATGATGCCTGCATTCATGTCACTGAACAGGGGGAAATAAGTCAACAAGTCTTAGAACTATGCTAAGGTAAGACATTTATCCTCGCTAAAGATCAATTAGTTGGAGTTTGGATGACGAATGCACACAAATTTGTGTCTCATTGGACTGTACCTGCCGAACACGCGGTCGTTGAAGGTGTCGGCTGGCCCGGTCCTCAGGTTGTTCTGATTGGCTATCATCTCCTTGACCCACTCCACCCAGGTGTAGAGGCGCAGGATGCCAGCGTCGGCCATGGCCTCCACAAAGTTAGCGTCTTCCACTGTGTCTCCCGCGTCCGCCAGGGCCATGCGCATCCCTGGGCAAAGGCGCACACACACACAACATGGTAAGACTGTTTAACACTCAGGGCGCACACACACAACACTCAGGGCGCACACACACACAACACTCAGGGCACACAACAAAGTAAGACTGTGTGCGTTCTCTGAGTGTTAAACACACACTATTACAGCGGCACTGCTAGAAACAAGCACTTTGGCACTAAAAAAAGTCCGATCAATTTGTTAAATGATGCATAATAACAATCAGAGCTTCAAAACAATTCCCCTCCATCCTCTCTTGTCTACTACAAAAGTATGTGAAGAGTGCAGTGTATTTAGGCAGTCCAACTTCTACATAAATAACCAGAACGAAGCACTCCGCCACAGGCATGGCATCATCTCAAAATTATTCATCTCCCATCACCACTCTGGGACAGATGGCATTGATTTCTATTCTCCAAGTAGGAAGAGGAGATCAAAAGGAAGGCAGGAGAAGCTTATCCCACTGCTCTGCTCCCCCTTCCTCTTCTGTTCCTCAAATAAAGCTAGCCACCCTCCCATCAGAGGAGAAACAGAAGGAAACATTGAGAAGTAAAGAATAACTAATTGATTATGCTAACGACTTCCGGAAATAAATGACTACTCCTCTCATCAAGCTTCCTAGCAATTAGGAAGCATTGTGGTAAGAGGCTGGAATGCTTACCGTCAGCAGAGAACTTGGCGATGGCTTCACTCAGAGTGAGGAAATTGCCCGTGGATTTAGACATCTGATGAATACAAACACAGATCGTTAGGAGGATCACACACAAACACACGCTTTTTGTGTAAGACACTGACGTCTTAAGACAAACACACCGCTCCCATCATGCCAGAGCGGGAGACAGAAAAAGGAGAGTTCATTGCAGTTAACAAAATCAATTTGAGAAGGAAATAAACGCACCTTTTCAGAGTTCAATAACAGGTGACCATTGGCTCGGACTGCCTTCGGCCATTTTCCGCTGTGTACACAAAGATAATCTCCTTGAAAATCATGGGGCTCTCTGGAGGGATTGTCTTACATTCCATACAATCGGCAAGGCGTCAAACCCATAACTGATTAGACCCTGCAGTGAATTGCCATTAGGCTTAAAGCTGGGCGATATGGGCAAGAATCCATATCATGATAAATGTACTGAATTATCACGATAACGATAAGTTTATAACAATGTGCAGTTACTTTTTTTTATATTACCCTTAAAACTACTTTTTTGGGCCTCCCGGGCGGCGCAGTGGTTAAGGGCGCTGTACTGCAGCGACAGCTGTGCCATCAGAGACTCTGGGTTCGCGCCCAGGCTCTGTCGTAACCGGCCGCGACCGGGAGATCCGTGGGGCGACGCACAATTGGCCCAGCGTCGTCCGGGTTATGGAGGGCTTGGTCGGTAGGGATATCCTTGTCTCATCGCGCACCAGCGACTCCTGTGGCGGGCCGGGCGCAGTGCGCGCTAACCAAGGTTGCCAGGTGCACGGTGTTTCCTCCGACACATTGGTGCGGTTGGCTTCCGGGTTGGATGCGCGCTGTGTTAAGAAGCAGTGCGGCTTGGTTGGGTTGTGTATCGGAGGACGCATGACTTTCAACCTTCGTCTCTCCCGAGCCCATACGGGAGTTGTAGCGATGAGACAAGATAGTAGCTACTAAACAATTGGATAACACGAAGTTGGGGAGAAAAATGTTTTAAAATAAAAAATAAAAAAACACTTTTTTGAATAGTTGTGGCTACCATTGTCTCGTTTCATTTCAAACTCCTCTACGTAAGGCTACGTTATTCTAGCAAAGCATGTAAACGTTTAAATCTAAACTATTATATTAATTAGGAGGAATAACAGACTTGTACCCCTGCAGCAGCCCTAGAACCAGAGAGAGGCAGGCAGGCAGTGACAGGAAGGTGGTACATCTCACCTGTCATTGGGCCACATGGCCACGTGGTTGTACAGGTAGTAGGATAGGTGGTTGGGCACCAGGTCCTTCCCAGACACACGGGCATCCACGGGGTACCAGTACTCAAACTCCCTTCTCAGCCTCTGCAGGTGCTCCTTGGGGATGTCCGTCTTGGGGAAGGGAGAGCTCTTGAAGAAGATGAAGTCCCACACCTCCCTGGTCATCTGCTCTGGCCTTACAGAGAGAGAGAGTGCAGGCACAGACTCAGATTATGTAGTGGCTCCAATAGTACTGTATCCATAACCAAATAGGGATTTAAAAATCTGGCACAGCGCATTTGTCCTCTTCTTCAAAAAGGAATACATGTGCAAAACAGTACATGATGACCATATACATCTCCAACTACTAAAATACAAACTTTCTCCATTGCAATATGTTTAAAAGGACATCTGAACATGCTGCAATATCTTCCGTCTGCATCTACAGATGCCTATCGCCGCTAAATAAGACAACCGCGTGAGAGTCGAGTGGCGCATACTTGATCCCTAGAGGAGAGGGTCCCTGTCCGTTGAGCACTCCCCCCTGGAGGAAGTGAGCCACGGTGTAGTAGGCCATGTAAATGGTGGAGTCAGATAGGGACTCGATCAGCCACTGCTGGTCCCATGGCAACCTTGTACCTATGGCAACAAGCACACCGTACAAAAAACAACAACAATCAAACACTTAATGTGAACAGTAAGGGATATGATTATCATATGAATACTATGGCTTAGCATGCTGGGTCCACCAATGAAATGGATCACAGATCATTAAGCATGTGAAACGTGTCCTTCCTGCAGTATGGCACATGACCTACTAAAACATGCTTCCTTATTGTGGGTATTTTGTCTCCATCTTAAGTCCTTGCAAATTCCAAAAAGGCTCTGAACGGTTACTGGTGGTCTCAAAAGATCCTCTGGACGTGAGAGGTCCCAGAATGTTTTCTGACAATGTGACTCTATGGGGTCTAGTTATAAACTGTATTTTATAGCTATAGCTAGGCCCAGAGTTGTAAGGTCACATGGTCAGTAAAACCTCCTGGTTCTGCACAGAATCTGCTGTGTTGTGACAAACTGTGACAAACCACCAAGAGAATTCTCTTCGATTATAATCACAGCCGTATATATCCCCCCCCAAGCAGACACATCGATGGCTCTGAACGAACTTTATTTAACTCTCTGCAAACTGGAAACAATTTATCCGGAGGCTGCATTCATTGTAGCTGGGGATTTTAACAAGGCTAATCTGAAAACAAGACTCCCCAAATTTTATCAGCATATCGATTGCGCAACCAGGGGAGGAAAGACCTTGGACCATTGTTACTCTAACTTCCGCGACGCATATAAGGCCCTGCCCCGCCCCCCTTTCGGAAAAGCTGACCACGACTCCATTTTGTTGATCCCTGCCTACAGACAGAAACTAAAACAAGAGGCTCCCACGCTGAGGTCTGTCCAACGCTGGTCCGACCAAGCTGACTCCACACTCCAAGACTGCTTCCATCACGTGGACTGGGAGATGTTTCGTATTGCGTCAGATAACAACATTGACGAATACGCTGATTCGGTGTGCGAGTTCATTAGAACGTGCGTTGAAGATGTCGTTCCCATAGCAACGATTAAAACATTCCCTAACCAGAAACCGTGGATTGATGGCAGCATTCGTGTGAAACTGAAAGCGCGAACCACTGCTTTTAATCAGGGCAAGGTGTCTGGTAACATGACCGAATACAAACAGTGCAGCTATTCCCTCCGCAAGGCTATCAAACAAGCTAAGCGCCAGTACAGAGACAAAGTAGAATCTCAATTCAACGGCTCAGACACAAGAGGCATGTGGCAGGGTCTACAGTCAATCACGGACTACAGGAAGAAACCCAGCCCAGTCACGGACCAGGATGTCTTGCTCCCAGGCAGACTAAATAACTTTTTTGCCCGCTTTGAGGACAATACAGTGCCACTGACACGGCCTGCAACGAAAACATGCGGTCTCTCCTTCACTGCAGCCGAGGTGAGTAAGACATTTAAACGTGTTAACCCTCGCAAGGCTGCAGGCCCAGATGGCATCCCCAGCCGCGTCCTCAGAGCATACGCAGACCAGCTGGCCGGTGTGTTTACGGACATATTCAATCAATCCCTATACCAGTCTGCTGTTCCCACATGCTTCAAGAGGGCCACCATTGTTCCTGTTCCCAAGAAAGCTAAGGTAACTGAGCTAAATGACTACCGCCCCGTAGCACTCACATCCGTCATCATGAAGTGCTTTGAGAGACTAGTCAAGGACCATATCACCTCCACCCTACCTGACACCCTAGACCCACTCCAATTTGCTTACCGCCCAAATAGGTCCACAGACGATGCAATCTCAACCACACTGCACACTGCCCTAACCCATCTGGACAAGAGGAATACCTATGTGAGAATGCTGTTCATCGACTACAGCTCGGCATTCAACACCATAGTACCCTCCAAGCTCGTCATCAAGCTCGAGACCCTGGGTCTCGACCCCGCCCTGTGCAACTGGGTACTGGACTTCCTGACGGGCCGCCCCCAGGTGGTGAGGGTAGGCAACAACATCTCCTCCCCGCTGATCCTCAACACTGGGGCCCCACAAGGTTGCGTTCTGAGCCCTCTCCTGTACTCCCTGTTCACCCACGACTGCGTGGCCACGCACGCCTCCAACTCAATCATCAAGTTTGCGGACGACACAACAGTGGTAGGCTTGATTACCAACAACGATGAGACGGCCTACAGGGAGGAGGTGAGGGCCCTCGGAGTGTGGTGTCAGGAAAACAACCTCACACTCAACGTCAACAAAACTAAGGAGATGATTGTGGACTTCAGGAAACAGCAGAGGGAACACCCCCCTATCCACATCGATGGAACAGTAGTGGAGAGGGTAGCAAGTTTTAAGTTCCTCGGCATACACATCACAGACAAACTGAATTGGTCCACTCACACAGACAGCATCGTGAAGAAGGCGCAGCAGCGCCTCTTCAACCTCAGGAGGCTGAAGAAATTCGGCTTGTCACCAAAAGCACTCACAAACTTCTACAGATGCACAATCGAGAGCATCCTGGCGGGCTGTATCACCGCCTGGTATGGCAACTGCACCGCCCTCAACCGTAAGGCTCTCCAGAGGGTAGTGAGGTCTGCACAACGCATCACCGGGGGCAAACTACCTGCCCTCCAGGACACCTACACCACCCGATGTCACAGGAAGGCCATAAAGATCATCAAGGACATCAACCACCCGAGCCACTGCCTGTTCACCCCGCTATCATCCAGAAGGCGAGGTCAGTACAGGTGCATCAAAGCTGGGACCGAGAGACTGAAAAACAGCTTCTATCTCAAGGCCATCAGACTGTTAAACAGCCACCACTAACACTGAGTGGCTGCTGCCAACACACTGACACTGACTCAACTCCAGCCACTTTAATAATGGGAATTGATGGGAAATGATGTAAATATATCACTAGCCACTTTAAACAATGCTACCTTATATAAATGTTACTTACCCTACATTATTCATCTCATATGCATACGTATATACTGTACTCTATATCATCGACGGTATCCTTATGTAATACATGTATCACTAGCCACTTTATACTATACTATGCCACTTTGTTTACATACTCATCTCATTTGTACATACTGTACCCGATACCATCTACTGTATCTTGCCTATACTGCTCTGTACCATCACTCATTCATATATCCTTATGTACATATTCTTTATCCCCTTACACTGTGTACAAGACAGTAGTTTTGGAATTGTTAGTTAGATTACTTGTTATTACTGCATTGTCGGAACTAGAAGCACAAGCATTTCGCTACACTCGCATTAACATCTGCTAACCATGTGTATGTGACAAATAAAATTTGATTTGATTTGATTTGATTTGATTTGAACTAACTCCAACTCCCGTCACCCTCCTCACCCAGTCCGTAGGTACGAGAGCAGGCGTGCTCCTGGAGCCAGTCCAGAGTGGCCTCAAAGTTCTTCCTTGTCTCGTCACAGAACCTAAAGAGTCAAACATATACAGGAAGCAGTTTGATCAACAAAATCGTCAACACACTGACACATTGCTTTGACAAGGAGCTTGTTAGCAGTGGTATAGTCACTGGAGGGAGCTGGGGCAGTTGAGCGACAGAACAGCGGAATGACTCACGTCTCCAGTGGCTTCAGGCATTCCATGGCCTGCTGTTTCCACTCTTTGTCTCCATAATCCAGATACCTGTCAGACGGACACCACATACTTTAGAAATTCAGCTCAGAAATGTTCAGTTTAGAGTTTCCCTAATAATTACCCTTAGATACTTGTCTATGCTGTCAGGTAGCCTTGGATCCACACTGAACATCACGCCATTGCTATCAGTGAAAAGACACAACAGGAAAAACTACCATAAATCAGGGAGTATTTTCAGGCTCCATACTCACCACTGGTCGCATAGTGCCACCACACACTCGTCTGAAGAGCGTGACATCACCTGCTTCTCTGGCTCCATGTAGATCAAAGCTTGGCCCTGGGAACATTGGTAGAGATCCCAGTTAGAAAACAGAGACACATAATAAAGAACCGTATCAAACACATCATACAGGTCAGAGAAAGAACCAACAGTAGCATACAGCACCACATTGTAAACATAGTTGCAGAAAATAAACAGAAATGCAATAAATAGATTGGTATCAAATAATTGATTTCAACCAGGGTACCTTCTCCACCATCATCTTCTGGATGGGTTTCTTGACATCCTGCACCTTTTGGCCCTTGTAGCCTTCAACCAGCATGATCTGAGAAAAGAAGACCATTCATTAGAAAATCAGAGAACATGTGGATGTTGATTTTTCATATACCATTGTATGTTGTTGAACACCTCTGATGCACATCTATAGCCCCAAGTATCCTGAACTGTTCTATGGGGATAAATAAAGCTGCATTGTATTATACGTATGCATAGTCGAGATGTTCTGTGTAGCCATTAGGACTCACCCCTTCATAGAAGCCCTTGAGGTAAACCTTCTCCTTGGCCTCTGCCAGCTTCTCACGGTCATTCTGGCTCTGGATCTTCAACTCGTCACACACCAGAGGAGCAGACAGGTTCCCATAGCCAGGGATCTCAATGATGGGCACCTGGAGGAGTAGGGCAGCAGTGAATATTAGGCACACACTGCACTGTCTGATCATTTAGGGACCGGATAAAGGACGTGAGAGGCAAGGCGAGGGTGTCAGTGTGACTTAAGCTTACCGGCTCAAAAGGTAGGACCATCTTGTCTTCGATACCATATTTCTCTCTCAGGGCCTATAATCCAAGTGACCTCCAATTACATCAATAACAAAAACACATTTTGCAATGCATAGGTTAACTAAAATAGACCAGTAGCCACAAACGGGCACAGTTTTGTACAGTTAGTGTCACCTGTTTCTTTTTGATATCCCTGAGGGCAGCGATGTCATCAGGTGCATCGGACGGTACGCTGGTGACAATGCCAGTGCCTGGGGGGGGGGGGGGGGGGGGGGGGGGGGGTCACAAAACAAGTGGACCAGGATCACATGACAAACAAAACCAACATCTACAAAACACAAGACATGCCCCTGCTGTGTCCTCTGAGGTAGTCATTGCCTTTTCTATCAAACACAGGATGATGCGCATTAGAGCGAACAAAGCCATAGATATCTGCTTTCTGATATTTCAATTCAACCACACCATTTTGATGCAGATGTAAACGCCTGGAGCACAGCGGACCAAAATTATTAATTGTAATGACCAATAGTGCAGCATCCCATCAGGTGTACATCAGTAAGTCACAACTTGTCTGTCGGCCCTGCATTCAAGACCAAAATTGGTTAAAGAAATGTTTGATAAACAAAAAAGTAGACCAGTTTAAAAATGACAAAAAATGTCACCGCTGTGCCATATAGCGATGAACTGATACACAAAACGACACCGGATTCAAAATTTAGCATTTTTCAATTTACCAAAATATGTAGATTTTCTTTGTTCGCAGGTTCAGTAATGGCTGAAAAATTGCAACATTACGCTGCAAATCGCACTGTTGGTTGACTTTAAAAGTCCTAGTCAATCGATCAATAATATAATACTCTTAGCAAATAAAATCAATGATAACAATGATAATAGAAAGGTTCAGAACTTGTGTGAAACATCACAGCAGAGTAAAAAAATATAATCTAAAAATAAAATGGATGGTGTTCAAAGATTGATGGGAGGGGGTTGAGGGGAGCTGAATAATGGGACTAAAAACAAAAAGATACCTATTGTAAAATATACTGTGTCCGTAAAATGCATATTACTGTGCAGTCGGAAAATATTCAGACCCCTTGACTTCTTCCACATTTGGTTACGTTACAGCCTTATTCCAAAATGGATCAACAACAAAAAAGTCCCCTAAATCTACACACAACACCCATAATTACAACTAGAAAAAAGGTTGAGAATTTTTTTGCAAATGTATTAAAAAAATAAAACATTAACACAAGTATTCAGACTAAATTGAGCTCAGGTGCATGTTGTTTCCATTGATCATCCTTGAGATGTTTCTACAACTAGATTGGAGTCCACCTCTGGTAAATTCAAATGATTGGTCATGATTTGGGAAGGTACACAACTGTCTATACAAGTTCCCACAGTTGACAGTGCATGTCAGAGCAAAAACGAAGCCATGAGGTCGAAGGAATTGTCAGTAGAGCTCCGAGACAGGATTGTGTCGAGGCACAGATCTAGGGAACGGTCCCAAAAAATGTCTGCAGCATTGAAGGTCCCCCAAGAATACAGTGGCTTCCATCATTCTTAAATGGAAGAAGTTTAGAACCTCCAAGACTCTTCCTATAGCTGGCCGCCCGACCAAACGGAGCAATTGGGGGAGAAGGGCCATGGTCAGGGAGGTGACCAAGAACCCAGAGCTCCTCTGTGGTGATGGTAGAACCTTCCAGAAGGACAACCATCACTGCAGCAGTCCATCAATCAGGCATTTATGGTAGAGTGACCAGATGGAAGCCACTCCTCAGTAAAACGCACATGACAGCCTGCTTGGAGTTTGCCAAAAGGAGCCGAAAGTGCTCTCAGGCCATGAGAAACAAGATTCTCTGGTCTGATGAAACCAAGATTGAACTCTTTGGCCTGAAAGTCAAGCGTCACATCTGGAGGACACCTGGCACCATCCCTACGGTGAAGCATGGTGGTGGCAGCATCATGCTATGGGGATGTATTTCAGCGGCAGGGACTGGGAAACTAGTCAGGATCGAAGGAAAAGATGAACGGAGCAAAGTACAGAGAAATCCTTGATGAAAACCTGCTCCAGAGCGCTCAGGACCTCAGACTTGAGCAAAGGTTCAACTTCCAAAGGGGCAACAACCCTAAGCACACAGCCAAGACAACACCAGATTGGCTTCAGGACAAGTCTCTCAATGTCCTTGAGTGGCCTAGCCAGAGTCTGGACTTGAACCTGATCTCCGGAGATCTGAAAATAGCTGTGCAGCGACGCTTCCCGTCCAACTTGACAGAGCTTGAGAAGACCTGCAGAGAAGAATGGGAGAAACTCCCCAAATACAGGTGTGCCAAGCTTGTACCGTCATACCCAAGAAGACTCGCTGCCAAAGGTGCAAACTACCTCCCCTCCAGGACACCTTCAGCACCCGATGTCACAGTTAGGCCAAAAAGATAATCAAGGACAATAATCACCTGAGCCACTGCCTGTTCACACCACCTAGAAGGTGAGGTCAGTACAGGTGCATCAAAGCTGGGACGGAGAGACTGAAAAACAGCTTCTATCTAGCTCAAGACCATAAGACTTAAATAGCCATCACTAGCACATAGACGCTGCTGCCTACATACATAGACTTAATCACTGGCCACTTTAATAAAATGGAACACTAGTCATTTTAATCATGTTTACATATCTTGCATTACTCATCTCATATGTATACTGTATTCTATACTATCTACTGTATCTTAATCTATGCCACTCTGACATTGCTCATCCATATATATTCTAAATTCCATTTACTTAGATTTGTGTGCATGTTGTGAAATGGTTAGATATTACTGCACTGTTGGAGCTAGAAACAAGCATTTAGCTACTCCCGCAATAACATCTGCTATACACGTGTTTTTGACCAATAAAATATGATTTGATTTTAACAAAGTACTGAGTAAAGGGTCTGAATACTTACATGTGATATGATTTATTTGTTATAATTTATCAAAAATGTCTAAACCACTTTTTGCTTTGTCGTTATGAGGTATTGTGTGTAGATTGAGGGGGAGGACAATTTAATCCATTTTAGAATAAGGCTGTAACAAAATGTGGAAAAAGTAATGGGGTCTGAATACTTCCCGAATGCACTCAGAAGCGTAAGTGTTGTTCTCTATTAGTTTACTTCAATTAAGGGAGGGGTGGTAGTGTTGGGGGAATATAATAAAGACACATAAAAAATATTTATCAATAAAATATGGGGGATTGGAAATGATGCAGGCAATTACATTGATGGAAGCCACAATCCATCTGTAATATTAAAGCTGATCTACCCCCTAATAAAAAGTAATCTCTTGTCCATTTCAGCAATGTTCACTGTGCTCTACAATGACTTATGTCTCCTTCACTTTAGCTCTTCAAAAGGAGGACTGCCTCAAGCCGTCTCAATGTGCTCTAGCAGAGACAGGATGGATGCAGTTACAAAGTGGTATTTGGAGCATTCTCAATACTTTATTCCAATACCTTTGTCCTCCTTGATGGTAAGCATGGGCAGGGCATAGATGGTCCGGTAAGACGACAGCGGGGCACTAAGAGCACATCCAAGAATATCCTACAGAGAAGGTAAAAATACATTTACCACTATGTGAGTGTATGTGGTCAAACTCATAAGGTGCGTGCGTGTGTGTCAGAGGGAACTCAGGCTATTTAAAGTACATTATTGCGTAAATGTGTGTGCAGACACTTAAACATAAGGATGTCATTTAAATGTGCACACCTTTCCCAGAACATCCATGACCACTGTAACCTTGCCGTTCTCCTTGGTGAAGCCTTGGTAAGACATGTTCCTAGCTGACCTCCTCGTGCTAATGAACACGTCTCCACAGGCCATCTCAAAGGCTATGTACTTGATGTCAGGATGGACCCAGCAGTTAGTCTGGCCAAACATGGTCTCTGGTCTGAGAGTAGCTGCCACCAAGAAGATGTTCTTCCCTTTAAGGCCACTGAGGGTAACAGTTTTCAGAAGAGTATTTGCAGAAGGTGGATGGTAGTCTTTCCCCAACCAGCAACAAATGTTACCTGCTATCAGGCAAAACTGCTAGGTCTAAAATGTGACAAAGTTGATTGTATATCATATCAATGACAATGTAGGTCATGCTAAAAAAAACACTATGTCTAGTCTGCTACATACAGTACCTTAGTTTTGCAGGGTAGGGCTCTACAACCTTCATCTTGATGAGGGTATACTCCTGTGGTCCAACTCCCTAGAATGTAAAAGCGTGATTATAGAGCTGCAGCTACACAACAGAGGGACAAAACCTCATTGAGATTATGTTCCTGCCATCCATCTATACCATGCAGTGTCAGAGGAAGAACCTAAAAATTGTCAAACTCCAGCGACCCAAGTCATAACCTGTTCCCTCTGCTACAGCAAGTCTAGAACCAACATGACCCTGAAAATCTTCTACCCCCTAGCCATAAGTCTACTAAATAGTTGATTAAATAATTAACCAAATAGCTACCTGGACCATCTGCACTGACACTTTTTCCACTAACTTTGACTCATCAGATACACTGCTGCTACTGTTTATTATATGTCACTTTATTCCAAGTTATATGTACTTATCTAAATCAATTACTTCATACTCCTGCATATCGACTCAGTACAGGTACCCCGTGTATCTAGCCAAGTTATCACTACTCATTGCACATTTATTATTTCTCCATTTTCTTTCTCTCTGCATTGTTGGAAAGGGCCCGTAAGTAAGCATTTCATTGTTACCTGTTTTTTCCAAAGCATTTGATGAATAAAATGTAATGTAGTGGCAAGAAAATCTCACCTCTCCAGTCTGCCTGTCATGGTCCATACATGGCTGTCCATCTTTTGGAGAGTAGATGGTATACCTGCAAAAAGTTAGAATGTAAATCAATGTAATAATGCTACAAGGTTTACACATTGCAAGGTTATAATAAACCTTTCCAAGTCCTAAACATACCTTTTACCAAACTTGATTTTCTTCCTCTCTTTCAGGGTGATGAACTGCCACCTCACGAAGGAGTCGTAGAAAGGGTTGACATCGGTTGTGATGAAGGAGCGTCGCCAGTCCACCTGTGATATAATTATGCTTAAGAACCAGGACAGCACCTGAAATACTTTCAAAGTGAAGTAATGGTTGTTGATCTGTACATTTAGGTCTGAATCTTAACTTGAGAACCACACATTTAACTTTCAAATAGTCATACATGGATGTCATTGCTACAGTACTGTTTTTAATTGGTTAACTTTGCATAGGCTTACATTTAAGTCATGTTTAAAAACCCACTTTCAATGCAACATACCAAAATGAACAATGCAAGAGATTTTGTTGTAGGCAGAAAGCATCGAAGTAGGATTCTATTGCATTGACACGCACGACTCAGCCCGGACTCGACACAGACCGGTGCGGCATAAACAATCAGAGATGCAGTAGGCCTAGATACAAATAGACCATTGTCAGATATGGATCTGTGCCGTTTATTTTGAACTGGACTGTGTTGACAGCATTAGCGGTCGTGAGTAGATGCGCTTGTTGTGATATCAAAGCGAGAGCTGCATGTAGTCGCGTGTGCACATTTTGTACATATTCTATCCAGTTATTGAGGTATTAGCCCAGTTATAGATCATTTGTAGTCAGCAATAGGGGAGTGATTGCGTCCTTCCAGAGCATCAAATGTGTGCATGCATTTTATTCTTGTATCCCCTTTTTCCTCCCCAATTTCGTGGTATCCAATTGTCCCATCATTGCAGCTCCCGCACGGACTCTGGAGAGGCGAAGGTCAAGTGCCATGCGTCCTCTGAAACACGACCCCGCCAAGCCGCACTGCCTCTTGACACAATGCTCACTTAACCTGGAAGCCAGCCACACCAATGTGTTGGAGGAAACACCTGGTGACCGTGTCAAGAGTGCATGCGCTTGGCCCGCCAGTGGAGACGGTAGAGCGCGATGGGACAAGGACATCCCGGCCGGTCAAACCCTTCACTAACCCGGACGACGCTGCGCCAATTTTGCGTCGCCTCATGGATCTCCCGTTCGCAGCCGGCTGCAACACTGCCCGGTATCAAACCAGGATCTGTAAGTGACTTAGACTGCTGCGCCACTCGGGAGGCCAAAATGTGTACATTTCTAAACATCTTTGAAAAGCGAGTCAGGTAAAGAGCTGTTTCTTTTGTCTTAAAGGGGCAGTGTTGTATTTTGAGACTGGCTACTTAGCTTATTGAAGCCTATAGACAGAGTGTAGCATAATTTGAGTTTCTGATAATGATCCATCATATGGAGAATCTACTCTGCGTTAGCTAACTTGAGCTGGCTAACGTTAACCATTAGCCATACAGACCGAGTATTGGTAGTGGTGAGCTACAATTCACCAATCACAATTTGACTTAAACAGCCAGATTCCCCACGTGGGGGACGGACGGATGATCCTGCTCTGATTTTCTAGTCTGGGTTGCTCTGACTTCTCCTGTACCAGCAACAGGCTTGCCTCTGGCAAATCATTCCTGCCTGATTGAACTGTTTAGTACCTTGTCTGGACTTCTTTTTCATCCCCCAATTTGTTTGGCCAATTTTTCAACCCGTTCTTCCTATGTATTATTGCCCCTGGAATCTATCTACTTAGATTTACCACACTATATCGCTATTGGATTAGTTGACTCTCCCTCGACCAGTGAAGCAGTCTCTTGCTCTGAAGCGCCTCGCTCCTAACTCCGCCGTCAATCGGTAAGTCTCTACTTTATATCGGCTGGCTTTTGTGTGTTCTGTGGGATCCTGCCTCTGCTAGACTAGTTGGTGTTGATTTCTGGCTTATTACGTAGCTATATCGACCATGGTGGTTGGCTAGCTAGGCTAGTTAGCTGGCTAGGCTAGCAAACAGGCAAAAATATCTAACTTTAACTGGCTGGCTAAGGCAACTGTATACAAGTTATCACTTGATAACTGGTTAGATGGCGTTATGCATTTCCCAAACTTTGGTTTACTTTATTGAATCTGTAAGCTAGGTGTTGATAGCAACTGACTGGCTCAACTGGCTGGTAGGGCTAACGTTAGCAGGCAAGTTGGCTCGCAACCTTGCAAGCTGATTTGTAACAAATTCATAAAGTATTTGCTTGTAAGTTGCCTGAACATTTTATTGAAACCAGTAGTAATCAGTGCAAACGATTGTTTAATTTGAAGTTACACATTTGAAGTTATTTATGTTAAGAGTTCACAGTATGGGGAATAGGCTGGCTTGCAAGGCAGTCCATATTACTCACTCCACGGAAAAACATTTTCCGGCATGACATCGGCATTCTGATCGGTTTTATGTAATTACTCGAAAAATAAAAAAATTGTTATAACTTGAATTCAGACTTAAATGCATATACTAGAAATCCATATGTTACGTTTTTGCTCCCTACCCTTTAACATCAGGATTCATGGTACTGCATACAAGAATCAAGCTCAGTTTACTGTTTTCTTGTCATTAAATCAAATAGTATTGGTCACATACACATGATTTTCAGAATTTATTGCGGGTGTGGTCGAAATGCTTGTGCTTCTAGCTCTGACAGTGCAGTAATATCTAACAAATGACTCAACATATACCCAAATCTGACTAACATAGTCCACAATACAGTAAATACATATGAGATGAGTAATGCCAGATATGTAAACATTAAAGTGTTCCATTCCTTAGTGGCCAGAGATTTCAAGTCTATGCCTATAGGCAACATCCTGTAATGTGCTAATGATGGCTGTTTAACAGTCTGACAGCCTTGAGATAGAAGCTGTTTTTCAGTCTTTCGGTCCCATCTTTGATGCACCTGTACTGACCTGGCCTTCTGGGTGATAGCGAGATGAACAGGAAGTGGCTCGGGTGGTTGATGTCCTTGATGATCTTTTTGGCCTTCCTGTGACATTGGGTGCTGAAAGTGTCCTGGAGGGCGGGTAGTTTGCCCCCGGTAATATGTTAGGCAGACCACACCACCCTCTGGAGAGCCTTGCGGTTGCCTGTCCGGAAGCAAGACGTCGGTCTGGTTTTCCTTTTGTAGTCCATGATTGTCTGTAGTCCCTGCCACATACGTCTCGTGTCTGAGCCGTTGAATTGCGACTCCACTTTGTCTCTATACTGACGTTTAGCTTGTTTGATTGCCTGGCGGAGTGAATAACTACACTGGTAATATGGCAGAATATAAACAGTCACCTTGCCATGGTTAAATGCGTTAAATCCTGAAGCGTGGATTCCGATTGGTCAGACAAGCGTTGAATAGTTCGAAGCACTGTTTGAGTTTTTGCATATAGGACGGGAGGAGCAAGATGGAGTCGTGGTCAGATTTTCCCAAAAGGAGGATGGTTGAGGGCCGTCTTATCATTCCGGAAGTTTGAAAAGCAATGGTAGAGAGTCTTAGCAGCGCGAGTAGTACAGTCGATATGTTGATAGAACTTCGGCAGCCTAGTCCTTAGATTTGCTTTATTAAAATCCCCAGCTATAATAAATGCAGCCTCAGGATATGTGGTTTCCAGTTTACATAAAGTCAGTCCAGTGAAGTTCCTTAAGGGCCGTCGAGGTATTGGCTTGAGTTGGGATGTAAACGGCCGTGGCAATGACAGAGAACTCTCTTGGGAGATAATAAGGTGGATATTTAATTGATGTATTCTACGTTGAGTGAACAAAAGGACTTGAGATCCTGTATGTTCCTAAAATTACACCATGAGTTGTTAATCATGAAATACACCCCTCCGTATCCCGGAGAGATATTTATTCCTTTCTGCGCGATGTATTGAGAATACTGCTGGCTTCACCGACTCCGACAGAATATCCAGAGACAGCCATGTTTTCATTTAACAAAGTATGTTACAGGCCCGATGTCTTTCTGGAAAGAAATCCTTGCTCTAAGCTCATCAACTTTGTTATCCAATGACTGAACATTAGCAAGTAATATACTCGGAAGCGGTTGGAGGTGTGCGCGCCTCCTAAGTCGAACCAGCAGGCAGCCTCGAGACATTATTACTCACCTTCACACCCATCATCTTCAGGTCTTTCACGGTCATGGGTGGGAAGTACTCCAGCCAGTGCGCCGCGTTTGCAAACGGTACTATCTCCATGTCACTCAACCCCAGAGACTTCATTATGTCCCACTGGAATTTTGACCCTCCAGCCTTTGCCACTGCTTTGCTCTGATGATCACACAAGAGATCACAATGAGATTACATGGTGTATGAATGGGAACAATTTCCCCCAAGAATATGAGTAGCGCAGAGGATCAATTGAAATGTTCATCTAAAGTTCACCTTTTTGCCCTTAGCTTTGTCCTTGATGATGAACTCATCTGCAAACTTGGGCTTCTCCTCTTCTTCCTCCTCCTCTTCAGGAAACTGTGGTGGGTTGCCGTAAACCTCCATCTCTCTCTTCAGCTTGTCTGCACAGGCCTGTGGATTAAAATACATTTTAATGTTTAACTTCCAACCATGACATTGTATAATGTACACAGCAAACAAGGGATTAAATTTAACTCACTTTGATTGGCATTCCTGTACAATGCAACCCAAATGGAAATAGGCATTGCTTCCCTTTCAAGCGTTGGAAACCAACAGCAAACTACAAAGAAAAAGACAGATATGTCAGCAAATTGTAAAATGAATCTTTCACAGAGGATATTTAACATAAGACCTGTAAGTCAAATCTATATAAATCTTACCTCGCACTTCGAAAGGCAGAAAGTATGACCAAGATGCAGCCTTCCATTCATGTAAGGGTAGGGGAAGGTGACAAAGTATTTGTTTTTGCTACAAAGGAGAGGGTGGTGCATTAGAAATTGGTTGGGAAAAGTGGACATGAAAACTAAAATAGAGCGTTGATGATCATAAAATAACAGTCCCAGTAGACTTACTTGGTGCTTTCCCCAATAGTGGTGGGTGCATCACAATCAAACGTTCTTTCCTTCTCCCATTTCTGCTGCATGTCCTCTTCTATCTTTCTGAGGAAGTCCAACTTAGCTGTTCCCTTCCGCTCCTAAAATTAATGTAATGTATAATTTAAAATATATATTTGTTATTATTAAACATCAAATATGCGTCTTAACTAGATAGCCAGACGTAGGTCTCTTCCCGGTGTCTAGTTTTGTCTTTTCTAAGTAACGTGTTAGTTGCTAGCTAGCAAGCTAGTTCAAGTTAGCTAATGCTAATGCAGCTAAGTGCTAGCTAACAAAGTAGTTGGCTAGTTATGCATAACATGACTAGCATTAAACCTGAAAAGCATCATACATGCACAAGTAGAGTAAGTAGCCACGACGTACCGTCATTTTGATATAGAAATATACAGAAAACGGTAAAAACTGATAATCTGTCAAGAAAACCCACGCCAACAGCTTCGGCACTTGGCTGATGACATCTACACTACAGCAAGGGACAGCCTTTGCAGACTTCTGGGAAATGTAGTATAAGCGAGTGGCTCTTTTACAGCATATGGACACAGACTACGTTCTCTGAGTACAAAAACACAATAAGACTATTTCACACATATATCAACGCATATAAATGCATATAAACTATATATATATATATATATATGTGTTTTTTTTAAACAGGGTGAAATGATTTTGATACGATTTTAGGCAAGGTCTTATTTTCCTACCAACTGAGTGAAGAGTCAACCCTGGCCTGGCTCCAGTATTATTGAAACTTTGAAATTGAATTTTTAAATACATTTGCAAAACCTAGAGCGAAATCCTACAAAAGTGTTTTTATTAATATTTTTTTTATTGAGAACAAATCAATACAGAGAAAACATGAGGGAACACAAGTATATATAGATTATATACAATGGACAATTGAGCTAGGGGGTACAATATCACATTACACAAAGACCTTAAGGGACATACATACACTTATAATTCTAACAGCTTTTTTATTAGTAAAGTATTTAATTGTCTTAAAACACAGTTCAATTTCTTTTTGTAGGGTAAGAAAATGTGTTTTTTTGCTAGTAAATGTACATTTGTGAATATGAAATTTGGCCAAAAGAATAATGAAATGAATTACATAAAAATGTTTCAGCTTATTCCTATCGTAGGTAAAGAATCCAAGCAGTACATCTCCCCACAATAGTGTAAGACCTTCATAAAAGTGTTCAATTATACATCTACTTATGTCTTGCCACAGTTTTCTTACATGAATACAATGCCAAAAAAAGATGCAACACTGTTTCTGGGTGGTCATTACAAAAGGAGCAATTTCAGTTGATATTTTCCTTAAACTTCTTCATATAGTGGTTGGCAGGATGATATTTATGAATCATTTTAAAGGAAACTTCTTCAATTTTGTTAACAAGTAAGGATGTGTGTGGCAACATCCAAACTTTTTTCCAACAGATATTATCAATACATCCATTCCAATAAGGCATGACATAAGGTATAGATAGATACAACATCCTGCTGAAACAAGGTTCGTATCGCTCTGTTGTTGAATGGACCAAAAGAGAAACAAATATTTCCTACTACAAAAGTTGAATGATGGTTACCCCTTGGTTTAGTCGTCACTAGTTACCACATCCACAAATAGATAAACCCCGCCTATTTATACAACTTGTCTTCTTAAAATCTGATTTTAAACCTAACCTTGAACCTAACATTGACAAAACTACTAAACGTATGCTTAACCCTAACCTTAAATTAAGACCAAAAAGCTAATTTTAGTTTTCATTAATGTTTACGATTTTCTGTAGACCTTGTGGCTGTGATAACTAGTGACAACCCCTTGGTTTGGCCAGCAGATTGGCTTACGACATGCCCGTTATGTCGCGGTTAGCGCTATCTGGTATCCTTGGGACGTCCGTACCCTTAACCCTAACCCTAACCTGAACCTTAATCACTACCCTAAATCTTACCTTAACCCTTATCAAACCCTAACCGTAACATTTTCAATTTCAATGGGGGTAACGTCAGAGTTGGGACGTCCCAATGATCCAAAATAGCAATGAACCTTATGTTGCCATGCCTGTGTTTGAACGTAAAGCAACTCGTCCGACCTGCAAGTGAAGTGATTAGTAAAGGCCTAAGCTTAATATACATTTATAGACGATGAAAGTAGGAATATCACAACACACCTTGAACTTATAGTCAGTATTATTAAGCCGTTTTCACGATGATCATAGAAAATGTGGAAGCTTTGAAGTCGTGGCTCGCAAAACTCCTGGAGCCAATGTGAGTGGTGAATTGAAATTACACTTAGCTAGCTAGCTTGCACGAGTTAGCACGCTAACTAGCTACGCCACCGCTAGCTTGCTATGTGGCAGTGCAAATACCAATTGAACGTTTGTGTAAATTATACGGCGTTAAACATTCTGCATATCTGGTATGTTGGGCAAATTGTAGACACTAATCACATGAAGGCATTCTAGATAACGTTATGTGTTTTGGTGTCGCTGCCGCAATACATTAACTAACTAGCCAGCTGGAAAGCTACCTAACTAGTTAACTTTGTCTGACTACCAGCTAACTAAAGTTGGCTAGTTAAACTCAATCAACATCGTCCCAATCAACGATAATCATTGATATTACTATTGCACAGCAAGTGTGGCTTGTGACGTATGGGTAACTTAGGATATTAAATGAACTAGACTGGCGTAGTTATAAATGTAGTGACTAAGGTAACTTAGCTACCCCTAGACACTGCTAGTAGTGACGTCTAGCATTTATAGCCAACCAGCTAGCTAGCCAGTTAGAAAGCCTGACATCCCAGTTTATATAAGTGTGTGTTGTCATTGCTAACATATATGTTAGGTAGAACTAGATTAGTGTCTAACCTGCTGCCTCAATTCAAAATCTCAAACTTTCTTGTCATTGCAACTTTCTTAGCTTGGCTACACATGATTATTGACAGATATTGTCTGATACAAACCCTGTTCTGAGCAATATGGGTAATGTTGCTTTTGCAGATGTGATGCTGACCCCTCTGCTTTAGCCAATTATGTTGTGGCTTTGGTAAAGAAGGACAAAACGGAGAAAGAGCTAAAAGCACTTTGTGCAGATCAACTGGATGTCTTCTTACAAAAAGGTAGGACACACAACTCATTAATGTCTGTGTTGTTTTTCATCACATAAACTAGTAGTTCCATTGTGGAAACATTTAGGTGACTGAATGATAGTCTGAAATAATTCAAGATAAATGTTTATAAAAGTCTTATGCCTTGATACTTCACCTATTACAGAAACCACTGGATTTGTTGATAAGCTCTTTGAATGTTTGACCACCAAAAACTACTTGGGTAATCCACTTGCTAAGGAAGTTCCCAAAGAGGACACCAAACTCCCTGTACTAAAACAGGAGGCTGTGGAGGTAAGGGCATTTGTTAAACTGGCTTCATGCAGAATCCTTTCCGTTGTATTATGTTGCAGTCTTTGATGGTTGGGATATAGCTCATTATTGTTATTTTCTTAATCTTAAGGTTGAAAATGTAGAAGAGGATAGGGGGGATAACAGGAGGAGAAGAAGTCCACTGAGAAACCGCTCTGACTTCAACGAGTCAAGGTAAGGCTGATATCTATGTTTGTGTTATTTTCCTGGTTCTCTCCAGTGAGTTCACCTCTTGACAGTGATGATGCTCTCTGGAGGTCAAGATGTTGGTTTGATTAGGCCCTTATGTCTAATGATCTTTGACACAATGTAGGTCTTGTTGTTGAAATGCTAGTCACATCAGTAGTACAAATTACCATGAAAAGTTTGGTACTGTATAAAAAGTGCTGCTAAATAACTAACCAACATGCCTTGATCGCCTGACCACACAGGGGCCGTGATGACCGCAGACGAGACGACCGCAAGCGGCGTGACATGGACCGTCACGGTAAAAGCACAGATTCCCACCGCGATAGACATGACCGGCGCGGAGGCAACTCTCGTGGGCGCAGCTACAGCCGCAGCAGGAGCCGCAGCCGAAGTGGGAGCCGAGACATGAGCAGGGACAAGGAGCACAGCAGAGGAAGAGGTGAGACTCACAGGGGCGCGGACATGGATAAATCTGCTTCACTTCAAATGTTAATCTAAAAGGTTGAAAACAACAAGAGGCAAGATTCAAGAAATTAGCCTATTGATTGGACTTGTACTGGGGAGATCCTCTGTGGTGTGGATGTCTCATAATAAAGATTATGATAAATTCTGGGCAGTGGTGGGAAAAGTACTCAATTGTCATACTTGAGTAAAAGTGAAGATACATTAATAAAAAATGACTCCAGTGAAAGTCACCCAGTAAAATACTACTTGAGTAAATCTAAAAGTATCTGGTTTTAAATGTACTGAAGTACAGTGGTGGAAAGAGTACTAAATTGTCATACTTGAGTAAAAGTAAATGCTACACATCAAATTCTTCATATTAAGCAAAACAGACGACACAATTTTTTTTTTTTTGTACAGACAGGCACACTACAGTTGGGATTACAACAAGTTATATTGATAGGTGTGTGAATTGGACCATATTGCTGTTCTGCATGAACGTTCGAAATGTAACGAGTATTTTTGGGTGTCGGGGGAAATGTTTGGGAGTAAAAAGTAAATATTTTCTTTAGGTATGTGGTGTAGTTAAAAGTTGTAAAAATATATAATTATAGGAGTCAAGTATGGCTAGCCCAAAAAATTACTTAAGTAGTACTTCAACGTTTTTTAAACTAAACCTTGAACCAGTGGTGTAAAGTAATGTTAAGTTCGCATTGTGACTTTTGGGTTAAAGCTTTTCTCTGTGTCTCTGTATGTTCAACAGATTACAGGTCAAAGTTTGAAGTGGAGAGGAAGGAGCCTGAGAGTTTCAACTCCACCTCTGGGTCCCTGGGTACCCAACAACAGCAGCAACACCAGCATCCGCCACCTCTCCTGCCAACCCCCCAGCAGCACCCGTTCCCCTCCTCTGCTGGCCAAGCTGTCCCCAGCTCTGTTACCGTGGTAGCGCCCGCTCACCTGCCCGACAGCACCACAGAGAGCTGGTCTAATTACTACTCCAATCACAGGGAGGGCAAGTTGTTCAACAAGAGCACTTCAGTCAAGCACCGCTGTCGCGACTACGACGGTAAGGGCTCACCTCTGGGTTATTCTGGAGAAAGACTTTTCAACTGAAATAGTCTCATTTCACTCTGATCTTAGACATATTATGAAATTAGATGTTACCTATGTCTCTTAGCCCTACAGTTAATCTAGCAACAATATCTGGCTTTTACTTGTGCCTTGATTTAACCAGGTAAGTCATTGAGAACCCATTCTCTTTTACAATAATGACCTGTTGTTTATGTAGCTGAACATCTCTTATCGGTTTTAGTGACTGAACGACAAGACTAACTCATCCATATCCAACATAGTTTCTAATGTACATGCAAAAACTTGTGAAAGGATGTTCAATATTGAAGCAGGTGGCCTTGGATGGCCTTCTAGTCATTGTATATGCTAGGAGCCTTAGCTGTAGAGTGTTAAGTTCATGTGTCTACAGTAGTCAAATTGTACAAATATTTATTTACAGTCAAATATCAGCCAATTGTTTGTTTATGAATTAAATGCGGTAGGTTGGTTGCATTCTAAACCTCAGTAAGTGTGAGCCTGGTTTAAAGCACCACTAATGACCCAGGTTCAACATCCTTCCCCTGAGAGTGCAGATCAGGCTTAGAGCCGCTTCTCCAATGGGACACTGTTTATATTTATCCAACGGTCTCAACAGCGCAGTGATATTTCTCACTCTGCCCCACCATTGAGGGTTCAGAGAATTGCCTGGATGTTATCAGGAGCTCTAAACAAAACGGTTGCAAAGTAGATGCATCTAATTTATGGCTGATGTCATTTTTTATATGACTGGGGGGAAAGCAATTCTGAGCGCAATTCTGGTAAGAATGTAATTGATCATTTTTAAGCAATTTTCATCGATTTTTTTCCTTTCTGTCTTCCGCAGAGAAAGGTTTCTGTGTGCGTGGTGACCTCTGTCCCTTTGACCACGGCAATGATCCTCTGATTGTGGACGACGTCACGCTGCCCGCTATGATCCCGTTTCCCCCACCTGGAATGCCACCGCCGGCCCGGATGGCCATGCCACCCATGACCGAGCCGCCCCCTGCCATCAGGATGCCCATGCCCCCACACGGCCAGCCGCCCCCACACGGCATCTTCCCTATGCCTCCTCCTGGTGAGTAAGTTTACCATGTCTCTGCTATGATGCCGTCTCCAATTCGACCATCACTCCTGATCCCTGAATGCTTACCAGTCTGTGTTTGACATAGGTTAAGGCCAAGTGTTTTTCCTGGTCAGGTCACATGATTAGGAAAAACCCAGGGCCCTAACTTTAGATCCTAATGTGGTGAGAGTCATTTTAGGATGCATGGATGTTTGTTTACATCAGTGGTCAACAACCGGTCGATCACCAAACATTTCTGTAAAAAACCCAACGATAAAGCCTGGCAATTAAGTTTCTTTCTTTTTTTATTCGCTTCATGCTGTTGGCGGTAGGTGCACTTGATTCAGCAGCCCTAGCGCTGGGAAGTCAAAGTGTGACCATTTTGAACCGTTTCATGTGTCTGAAGGTAGAATTCTGCCTACCCGGCAGGCCCAGAGTGCAAATCAAGTGCACCTACAGGCCAACTGCTGGCCAATCCGATAGCTCAGATCACCGTGTCTGCACAGTTTCTTAGACTGTAAAAATAAGTCTTGAGCGCACAGCAAAGTTGATACTCTGAGATTTTAAAACTTTTAAAACGATGACTAGATAGAGATTCAACGAATACAGCAGAGCACTGCTGTTTTTATTAGTAACTTCACGTTTAACTTGTTATTCAGCACTGTCAACAGCATTTTATGGCTTATAAAAGTGTTGAACGTTCTCCCTAATTCGACTTGAGTTTCGCCATCAGCTGGAAGACTGTCCCCTTTTCTCAGCGGAGGGAGGGACGGTGAATCAGGTGAGAGGCTGATACGCTCTCCCTCCCCTCAGGTTGACCATCAGATGTAGGCCATCAGTCCAGTAAAATAAAAAAATATTATGCTCAGCAAATTATCTATTGCCAGTGTGATCATATACCTAAAATATCATTTCAAAATGGTTTGAGAAGAACATTGGCAGGGCAATTCAAGCATAGCCAATATGCAGAGGGATAATGTATTCTGCATATAGCCTAATACAAACCTCATTGCTACAGAATTGTTTTAATAGGTTGTTGCGTAGGCTTACGTCTTTTTAAGTCATGTTTAAAAAAAAAAAAAAGTATATATTTTTTTTAATCGACCTGCATTTTGACTCAAGGTGATCTAGACTCAGAAAAGGTTGGTAACCACTGGTTTACGTCATTGAGTAGGAAGCCGTTAGCATTTGTTTAAGGTAGAGGGCTTCATTCCCGCCGGAAGCTGATTTAGCAGCATGATCATTACACAAGTGCACCTTTTGCTGGGGACAATATAAGGCCGTTTTAAAATGTACAGTTGTCACACAACACAATGCCACAGATGTCTCAAGTTTTAAGGGAGCATGCAATTGGCATGCTGACTGCAGGAATGTCCACCGGAGCTGTTGTAAGAGAATGTAATATTTATTTCTCCACCATAAGCTACCTACAATGTCATTGCTGAGGACTATTTCTGTCTGTAATAGGGCACTTTAGTGGAGAAAAACTTATTCTGATTGGCTGGGCCTGGCTGCCAAGTGGGTAAGCCTATGCCCTCAAAGTCCCACCCATGGCTACACCACTGCCCAGCCATGTGAAATCCATAGATTAGGGCCTAATGAATTTAATTAAATTGACTGATTTCTTATATGAACTGTAACTCAGTAAAATCTTTGAAATTGTTCAGTGCAGATACGCACCTCAGAGAAACAGCTGTCTTTGTTGTTGTCTTACCCTCACTAGTGCTCACCCTATACTGCATGTCTGTGCTTTACCTAGCCTTTTCTGTTCAGGAGTTTTAAGTAAATGGCTTTTGTCTAGTATTAACTGGGTTCAGCTTGGATTTGTATCTCCCATAGGGCCCCCATTAATACCAGCAAGTGGGATAGATACTCCCAACAACTCAGGAGCGAGTTCTGCCTCCTCTCTGGGACCGCCTGGAGTGGGACCTCCACCTCCTCTTCCTCCACCACCTCCATCTTCTTCAGTCTCTCTACACCCCCAATATTCTCAGTCAGAATGTAAGCAGCTATGATTATCTAAATTGGCATGGAAAAGTGGTACTTTTAAGCATAGCTCCCATATTATTTTACTTTTTGTCCGTTTGTTTTCTTTGAAATACAGCATCTTTCAAATCAATGTGAACCAAATGGCATTGTTCAGTTTGACTGTAGTAAGTGAGGAAAGACAGAGAAATTATATTGGTTTAAAATGTTTATGGTTCATTCACGTTTTGCAAATTATTTCCTTTTTGGGTGGTGGTGTTAGTTTTGTTTTTGTGTCCTACTGCCTTGCCTGCATGATCAAGTCATTTATTTAGGGTGCAATAACATATGTTGACCAGAGGGTCACACTGTTTCTGAACTGGAAATCTACTGTTGGTGCTGTAAGGTGCACATTAGATAGGTGCAAACTTTATTTTACTAATCCTGCCCACATACGTGAGAAAATGAATTCATTGAAATGCAGTCCATCTCTCTACTCTTAATACAAAACTATAATTCTATATATATATAACACAGACACACACACACTACCGTTCAAAAGTATGGGGTCACTTAGAAATGTCCTTGTTTTTGAAAGAAAAGCACATTTTTGTCCATTAAAAATAACATAAAATTGTTCGTAAATGACTGTTGTAGCTGGAAACAGCAGATTTAAAAAAAAAAAAAAAAATATATATATATATATATATATATATATATATATATATATATATATATATATATATATATATATATATATATGTTTAAAAAATGGAATATCTACATAGGCGTACAGAGGCCAATTATCAGCAACCATCACTCCTGTGTTCCAATGGCACATTGTGTTAGCTAATCCAAGTTTATCATTTTAAAAGGCTAATTGATCATTAGAAAACCCTTTTGCAATTATGTTAGCTTAGCTGAAAACTGTTGTGGTGATTTAAAGAAGCAATAAAACTGGCTTTCTTTAGACTAGTTGAGTATCTGGAGCATCAGCATTTGTGGGTTCGATTACAGGCTCAAAATGGCCAGAAACTCGTCGGTCTATTCTTGTTCTGAGAAATTAAGGCTATTCCATGTGAGAAATGGCCAAGAAACTGGAGATCTCGTACAACGCAGTGTACTACTCCCTTCACAGAACAGCGCGAACTGGCTCTAACCCGAATAGAAAGAGTGGGAGGCCCCGGTGCACAACTGAGCAAGAGGACAAGTACATTAGTGTCTAGTTTGAGAAACAGACGCCTCACAAGTTCTCAACTGGCAGCTTCATTAAATAGTACCCGCAAAACACCAGTCTCAACGTCAACAGTGAAGAGGCGACTCCGGGATGCTGGCCTTCTAGGCAAAGAAAAAGCCATATCTCAGACTGGCCAATGAAAAGATTAAGATGGGCAAAAGAACACAGACACTTGACAGAGTAACTCTGCGTGTGTGTGTGTGTATTTATTTTACTTGCTCTGGGTGTCTCCATGTTTTAGTTTAGTGCATGCATTCTTGACAGTCCCAAGCCATAGCCTATTATATAGAAAAATCTGGCTTTATAATATTGAGCTCAATAGTATGGTTATACTTAGGTTTTCCTTGTAAGCATGCATGCATACAGTTAAAGTAGGTGTTATTACAGATATGCCTGTTTGGGAATTGTCACTCTCCACAGTGTAAAATGCTGTTTTAGTTCTTCTAATGATGTGTCCCATCCCTTGTGTTGCCAGATAATTATGACCCAGAGGCCTACAACCCAGAGTCTCCAGGCATCACTGCAGCCAGCCGACCCCAGTACAGGCAGTTCATCCCCCGCATCCAGACCCAGAGACCCAACCTGATTGGCCTCACTTCTGGAGATGGCCAGGGATCCAGAGGTATCACATGTGGGTCTATCCTGTCCCACTTTAATTAATCGATCCCTTTTACTTAACACAGTCACTTTAGTTATTTAGATTGGGCCTTTCCTCTGCTCCTAACCAATACGAAACACGAGACGAGTTCCATATGTTAATTTATTTGGAGAACATGATCAAACAACTCGAACAGCTAGAATCACTTTACGTATCCTTATTGTCGTCCAGATTCTAGCTGTGTCATTACGACCGACTGCTTTTCTCCTTTTCCCAGCAGCTAACATAGTGATCCAGACAGAGCCGGCAGTGGCCAGTGTTCCCAGCAGTGTGTCCCGCTACAGCAGCACCGAGCAGGAGAGCAGGAAGAGGCCCCTGGGGCCCACAGAGGGCCAGCTGCCCAAAAAGCCCTGGATGGACAAGTAAGAACACACACACACAAGGGCCACCCTGAACACTCACAGTACCCACCCTCCACCACTGCAGCGTTGTGAGCGATTCCAGTTCAATGGCAGTTTTAATTGAGCTCTGTAAGAGCCTGGATTTAGATGACTCGTTACTTGACCCGAACTCTGCTTCACAGATCACTGTCATTGGCTCCTCTGCCCTGTCACTCACTTCTGTCATTCTCTTCCAGGTCAAACTACCAGGCCAACAACCAACTCAACTTCCCCAACAACAAGCCCCAACACGGGGGCTTCCCCAAGAAGAATCACTATGTCAACACTAAGCTGGAAGTTCGCAAAATCCCCCGAGATCTCAACAACATCACCAAATTGAATGAACACTTCAGCAAGTTTGGTACCATTGTGAATATTCAGGTAAGAGTAACATGACTGTAGTTGACTGTTTCATTCGCTTTTTTTTAATTATTTTTTATCTCGACAGCACTTTACTCACAATTTCTTGATATCATTTGTACCACTAAACACAGGAACTTTTTAGATCATTATTGGGGCATCTACATACTTTCGATGGTAATCAAGGACACACCTGCTTGCCTATATCACTACTTCCTGTATCTTCTTTGACCTGTCCCGTCTCCAATAGGTGGTGTTTGGTGGTGACCCAGAGGCAGCTCTGATCCAGTACACAGCCAACGAAGAGGCACGGCGGGCCATCTCCAGCATTGAGGCGGTGCTCAACAACCGCTTCATCCGTGTGTACTGGCACCGAGAGGCCAACACCCAGCAGCAGGGACAGAGCATGGGTCAGGGTCAGGGGGACGGACCGAGCCAGAGCTCTGCCATGGGGCAACAGCAACCCAACGTCCACAAGGTGAACAGCGCACTTGTGACTACTGCAAAAAAAAAAAAAAATCTTAGCTGGTCAAACCATTCATTCATTCAACCAGCAGTTTTGGTTTTGAACAGAGAAGTTCTAAATTCCAGGTCAGCAGTGATCATCATCTATGCATTACTTTCTATCTTTCTGTATAAACCAGCAGGTGATAAAGCAGCACAGTCCCGGGGCCTATGTGCTGAATAATAAGACGGTGCCCAAACATTGCCACGGTGTTGGGGCTGTGGCCGTGGGCAAACTGGACTCCCTGCACCCCAGCACGGACACTGCAGCAGTAAGCAGTAATTCCCTATGCTCTGTGGGTCTGAGTGTGACCCTGTACATGTCTGCAGCACAGTGTTGTAATTATGGCAAAGAGAGTGGATTGACACAGGGCGTAAGGTGGTAATCAAAGGGTCTGTTTGTCTCTTTCTATCCTAGGCACCCCTCGCCTCCTCTGGGGCCCTTCAGAAGGGACCCTACATGTCCACAGTCCTCAAGGCAACATCCAAGTCACTTGGTAAAACTGCCAAAGCACTTGAAGAACTGGAGGTCTTGAAAAAGAAGCAGGCAAGTCAGTTTTGCTGTTAGCATTTTGAATAAGCTTCAGTGTATCATCACCTTTCATGCAAAAATCTAAATTCCACTCTAATCAATTGTTTGGTTTGTTCTTTGTTCATTCAGGAGACATTGAAGTTGCAACAGGACATGAGGAGAAAAAAACAGGAGATGCTTGAGAAACAGATTGAATGCCAGAAGGTATGGTTGCTTATATTACATATATACTGAACAAAAATATAAACGCAACATGTGAAGTGTTGGTCCCATGTTTCATGAGCTGAAATAAAATATTTCATTAATGTTCCATATGAACAAAAAGCATATTTTACATCCCTGTTATTGAGCATTTCTCATTTACCAAGATAATCCATCCACCTCACAGGTGTGGCATATCAATAATCTGATTAAACGGCATGCTCATTACACAGGTGCACCTTGTGCTGGGGACAAAAGGTCACTCTAAAATGTGCAGTTTTGTCACACAACACAATGCCACGTGTCTCAAGTTGAGGGAGTGTGCAATTGGCATGCTGACTGCAGGAATGTCCACCAGAGCTGTTGCCAGAGAATTTAATTTAATTTCTCTACCATAAGCCGCCTTCAATGTCGTTTTAGAGAGTTTGACAGTACTTCCAACACGCCTCACAACCGCAGACCACGTGTAACCACGCCAGCCTAGGACCTCCACATCTGAATTCACCTGCGGGATCATCTGAGACCAGCCACCCGGACAGCTGATGAAACTGGGGTTTCCACAACCAAAGAATTTCCAAAGAACTGTCAGAAACCGTCTCAGGGAAGCTCATCTTTGTGCTTCACCGGGGTCTTGACCTGATTGAAGTTCAGCGTTGTAGCCGACTTCAGTGGGCAAATGCTCACCTTCAATGGCCACTGGCAGAAGTGTGCTCTCACACAGATGAATTCCGACTTCAACTGTACCACGCAGATGGCAGACAATGTGTATGGCATCGTGTGGTCGTGCTATTTGTTAATGCCAACGTTGTGAACAGAGTGCCCCATGGTGGGGTTATGGTATGGGCAGGCATAAGCTACGGACAACGAACACAATTGCATTCTATGGATGGCAATTTCAATGCACAGAGACCGTAATCAAATCCTGAGGCCCATTGTGCCATTCATCCTACGCCATCACCTCATGTTTCAGCATGATATTGCACAGCCCCATGTCGCAAGGACCTGTACACCCATTCAGCATGTTTGGGATGCTCTGGATCGACATGTACGACAGCGTGTTCCAGTTCCTGACAATATCCAGCAACTTCGCACAGCCATTGAAGACGAATGGGACAACATTCCACAGGCCACAGTCAACATTCTGATTCAACTCTATGCAAAGGAGATGTATCGCGCTGCATGAGGGAAACTGACTGGTTTTCTGGTCCACACCCCTACTTTTTTTTTCAAGGTATCTCTGACCAGCAGATGCATAGAGTGCATTTTTCCACATTTTGTTACGTTACAGCCGTATTCTAAAATTGATTAAATAGTTCCCCCCCCCTCAATCTACACACAATACCCCATAATGACAAAGCAAAAACAGGTTTTTAGAATTTATTGCTAATGTATAACATTTTGGGGGAAATATCACTTATCACTTTTAAGTATTCAGACCCTTTACTCAGTACCTTTGGCAGCAATTACAGCCTTGAGTCTTCTTCGATATGACGCTACAAGCGTGGCACACCTGTATTTGGGGACTTTCTCCCCTTCTTCTCTGCAGATCCTCTCAAGCTCTGTCAGGTTGGATAGGGAGCGTCGCTGCACAGCTATTTTCAAGCCTATCCAGAGATGTTTGATTGGGTTCAAGTCCGGGCTCTGACTGGGCTCCCCTCAAGGACATTCACAGCCACTCCTGCATTGTCTTGGCTGTGTGCTTAGGGTCGTTGTCCTTTTTAAAGGTGAACTATCTAGAGCAGGTTTTCATCAAGGATCTCTCTGTACTTTGCTCCGTTCATCTTTCCCTCGATCCTGACCCGTCTCCCAGTCAATACAGCTGAAAAACATCCTCCACAAAATGCTGCCACAACCATGCTTCACCGTAGGGGTGTTGTCAGGTTTCCTCCATGCTTGACATTCAGGCCAAAGAGTTCGATCTTGGTTTCATAAGACCAGAGAATTGTATTTATCATGGTCCGAGAGTAATTTAGGTGCCTTTTGGCAAACTCCAAGCGGGCTGTCATGTGCCTTTTACTGAGGAGTGGCTTTAGTCTGGCCACTACCATAAAGGCCTGATCGGTGGAGAGGCTGCAGAGATTCTGGAAGGTTCTCCCATCTCCACAGAGGACCTCTGGTGCTCTGTCAGAGTGACCATTGGGCCCTTCTCACCCGATTGCTCAGTTTGGCTGAGCGGCCAGCTCTAGGAAGAGTCTTGGTAGAGTCTTGGTGGTTCCAAACTTCTTCCATTTAAGAATGATGGAGGCCACTGTTTTTGGGGTCCTTCAATTCTGCATAAATGTTTTGGTACCCTTCCCCAGATCTGTGCCTCAACACAATCCTGTCTCTGACCTTGGTGTTTGCTCTGACATGCACTGTCAACAGTGGAACCTTTTATATAGACAGGTATTTTATTTTATTTTTTTATTTCACCTTTATTTAACCAGGTAGGCTAGTTGAGAACAAGTTCTCATTTGCAACTGCGACCTGGCCAAGATAAAGCATAGCAGTGTGAACAGACAACAGAGTTCACATGGAGTAAACAATTAACAAGTCAATAACACAGTAGGAAAAAAAGAGTCTATATACATTGTGTGCAAAAGGCATGAGGAGGTAGGCGAATAATTACAATTTTGCAGATTAACACTGGAGTGATAAATGATCAGATGGTCATGTACAAGTAGAGATATTGGTGTGCAAAAGAGCAGAAAAGTAAATAAATATAAACAGTATGGGGATGAGGTAGGTAAAATTGGGTAGGCTATTTACCGATAGACTATGTACAGCTGCAGCGATCGGTTAGCTGCTCAGATGTATGTGCCTTTCCAAATCATGTCCAATCAATTGAATTGACCACAGGTGGACTCCAAGTTGTAGAAGCATCTCAAGGATGATCAATGGAAGCCGGATACACCTGAGCTTGATTTTGAGTCTCATAGCAAAGGGTCTGAATATTTATCTAAATAAGGTATTTCTGTTTATTTTTAATAAATTTGCTACAATTTCAAATCGCCTGTTTTCACTTTGACATTGTGGGGTATTGTGTGTAGATTGATGAGGGGCAAAACATGATTTAATTAATTTTAGAATAAGGCTGTCACGTAACAAAATGTGGAAAAGGGAAAGGGGTCTGAATACTTTCCAAATGGATTGTATCTGTATTCCCAGTCATGTGAATCTATAGATTAGGGCCTAATTCATTTATTTCAATTGACTGATTCCCTTATAAACGGTTCAGATCTTTGAAATTGTTGCATGTTGCGTTGATATTTCTGTTCAGTGTAGTTAATAATTTAAAGGATACCGCCATCACCACCTTCCATTTTACAGTTGCACATAAGCCACATGCAGTGATCATCATCACATTGTCCATTCACTATCAAAACCAAGGACACCAGTAAGACCAAAAGAGCCTGTGTGTTGTCCTGGAAAACTCTGCTAGCACTGATTAGTCAATCTCATGTCCTTCCTCCTATAGGCTCTAATAAACAGACTTGAAAAGAACCGGGCCACATTGAAGCCAGAGGAGAGGGCCAACCTTATGAAGACTCTGAAGGATCTGACCGACAAGATCTCCCAGCTCCAGAATGAGATGAACCCAGCCTCCCACTCCACGGCCCAGTCCAAGACCAAGATAGATGTGAGTCTACCTACCATATCATATAGGGCTGTAATTACTTAATTGCGCCATCACCGCCATTTACAGTATTTGCTTATACTATGTAGTTCATGCATTGGGGAAATCCAAATGTAATATCAATGGCTCTGTTTGATTTGTGCTTTCCCTCAGAAACAAAAGGAGCTTCTGGATGCAGAGCTTGATTTCCACAAGAAGATGAGTTCTGGAGAGGACACGACAGACCTGAAGCAGAAACTGGGTCAGCTACAGGTTGAGGTGGGTAGACGGAGTATCCATACTTTCGGAAGTCCTCTCTCTAGAACTAATGACCATGTCTGGAATGTGGCAGTGTTCTGGCATACTGAAAGAGTAGTGGCAGACAAGACAACTCCAACAAATGTGCAACCTTTTAGAAGAATGGTCTGAAGCTAGCAGCAGGACATCACCTTGGATGTGAACGTAGGCCTTGCCACACAGCTTCTCTCGTCTGCTGCTAGTCACATATGTTGCCCAGTGTTTCCTCTGCAGTCATTTAGCTGGGGTGCTGCACCAGGGCAAAATCATTGCCGGCACACCCCAAAAATCAAAATTCTACAATCAATTCCAGAGGAAAAACACGTCCTCGGTGTCAGAGGATCAGGTTCTAAACAACAAACTCGTTGTTTTTCTTCTTCTCATGGCAACACCTCTGCATGGCTTTCCCAGCCTGGTGTGCTTAAATTAGCTTCCATGAAATATGCATTGCTTTATCCCTCTTCTGCACATTAAACTGCAGGCACTTACCAAGCCCAGAGGACACCCACTAACGAAACACATATCCTACATTGATGCATCTGATTTCATTAAAGTTTGAGCTCGTGTTCCTTGTAAGAAAATAGAGGGATGACATTTAGTAGGAGGGGTGGGGAAGGACGAGTGTTGGCGTTCACCATTTTGACATTTGAGTTATTTAGCAGACTCTCTTATCCAGAGCGACTTACAGGAGCATTTAGGGTTAAGTACCTTGCTCAAGGATACAGACAGATTTTTCACCAAGTCAGCTTGGGGATTCGAACCAGCCATCTTTTGTTTTCTGGCCCTACGCCCTTAACCAGTAGGCTACCTGCCGCTCCAAGACATCAGGCCCATCACAATCAGCCTGCTGGTCCATATTCCCTTGGACTCATTAAAGATGGATACCAGACCTGTGGGGACACTTGTTCTGAGTGGCATTACATTTTCTTCCTAGATACTGACGCTGCATGGCACTGTTTGCTGAGGACATGCCAGGTGGCACAACTGTCTTTCTTGCTTCCACATCTGTCTCTGTGGTACTCTCCTAATAGTGCCAGGTGGCACCTCATTTTGTGTGATGTTGAGGAGTAGCTGTGGATCTGATGACTTTGTTGGCTGTGTTCCCCTAGGCCACGTGGTTGGGCTTGATACCGACCGGGCGGGGAAAGGTGGACGATCCAATAGGCGTCAGGGGCAGGGGCCGAGGCCGAGGAAGGGGCAGGGGACGGGGACACAGAGGAGGAGGAGGAAGAGGAGGGGGCAATCACATGGTGGTGGACCACAGGCCCCGGGCCATCGCCATCATGGGAGTCACACAGGAAGAGAAGGAGGAGCTGCTGCCTCACTTTGTGGTAAGGAAATACAACAATCACATCTTATCCTATCCAGCTAGTTGTATGGTTCCCCCAAAATGGCTTATTTTAACATTGGAAAGTCAGAGCTAGAACTCATCCTGTGGCACAAAGCATGAATATTTATAGTAGTAAAAACAATGCCTGAGAATATGTGTAAAGGAGTTTCCACTGGCACTTACGGCTGTTTGGTATTCTTGTCTTTGTCACAGAAATTTGGTGAGATACAGGAGCTTCATGATCAGGATGCCACCAGCGTTGTCATAACGTTCAAGACCCGGAGTGAAGCAGAGAATGTATGTCCTGCAGATGTGACACACAGTAGCTCGTAACATTTGGATGCCTTTATAACAGACAGTTAACACAAGTTTGAATTGAATTTCACCCTTCATGATAATTTTCACATTTTATAGGCTGCAAACCAAGGAGCAAAGTTCAAAGGTCGCGTTCTACAGATTTCATGGCACAAGCCGAAGACTCCATCCATGTCCACAGAGCCTGAAGAGGAGTCGTTGAAGGATGAGGCCAATAAGGTACATTACTATACCTCTCTCCCCATACATTTCCTGTTTTTTTACCATTTAGGCATTTTGGAAAAGCGTGTCATGTTAATAAATCAGAATTAAATTATATAAATAAGAGTGCAGCATAGCTGTGTCCTAATACGAATTATCGATTGCAAAATGGTTGATTTAGTGAGTTTTGTATTTATTTTGCGGAATTATAGATCGTTTTTAGTCAATGTTTTAATGACATCAAAATGCATGTTCTTTGATTTCATTCCTCCAGGAGGAAGTCAGCCCCTACCTGCTTATGGAGGAAGACGACGATGAGGATGATGAGTACGAGAGTCGTTCGTGGAGGCGATGAATGCAATATGAACGTATCACTTTTTAGTGGGAATTACTTTATTTTTTAAAAACAAATTCAAGCCGATTTGACGAAATCACTTGTTTTTTTGTTGTTGCAATTTCCAGTATTTTGAGACTGAAGAATGAAACACATGAGAGAAAGCAGTTCCTTTAATGATACGTTTGAAGCTTGAAAAGGCAGACTGTTTTGTCTCTTCAAACATCTGAATAATTATTCAAATCTCACTTTTTCTGAGAAAAAAATCTAAACCATTATAAATAGATGTATGTTTCGATGTGGTTACTAGATAATCGGTAACACACAACATTTGTGACTACTGTGAATAGCTAGTTATTTTTATATATATTTAAGCTATGGTTTCCTTCGCTCCCTTGTTTGGCTAATGTTGTCTATAATTTCGAGGCTCAAAGGTCCTCAGTCCAGGGACGGCCACACCCTCACAGATCTCACCGTCTCGGTCTACAGCAGAGGTCACTAAGTTTACAGTCCCCTGTTGAAATGCCCTTGCAAATTAGATACAACCTCCGTCTTGAATTTCGAGATACAATTGATATTCCCCTGAGTATTTTGTTGTCGACTAAATGTGTGGTGCCACTTTATGTACATATGAACACCAAGACTGTTACGCACTTTTGAGATGGTGTGTAACAACTGTTTTCCCAAGTCATCTTCCCTTAGTCATCTGAAAGCCAAAGACATATTTGGATGAGGAGCTAGTCATTTATTGTCAAACGTGTTGGATTTCTGTAGACAATGTTGTTTGAATGTATACTGAACGTTTGATTTGTATCTCTAATTTTGCCTTACGTAATCAGCAGAAGGCTGACTTTTTATGAGATGAGTGATTTTCTTCTGTAAATGTTGTAAATGTTTGCAATAGGATTTACTTTGATACTTTTTCCCCCCATTTTTAGTCATTTGAATGAATGTGGAAATGGTCAGGAAAAGAGGTCCCACTTTACTCTGCTTATTTAACCTAGGTTTGTGTTTAAACCAACCCTTGTGGCGTCACTTCACATAACATCAAAGACACATTCATACCAACTCATCTCGGCCAGTATTCATCTTCAAGGGAAAATGTATGGTTTTGACAGAGTTGTCAAATAACCAGTCATTTGTTACAGATTGGTAATGTTTCCATGCACAGTTTCGGATCTTAATTGACATACATCAGCAGTAAATCCATTTCCACATAAGCGAGGCACCTAATGTTAATGAGTGAGGACCCCCCCCCCCCCCCCATACCGCCCTGCAAGTGGAGAAATGTTGGTGGCTCTGAATGTGTTAACTAACATCAACTCTTGTATAATTGATGAAAAACAAAAGCTATATTTCCATACTGTATTTACATTTATTCAAGAGAGGGAGAGCTGAAATTCTTTAGAGATGCCCCTGAAGTATAGATATTGAACCCTGTAGCGTGTTATGCTTTCATATTTGGCCAGGACCAACCACCCTGTTGTAACTCAAGACTAAACCATTGGATTCAATGTAAGCGCTGAAAACGGTTATGTTGCCGTAGCCCCTATAAGATTTTGACCCTTGTTCATTTTGCAGTCTTCTTGGGAAAGTTAGGAGATTAGAGTAACAGGAAAGGAAGACTCCTCTCTAGACTTTGACTTGTCCTATCAGTGTGAGGCTTGGCGATAACTTTATCAGCATGACAATTTTATATCAGTTAGGTCACAACATGTTTCTTTTTGGAGATCAATAAAAAGCCCATTGGAATGTGAGAAAGGGATGCCAGTCAGACTCCAGAACAGGGCTCTCCAACCCTGTTCGTGAAGAGTGACCCTCCTGTAGGATTTCACTCCAATCCCAGCTGTAACACCTGATTCCGCTTATCAACCAGCTGATTATTAGATTTGGGTTTGATTAAGGTAGGAGTGAGAACCTACAGGACGGTAGCTCTCCAGGAAAAGGGTTGGAGAACCCTGCTCTAGAAGGACAATGCAGAGAATAAGAAATTGTAGTTTTTCACTGCACAGTACCCTTCTTGTTTGCTATGTGCTTTTCCTGTTTGGATTGCATATTTCACAGCAACATATGAACAGCCTTTGCTTGATAACTTCAGTAGGAGAAATCTAATGGCAGGACTATTACTTCAGTGAGATTTCAGAATTTGCTTTGAGGATTTTCTCCCAATGTTTGTACTACCTTGTGGACGCTACTATGACATGGTAGTGTAAAATGTAAAACACTTATTGGAAGAATATTTTTTGGGATTTGTTATTGTTTATATTTTCAGGAAGTGTATGTATTTTTGATTTATTCTGTTTGTAAAATGGATTTCTAACTCACTAGCATGTTTGCTTTTACCAATAAACATGGAGGAATGGTGTTAGGAACAAAATACATTTAAATAAACAACTTGAATTAGACAAGTTAAAAAAATATATATATACCGTTAAAATTTCGACATTGCGAAGATGCGAGAGAAACCATTCCCAAAAAATATTACCTTTAAAACCTGTGTTGTGTCCTTTCTTTAGTATAGATCTGAATGATATATAGTTGAAGTCGGGAGTTTACATACACTTAGGTTGGAGTCATTAAAACTCGTTTTTCAACCACTCCACAAATTTCTTGTTAACAAATTATAGTTTTGGCAAGTCGGTTAGGACATCTACTTTGTGTATGACACAAGTCATTTTTCCAACAATTGATAACAGACAGATTATTTCACTTATAATTCACTGTATCACAATTCCAGTGGGTCAGAAGTTTAGAAACACTAAGTTGACTGTGCCTTGATACAGATTGGAAAATTACAGAAAATTATGTCATGGCTTTAGAAGCTTCTGATGTGCTAATTGACATCATTTGAGTCAATTGGAGGTGTACCTGTGGATGTATTTCAGGGCCAACCTTCAAACTCAGTGACTGCTTGACATGATGGGAAAATCAAAAGAAATCAGCTGAAACCTCCAAAATGTAGACCTCCACAAGTCTGGTTCATCCTTGGGAGCAATTTCCAAATTGAAGGTATCACATTCATCTGTATAAACAATAGTATGCAAGTATAAACACCATGGGACCTGTCATACCGCTCAGGAAGGAGACGCGTTCAGTCTCCTAGAGATGAACATACTTTGGTGCGAAAAGTATCAATTAATCCCAGAACAACAGCAAAGGACCTTGAGAAGATGCTGGAGGAAATACGTACAGAAGTATCTATATCCACAGTAAAACGAGTCCTATATCGACATAACCTGAAAGACCGCTCAGCAAGGATGAAGCCACTGTCCAATACCGCCCTAAGAAAGACTATGGTTTGCACTTGCACATGGGGACACTTTTTGGAGAAATGTCCTCTGGTCTGATGAAAGAAAAATAGAACTGTTTGGCTATAATGACCATCGTTATGTTTGGAGGGAAAAAGGGGGAGGATGAAGGCGAAGAACACCACCCCAACCATGAAGAACGGGGGTGGCAGCATCATGTTGTGGGGGTGCTTTTCTGCAGGAGGGACTGGTGCACTTCACAAAATAGATGGCATCATGAGGCAGGGAAATTATGTTGATATATTGAAGCAACATCTCAAGACATCAGTCAGGAAGTTAAAGCTTGGTCGCAAATGGGTCTTCCAAATGGATAATGACCCCAAGCATACTTCCAAAGTTGTGGCAAAATGGCTTAAGGACAACAAAGTCAAGGTATTGGAGTGGCCATCACAAAGGCCTGATCTCAATCCTATAGATAATTTGTGGGCAGAACTGAAAAATTGTGTGCGAGCAAGGCCTACAAACCTGACTCAGTTACACCAGCTTTGTCAGGAGGAATGGGCCAAAATTTATCCAACTTATTGTGGGAAGCTTGTGGAAGGGTACCCGAAACGTTTGACCCAAGTTAAACAATTTAAAGGCAATGCTACCAAATACTAATTGAGTGTATGTAAACTTCTGACCCACTGGGAATATGATGAACGAAACAAAAGCTTAAATAAATCCCTCTCTCTACTATTATTCTGACAGTTCACATTCATAAAATACAAGTGCTGATCCTAACTGACCTAAAACAGGGAATTTCTACTAGGATTAAATGTCAGGAATTGTGAAAAATGGAGTTAAAATGTATTTGGCTAAGACGCATGTAAACTTCCGACTTCAACCGTGTCACTGATAATCAGTGGTTCTACATGTCACTAAACTACTACAATAATTTCCATACTGGTACAGCAATTATGTCTGTTTAGACTGGCATCTAACACTGTCAGGTCCCTAATGCCTTAGTCCTACTTGTCTTACACTGGCACAATATTACTTATTTACTTACTCTTAACACCTCTAAGCAACAAGGAGGGACTTCTTTTGTCAGAAAAAACTGGCACCTAGTGACAGCTAGATTTGACACATTTGTGTTATCACATGGATTTCATGCTATTTTCTGTTGAGCAATGTTGCACATCTTTCTGTATATGACAGCCTACTGACTCCTGATTGTTATAGCTCTGTTATAGTCATGTTTTGGTACTGAATAAGCAGGTTTGAGATTACTGGGCACCATATCCACACTAAGTATACAAAATAAACACTTTCCATGACAGACTGACCAGGTGAAAACTATTGATTTCACCTGTTAAATCCCTTTTCAATCAGTGTAGATGAAGGGGATTTCTAAGCCTTGAGTCAATTGAGATTGAATGGCACGCATACACAATCCGAGGGTGAATGGGCAAGACAAATGTTTAAGTGCCTTTGAACGGGGTATGGTAGTAGGTGCCAGGCGCACTGGTTTGAGTGTGTCAAGAACTGAAACGCTGCTGGGTTTCTCACACTCAACAGTTTCCCGTGTGTATCAAGAATGGTCCACCACCAAAAGGACATCCAGCCAACTTGACACTCCTGTGGGAAGCAATGGAGTCAACATGGGCCAGCATTCCTGTGGAACACTTTCGACACCTTGTACACGGTGTATATAACCACATTATAAACTGGGTGGTTCGAGCCCTGAATGCTGATTGGCTGACAGCCATGATATATCAGACCGTATCCCACTGGTATGACAAAACATTACTTTTTACTGTTCTAATTACATTGGTAACCAGTTTATAATAGCAATAAGGCACCTCGGGTATGTTATATGGCCAAATTACTATGGATAAGGGCTGTATCCAGGCACTCCGCGTTGCGTCATGCATAAGGACTGCCCATAGCCATGGTATATTGACAATATACCACACCCCCTCGGGCCTTATTGCTTAATTATAGATGTATTTGTATGAAAATGGGAGAACAGGTTATTCCATGACACCCACCCAAACAGAAGTCCAACACAGGGAAAACTTAACTTTGCTTCAATGACTTTGACATATTCAAATGTTAATGAATAATGAATGAACATTCCTTACTTTAGGAAGTCAAGTGAAAACACTCAGAGTCTATTTGATTTAATGCAAGCACTGTTGGGTTCCCCGTGGGACGGAACGTCAACCACCAACCTCAGCCACTCGTCATCCTCACATCCCCTGTCGCCCGGGCGATGAGCACTCTACACGCACGTGCCAAAGAGTCCAAAGTGGAGACAGACTAGGAGAGCGGAGAGGCAGACAACAATTGGAGGGTCATTTGGAGGAGGAAATCTTTAGAGCTTTACAGGGAGAGGAATGCTGCTTTCACATCTCACCACAAACAAATCCATAAAACATGTCAGATACAATTTTCAGAATGGGAATGCACACAGATGACAAGCCAACAATACACCACAATGACTACTGAATTATGCATACTGTTATTAAGAAGTCAAAGAATAAGAGTTCATGTGATGTGAGAGAAGGACATTATACTTAATTCAGGGTAACATCTTGAATAATACGGCATGCACAAGACGTCGGCTGGGAAAGCCTCAAGATAACATCAAGTGGGCCAGAATGAAGATAAAAACCATGCAAGTCAATAAGCATCTCCGTCACCAAAGGTAAACTACCTGACAAAAGATTATTCATCGATGATGAACCAATACCAACAGTGTCTGAGCAGCCCATCAAAATCTTTGGAAGATGGTATGATGCAAGCCTCAAGGACACAGACCAAGCCCAGGTGCTAAGGCAGGAGACCATCAGAGGCCTCGAGAGCATTGATGGATCCATGCTTCCTGGTAAGCTGAAGCTTCGGTGCCTGCAGTTTGGACTGTTACCCCGTCTGATGTGGCTGCTAACTGTGTACGACATTGCCCTCACAAAGGTTGAGAAGATGGGGAGGATGAATTGCTCCTACACGAGGAAATAGTTAGGAGCTCCACAATGCCTCAGCAACAGTGGCCTCTATGGAAAAGGAGTCCTTGAGCTGCTTCTCTCTGGTCTGGCAGAGTTCAAATGCGCTAAAGTAAGACTAGAGATGACACTGACCATCTCGGGAAACAGCATCGAGAGATACTTCACCAACCTTGTCAACGGGACAGAAGTAGATTCCAAGGGAAGCAGTTCAACAAGCAAAAGCAGCCCTCTGACACGGGGACATCGTAGGGCAAGTGCAACAGAGAAGTGGAGGCTTCGGTCTCAGAGAAAGTCGGCCCTAATGGCACAAGGCAACACCTCCAGAGAGGCGGAAGCTAGTTAAGGATCAAGTGCGCCGTCAGGAATAAGCAGCAAGGTGTGCCAATGCTTTCTCACAAGCAGGGGCAGTGGATGAGGTGGGAGAACATGGAGGGCATAATCCTTGTCAGATCCACATAATGTGCTTCCGTCACCCCAAAATCCCAACCAGTGATTGCGTGAAGATCCATCATGCCTGTGTTCAACACCAGCAACCCTCAGACACATCCTGACTGGAAGCAAAGTGAGCCTCTCCCAAGAAAGGTACACCTGGAGGCACAAATCACTGAAGTGCCTGGCAGCATTTTTTTATTTGACCTTTATTTAACTAGGCAAGTCAGTTAAGAACCAATTCTTATTTTACAATGGCGGCCTACCTCAGCCAAACCCTCCCCTAACCTGGATGACGCTGGGCCAATTGTGCTCCCCATATGACCCTGTACATTGAAAAGCATTAGTCCATAGAGGGCAAAAACAAAGGAAGCTCTCTCCAAAGACAAAGGCTGGACAGCTGAATACGGCCCGAGACTGGAAAATCTGTCAGATTCATCAGGCATACAGTGGCAAGAAAAAGTATGTGAAACCTTCGGAATTACCTGGATTTCTGCATAAATTGGTTATAAATTGTGATTTTCTCTTCATCTAAGTCACAACAATAGACACCATTTAAACATTCACAGTGTAGGTTGGAAAAAAGTATGTGAACCCCTAGGCGAATGACTTCTCCAAAAGCTAATTGGAGTCAGGAGTCAGCTAACGTGGAGTCCGATCAATGAGACGAGATTGGAGATGTTGGTTAGAGCTGCCCTGCGTATAAAAAAACACTCACAAAATTTGAGTTTGCTATTCACAAGAAGCATTTTCTGATGTGAACCATGCCTCGAACAAAAGAGATCTCAGAAGACCTAATATGAAGAATTGTAGACTTGTATAAAGCTGGAAAGGGTTACAAAATGATCTCTAAAAGTCCGTGCACATGAAGACAAATTGTCTATAAATGGAGAAAGTTCAGCACTGTTGCTATTCTCCCTAGGAGTGGCTGTCCTGCAAAGATGAGTGCAAGAGCACAGTGTAGAAGGCTCAATGAGGTTTAGAAGAATCCTGGAGTGTCAGCTAAAGACTTACAGAAATCTCTGGAACATGCTAGCATCTCTGTTGACAAGTCTACGATATGTAAAACACTAAACAAGAATTGCGTTCATGGGAGGACACCACGGAAGAAGCAACTGCTGTCCAAAATAAGATATTGATGCACGTCTGAAGTTCACAAAAGAGCACCCGGATGTTTCACAGCGCTACTGGTAAAATATTCTATGGACAGATGAAACTAAAGTTGAATGGTTTGGAAGGAACACACAACACTATGTGTGGAGAAAAAAAGACACTGCACAACAACATCAAAACCTCATCCCAACTGTAAAGTATGATGGAGGGAGCATCATGGTTTGGGGCTGCTTTGCTGCCTCAGGGCCTGGACAGCTTAGTTTCATCGACAGAAAAATGAATTCTCAAGTTCATCAAGACATTTTGCAGGAGAATGTTGGGCTATCTGTCCACCTATTGAAGCTCAACAGAAGTTGGGTGATGCAACAGGACAATGACCCAAAACACATAAGTCAAATCAACAACAGAATGGCTTCAACAGAGGAAAATATGCCTTCTGGAGGGGCCCAGTCAGAGTCCTGACCTCAACCTGATTGAGATGCTGTGACATGATCTCAAGAGAGCGGTTCACACCAGACATCCCAAAAATATTGAAACAGTGTTGTAATGAGGAATCCTTCAAAATTCCTCCTGACTGTTGTGCAGGTCTGTTCCACAACTACAGAAAATGTTTGGTTGAGGTTATTGCTGCCAAAGGTCAACCAGTTATTAAATCCAAGGGTTTGCATACTTTTTCCACCCTGCACTGTGATTGTTTACACGGTGTTAAATAAAGACATGAAAATGTATAATTGTTTGTGTGTTATTAGTTTAAGCACATTGTGTTTGTCTATTGTAGTGACTTGGATGAAGATCAGATCAAATTTTAAGACAAATTTATGCAGAAATCCAGGTAATTCCAAAGGGTTCACATACTTTTTCCTGCCACTGTAACTGCTACCCACATAAGACCAGACCTGATACTATGGTCCAACTCTCTGCATGCTGTCTACTTAGTGGAGTTAACAGTGCCTTGGGAGGATAATATGGACGAGGTATACGAGAGGAAGAGGCTGCAGTATGCTAAGCTTGCAGCAGATGCAGAACAGGGAGACTAGACGGGAAAGTAAGGCTTTGCCCAGTGGAGGTTGTCTGTTGTGGATTTGTGGCAACATCTACCACCAGGTTGCTGAAGGACCTTGGTTTCCACGGCCAAGCCTTATGCCAAGCCATCAAGTCAACGTCAGAGGCTGCTGAAAGGGATAGCTAGTGGCTCTGGCTGAAGAGAAAATACCCCAGCTGGGTCCCAAAGTAAGCGGGAAGGAGACTGGGTGGGTAAGCACACTGTTGAACCCCAATGAAATATCTTCCCTATCCCCATCCCCGTCTCTACAACATCAAGCAAGTTTTAGGATAGTGCTCTTTTGACACAATGGATTTATAACACAATGTCCTGTGTATTCAGAACTAATCTCTGAACATCTTTGCACCTCAGCTTGACAATGATACAATGATGATTTGATTTGACAATGATACAAGTATAAAGTGGAGTTCGAGGAGTCTGACTTCCCTTAAAGTAGGCCTACTGTATACAAAAAGACTATGTACCCTGCCAAGGTGCTCTCTCTCTCTCTCTCTCGCAACAGGTCCTTGTGAGAAAAGACCTTGCCTGTTTTAATCTCTATAATGAATAAGAACATGCCAATGTGGTAATGGATGCCTGCCACTGTGCTGCTGAATTATTCACTGTCTGGGGAACCGGAGGAAAGGTGGCTCGGATCAGATGGAAGCACTGTGTCACTGGCCTGCCTGGCTCTTCTTTCTACTGCTGGGAGAGACAGTCAGCCTGCCACATGAGATATAATGCACTAAGAACATGTGTTCACCTGGATGGGGGATAGAGAGCAGAGCAAGGTACTGCCCAGCCAACATTGCTGTTGTGTGTAGGAGCCTTATGTATCTACAAGATCCAGTAATCAGATTTAGCCAATCTAGATAATCATGAACTGACACTATCCCAATGCAATGAAGAGGATTAAGACCAGACATATCTGTAAATAACAAGTGTGTGTCCTATTGGATGATCAGCATAAAAGTTATCACTATTTGGGTCAGTCCTGATTAAACTACAATACTTTTGGCTTTAGCCTGTTGGCTATCTGGGAAATAAAGGTAGCTGCCAAAATAAAGGCAACATCAGTAAATTAGGTATACAAGTATACTGAAAGCAGGTGCTTCCACACAGGTGTGGTTCCTGAGTTAATTAAAGGGATACTTCAGGATTTTGGCAATGTCCTTATCTACATCCCAGAGTCAGATGAACTTGTGGATATCAATTGTATGTCTCTATGTCGAGTATGAATGAAGTTAGGTGTAGTTTCGCAATCCAAAGCTAAGTAGCTTTAGCACAATGACTGGAAGTCCATGGGTATCTGCTTGCATGCAGATAACCATAGACTTCCACTCATTGCGCTAACGCTAGTTAGCACTGCACTAGCACTAGTTAGCAACTTCCTTCAAACCCCACACAGAGACATACAAATGGTATCCACGAGTTCATCTGACTGCAGGGAAGTACATAAAGAGCCTCTTTGCCAAAATCCAAAAGTATCCCTTTAATTAACTCAGGAACCACACCTGTGTGGAAGCACCTGCTTTCAGTATACTTGTATACCTAATTTACTGGTGTTGCCTTTATTTTGGCAGCTACCTGTATTTCCCAGATAGCCAACAGGCTAAAGCCAAAATTATTGTAGTAGCAATTAACATTAACAATTAACAGCCTAATTCTGATATTTTTTTCACTCATTGGTTTTTTGACCAATCAGATCAGCTCTGAAAAAGCGCTGAGGTAAAAAGATCTAACGTGTCAAAAGATCAATTAGTGGAAAAAAATATTAGAATTGGCCCTTTGCCTTTGGAAACTCAGCCAAATGAGCATAAGGGGTTTAAAGTGTGTGTGTGTCTCACCAGATCTCAACCTAATTGAAGACATATGGGAGATTATTTTTCACCAACAAACACCAAAATGATGGTATTTCTCATGGAAGAATGATGTTACATCCCTCTAATAGAGTTCCAGACACTTGTAAAAGCTTCGCAAAGGCACACTGAAGCTGTTCTGGTGGGTCGTGGTGGCCCAACGCTCTATTAACACACTTTATGTTCGTGTTTCTTTTACTTTTGGCAGTTACCTGTATGAGCAAATAGGAGAGGGCTGTAGTTTCAGAATAATTGTTAAAGTAACTGGCCAGTGAAAATCAAACTTTAAACTTTATATTCTGTTAACTCATATCCAAATAATGTCGTTAACATCAATTTACCAGCTGTTGCTTGAGAGATAGCCATGGGATTTATACATAAACCAAATCATATTTCCAAGCGAAATAGATTGCTCTTTCGTTTTTGAAAAAGTATGTAGTGTGAAGTACAATTGTTCTTCATCTATAATTAGAAAGTTTGATCAACGAAGAAAAGTTTGACAATGTTTTGATGTATTTCTGTTTCTTTTAATGTTTTGAAAAAGGTTTAGTACATAAATTGCATTTTGCACAGTTTCAGATTCTCAGCATAAATTGATTGGGTAAGGGAATTGTTAGTATATTTGTGTTGGTTATTGTGTCAACAATTGTTGAGCCCTGTCCATGACCTCACTCTCAATGGAAGGGGGATATGCAACAACAACAAAAACGAATTTACAATGTAAGCGTGTGGAATATGTGAACGCCCATGTTCCCTCATTTAACTGTGGGAATCACGAGACGCCAAGACTGGTGCTGAAGCTAACCACTCTCCTGTTTTATCCTTGATGCAAAGAGAGAAGAAACATGACAAAATTAAGAAAAATAGACTGCCTACATTCTCTGTGTTCATTACATTAAGCCTGGAACCACAAGTTAATGTAGACATACAGAGGCCTAGATACAGTAAGGTATTGAGATTATTGAAATTACGTCTGCGCCCAGTGGGACATTCCTAATAGGCCCAAACGTTTTGTTTCATGGGCCATTTAATTGCGTTCACTTCCAAGCGCGCATCACGCTTGCGCACAGTACCTAGGCCATTCCCATGATTTGTAACTTGTAAGTTGAGTAAAGGGGCAGGTGGGGGGAGAGAGAGAGAGAGACAAACCGGGAGGTTCTGCCAATTGAAATAGCTCAGTAACAGCAGCGAGCCAGAGAACCGAGCCTGCCTCTATGTCAGGGCCACTTACCTGCAAGGTGCGCAACGAAGATGATGACCATGAACGGCAAGCAGCATTTCTCTATGCACCCGGTGCTGCAGGAGCCCAAATACTCTGGCCTGCACGCGAGTTCGGAAGGCATGCGCAGGGTGTGTCTGCCTGCCCCGCAGGTATGTTAGTCATTTATTTGAGGCACAAATGTATAATAAAAAATAGACATTTAAAAGGTTTTAAGTGGATCAGAAGGACTTTATTATCCACTACCGTCCTTGTTCTTTCTCTCTCCCTCACAACCCCTCCCTCTCTCTCATCCACATGTCTATTTAAGCAAAGCTGCTACTTCCATATTAATTTTTATGACCTGTGCTTTGAAGAGGGTTCTCCCTGTTCCTGAAATGTTTTTTAATCCTGAGTTGACAGAATTCCCCACTGACTTCAATATGCGCACTCTTGCTTGCAGCTTCAGGGCAATATATTCGGTTGCTTTGATGAGAGTCCACTGGCACGCGCGGAAGCTCTGGCGGCTGCTGACATTGTCTCTCACGGCAAGAGTCACCCTTTCAAGCCTGACGTGACTTACCATACCATGAGTAGTGTCCCCTGCACCCCCAACTCCTCTACGGTGCCCATCACCCACTCCACCACCCTGACCCCTCACCACCACCACCACCACCTCAACCAGAGTTTGGAGGGGGATCTCCTGGATCACATCTCGTCCAGTCTCTCTGTGAGCGGGATGGGGGCTCCGGATTCCTCTATGATGGCCACTCAAGCCCACCAGCACCACCTCCAGACCATGGGTCACCTTCACCAAGCTATGGGCATTGGTCATCCGCACTCATTGTCTGTGCACAACGGAATGTCGTGTGTCAACGACGTGGAGTCGGATCCTAGAGAGCTGGAAGCCTTCGCTGAGCGGTTCAAACAACGGAGGATAAAGCTCGGGGTGACCCAGGCGGACGTTGGCTCAGCTCTCGCCAACCTGAAGATACCTGGGGTGGGCTCTCTCAGCCAGAGCACTATCTGCAGGTTCGAGTCCCTCACCCTCTCTCACAATAATATGATTGCGCTAAAACCTGTCCTCCAAGCCTGGCTCGAGGAGGCTGAGGCTGCTTACCGGGAGAAAAACAGCAAGCCAGACCTTTTCAATGGCAACGAACGCAAACGAAAACGCACGTCGATAGCCGCACCTGAGAAACGATCTTTGGAGGCATATTTTGCTATCCAGCCCCGTCCCTCTTCGGAAAAAATTGCTGCAATTGCTGAAAAACTGGACCTTAAAAAGAACGTAGTTCGTGTGTGGTTTTGCAACCAACGGCAAAAACAGAAAAGGATGAAATATTCTGCTGTGCATTAGTTCAAATAATGCCTAAAATACGACATTTTGAAGAGATAACGGGGATCTATCAACATCTCATGCCTGACTGGAATTTACTACTGAGACTCTATAGGATTTATTTAAATTTCAATTATTTCGTTCACTTTTTTTGTCCTGTTGTTTAGTTTGGAATTAAACGTATCGTGCTAAAGGTCTCTTGGAGGAAATTTTCGTTGTTGATTTTATGACTGCCTATGACACCTCTTCAATCACAGAGCTAAACTATAGGGCCTAACAAATAGAGGGAGAAAATGACTTCTCTCTCGTGTGATATGTCCTGTTGAATGCTCACCTGTTAGTTGTTTGGACAATTTAATCAATTACACTAACCATTTTGACGTTTAGGATTCATATTTAAGATGGAATGAATGTGTGTTCACTGCATAGGGGTAACACAACCACCCAAAAATGCTAATAAATGTGCTCTCTTTGTGACCTAGCTGAACTTTATTTACCGTTGTGTGTAAACGAGGCAAATACTATTCACATTATTTATGACGCAACACGAGTTGATTTTTTTTAATAGGCTAATTTTAAATAAGGCATGTCAAACCGGCATATTTTGTCATGGACTATTTTGATGTGAAAAATGTAAAACAGTTTGGAGTATCACTGAAATACTATGAGTATTTTTCTTCACTCTTGGATTTCACTTGACAAAATGAGTGAAGTTCAAACTTCATTAATAAATCATTGAATATTTTCTCAAATTCCATTGAATCAGCAATTTATTATTTCGATAAAATGTTGCATGATTATTTTGTGTTTTAGTCAACTGTAGAGAATTAGACATTTGCAGGCTATTACCACTATTACAACAGGCTATTACCAATTTAAAAACATTTAGGTTGAGCTTAAAGTAATTTTGCCATTTGTGTGAGGTTATGATAGTATTGTATTTAACTATCTATTTTGTTTCTCGGGTTGGACTAAGGGAGTATTAACTCAGGGTTTGTTCCTGGTCTGAATAAATCCTGCCTCAAGATACAGGCGATACAATCATTGTAAAACCATGAGTTTCACAGAGAACATGACTTGTTTCATTTATGAATTCCCAATTCTCTGCTGCGATTAAAAACGAATCATATAGCACATAAATATGATTGAAAAAAGTACATATTTCATTGCTGAATGATAAACCAAAGTCAAACACAATGCAACAATTATTTGCACATATAATTTATGTTTTCCTTTCATTGACGCACTGTTACCAGGACATTGGTCCTAATTAGATTGGTTAATAATTAATGCCCTTGTGTCACTGGGTTATATCGTGGGGTTTGAAATTATTAAGTAATGATGATGCAATATTAATTATATATTGGTATAAAACGACGCTTGGAGCTGTGTGGAGGGCTGACAGTGTATGGGAGCTCGTGACTCGAGGGATAGAGGGGACTCTCACAATGCCAGGTAAGGATTTGAAGATTTCAATGTATCTTTTAAACCATTACGAAAGTCAAGAGAATTTTCCACGGTTTTTACCTGTGTGTCGTTCCCCCAACCCCTTTATATTCTGAGTTTTTGTACTCAAGTTAAATATATTATTATACTAATAACAATACAATAGGAGTTTGAAATAGTATGTGAAACTACTATTATTGTTTGAACTTGTAATAATACCAACTCACTTCATTATATTTGTCTTTATTCTCTTCCTGATGAATAAGTGCAGTTGTATGAGTCATTTAGTATTGGATACTTTTTTCTGTAAAAGTGGAACAGCAGGTCGAGACTTTAAATAAAATCATTAATTGATTACATTTGTGTAAATTCGATGTATATATTAATTTGAAGTAAAAACAAAAATAACATATTGTTAAATATACTGTAAGTTATTCACTATAACCTGAAGTTATAGGCCACACACGGTATTCTCCCAAGTGTAATAGGCTCTCTGGGTATTTTAGCCAGAGGATCAATATTTTGCATTTGAAAATAAAATCAGTGGATTTGTAATGTTCTCTTTGATCTTAAAATGTGATTAATTGCTTAGGCAATGCGTCATTTATTTTAATAAAGGATCATTTGAAGGAGGGGCAAAAGCAACATCATAGATCGTCTACTTGATCATGAGGATAACCTAATGGACATTTTCTCTCTTGTTCTGTGTCTTGGGAACATGTGATATGTGGCTGCAGCTTATTTATTTATCCTGGTTTTAAATTAGGATAAATAAGCTTCACCAAAAAGTGAAATGCTTATATTGTTCAATCTAACTGTTTTGTTATAATTGTTTTCATGTGTTTCTGTTTTTTTTTTTTTTACAAACTTTAAAGAATTTCAGAATATATTTCATCTTCCAATGTCTGAAGATTTGCCATATTAATGTTAAAGAAATGACTTGGAGAGGAAGGTTAAATATTTTTTGGGCTAGGAAGCGTGTGTAAATTATTGATCGCTGTAATACCCCTATTGATATCATAAACCTCTTGCTATGAGGTAAGTTGAGCTGAAGGTTTGCAAAGACAGGGAGCATGTGGCGAGTGAGGCCCGTTCTATTATTCATTCCCAGTTGGAAAGTATTGCAATTTCTCATGCAATAATTGAGCTGCATTACCCCCGCATATTTATTTATTAAACATTCCTATGTGCATTTTCACTTCAGTTCAATTGCAAATTTGCTGCGAAATATAACTTAAATAAGACTCTGAAATCTTAAGAGTATTTTTACAAAGTCAAGGAACAATATTTTTTTATGAAAAATGTAAGGTATTGCATAATTAACTTAGATAACTTTAGAACTTCATAAGTTGACTTATAAATATATATTTGGACCACATCAATTGAATCATCAAATATTACATGTTGATGTGGTGGGTGGTGGGCTTGTTATGTCTGCATTTGTGGGTGTGAGTGAGTGAGTGTTTGAGAGAAAGAGAGACGGGGGAGAGAGAGAGTTAAGGTTGCTTGGGATGTTTTCATGGACTGGTCAGAGAGACGGTGCTCGACAGAATGGGGATGAGAGCACTGTTTAATTGCGGCAGACTGACTCCCGGACGGTGTTCTGCACTGCGCACCCCTCCTCTCCCTCTTAGCCTATCCTGGTTGGTTAAGTCTTCGGCAGTCCCTGTGAGGAGAGCGAGTGGGGTAGGTAGGGGCGATGGCAGAACCAAGACACCGCCATCTCAATTATTCATAAAGTGCCAGTAGCAACAAATGAGAATGTGACTAATTTGCAGGCAGACAGCTACCTCTGTGCATTTTATTAGCCTTCTCCTACTTTTATCACATGCCAAGCCATTCCAGGAATCAGCCCACAGCTCTTCCCAAGCATGTCATCGAGTCATCCAGAGGGATTCTGTTACTAGGAAACACGAGGCTGCCCTTCAAATGTGAACTTCGTGCGTCCTCTATTCCTTCCATGTCCTCCCTCTCTCTACCCCCCACTTTTCTTTGACTTTCCTTTTCCCTCAGCCTGGGTTTTTCATGAACCTTTCTCTCTGGTGAATGCATTTAATTGAGATGTTTCAACAAAGGTGACAAAGGTGTGTATGTATGACCGTGGATGCTTGCCATAGCCACTGTATAAATTACCGACATTATCAAAAACAATCTTTCCCACCTTGGCTACCATCATATCCGTGTACATTCCTACATATTGTACAGTACTAACCAGTTGCATAGAGTACATATGACACCCAGGTGGGGATTGTTTTTGTCACTTTTAGACTCTCTACATGTGAGGAACCTTGTTACATAACTATTTCAAAGGTTGTTCTACTGGGAAAGAAATTGTAAAAAATTCCATTCAATCTATATTTGGGTATTTGTTTCATTAGTCCACTGTTGATACAGTCCCAAACTGTTTTGCATGCCAGCAATCAAGTTTTCAAGATATAGAACTTTCAAAACACAGAAAGTGTCACAGTATGATGCATTTTGCATCATATGATATCTTTTTTTTTTTTAAGCACACTGAAATATTAACTGGGCTACATGGAACCTCTTCCTCTCTCTTAATACTAAACAATACAGCTAGCTGCCCAGAATTGTCTCTCTCCATAGGCTCTTGAATGGCCTCTACATTATGCATGGTGCAGTGGTTATATCAGGCAATTTGTCCCCTGACCTCCCACACGGATACTCTGTTCTTCATTTCAGCACCAGCACAGCAGAGACTCACAACAGTCCAGACTAAAATCTATGGTTACCCTTGGACCGAACACCTAAATGCTACAATTTGACCGTATGCAAATGTGTGCTGCTGCATGTGTGCAGTTCGCTATCTGTAGTTACCATCACCGTTTGGATACAATTTGTTACTAGGGAAAACACAGTACTGAAGATACACATTTAAATCTGTTCTTATAGCTCACATGAAACGATACATATGTGCAAAGCCAAGAGCATAAGTATATTTTCTTTCTCTATTTTGTAGTTTTGTTTTACAGTCAAGCGTATGAAACAATGCTCGAATGTCTTCTTTCACCGTGCCACCCAATTTAAACAGTCAGAGGAGAGGGGGCTTCTGGGAGGACATATAGCCTGGGATGCCACCTGCTTAATTCACCGCCCCCAATAACAGTATTATACACCGCATGCATAATTTAACAGCGCTCCATTATAAAAGTGCCCTGAGAAATGAGATTAACCCACTCAGAAATAACTCACACTGGCGTGATTTCCTCAGAAAAGCACTTGAAAGAGCTCATGAAAGCAGAAACCAGATGAACACATCTCTTCACAGTCTTTAGAAATCTTATCCAAAAAGTGAACCGAGAGAGGGAGAAAGGTAAGAAGCTTTCAAAATAGCACGGCCATCTTGTCACGCCTCTACTTCTCCAAGTCGATCACATCAGATGGGTTCACTTTGTGACCTGTGGAGTTTGACAGTAAGGTCTTGTGACAACAGGAGCCCATAGAAAGCGTCCAAACCAAAGCACTAGAGTGGGCTGCAGGCACATTATTGTCACGAGTTCATGCTGTCACTCTCCATGGACTGACTTTTGAAGAGACATGAAAACAGTGCGAGTCCATAGAGGGGCCCCGGGTTATCCTACAGCAGATGCAGTCATTGGTCCCCTGCTCCCCAGGCCTGAAGGCTGCCCTGGGGCTAAACTCCCCAAAGCACAAGATGAAAAACCCTGCCAATGAATCAGGGTGAGGCGTACAAATAGCTAGTATTCCTGAGCTCAATTATGTGGGGCTTTTATATGTGGTTCTACCTGCACAGATCAGATTCGATCTGGGAAGCCTGTGTGATCAAATTGAACCGAAGGGCAGATTCCATAGCCTCTGGGCACCAGCTCATTACTGTTTTATTAGGGATTCCCTGTGGGATTGTGATCCTAACTGTACTATAGAAAGATAGATAGGGAGAGGGAAACCTTCCTTCATATTCGGTTAACACCTTATTTGGATAGTTCATCTGTAGTTGTTGTAAAGCTACAACTACATTCAGCTGCGGGCCAATTCTTTCTTGAGCGGATGGTCAGGGGGCCGGAACACAATTACAGATCATTTCTAGACTGCAAATTGACCGCAAGAAGCCCAAACAGATAACATTGGACTAAAACATAATTTTAAACCTTGCTTAAATTTGTATTAGATCACATCTCTATTATGTGTGGGAATACTTTGTAACAGATTTCCAAAATTAAAATGTATTGGAGTGGATTTTCTGGTCTTTTATGTCCAAAAATAAATATATTTTAAAATAATCTTTGTTTTCTTGCTCAATTTTTTTTTGGGGGCCAAATAAAATCACCTGCGGGTAAATTGGCCGGCAGTTGGGGAACACTGCTCTACAGACTATCAGTAACATTTCAACTATCTACTAACCATAACCTTAACGCTTACCCTTATTCTAAACCTAACCCTAGCAAGCAGTTGCTTGTCAACACAGTTTGTTGATAGTGTGACCATCTGTAGAGCATTTACAGACAGACTATCCAGACTATCCAAATAAAGTGTGAGCTCTGTAGCTAAGCCAAAGAGGTTTCCTTGAGACATACAAATAAGGGCAGCAAGGATGCGCAACACTCCAGAATATATCAAACTAAATGTAGCTCACCCATGTTTACCTTTAACAAATTATGAAATATTAAGCAAAGCTGAATAATTCAGTATCGCCATGAATAGTCATATTCTCTCCGCCTCAATGAGTTCATAGGTCAGTGAGAAGCACCACCAGCAGGCCGCAGTGTTGCACTGTAAAAAGTGGCAGTGACAACATATAACAATTTCAAAGATTTCACTGAGTTACAGCTCATATGAGGAAATCAGTCAATTTAAATTCATTAGGCCCTAATCTATGGATTTCACATGACTGGGAATACAGATATGCATCTGTTGGTCACAAATACCTTCAAAAAATGTAGGAGCGGAGCAGAAAACCAGTTAGTATCTAGTGTGACCACCATTTGCCTCATGCAGCACGACACATAAGTTGATCAGGCTGTTGATTGTGGTCTGTGGAATGTTGTCCCACTCCTCTTCAATGGCCGTGCGAAGTTGCTGGATATAGGCGGAAACTGGAACACGCTGTCATACATGACGATCCAGAGCATCCCACACATGCTCAACGGGTGACATGTCTGGTGAGTATGTAGGCCATGGACGAACTGGGACATTTTCAGCTTCCAATAATTGTGTACAGATCATGCTGAAACATGAGGTGATGGCAGAGGATGAAAGGCACGACAATGGGTCTCAGGATCTGTCACTGTATCTCTGTGCTTTCAAAGTGCCATTGATAAAGTGCAATTGTGTTCGTTGTCTGTAGCTTATGCCTGCCCATACCATAACCCCACCGCCACTATTGGGCATGCTGTTCACAACGTTGACATCAGCAATCCGTTCGCACACGCAGTCCACGGTTGTGAGGCCGGTTGGATGCACTGCCAAATTCTCTAAAACGAGGTTGGAGGCAGCTTACGGTAGAGAAATGAACATTAAATTCCCTGGCAACAACTTTGGTGGACATTTCTGCCAATTGCATGCGCCCTCAAAACTTGAGACATCTGTGGCATTTTGTTTGTGTGACAAAACAGCACATTTGAGTGGCATTTTATTGTACACAGCACAAGGTGCACCTGTGTAATGAGGTGTAATCAGTTTCTTGATCGTCCATCCACCTGACAGGTGTGGCATATCTTGGCAAAGGAGAAATGCTCACTAACAGGGAAGAAAACAAATTTGTTCACATTTGCGAGAACTTTTGAGCGTATGGAACATTTCTGGGATATTTTATTTCAGCTCATGAAACCAACACTTTTACATGTGGCATTTATATTTTTTGTTCAGTGTAGTAATGAGATAACACATGAATGATTGCATGCCAGTAGTGAAGCTCCTGCTGTCTCTACTGTATGGCCTCCCTTCAGAGCTCACTTTGCATCAATTCAGTGATCATTGTCCAGGGAAGGAAGGGAGTGGCAAAGTGCATTCACTTCAAAAGCTCTTCATTCCCAGCATTTACATTATGTCCCACCAGATAGATGTAGAGCATCTCACATCAAATCATGGCTAGCAAACACAAAGTAATGGCGATTTCAAGGGCCATGAGAATACAGTTGAGTAAAATGTTAGTAAATTTAGCTACTGTTTCACACCAGCCCTGCCATTTCAGTGGAAATTAATGACCAGTCTAACCTGACCATTGACAATTCATGGAAATCCTGGAAAATGTGTAAGTTAAAAACAAGACTTTGAACTTTAGTCATGAAAAACCTTTATTTCAGTACAAATATTGTAATATAAAATTATGCATATTATTTAACAGGTGTGCATTAGATTATCAATATGCTACTCAGGTAAAAGAAAAATAAAAAAGATTAACATTATATAATTAAAATACTTCCCTTGGTAAAGTCATTTAACGCCACTTTAACTTAAATAAAACGGTCAACAAACAATAAATAAGCAGATTAGCATTGTGTTGAGATGTTGTAGATCTCATGGTTTGGAGTTGATTTTTTGGCCACATTCTTTTAGGTCGAGGAGAAGTCTCCTCAGCTCTACCTGGTTGCCCTCCACCTGGTCTTGGCTCTTCACAACGGTGCACTTCTGCTGTAATAAGAGAGCATCAGACATCAACACCAAAGACTCACTCACCCAGCGCATGTGCCTTCATTTGGTCACGTCTTCTTAAGAGGGAGAAACCACTGCAGGTCAATGAGCTGCTTTATTAATAGAACACTTTAGTAACTTACAAGTTTGTTGTAAACCCTCAGATGTCGGACAATCTTTCCCTCCTCACCAAACGCGTCATTTTTCACGGAGGCCAAGATTGTCTCAGCTTCGCAGAAGAACTCCTGTAAAATAACATTGGTTTCGTTAACGAAAGTTTCCACATATTCAAGCGCCATACATAATATTTTTTTTTTTACATCAACTGTAAATATTTGTCAATTATACATCTTATTAACACCAAAATGTCGAAGGGGGCAGAACATTTAATCACATCACCTTGCACTTTGTGGTGGTCGCAGTCAAATGTGTTACATCTATGAGTAATGTTTCCAGAAGTTCCTGGAGTAAAAGACAACTGTGAGAGGTTTGTTGCACACTTTTAAAATGTCAAAACAATAAGGCAGAGGAATCTTATAGAATATAAGAACAGCGTGGCTCTTTGCCATTGTCAACAAGCTAACCCAAAGTTTGTTGCAGCTGTTTGATCAGCTCTTACCTCTGACAGAGTGTGTGTGTATTGTCCTGCCATGCTAATAATTGCCTCTAAATTGGAATTGTGACTTCTATGCTGCCGGTGCGCTGCAGCGTTGGCAGGCAGAGTTCCAGAGTCAAATAGCACCATCGCAACAGAGAGGAGAAGGATCGCCGTCTTCATCTTTGGTTGGGTTGATTTGCCAAAGCTAAGTAGTACTAAAGAAGTCCTTGTACTTCAGAGAAGTTGAGGTGCAGCAGGTAATAATTTAATGCCAAATGTGAGGACTACTCAGTGAACAGATTATTTATACACAGGACCCAGGATATTTTCCCCCCACACATTTTATTGCAGTGTCAGCTGATAGACTCAAATATACAGTTTGAGACACATTATGAATATCTTGATTGAGATGTGGTTGATTAGCAAGCGTCACCAAGACCAGAGGCGTTTCGCCGAATACCGGATAAAAGTGGTAATCAACGACGGGGCCTCAAGGTCTTATCTACCAATTAACTTCATCCTGCCAAAGAACAGAAATCCCTCCTAAATCAAAGGACGTGAACAGAAACTACTATGGTCTTCTTTAGGCACAGATCCCAACGCCAACTGGAATACAGTACTGTAGTGCAGCTTTTTATTCGCTCTCGAGTCAACTAAGGCATTTTATATATATTTTTTAAAATAACATTTGTAGTGCCATGTGCCTATTATAACAATCATGGCCTTGATAGACTAGTATCAATCAAGTCTTTGGATGGTGTCTGACACTCAGTGCAGGTAGGAGGTGAGGGAGGAGACACTGCATTTGGTGATCTCAGAGCACTGGTCCATGTTCTTCCTGATACGGTAGAAGTGTTCCACGTAGCTGGAGCGTCCCATGAGCTCCACAAAGTCCTCGTCATGGGTGATGATGAGCAGCTGGAAGTTGCGCTGGCGTGAGCGGCTCTTGATGATTCTGAGCAGAGAAAAGTAGTGTCAAAATATTTGTACAATAGTATTCCTATACTATTAATGTACTTTTCTTCAATGACAACACCCACTGCACGAATCAACACCCACTGTACAAGGGGGATGAGCGCTAGAATGAAACTACTCTGGTCTTTAGGAGGGCCAAGTCATTGAGAGGTGTAGAAGAGTCATTATATAAGGGCTGGTAGAGCCCCAAAGACTAGACTGGATTTGAAATGATGAAAAGACAGTAAGCTAACTGCAGAGAGGGGGAGGGAATAGATATTAGATACATCAATAGATATGACTTTTGTGGTCAGAGAGCCCAATGTCTGAACCAGTCAGGTTGTCTATGGTAATACCGATGGGCTATACCAGGTCTAGCGTGTGACCACGATTATGTGTGCAAAGTCAATAAGCTGGGTCAAGCCAAAGGAGTCAAACAGGACAAGGAATTCAGTGCAAAACTGTCATTGCCAGAGTCAACATGTATGTTGAAGTCTCCCAACAGCACCAAGGAGGAGCACAGAGTGGTGATGAGTTCAGTTAGAAACCATGGGTTAGGTTTGAATCAGACAGCTCAGTCAAACCCTGGATTAAGTTTGGGACAGACAGTTCAGTTAGAAACTCTGGGTTAGGTTTGAATCCGACAGTTCAGTCAAACTCTGGGTTAGGTTTGGGACAGCGGTAGATGAGATAATAAAAAAATTGCTGGGGTGATACGTTTCCAGATTGCAAAGGACTTGGCCCAGCAAAATTAGATGACAACTAGAATTAATGTGCGTGTCCTATGCTGAACTATACAGCTGAAATCTGGAATTGTGAAAGAATCCCATAATGTTTCTACATGAAGATACAGTGAGCTCCAAAAGTATTGGGACAGTGACAAATATTTTGTTTTGAAATTATATAATGACTGAGGTTAAAGTACAGACTGTCAGCTTTAATTTGAGGTTTTTTTTCATCCTTATCGGGTGAACCATTTAGAAATGACAGCACTTTTTGTACATAGTCCTGCCATTTTAGGGGACCAAAAGTATTGGGCCACATTTACTTACATGTGTATTAAAGTAGTCAAAAGTTAAGCATTTGGTCCCATATTCATAGCGCGCAATGACTACATAATGCTTGGATGCATTTTCTGCTCGTTTTGGTTGTGTTTGAGACTATTTCGTGCCCAATAGAAATGAATGGTAAATAATGTGTCATTTGAGTCAACTTTAATTGTAAATAAGAGAATATGTTTCTAAATGCTTCTACATTCAAGTGGATGCTACTACCATGATTACAGACAATCCTGAATGAACAGTGAATAATGAGGAGTGAGAAAGTTGGAGGCATAAATATCATACCCCCCCCCCCAAAAAAAATGCAAACCTCCCCCTTATTGTAATGGTAAGAGGTCAGCATGTCCTGGGCATATGATTTTTGTGAATCTAACTTTCTCATTCATCACTCATTCTGGACTATCAATAATCATGGTAGCATCCACATTAAAAGTTTTTAGTAACATATTCTATTCTTATTCACAATAAGGCTACCTGGGGCGGCAGGTAGCCTAGTGTTTAGAGCGTTAGACTAGTAACTGAAAGGTTGCAAGTTCGAATCCCCGAGCTGATAAGGTGAAAATCTGTCGTTCTGCCCCTGAACAAGGCAGTTAACCCACTTAACTGCCTAGGTTTAAAAATATTTAAAAAAGTGACTCCAAAACAACTTTTTTTTTACCATTCATTTCTATTGGGTGCAAAATAATCTGAAACACAAACAGCAAATGCATCCAACAAGTTTGTAGAGTCACATTGTGTGCTTGGAATATGGAAGTGAATTTGTCCTAATACCTTCATTCCCTAAAATGGGGGAGAGGACTATGTACAAAAAGTTGCTGTAATTTCTAATCCGTTCACCCGATATGAATGAAAGTACCCTCAAACTAAAGCTGAAAGTACCCTCAAACTAAAGCTGAAAGTACCCTCAAACTAAAGCTGAAGGTACCCTCAAACTAAAGCTGAAGGTACCCTCAAACTAAAGCTGACAGTCCGCACTGTAACCTCAGTCATTATATAATTTCAAATCCAAAGTGCTGGAGTACAGAGCCAAATCAAAAAAAGTGTCACTGTCCCAATACTTTGAGCTCACTGTAGTTGAGCTTTCCTTGGCGTGCATACGTTTGCTCAAAGCAAGGGAAATGTTGCCATTCAGATGTAGCAGGCTATTGGACAAATGGACTCACTCCACAAGGGCGTGTGCGAGGGACTCGATGTTCTCCCTGTCTAGGTTGGTTGTGGGCTCGTCCAGGGCCAGGATGCCACAGTTCAGACAGAAGGTCTCAGCCAGAGCCAGACGGATGATGAGGGAGGCCAGGACCTAAACATACATGCACACGGACACGTCATCATCAAATTTACCAACACACTGCCACCCCTATATCCATAAGGGGATAATGCCCTCTCTTATAGCTATCTGATGAGCAACAGGAAGTAGGTAAAGCATCCAGCACTGCACCTTCTGGCCGGCACTGCAGCGACCCCTCATGTCCAGCGCCGTGTCTCCCTTCACCATCACCACACGGTAGTTATAGGTCCTCCTCTTCACTCCCGCCCCGGAAGAATTCTCATCCACATCAGAGCGGATCTCCACATACTCAATGTCTGGAGAAGAGCAAGGGAGCAAGAACATTTAGACTTAAAAATCGATAATCACATGACAAATTGATACAGTATGGGGTGACAACACAGCCGCAAAGCGTGGTCATTATGCAGCAGGGCTGCCCAACCCTGTTCCCGGAGAGCTACCGCTCTTTAGGTTCTCACTCCTAATCTAGCACACCTGATTATAAAAACGAGTTGGTTGACAAACTGAATCAGGTTAGTTACAATTTCTATTGGGCAGTCCTGTTAAACAGCATACTGCTACACCCTGCTAAAGTGATACAAGATGGATGGGGGTTGGAGATAAATTGGATACTTTTATTGAAGTTATAACATTATGAAATATATATTCCACGCAGGCACATGATTTCAGTTGAGCACTTAAACTAAAACCACACTCGCTCAGAGACCTTGTCCTCGGTATGTGCTGCGCCAGAGGTCCCGGATGATTTTGTTGATCTCCTCCATCTTCATACTGTGAAACTTCATTATGGTTCTGTAGAAGAGGACAGTGGGTACAACTGAAAATGGGCAAAAACTCTGGATAAGATGACATTGGCATTGATGCCTTTCAACAGGATTAGGATTAGAAATTTCAAAGTGGTAGTAGTAGATTTAAGGGTATTATAAAATAGTAACTGTTGTGGATATTAATGTTAAACGTATCGTTTCATTTCTAGTTTGTGACAGTTCAGTCAATTTATCAAGATATGGATTATTGTCCGTATCACCCAGTTCTAGGTGGGTGCAAATAAAAAAAGATTACCAGGCGTTACGGTTTCTCTTGAAATCCCGGCGACATTTGGTATGGCCAGAAAGACACCATTATTCTGCTTACTAAATTAAATCTACAGGATGTGACCATATCTGTACGTTTCTTAGAAAGCTGTGATTACCATCACCATGAGAAGCTCATTGGGCTTGGTTTAGGTAACACAATGGGACAAGAGCTCCTTCGTATCAATCTATTACTTTTCATGTTCAATTGGCCAAACAAGAAAATGGCTCATTAAGGTTAGTCAATTGGAACACAGAGTGATAGTTGCTGATAATGGGCCTCTGTAGATATTCCATAAAAATATAGTCATTTGTATTTCTGATCAATTTGATGTTATTTTTAAATGGACAAAAATTAGATTTCTTTCAAAAACAATGAAATATCAAAGTGACCCCAAACCTTTGAACGGTAGCGTATATATATATATTTAAATAGTATCATGGACAAAAGACAATGGCATGCATTCACTTCCAACTAAATGCAAACTCACAGGGTTGACTCACACTGATTTCATGGGCTCTACTGTATGCTCTGCATGGGATATATGATAAGAACCAGAGAGCTGATCCTCCCTACCACCGCTGTGCTGCTGGCTTGCCTGCTGATGGCACTAAACCAACGAAGATGATATCTCAGTGAGAGAGTTGAGCTGTCACTTCCTCTCAAGACCTGCATTTATGCAGGCTACTCATTCAGTCTACCATCGATAGGGCAATAGAATGTTGATATATGCACTGTACTTGCACTGTGTATTCGGAAAGTATTCAGTTGCCATCCCCTTTTCCAAATGTTGTTACGTTACAACCTTATTCGAAAATGTATTAAATACACCCCCCCCTCATCCACACACACACAATACCCCACAATGACAAAGCAAAAACAGGTTTTTGCAAATTTACAAAAAAACAAAACAGAAATACCTTATTTACATAAGTATTCAGACCTTTTGTTATGAGACTCGAAATTGAGCTCAGGTGCATCCTGTTTCCACTGACCATCCTTGAAATGATTGAACAAGGTAACCAAGAAGCCGATGGTCACTGTGACAGAGCTCCAGAGTTCCTCTGCAGAGATGTGAAAACCTTCCAAAAGGACAACCATCTCTGCAGCACTCTACCAATCAGGCCTTTATGGTAGCATGGTGGTGGCAGCATCATGCTTTGGGGATGTTTTTCAGTGGCAGGGACTGGGAGACTAGTCAGGATCGAGGGAAAGATGAACGAAGCAAAGTAGAGAGCGATCCTTGATGAAAACCTGCTCCAGAGCACTCAGCACCTCAGACTGGGGCGAAGGTTCACCTCCAATAGGACCCTAAGCACACAGCCAAGACAACACAGTGGTGGCTTCGGGACAAGTCTCTGAATGTTCTTGAGTGACCCAGCCAGAGCTTGGACTTAAACCCGATCGAACATCTCCAGAGACCTGAAAATAGCTGTGCAGCGACTCTCCCCATCCAACCTGACAGAGCTTGAGCGGATCTGCAGAGAATGGTAGAAACTCCCCAAATACAGATTTGCCAAGCTTGTAGCGTCATACCCCCCCAAAAAACTTGAGCACCAAATGGTGCTTCAACAAAGTACTGAGTAAAGGGTCTGAACACTTGTGTAAATGCGATATCCTTTTTATTTAAATGTGCAACAATTCCTAAAAAACTATTTTTGCTATGTCAGTCTGGGGTATTGTGTGTAGATTGATTATGGGGGGAAAAAACACAACTAAATCGATTTTAGTAGGCTGTAACGTAACAAAATGTGGATAAAGTCAAGGGGTCTGAATACTTTCCAAATGCACTGTATTACTGTCATTGTGCAGATATGTATTTGGTATTTTATTAAGATCCCCATTAGCTGTTGCAAAAGCAGCAGCTACTCTCCCTGGGGTCACAAAACATAATGACATAATACAGAACATCATTAGACAAGAACAGCTCAAGGACAAAACTACATACATTTTTAAAAAGGCACACAGCCTACAAATCAATGCATTTACGAACTATCTAGGTCAAATAGGGGAGAGGCGTTGCTTTATCCGTTTTCTGAAACCAGGTTTGCTGTTTATTTGAGCAATGAGATGGAAGTTCCATGCATTCCCCTCGGGGAACGCCTTGCCATAACAGGTTTTAACTGTGGTTGCTGATGCGTATTTGGTTGAATCATCAGCATACATGGACACACATGCTTTGTTTAATGCCAGTGGCAGGTCATTGGTAAAAATAGAAAAGAGTATAGGGCCTAGAGCGCTGCCCTGCAGTACACCACACTTTACATGTTTGACATTAGAGCCACTTCTATTAAAGAAAACCCTTTGAGTTCTATTAGATAGATTGCCATATTGTGGATTCAGAGCTGAGGTTGAAAAGCCATAGCACTTAAGTTCTCAACAACAGGTTATGGTCAAAAACATCAAAGGCCGCACTGAAATCTAACAGTACAGCTCCCACAATCTTATTAACAATTTCTTTCAACCAATCATCAGTCACTTGTGTCAGTGCAGTCAGTACATGTTGAGTGCCCTTGTCTGTAAGCATGCTGAAAATCTGTTAATTTGTTTACAGAGAAATATCATTGTATTTGGTGAAACTATTTTTTCAAACAGCTTGCTAAGAGCTGGCGGCAAGCTCATAGGTCTGATGTTAGAACCAGTAAAGACCTCTTTACCACCATTGGGTAGCGGAATTACTTTGGCTTCCCTCCAGGCCTGAGGACAAAGACTTTGATCTAGGCTAATTACCCGTTGCACAATCCCCGTTGCACAATCCAAGAGTGAAAACTTGTAAACTCAATTCTTATCTTGAAGGGCAGAGAAACAGTTTCATGTAATGACTCACTTAATGTCAAAAGATCTTCTGTACATTTTGTGGTAGGATAATTCACCCACATAAGCATGACTAGTGAGTCCTGATTAGTGTCACATATCCTGGCATCAACACCTAAACTATTGAAAACAGGAGCATTACGCACAGCAGTTCACCTTTTCCTTTATCAGATTTTAAGAGTGGTTACCAAGGGGGGACAAAATGGCGCCGTAGAGAGAACACTGTTTCAGCGAGCTCCCGTGGCATTCGTAAATTTATATTTTTACATTAATCTCCTAGCTTGAAAAAGTGGTAGAATTGGCTAAATAAATTATCCTATAATGAGTCTTGACGGCTATTTCGCAAAAATCTCAAAACTCGAGAACTCGAGCAAAACCACCACCCCTGTAGATGTGCATGAGGAGCTAGCTAACGTTAGTGAAGCTAAAACCATTGCGGATCCAGGCACAATGGACCTGGTGATTCAAAAGATGACTGATAACTAAAGTGATGAATGTTAAGATAAGAACGGTCTTGGAATCAATAGCAGGCCATTAAGCTGAACTACAGAGGGTTGTGAAAAATGTTGAGGCGGAAGGAAGAATTGCTGCAGTGGAAACTTAAACTACATTTATGGACGCTAAGATAAAAGCACTTGAGAAACAGGTGTGCGAAATGGCGGAGCACATTGACGACTTGGATAATCGAGGACGCAGATGCAATATTCGTGTTATGGGACTCCCGGAAAATTCTGAAGGGACACGTTCAGTAAAATTCTTTGAGGAATGGATCCCTGGCTACCTACAAATGGACACCAAGGCTGGTCGTGTGAAGCTGGACAGAGCCCATCGCTTCTCAAGCACCGATACCCGGTCCCAACCAGCGCCCACGGCCGGTGTTATAAAGTTCCACAACTTCACCGACAAGCAGCGTGTCATGGACGCGGCTAGAAACATCGGCTCTGATGGTAGTCAACGTAAAAGTTCAAAGGTCTCATTCTTCAAGGATTATTCCACTGCGGTTGTACGAAGACGCAAAGCGTTTGATGAGGCGAAGGCTCGACTCAGGAGAATGAAGATGGACTACGCACTGTTGTACCCGGCCACATTGAAGATTATGGTCAACGGATCGCCTAAAAAGCTCTACACACCTGAAGAGGCTGCTGCATTTACTGACTCTCTCGGGTAAATAACTTTAAACTGCACCTCCGCAGCATTGGATAACTTTGTTTATTTTTGGTTGAATCTGATCATGAAACAGTGGTGAGTCCTCATGTACTCCGTGAGTCCTCACGTACTCTTTCCATATATATAAAGGATGAGGCTATTGAGAGGCAATGCAGACTTAAGAGTCTACATTGGAGAGTTGAAATCCCCTGCATGTTAGCTAGTGGGAAAACCCCCTTTTGGATCTTTACATGTTTAATTTTTGGGTTTAGTATAGTTCGAGTTCAGGGTTCATATCGTTTGTTTATGCTCAGTGAGATAGAGGAGAGTTCAACACATGGAAAAAGGTACCACCCCACTTTTACAGTAGGATCCAGTCTGGATACTGAATGGTCAAGACACAATGGCAGGTAACAGACTGCTTGTATGTACATGGAACATTAGAGGAAGCCATAACCCCATTAAAAGGAAGAAGGTACTGTCTTTTTTGAAAAAAGAAAATATTGATATTGCCCTGTTGCAAGAAACTCATTTGGAGGATAAGGAGCACCTGAAATTACAACAAGTGGTCAAGTGTTTCTCATCATTTACATCCAGAAGTAGAGGTGTAGCAATTCTGGTGAAAAATAACTTACCACTTAAGGTCTTGAATTGTGTGAAAGATTAATTATAACAAAGCGATCAAATGTATGGTAATTTACAAGGGCAGAACATCCTCATAATTAATATTTACTTCCCCCCCTGCTCACCCCCCTGATTTCCTCAATAAGGTATTTCGAGACTTTTCAGAATTAAACTCAGACACTGAAGTGGTTGGAAGAGATTTGAACTGCTTGTTGAACCCCCTTATTGATAAGTTTCCCAGCGGTATAGCTTCACTCTCTCCTCAAGCTAAGTCACTTAAAGCTATCTGTGATGATCTGGGGTATGCGGATGTCTGGAGAGCTTTTCATCCCTCCAACAGAGAGTTCACTTTTTTCTCTGCACCTCATGGATGTCAGACTAGAATAGATTACTTTTTATGCCCAGGACGTCTTTGCAGTCTGTTATATCCGCTAGGATAGGAAGCATAGTCATATCTGATCATGCTGAGGTGATCCTGGACACAAAAATCAACGGGGCATTCAATCGGTCAAGACATTGGAGGTTGAATACAACCATTCTTAAAGACCATACATTCACATCATATTTTATTACAGAGTTTAAAGCATTTTTCTCTATTAACTCTCAATCAACAGATAACCACTCGCTCCTTTGGGAGACCTGTAAAGCGTATGCCAGGGGTCTGATTATGTCATACACAGCTACTAAGAGACGGAAAAAGCGTGAAAAGCAAAACATGTTAGAGGGTGAATTAGGAACTAAAGAGAAGGACTACATTAAAACTCCCAGTCCTGCCCTATTAAAGCAAATATCAGTCATTAGATCAACGTTAGACTCTCTCCTAACACAGGACACTGAAAAGAAAATGAGATTTGTCAGGCAAAAGCTATATGAATATGGCGATAAGCCAATTGCTACTATTACTGATTCTAATGGTATTCATTTATATGAAAATAAATTGATAAGTGACTCATTTAAGAAATGTTATACAAACATTTCTGCCTCAGAACTGCCAAAGGATGCACCCAAATTAATGGAGAACTTATTTTGTAAGATTGAGCTCCCTACTATCTGCGAAGAACAGAGGTCTCTCCTTAATGCCCCTATTACCGAGGAAGAGATAATGTTCGCAATTAAGAATCTGCAAAATGGTAAGGCCCTAGGACCAGACGGGTTTTGTAGTGAGTTCTATAAAGAGTTCCATGGCCTGATCCTTGAGCCATTGCGTGATATGTTTAACCACTCATTTTCAAATGACCAGCTCCGTCAAACGCTGAGAGAAGCCAACATTTCACTTATTCTCAAAAAGGGAAAATGTCCAGAGTCTTGTTCCTCGTACAGACCAATTTCCCTTCTGAATGTGGATAGAAAATTGCTTTCTAAAATTCTAGCCACAAGATTAGAGGACTCACTGCCACTAATTGTGAAAGGAGACCAAACTGGCTTCATTAAGGGTCGTAAGTCATGCAACAATGTCAGGCGGCTTCTTAATGTAATTCAAGCCTACTAACAAAGTGCTATGGATGGTCTTGTGCTCTCCCTAGATGCTGAGAAAGCTTTTGATCGTGTGGAGTGGTCTTACCTATTATTTGCTCTAAATAAATTTGGTCTAGGGGACAACTTTATAAAATGGGTGAAAGTTTTATATGATGATCCTCAGGCTGCTGTCCTTACTAATGGGCTACGGTCAAATAGCTTCTCTATACACAGAGGTACCAGACAGGGCTGTCCTTTATCCCCCCTCCTCTTTGCACTCATTATGGAACCACTGGCCGAGGCCATCAGGGTAACGCCGGCTATACAGGGGCTGCTCATTGGTGATGTTCACCATAAAATAAGCTTGTATGCTGATGATGTCCTGATATTCATCTCTAGTCCCGAGACTTTAATTACATCTCTTATTAATATTATTCAGCGAATTCTCAGGCTACAATAACCTAACTAAGTCAGAGGCTATGCCACTTGGTAGCCTACAATCTGTACCTAATACTTCTCCCCCCTTCCCTTTTAAATGGTCTCCCTCAGGTTTCACGTATCTGGGTATATTTCTAACTCCTAAATTCCAGCAAATGTACAAAGCCAATTTTGTTTCCTTGTTTGATACGATAAGACAGGATCTGGAGCGCTGGAACTCTCTCCCGATTTCTTGGTTGGGTAGAATATCCCTCTTGAAAATGAACATTTTACCTAGACTACTTTACCCAATCCAAATTATCCCAGTATTACTCTCCAATAAGGTAATAAAGGATGTAAATGGATGGCTAAGTTCCTTTATATGGAGTAAACGCAAGCCAAGACTTAAGATGGCAATATTGCAGCTGCCAAGTTCTATGGGCGGCTTGGACCTGCCCAATATCAGGTTCTATCAATGGTGTGCCCACCTTTGTTATATTTCTGACTGGATCACAAATGATGACTCCTCTATTTGGTTAGACATTGTGACTTCTCTTTCAAAATACCCCTTACAGCATATTTTATTTTTCAGAAGTTTCAAGTCTGTAGAAGATCACTGCAATAATCCCGTTACACTTAACACACTCAAAGGAGGTCAGTTCCATGCTTCCTGGGAAGGTCCAAACTAACCTCTGCTCTTACCCCAATTCTTAACAACCCAGATTTCAGTCCAGGATTGCTGGATGCTGGCTTTAATTTTTGGCTTAATAAGGGCATACGCAGGCTAAATTACTTATTTGCTGATAAGATTTTATTGTCATTTGAGCAGATGGTCGAGAAATATCGACTCCCAAAGCAGGACTTTTTCCGCTTCCTACAAGTAAGACATTATATTCTGAAGAGCACCACCTTAATTGGTAACCCTGATGTGTCTGTCATTGAAAGAATGCTTTTTTTCCCACAAAGGAAAATGTCTGTAAGTCTGTTTTATGATACTTTAAGGTCCTTTTCTGCTGTCAACACACAGTGGGTGAAACAAGTGTGGGAGAAAGAATTGTCTGTTACTATTGACGAAGAGATGTGGGAGGACATTTGGATATGCAAAAACAATATCTATATGTAATCGTACTAGAGCAATCCAATTAAGAATAATACACAGATTGCATATATCCCCAAATCGCAGACATGCTTTTAGCCCCACTTCCTCCTCCCCTCAGTGTCTTAAATGCAAAACTGATACAGGCACCCTAACACATTGTTTATGGTCATGTACCAAAATACAAAGATACTGGTCTGGTGTTCTGTAAGAAATTGAAAAGATCCTAGGGGTTGATCTAGAATTGGACCTAGTTTCTTTACTGTTAGGTCTCCCTAGTAGGCATGTTACTTCTGTGGGTTAAAGGAGGCTTTACAACATCCTTACCTTCGCAGCGAGGAAAAACATCCTTTTACAGTGGATTAGTGATGAGGTTCCTTCTATTAAAGATTGGCATAAGATACTATTTGAATGGGTGCCTCTGGAATATCTGACATGTACATTGCATTCTAAAACAGACCATTCTACAAAGTATGGGAACCTTATCTAAATGACCTAGAACCTGAGGTATCAGCTATTATGCTGCAAGGATTCTCTTAGAATGGCGGGGATCTATGTATTTCAGAACTACACTGTACGTTTTGTGTGGAACCTAACCTCTTGGTTTAAACTGAGCTTTTTTGTTTAATTTCTGTTTGTAAGTTTGTTTAAAATGTATGTATTGAGAGACGCAATGATGGGGATGGGGTGAGAGAAGCACCGAGCGGGAAGAGGAAAATGGTGTACGTATGTATGTGTGTGTGGTATGTGTGTATGTATGCGTGTGTGTATATATATATATATATATATATATATATATATATATATATATATATATATATATATATATATATATATATGCGTAAGTGAGTGCTGTTTTTGTGTGCTTTGTCTCTGTTGTTGTATCTCTTAATATGGGTGAAAATTGTGAAATTCCAATAAAAATACTGTTACAAAAAAAAAAAAAAAAAAAAAAAAGTGGTTACCAAGTGTTGGACACACCTACTCATTCCAGGATTTAATTTAATTATATATATATATATATATATATATATATATATATATATATATATATATATATATATATATATATAACTATTTTCTACATTGTACACATGGAATCATGTAGTAACCTAAAAAAGTGTTAAACAAATCAAATAATATTTTATATTTGTGATTCTTCAAAGTAGCCACCCTTGTCTACAGTTTTGCACACTCTTGGCATTCTCTAAACCAGCTTCATGAGGTAGTCACCTGGAATGCATTTCAATTAACAAGTGTGCCTTGTTAATTTGTGGAATTTCTTTCCTTCTTAATACGTTTGAGCCAATCAGTTGTGTTGTGACAAGGTAGGGGTGGTGGTATTCAGAAGATAGCCCAATTTGGTAACTGACCAAGCCCATATTAGTGCAAGAACAGCTCAAACAAGCAAAGAGAAACAATAGTCCATTACTTCAAGACATTAAGGTTAGTCAATCTGAAAAATGTCAAGAACTTTGAAAGTCTCAAACAAAAAGCCCTATGATAAAACTGGCTCTTATGAGGACCGCCACAGGAAAGAATGACCCCGAGTTACCTCTGCTGCAGCCAATATGTTAGAGTTAACTGCACATCAGATTGCAGCCCAAATAAATAGTCAAAGTTCAAGTAACAGACATCTCAACATCAACTGTTCAGAGGAGACCGAGTGAATGACCAAATTGTTGCAAAGAAACCACTACTAAAGGACACCAATAATAAGAAGAGACTTCCTTGGGCCAAGAAACACAAGCAATTGACATTAGACTGATGGAAATCTGTCTTTTGGTCTGATGAGTCCAAATTGGAGATGTTTGGTTCCAACCACCATGTCTTCATGAGACGCAGAGTAAGTGAATAGATGATCTCCGCATGTGTGGTTCCCACTGTGAAAAATGGAGGAGATGTGATGTGTGGAGGTGCTTTGATTGTGACAGTCTGATTTATTTCGAATTCAAGACACACTTAACCTGCATGGCTACCACATCATTCTGCAGGTATACGCCATACCATCTGGTTTGCGCTTAGTGGGACTATCATTTGTTTTTCAACAGGACAATAACCCAAGCTGTGTCGGCCGACACACCTCCAGGCTGTGTAAGGGCTATTTGACTAAGGAGAGTGATGGAGTGCTGAATCAGATGACCTGGCATCCACAAGTACCCTACCTCAACCCAATTGCGAAGGATTGGGATGAGTTGGAGTGAAGGAAAAGCAGCCAACAAGTGCTGAGCATATGTAGGAACTCCAATATTGTTGGAAAAGTATTCCAGGTGAAGTTGGTTGAGAGAATGCCAAGAGTGTGCAAAGCTGTTATCAAGACAAAGGGTGGCTACTTTGAAGAACCTAAAATATATATTTAGATTTGTTTAAGACTTTTTTGGTTACAACAAGATTCCATATATGTTATTTTATAGTTTTGTGGTCTTCACTATTATTCTACAATGTAGTAGGTGTGTCCAATATGTTTTTGTTTGTTTGAATTTTACCCCATTTTCGTGGTATCCAATTGTTTAGTAGCTACTATCTTGTCTCATCGCTACAACTCCCATACGGGCTCGGGAGAGATGAAGGTTGAAAGTCATGCGTCCTCCGATACACAACCCAACCAAGCCGCACTTCTTAACACAGCGCGCATCCAACCCGGAAGCCAGCCGCATCAATGTGTCGGAGGAAACACTGTGCACCTGGCAACCTTCGTTAGCGCGCACTGCGCCCGGCCCGCCACAGGAGTTGCTGGTACGCGATGAGACAAGGATATCCCTACCGGCCAACCCCTCCCTAACCCGGATGACGCTAGGCTAATTGTGCGTCGCCCCACGGACCTCCTGGTCGCGGCCGGTTACGACAGAGCCTGGGCGCGAAACCAGAGTCTCTGGTGGCACAGCTGGCGCTGCAGTACAGCGCCCTTAACCACTGCGCCACCCGGGAGGCCCCATGTCCAAACTTTTAACTGGAACTGTATATGATCAGAGGAACTGGTATGGTTACACACCCTGTAAGTCAAACACACATGACCGCCTCTACAACCATGAGTCTTAAAGGAAATGGACCTATCACCACCACCGAACCACCCTCCTCCCTACCCATCCCCGTCAACAACTCACTGGTCTAGGGCCTTGTAGTAGATGTCCAGGTCCTTGTTGGCCAGCTCTGTGGTCCTCATGACGATCATCCTGTCCCGAAAGCGTTCGTCAGCCTTGCCGTACTGGTCCTCGCGGAGCTCCTTGCGGAAGCGGATGATCTCCTCCTCGAAGCCCTTCTGTCGGCCCAATGATACACTGCGGTTCTTCTTCAGGTCGTCCACGCGCTGCTCAGACTCCCTGCGCTCACTGAGAACCAGGGGAGAGGGACAGAGTACTCAGAGATATTTCTCACACATTTCATGTTACAGTGATAAAAGGGACTAGAGGTCGACCAATGATGATTTTTCAACGTCGTTACGATACCGATTATTGGAGGACCCCCAAAAAAAGCCGATACCGATTAAATCGGCAGATTTTTTATATATTTGTAATAATGACAATTACAACAATACTGAATTAACACTTATTTTAACTTAATGTAATACACCAATAAAATCAATTTAGTCTCAAATAATTGGCTTAAATAATGCAAAAACAGTGTTGGACAAGAAAGTAAAAGTGCAATATTTGCCATGTAAAAAAGCAAACTTTTAAGTTCCATGCACAGAACATATGAAAGCTGGTGGTTCCTTTTAACATGAGTCTTCAATATTCCCAGGTAAGAAGTTTTAGGTTGTAATTATTCTAGGAATTATAGGACTCTCTCTATACCATTTGTATTTCATATACCTTTGACTTGGATGTTCCTATAGGCACTCTAGTATTGCCAGCCTAATCTCGGGGGTTGATAGGTTTGAAGTCATAAACAGCGCAATGCTTGAAGCACAGCGAAGAGCTGTTGGCAAATGCAGGAAAGTGCTGTTTGAATGAATGCTTATGAGCCTGCTGCTGCTTACCACTGCTCAGTCGGACCGCTCTATCAAATCAAGACTTAATTATAATCTAATAAAACACAGAAATACGAGCCGTAGGTCATTAATATGGTCAAATCCGGAAACTATAATTTCGAAAAAACAAAACATTTATTATTTCAGTGCAATACGGAACCGTATTTTCTCTAACGGGTGGCATCCCTAAGTCTAAATAGTGCTGTTACATTGCACAACCTTCAATGTTATGTCATAATTATGTACAATTCTGGCAAATAAATTATGGTCTTTGTTAGAAAGAAATGGTCTTCATACAGTTCGCAACGAGCCAGGCGGCTCAAACTGCTGCATATACCCTGACTCTGCTTGAACAGAACGCAAGAGAAGTGACAATTTCCCTAGTTAAAATAAATTCATGTTAGCAGGCAATATTAACTAAATATACAGGTTTAAAAATATATACTTGTGTATTGATTTTAAGAAAGGCATTGATGTTTATGGTTAGGTACACATTGGTGCAGCGACAGTGCTTTTTTCGTGAATGCGCTTGTTAAATCACCCGTTTGGTGAAGTAGGCTGTGATTCGATGATAAATTAACAGGAACCGCAACAATATGCAACGCAGGGCAAGCTAGATAAACTAGTAATGTCATAAACCATGTGTAGTTAACTAGTGATTATGTTAAGATTAAACTTATAAAAAATCAATCAATGCTAGCTAGCAACTTACCTTGGCTCAAATCAAATAAAAGTTTGTCATGTGCGCAGAATACAACAGGTATAGCAGACCTTACAGTGAAATGCTTACTTACAGGCTCTAACCAATAATGCGGAGGGAAAAAAAAGTGTGTGTAGGTAAGTAAAGAGATAAAACAACAGTAAAAGGTTCCTTGCTGCCCTCGCATAACAGGTAGCCAGCCTGCCACGCAGTCTCCTCGTGGAGTGCAATGTAATCGGCCATTATCTGTGTCCAAAAATGCTGATTACCGATTGTTTTAAAACTTCGGCCTTAATTAAATCGGCCATTCCCGATTAATCGGTCGACCTCTAAAAGGGACTGGTGTCTCCAAAGAGATACTGTGTAAAAAAGTTTGTATGAGCTGACACCACCACCTCTCTGACTCCCTATGCTCACTAGTAACCAGGGAAAAAGGCACACTTACAGCCTTATGTGTTGGCCTAGGGTATATTCTGGAGGTATTTCAGATGGGTCACTTTGTAACAGGAGTCCTACAAGGGTTGCATCTCCACCCAGAACGACTAGGTCATATGAACCGACACCACCAACATGAATTTTTTAAGACGTAATTCCAAATTCCAGCATCTGATTATTAGTTCAAAATTCAGGCAGGTATAATACAATCAATTCCATATTATCTTATGGAACCTGGGAGGCACGGATTAGCATCAGAAGCATACGTGGGTTTGAACATGTTGCGTTTTGGGACCACTCCCGGGTGCAGGGGAGCATGGTCAAGGAGGCGTTCTTACTTGCGTAGCTGCAGGACCTGCATGTTCCCCATATCCTTCGCCACAGCCTCTCGTTTTTTGGTCACGTCCTTCAGCTCCTCGATGCGCTTCCTCAACGTCAGGTTGTCCTGCAGCCAACGCTCTTGGACCTTCAATGATATCACACGGTCACCCAGATCTCAAGTTCACAGATTTCACCCAACACTACCACCTGTTTTCTTTGCTCCTTCATAAAAGCACACTGGTAACTTACTGAATGGGGGAGAAAAAGGAGAGACAGACATAATTAGGGAAAAGATATATGCCATCTGAGCTCACCTTCTGAGTGTCTATGTCTTGCCTGATGTTTCCACTGTCTTTGTTAATCTTCTCCCGTTGCTTCTCTGCCTCATGGACCTGAGTGTTGGTCTCTCGGAGCTCCCCCTCTTTTTGCTTCAAAAGAAACGCATGACAAAATGTGTCAAAAGAAATTGAGACAATGCTTATTGACAGGATAAGGAACAAAACCAAACCAATTATTACCTCTTTGTAATCATCCTTGCCCTCTTCTGTGTATCCGGTAATCTCTCTTTCAAAGGCGGCCATGCTTTTAACTTTGTCTTTGATGCTATTTATCTGGGATGGAGGGAATGAACAGGTGGTTAGAAGTGCTACTTTGAAATAAATAATAACCATCTCGGCATGATTGAGACATGGTATGCAATTAAACCTGTTCCCAGACACTTCCGTGAAGAGTGTGAAGAGTCTGGTGGACCAACACGTCAAACTTGGCCTTTGTTAGCCAATAGAGAAATACCGGGAAAAATTCCTGCCGCATAGGCATTAGTTTAATCTACCAACCAATCATCTCCCACAACACCTCCCCCCTAACCCTCCCCATACGCGAGCACACCACAAGTACAGCGGCATGCCTCGCAGTTGTGCGATGTCACTCAAATTAAATAACATACTTTGTTCACTATGGTCACACTCACTATGGCCAACTTTGAATCGTTGATGTACCGGGCTTATATGCGCAATAGCCTGGGGACGAGGTTAGTAGGCGAGAGACATGAAGTGACTGGAGAAACACTTATCAGACTTAATATGCAGTCCTCCATTAGCACTTTGAAAGTATTAGCAAGAAATGTTGGACAGTTAAATAATTCAAACGAGAAAGAGGTGGTGGTACCTTCTCTTGTCCCTCCTCCTGCCTCTGCTTCCTGCGCTCCATCAAATCCAGCCTCTCCTGCTGCAGCTTCTCCAGGGTGGTGGCCAGAGGGGACACCTGCTCCTTAGCTTCCTGAACACAGGGAGGAGATATCGCTTTATCAGTGTATCAAGGTTACACCATGACCTTCTCTTATTACTAAGACTACAAAACATCACAGCCAATACAGAAGAAAACATGTTATAACCGTCAAACCACCTGCTGCTAGACAGTTCTACCAATTAAGTATGATTCCAGATAGTTCCCTCAGACAGGTCACTGCTCTGAGTGGAGTTTTACCTTGATCTCTCTGTGCAGAGCCTGAATCTCAGTGGTGAACTCCACACACTGCTCCTCCAGCTGCTGCTGCTTCTGCATGTTACTGGAGATCTGCAGCTTCTCCGCCCGGGTCTCGTTCATGCTGCTCTTCAGGCTCTGGATCTGCTCCTGCTGGTCCTGGATCAGTTTACGCTTCAGCTCCATCTTGCTGGAAGCTGCAATGAATCAAATAACATTGGAATACATAGTAATACAGTGTAAGGGTGGAATAGATAGGTACAGTGAGGGAAAAAAGTATTTGATCCCCTGCTGATTTTGTACGTTTGCACACTGACAAAGAAATTATCAGTCTATAATTTTAATGGTAGGTTTATTTGAACAGTGAGAGACAGAATAACAACAAAATCCAGAAAAACGCATGTCAAAAATGTTATATATTGATTTGCATTTTAATGGGGAAAATAAGTATTTGTACCCCTCTCAATCAGAAAGATTTCTGGCTCCCAGGTGTCTTTTATACAGGTAACGAGATGAGATTAGGAGCACACTCTTAAAGGGAGTGCTCCTAATCTCAGTTTGTTACCTGTATAAAAGACACCTGTCCACAGAAGCAATCAATCAGATTCCAAACTCTCCACCCTGGCCAAGACCAAAGAGTTCTCCAAGGATGTCAGGGACAAGTTTGTAGACCTACACAAGGCTGGAAATGGACCAAGACCATCGCCAAGCAGCTGGGTGAGAAGGTGACAACAGTTGGTGCAATTATTCGCAAATGGAAGAAACACAAAATAACTCTCAATCTCCCTCGGCCTGGGGCTCCATGCAAGATCTCAATTGGTAACACACTATGCCATGAAGGACTGAAATCCTGCAGCGCCCGCAAGGTCCCCCTGCTCAAGAAAGCACATATACATGCCCATCTGAAGTCTGCCAATGAACATCTGAATGATTCAGAGGACAACTGGGTGAAAAGTGGAGCTCTTTGGCATCAACTTAACTCACCGTGTTTGGAGGAGGAATGATGCCTATGACCACCAAGAACACCATCAAACATGGAGGTGGAAACATTATGCTTTGGGGGTGTTTTTCTGCTAAGGGGACAGGACAACTTCACCGCATCAAAGAGATGATGGACGGGGCCTTGTACCGTTAAATATTGGGTGAGAACCGCCTTCCCTCAGCCAGGGCATTGAAAATGGGTCATGGATGGGTATTCCATAATGACAATGACCCAAAACACACAGCCAAGGCAACAAAGGAGTGGCTCAAGAAGAAGCACATTAAGGTCCTGGAGTGGCCTAGCCAGTCTCCAGACCTTAATCCCATAGAAAATCTGTAGAGGGAGCTGAAGGTTCGAGTTGCCAAACGTCAACCTCGAAACCTTAATGACTTGGAGAAGATCTGCAAAGAAGAGTGGGACAAAATCCCTCCTGAGATGTGCGCAAACCTGGTGGCCAACTACAAGAAACGTCTGACCTGGTGATTGCCAACAAGGGGTTTGCCACCAAGTACTAAGTCATGTTTTGCAGAGAGGTCAAATACTTATTTCCCCCATTAAAATGCAAATCTTTATTTATTAAGATTTTTGACATGTGTTGTTCTGGATTTTTTTGTTGTTATTCTGTCTCTCACTGTTCAAATAAACCTACCATTAAAATTATAGTCTGATCATTTATTTGTCAGTGGGCAAATGTACAAAATCAGCAGAGGATCAAATACTTTTTCCCCCTCACTGTATATCATAATATGTAACACACAGGATATGAACCCGGGTCTCCCACGTGAGCAACCAACGTCTTAGACCAAGAGCTTTTGAAGTTAACAGGCAACTCACGACAGCTACATTCACCCCCATTTGAACTCCTCCCCCACGAGAGACCACCCCACATTGGGCGCCAATGTAACACGCGGGATATGAACCCGGGTCTCCTGCAGGAACAACCAAATTTCAGTGGTGTAAAATACTTGAAAGTACGACTTAAGTAGTTTTTTGGGTGTATCTGTACTTTACTATTTATATATGTTTTTTACAACTTATACTTCACTACATTCCTAAAGAAAATCATGTACTTTTTAATCAATACATTTTCCCTGACACCCAAAAGCAGTCCTTACATTTTGAATGCTTAGCCGGACAGGAAAATGGTTAAATTCACACACTTCAAGAGAACATCCCTGGTCATCCCTACTGCCACTGATCTGGTGGACTCACTAAACACACATGCTTAATTTTAAAATTATGTCTGAGTGTTGGAGTGTGCCCTTGGCTATCAGTAAATTTAAAAAATGAAGGAAATGGTGACGTCTGGTTTGCTTAATATAAGACATTTGAAATGATTTATACTTTTACTTTTGAAATTAAGTATATTTTAGCAATTATATTTACTTTTGATATTTAAAACCAAATACTTTTATAACTCAAATAGTATTTTACTGGGCGACTTTCACTTGAGTCATTTCCTATTAAGGTATCTTTACGTTTACTCAAGTATGACAATTTGGTACTTGTTCCACAATTGCTGAAGTCTTAGACTAAGAAGTAATTCCCTCTTGGGCCGAAGGCAAACACTGGTTTTGAAGATTGCACGGGGGGCTACTTCATCACGTGACCATGACCGACTGATGTCCGCTTCACCTACACCGAATTGACCTATAGGCTACTGTATGTCATCATAGATGTAATATGTACATGAAGGAACAACAATTCCCTTCACTAACAGCTACAGTAGATTTACTATAAGGAAATCCAACTTCGTCTGGCATTTTACAGTTGCTCAACAGGTCTTGCGGAGGAGGCCCCAGTGTAACATTATCCCCAGGCAGGTCGTACTTGTGTCCAGGCGATGCTGGGTCTCCTGTTTCTCCTGGTTGACCTGCTGAATGGTGCGGCTCAGGTCCACTCCCTGCAGCTTGGCAGCTTGCTGGGCTATCTTCCTCTCCACATCCTTCAGGTCCAGCTAGAGACCAAGGACACACACACAGACAGAGGAGGTTACCACAACAGTCAAGGATGGAATGAACGAGGGTAAAGAGAGATGCATAGAAAGAAACTAGGGATGGCCATTTGAAATGATTTCGCTATTTGAATAGTCCCCCCCCAGTAGTCGAGATGTATTAACTTTTTTAAAAAACTAAAAATGGGGACTTGCTTGCGTGACCCGGGAGAGCCGGTGCGCTGCTTGTTGCAGCAGAAGGGTGGGGGAGCGGCGGGAGAGGAGCAGGTGTGTGTGTTGCATGGACGTAGACAGAGGGAGATGAAGTAGTCAAACCGAATTGCGCTATTTAGAACAAGTTGTTGCTGCCATAGGTTATGTATCATACCATCTGGTAGTGCCTTGTCTTGACCACATCAGATTGATGTAAAGAAGCTAGCTAGCTACAGTAGCCAGCTAAGTTAGCAGTACGTCTTTCATTTTTAAATGGGACGCACTCATAAAAATGGTCATAAAACTGTTATTTTATTAAAATGTCAAATGGGTCTATCCTTGTAGGCTATATAGCAATGTCACATATGTATTATTTTATACAAAGCCTTTTCATTGTTAAAGGTGCAATATGCAGTAGTGCTGAGCAATTAGTGCAATACATGGTTTTCGATTGAAGTTATATTTTTTGCTTTACATGAAATGTATTATGAAATAATGACAATTATCTTAGAGCTTTTTAAATGGAAATTCCAAAGCCAAAAATAGTGAACATCCAATAAGGACTGGGCAGTATACAGTATTTTACAGGTTTGGGTTTTTGCTTTACCTTCTATAATGATATTCGAATGTTTGGTTTGTTTAATGTGATACGCTGTGTAACGTCTATTTTTATAGCTTACTCCGCTACTTGAGTCATCTCTCTCCACTCTCCATACTGTTTTCCACACAGACCAAGCCCCACCCCCTGGCACTCAAGGAGCGCATTTGTTGTTACTCGACCACGAGACGCTTGCTTTCAGTCTGCGTGGTCAATGCACCACATGCAACAATGTTGATGACTACAATGCGGTTTCCACTTTGCTTCTTAATATAAATCCACAAGTGTAGCTAGCAAGCTGGCTAGCAAGCTAATAAATAGACTGAGACAGACTAAACATAGCTAGCTATACAGCGTGATGATTGATTGTGTAGGCCTAAATCAGCATGTTTGTGCAACAATATCAATATCAAAAAGGAATTATAAAAAATATTTAACTAGGCAAGCCAGTTAAGAACAAATTCTTATTTACAACATGACAAAACTGGGTCAATTGTGTGCCGCCCTATGGGCCTCCCAATCAAGGACTGTAGTGATAACTCTTGCACTGAGATGCAGTGCCTTAGACCACTGTGCCACTCAGGAGCCCTGGAAGCCTGAATATGTTAGCTACATGAAGTAGCTAAGATTTTTTTATTTTTTATTTTTTTTTTTTTTTTACATAGCCAAAGATTATAGGGTCCCCTAGGAAACCCTGACCAACACTTTGGTTCCTACCCTGTCACAACAACTCCTCCCTGGCATTTTCATTCGTTGTAATGTCAAACACTGTATTCAAAGTGCCCACTGCTATATAGATTTTTTTACACCTTTTTCTCCTCAATTTCATGGTATCCAATTGGTAGTTAAAGTCTTGTCCTATCACTGCAACTCCTGTACAGATTCGGGAGAGGCGACGGTCGAGAGCCATGCGTCCTCTGAAACACAACCCTGCCAAGCCGTACTGCTTCTTGACACACTGCTCGCTTAACCCGGAAGCCGGCCGCACCAATATATCGGAGGAAACACCGTACACCTGCCGACCAAAGTCAGCGTGCATGCGCCTGGCCCGCCACAAGGAGTCGCTAGAGTGCGACAAGGACATCCTGGCCGGGCAAACCCTACCCTAACCCAGACGACGCTGGTCCAATTGTGCGCTGTCTAATAGGTCTCCCGGTCTTGGCAGGCTGCGACACCGCCTGGGATCAAATCTGGGTCTGTAGTGACGGCCTTAGTCCGCTGCGATGCAGTGCCTTAGTCCGCTGTGCCACTTGAGGCCGGACCACTTATCTTCTAAATATAGAATTAGAAATCATAATTTTTTCCATAATTCCAACAGTTCACCCAAGTGTTTAGATCTAAATGGCAATTGCAACAAATCGGTTAAAAATAAGTTCTAGATTCTTTCCCCATATTGTTCAGCCCTATGAGGCAGTTTGGAAATTATCTCAAATGAGTGCAGGAAATGCAGAAATTGATGAAGGCAGAATTTTGTTGTATACCATTCAATTAAATGTCAACCAATCAGAATGGAGAAAGACCCCTTGAAATACTGTGATATTATATTAAGGGCCATATCACCCAGCCCTACATTCAATTGCCAAAACATTGAAAATATTCCATCGTCTCTGTCAGGCCCACATAGGTAGACATCAATAGAAAAATAGGAAATTACCATGAATTTCTCTTTTCTTCAATTTTGTATATTACTTATCCTTTTTAATTCCTTAAAGTCATCATGTCATCTATGCTCAAGCAGTAGCAGCCAGATAACGTCTCTGTACTTCCCACACGGTTCTGTCTTTAGTCATCCTATTTCACTAGACTAGCTGCAGAGCCGTCTAACGAAATCATTTTACTAGTTCATCAAATAGAAAGCATACTTTCATGAACTATCTAGGCCTGAGCCGGAAAAAACAGGCGTAACAGATTCCAGTCATTGGAGTCAATTACCACATTTCTGCTCTGAACTAGGTTGAATATTTGCTTAATGAAAACAACTCCTTTCAGCCCAAAAAAATCAGAGCATAAATGGAATTCCAAGTAATTTAACCAACTTTGGTCAATTAGTGGATTTTATAAGCACAAGAAAATATATAGAAATTGCTGCCATTTACTAAAATTCTTATATTTGCTTTGTCAAACTGAAATGAGGCAATGTATACACTAAGTGTACAAAAATAATATATCCTAATATTGAGTTGCACCCCCTATGAACCTCTGAACAGCCTCAATTTGTCAGGGCATAGATTATGTGTCGAAAGCCTTCCACAGTGTTGGCTGCCCACAGTTGTGTCAAGATGACTGGATGTCCTTTGGGTGGTGGACCATTATTGATACACACGGGACAATTGTGTGGAAAAACCCAGCAGCGTTGCAGTTCTTGACACACTCAAACTGGTACACATGACACCAGACCCTCAGTACTTTACTCAGTACTTTGTTGACGCACCTTTGACAGCAATTACAGCCTCAAGTCTTCTTTGGTGTGATGCTACAATCTTGGCACACCTGTATTTGGGGAGTTGTTCCCATTCTTCTCTGCAGATCCTCTCAAGCTCAGTCAGGATGGATGGGGAGCCTCGCTGCACAGCTATTTTCAGGTCTCTCCAGAGATGTTCAATCGGGTTCAAGTCCAGACTCTGGCTGGGCCACTCAAGGACATTCAGAGAATTGTCCCAAAGCCACTCTCCTTTGTTGTCTTGGCTGTGTGCTTAGAGTCGTTGTCCTGTTGGAAGGTGAACCGTCGCCCCAGTCTGAGGTCCTGACCAGGTTTTCATCAATAGCTCTCTGTACTTTGCTCCGTTCATCTTTCCCTCGATCCATCCACAAAGCATGATGCTGCCACCACGCTTCACTGTAGGGATGGTGCCAGGTTTCTTACAGACATTACACTTGGCTTTCAGGCCAAAGAGTTCAATCTTGGTTTCATCTGACGAGAGAATCTTGTTTCTCATGGTCAGAGTCCTTTAGGTGCCTTTTCGCAAACTTCAAGCGGCCTGTCATGCGTATTTTACTGAGGAGTGGCTTCTGTCTGGCCATTCTACCATAAAGGCCTGATCGGTGGAGTGCGGCAGAGATGGTTTTCCTTCTGGAAGGTTCTCCCATCTCCACAGAGGAACTCTGATCAGAGTGACCATCAGGTTCTTGGTCACCTCCCTGACCAAGGCCCTTCTCCCGATTGCTCAGTTTGGCCAGGCGGACAGCTCTAGGAAGAGTCTTGGTGGTTCCAAACCTCTTCCATTTAAGAAAGATGGAGGCCACTGTGTTCTTGGGGACTTTCAATGCTGCAGAAATGTTTTGGTACCCTTCCCCAGGATCTGTGCCTCAACACAATCCTGTCGTCTCGGAGCTCTTCGGACAATTCCTTCAACCTCATGGCTTGGTTTTTTGCTCTGACATGCACTGTGAACTGTGTGACCTTATATAGACGTGTGTGCCTTTCCAAATCAATTGAATTTACCACCAGTGGACTCCAATCAAGTTGTAGAAACATCTCAAGATGATCAATAGAAACAGGATGCACCTGAGCTCAATTTCGAGTCTCATAGCAAAGGGTCTAAAAAACAAAAATAAGGTCTCTGTATTTTTTCGCTTTGACAGAACTTTTTTGTACTTAATCCATTATAGAATAAGGATGTAACGTAACAAAATGTGGAAAAGTAAAGGCTTCTGAATACTTTCCGAATGCACTGCATATCATAAAAATAAATGTAAAAAAATAATAATACTCTCGCAAGAAATCGAATACTACGACCGTTTGGATATTCGAATAACCTAGCCCATCCCTGAAAGAAACACAGAAATCATTGACATCTCTATATGGTGACTTTCACATTAAGAATGAAGACCACACAGGCTGTGTTATGTTAATCGTTATGTGATCTGACCTGGTATCTGTCCATGAGGGAGATGTCCTGCAGGCAGGCCTTGGCTGTGTCCTCCTCTGACATCAGAGTGGACAGCAGGGTCTCCTGCTCCTCCACATCCCCCTTCAGCCTCTCAATGTCCCGGTTCACGTTCTGCAGCCGGTTCCTCAGCTCAGGAAGCTCCTTCTCCTGCAGCTCAGCAATAGACTGCCTGGTGGTTACCACAGCACAGAACAGGGCCTGGGTCAGCAACTCATGTGGATCAACTGAGACGAGAGTAGCATATGGCTTAGGTGGAGAAAGGGTTAAGATAATGGGACATGAGCAGTGGAGCAGGACATCTACAACAGTTTTGAGTAATAATTTCTCTGCCCCAGTCAAACAGCAGCAAGCCATACAAAATGACATATGTTTTTTCTTTCACATCCATCTATTATGAAGTACCAGAACATGATCCTCTCTCACAGGTTATGTGCAGCGGCTGCCTGATCAAGATGTGTGCCTCTGCATTGTACAGGCATCCACTACCATCTAGTGGAAGAAATGCAACCTAATCCAAAAGCCTATTGTCTACAATGAAAATACACAAGCAGTAAGTACTCCCCGATCCGTTCTAACCTGACAGGTTTGAGAGCCATCATGTCGTCCTTCCTCCTCTCCTTCCTCTTCAGGTCCTGCTCTGTGTTCTTCAGCTTGTCAGGGACCAGGCGCAGCTTGGACTGCATGTCGTTGATGACGTCCTGGAGCTCAGCCTCCGAGGGGAAGATGCGCTGGCACACGGGGCAACAGGGCTCGCCCTCCTCTGTCAGCTGACTGATGAACTGAGTGTACACGGCTGTGGCTCCCGCCAGCATGGCTGAGCGCGCACACACACACAGGGTTAATAAGAACTGACATTATTTAAAACAGATCAGAAAATATACAGTACCAGGCAAAAGTTTGGACACACGTACTCATTCCAGGTTTTTTCTTAATTTAACTATTTTTTACATTGTACAATAATAGCGAAGACATCAAAACTAGGAAATAACAAATGGAACCATGTAGTAACAAAAAAAAAATATGTTAAATCAAAATATATTTTATATTTGAGATTCTTCAAAGTAGCCACTCTTTGCCTTGATTACAGCTTTGCACACTCTTGGCATTCTCTCTACCAGCTTCATGAGGTAGCCACCTGTAATGCATTTCAATTAACGGTATAAATTAAACCGGTATAAATTGAACCTCATATCCAACTCGTGGACCTGTTAGTTACCTCTCTGCTTGGAGGTCTTCTCCAGGTCGTCCTGCAGCTTGCCCAGGTCCTGCTGGAAGTCCTGACTGCCACACACGTTGAACATCTTTTCCTCATAGCTGGCCAGCTGCTGCTCCTTCCTCCTGATCTCTGCTGTGATGTGGCTCTTATTCTGCTCCCCCGACGCCAGCTCCTTACTGCAAGCACAGAAACACATAGACCTCAGCAACTTCTTACTGTAACAACACAAAGACAGAGCAGATACTGTATTCATTTGGCCATGTTTGACAGAAGCACTGACTTGAGCTTGGCTAGTTTCTCCCTGGTGGAGTTGATCTCTTTGGACTTGGAGTGGATCCAGTCCTCCAGCTCCCTCTTCTTAGGGAAGTGACCCAGCAGGGACACCAGATCCTCACTGTGCCTTGACTTGATTTTCCTCACCTGATCTTCTTTATCTGTCTGAGGGAAGAAGAGAGGCCCACAGGCTCATGTTACCACTGGCCAGGTTGAGAGTGACCTCTTGTTCCATGTCATTGGTCAGGTTTGGGCCACAAACTAAACAACGAAGAGTACATCTTGTATACTCAGGTATACACACATATATATATATATATATATGTGTATATGTTTTTTTTTAAAACAACAATGCAGACCTGCACAGGGCTCACTACATTTCACACATCTCATTGTCAATCTGTAGATTGACAATATTTTAAGCTGTATAATGTCATTTAGCATATGCTGGTATCTTTAATTCTTGTTCTGAGCTGACACTACCTTATCCTTCTTGAGCATGTCCATCTGTGTGCGTGTGGTGGTGTGTGTGTTAAGGGTCTCCATTTCACGGTCCAGCCGACGCTGTGTGCGGTCCAGCTCAGCTTTGTCCTTCTGGAGCTCCAGCACCTCGGCCTTCAGCCCATCCACATTGGAGCTCTGCACCGCGCTCTCCAGCTCACGCTCCTGCAGAGAGACACCACAGATACACAGGAATATCATGCACTTCAGTTTCCCCAACTACTACTTAGAGGCAGGACTACTATTCAACATGTAGTCGTTTGCAGCTCTGGATGTTCCTTCGGTTGTCTAAGAAAATCTACGGGGACACTAATTTAAACCCAGGCGTAAACCACATCTCCGGAACTTTATCTAAGGGATAAACACATTCACAGATAAAAATCGCAGACAATGTGTTGTGCGCCTACCGCTTTGGTGAGCTCCGTCTCCAGTTCCTGCAGCCGGGAGGAGGAGCCCTCCAGTCTCTGTAGGTCAGACTTGACGTTCCTCAGCTCCTGCTGCTTCTTAACCTGCAGGTCTTTCTTCAGCTCCATGGTCCTCTCCAGACCAGTCTTTTTGTCTCGTATCTCATCGATGCTCTGCTGCTTCATGGCCTCCTTCTCTTGTATATCCCTCTGGAACACAGTTTGGAATACAGATGAATGGCTTGGAAGAACAAAGTTATACAACATGAATAGGGCCAGGAGTCAGTTTAGGTTCCGTTTCCTGACCATTAAAACTAGATCAATGGAACAAAGCTGCATCTATCCAAACTTCGTGTGGACGGGACTTTCTCTTACCATGATCTGGTTGGCGGCCTCAGTCTCCTGGTCGAGTCTTTCTTTGACCTGGCGGTTGAAGCTCTGCAGCTGTCTGTCATTGAAGGGGGACCGGTCGTAGCCCTCCATCTCCAGATAGGCTGCCAGGGTTCTCACCTGGGAGTCACGAGCCTTAATGTTCTGGGCATGGCGATCAGCCTCCAGCTGGAGACGACCTTAACGGAGGAGAGAAACACAACATGATCAATATCAGAGTAGCACCACTAATGATATTCAACATGATCTATTAGGTTTATTGGTTGCGTGTGTAGACCAACCAATACACATCCGTCTCGTGCAGGGTTTTCCCAAACTCGGTCTTGGGGGCCCCCCCATGGCTGCACCTTTTATTTTTTGCCCTAGCACTGCACAGCTGATTCAAATAACCAAAGTTTGAGGAGTCGGTTATTCAAAACAGCTGTGTAGTGCTAGGGCAAAAACCAAAACATGCACCCAGTAGAGGCCCCAGGTCAGAGTTTGGGAAAACCTGGTTTAGTGCAGGTGTCTCCAACAGGTAGATCATAGCCCACCTATGAGTTGCTTGCCAATTCATTCATGCATTTTTTCACATGTTGCATGCAAACTGTGATAAACCTTCTGGCAAGTGTAGTCCCGTGTGGCTCACTTGGTAGAGCATGGCGCTTGCAACACCAGGGTTGTGGGTTCGATTCCCAAGGGGGCCCAGTATGAAAATGTATGCTCTCACTACTGTAAGGTGCTCTGGATAAGAGCGTCTGCTATATTACTAAATGTAATATAAAATGTACTATCCAATCAAAGCCACATTGACGTTTTTCTACCCCTGGTTAGCCACCATGTATCAATATCTCCCAATTAATTTCCAGCAATATTGCCTGTTTGGTGCTCGTGCCTCACACACACAAACTATGAAATAACACATGTAGTAACCAAATGTTATCTTCCATCTTCATGAGGAATGCTTTTCAACAGTTCCCACATATGCTGGCTGCTTTTCCTTCACTCTGCTGTCCAACTCATCCTAAACCATCTCAAATGGGTTGAGGTCGGGTGATCGTGGAGGTCAGGTCATCTGATGCAGCACTCCATCACTCTCCTTGGTCAAATAGCCCTTACACAGCCTGGAGGTGTGTTTTGGGTCACAGTCCTGTTGAATAATAAATGATAGTCCCACTAAGCACACACCAGATGGGATGCCGCATCGCTGCAGAATGCTGCGATAGCCATGCTGATTAAGTATCCTTTGAATTCTAAATAAATCATTGCTAGTGTCACCATCCCCACACCATAACACTTCATCCTCCATGATTCAGTGGGAACTACACATGCGGATATCATCTGTTCACCTACACTGCATCTCACAAAGACACGGCGGTTGGAACCAAAAATCTCCAATTTGGACCCCAGACCAAAGGATAGATTTCCACTGGTCTAATGTCCATTGCTCCCGTTTCTTGGCTCAAGCAAGTCTCTTCTTATTGGTGTCCTTTAGTAGTGGTTTCTTTGCAGCGATTCAACCATGCAGACCTGATTCACACAGTCTCCTCTGAACAGTTGATGTTGAGATGTATCGGTTTCTTGAACTCTGTGAAGCATTTATTTGGGCTGCAATCTGAGGTGAAGTTAACTCACAAACTTATCCTCTGCAGCAGAGGTAACTCTGGGTCTTCCTTTCCATCTTGTGGGTGGTACAGACTTTCCCCAAAAACCGTGTCATATTAAAAATGTTTTGCATGTCAGAAATCAAGTCCTCAAGATGAATAACTTTCAAAATACAGCTGGTATGATGCATTTTAAGGTGGAATTTCTCTTTAAGCAATGAAATGGACTCTTCCACCTTTGTTGTTTCTCTATGAATAATTGTAATATTGAGAATACAACAGGAAAAAAATCCATGTCTTATACACCAAGGACCGGGAAAGAGCTGCAGGGTAAAGAAAATAAGAATGTGCCGATTTGAAAGCTCGCAATAAGTATTTTTACATTTTTTAAAGTAGCTCACATACTAGAAAAGGTTGGAGACCCCTGGTCTAGCGCATCAATAAAGAAAATAAACACTGACAAACTGAAATATAACATGACTTATATGCACCCAACATAGAACTCTTCATGGTTATATAGTATAGTCACTCCAATGTCACACCTTGTTCAACTAGAAGGTCGGACTTGAGGCGGTTGAGTCTCTGGCACTCTCTCCCGGCTCGTTCCATCTCCCTCTGGCACTCTGTAAACCTCTTCTCCTTCTCCTTCACTGTCCTCTGGTGATTTTGGTACATCTCCTGCAGCTGCTCATCTGAGCCCTGGAACACCTGAGTTCGGCCACGCAGCCACACAACAGGGCTTTAGTTACACAGGCCACACAGATGGATTGGAACAGGTCTTGGACATGACAGACACAACCATTAAGGATGAAGGAAAGATGCATGAAAGGGAGAGAGTTCCAAAATGTTACAAGATATTGTCTGAATAAAGATCTGTACTGACTTGTCATCTGTAAATTTAAAGCTGCAGAGTCCAATTCGTTATCTAATAGCATTGAGATTATAGTGCTTTTCCTATACGCTAATTAAGCTCTTCTCAAAATGGACAATTGGTTCTTTGTTAGCAGGTGTTGGGCTCACAAACACACTTATAAAGGTGTTCCCCATTGATGAGAATGGAATAGTGTTCTGGTGAAATGCGTGTCACACCTGCTCCATTTTCTCCTCCAGTTCCTGGTTGTCTTCCTCCATCTGCTTCTTCCTGCTGTCTAAAGCCTTGATGTCGTTGTCGAGTTTCATCACTTTTCCCAGATTCTCATCAATGTCAACCAGTCGGTTCTGAAATAAAACAGGTAGAAATACTTAAAAAGCGGTATAAATCTAGACTTTTTCCATTGCATGCCTACATTTAAAATGGAGTTACTCAAAGTAGGCTACTATTAGACAGGACAAAAACAATTTGTTTAGCATCTAAATTGGCTTCTAAATAACGCTCCATAAAACACGAACATAAGCAGATGTAAACCATTCATCTTGTCTAGAACTAATTATCTATGGAATGAGGTCACACCTCCAGGGGTTCGATCTGGCCCTCTATCTTCTGTACGGCATCTTTGGAGGAGGCCAGCTGGGTCTCCTTGCTGGCAAGCAGCTCCCTGATCTCGAGGGCTTTCTCCTTGTTCAGCTTCAGGAACTTCAGCTCCACCTGGCACTCTTTCACCTCGTTAGACTGCTTGAGCCTCAGCTGCCTCAGCGTCTCCAGCACCTTGATGTACCTGACAAGGGGAGGGAGGGAAAATTGTTGGTTCACAGCTAAATCCTTTATATCCATCAGGGTTGGAGTTAATTCCACAAATTCTAATCTAATTAAATTACCTCTCGCTATAAATTCCATTTAATTCAAATTCCTCTCAATTCCATAAAGTACATTCCCAATTACAGGCTATATAGCGAGGCTATAAAAGTAGCGAGGCTATAAAATGTAGTGAGGCTACATACAGACACCGGATAGTCAGGTTGATTTGAGGTAGTATGTACATGTAGATATGGTTAAAGTGACTATGCATATATGATGAACAGAGAGCAGCAGTAGTTAACAACATGCTGTTGTGAGTTAAGCAATACTAACCACAGAAAAGACAGCTAAGTTCCAATAAAATGGGCAGAAGTGTGACTCTGAACAACACTACTCTAAGACTACCTTGTGGCTGAGAAGATAGCATCAAATTTGTTCTTGAGGGGCTTCCCTTCTCCCAGTGGCCAGTTGGACTCCTCTTGGTGACAAAAGATGACATGGTCGAGGACAGCTTTGGACACACCCAGGGCTGAGATCATCTCTCTGTCCAGCTCTGCACATTTGGAGCTCAGGCTCACCTTCTCTCCATGCCTGGGAAAGCATCAACGTTTAAAAAAGGTCCAGTGCATTCAAAAACACACATGCATTCAAAAGTTTGGGGTAACTTAGAAATATCCTGTTTTTTAAAAGAAAGGCACATTTTTTGTCCATTAAAATAACAAAATGATCAGAAATACAGTTTAGACATTGTTTATGTTCTATATTACTATTGTAGCTAGAAATGGCTGATTTTAACGGGATATCTACATATGCGTACAGAGGCCCATTATCAGCAACCATCACTCCTGTGTTCCAATGGCACGTTGTGTTAGCTAATCCAAGTTTATAATTTTAAAAGGCTAATTGGTCATTAGAAAACCCTTTTGCAATTATGTTAGCTTAGCTGAAAACCGTTGTGGCGATTTAAAGAAGCAATAAAACTGAACTTTCTTCTGAAACTCCGTCAGTCTATTGTTGTTCTGAGAAATGAAGGCTATTCAATGCGAGAAATTGCCAAGAAACTGAAGATCTCATACAACACTGGACTACTTCCTTCACAGAACAGCGCAAACGGTCTCTAACCAGAATAGAAAGAGTGGGAGGCCCCGGTGCACAACTGAGTAAAAGACAAGTACATCAGTGTGCTTTTCTTTTTTTTAAAAAATGGACATTTCTAAGTGACCCCAAACTTTTGAACGGTAGCGTATATAGAGTACTATGGATGCACGATATATCGGTGAACATATCGGAATCGGCCGATATTAGATAAAAATGCCAATGTCTAGTATGACGCCCCGATGTGCAAAACTGATTTCAAAGCTGACGTGCATACCTATATAACGTTTGATGTAATGACGCCATGTAAAATTTCGCACAATATATGTGCAACACAGCATTCCTAAACTAGCTCACAATGTCTGCTGTGTGGATCGAGCAGTCATTTGAAAGAGTAATCATTTCAGCGAGACAACTCAAAGGCGAAATCCATTAAAGCCAAGATAATGGAATTCATTGCCCTTGACAATCAACTGTTCTCTATCGTGGGTGATGTTGGCTTTCGCTGACTGGTCGAGCACCAGTACACACTACCAAGTGTGCCATTTTTTCACAGTAATAGCGTCACTACTATTAGCGCCACAACATACATACTATGGAACACCATTTGGGTCTTTGCATGTCAAAAAAAGACAGTAGCACTGTCAAAGCTGTACAGAAAAGTCTGCAAACAAGCAAACACCGGCCATGAACGATGCGTTTACAATAGAGCGTTGGCAATAAAGCATAATTTGTTCAACCACAACTTCTGGGGTAGCTTGCTTTAGCTTGGTATCTAGCTAGCACCAATACAAACAGCCTGAAAACATTGGCCAGTAGAAACTGCAGTCATTTTCATTATTCTTAGCAATGATTCAGGAATCCTTGTGATGAAGTATTAGCTAGTTTGCCACTTGTTGTTCGCCTATTGAAATTGAACTTCTGTTCATGAAAATAAATAGCTAGTCAGCAACTTAACCCTGTTGCCCAAAGCTAACTTTATAAGCAGCCAGCTAGTTTAATCTGGCTAGTGAGGCTCGACCGCACCAGGTTGAGTTGTGAAGCTAGCCACAATAAGGATTAGGCACAATAGTGGAATTTGCAGTTTGCCTTCAAAATAAGTGTGTAATTTACAGTAATGCAAATGAATACAAATAGTACAATTATGTCATACTTCTATTTTGAAGGCTAACCACAAAGTCTACTATTGTGGCTAGTTCTTATTGTTGCTAGCTTTACATAGATGGTCCGACCACCATTAATCACAAAACTGTCTTATAAATTAGGGTTATTTTAGATGATACCTAGCGATAGTTAGCTAGCTACTGAAACAAGTGTCATGTATCTTTTCTCACACACAACGACCCAAACGGCATTCCATAGAAATCCTGGTTGAGAATGAAACGACTGAACAAATGAACAACGTAACAAACAGCACAGGAAATAAGTGAAATAAATAGGTTTTGATTATGTTTCTGTTAATGGGGACATACGTCAATGCCAACAAAATTACTTTTTGGCCAGGGTGTGTGTAACCTTTATTTAACTAGGCATGTCAGTTAAGAACAAATTCATACTTACAATGACGGCCCGGACAACACTGGGCCAATTGTGTGCCGCACTATGGGACTCCCAAACCCGGCCAGCTGTGATACAGCCTGGATTCGAACCAGTGACTGTAGTGACGCCTCTTGCACAGACGCAGTGCCTTAGACCGCTGCGTCCATGTGTGTGTTTTAACTATTTAACTGTTCTAGAATGCTTAAAAAGGCAACTAACATTGTAAATATCGGTATTGGCTTTATTTTATTTATTTATAATCGGAATCGACCAAAAATGTCATATTGGTGCATCACTATACAGTACCAGTCAAAAGTTGACACACCTACTCATTCAAGGGTTTATCTTTATTTTTCACATTGTAGAATAATAGTGAAGACATCAAAAATATGAAATAACACATATGGAATCATGTACAGTCGTGGCCAAAAGTTAAGGACAAATATTAATTTCGAAAGTTTGCTGCTTCAGTGTCTTTAGATATTTTTGTCAGATGTTACTATGGAATACTGAAGTATAATTACAAGCATTTCATAAGTGTCAAATACTTTTGACAATTACATGAAGTTGATGCAAAGAGTTAATATTTGCAGTGTTGACCCTTCTTTTTCAAGACCTCTGCAATCCGCCCTGGCATGCTGTCAATTAACTTTTGGGCCACAACCTGACTGATGGCAGCCCTTTCTTGCATAATCAATGCTTGGAGTTTGTCAGATTTTGTGGGGTTTTGTTTGTCCTCCCGCCTCTTGACCACAAATTCTCAATGAGATTAAGGTCTGGGGAGTTTCCTGGCCATGGACCCAAAATATCGATGTTTGTTCCCCGAGCCACTTAGTTATCACTTTTGCCTTATGGCAAGGTGCTCCACCATGCTGGAAAAGGCATTCGTCACCAAACTGTTCCTGGATGGTTGGGAGAAGTTGCTCTCGGAGGATGTGTTGGTACCATTCTTTATTCATGGCTGTGTTCTTAGGCAAAATTGTGAGTGAGCCCACTCCCTTGGCTGAGAAGAAACCCCACACATGAATGGTCTCAGGATGCTTTACTGTTGGCATGACACAGGACTGATGGTAGCACTCACCTTGTCTTCTCCGGACAAGCTTTTTTCCAGATGCCCCAAACAATCGGAAAGGGGATTCATCAGAGAAAATGACTACCTCAGGCCTCAGCAGTCCAATCCCTGTAACTTCTGCAGAATATCAGTACTGATGTGTCCTGATGTTTTTCCTGGAGAGAAGTGGCTTCTTTTGCTGCCCTTCTTGACACCAGGCCATCTTCCAAAAAGTATTTGTCTCACTGTGCGTGCAGATTAGAGGTTTAGAGGAATGGCCGATTAATTAGGGCCGATTTCAAGTTTTCATAATAATCGGAAATCTGTATTTTTGGGCACTGATTTGCCGGTTAAAAAAAACCCACCTTTATTTAACTAGGCAAGTCAGTTAAGAACAGGCCTAGGCCGTTTCAATGACGGCCTAGGAACGGTGGGTTAACTGCCTCGTTCAGGGGTAGAAAGACAGATTTTCACCTTCTCAGTTCGGGGGATCCAATCTTGCAACCTTACAGTTAACTAGTCCAAAGCAATAACGACCTGCTTCTCTTTCGTTGCACTCCACAAGGAGACTGACTGCCTGTTACGCAAATGCAGTAAGCCAAGGTAAGTTGCTAGCTAGCATTAAACTTCTTATAAAAAACAATCATAATCACTAGTTAACTACACATGGTTGATATTACCTAGCGTGTCCTGTGTTGCATATAATCTGACTGAGCATACAAGCATCTAAGTATCTGACTGAGCGGTGATAGGCAGAAGCAGGCGCTTAAACATTCATTAAAACAGCAATTTCGTGCGTTATGCCAGCAGCTCTTTGTTGTGCGTCAAGCATTGCGCTGTTTATGACTTCAAACCTATCGACTCCTGAGATGAGGCTGGTGTGACCGAAGTGAAATGGCTGGCTAGTTAGCGCGCTCTAATAGCGTTTCAAACTTCACTCGCTCTGAGCCTTGGGGTGGTTGTTTCCCTTGCTCTGCATGGGTAATGCTGCTTCGATGTGGTGGCTGTTGTCGTTATGTTGCTGGTTCGAGCCCAGGGAGGAGCGAGGAGAGGGACGAAGCTATACTGTTACACTGTTACAATTCCAGTGAACGGAAATCTTAACACTACAGCATACAACGACATTCTAGATGATTATGTGCTTCCTACTCTGTGACAACAGTTTGGGAAAGGCCCTTTCCTGTTTCAGCATGACAATGCCCCCGTGCACAAAGTGAGGTTCATACAGAAATGGTTTTCGAGATCGGTGTGGAAGAACTTGACTGGACAGAGTCCTGACATCAACATGTAGGGCTGCATGATATGAGCAAAAAAAAACTAAATATTGTGATTTGACTTGCGAAATTGATCAAAACACTTGGGGGAAATTGTTGGAATCATGGAAATAATTATTGGGCACTTAAAAAAAAAACTTCAATTTTACCATCTTTGTCTGTCTCATAACATTGTCATAAATATGCTCTCCAGTCTGTCTATAGGCTACAGAAAAACCACATAATAAAGAGTAGTAGCCTGTAGGCTACATTACTTTAGATATAGAGTCCCGTGTGGCTCAGCTGGTAACGCATGGCTCTTGCAATGTCAGGGTTGTGGGCTCGATTCCTATGGGGGACCAGTACGAAAAAAGTAAGAAAATGTATGAACTCACTAGTGTATGTCGCTCTGGATAAGAACGTCTGCTAAATGACAAAAATGTCAATGTAAAAATAGAGAACAAGCATAGTTTAGGTGTGGCAGGTACCCTAGCGGTTATTAAGAGTGTTGGGCCAATAATCTAAGGGTTGCCGATTCGAATACCTGAGCCGACTAGGTGAAATATATGTTGATGTGCCCTTGAGAAAGGCACTTAACCCTAATGTCTCCTCTAAGTCGCTGTGGATAAGAGCATCTACTAAATGCCTAAAATGAATTATTATTTTTTTTAAATAAAGATTTATGTTAGAGGACTCGACAACAGCACACTGGAGAGGCGCTCTGGGCATGGACACTAAAATATTTTGCGACTCTGACTTCAGCGGGCACAGCTTATCATGGGACAGCAAAGGAGCTCACCTAAATAGCCCATAATAGGGATGTCAATACCGAAAATAAATTTGACCGGTCATGCTGATCGGGCTATAGATTAATTGGCATAATTGAGTGGCATTTATTTGAGGCGTGTGTATTTGTTGTCATGCATGTTATTTATCACACAGCATACAGAGCCTAGTTTGAGGAGCGGAATATCCTATCACCTGTCAGACAGTGTGAAAGTAGCTCCTCAAAAAGCATGTACTGGAATGAAACCTGATTTTGAAAGCCCAGTTATTGCGCAACAAATAATTCTAAATGCAATCACGTGTTAAAAACTTTGCTGGCCACGATTAAAAAGGAGCTATTTCTATACCTCAACTCGTAATTAGTGTGTGCCACCCACTTGGGTGCATAGGCAATAGCCTGTCTACCTCTGACAATCAGCACGTCCCCCACCACTTTGCAATGGGAGCTTGAGGCAGTAAAATTGTTTGAAACCTCAACGTTTTACTTCAAATACTGAGGAGTGTCTTGCATTGCCAAATCCATCCATAGAAACGAGGAAATTATGTTATAGACTTCCTCATGCCATTAACCAGCAATTCTCTCCTGTTCTATTGGTTTCAAATCAACTTTATTCCATTGTCCAGAAGCCAAAAGCACAATCCTAGTCATATTAGAAATCCATCATTGTTGTTGCTATTGGATTACCCCACTAAGTTTCTAACAGATGTTCATCTCGGTCACATATGGAACTGCTTATATTAGGTACGCTGTTTAGAACTGTGTTTTCCACTAATTGCATTTTATTAGTTGCTTCATTACAGTAGTTGCATGTTCAATAATAGGCTATATCCTTTTGACTAAGACGATAGGCTTGCTATTGTTTCTATTAAGCTCTTAACAAAAAATGTCCGGTCCTTGTATGCATGCATAGTATCAGAGGCGAAGCAAGAGTCCGAAATAAGCCCAATGCGTTTCTATGGGCTTATTTTGGGCCTAAGCTTGTCACCTGCCTTCCCGCCTTGGGAAGACTTACATTGCTAGGGCGGAAATATAAGCATCTCGTCATTATATACAGATCTCTGATAGTATGTTGTTGGTCACGTCATTTTACTGTAAAGACTTCTTTTTTTACCGTTTGACGGGTTAATGGGGGTCAATTAGTCGGCGGCAAAATTGACAAAAATGTATATCCCTAGTCCATATAATGTGTATATGTTTTCGGAGAGAATTATGTGTTGCGTTGTGTTGGAGGTGTGTCAATCAACTTAGCTCGGAAAATGTCCCCCTCGTCAACTTTCGACCCTAGGCACCTGCCAAATGGGTGGGCCGGTCCTGTGTACAATATAGTGCCTACCACTTCTCTTGAACATATTCTGTGGTTAAGGTAGAATAACACTTAAACTCACTTGATCCTGGTGATGACCCCCTCCAGACTTCTGAACTCAGTCTTCTTGCCCTTCTGTGTTGCCTGCATGGACCTTTGAACTGCCACCTTCTCTCCATTTAGATCGGTGAACTGCAGTCGGATCTGAGCTCGCACGTCAGTCTCATGAGCATCCTAACACACCAAAGGCAATATTAGGTACATCTTATGCATGACAACCAGGGCCTAGGAACTGTGTATGCCACGGAGGATGCTATAAAAACAAGTCCTGGGTTTTCGCTGACGAGAAAAAACCTCCAGGCCTTTGTTATGAATAATGTTGACAAACATTCATATTTCTCTGTTTTGCATTGATGTATAAACAAACTCACTTGCAATGCCAACCAAGACAGACAGAGGTCCTCACCTTTGGATCATGAACAAATGTATTCCCTTTGCTTCCTGGGGGAAATTCACCAGCTGTTACATACTTCAGACACTCAATGATAGTCTGTGGCCAGAGGAGGAAAAAAAAGAAGATTAAAATAAGTCCTTGAATCTACCAGCATAGCTAACTGTCTGTAATGCACACCAACCAATGGAAGCAGGCTAGGTCAAAATCATGCAATACTGTTGCATCTCGCACCCACTATCCCATCAAGAAGTGTGATAAGGTTTTGCATTTATCGGCTAATGATCCCTTTCTATGGTAATGTCAATGAATGTAATACTAACTTTTTTTTGTTGCAGGGCAGCATACAAGTTGTATAAATCTCATGCAACCTACCGTTTTACCAGCACCATTGGGTCCCACTAACACAGTCAAGGGATTAAAGAATGATATGACTTGTTTGTCTTTGTCTTCCACTCCAAAGCTCCTCACACCGAGGATGCTCATCTTCTCAATTCTGGACATCTTTGCACCTTTATTGGGTTCAGCTGGGGAACAAGAGCTTAAATGAGCATTCTCAGCAGATGCCAACTTCTAATTGCAAAAGTAATTTAATTACCGAATGAGCAAACAAGCATGTAATTGGCTCGTGAAAACACCCCCTAGTCTCCTGTGACCCCACTTACAGTTTGGGTCAAATCTTTGTTGAACGTTCGCTATCTAACCTATCCTGCGGTGTTTAGCTCCACCCAGTGTACAAAACATTAAGAACACCTGCCCTTTCCTTTCCATGACAGACTGACCAGGAGAAAGCTATGACCCCTTATTGATGTCCACTTCAATCAGTGTAGATGATGGAGAGGAGACAGTTGAAAGCTGCACTATGCAGAAATCGCTCCGCCATTTCCTAAAATTCTAGTGTCTAATTTCAATGTGACAAAACAAGCATGTACAGTGCCTTCAGAAAGTATTCAGACCCCTTGCCCTTTTCCACTTTATTTTGTTACAGCCTTCCTCTAAAATGGATGAAAGAATAACGTACAAAAAAATTATGAAATTAACAAAAAAAAAGCTCAGGAATCTACACACAATACCCCATAATGACAAAGTAAAAACAGGTTCAAACATTGTCGAAAATGTATTTTTTAAAAAACAGAAATACCTTATTTACAGAAGTATTCAGACCCTTTGCTATGAGACAGAATTGAGCTCAGGTGCATGTTGTTTCCATTGATCATCCTTCAAAATGTTTGTACCCTTTCATTGGGGTCCAATTATGGTAAAGCCAAAAGATTGGACATGATTTGGAAAGGCACACACGTCTATATAATGTCCCACAGTTTACAGTGCATGTCAGAGCAAAAACCAGGCCATGAGGTTGAAGTACTTGTCCGTAGTGCTCGAGACAGGATTGTGTTGAGGCACAGATCTGGGGAAGGGTTCCTCTGTGGAGATGAGAACCTTCCAGAAGGACAACCATCTCTACAGCGCTCTACCAATCAAGCCTTTATAGTAGAGTGGCCCAAAGGATGACACTCTTCAGTAAAAGGGACATGACAGCCCACTTGGAGTTTGCCAAAAGGCACCTAAAGACACTCAGACCATGAGAAACGTGATCATCTTTGGCCTGAATGCCAACCGTCATGTATGGAGGAAACCAAGCACCATCCCTATGGTGACACATGGTGGTGGCAGCATCATGCTGTGGGATGTTTTTCAAGGCAGTGACTGGAAGACTAGTCAGTAGCGAGGCAAAGATGAACAGAGCAAAGTACAGAGAGATCCTTGATGAAAACCTGCTCATGACCTCAGACTGGAGCGAAGGTTCACCTTCCAACGGCCCTAAGCACACAGCCAATACACAACAGGACTGGCTTCAGGACAAGTCTCTGAATGTCCTTGAGTGACCCAGCCAGAGCCCGGACTTGAACCTGATCGAGCATCTCTTTGGAGAGACCTGAAAATAGCTGTGCAGCCACGTTCTCCATCCAACCTGACAGAGCTTGAGAGGATCTGCAGAGAAGAATGCAAGAAACTCCCCAAATGCAAGTGTGCCAAGCTTGTAGTGTCCTACCCAAGAACACTTAAGGCTGTAATCACTGCCAAAGGTGCTTCAACAAATTACTGAGTAAAGGGCCTGAATAATTTGAATACATTTGTAAAAACCTGTTTTTGCTTTGTCATTACAGGGTATTTGTGTGTAGATTGTTTTTTTCATCAATTTAATAAATTTTAAAATAAGGCTGTAACCTAGCAATGTGGAAAAAGTCAAGGGGTCAGAATACTTTCCAAAGGCATTATTTTTCACTTAAGAAAAATAAGTGTTAACTGCAATGTCTTGTAAGTAAGCGTTTCACTGTAAGGTTGTATTCGGCGCATGTGACAAATACAACTTGTTTTGCATAGTGTAGATTATCATTGTACAATCCAAACAGCTGTGAAATATATTTTCCATAACCTAAAATATTGTATTTTCTGCTGTTTAAGGTTGGTGTAAAAAAAGAGAGAAAAAAAGAACGCAAATAGCGAACACACCTACCGTTTCGTAGACTTACCTTCAATTAAAAATAAATAAAAAAACACATAGAACTCACCTTCCTATGTGAATTTGGTCGGGTTGGCCAAAAAGTTAAAACTTCATACAATTGAGACATGGATTGCGTATGTGTTTCATTCAGACGTTGAACGGGCAAGACAACATATATTCTTAGTACCTTAGAATGGATTATGTTAGTAGCTGCCATGCACTCCGGCTTGTGTCAAGAAATGCAACGCTGCTGGGTTTCTCACGCTCAACAGTTTTCCGTGTGTATTAAGAATGGCCTACCACCCAAAGGACATATTGACACAACCGTGGGAAGCATTGGAGTCAACCTGGGCCAGCATCCCTGTAGAACTCTTTCGACACCTTGTAGAGTCAACAAATTGAGGCTTTTCGGTGAGGGCAAACTCAATACTAGGGAGGTGTTCTTAAAATGTTTTGTACACTGTATATTGTAACCTAGAAGCTAGCTATTCATTTGGAAACATTGCAAAAGCACAGTATCGATTTGGAATACACGGGCATGTGTGATTTATCAACAGCAATGACCAGATAATGTCTAACAAGCTAACGTTACTGGTAGCTAGCTAGCAAGCAAACTTCGAAAGCTAACGTTAGCTTAGAGACCAACAGCGAATTACTTTTCACTATTTAAAATTTGTGAACAGAAAGACCAACACTTGCAATAAGAAGAATGTACGGAGGCATCTTGAGACAATAAAGCATGTCGAAAAAAATTACCTTATTTTTTTTAGCAGCGAAAGTTCTTACTAGACTTGCCGCGCTGACCAAAACCGTGACGTCGCAGCATCCGCTCATCAGACGCAACTACCGGTGTTATTACTTTTTTTGTCCAGTAGAGGGCAGGCAAAAACTGTGGGTCAGATGTGTTGTGGCCTAGGAAGAAAAAAATACTTGATATCTTCGTCTTTGAGATTTGATTGGCGGATCGCATCCAATTTTTAGGTGCGTACTGTACTAGTGTGTGAGGCCATTCAGAGACTACCTACGTTATATTCTTTGATACAATAATAACTAATAAATCAAATGAAAATTGCCCTCTCTCTAAAAAACACACCACCCATTCCAATATTTAACTATGACTAGTCCTACTCCAGACCAACGGTCTGAGAGGGCATATCACTCACTACCTCTCAACACCCCTTACAACTGTTCTGCAGTAAATCCTTCCAATCCCAAGTAATTCCTGTTTGTCCTATATTTTATTTATTTTTATTTTTAATCCCAGCCCCCATCCCCACAGGAGGCCTTTTGCCTTTTGGTAGGCCATCATTGTAAATAAGAATTTGTTCTAAACTGACTTGCCTCGTTAAATAAAGGTTTAATAAAAAATAATTATCGGCCGCTGCCACCACAACCTCTATTTTCTGTGACTTTCGAGCCATCCATTTCTGCAGTACAATTCACAACCATGTCTATGAATGTTAAAAAGCCCACTTTACTGAAGCACATAATGTATACTTCCCATCAGTCTCTCTTCATCTCTGCTTACTCACAGGAATTCTATACTACTCTAACACTGGCAACCTCAATCTGCCTCTCTCACCAGACACCTCCAATCTCCAGCCCCATGATCACCCCCAAAACGAACACACACAACTTTCTCCACCGATACCACACATTCCGTAGTCTCATGCCCTCCTGCACACTTCTCACATCTAGGCATCTCCCTTCTACATACTGCTGCAATATTTTTCGGAACATAAGCTCTCAGGGTATAACTGACTACCTTGACCTTATCTGGTGACGACTCAGCATGACAGATAATGTCTTCTCCATTTCCCCACCGGATCGACATCTCACCAAACAGCAGGTGTTACAAACACCGTGAATCTTCAATTTCAACTGCTCCTCCTCAACACTTAATGCCACCCCCGTTATCACCCTGCACCGGAGAGAATTCACATCACAATTCTTGTACCTAATCTCACAATACGGAGTGCCCGCTCCCTCTGGGAGGAAACACAATAAATCATCACAAGTCCACTCTGAGTTACTTCACCAACTCAACAGTCCCCAACCTCTCCTCCACCTAACCTTACACCACATATGGATCAATCAAAAGGCAAGGAATCATTCTCTCTACAAATCTCACTCCCACTGGGACAAAATCATCCTTATCATCCTTGGCCTCGCCGTAGGTACTTCACCCTGACTCTCAACAAGTTCCATCACTGAACTACTGGAGATCGTATCCCTGTTTTTGCACTTGATGCCCACCTTCCTCACCTCACTGCTTCCCTCTACACTCAACTTCTTTTCAGCAGTCATCACTGCACCTGCCACCACATTTAATTCATCCTCACTCTCGTCATGTTCCATTTCCTCCTCAAACTTTTCCAAAAGTTCTGTGCGATCCTCCATTCCATATTCACTCAAACATATTCATTGTTTCTCCTTTTTTTCTTATCCATCATCTTTTCCTTCACCAGATCTTACAGAAGGCCCCACTCCATGTTTATTCATGATATGCTGCACTTTCTTGGTATCTTCAACCTAGGGTGGCAGGTAGCCTAGTGGTTAGAGTGTTGGACTTATAACGAAAAGGTTTTGAGATCAAATCCCTGAGCTGAACAAAGTGAAAATCTGTTGTTCTTCTCCTGAACAAGACAGTTAACCCACTGTTTGTAGAATAAGAATTTGTTCTCAACTGACTTGCCTAGTAAAATAAATAAAAGGTCAGAGATCATCAAATAGATTCAGCTGCTGGCTAATTATTTGTTGTTGTTGAGGGACCAGAACACAATTACAGTAAAATAAATAAAAGGTCAGGGGTCATCAAATAGATTCAGCCACCGGCTGATTTTTTTTGTTGAGGGACCAGAACACAATTACAAATAATTTGTAGACTTCAAATTCACCACAAGAAGCCCAAACAGATACAATATTTGACTAAAACATCATAATTTCAAATCTTGCTTACATTTGTATACGATCACGTGTATCTCTCTATTATGTGTGGGAATACTTGGGAACAGATTTCTTAAATAAAAATAACTTGGAGCTCATTTCCTGGTGTTTTTATAGTCTTATGTCCGACAATTATACTTTTTTTGCTCAGAAAACTTAGGGGGACAAATAAAACCACCCACAGGCCGTAAATTGGGGAACCCTGACCTCGGTTGTGGCCACTGGCCAGAGAGAGGGGTATACTACAAAGTAGGTTCAATGTGTTTTTGGTTGCTGAGTCAATTCGACCATGCCCATTTCAAGCTTATCTTAAAAAAATAATTTGCTAGATAACCACCGACTGTAGCTGTTTACAACACACGTTACCTTCCTTACATGTAAAAAGAACACCAGCATAGACTAGCATAATGACTGTTGTGAACTTTTTTTATTGACGTCTTTAAGCTAGCCAGCTAGTTAACGTTAGCTCTTGGTTTGTGTAGTCATACTTTTTCATGTGATGACATGCTAGCTAGCATTAGCCCATCAGGGAAGGGATATTTAGTTAACGTTAGCTAGTTAACATTAACTCACCGTTTGTGCAGTCAGACTTGCTAGCTCACATTAGGCCGGCACCATAGCAAGGATAGTTGGTTAAGTAACATGTCACCAAAAAAAAAGTCTGACTACACGAAAGGTGAGCTACTGTTAACTATCTAGCTATCTAAATTTTGCCTGGTGGGCTAGCTAGTTAGCCACCTTGGTTGGCTAGTTAACTACATTAGCTAAAGTTGACTAGCTAGCCCACAAAGGACTTATGGGCTCAATGTTATCCCCATACAAAACACAGAAATGGTTTTGTTCCATGAGTGCATCTGTTGTACATGACTAATCAAATTACCTGTGAAGTCAGTTAGAAATGTCAGCAGGGATGGAAATTAAGCTAGCCTGAGGCAAGTACTTTTCAAAATGGGCTAGTAGACAAGGTGCCAAACTAGCCTGAAACAAGCACACCATCTACTGCATCTTGCCTATGCCGTTTGGCCATCGCTCATCATTTATATGTACATATTCTTATTTATTCCTTTACACTTGTGTGTAAAAGGTAGTTGTTGTGAAATTGTCAGATTACTTGTTAGATATTACTGCATGGTCGGAACTAGAAGCACAAACATTTCGCTACACTCGCACTAACATCTGCTAACCACGTGCATGTGATCAATAAAGTTTGATTTGAAATGACTAGTAGAAAATATGCCCAACTAGCCTGACACAGCAGTGACATGGCTAGTAGAAAATATGCCAAACTAGCCTGACACAGCAGTGACATGGCTAGTAGAAAATATGCCAAACTAGCCTCTGATAGCAGTGACATTTTACATTTGCAAACATCGCATGCCACAGATTTAGGACCTGAATGTTACCTGGGCTGGTAGAATTTGTGGTCTGCTGGCTAGTGCCCAAAATCGTTTTGTTCCATCCCTACATGTCACTCCTTTTCTTTGACCTCACAGCTGAGGGTTTTAACTTTCCTCTTGAGAATTAGAATCACAAGTACAGCCTTATAGCTCATCACAATACTTCACCTCTTCGGGCAAATAGTACCCTAGACTGTCCTGATCATCTAGTTGAGCATTCCAGATAATTCCTCCATTCCAGCAGAAATGTCTCATCCACATAGTAGGATTTTAGATTTGCAGATAGACCAAAGCACAGTCTATTGTATCGTTACTATAGTCAAGTCTGTGGGTTATGGTATTTAAATATCGATGTTAACATTTTAGTAATCAACCTAGCTAGCTAGTAAAAGTAACGTTTTTTTGTCTTTCAGCCGGCCATACCGGAAACCCAGTGACAAAACAAGGGCCTTCAGCTGCCAAATTCCGTTAGAAAAAGGTAGCTCATCCACCATGTCAGAACAGGAAGATCCAAACACATCCACTATGGCAGAAGAGAAAGATCCAGACTCATCTACCATGGCAGACGATGAAGTTCCAGGCCCCCCGGCCACTAAAGAACGTAATAGTGGGAAAGAGAGATGCATAGTGGGAAAGAGAGACGGCCCTGTATTTACCAGAAAAGGAAGCTCATCCACCATGGCAGAAGAGGAAGATCTAGACTCATCCACCATTGTAGAAGAGGAAGATCCAGACATTGTTCTCATGATGTTGCTTGCAAGCAAGATGAAACATCACAGAGGACCACTGTATGAGTCATAAACTCAGCAAAAAAAGGAAAGTCCTCTCACTGTCAACTGTGTTTATTTTCAGCAAACTTAACATGTGTAAATATTTGTATGAACATAACAAGATTCAACAACTGAGACATAAACTGAACAAGTTCCACAGATGTGACTAACAGAAATTGAATAATGTGTCCCTGAACAAAAGTGGGGTCAAAATCAAAAGTAACAGTCAGTATCTGGTGTGGCCACGAGCTGCATTAAGTACTGCAGTGCATCTCCTCCTCATAGACTGCACCAGATTTGCCAGTTCTTGCCGTGATGTGTCATGCTGGAGGGTCATGTCAGGATGAGCCTGCAGGAAGGGTACCACATGAGGGAGGAGGATATCTTCCCTGTAACGCACAGCGTTGGGATTGCCTGCAATGACAACAAGCTCAGCCTGATGATGCTGTAGCACACCTCCCCAGACCATGATGGACCCTCCACCTCCAAATCAATCTCGCTCCAGAGTACAGGCCTCGGTGTAACGGTCATTCCTTCGACAATAAACGCTCACCCCTGGTGAGACAAAACCACGACTTGTCAGTGAAGAGCACTTTTTGCCAGTCCTGTCTGATCCAGCAACGGTGGGTTTGTGCCCATAGGGGACGATGTTGCCGGTGATGTCTGGTGAGAACCTGCCTTACAACAGGCCTACAAGCCCTCAATCCAGCCTCTTTCAGCCTATTGCGGACAGTCTGAGCACTGATGGAGGGATTGTGCGTTGCTGGTGTAACTCGGGCAGTTGTTGTTGCCATCCTGTACCTGTCCCGCAGGTGTGATCTTCAGATGTACCGATCCTGTGCAGGTGTTGTTACACGTGGTCTACCACTGCGAGGACGATCAGCTGTCCACCCTGTCTCCCTGTAGCGCTATCTTAGGCGTCTCACAGTACGGACAGTGCAATTTATTGCCATGGCAACATCTGCAGTCCTCATGCCTCCTTGCGGCATGCCTACGGCACATTCACGCAAATGAGCAGGGACCCTGGGCATCTATCTTTCTTTTGGTGTTTTTTAGAGTCAGTAGAAAGGCCTCTTTAGTGTCCTAAGTATTTGTAACCGTGCCTACCGTCTCTAAGCTGTTAGTGTCTTAACGACCGTTCCACAGGTGCATGTTCGTTAATTGTTTATGGTTCATTGAACAAGCACGGAAAACAGTGTTTAAACCCTTTATAATGAAGATCTGTGAAGTTATTTAGATTTTTCGTCCTGAAAAGGGACGTTTATTTTTTTTGCTGAGTTTAGTACCCATTAATCTAGTGGTCAAGCAGGGAAATGGTTCAAATCATTTTTCCACCATTCATTTATCCCAGGGGAGATTTTAGAAACACTTAAAAGAAGGGCTGTGTTTCGAGTACGCTTACACTGGCATGATGTTTTGATAACCGTGTAAAACTCTCTAGGACAAGGGAACTTTTATCAATATACAGTGCCTTGCGAAAGTATTCGGCCCCCTTGAACTTTGCGACCTTTTGCCACATTTCAGGTTTCAAACATAAAGATATAAAACTGTATTTTTTTTGTGAAGAATCAACAACAAGTGGGACACAATCATGAAGTGGAATGACATTTATTGGATATTTCAAACCTTTTTAACAAATTTAAAACTGAAAAATTGGGCGTGCAAAATATATCTTTATGTTTGAAGCCTGAAATGTGGCAAAAGGTCACAAAGTTCAAGGGGGCCGAATACTTTCGCAAGGCACTGTATTCACCTGTATTTACCCCCCAAAATGAAATGCTAATTAGCTGCTAAAATGTTCAAAAGGAGGCCTTCACAGAGTTCCTACTACTGTATCTGTCTAGATGGGAGGGTGAAGTATGAGAGAGTGGAAGTGTGTATGTGTTTGTATTTATCTTTTGATATACTGGTCAGTATCATAATCCATATTTCATCAATTTACATTTATGATATTTTCATTATTATTCTTAATCTTAACTAGTTGTGTGAATGAGAGTATGTGATGTCATTTTGTTGTATTATCATTGTGTTCTCTTTATGTTCCCTCTATCTCTGATCACAGATTTGCACCTGTGACAGAGGGGAAGTGTATTTTATTTGGGCGCTATGGGGTGGGGCTACAAGTCTACTCAGTTCAGAAGGGAGAGCCCTTCTGTATTGCCATCTGTACTATGATTTGTTTGTTATTTTCAGCCTGAGGGATGTAAGAATATACATTAAATCTCCCTTTACTTTTCGCAAGATACAACATGATCCTGAGTTTCATTCAATACATTCCATTCTGTGACAATGTAGCTATCATAAAGAACTACAAATGCCATGATGATCTGGACAAGACTGCCGAATAGAGGAAAAGTTAAGAAATCCTCTGGATTAACTATCTAATGTTAGCTAAATGTAGTAATGAATAAATTGGCAACATTTCTTTAAATAAACAATTCTGGGAACTGTCTTGTGCAAGTTTTAAATTGACACAATACCTGTTAGCAAATGTGTCAGCTAGAGATGATGTGCAGGAGCCTGCAGGGATTTGTAGTCTCGCATGTTTTTTTTTATTACTTTGATGCTAATTAACATTTTCGAGTTTGAGAGTAAATAGAGGCAAATATATTTATAAAATTCGAGTGAGAGAGATTTGCATGGTTATCAAAACGTCACACCTGGGTAAGCCTACAGTACATAAAACACCCTTATTTTAAGTGTTTCTAAAATCCCCTATGTGAAAAATATATGGTGGGGAAATGATTGGAACCATTTCCCTGCTTGACCTAGGTTTTGTGGGTATTATGACACCTCCAATGTGGGGCTCTATTGCATGAGCAAACCGTGAGTAGAGACAGAAGTAATGTGGTCGAGCGAGCATTGGGCGGGTCCTGTGAGCGCACAGGCCAGTCGAGAGTGAAAATTGTACTTGAGAGCTTGCAAGAATAATTTTGAGTGAGAAGAACATAATTGTCACAAATTTTAAAAAAAAGTCTTAAACAGTACACATAGAACTGTAAGCAAAGAAACGTGTAAAACACTTATTTGAACACATTCAATTGTCCACCAGCAAGTCACTTGTCAATGTCAAGTTTTCGCTCTCAATTTGTTCTCTCTGAAGTCTTGGAACCTTGTGGTTAGGATTTCAGGTGGATGGGGGGCTTAAAGGCGGATGCTTGTATAAAAACCTTAGATTGGTCACTTTCACTGGAGTGATGGACCAACTAAACACATTCATGCCATTGCCCAGTCCAGTGTTGTGATTGGCTATTACGAGCCTTCTGTTTGTGATGCATTGCAGAGTTACTGTTTAGCAAGCTAGCCGGCTTGAGTAAGATAGCGCCAAACGACTTGGGAAACCCAGCAGCTTAATAACCAAATCATTTGGGAAATTTGAATAGGTATACTATACCTTGAGTTGAGAGGAATCTACTTGCTAAAGTTAGCTAGGTCATTAGTTGTTAGCCAGGAACGTTTCTCTGTAAAACGAAAAGCAGACAGTCAGCTTTAGCAAACACCAAAAAGAGTCCAATAACTGCAGGCAGGAACCAATATTTAGGGTATTAAGCACAAGGACGGACGCACGCACACACACACAGGGAATTTTTATTATGTGACGACATGAAAGAAAGAACCTGCTACAGTTCATACAGTACATATCCAGTGCAAAAATAATATAATGTAAACTGACATGATAAACCAGCTAAACTCAGGTTAATATGTCAAAATCAGCTTTCTTCACCAAATACATTTGCATGTACAGGAATTTGACTCTGTAAAATGGTGCTGTCACAAACAGAATTTACAGACAATTAGCACAAACAAAAAACGTATGCAGAATTTCCACAGATCCACATACACTGTACACTAAGCTACATTATAAATCACAAAGGAAGTCTCATCAGATCAGATATTATCAGCAAGCCAGAGCAAAGATAAATTGAATGATACATTTATCACTTAATTTAAGCTTCCACCGAAAAACAATGACATGAGCTCTGTCCCAATTAATCTCTGTTCAGCTCCTCGCTTCCGCTCTACTTGCATCCTTCTCAAAACCCATTGGACTAGGTCTGAGGCAAGGAACCTTGGGTTGTCTCATCCTATGGAGTTTTAGTAGGTGCTATGGTCAGTCCTGCATCCTTAGCTCTGTCTATGAATTTGAGTGGTTCAATTTCTCCAGCCCCATCCCTCAGGTTTTTACCGAAACAGGGGCGGGGAGTGTACTTTGTTGTTTCAACTCCTGATTGCCACTTTAAGAAACACATAAATGAGCATGCACGTATGTTTAATCATACATGACTTAAGAGTTCAGTGCCATACCTTTAGCTCCCATGTGTGCCAGAGCTGACACACTAAAGATGAAGTTGCATCAGATGTCTTGACCACCCTCAGGTGTCCCAGGAACTGTTTGTGGCCACGTCACCTCCCTCAGAAGAGAAGATCTTCTTAAAAAAAGAGTCAAAGTCTCAACTTAAAATTGTTGTACAATCCATATACATTGGTAAAAAGGTAAACAAAAGTAGGGCACTAGAGTTTGTGGAAGGTGGAGGAATACATACTGTATGTGCTAAGTTGTGTAAGTCATAAAATGAGTTGGTGACTCACTGGTCCAAATTTGGCTTCCTCTGTCTCATTGGTGTAGTGGTCCATGGCGTTGGAGTAGAAGCCTGACTCCACCTAGTCAAACATGTTCTCTCTACACACACTGACCAGTCTCCTGAGAACAACTGCAGTGCGAGAAATGTCAGAGTTCACTTGGAGTTTAAATGTTTTAATATCTTAATGTTGCATTCAAAGTAACAGTCCATTTAAAGATTGCTGTGGTTGTATCAAAAGAGGCAACTAAGGACAATTTAGCCAAATGAGTGATAACACAAGATGTGGGACTGAGCCGAACTGTAGGGCAATTCCACATTAACAGAGTGATGCTGACAGATTTTTCACTTTAAAAAGTGTATGTCAAACACAAACCAATGATTTTAAAGTGAAACAAACCCGCAAAACACCAGTCTCAATGTCAACAGTGAAGAGGCGACTACGGGATGCTGGCATTCTAGGCAGAATTCCTCTGTCCAGTGTCTGTGTTCTTCTATTGGCCAGTCTGAGATTTGGCTTTTCTTTGCAACTCTGCCTAGAAGGCCAGCATACCGGAGTCGCCTCTTCACTGTTGACGTTGAGACTGGTGTTTTGCGGGTACTATTTAATGAAGCTGCCAGTTGAGGACTTGTGAGGCATCTGTTTCTCAAACTAGACACTAATGCACTTGTCCTCTTGCTCAGTTGTGCACTGGGGCCTCCCACTCCTCTTTCTATCCTGGTTGGAGACAGTTTGCGCTGTTCTGTGAAGGGGTAGTACACAGCGTTGTATGAGATCTTCAGTTTCTTGGCAATTTATCACATGGAAGAGCCTTAATTTCACAGAACAAGAATAGACTGTCAAGTTTCAGAAGAAAGTTATTTGTTTCTGGCCATTTTGAGCCTGTAATCAAACCAACAAATGCTGATGCTCCAGATACTCAACTAGTCTAAAGAAGGCCAGTTTTATTGCTTCTTTAATCAGAACATCAGATTTCAACTGTGCTAACATAATTGCAAAAGGGTTTTCTAATGATCAATTAGCATTTAAAATGATAAACTTGGATGAGCTAGCACAATGTGCCATTGGAACACAGGAGTGATGGTTGCTGGTAATGGGCCTCTGTAAGTCTATGTAATTTTTTTAATGTTTTTTTTTAAATCAGCCGTTTCCAGCTACAATAGTCATTTACAACATTAACAATGTCTACACTGTATTTCTGACCAGTTTTATGTTATTTTAATGGACAACATTTTTTGCTTTTCTATCAAAAACAAGGACATTTCTAAGTGACCCCAAACTTTTGAATGGTAGTGTGTGCACATTATATACACTGCTCAAAAAAATAAAGGGAACACTAAAATAACACATCCTAGATCTGAATTAATGAAATATTCTTATTAAATACTTTTTTCTTTATATAGTTGAATGTGCTGACAACAAAATCACACAAAAATTATCAATGGAAATCAAATTTATCAACCCATGGAGGTCTGGATTTGGAGTCACACTCAAAATTAAAGTGGAAAGCCACACTACATGCTGATCCAACTCTGATGTAATATCCTTAAAACAAGTCAAAATTAGGCTCAGTAGTGTGTGGCCTCCACGTGTCTGTATGACCTCCCTACAACGCCTGGGCATGCTCCTGATGAGGTGGCGGATGGTCTCCTGAGGGATCTCCTCCCAGACCTGGACTAAAGCATCCGCCAACTCCTGGACAGTCTGTGGACGTTGGTTGGCGTTGGTCGATGGAGCGAGACATGATGTCCCAGATGTGCTCAATTGGATTCAAGTCTGGAGAATGGGCATAGTCCATAGCATCAATGCCTTCCTCTTGCAGGAACTGCTGACACACTCCAGCCACATGAGGTCTAGCATTGTCTTGCATTAGGAGGAACCCAGGGCCAACCGCACCAGCATATGGTCTCACAAGGGGTCTGAGGATCTCATCTCGGTACCTAATGGCAGTCAGGCTACCTCTGGCGAGCATATGGAGTGCTGTGCGGCCCCCCCAAAGAAATGCCACCCCACACCAAGACTGACCCACCGCCAAACCGGTCATGTTGGAGGATGTTGCAGGCAGCAGAACATTCTCCACGGCGTCTCCAGACTCTTTCATGTCTGTCACATGTGCTCAGTGTGAACCTGCTTTCATCTGTGAAGAGCACAGGGCGCCAGTGGCGAATTTGCAAATCTTGGTGTTCTCTGGCAAATGCCAAACGTCCTGCACGGTGTTGGGCTGTAAGCACAACCCCCACCTGTGGACGTCGGGCCCTCATTACCACCCTCATGGAGTCTGTTTCTGACCGTTTGAGCAGACACATGCACATTTGTGGCCTGCTGGAGGTCATTTTGCAGGGCTCTGGCAGTGCTCCTCCTTCCACAAAGGCGGAGGTAGCGGTCCTGCTGCTGGGTTGTTGCCCTCCTACGGCCTCCTCCACGTCTCTCGCATTGATGTCCCATCCTGGATGAGCTGCACTACCTGAGCCACTTGTGTGGGTTGTAGACTCCGTCTCATGCTACCACTAGAGTGAAAGCACTGCCAGCATTCAAAAGTGACCAAAACATCAGCCAGGAAGCATAGGAACTGAGAAGTGGTCTGTGGTCACCACCTGCAGAACCACTCCTTTATTGGGGGTGTCTTGCTAATTGCCTATAATTTCCACCTGTTGTCTATTCCATTTGCACAACAGCATGTGAAATTTATTGTCAATCAGTGTTGATTCCTAAGTGGACAGTTTGATTTCACAGAAGTGTGATTGACTTGGAGTTACATTGTGTTGTTTAAGTGTTCCCTTTATTTTTTTGAGCAGTGTATATATATAAAAAATACTTCACTCATATGAGGAGTGGATAAGCCTGTCTACTTCTTGAGTAACTCCTTGTCAATGAGACTCAGAGGGTTTGGAAGGAGGCCCTGGACCAATGGGAGGTCAAGGGTGAGAGCTTAGTGAGAGTGAAGTCGCAGACATTAATTGGTTGAAGGATAGTCTTTGCAGCTTTGAAAGCCATTGAGTTTTACGCCTCCATTTGTGTGTGAATGGAAGGCACCAGTATAGTCCTCAATAATCAACAATGTAAATGTTAACTCTCTTGCTCTCTCTTTCAATTGCATTCAGTACCTCTATCATCTCTCTACAGGTGCTATGGAGAGAATATTCCAAGGACCTTTCGGAGCAGAGAAGTACAGTAAGCTCCACTGGTGGTAATATACTTTATGCACTATGTAACCTCTTTCACTATGGCAGTCTGTGTGATGACATATAGCATATTATACAGAGCTACTGGTTGGATTTGATTTACTGTACTCACTTAAACTAATTTCCTCCCTCTAAAAGTCTCCCAGACAAACTAATATGTGTCCATTCCCCTATCCCTAAGTGAGTCTGCTGGACCATGGAACTCTAGAGCAGCACAAAAAAATAAAGTTTGTATAAACTACTCATCTTCATTTTTTTTATGTTACAAAAACAATACATTTTTTCATAGCCTGTTATTCACATTTTTACTACCTACTATGGTAACTTAAACATCAAACAACATGCAGACTTTCTCCATCAAGATAACACTTGATGCTTTTGCAGTGGCTAACGGGGATCCTAATAAATACCAAAGCATTAGCTACTCTTCCTGGGGTCCACATGAAACATGACATAATACAGAACGTTATTAGTCAAGGACTGAAATACATACATTTTAAAATGTCACACATAGCATACATACACACAATATCTAGGTCTAATACATAGTACAGTGCAAATTACAATACAAGATATATAAAATGGCAGTGTATCTTCAGTCCCCTTTGTGCAGTAAGGTGTTCTTTTATCAGTTTTTTAAAACTGGATTTATTATTAGCTTGGGTTACCTGGGGTGGCAGAGAGAACCATGTAGTCATGGCTCTATTTAATACTGTGCGTTTCCCAGCCTCTGTTCTGGACCTGGGGACTGTGAATAGACCTCTGGTTGTCTTGTGTTGTACCGATGAGTGTCCAAACTGTGTGCCAACTGCTTGAAGGTACCGAACTGTCTGTTCAACACATCAATCCCTCGCACAAAGACCAATAGTAATGCAGACATTTGTGAAAACAATAATGGCCCTAGCCGGCTGCCCTGCGGAACACCACACTCAGCTGAATTTGCATGAGAGGCGCGTCCATTAACAAAATCCCCTCTGTTCTATTACATAGGTAACTCTCAATCCATAATAAGGCAGAGGACGCAACATAAAACCTAAATCTTTTCAGCAATAGGTTATGATTAATGACATCAAACGCTGCACTGAAGTCTAACAAAACAGCTCCCACAATCTTCTTACTCAATTTCTTTGCTCTCAGCTTATGACTCCAAAAGGTCAATAGAAGTCTCATGTCCAGGTTGAATACATTTTTATCAACGTATATGTCCCGGACAAGACTGAAGCATGACAAATACGCTGTGTTTACTTTGGCAGTTTGAAGTGACTCAAATCCTATTTATTTGTATAACCGATTTGAATCTGTTTTTCCTGCAGTCTGAACAGCCAAAAAGCACATGGAATCTGATATTTCAAGACACATTTCAAACCACCTTAGTAGGTGACTTGTCTGAACAGTCAAATCTGATTTATTTGCCCTCAAGTGGTTTTTAGACTATTATTTGGCATATCGTGTTGCTTGCAAGCTAAACTCTGTTGACAGTTTGACAAGAACATGTGGTAGCTAACTAGCTTGTTAATTGTTTACAAACAAATTAGTGAATGTGTTAGAAAGCTAAACAGCTACCTAGCTAGCTAGATTACTATTTTGGCTAGACAAATTATCACCAAAGCCGTGTTAGCATTTACTGCACATGTTGCTGAACAATCCAACCATTTTGTTAGTGTCATTGATAGAAATGGGCATTTCACAAAGAATATCCAGTTCATAAGCATTGACTAATACCTCATTGTCTGGCAGTATTCTGCTTTCTGGTGATCTTACTCCCTCTCCACCTGAAATGCAATAACAACAAAAACATGAATAACAATAAGCCTAGTCAGTCAGTAATTTGGCTAACTAGGCTAATTAAACACACAAGCCTAGTCAGTCAAATTACACCAAAACAATACAGCCTATTTGCAGGAGGGACACATTTCTTGCCAACTTTCAGTTACCAATTAATCAATAAACAGGCAGTAGAACGAAGTAGTTTGACAAAATGTGTTCAAAAGTCATTAACAAGTCTTTATAATATAGCTTGCAAACATATTGTTTTATTTTCTAGAAACCTAACATTATTAGCTACAGTGATGGTGGGAGATTTTACCCTAGGAGTTTCAATTTAGCTAACTACATGTTGACAGTTAGCTAATGGCATGTATATCAACTTTATCAATCAGATGGGTAACTAGCAAATATATTTGTTTTCCCCTCAAATCTGAAGCTGTCTGATAAAGCGAACGTCAAGCTAGGATGTATGTCGGAAGCCAGCTAGCTAAAGTTAACTTAGCTGCTGTCAATGGAGTTTGTCTGAAATGTACCATTTTATATTTCACATGATTAACAAACTACTGTCATGCATTTCACAAGAAAATTAAATAATCAGTGTACACCCATCTAGTACTGGGTTGGACCCCCCTTCACCTACAGAACAGCCTAAATTCTTTGGGCATCGAAATGTTGCTCAATTGGTATCAAGGGACTTAACATGTGCCAGGAAAACATTCCCCACACCATTACACCACCAGACTGTACTGTTGACACCAGGCAGGATTGGGCCATGGACTCATGCTGCTTACTCCAAATCCTGACTACCATCAGCAGGACGCAAAATGAACCGGGATTCACTGGACCAGGCCATGTTTTTCCACTCCTCAATTGTCCAGTATTGGTGATCGCGCGCCCACTGGAGCAGCTTCTTCTTGTTTTTAGCATACAGGAGTGATTGTATGCTGCAATAGCCCATCCGTGACAAAGACCGACGAGTTGTGTGTTCCGAGTTGCTGTTCTGCACACCACTGTTGTACTGTGCTGTTATTTGCCTGCTGGTGGCCCGTCTGTTAGCTTGCATGATTCTTGCCCTTCTCGCTCGACTTCTCTCATCGATGAGCTGTTTTCGCCCCCTGGACTGCCGCGATCACACCATTATCGGTAAACCCTAGACACTGTTGTGCGTTTCTAATATACTGCAACCGCCTGGCACCTGACGATCATACCACACTCAGTCACTTAAGTCACTCGGTTTTCCCATTCTAATGTTCAATCGAACAGTAACTGAATGCCTAGATGCCCGTCTGCCTGCTTTATATAGCAAGCCCTGGCCTCATGACTCACTGTCTGTAGGAGCCAACCATTTTTGTGAACGGGGTGGTGTGCTTAATAAACTGACCACTGAGTGTATATTGTACTTATGAAAATCTACAATATGCACTTTAAGGGCTAGAACACACTCAGGTTGTAGAACTGTATTGCCACCACCCAGTATACTGGGGGGGGGGTGGGGGGGGGGATCTGGTATAGTTTGAAAGCCTTTTTTCCCCTTTTATATTGTCTCTACTTTTTTTTGCCTCAGAGTGCATGCACAAATTTCATGCAGAGCTGCTGGAAAATGTGTGGCGAGACCGCGTTTGTCTGGGTACCTTTCCACACCACTTTTAAAGCAGCGGTACCAAACACGTTTAACAGACATATTCATTAGCTACCCACTGGGCACAGAAATGTATTCCAACATCTATTCCACGTTGGTTCAACAATTTCACAGTTTAATGTTAGTTAAATGTCTGTGATTGGAGAAACGTGAGGATGGTTCAACAATAATAGTTACTCCACAATACTAACCTAAATAGAATTAAACAAAGAAAGTCTGTACAGAATAAAAAATATTCCAAAACATGCATCCTTTTTGCAACAAGACACTTAAGTAATACCGCAAAAAAATGTGGCAAAGAAATCACCTTGATGTCCTGAATAAAAAGAGTTACGTTTGGGGCAAATCCAACACCTCACTGAGTACCATTCATATTTTCAAGCATGGTGGTGGTTGCATCATGTTATGGGTATGCTTGTCACCAGCAAGGACTAGGGAGTTTTTTGGAATAAAAAGGGAACCAACTTCTGGTGGGCCAGATGGTGACCAGGACAGCACCAATGTTAGTGGTTTTATGACTCACACATAAAAAAAAACAAAGGTACCAAGTATACTGTGTTTTTTTAATTTCACCTTTATTTAACCAGGTAGGCAAGTTGAGAACAAGTTCATTTACAATTGCGACCTGGCCAAGATATAGCAAAATAGTTTGACATACACAGAGTTACACATGGAGTAAAACAGTCAATAATACAGTAGAAAAATAAGTCTATATACAATTTGAGCAAGTGAGGTGAGGTAAATGCAAAAAAGGCCATGGTGGCGAAGTAAATACAATATAGCAAGTAAAACACTGGAATGGTTGATTTGCAGTGGAAGAATGTGCAAAGTAGAGATATAAATAATGGGGTGCAAAGGAGCAAAATAAATACAGTAGGGAAAGAGGTAGTTGTTTGGGCTAAATTATAGATGGGCTATGTACAAGTGCAGTAATCTGTGAGCTGCTCTGACAGCTACTCCTTAAAGCTAGTGAGGGAGATAAGTGTTTCCAGTTTGAGATTTTTGTAGTTCATTCCAGTCATTGGCAGCAGAGAACTGGAAGGAGAGGCGGCCAAAGGAAGAATTGGTTTTGGGGGTGACCAGAGAGATATACCTGCTGGAGCGCGTGCTACAGGTGCGTGCCGCTATGGTGACCAGTGAGCGGAGATAAGGGAGGACTTTACCTAGCAGGGTCTTGTAGATGACCTGGAGCAAGTGGGTTTGGCAATGAGTATGAAGCGAGGGCCAGCCAACGAGAGCGTACAGGTCGCAGTGGTGGGTAGTATATGGGGATTTGGTGACAAAACGGATGGCACTGTGATAAACTGCATCCAATTTGTTGAGTAGGGTATTCGTCTGCGTAGAGGTGGATCAGAGACTCACCAGCAGCAAGAGCAACATCATTGATGTATACAGAGAAGAGTCGGTCCAAGAATAGAACCCTGTGGCACTCCCATAGAGACTGCCAGAGGCCAGGACAACAGACCCTCCGATTTGACACACTGAACTACACACTGAAGTAGTTGGTGTTGGTGAACCAGGCGAGGCAATCATGAGAGAAACCAAGGCTGTCGAGTCATGCTGATAAGGATGTGGTAATTGACAGAGTCAAAAGCCTTGGCCAGGTCAATGAATACAGCTGCACAGTATTGTTTCTTATCGATGGCGGTTAAGATATTATTTAGCACCTTGAGCGTGGTTGAGGTGCACCCATGACCAGCTCTGAAACCAGATTGCATAGCGGAGAAGGTATGGTGGGATTCAAAATGGTCGGTAATCTGTTGACTTGGCTTTCAAAGAACTTAGAAAGGCAGGGTAGACATAGGTCTGCAGCAGTTTGGGTCAAGAGTGTGTGTCCCCCCCCCCCCCTTTGAAGAGGGGGATGTGTTAGGCACGCCTCTATGAAGAGGGAACGCAACACCCTGCTACAACTCAACTCTCCGTGAAGTGAAAGAGGTATGGACTGTAGGTGTGAGTAAGGATTACAAAAGGAATTTACCGTTTACTAGGAATTTATTCCTTCACACGGTAATATGGGGAAAAGGGGCTGGACAGAACCAAAGCAAATATTCAAAGCCCCCTCTCCTACCTTACCTGCCTACCCACCCACTACTTACCTAATTTAGCACCACCTGGTGCACTAACCAAAAATACAGGGGGTGGTCCTCCCAGGTCTTACCTAGTGTGCCTAGACAGTGAATATACTACGGGTATATGTATGCCCGTTGGCATCTTGTCTAAGAACTCCCTAGGTGCCTTCCCCTTTCCCCCCTGGGAACAACTGAAACAATCCACTTCACAAGAAAACTGAGCAAAAACGAACTCAGGCCATTAAAGAAGCTCTGACAAAGCAACAAACTCAGAACATACCAAAGCTGCTACCAACAACAACATAGTACATACCATCGACCAACATGCTATACCCCTCAGCCATCAACCTCTCTCAGCAATGATCTATATCACAATCAATCTCTCCCCTGAACAACAGAACACTGGCTTTTATAGCTTCAGAAGGCATTGGAAATTGGAAACAACTGCATCCTGACGAGGTGGAGGGGTCAGCTCTCCAATTAATCATGGAGTCGACCAATCAGCTGCTGGGGGATTTCAGGAAGCCATCTCCTGAAACACACTCAAATACACAATCTACAACACAGAAACTGGGGAACGTAACAGATGACCGCAGCTGCTTTCCAATCTTTGGGAATCTCAGATGACACGAAATAAAGGTTGAACAGGCTAGTAATAGGGGTGGCAACAATTTCGGCAGATCATTTTTTAGAAAGAAAGGGTCCAGATTGTCTAGCCCGGCTGATTTGTAGGGGTCCAGATTTTGCAGCTCTTTTAGAACATCAGATGACAGGATTTGGGAGAAGGAGAAATGGGAAAGGCTTGGGCGAGTTGCTGTGGGGGGTACAGTGCTGTTGACCGGGGTAGGGGTAGCCAGGTGGAAAGCATGACCAGCCGTAGAAAAATGCTTACTGAAATTCTCAGTTATAGTGAATTTATCGGTGGTGACAGTGTTTCCTATCTTCAGTGCAGTGGGCAGCTGGGAGGAGGTGTTATTATTCTCCATGGACTTTACAGTGTCCCATAACTTTTTTGAGTTTGTGTTGCAGGAAGCACATTTCTGCTTGAAAAATCTAGCCTTGGCTTTTCTAACTGCCTGTGCATATTGGTTTCTAGTTCCCTGAGAAGTTGCATATCACGGGGGCTGTTCGATGCTAATGCAGAACGCCATAGGCTGTTTTTGTGTTGGTTAAGGGCAGTCAAGTCTGGAGAGAACCAAATATCTGTTCCTGGTTCTAAATTTATTGAATGGGGCATGCTTATTTAAGATGGTGAGGAAGGCATTTAAAAAAAACAACTTTGAAGGAAGAAACGTTATTTTATTACATGCCCACATGTAAGAAAAAGTATTTTGACTGCAGTTTATCTCACATTTCCATATACAGTGCCTTGCGAAAGTATTCGGCCCCCTTGAACTTTGCGACCTTTTGCCACATTTCAGGCTTCAAACATAAAGATATAAAACTGTATTTTTTTGTGAAGAATCAACAACAAGTGGGACACAATCATGAAGTGGAACGACATTTATTGGATATTTCAAACTTGCTGATGATGCTCTCTGCGCTTTTAACAGACCTCTGAGACTATCACAGTGCAGGTGCATTTATGCGGAGACTTGATTACACACAGGTGGATTGTATTTATCATCATTAGTCATTTAGGTCAACATTGGATCATTCAGAGATCCTCACTGAACTTCTGGAGAGAGTTTGCTGCACTGAAAGTAAAGGGGCTGAATAATTTTGCACGCCCAATTTTTCCGTTTTTGATTTGTTAAAAAAGTTTGAAATATCCAATAAATGTCGTTCCACTTCATGATTGTGTCCCACTTGTTGTTGATTCTTCACAAAAAAATACAGTTTTATATCTTTATGTTTGAAGCCTGAAATGTGACAAAAGGTCGCAAAGTTCAAGGGGGCCGAATACTTTCGCAAGGCACTGTATGTGCTTTGGAATGCATGATGGACAAGGGCTGCATATTTTGATGGTCCTGCAGCTTTGGATACCTTTGGCCTACCTTCTGGACATAGGAGAAATACTTGCATGACACAACTGAACACAGGAATGTGATGTTCTCATCAAATATGGCGACAAGATTTTGTTGGAGGAAAAGTGGGTGAGCGTAGATCTCCCTCCTGTTCAATGGACCCCCCCCCCTTTCCAGATGCCTATAAAGATCCCCCAGACCCCCCAAGCAACCCCAACCAATTAACCCTAACCAGCACTCTGGCATTTCCATAGGGCCCCCCTCTTCCACGCCCCTCAGACTACCCTACACACCCAAACTCCTCAGAACCCTGTCAGCCCACACCCCACCTTGCCGCCTCCAAGCGACCCCAACCATCATTCCAATTCCAATTTTATTTGAAATTCCAATTCAATTCTTGAATTCAACAATCTTCAAGTTATGGAATTGGATCTGAATTGGAATTAGACGGTTTGGACTTTGGAATTGGAATGTAATCATTTCATCTTTAGAATAAAATATACATTTTGTATTTTTACATTTCCCAGTTAAAGAAATTAATGCACATAGTATCTAACATTGACTGCAGGATATGTTAAAAAATAACATTCAATATATCCTGTATAGCTAGGCTTTCTGAACAGTAACACGATCAGCCTGAGGGAATTTACTTTGAATTTGGGAATTGATGGGGATAATGTTGTTTTGGGAATTGATTTCTTGGAATTTACCTAACATTGGACATGAGAGGAATTGAAGTATATGAATTCAAAGACTGACCTGAAATTTGAATTGAATTAAATGGAATTTACAGGGCAGTGGAACCAGAACGATATGTGACCACTTAGTTACAGCAACACTGTTCTACCAAGGACACCCAAACCAGAGTGGCCATTGCAAAGCCCAATGAACTTGATCCTTGCTGTAGCCCTGCTTGGGATATTTAGCCTATATTGGCTATTGGTATGTCAGGGTTGGCAGTTGGAAATGTGAATTGGGCCAAGTTGGAAGTAATTATGTATTTAGGCTACAGTTTATAGAGATACAGTACACCTCTCTGTTTTCTTTTATTCTGTAATATGGTATATTGTAACCATGTGGTTAAGCTAATCAAATCAAAGTTTATTTATGATAAACAGATAGAGTTCAGTGAGTCAAATCGGAGGGCCTGTTGTCCGGACATCTGGCAGTCTCTATGGGGGTGCCACAGGGTTCAATTCTCGGGTTGACTCTTTTCTCTGTATATATCAATGATGTCGCTTTTGCTGCGGGTGATTCTTTGATCCACCTCTATGCAGATGACACCATTCTGTATACATCTGGCCCTTCTTTGGACACTGTGTAACAAACCTCCAAACAAGCTTCAATGCCATACAACACTCCTTCCGTGGCCTCCAACTGCTCTTAAACGCTAGTAAAATGAAATGCATGCTCTTCAACCGATCGCTGCCTGCACCCACCCGCACGACTAGCATCACTACTCTGGACGGTTCCGACTTAGAATATGTGGACAACTATAAATACCTAGGTGTCGGCTAGACTGTAAACTCTCCTTCCAGACTGACATTAAGCATCTCCAATCCAAAGTTAAATCTAGAATTGGCTTCCTATTTCGCAACAAAGCATCCTTCACTCATGCTGCCAAACTTACCCTCGTAAAACTGAATACCCTACCTATCCTTGACTTCGGTGATGTCATTTACAAATTAGCTTCCAACACTCAACAAATTGGATGCAGTCTATCACAGTGCCATCTGTTTTGTCACCAAAGCCCCATATACTACCCACCACTGCGACCTGTATGCTCTCATTGGCTGGTCCTCGCTACATATTCGTCGCCAAGCCCACTGGCTCCAGGTCATTAATAAGTCTTATAGCTCCGGACCATCATTCTATCTCCACTCCACAGCATCTCCACCCCCACTTGTCTCCAATTCCACATCCCAACCCTCAGCTTCCCTCAGCCCATCCCATCGATCTCTGCTGGCCACCCTCTTCGGGTTTCTACGCAACACATATCTTTCAACTATGCTGTGATGTTTAACATACAATTTCATTCTAATCGGATAGAATCCACAGATTGCGAGTTGAAGATAAATACTTTTACTACGAGTATTAGTATATTAGTAATTGACTGACCTGGTCTCTCCAGATCTCCTAACAGTACTATTATCTAAGCATTTTTAGCCATTCCTGAACCTGAGACCAGAAACAGGCTACCTGAGGGCAATACCAAAATAAATGGTCTATTGATTCTGTATCCTCACAACAAAATCTGCAGAGCTTCGATGATTTTATGCCCCAAATATTCAACATTTTGTTGGTGGCAAGAATTCTATATAATAATTTTAGCTGAAAAGCAAGAAGTCTTGAATCTTGCATTATATAATCTTGTTTTATATATCAACTCATACACCCCCCTGTACCATGGAATCGGTACATCAAAAATCTCTTCCCAACTATTTTGCAATCTGTATGGCACAGTTGTCATCATCCTGGTCCTCAAAGGAAACTGGTATACTTTCCTATTTATGCTATTTTTTATTCTTCCACCAGTTTTGATCCTTTATATTGCGCAGACAGACCAGTTCCCTACCTCCTCCCACTGCCTCCTCCATTTTTGGGGTAATGCTGTAATCAATTGGTTGTGCTCTTGGATTGAGCAGACCTTCCTGTACAATTCTGATACCTCCACGAAGGACATCATTTTACCATTCCAATTTACAATATAATTTAAGAACAAAATACCCTTTTCAAACATCTTTCCCATACATACAGGTACTGTATTTCATCAACCAGCACATTTGAGTTCAGCCGTAATATTTGTTCTATCTTTCAGGGGGATGAAATTGAAATTGTAGACAGCTCTGCAATGCTTGTTTTAAAAAGAGAGATACTTTGAAAAAAATATAATTATCAATTAATCGAAAATGAGACATGGCAATCTGCACAAAGGCAAAAAGGCAGTGGTGTTTGTTTACCTGCACTCTGTGGTTTGAGATTTAATGAGCTAGTGTAGTTTAGTGGTCTCCTGTCACATGAATCGCAATGCCAATATTTCATTTCAAACTAATGGTATGGTGGATGACACATGAGTGCTGCAACACTGAAGAGCCTCCGTTAGAGAATGTAGTATTGACTTCTGCACCAGAAATAGTTATTTTCGGTCTCCAAGAGTGCTGCCTGTCGAGGGTTCACTGCTTCCAAGTTAGGGTGAAATGATACATCTGATAGCACTTAGAAGAAATCATCCCCAACAACCGTGGCAGTTCTCACAAATACCATAAAAAATATGCAACAGAGTGCTTTCAGCTTTCATACAATGTTCTCTCTCTCTCTCTCTCTCTCTCTCTCTCTCTCTCTCAATAAATCACACAAAGTGGTTTACTTCATATAGAGCACTGAGTGGTATTAGTTTTGTTCTGTGGCCTTTGATGAATTTTGGGAGCCAGATACAGAAAAGGAAATAGATTCTGACACTTGCAGTATGGGTGAAAGCCAGCTCATTACTTCTGCTTTTGTGATGAACAATGGGCTGTCATTCCCTCATCAGTACCAATCCTAATGTCATGCTCTCTTCAGACAGTCAGCCTATACGTTTGCCAGTGGCAGAGCTGTATCTGCATCAATAATGGCATTTTGCAATACAATAATTGTTGATTGTTAAAGACCCACTGCAGCAATTAAAATTTAAAAAATCCTGTTGAAAAACAATATCCCACGTACAAATACAATAATATACACACAATTAAGGGTAAAAAAAGTGTGTTTTTTAAACACAAATGCAAACTTCAAGGAGTAGGTCATTCAAGGAGTTGGTCTGATGGTGCCCTCTGATGTCATCGGCCTCCTCCATTGCTTGCGGGATCAATAGAGGAGCAATAGATTTGGGCATGAGGTAGATGGGGCGTGCCCACAAACTTGGATGAGGGTGTTGTTTACTTCAATCAAACAACACAGAGTCATCTCATAACTTCTGTAGGCAAGATTTTTTTGTTTGTTATTCACTAACATTTGACATCATGTGCCTGGCTTTGTTAATTACAAACAAGCACAAAAAGGAGTTATCTTTTTCCATCCTACCTACCAGAGATGTACCCCTATGCTGTCATTGGCTTGTCGCTATCAAGAATGATGCTTACGGTGACCAAAGATTATCAGAGGGATTATCGGGTTGAACTGTTGGGGAATCCATTAATGTTTTCCTTCACAACAAAATGGAAGATTCCCAATAATAATGGTGCCGGGATGGCTTCCATTTTATGGGCTCCTAACCAACTGTGCTATTTTGTGTGGTTTTTTTTCTCATTGTTTGTAACTTATATACTGTTGCTGCTAACGTCTCTTATAACCGAAAAGAGCTTCTGGATATCAGAACATCGATTACTCACCTCGAACTGGATGAAGATATACTGCTTCTCCGAGACCAGGCCCAAATCACAGTCATTCGCATGAAGAAAAGACTGAAATATAGGGGACGGAGATTGGGGTGCCTTGTGAGAATTAGTTGGCGAATGGGTAACCCGCCTCTACCATCCGTTCTATTGGCCAACGTGCAATCACTGAAGAATAAACTTGATGATCTCAGTTCGAGACTATCCCACCAACGAGACATTAAAATCTGTAATATCTTATGGCTGTGCCAGTGTGGCTGAACGACTACACAGATAATATAGGGTTGCCTGGGTTTTGGTGCATCGGCAGGACAGAACAGTTACATCTGGTATGACGAGGGGTAGGGGTGTGTGTTTATTTGTCAATAACAGCTGGTGCGCAACGTTTAATATTAAGGAAGTCTCGAGGTATTGCTCGCCTAAGGTAGAGTACCTGATGATGAGCTGTAGACCACCCTATCTACCAAGAGAGTTTTCTTCTGTATGTATCTTAGCCGTCTACTTGCTGGCACTAAGACCACACTCAACGAGCTGTATAAAGCAATAAGCAAACAAGAAAATGCTCATCCAGAATCAGAGCAAACTTAAATCTGTTTAACCAAAATTCTACCAGCATGTGATATGTGCATCCAGAGGGGGAAAAAAAACTCTAGACCACCTTTACTCCACGCACAGAGACACATACAAATCTCTCCCCCGCCCTCCATTTGGCAAATCTGACCATAATTATATCCTCCAGATTCCTGCTTACAAGCTAAAACTAAAGCAGGAAGTATCAGTGACTCGCTCAACACAGAAGTGGACAGATGATGCGGATGCTACGCTACAGGACTGTTTTGCTAGCACAGAGTGGAATATGTTATGGGATTCTTCCAAGGGCATTGAGGAGTATACCACATCAGTCACCGGCTTCATCAATAAGTGCATCGAAATGTCCCCCCCACAGCGACCGTACGTACGTTTCCCAACCAGAAGCCATGGATTATAGGCAACATTCTCACTGAGCTAAAGGCTAGAGCTAGCGCTTTCAAGGAGCGGGACAATAATCGGGACGCTTATAAGAAATTGAGCTATGCCCTCAGACAAACCATTAAACAGGCAAAGCGTCAATACAGAGTCAATACAGATCTAAGATTGAATCCTACTACACTGGCTCTGACGCTAGTCGGATGTGGCTGGGCATGCAAAGGGAAACCCAGCTGTGAGCTGCCCAGTGACCCGAGCTTACCAGGCGAGCTAAATGTCTTTTATGCTCGCCTTGAGGCAAACAACTCTGAAGCGTGCATGCGAGCAACAGCTGTTCCGTACGACTGTGTGATCATGCTCTCCTTAACCAATGTGAGCAAGACCTTTAAACAGGTCAACATTCACAAGGCCTCAGGGCTAGACGGATTACCAGGATGTGTACTCAGAGCATGCACAGACCAACTGGCAAATGTCTTCACAGACATTTTTAATCTCACCTTGACCGAGTCTGTAATACATACAGTGGGGCAAAAAAGTATTTAGTCAGTCACGAATTGTGCAAGTTCTCCCACTTAAAAAGATGAAAGAGGCCTGTAATTTTCATCATAGGTACACTTCAACTATGACAGACAAAATGAGAAAAAGAATCCAGAAAATCACATTGTAGGATTTTTTATTAATTTATTTGCAAATTTTGGTGGAAAATAAGTATTTGGTCAATAATAATTGTTTTTCTAATTTTGTCTGTCATAGTTAAAGTGTACCTATGATGAAAATTACAGGCCTCTCATCTTTTTAAGTGGGAGAACTTGCACAATTGGTGGGTTACTAAATATTGTTTTGCCCCACTGTATATGTTTCAAGCAGTCCACCATAGTCCCTGTTCCCATGAAAGTGAAGGTAACCTGCCTAAATAACTACCGCCCTGTTGCACTCATGTCGGTAGCCATGAAGTGCTTTGAAAGGCTGGTCATGGCTCACATCAACACCATCATCCCGGAAACCCTAGACCAACTCCAATTCGCATACTGCCCCAACAGATCCACAGATGATGCAATCTGAGTCGCACTCCACACTGCCCTTTCCCACCTGGACAAAAAAAACACCTTTATGAGAATCCTGTTCATTGACTCTAGCTCAGCGTTCAACACCATAGTGCCCACAAAGCTCATCACTAAGCTGACCCTGGGACTAAACACCTCCCTCTGCAACTGGATCCTGCACTTCCTGACGGGCCTTCCCTAGGTGGTAAGGGTAGGCATCACCTGCCCCGCTGATCCTCAACACGGGGGGCCCTCAGGTATGCGTGCTTATTCCCCTCCTGTACTCCCTGTTCACCCACAACTGCATGACCAAGCATGACTCAAACACCACCATTAAGTTTGCTGACAACTTAACAGTGGTAGGCTTGATCACCGACAATGATGAGATAGCCTATAGGGAGGAAGTCAGAGACCTAGCAGCCAGGACAACAACCTCTCCCTCTAAGTGAGGAAGACAAAGGAGCTGATCATGGACTACAGGAAAAGAAGGGCCAAAAATTCCCCCATTCACATCTATGTGGTTGTAGTGGAGTGGGTAGAGAGTTTCAAGGTCCTTGGTGTCCACATCACCAACAATCTATCATGGCCCAAACACAACAAGACAGTCGTGAAGAGGGCACACCTTTTCCCCATCAAGAGACTTAAAACATTTGGCATGGGTCCTCAGATCCTCAAAAAGTTATACAGTTGCACCATCGAGAGCAGGTTGCATCCTGACCGCCTGGTATGGCAACTGCTCAGCATCCGACCGTGAGGCGCTCCAGAAGGTAGTGCGTACGGCCCAGTACATCACTGGGGCCAAGCTTCCAGCCATCCAGGACCTTTATACTAGGTGGTGTCAAAGGAAGGCCCGAAAAATTGTCAAAGACTCCAGTCACCCAAGTCATAGACGGTTCTCTCTGCTACCGCATGGCAAGCGGTATCGGAGCGCCAAATTTAGGCCCAAAAGGCTCCTTAACAGCTTCTACTCCCAAGCCATAATAGTACTGAACAATCAATTAATTGGCTACCTGGACTATTTCCATTTTAAGTAGACATTGTTCACCAATATAGAATTTTTAAAACGTGTTATATGAAGTGCCCTTTAATATAGACCATATGGAAAAATCGATTAATGCACCCTCTGTCATTTGAACCCACTTAACCCCAACATTTCTTCAAGTCTTCAACATCATTGTAAAGCCCTAGTTATTATGTAACGTTTACAAAGTCATTTTTGGGGATTATAATTTATTTAATGTGATTAGTGATGCAATTTAAGGAAAAAACATGTCCCTCATTTTAAGGTAAACCCTGTTACGTGAAACTATTTTCTTCCTTTTTTTTCTTTGGAAAGTATTCAGACCCCTTGACTTTTTCCACATTTTGTTATGTTACAGCTTTATTCTAAAATGGTTTTATTTTTTTAATTCCTCTCATCAATAAACACACAATACATCATCATGACAGAGCAAAAACAGGTAATTGAAAATTTTTGCTCATAAAAATATGGAAATGGAAATATCACATAAGTATTAAGACCCTCCCCTAAGTTGGACGACGCTGGGCCAATTGTGCGCCGCCTCATGGTTCTCCCAGTCACGGCCGGCTGTGTCACAGCCTGGAATCGAACCAGGATCTGTAGTGACAAAGCGATGCAGTGCCTTAGACCGCTGCACTACTCGGGAGGCACAATATGTAACTTTTTGGGCTACCCTACAAAATTAACAGAAATGTAAGTTATAGATCTGTCATTCTCTTTGAAAGCAAGTCTAAGAAGAGGTAAATATGCTCTATGTGCGCTATTTCTGTGATTCCCGTTCTTATGTTTAGTTTTAGCATCTTTTAATGTAGGTTTTGTACACCAGCTTCAAACAGCTAAAAATACATGTTTTTGGTTAAGGAAAATATATTTCACAGCAGTTTAGATGGTATAATGATTCTCTGTATGATACTTGCTTTTTTTGTCACATAAACTGAAATTAGGCAAACTATTCGAATTTTAGCAACCAGGAAATGGCGGAATTTCTTCCTGCTTAGTGCACCTTTAAAAACTGGAAATCAACCATTCTTCCATATTTCACATTGATTACTTGATTCCCGATACTGTCTCATTTAGGAATGGAGCAATGGTTTAAATCAGCAATACCATGGCCTTTGCACTTTGGGTGCATGTGAGAGATATCTGAAAGCCTATAGTGTTACCATCAAATGACGTTTCCGCCATATTAGTTGAAATGTAAGTCATACAGCATACAGTGCATTCAGAAAGTATAGTGTTTTTTTACATTGGATAAAAGCAGAGACACAGAGCTACAAAATGGTATATCATACACTGCATTTGAGAAACAATGGAAAGGTAATTTTGCTTTGAAAGTTGATAAACTTGTAACCTCCCTTTTGAGAAAATGGCCTTTTAATATTTTGGTACCTACTGGAGAGCTCCTCTTTGTCTACACCTATTCGGCATCATTCACACCCTCTTAAGCTTTACTCCCCACCCAAACTCTGACCATTTTACTCGCTCTAGCAGAGCTGGTTAGGCTGTTTTCATGTTATCCAGAGCGTTGGTGACTGTAACTGTGCTGTTGGCAACAATTTAATTACACATTTTTTGGCGACTTTTACTGACACCGGCCATAATCAACAGGTCTTGAGCGTTCGTAAATTCATCAGTTATTCTACGCTCTGGCCCACTCAGATGAGAGTGCTCTGAAATCTGAGTAGTTGGCCAGCCTGAATTTACGAATGAATCCTAAATGGTTACTTGTGTAGTGGAGTCTTTTGTTAAGACAAGTAGCTAACTAGCTAGCTAAACAATGAACCATAATCCCAACTCATGACATTACTACCCTGCATGAATCTGCAGGTAGCTAACCAACTAGGTTCAATGTTAGCTAGCTAGCATTAGGCTATAACTAGCCAAACAAATGGCTCTGAGATACCAATAATAAGATCATGCACATAACGTTTTCTAGCAAGCCAGCCAGCTAACATTATCTAGCTAGCTAACTATAAGGGCACAAGGCGAGACCCATATGCAGACACAGGAGACAGATGGTTGAGCTCCAATATTTATTATAACACAAGGGGTAGGCAAAATTCAGGTCGGGTACAGGTGAGAGTTCATAAACCAGGTCCAAGTCCAAACAGTACAAAGCGTTAGGCAGGCTCGAGGTCAGGGCAGGAAGAATGGTCAGGCAGGCGGGTTCGGTGTCAGGACAGGCAAGGGTCAAAACCAGGAGGACTAGGAATAAACAGAGACTGGGAAAAATAGGAGCTAGGAGAAAAACGCTGGTTGACTTGGCAAACAAGACGAATTGGCACAGAGAGACAGAAAACACAGGTATAACTACACCAGGGATAATGAGTGGCACCTGGAGGGGGTGGAGACAAGCACAAGGACAGGTGAAACAGATCACGGCGTGACACTAACAGTATACATTCATTTGAAATGAAAGGACTTTATGTCAAAATTAGAAATGTTTAATATCTGAAAATTTAGCCATCTTGACCATCTTACCGGTCGGTATACATCATAGATGGACGCGTCTCCTGTCACGGATGCCATGGTTGCCGTTAGTTTGAAGATGTAAATCCTGAGACAGATGTTTTCTCCATCTCCTTAACTATCATACTCGAATTCCACTGATTTAAAAACTTGGTCACCCAGAAAGTGGAGAGCAACACTTATGCAGTTTTACTACGCAATATATTTTTCACAAATACGTGTTAGAAAGGATTACCTACACATACCGAATAGCTCAAATAGACAGAAACATGTTATATGGCAGACCAATCCAAACTCATCTCTCGGCATGTCCAGCCCAATCATTATCTCAGCAAATCATGGCTAGTGGGAAGGTTGCTGACTTTTTCTGTGGCTAAATCAACCCGCCTTGTAATTAAATTTTTTTTTATTCGTATTTACATATGGTATACAAGTTTGTTATTAAGGCACATGAAAGTTCACATGTTCAAGAAGGCATTTCTGCCCCCCAAAAAGCATTTTGATTGAAAAAAAAACAACATTTTTTACATTCAAATGGCTCTTCTGTGAAGTAGTGACCTGCGACGTATACCTAGTTTGCAAAAGCGGGCCACATATAAGGTCCCACAGTTGACAGTGCATGTCAGAGCAAAAACCAAGCCATGAGGTAAAAAAAATTGTCCATAGAGCTCCGAGGCTGGATTGTGTTGTGGCACAGATCAAAAAATTCTACAGCATTGAAGGTCCTCAAGAACACAGTGGCCTCCATCATTCTTAAATGGAAGAAGTTTGGAACCACCAAGACTCTTCCTAGAGCTGGCCGCCCAGACAAACTGAGCAATCGGGGGCGAAGGGCTTTGGTTAGGGAGGTGATCAAGAACCCAATGCTCACTCTGACAGAACTCCAGAGTTCTTCTGTGGAGATGGGAGAACCTTCCAGAAGGACAACCATCTCTGCAGCACTCCACCAATCAGGCCTTTATGGTAGAGTTGCCAGACGGAAGGCATTCCTCAGTAAATGTCACATGACAGCCCACTTGGAGTTCGCCAACAGGCACCTAAAGGACACTCAGACCATAATAAACAAGATTGAACTCTTTTGCCTGAATGCCAAAGCGCCACGTCTGGAGGAAACCTGGCACCATCCCTACGGGGAAGCATGGTGGTGGCAGTATCATGTTGTTGGAATGTTTTTTTAGCAGCAGGGACAGGGAGACATGTCAGGATTCAGAGAAAGATGAACGGAGCAAAGTACAGAGAGATCCATAAAGAAATCTGCTCCAGAGCGCTCAGGACCTCAGACTGGGTCAAAGGTTAATCTTCCAACAGGACAACAACCCTAAGCATACCGCCAAGACAACGCAGGAGTGGCTTCGGGACAAGTCTCTGGCCCAGCCAAAGCTCGGACTTGAACCTGATATAACATATCTGGAGAGACCTGAAAATAGCTGTGTAGTGATGTTCCCCATCCAACCTGACAGAGCTTGAGAGAATCTGCAGAGAACAGTGAAAGAAACTCCCTACATACAGTTGTGCCAAGCTTGAAGTGTCATACGCAAGAAGACTCGAGGCTGTAATCGCAGCCAAATGTGCTTTAACAAAGTAAATGTCTGAATACTTACAGTACCCGTCAAAAGTTTGGACACACCTACTCATTCAATGGTTTTCCTATATTTTTTTACGATTTTCTACATTGTAGAATAATAGTGAATACATCAATACTATGAAATAACATATATGTAGTCAAGTAGTAACCAAAAAAAGTGTTAAACAAATTAAAATATACCGGTCTAATGTCCATTGCTCGTGTTTCTTGCACCAAGCAAGTCTCTACTTATTATTGGTGTCCTTTAGCAGTGGTTTCTTTTCAGCAATTCGACCATGAAGGCCTGGTTCACGCAGTCTCCTCTGAATAGTTGATATTGAGATGTGTCTGTTACTTGAACTCTGTGAAGCATTTATTTTCGCTGCAATCTGAGGTGCAGTTAATTGCCGATTTCTGAAGCTGGTAACTCTAATGAACTTATCCTCTGCAGCAGAGTTAACTCTGGGTCTTCTTTTCCTGTGGCGGTCCCCATGAGAGCCAGTTTCATCATAGAGCTTGATGGTTTTTGCAACTGCACTTGAAGAAACTTTCAAAGTTCTTGAAATTTCCCCGAATTGACTGACCCTCATGTCTTAATGATGGACTGTTGTTTCTCTTTACTTAATTGAGCTGTTCTTGACATAATATTGACTTTGTGTTTTACCAAATAGGGATATATTCCGTATATCAACCCTACCTGGTCACAACACGACTGATTGGCTTACACGCTACACGCTTCGGCACTAGACGTTCCAGTTCTGTGAGCTTGTGTGGCCTACCACTTTGCAGCTGAGCTGTTGTTGCTTCTAGTCGTTTCCACTTCACAATAACAGCACTTACAGTTGACCCGGGCAGCTCTAGCAGGGAAGAAATATGATGAACTGACTTGGTGGAAAAGTGGCATGCTATGACGCTGCCACGTTGAAAGTCACGGAGAGCTCTTCAATGAGGGCATTCTACTGCCAATGTCTGTCTATGAAGATTGCATGGCTGTGTACTCGATTATATACACCTGTCAGCAACGGGTGTGGCTGAATTAGCCAAATCCACAATTTGAAGGGGTGTCCATATACTTGTGTGTATATTGAAAAAACAATTCCAAAACAGTCACATTGTTGTAATAGTGTGATGTGCAACTTCAGACACACTCTATGCTCAGTAATGTTTTTCTTCCGAAAATGCTAACCTCAGCGTTTCTTGGCAGTGACTTTTCTATGGAAACCAAAGTGTGGATTGCAGTCACTCCTTAGAGCAGTCCATAGACTGCTTACGAGGTAAGGGAACTTTATGTAGCTGAGCTATCCAAGAGTTACTACCTTTAAATAATGATCAAAGGTGCAATAAAAGTGACACTAAACAAAGCAAAGTGTGAAAATAGTCTGAAGCACTGGAAGCATGTACATTTATATATCTGTCTTTCGGATGGGACGCTTAATGGGTGGTCTCTCTGTGGTCACTAAAGATCCAATGGCACTTATCGTAAGAGTAGGGGTTTTAACCCCATTGTCCTGGCTAAATTCCCAATCTGGCCCTCATACCATCACGGTCACCTAATCATCCCCAGTTTACAATTGGCTGATTCATCCCCTCTCCCCTGTAACTATTCCCCAGGTCGTTGCTGTAAATGAGAATGTGTTCTCAGTCAACTTACCTGGTAAAATAAGGGTAAAATAAAAAAAATACATGTAATATTTCTACATGCAAACATGCATGTAACATTTCTACCTCAATCACATATCAATAGTAAAGAAATAATAAAAATCCACTACAGAAAAACTGTCTGGTGTGGCCAGCTGTTCTGTGTGAAGGTATACAGTACATTTCCCCGTTTTATGATTGGTTTGCGAGGTTGACATTCTAACATTCCAAAAACATTTGTATTACAACTCTTCCCTACATCCACGCAGCAGTTGTTTTACAGCAGTTTTGTGAATAATTTTTTCAATATATTTTTTCCGTAAACATCCTCTGTTTTGTGCTTAGTCTTTTACCATGTTGAGATCTTTTTAAGGAACATCAGGTACTGCTGGAATGTCTACCATTGACATGTCCATATTTTTGTGAGAAATTACACTGGTCACTTTAAATATTTAGAAAGTATTTATAAAGTATAAATAGGTCATACTTTAGATTAGGCCACACAAAAAGTCTGGAGGACACACTCATTTCTTACTCTGAAATGGATACATAATTCCTCTGGCTGTTACAGACTGAACCAGAGGAACATTTACAAAAACACTTGTAAATGGTTTACAAAGACCTACATTAAACATCTTATGAAGGATCGCATGAATCATTATTACTTTATACTTTAAAAGTGGTTTAAAAATCTGTGAACAACTAGCTTACTAACATGAACAAATGTGGGAGTAAGGATTAATACATTGTGAATAAACAATTTACTAATCATTATAAATCCTTTATTACGTGGAGTTATTATGAAGTGCTACCAGTATTGGTATATCTTTATATTATGTTAGCACAGTAAAATTCTGGATATGACTCATAAGTGAGATCAATTATAGCTATTAGAAGCATCATCTCCAGACAATGATTATTGTAGCAGAGATTTGAATCAGACAGAAGGAATAGCGGAGAGAAAATTTGGTCACTAAGCTCTTCACAAGGTCATTGTGCACACCTGGGTCGTGTTCATTGGACGAAAACGGGCCAAACCATTTCCAACAGGAAGACGGAAATGGGCATACTTACTGGACAAGTCCTAGTGTGATATTCTCTCATTATTTCCCTTTACTACCTGTACTGAGCATGCTCTGTTCATTTTCTATTTGAGAAGGAAAAAAATACTAGGCTTTCCAGTAAATGTTATACAGTGTATGTTGAAATGGCATATGATTGTCATTCTGAATGCCATTCCATTATTTTATGCAAACTGCAATGAGTCTGCATTGGTAAGAGAAACCATAGGGCGTGAAGTACCATCTTTTGTCAGTCTTAGTCCATTCTTCCTATCTGAGACAACAAGGCTTGACTCTGTTCCCTGAGACATTTCCTGTCATCTCATCAATAATTTCTCATCAAAGATCCAACAATATGAATATCATTACTCATGGCTCAATTTGCTTTTTCATCCCTGAGGGCCTCTTCCATATAATTCCAGAAGATTGGATGTTTTATAGAAATATTTGAATACTGTATCTGATTTTTCTTTTGGATGCAATGCAGACATCAGAGCCGCTGGAAAACGTGCGGCGAGACAGTATTTGCCCCAGTACTTTTCAATCTGGTGTGGCACCACCACAGCACTTTCAAAGCAGCACCAAACTCATTTACCAGACATATTCATTGATTAGTTCACATCATATAACTAATAGATTCTAGCACCACCATAACTTTCACAAATACAGAGACAGGCAGCCATCATGGCGTCATTTGTTTTGACTAGCTAGCTAGTGCATAGTAACACCAAGGGACATGAACTGGCAATGCAAAATGGTAAGAGGTGTTTTAATTTTAATTCCGGTGTCACTCTGCACACACAAGCTTGTTAGCTTGCTAGCTAGCTAGCTCTGGTCTAACATTAAGCCAACTCCTGGAATTTCAAAGACACTCAAAGTTCAAGAAGAAGCATATTTTTAAAATCTGAGATGACAGTGTTGTTAACAAAAGGCTAAGCTTGAGAGCTAGCATATTTATTTCATTTCATTTGCGATTTTCATGAATAGTTGACGTTGCGTTATGGTAATGAGCTTGAGTCTGTATTCACGATCCCGGATCCGGGATGGGGAGACCAGAAAGGTTAATCTGCCCCAGGGGTGCAAAGGTGAACGGCAAGGCACTGGAATGACGACCCCCCTTACTGTCTCTGCCTGGCCGGCTCCCCTCTCTCCACTGGGTTTCTTTATCTCTGACCCTATTACGGGGGCTGAATCCCTGGCTTACTAGTGCTCTTCCATGCCGTTCCTAGGAGGGGTGCATTATACGTTGTGCTAGGCTTTTTTGCGCTATACTCGACTTGAGTGGGTTGAGTCACTGACGTGATCTTTCTGTCCGGCTTTGCGCCCCCTCGGGCTTGTGCAGTGTAGATCTTCATGGGCTATACTCAGCCTTGTCTCAGGGAAGTAAGTTGGTGGTCTGTTGATATCCCTCTAGTGGTGTGGGGCTTTGCTTTGGCAAAGTGGTTGGTGTTATATCCTGCCTGGTTGGTATCGTCGAACGGGGACACAGTATCCACCAACCCCCGTCTCAGACTCCAGTATCTATTCTGCAATAGCCTATGTGCCGGGGGGCTAGTGTCAGTCTGTTATATGTGGAGTAATTATCCTGTCTTATCTGGTGTCCTGTGCGAATTTAAGAATGCTCCCTCTAACTTTCTTTCTCCATCCCCTCCCGGAGGACCTGAGCTCCAGGACTATGCCTCAGGACTACCTAGCCTGATGACTCCTGGCTGTCTCCAGTCCACCTGGTGTTGCTGCTGCTCCAGTTTCAACTGTTCTGCCTACGGCTATGGAACCCTGACCTGTTCACTGGATGTGCTACCTTGTCCGGGTCCTGCTGTTTATTCGACTCTCCCTCTCTCTACCGCACCTGCTGTCTCGAGCAAACTGACATTTACTCCTGAGGTGCTGATCTGTTGCACCCTCTACAACCACTGATTATTATTTGACCCTGCTGGTCATCTATGAACAGTTGAACATCTTGAAGAATAATCTAGCCTTAATGGCCATGTACTCTTAAATTCTCCATCCGGCAAAGCCAGAAGAGGACTGGCCACTCCATCAGAGCCTGGTTCCTCTCTAGGTTTCTTTCTAGGGAGTTTTTCCTTGCCACGTGCTTCTACATATGCATTGCTTGCTGTTAGGGGTTTTAGGCTGGGTTTCTGTATAAGGACTTTGTGACATCTGCTGATGTAAAAAGGGCTTTATAAACATATTTGATTGATACAGTGGGTGGGGTCACAGTAACTAAAATAATAGTGATAAAGGATATGTAAAATGCTAGGCAGAGCATGCCCAGTACCAAAGTGAAATTGGAGCGGGAGAGAAGTCCAACAACATTTTTAAATCTGCTCGAATTGCTGTAACGGCTTTCTTCTGTGGACGAAGGAGAGGACCAAAGCGCAGCGTGGTTAGTGTTCATCATGTTTAATATAGACGATAAACGTGACCACTACAAAATAACAAATGTGGAAAAACCGAAACAGTTCTGTCTGGTGCAGACACACGAAGAAAGAAGACAATCACCCACAAAACAGGCTACCTAAATATGGTTCCCAATCAGAGACAACGATAGACAGCTGCCTCTAATTGAGAACCAATCTAGGCAACCATACAATATACCTAGAAAGGAAACAGCCCCATAAACATACAAAACCCCTAGACAAGGTAAAAACACATACATCACCCATGTCACACCCTGACCTAACCAAAATAACAAGGAAAACAAAGAAGACTAAGGTCAGGGTGTAACCATTGCACTCTGCTCCTCGCTCCCCACTTGCCCACTTACATGCTCTGCAATTCAAAAGCAGCCCTGCTTTAGACTATCAAAGAACTGTCAATGAACAATCATATCAATGGATGGAATGAGTGAATAAATGGCTGTAGCAGCAATTACCCAGTAATCTGTAAACTGCATAACAAAGGCCTAAATAGACAAAATAACAATTAAGTAATTGAAACAAGATAATAAATAATTCAAACAATAAACTAAACTGTTCAAACAAGATACTAAGTGGTTCAAATGAGATAATTCCAAGAGTCTACATATTATTGTTTGCCTTGGGCTTCAGGGCTTCCGTATGTCCAAATGATTGACATCACTAAAGATTCTTATAAATAAAGTAGTCAAAAGTTTAGTATTTGGTACCATATTCCTAGCACGCAATGAATTCATCAAGCTTGCGACTCTACAAACTTATTGAATGCATTTGCAGTTAGTTTTGGTTATGTTTCAGATTTAATATTGCTCACTTTTATTGTAAATAAGAATATAATATGTTTTTAAACACTTCTACATTAATGGGGATGCTACCATGATTACAGATAATCCTGAATGAATCGTGAATAATGATGAGTGAGAAAGTTTCAGAGGATCAAAGATCATACCTCCAAGATATGGTAACCTCTCGCCATTACCAATAGCAGGGGAGGTTAGCATATTTTGGGGGCATGATCTTTGATGCTCTGAAACATTTTCACTCATGGATTCCCCTGCCCATGGTGTTGGAAGAGGCTGTATTGGGAGGAGAATGCATGGAAATATGCATTTTGTGTGTGAATCGTCTTCACGATTGATAAGGTAAGTAAATGCATGTGTTCTTGTGAATGTAGCCCATACAGCCATTCTTTGTATCAATTAGATATTTAATTGCTTTAAACTAGTAGCTAGCTCCTCTTGACCATGTGTTTTTCCTACTCTCTTTCTAGAAGCAATCAGTTACATGGTAAAAATACAGATTGAGGCCTTGAGTCAAATGGAGGACAAAGAAATGTGTGCACCAGACAGGTCAATGATGTAAATTACAAAAAAGGAAACTGGTTGTTTGGATGACCCGATTGCTAGGATGCAGGCATTGGGTCAATAGTTGGTTGTTTTTTTGTAAAAACAGCCATATTGGGTTGTTGGTGGTGGGTTATTAAGGTTGGGTTATCGATATTTGACCTAGCCAGTGGGTTAATTCTCCCGTGTGAAGTCCACCAGAATGTGAGCAAGTGTCGAGACATGCGACTGGATGACTGACTGAGTGGAATACAGCTAATGTTATTTCGACAGACTAAGGATGTTTTGGCTGACTGTAAACCATGAAAACAAAGGTTATGTATGTAACCACAGTTATGTGAGCTATATGATTCACTCCAATATATTGGTAACACTCCGTAGCAGAGGGATACATCCAAGGTGAGGATTTACAGATTTACTCCTGTGTACACCTATGTCACGGCTGGGGTCTGCCCTTATATATAGACCCCATGGCCGCGACACATGTTCTCTACAACAGTTTTGAGGCGCCTCTAGCACCGTAGAGAATTGAAATGATCCATATAGCTCACATAACCGTGGTTACATAAGTAACCTTCGTTATGTTTCACTATATTGGATTACTCCAATATATTGGTATACCCGTATCAGATTGCTAGATGGACCTGTCCAGCCAGCGGCGAAGTCCTAGCGCGGGATCGAGACGAAGGGGGGTCGCGGCACAGTCCCCGGAAGGGGAGGCGACGCCCAGGACCGCTGAAACAACCGCAGAGGGAGGTGCCACATTTACCCGGTAGTACCTAGCAAAGGTGCAAGAGGAAGCCCAGCTGGCCGCAGCACAGATATCAGTGAGGGGCACTCCTCCCTGTAGAGCCAAGGATGCAGCCACACCTCGTGTCGAATGTGCCACCACAGATCCCAGCACTGGCCTGCCAGCCAGGCGGTATGCTGTCGTAATCGTTTCCACGATCCAGTGAGAGCCTCTGCTTTGATAGTCCAGCCCCCAGGACTCTCTCACCATAGCAGACAAAGAGCTGGTCTGTTGTTCTCACTGACCATGTCCACTCCACATAGGCAGCCAATGCCCTCACAGGGCACAACTGCCGAGGGGTTGTAAGCAGACAGGATAAAAGGGATGTTCACATGCCTGTCTAACAGAACCTTCGGGAGGAATGAGGGGTTGGGGCGGAGAGATATACTCCTCCCCCCGGGGTCCATCCGATAGCACTCAGAATTTACTGAAAAAGCATGGAGCTCAACCACCCTTAAACATGAAAGTAATCGCTACAAGGAAACTTCCTTCATAGAGAGGTGCTTCGGGGAGGCAGACTCCAACGGTTCGAAAGGCGGCTTTGCCAAAGCTGCTAAGACCACATCCAGATGCCAGCTTGCCATTGAGCGGGTCCTAGCTGGACACAGGTGACAAACCCGCGTCATAAACCTGGAGACCAAGGGATGGCGCCCCACTGGCCTGTCCATCTACCCCACATGGCAGGCAGATATTGCTGCCAAATATGCTCTCAGTGTAGAGGCTGCCAAGTCCTCATCCAAGCGAGACTGCAGGTATTGGATGACATATTGCACCCTGCATGACTCGGGAACAACCCCAATACCAGTGCACCAAGAGCAGAACAACCGCCAGCGCAACTGATATGCCACGGTTGTAGCCGGCACACTTGCGCTCTGCATGGTGTTCATTACACCCTCCTGTAGTCCTGACATGGACCATTGGTGCCGTTCAGTGGCCAAGCCCACAGACTGAGGTGGTGTGGCCTCAGATGCCACAGAGTTCCCCCAGCCTGAGACAGCAAGTCCGGTCTCAGGGGAATTTGCCAAGGTGTCTCACACAACAGGGACAGAAGAAGACTGAACCAGGGTCTCCTGGGCCAGTATGGGGCCACCAGAAGCAGACAATGCTCTGCCACCCTGGTCCTGTCCAGCACAGCCTGGATTAGGGGAAAAGGGGGGAAATGCGTAAAGCTCCAGCCCTGGCCAATCGTGAGCCAGAGCATCATAGCACAGAAGCCCTGGTGGCTCAAACATGGAGTACCACAGGGGGCAGTGTGGATTGTCCAGGGAGGCTAACAGGTCCACCTGCGCCCTCCCGGACTTGTCCCCAGGTGCTGCACCACCTGGGGATGTAGGCTCCAGTCCCAAGGTAGCGGGCCCTCCCTCGAGAGCATATCCACTGCCACACTCAGGATGTCAGGTACGTGCGCTGCATGTAGAGATGCTAGACGTCCCTGAGCCACATCCCTAGACGTCCCTAGACGTCCCCGAGAAGAAAATCCTGTGCTATGAGACTGAGGCGGTGTTGCTGTCCGTTCTCACCAGGATATGTCTTCCTTTCAGATGTGAAAGGAAAGACTGCAGGGCCAGCAGTACAGCTCAGAGCTCTAGTGTATTGATGTGCCTGCTGCAGCAAGGGAGTAGCCAACAGCCGCTAGCCGACCTGCCTTTGGTTACACCCCACCAGCCGATGGGAGGCGTCTGTGCTGACCAGCTCCAGGCGGCACCTCCTCAGAATCCCGAGCCTGGCCGACCCACCCAAGCCTGGCCGACCCACCAACCCAATCGTGCCAGGTGCAGGCGTTCTGAGAAAACCACACAAAATAGGCATCCAGTAGGGCGCTTCACCGCCCTCTCCGTGTGGCTCAAACCCAGTCAGTGCATACACAAGGTAATTGGATCCCCAGGGGGGATGCCACCATCACGCCTGTCACAAAGGGAAGCCATAAACTCAGCCAAGCCAACAAGACCTCGGAGCAGGTGTCTGACGCCCTGGGAGAGCTATGTCATGACCCGTTTGGAGGATAGGAACCCGATGAGGGATAAATTACCCAGTACCTCTGCAAACACAGGGGTAGACCCCTGTGGGAAAAAAGGCAGACAAAAAAACAGCAACCAGGTAATGGATATTGATTTATTTTTTAATTTTTTTTTTACGCCAACTGCAATATTACCTACCGGTTTAATGTCCAAGCAGTAAAACAGCACTGTACGGAGTAACGCCCATTAATAACCTCTTGTGCCTAGGGGGAAGTATTTTAATTTTTGGAAAAATAACGTTCCCAAAGTTTGCCATGTTTCTGTCGATATTATGGAGCTAATTTGGAATATTTTTAGGCGTTGTCGGGACCGCAATTTCCGGTCGATTTCTCAGCCAAAAGTGAAGAACAAACGGAGCTATTTCGCCTACAACAATAATATTTTTGGCTATCTAACTGGAAGACTCGTGAGTGAAAACATCCGAAGCTCATCAAAGGTAAACGATTTAATTTGATTGCTTTTCTGATTTTCGTGACCAAGTTACCTGCTGCTAGCTGGACATAATGCTATGCTAGGCTATTGATACACTTACACAAATGCTTGTCTTGCTTTGGCTGTAAAGCATATTTTGAAAATCTGAGATGACAGGGTGAATAACAAAAGGCTAAGCTGTGTCTCAATATATTTCACTTGTGATTTTCATGAATAGGAATATTTTCTAGTAATATTTATGTCCGTTGCGTTATGCTAATTAGTGTCAGTCGATGATTACGCTCCCAGATCCGGGATGTTGTGTCACTAGAGCTTTTAAGGAACTCCAAAGTTAATGTCTCAATGTAGTGGAAAGCCCACCATGATATTCACACCCTGCAGGATAGTTATCAGAGGACTGAAGCATGTTAAAACTTCATATGGCTTAGATCCCGCTAACGGGATCGATATGACAACAGCCAGTGAAAGTGCAGTGCACCAAATTCAAAACAACCGAAATCTCATAATTCAGATTCCTCAAACATAGAAGTATTTTACACCATTTTAAAGATAAACTTGTTGTTAATCCCACCACAGTGTCCGATTTCAAAAAGGCTTTAGGACGAAAGCACACCAAACGATTATGTTAGGTCTGCACCTAGTCACAGAAAAACACAGCCATTTTTCCAGCCAAAGAGAGGAGTCACAAAAAGCAGAAATAGAGATAAAATTAATCACTAACCTTTGATGATCTTCATCAGATGACACTCATAGGACTTCATGTTACACAATATATGCATGTTTTGTTCGATAAAGTTCATATTTATATATACAAATCTGAGTTTACATTGGCGCATAATGTTCAGTAGTTCCAAAACATCAGTGATTTTGCAGAGAGCCACATCAATTTACAGAAATACTCATAAATGTTGATGAAAATACAAGTGTTATGCATGGAACTTTAGATAAACTTCTTCTTAATTCAACCACTGTGTCAAATTTCAAAAAAGCTTTACCGAAAAACCACACCATGCAATAATCTGAGTACAGCGCTCAGACAACCAAACAAGCCATACAGATATCCGCCATGTTGTGGAGTCAACAGAAGTCAGAAATAGCATCATAAATATTCACTTACCTTTGATGATCTTCATCAGAATGCACTCCCAGGAATCCCAGTTCCACAACAAATGTTTGATTTGTTCGATAAAGTCCATCATTTATGTCCAAATACCTACTTTTTGTTCTCACGTTTAGTACACAATCCAAACTCACGACAGGCGGGCAGGTCCAGGCGAAAGTTCAGAAGAAAAGTCATATTACAGTTCGTAGAAACATGTCAAACGAAGTATAGAATCAATCTTTAGGATGTTCTTATCATAAATCTTCAATAATGTTCCAACCGGAGAATTCCTTTGTCTGTAGAAATGCAATGGAATGCATGAGCGCGCGTGATCAGCTCATGCCACTCTGGCAGACCTCTGACTCATTCAGCTCCCATTCCCCCCTTCTTCACAGTAAAAGCATCAAACAAGGTTCAAAGACTGTTGACATCTAGTGGAAGTCTTAGGAAGTGCAATATGACCCCATAGACACTGTATATTCGATAGGCAATGACTTGAAAAACTACAAACCTCACATTTCCCACTTCCTGGTTGGATTTCTTCTCAGATTTTTGCCTGCCATATGAGTTATGTTATACTCACAGACATCATTCAAACAATTTTAGAAACTTCAGAGTGTTTTCTATCCAAATCCATATATATATATATATATATATATATATATATATATATTAGCAACTGGGCCTGAGTAGCAGGCAGTTTACTCTGGGCACCTTATTCATCCAAACTACTCAATACTGCCCCCAGCCATAACAAGTTATAGCAATTCACAACACACATAGAACAAGCCAGTCGGCAAGTTCTGTAAGGTGTAAGGTAAATTACAGTTTGTACAGATCAACTGAACGCAGTGAGTGGAGCACTCAAGAGGAGGGGCCATGTGGCCAGCTGCTCCAGGCTGCAAACAGCAGTGAGTATACTTCCACACAAGATATTACACTTACCAGTGACTTAACAAACAAAGTTCAGAAACTTTGTGCGTACAACCATACGGATGTCCGCTGAGAAAATGAAAGAGAATGTGATTCGCAACCATGGGGTCTATATATCGGGGTGGACCCCAGTAGTGACACAGTTGTGCACGGGAGAAAAATCTGTAAATCCTCACCTCGGATGTATCCCTCCGCCGCGGAGTGATACCAATACAGTTGTTGTCGGAAGTTTACATACACCTTAGCCAAATACATTTAAACTCAGTTTTTCACAATTCCTGACATTTAATCCTAGTATCTTGTCTTAGGCCAGTTAGGATCACCACTTTATTTTAAGAATGTGAAATGTCAGAATAATAGTAGAGAGAAGGATTTATTTCCGCTTTCATTTCTGTCATCACATTCCCAGTGGGTCAGAAATGTACATACACTCAATTAGTATTTGGTAGCATTGCCTTTAAATTGTTTAACTTGGGTCAAATGTTTTGGGTAGCCTTCCACAAGCTTCCCACAATAAGTTGGGTGAATTTTAGCCCATTCCTCCTGACAGAGCTGGTGTAACTGAACCAGGTTTGTAGGCCTCCTTGCTTGCACACACTTTTTCAATTCTGCCCACAAATGTTCTATGGGATTGAGGTCAGGGCTTTGGGATGGCCACTCCAATACCTTCACTTTGTTGTCCTTAAGCCATTTTGCCACAACTTTGGAAGTATGCTTGGGGTCATTGTCCATTTGGAAGACCCATTTGCGACCAAGCTTTAACTTCCTGACTGATGTCTTGAGATGTTGCGTCAATATATCCACATAATTTTCTTTCTTCATAATGCCATCTATTTTGTGAAGTGCACCAGTCCCTCCTGCAGCAAAGCACCCCCACAACATGATGCTGCCACCCCAGTGCTTCACGGTTGGGATGGTGTTCTTCGGCTTGTAAGCCTCCCCCTTTTTCCTCCAAACATAACAATGGTCATTATAGCCAAACAGTTATATTTTTGTTTCATCAGACCATAGGGCATTTCTCCAAAAATTACAATCTTTGTCCCCATGTGCAGTGGTAAACCGTAGTCTGGCTTTTTCATGGCGGTTTTGGAGCAGTGGCTTCTTCCCTGCTGAGCGCCCTTTCAGGTTATGTCGATATATGACTTGTTTTCCTGTGGATATAGGTACGTTCATCTCTAGGAGACAGAACAAATCTCCTTCCTGAGCTGTACGACGGCTGCGTGGTCCCATGGTGTTTATACTTGCATACTATTGTTTGTACAGATGAACGTGGTACCTTCAGGCGTTTGGAAATTGCTCCCAAGGATGAACCAGACTAGTGGAGGTCTACATTTATTTTCTGAGGTCTTGACTGATTTCTTTTGATTTTCCCATGATGTCAAGCAAAGAAGCACTGGGTTTGAAGGTAGGCCTTGAAATACATCCACAGGTACACATCCAATTGACTCAAATGATGTCAATTAGCCTTTCAGCAGCTTCTAAAGCCTTGACCTCATTTTTGGGAATTTTCCAAGTTGTTTAAAGGCACAGTCAACTTAGTGTATGTGAACTTCTGACCCACTGGAATTGTGATACGGTGAATTATAAATGAAATAATCTGCCTGTAAACAATTGTTGGAATAATTACTTGTGTCATGCACAAAGTAGATGTCCTAACCGACTTGCCAAAACTATAGTTTGTTAAAAATAAATTTGTGGAGTGGTTGAAAAACAAGTTTTAATGATTCCAACCTAAGTGTATGTAAACTTCCGACTTCAACTGTAAGCATTGAGACCATTTGCTATGAGACTCGAAATTGAGCTCAGGTGCATCCTGCTTCCATTTATCACCCTTGATATTTTTATACAACTGGATTGTAGTCCATATGTGGTAAATTAAATTGATTGGGCATGATTTGGAAAGGCACACATCTGTCTATGTAAGGTCCCACAGTTGACAGTGCATGTCAAAGCAATGACCAAGCCACGAGGTCAAAGGAATTTTCTGTAGAGCTCCGAGACAGGATTGTGTGGAGGGACAGATCTGAGGAAGGGTACCAAAATATTTCTGCAGCATTGAAGGTCCCTAAGAACACAGTTTCCTCCATCATTCTTAAATGGAAGAAGTTGGAACCACCAGCTCTTGTAGGCGAGGGCCTTGGTCAGGGAGGTGACCAAGAACCCAATGTTCACTCTGAAAGAACTTCAGATTTCCCTTGTGGAGATTGGAGAACCTTCCAGATGGTAGGGCTGGGCGATATGATGATATGTATTGTGTGACTGTATAAGAATGTCTATTGTTTCATATTATGCTCGTTTATTTTGTTGAGTTGCAAATCACACTCTTTATGGCAATATTTGCAACACAAACAAACATGGAGGAGAGTGAACGTGACACAGAGCACGGAGACACGGAGCTCATACCTAAAAGAGGGGCTACTTCGGTCGCATGGACGTGGTTTAGGTATGAAAAGTCTGACACAGACCAGAAAACCGTCCTCTGCAAAATATGCCGCAGGCCTGTCCCGACAACAGGCTCAAACACCACTAACCTCTTTTACCTGACTTAGATGTTGCAAGAGGCATCTGCCCGCGGCACACCATGTGGCAAAGAATCACGAAGATGGAAGGAGATAACAGCTGCCGTTACAACTTACATCTGCAAAGACATGGCCCCAATTTACACGGTTGAGACAGGGGGTTTTGTGAGTTGGTGCTAACACTCGACCCAAGGTACCAAATGCAAATTTATGTGACACGTATTAATGCCAAAATAACATGCAAAACTGGTGTAGGGGATGGGTCCCAGGTACCCTGCGAGGCCATTATGGATTAAGAGGACCTTAAGATTCATATGTTTTACTGCAGGCCTTATAATAGATACTGTTGCTATGTGCCTAAAAACTCTCCCACTATACGTTGCGCAAGCCATCTATATTAGTATTTCTGGTTAAGCCCTAGCTGTTGCAAGAGTGTGCTTGCAGGCTAGATCTGAGTCAAACCGAAACTAGATAAAGAGAAACTAGATAAAGAGAAGTTACCACTGTCTGGTTTTGACATTTTGATCTAGTGTGACAGTAGTGGACAATGCTAATAAATTCAGAGAAGCTACTGTACTAGCTTGCCTTATTATAAGGTAACCTCAGGTTGGTGATACACACATGCATTGACGTAGGTGATCATACCACTAGGGATTGATCATATGTATAAAATCAGCTGTGCATGTTTCCATTGTCATTTTCTGTCTGCAATTGCATTAATAAAGATTAAATTGGTTTACTTAAAGAAGATATTGTCTGATTGCTCATTTCCCCAATAAGCCAATGATTGACAAGTAACAAGGAACCTACCCCGACACAGACAAGCCCCCCAAAATATATATGTATATTTTAGGCCTATATTTACAGTGCCTTGCGAAAGTATTCGGCACCCTTGAACTTTGCGACCTTTTGCCACATTTCAGGCTTCAAACATAAAGATATAAAACTGTATTTTTTTTGTGAAGAATCAACAACAAGTGGGACACAATCATGAAGTGGAACGACATTTATTGGATATTTCAAACTTTTTTAACAAATCAAAAACTGAAAAATTGGGCGTGCAAAATTATTCAGCCCCTTTACTTTCAGTGCAGCAAACTCTCTCCAGAAGTTCAGTGAGGATCTCTGAATGATCCAATGTTGACCTAAATGACTAATGATGATAAATACAATCCACCTGTGTGTAATCAAGTCTCCGTATAAATGCACCTGCACTGTGATAGTCTCAGAGCTCCGTTAAAAGCGCAGATAGCATCATGAAGAACAAGGAACACACCAGGCAGGTCCGAGATACTGTTGTGAAGAAGTTTAAAGCCGGATTTGGATACAAAAAGATTTCCCAAGCTTTAAACATCCCAAGGAGCACTGTGCAAGCGATAATATTGAAATGGAAGGAGTATCAGACCACTGCAAATCTACCAAGACCTGGCCGTCCCTCTAAACTTTCAGCTCATACAAGGAGAAGACTGATCAGAGATGCAGCCAAGAGGCCCATGATCACTCTGGATGAACTGCAGAGATCTACAGCTGAGGTGGGAGACTCTGTCCATAGGACAACAATCAGTCGTATATTGCACAAATCTGGCCTTTATGGAAGAGTGGCAAGAAGAAAGCCATTTCTTAAAGATATCCATAAAAAGTGTTGTTTAAAGTTTGACACAAGCCACCTGGGAGACACACCAAACATGTGGAAGAAGGTGCTCTGGTCAGATGAAACCAAAATTGAACTTTTTGGCAACAATGCAAAACGTTATGTTTGGCGTAAAAGCAACACAGCTGAACACACCATCCCCACTGTCAAACATGGTGGTGGCAGCATCATGGTTTGGGCCTGCTTTTCTTCAGCAGGGACAGGGAAGATGGTTAAAATTGATGGGAAGATGGATGGAGCCAAATACAGGACCATTCTGGAAGAAAACCTGATGGAGTCTGCAAAAGACCTGAGACTGGGACGGAGATTTGTCTTCCAACAAGACAATGATCCAAAACATAAAGCAAAATCTACAATGGAATGGTTCAAAAATAAACATATCCAGGTGTTAGAATGGCCAAGTCAATGTCCAGACCTGAATACAATCGAGAATCTGTGGAAAGAACTGAAAACTGCTGTTCACAAATGCTCTCCATCCAACCTCACTGAGCTCGAGCTGTTTTGCAAGGAGGAATGGGAAAACATTTCAGTCTCTCGATGTGCAAATCTGATAGAGACATACCCCAAGCGACTTACAGCTGTAATCGCAGCAAAAGGTGGCGCTACAAAGTATTAACTTAAGGGGGCTGAATAATTTTGCACGCCCAATTTTTCAGTTTTTGATTTGTTAAAAAAGTTTGAAATATCCAATAAATGCCGTTCCACTTCATGATTGTGTCCCACTTGTTGTTGATTCTTCACAAAAAAATACAGTTTTATATCTTTATGTTTGAAGCCTGAAATGTGGCAAAAGGTCGCAAAGTTCAAGGGGGCCGAATACTTTCGCAAGGCACTGTATTTTGTTTGCAACTATAGTTGAAGTGTTCTCTTTTTACCTTTTTAGATTTTATACATTAATATTTTATATTTTGTTACATGCTTAACTGAAAATTTGCACAAAGGTTCTAAATTAAAGGAGAAATAATCAAATATGAGTAAGTACCTTTTATTTGTTGAGTATAATTCAAAATGTAATAAGAAATAGGCCTTTACAATGTGGTAATTTTATATAAACTATTTATTAATTGACTTTATAGAAAATGTGCTATATCGTGAAATGTATCGTTATCGGGATATGAAATTACCTATATCGGGATTTTGGCCATATCGCCCAGCCCTACCCGAAGGACAGCCATATCTGCAGCACACCAAAAAATAGGCCTTTATGGTAGAGTGGCCAGACGAAAGTCACTCCTTAGTAAAAGGCACAACAGCCCGCTTGGAGTTGGCCAAAAGGTACCTAAAGGACTCAGACCATGAGAAACAAGATTCTCTGGTCTGATGAAAGTAAAATTTAACTCTTTGGCCTGAATGCCAAGTGCCACGTCTGGGGGAAACATGGCACCATCTCTACAGTGAAGCGTGGTGGTGGCAGCATCATGCTGTGGGAATGTTTTTCACGGCAGTGACTGGGAGAAAGTACAGAGAGATCCTTGATGAAAACTTGCTCCAGAGCGCTTAGGACCTCAGACTGGTGTGAAGGTTCACCTTCCAACAGGACAAAGACCCTAAGCACACAGTCAAGACAATGCAGGAGTGGCTTCGGGACAAGTCTCAATGTCCTTGAGTGGCCCAGCCAGAGCCTGGACTTGAACTTGATCGAACATCTCTGGAGAGACCTGAAAATAGCTGGGCAGCAACGCTCCCCATCCAACCTGACAGAGCTTGAGAGGATCTGCAGAGAAGAATGGGAGAAACTCCCCAAATACAGGTAGGCCAAGCATGTAGCTTCATACCCAAGAAGACTCAAGGCTGTAATCGCTGCCAAAGGTGCTTCAACAAAGTACTGAGTAAAAGGTCTGAATACTTATGTAAATGTGATATTTCTGTTTTTTTATTCTTAATACATATGCACACGTTTCTAAAAACCTGTTTTTGCTTTGTCATTATGGGGTATTGTGTGCATAATGATGAGGAAAAACAATAATTGAGTACATTTTGGAATAAGGCTGTAACGTAACAAAATGTGGAAAAAGTCAAGGGGCCTGAATACTTTCAGAATGCACTGTACATGCAGAAAGATTTGATGTCTGCATTGACTCTGAAATTCACAGCAAATATGAAGAAAACAGAGCACTGGTCAGGGGTTTTATTGATCTATCCATTTCTCATAGTTTCTCTATATATTGTGTTGGTGTATTAATAATGTAATTACTAAAACATCTTTAGAATTGCATATTTCTTGTTCTGTCATGTCAATGATGATAGCAATTTAAGCTTGCAGCATATCATATTTTCATGATTACTTAATATGGGCTCCAGTAGATGGCCTCATTGTGCCTCACTGTGCAAAAATATTCTCTTCACGTTCAACTTCAAGACAATTTCACCATAAGATATTTTAATAATTCCATGGTTCGTTTTATTTTAAATTTAATCAAATCGCTTGTATGACATACTGTGGTCAATGCGTTTGATAGTAGGCCTAGCTGTAATATTAGCCTACTGTATAATGAATTATATAATTATACATCTAATATCAATATCGAATATATTAGGCTACTGTATAAATAACTATGTAATTATACATCTAATATCAATATAGAAGAGTGAGTGGGATTTAATAGGATCAAATAAGCACATTTCACCATGCTGAAGTATGAGCTGATTTTCTTAATGAGCTGGAGAAAAGCAGATGGGGACGTTTCCGACACCCTCTCATCTTCCCTCAATCTACAAGTGAGAGACTTCACTTCAGACACGTCATTGCTGGATGAGGAGACTAAAACGGAATCGGGATCTCTTCACAATAACTTCAAAATAAGAATAAAGTAACAAAACAAAAGAGGCACGACATCCAGTGCGTAACGTTTAGGAAAACTCGTAAACTACTCTTATTGTTGTTGATTTAGAGCTTGTGAGAAGATAAACGAGTTGAATTGATTCTATCGGACGGTATTTGCACCTTCTCTGGATGTGGTCGCACGGTTTTTCACGTGAAAGTAGAGTGAATTTCGAAAGGACTTCATTTAATGTTAATTACACAATGCTGGCGGTACTGGGGCTGCATCCGGAACACACGCGAAGAGAGGAGGAGAGCAGAGAGGCGTGCGCTTCTGGTGTATAGATGGGGGGAAGGAGAATAAGTAGAGCCTACTATTTCCATGTAAATAATGGCTTACCATTGAGCTTTCTTTGAGGATTTAACGGCATCTGCAAAAAAAAAAACGTTTGTTTGAAAAAAGTTGACAGATCATCATCCATGGAGGTTCATTGCAATTTTGGAGACTTGATGTGTGACAAAAACGGACCGCACAAACGGATTGAGCTCCGGGATTACGGTTATGTGTTGCTCCACAGTAAAATGTAGCCTGACATGTTTTATTGGTGCTTATGGAAACTTGAATGCACATTTTTCATAAAACAAAGGCAGAAGCCACGTTTCATGTGTAAAGACACAGACAATGTATTTATTTTGTTGTTATGATGCGAATGCATTTCTATTCAACAATGTTTTGGGAGGAGTCGTGATTATGTCTACATTTCTATCACAGTCCAAATCGTCATGCGGTAGGTCCAGTGCATGTGCATTGCAGTTACAAAGTCTAATGCTTGTCCTGGATGGAGTGTCAATAGGAGCACGAATATAATCAGATGGACACGCCTTGTCAGTCATTAAACAAATCAGATAAATGCAGTGCAAATATGATCAATAGATTGTATTGATGAGCCCATATATAAGGCAAATGATTGGCCCAGCCTCTGTTTACATAACATGCCTGCGAGAATATGGTGTGAACGTTTCAGATGACTGCTGACAGCTCATTGAAATAGACATAACATCAAATAAAAAATCAAGTTTAGATTGGTAGCATACATCATATTCAACTCTTCAATAACGGCTGGAATACCTTTTGTTGAAAACTGCTGCTCTAACATTAGAATGTCTTCGAGAATTCATGAACAGGATGATTTTTTTGGCTAATTTCTAACGATTGCTTTTTGAAATATTTATAGACACTATTCTGCAAGATGATCGTTGTGATGAGCATGGTGACCCAACCTCCAAATGAGCTTGTCCCCAGGCAAGAGGCCAAGGCTACATTTTCCATCTAATTGTCCTGACTTCAGGTGATTGGAATTATGGGGTGATTTCCATCTCTACAAGCTGACAGAAACATGGATTTGAACTTCTCCATGGTCCGTGATAGCGATAATTTGCCAGAGAGAAACTCATCCAAGCGTGTTCTGACAGGCTGTTTTCTCTTTGCGCTCATCCTGACCACACTGCTAGGGAACACACTGGTATGTGTTGCCGTCACCAAGTTCCGCCACCTGCGCTCAAAGGTCACCAACTTCTTTGTGATCTCTTTGGCCATCTCAGACCTGCTGGTGGCCATCTTGGTGATGCCATGGAAGGCAGCGACGGAGATCGTGGGCTTCTGGCCCTTCGGAGCCTTCTGCAACATCTGGGTGGCATTCGACATCATGTGCTCCACAGCGTCCATTTTGAACTTATGTGTCATCAGCGTGGACAGATATTGGGCAATCTCAAGCCCGTTCCGCTATGAGAGGAAGATGACACCCAAGGTGGCATTTATTATGATCAGTGTGGCATGGACTCTGTCCGTGCTTATCTCCTTCATCCCTGTGCAGTTGAACTGGCACAAGGCTGCAGTGTTGGAGCTCAACAGCACTTACGGGGAGCTGCCTCCGGACAATTGCGACTCCAGCCTTAACAGGACTTATGCCATCTCCTCCTCCCTCATCAGCTTCTACATCCCTGTGGCAATCATGATCGTGACTTACACCCGGATTTACAGAATTGCCCAGATACAAATCAGGAGAATCTCAGCCCTGGAGAGGGCTGCGGAGAGTGCCAAGAACCGCCACAGCAGTATGGGGAACAACTCCAACATGGAGACGGAGAGCTCCTTCAAGATGTCTTTCAAAAGAGAAACCAAAGTCCTAAAGACCCTCTCTGTCATAATGGGGGTGTTTGTATGCTGCTGGCTGCCCTTCTTTATCCTCAACTGCATGGTGCCCTTCTGTGAGGCCAACAGCCCCTCTGATTTCTTCTGCATTAGCCCTGCTACATTTGACGTGTTCGTCTGGTTCGGCTGGGCCAACTCCTCACTCAACCCCATCATATATGCCTTCAACGCGGACTTCCGCAAAGCATTCTCCATCCTGCTGGGCTGCCACAGACTCTGCCCGGGCAGCAATGCCATAGAGATAGTGAGCATCAACAACAATGGAGCTCAGCCACCTGCGTCCCAGTATCAGCCTAAAGGGCACATTCCCAAGGAGAGAAACAATGCCACCTATGTGATTCCCCACAGCATCCTGTGTCAGGAGGAGGAGCTGCAGAAGAAGAATGAGGTTGGGATTAAGACCTTGGAGAAACTGTCCCCGCCTCTTTCTGAAAACTTGGACAGCGATGCAGATGTGATTAATCCTATAACTCAGAACGGCCAACACAAAACTGTGAGATGTTGATTGGTGTATGTATTGGTATACAAAAATAGAAGGAACCCACAGAGGGAGAGACCAGGCAGAATGCCTAGCAAAAGTGTGGGGTATACAAACTGAGCTTCACTGCAAACCTTAAATCTCTAATCACTATAGAAATCTACAGAATGTTTCAAAATGAAGGCACTTTATCCTGGTTAACTATCTGCAAAACACCTTCAGCATTTATTAATGAAGTATAGACAGATTTGTTGATAAATGTTCCATAACTTGAATAAAGAAAAAATAAATACACACATGTATACGTGTGTTGTATTTACAAATACGTATACATTTGCATATATGTACAGTAGTGATGTTACAAATATCCTGGATGCCATTATAACATGGAGAAAGAAGTAGAAATATTAGCTAAATGTCTTGTAAGTGCTTTACATTTATGTATACAGTGTGTTTCATATTCTCCGTTGAACTATAAAGATAATTGGTTTTGCTAAAAAACATTATGTCAACTGCAGTGTGTAATTAATTGGTTTTTATTTATATTATTTATCCTAATATATCGGCGAGTTGAAGACACTTCGGTGGTAATGATAATTGAGTCAAATAATATGACCATAGGATGGTGTAAATAATTCAAAACAACCCTCATCAACTCTTGCATTTACATTCTTGTGACAAAGTGGTAAGCCTCAGAGTGGTAGGGTGGTAGTAAGGTATGATGTATACACATGTATGCATTTGACATTTAGAGCACTGTGTCAATAACTGAGGCATGCTTTAAATGTCTTTTAATTTTCACAGTTACAACATCTTATGCCAAGTATGCCATATTTCTAAAAATGTCAGTTGTATTCCCCTTTTGTAGTAAATGCATTTTCCAACTGGTGTAGATGGAGCTCATTCTGATTGTCCCTATTACTCAACTCCTACAAGACACTCTCCTCTTGAAAAGTGTTACCTCTTCACACTTAGGGCATCAGTGATCCTGTTGGCAAGTCAGGCCTCATGAGACACTCCTTCAGGTGTGCATCTCCTATTCCTTATATAGTGCACTACTTTTGACCAGATCCTAAAAGGCTTCTGTCAAAAGTAGAGCACTAAATATGAAATAGAATTCCATTTTGGACACATCCTTTTACTGTACTAATGCAGAGAGCTGATTCTGATTCTATTAACGTTCTGTTGGCATGAAGAGAAAAAAAAAACAGCTTAGTGTGCAGCAGTAAATGCCATCAATGCATAAAAGAAAAATGTCAATCCTGTACCTTATGCAAGTCACTGGTCACCCAACCGGAACACAATTGACACTTTGTGACCTTTGGTAAACCGCTGAAATCACATATTGTGAATTGCTTAAGCTAGTGCTGTGATGTTTTAGGTAACAGTGGGACTATTGTTGTGCTTATAGCTGCCAGATTGAAGCCACCCCACTGTATGCTTTGGTCCTTTGACTCTTCTGATCAATTCTCTAATTTGTACCTCTGACTGTTAAGTTGTTCTCTCTGCCGTATTGAAATTTAAATTGCATTTGACAGATGGCGAACAATTATATAGAGCTTGTGTGGTTAAGGCCTTCAACTAGTTCATAAAGTTTCCTAATTTCAGAAGGCATTGCATGAATCTACATTGGATGTAATTTCACAGTGTGAATTGGGTGCAGAACATATTTTCACACTCTTTACAGAAGTGTGGCAACACCAATTTATCATAGTTCCATGATGGGAAGTCCCATGGCCAGGGGTTTGATGTAAACATTAACTAGAGTTAATGCATTGTGGTTTAGTTGTTTCCAGACGTCAACCTTGTTCTCGTATCTCCAGCTGTAAAAGCATAGAGTTGTCATACATTGAATAGGGTAAGTCATTTAGTGGTATTGGTCTCAAATTCATTATTATATTTTGTTGTTCTGGGAAATCAAATTTGACATAAATTCAAAAGGAAGAACATTTGTGGATCAACATGTTACTTATGAGTTGCCTAGCTCCATCCACTCCTGTATTGCTCTCCTATTGAGTTTTTATGGCCTAATTGTATTAGCCTGACCCTGGATTCTTAATTAGAGTGTATGTCCATCTATGACAAGTCTTGTTTGACAAGTGTCAAAATATGAACTTCCTCTGAGAAGACCTTTGTCTATGTCATTTTGTAGATAATGGTGGAATGTGCTCACAGTTCAGCTCCACTCTAATTGTCACAGGGTGCTATCTAGAACCTAAACAGCTTATTCGGCTGTCCCCATAGGTGAACTCTTTGAAAAACAATTTTTGTTTTCCAGGTAGAATCCTTTTGGCTTCCATGTAGAACCCTTTCCACAGAGGGTTCTACATGGAACCCAAAAGAGTTGTACCTGCAACCAAAAAGGGTTCTACCTTGAACAAAAAAAGGGTTATTCTATGGGGACAGCCGAAGAACCCCTTTGGAACCCTTTTTTAAAAAGAGTGTAGAAGGGACCATGTTTAAATTCATGGCTCTGGAAGCCACCAATCCCATAATATTGAAGTAAAAACAGTGCTGACTTGATATTGTAGCATCTGATATTTTGTAAATGTTTTTTCAAAGGTATTATGTCATTGACGAAGGCAAAACTGCAGCAACTACATGCAACTATGTCCAGTGAAGGTTGGCCTTTTTTCATTTTCTACCATAACAGCAGGGGTGGAAAAAGTACCCAATTGTCATATTTGAGTAAAAGTAAAGGTACCTTAATAGAAAATGACTCAAGTAAAAGTGAAAGTCACCCAGTAAAATACTACTTGAGTAAAAATCTAAAAGTATTTGGTTTTAAATATACTTAAGTATCAAAAGTAAATGTAATTGCTAAAATATACTTAAGTATCAAGAGTAATAGTAAAAGTATAAATAATTTCAAATGTCTTATATTAAGCAAACCAGACGGCACAATCTTTTTTATTTAATTTTACGGATAGCCAGGAGCGTACTCCAACACTCAGACCTCATTTACAAATGAAGCATGTGTGTTAAATGAGTCCACCAGATCAGAGGGAGTAGGGATGACCAGGGATGTTCTCTTGATAAGTGCGTGAATTGGACCATTTTCCTGTCCTGCTAAGCTATCAAAATGTAATGAGTGCTTTTGGGTGTCAGGGAAAATGTGTGGAGTAAAAAGTACATTATTTTCTTTAGGATAAAAAGTACATTATTTTCTTTAGTAATGTACAGATACACATAGAAACTAGTTTAGTACTTTAAAGTATTTTTCTTAATACTTTACACCACTGCATAGCCTGCATCACAACCAGCCGTGATTGGGAGTACCATAGGGTGGCACACAATTGGCCCAGCGTTGTCCGGGTTTGGCCGGTGTAGGCCGTCATTGTAAATATTAAACAACTGTCTTGCCTAGTTAAATAAAGGTTAAATAAAAAATAAAAATAACAGTTGTTGACCAATATTGACCTGTCTCTCCATTATAAACTATATTCTTTGCTGATAATTTATTTTCTAGCTATCTTCAAACATGAGTCCACTCAAATACACAATTAAAAAAGAACTCCACATATGCTGAGTTGCTTTGGGAAATATTCCAGAAGACTGTCTTTGTCTGCTCAGCGCTCAGCCCGTCAGGCCCTGTCTACTCAGTGGAGAAGCTGTTATTCAGTTTCATTAGTAAACAATCCTCCCCTGCTGTTTCCCCCTGTGGTTCTATCACAACGACACAACATGCACACCTGGTCCTACGACTAGGTAATTCGGCCTGCATAAAGATGCCCAAAATAAACAAATGTGTGTGACGTCCAATGCTGTGAGAAGACAATGTTTTATAAAGTTGTTTCATTTCCTTAGCCATATGAACAAGTGTGCCACTGGCATGGCTCTTTGAAGTATCTGAGGCTTGTCCAGATGTTTTTGGTTTTATACACTTATACAGATCAATATTTATTTTCTGTTCAGATGGCTTAACTATCTTGCTTGTTGCTGTATCTGTATCATTCCTGAGATCTTAGCCTGCCAAGTGTACCAGTCATGTTCAACTCTACTCACCACAGTAAACTGCCACGTTATGATTTGGGGGCATTGCATTGCTAAATGACAAAAGGAGAATGCCTTGCTTGCTCAAATGTCTTTCCTAGGGGTGCCCCACAGGTTATGAGAAAGAACTTGTGACAGCTTCATGTTCTGTCTAGATGTTTGTTGTGACATCACATGTAACAGTGCTTTTGTTAACCTATCTGACAGCAAAGCGTTCCTTTGCATCAAATGACAAACAGGGCAAGATAACCGTCACTGTCCTCCTATGACATTAAACACTATCCTTTTTGGATGGGTCCAATTACAGGGGTGTTGTTGTCAAGCTCATTTTATGAAGATGCTTTATTAACGATGGCATCCCTACCTCGACATTCAACAACACTTCATGGACATAAAATGAAAAACATTATTGTACAATGTTCAAATGTAGATGTAAACACAAGTGCTTTTTTAAAAATTATTTTGGAATCCTTAATTGTGAGTAATTGCATGTGCTGTTTTTCAGTGTGGGTTTATTGAAAGGTCAAGGCACTCATCAGTCAGATGTTCTGCAGTTGTCAAGGTTTTGAAAAATAATAATCCCCAAGTTTATTAGAGTGCCTAGTTTACGGTTCTAACAAAATGTGCCCTATACTACTTGCAAAATAAAAGTACATGTACATTTAAAAAAATATATTATTTGAATTTTTTTAGAGGAGGTTTGGCTGGTGTGGTACTGTAGTTTGGGTCCAACTGTTTATTGGAAGATCATGTCTTTGTGGAGGATCGATATGAATTGATTTCTGTCTAACAATGACGCACATTTTCAGCTTTGATGGCCTCACTCTGTTCATATCCCACATCATTTACATAACTAGATGAGGAGGAACGAGTTGAAATAGCCTTTCGAAAGCAAAACAAACAGCGAAGCAGTCAGTGTCTGGTATGTCAAAGTCAATGTTACTCTGTTCTGATGGTATTACAAGTACAACTGCTCTTTTCATAGTTTGTTTGATGCTGATGTAACAGTCGGCCTTACCATTGAGCGAGATGCTCTACTGTGGCATATGTCATTTATTATTTAATGTTTCTATTTAAGAAGAAGATTGTTACAGTTACAGGCTAAAAAAAAAGGTATCTGGTCCACATTGTGTATTGGTGTGGGTGCCATGAAGGCCCTGGGTGACCACTCTGTGTACAGCTGTTCACATTCAATTAGTAGCTCTTTTAAAAAGCATGTAAACATCCTCATCTCAGTCAACCAGGTAATGTGACTCAACACACAGCCATTCAGTGGCGCTCAGCTGTGAAATCAGTGGCTGTTGTGGAGAAGGAGATACTGTACCACAGCCCCATTTAGCTCTGTGTTTGTAAGTGACTCGCTGGGCTGCAGCCACAAACGCAGCGCTCTCATTCTGACCGACTTAGATCCGAACAAGACAGCAGTTGTCTAGAAATCCAACAATGTGAGGGGGTTCAAAAACATTAGGACCAGAAAGACTGCATGGTTTGGATACAGTAAAATACATGAATATTGGAGATGTTATGACCATTAGTGTAAACTCAATGCCTGGCGGGTTGACACATCCCGTAAGCGATGCATAAATCACATGGATGGTTGATCTGCACTTTCCCCGTAGATCAACACAGGCAGGAATTGAAGGGGGCCACAGTGGAAACACAGTCAAGGTTAATGACAGGCCCGCGGGCAGCGCTTGCCTTGGTGAGAGGAGGTGGCCATGAACGACTGCTGTAATGTGCTTATGTAACCAACATGCAGCTTCTTATTTCTCCACCAAGCACAGCATCAGCACCACTGCTTGCAGTTCGAACTGAAAAAAAATGGAGATTTAATATTACAGTACAAGTCTGAACAGGCACTAGGAGCTAGGCTGTGTTTTCATGAGGATATTATGTCTAAGCTACTGAAACCCATGGGGTGAGGATTTGTTTGCAGGGGGAACCAATAATCATGAGGTCAGTCTGCATTAGTGGACAGAAAGGAAAAGCCTGTATAGTGCCAGATGAGGGGTTTAAATACTTTACTTGAACTAAATACAGTCTTTACCCAAATCCCCTCTTTGCCTCCTTCTTCTGTATAGCCAGGATATCTATAGAGAGAGTAAATCTTTAACATTTCCTGGTAGAGATACATGAAATGGTTTTTGGTTGAAAGGGCAAAAAAGCAGTTGAAAGGGTCAAATTCCTTTAGTCCCCAGAATTTGTCGATATATCAAACAGAAAAATTTAAAGTGTGTTCTCTTGATCAAAGTCAATGTAGCGACAGTATTTTCCAAAGACGATGATTCAAAACCTTCCAATATGCATGGCTGTTATAGATTGTAGGGGGTGACAATGACACTATGTCTTAGTTAAGATGTTCACAGTTCTGCTGCGAATGCAACAGCTTGACATTGCTTTGATTTGGACTTCTGACGTACAGCAGCACAAATTAAGTTCACAAACTGGGAGCTACAAGGGAGGAAAGTTTCCTTCATTCACCTCTTTGTACCTCCTTCATGTCACATGCTATTACTCTTATCAAACAGGCAGGCTAGTGAAGGCAGACTTCCCTACTGCTTTCTAATTCTGTCCCTGACTCATGGCATCTGTTCAGCACTTATGCAGTGACGTGATTTGTTCTCTTGCTCCTCTGATACTAAAAGGCTTCGAAGTTGGATAAATCGTATTCATTACAACATGCCCATGGCTGTTCACCTGATGGATAACTAACTGTCAACCCTTCTCTGTCTCCACCTGGCTTTGATCTAGCAATCATGTCAAGAGTTTTCCATAAATGTAGCATTCTGCTGCCTGTCTGCGGAGAAAACGTTCATCTGGTCTGGTCGGATTCCTGCGAGTAGTTCAATTCAGCTCATTTACAGGTTTCTCTGCCCATCGAGCAACTGCCTGGTCCACATAATCAAAAAATGTGGTGCTTCAACAGTCTGATCAGATACAATTTCTGACCAATGACCAACTCCCAAGAGAAATAAGTCAATTGCATCATCCCTACCATCACCGTCAAATCGTGCTCTTCAAAATGAGGGGGAAATTTGAATTATTTAACATTCTGTTAACCAACATTATGGCTGAACAGTCTAGTATTTATTTGTATTTGTATTTATTAAGGATCCCCTCTTCCTGGGGTCCAGCAACATCAAGGCAGTTATATATAATTAAAAATATTAGATGACATTACATTTCATTACACTTTTCACAACACATTAAGTGTGTGCCCTCGGGCCACTAGTCTACTACCACATAGCTACAACACAAAATCCATGTGTATGTGTGTGTAGAGTGTGTGTTAGCATGTGTATGTGTGTGTAGAGTGCGTGTGTTAGCATGTGTATGTGCGTGTAGAGTGCGTGTGTTAGCATGTGTATGTGCGTGTAGAGTGCATGTGTTAGCATGTGTATGTGCGTGTCTGTGCCTTTATGTGTCTTCTCACAGTCCCCGCTGTTACATGTATCTGTTTTTAAAATCTGATTCTACTGCTTGCATCATTTAACTGATGTGGAATAGAGTTCCTTGTAGCATGGCTCTACAGTATGTAGTACTGTGTGCCTCCCATAGTCTGTTTTGGACTTGGGGATTGTGAAGAGACCTCTGGTGACATGTCTTGTGGGGTATGCATGGGTGTCCGAGCTGTGTGCGAGTAGTTTAAACAGACAGCTTGGTGCATTCAATATGTCAATACTTACAAAAACAAGTCAATCTCTCCTCTACATCGAGCCATGAGAGATGCATATGCATATGATTAATGTTAGTGCTCCGTGTACATTTAAGGTTTTCACCAGGCTGCCCTGTTCTGAGCCAATTGTAATTTTCCTAAGACCCATTTTGTGGCACCTGACCACACGACTAGACAGTAGTCCAGGTGCGACAAAACTAGGGCCTGTAATACCTGACTTGTTGGTTGGGTTTTTAAATGTATTTAACTAGTCAAGTCAGTTAAGAGCAAATTCTTATTGACACTGATGGCCTAGGAACAGTGGGTTAACTGCCTTGTTCAGGGGCAGAACGACATATTTTTACCTTGTCAGCATAGCGATTCAATCTAGCAACCTTTCGGTTATTGGCCCAACGCTCTAACCACTAGGCTACCTGCCGCCCCATCTTAGCTACTGTTGCATCAACATGTTTTGTCCATGACCTCAACTTGCTCAATTTCCACATTATTCATTACAATATTTGGTTGAGGTTTAGGGTTTAGTGGATGATTTGTCCCAAATACAATGCTTTTAGTTTTATAAATATTTAAATATACCCATTCTTTTAACTGACTGCACCTCTGTTGTGGTGTTTTCACTCACTGTAGTAGCTGATTAGTGTTAAAGTCACCCGCATACGTAGACACACTGGCTATGTATAAATATTTCAACTCCTCGTCAATCCACAGGGATTTAACAGTTTTTACAGTCACTTTCTTAATGGGTGCGTGCTCATTAGTAACGAAAAGCAATTTCATAAATGTGTCAAGTGCACAGACCAGCAAATATTCTTTACATCAGCAACAGGAATAACTACAAAACTTATTGCATGACCTCTTATACACTACATTAGACCCAGCCTTTGGAACTTTGGTTTTCCTAGATATGGCTGCTATACAGTATTGTGATCACTACATCCGATGGATTTGGATACTGCTTTAAAGCAGATATACCTCTCTGTTGATATCACCTACACTATCAAGCATTTCACAAATATTATCCAGATGCTGACTGTTAGCACCTGGTGGTCTATAGCAGCATCCCACCAGAATGGGCTTTAGGTGAGGCAGGTGAACCTGTAGCCATATTACTTCAACAGTATTTAACATGAGATCCTCTCTAAGCTTTACAGGAATGTGGCTCTGAATATAGAATACAACATCGCAGCTATTGGCATTTCTGTTTTTTTCTGTAGATGTTATAACCCTGTATTGTTACCACTATATCATCAAAGGTATTATCTAAGTGATTTTTAGAGTCCGAATATTAATGTAATCTGTTACTAGCAAGTTATCTATTTTATGAACCTTGTTTCTTAGGCTACATATGTTAATGTGGGCTATTTTTACAACTTTTCTGGGATGGTTGATTTTTTTTATTGCTTTACTGGGAAGCTTATCAGAAGTAGACATGGCAATGTTATTTATGTTTGAGCTGATAGTGCAGGGTGAAGTGCACTCAGTGGACCTCGTACTAGGGCCCACCGCCTTAGTACTAACAGTATAACTCTGGTTCAGAGTGTCCAGGAGCCAACATGATTGACTTCGTCATTCATGTAGAGCATCTTCTGTTTCCAGTGCAAAGTTATCTATAAAAGTTATTCCAACAGAGCTACAGTTCTATTTTAGCCAGGTGTGTAATGCCAGTAGCCTGCTGAATATTTCACAACCGCGGCCCAACGATGGTACCGGACCTGAAATAATTGGCCGCTTTTTGGAATCTTTCAGAACTAGAATCAGTTCTTTAAAATCAATGTTCAGCAGTTCCCAGCTAGCTCTCCTATTGTCGTTTGACCTCACATGGACTACGACAGCGTCGGCTCCCGGCAGCTGTCGTAGAACGGTCGGAAGCAGCCTTTTAAGTCCTGTACTCATGCTTCAGGATAGCACAGGGTTTTTAACCAAGATGTTTCTCACCATAGAACTGCCGATGTTGACCGATGGTGTAATGGATGAGGAGGTGCGGCCATTCTTTCACCTCGAGTGGTTTCGCAAAGCCCTCAAGGACTGAAGGGTCCGATGGACCGAGGATTGGTAGGTTTAGAGACATTATTTTCTACAGTCGGAATTAGAGAACTCACTACACCCTTACATATCCCCATCATTTAGAGGGCAGTAGCAACCTCCCAGAACTGACTTACTGTCAGAGGGCTTTACAACAGGAAGGTTTCTCTATTCCTTGCTGTCTGCAATTTGTGCCAATCTAAACATCAGAAATTGCGTTCTAGTGTTGGACCATAAATGATGGACTACTGGTGTACATGGTCTGTTTCACCTCAATCCTTTTCCCAGAACCAATAACTTTGAACAAAAAACCTATTCTGGGACTGGCCGCCAAAAGTGTCAATCCTGCAGATCAGAAATCTGAAGGTCCAGGTGTAGTCCATGACTGCCACACACACACCTTCTCATATTTTAATGTGACGTTAAATGCAGTCAGGTTACAAATAGCCTATAGTTAGCCTGTTTATCCTATACATTAGCAAGTAGTAGTTGGGGAAGGGGTAGCGTAGGCAGTTTGTTATTAGGTCATTTTTATGAAAACAGTACAGTATTAAATAGAAAAATATTAACACAAAGTAACCATGTTAACTTAGGCAACAACTCAATAAAACTAACACTGGTTGCATCATCAGTTAGGTTTCATCAGTGTGCTGATAATCTTCAGAGGCATGTCACCGAATGATCATTTTTAAAAGCATGTCCCTGAATGAATACTGGAGAGTAAATCAAACATCTTAAAGAGTCCCGTGTCTGACAGGAAATATACTATTTTGACTCTTCAGTCCTCACTATGCTTTGGGTCTTATTTCTTTAAAAGCATCTGAAGACATAGAGATAAGGATAAACGCCTTATGTATCCCCTCAAGACTCCCCTACTCCACATCCAGGCATGTATTTACCAAATCCACAAGGTAGATTATAATACGGCACAATTACTGTAACATCCATTCATACTTATGTGCCAAGGTGCGAGAGATAGGATCAAACTCTTCCACCCAAGAATAACTGCCTTTAACACAAGGCCTATTTATAATCATGCACACAAAGAGACAAAACAAAGCCTAGTGCAGGCACATTATTTCCACATTCTTCCTTAATGGAGGGTTTGTCTGTGACGTGCGCTAGTAAAGAGTGCACTATTTCCTTGGGTCATTCTAATGGCTCTGGGAGAGAGCTGGAGGAAATGTTTACACTGAAGGATGAATCGAGGAAATTCAGTCTAGATGAGATGGTGGTATATGAAAGTTTTACATGTACGCACAACGTGGCCGGCGGCCTAAATGGACCTGCAATTTCACTCAATGAGGCTTGAGCCCTAATGTCTTGTCATACTTGCTTTGGGGAGCTCCGCGATCTGGACTTCCCCCCTGGAATACCATGTTCTGTCTTTTTGCCAATGGCTTATCAACTTAATGAATGTGACAAACTTCCGACTTCAACTGTATATGTTCAGATGTTTTATTTAATTTGTTATTGTATGGAGCCATCCCTTGTATCATTTTCTAGGCCTCCCAGGTATTTGCATTTAAGGTAATGTATATGATTACTGCCGCTAGGGGGAGCTGTGACGTCAGTGGGGAGCGTTAGTGGGGTTGTGAGGTCTTGGAGGTTTCTTATTCAATCTTGAGAATGCCTACTACTAAACACTACTAACGTTTCTCTGTCTCATAATTTCACCCTGTCAATTCAGGTATGTAATTTGTAAAAGTGCAATATGACTCACAAAATATTGAGATAACATGGTTAACTACATATTCCACGAGTTTGGTGATATTTGAATGCAATTAAAGGGAGTTTTAACAGAGTGAAAAACTTGTTGGTATTTTCTCCATTGTAAGTAATGGAGGTTGGCTAGGTTGCAGTGGTAAACGATTAAATACTTTATTTATATTGTACGGAATGCTTGTCAAATAGATCAATTGCCCTTAGCCTGTTAAAAAAATTAAATTGTTCCAATTACAATACCAACTACAGGTTTAACATATCTTGAAAGACTTTGGTTGCAAGCAGGACTTAGAGTAACACCGACAACATCTTTAAGGGAGCGGTAATGAGGTGACCAATAATGGATGCAATTCAGATCAGCGGATGAATTTAGCCCATATTGAATGTTTAACGAGACATCAACTGCCAATAATCTAGTGCCATCGATTGTTCAAATCAAATCAAACTTTATTTGTCACATGTGTAGACCTTAAGGTGAAATGCTTACTTACAAGCCCTAACCAACAGTGTAGTTCAAGAAAGAGTTCTGAAAATATTTACCAAATAAACTAAAGTAAACAATTATTTTAAAAGTAGCACTGTTCAGAACTAGGGTAACTTGTAGTGTATTGTTAGACAGAGGCGCGTGACCAGAAAGCTAGCTACAGTTTGTTTTCCTCCTGCATTGAACACAGATCATCCCGTCTTCAATTTGATCGATTATTTAAATTAAAAAATACCTAAAATTGTACTACAAAAGTAGTTTGAAATGTTTTGGCAAAGTTTAAGGGTAACTTTTGAGATTTTTTTTAGTCACGTTGCGCAAGTTGCATCCGGTTTTTCTGGATCAAACTTGCCAAATAAATTGACATTTTGGATATATATTGACGGAATTAATCGAACAAAAGGATAATTTGTGATGTTTATGGGACATATTGGAGTGCCAACAAAAGAAGCTTGTCAAAGGTAAGGCATGAATTACATGTGTAAAGGTTGAGTCATCCTACCATTAGCTTTTACCCCATAGCTTTTGGTTTTCTGGCCCTAGCCTGACCACCTCAAAATCAGTACATTCGATGGTAAAGCGAATTAATAATTTGTTAATATCTGCGTTTCACAGATGAAGAGTTGCACCAGGTTCGTTTAATTAAATATTTGCATGTGGATGGACAGGCAGATGCAATCAAATTATTTGTCCATGATAGTCAAATGATCAGCAAAAATAGCTTTCCCTCTGCTTGCCAGTTGTTCGTCTTATTACTAGAGGTCAGAGAAGTGTCAGCATAGCTTCGTTTTATTAATTAATTAGCTGGTTAATATTTTAAATTGGAATCAGGTTTTCAGTGGTGTGCTGTTTCTGTGTTTATGCATTACTGGGCTCTACAGATATGTGGATTCATTTCTTGTGACAGAAAGCACAAATATTGTGGGCTACATGATACAAAACAGCTTCGTCATCCAGATTTCAATCCAGATTACAACCCAGATTTCAACCCCAAATCAAAGATAGGGTTTCAAGGTATAGTTTATTTCAAGTTGAATTCACATTTTTTGACACCTCACTGTCAGCTATGACTATTGGATGTGAATTTGACTGGTGCTTTGTTCTGTGTTGAATTTGAGTGAAATAAAGTTTAGTTATGCCACCCACTTTTTTTACTTATTTGTTTTGGTCAATAACTGATTAAAGAGATTCTCTGGTACTTTGGGTGTACTTTTTAGCCAGTAGATCTGAAATACAGCTCAGGTGCCAAAAGTGGTCCCCAAAAATTGCCCACTGTCATATATGTGCACCACGTCATGTGTGTGCATGCTAGCTGTCACTCATATGGTGACGGACTTAAGGTCATTGGTTTAACTCGAATTGGGGGAAAATGTTGGGAAAATGGCACAGCAGAGCTTCAAGAAAAAACAGTCACTTTCAAACTAGGGATTTAGTGGCTAATTGAGGTAAAACAGTAATTATGCATGTATGAACTACACATTGACACATCCAGGCCAAAGAGGGAAGTTTAAAAAATACTGAGTAGTCGCCAAAGTTCTGGAGCATGTCTTTAAATATATTTATTTATGCTAATGAAAACCCCTGAGGTTTGTTTGGTAAGCCACATACCCTCCACATGTGGAAATATGTCACTGATAGCTACACAAAAATGAATTTCAAAGTTATTGGTGTTTTTGCAAAGGGATGGTGAAACCTCCAAAGGATGCCTAATGAGATTAATTAATCATTGTAAGAGAAAAGACTCTCTCATGCAAATCTATGTTTTTCAATATTCATCAACAGTTGTGCCACAGGATTGAGCTTTCTGCATTTGACATCCCCTTCCAACACACATGCGCCAAAGCTACAGTAATATCTTAACGACCAATGAGTATAGTGTGACTCAGGAGGAGAATGAAATTTGCGCCGCTCCACAGCGTAGTCATTTGTGCATATGAGTTTGCCCAAGAGTATGGCTGATGTCAGAAAGAGGGATTATCAGATTGATTATCATCCGCCCAGACAGATTGTCATCCTCCCAGACAAAACATATTTTTTGTTGTTGTTGAATCACAGACAGTGACTTTATTTACTGTGTGGAGAGGAGAGAGCGCCACTCCACCCCCTGGGCCCTACACTTCATTTGACATAATTAAGAAATCTCATTACATCACCACCCCAGAGGACTTTGTTATTATGTGTCCAATATCATTCCGATGGTCATTATGTTCTAAAGATGATGCCAACATGATCTGAAACTCTCGTTAAGTCAACAGTTTGTCGATGTCTCTGTGACTGCATGTCTTAAAAACACATTTAAAGAATAATGTCAGATAGGAAATGTTCCAGTCCTGTGTGAACCCTTGGTCAGGCTGACGTGGCACCTTGAGCATGCCTGTCGTGCATCACTCACATTGACTAAACTCAACTCAGGACTCCAGGCCCCAGACCTTTACACAAGCCTAGATGACCTTGTCAGCAAGTTCAAGTATGTTCGCTCCGCTCCTCCTGAGTGCTGTAAGTAGTCCCTCATCAGTGGATACCTGATTCGTTCATGTGAATTTGAGATGAATAATTGAGCATTGAAAGTGCATTCTCAGTATAACAACTATTTGACTCAGGGTGGGATGTTTGCTGTGTGACTGCACTCAAAACACTGCTGTTGTTTGAAATTAAATAGACATGATGACAAGATAATTGAATCATGCATAACTTTTTACAGCTTAATGGAATGTGAGCTGGAAAAAAGAGAAAGACCTGAAAGGATTTTGTGAACCTATTGTCTGGCCATGCATGGTAAAGAGACACTTTGAGGCTAAACTTCTAATTATATGAAATTATATTAAAACAACAGAAAATCATAAAACATGAAATATATTACACAAAATAACTGCTACACTGAGTGTACAAAACATTAGGAACACCTGCTATTTCCATGACATAGACTGACTAGGTGAATCCAGATGAAAGCTATGATCCCTGGTCTTGTAGTTTGGATGAAGGGTAGAAAACTGGTTAAAGATGGATTTTTAAGCCTTGAGACAATTGAGGCATGGATTGTGCATGACATGTATTGTGCTTGCCCATTCAGAGGGTGAATGGGTAAGACAAATGATTTGTAGTGACTTTGAATGGGGTATGGTAGGTGCCAGACGCACCGGTTTGAGTGTGCCAAGAACTGCAACACTGATGGGTTTTTCACACTCAACAGTTTCCCTTGTGTATCAAGAATGCTCCACCCCCAATGGACAATCAGCAAACTTGACACAACTATGGGAAGCATTCGATTCAGCATCCCTGTGGAACGCTTTCAACATTTATTTTCATTGTTAGAGTGGCCTCTTGAGTATTTGAGTAATAACTCAAATGTGTTAGTCACGCGATAATTAATGTCTTTACCAATTTGAATAAATACATGCATTACATGTACAAATGTATTGTTTTTCTTACATTTAGATTTTTAGGAAGAATGTCACTCTATACTGTATGTACACCAGAGTTGCCAGCTTAATACTGTGATTTTGCTTTACAGCAGAAATACTGTAATATATTTCAAGGTACTATATTTTCTTAAATGTAGAGCAGGGATATATTTGACAGAAAATAGTACTGTAAAAATATATTGCAGCAACTCTGCTGTAAAGCAACATTACAGTATTAAGCTTGCAACTATGGTGCCAGTAGAAAGCTGTGCATTTGCAGGGAAAAGTATTACAGTGGGCTACTTTTTTAGATACTTACTATTCGACACTTACCCATGCTTACCTACCCTTATCATAATCCATGTCTGATCTCCATCCATATAGCTGTACCATGATATACAGTATGCAATGATATACATACTGCAGCTGTAACTGACTCTACATAGACTTCAGTTGTCACTGACTAGTTATTCATTTCATTTCCCACTGAGCAAACCATTTTCGTACTTACAACATTCTTATAAATTCGTTTTTATCCGGTTTTTGCCTGGCGGAGCTTATTTCTTTATTGACATTTGCCAATTAACTGTTTATGTCCATTTGTTTTGTGTTCAGCCCTGGTTGTCTTGAAAAGAAAATGGTAAAATGGTAAAACACTTAATTATGAACCTAAATATAAGGGCTGGACATGTAAATGATTGAAAGTAGTGAAGAATTTTTTTTTTTTATGGAGTCTAGCCAGATGTGATTAACATATTTTGAGGTGTGCCTTGTAATCAAATCAAAGTCAGGTCGCATGCACAGTCTAGCAGGTGTTTTAGTGGGTGATTATGTTACTAGCTCCTAACAATGCAGTAAAATGTCAAACAATTAAAATGTTAGAAAGTATATATATACAAAAAAATACATGAAATCAAGACCGGTGGGACGATTCTGATTAAGAACCAAAATAGCAATGTAGCAGTAATCAAATGCAATCTAAACGCATGAACACCGGGAGAATTTTACACAGATCAGCTAAGAATAATATTTACAGCAATAGATAAGCTATGTCAAGAATCCATAAATAATAATGAGTCGGGGATACAGTATCACAGTTTGAAACGGAAGTGACCAGTAGTTCAATGCCTCTATAGCAAAGGGAAGCAGTGTTGGATGTGTGTACGTGCGTGTGTGTTTGTGAGTATGAGGTGTGTGATAGTTTGTGTGTGTGTTTTGTATGAGTGTGCATCAATTGGTAGATGGCTGTTCAACCTTGTAGTAGAAGCAGTTTTTTAATCTCTCAGTCTTAGCTCCAATGCACCTGTACTGTCTCTGTATGTCGGACGGTAGCCGGGTGAACAGTCCGTGGCTCAGGTGGTTGAGGTCCTTGATGATCTTCTTGGCCATCCTTTGACACCGGGTGATGTAGATGTCCTGGAAGGCAGGTAGTGTGCCTCCAATGATGTGTTGGGCTGCTCGCACCACCCTCTGGAGAGCCATGCGATTGAAGGAGGCGCAGCTGCCGTACCAGGAGACACTGTCTCAGGTTGGCGTACCAGAGGGGTTGATTTGTCAAAATCAAACGTAAGAGTCAGTATCTGGTGTGGCCACCAGCTGCATTATGTACTGCAGTGCATCTCCTCCTCATGGACTGCACCAGATTGACAGCTCTTGCTCTGTGATGTTACCCCACTCTTCCACCAAGGCACCTGCAAGTTCCCAGACATTTCTGGGGGGAATGGCCCTAGCCCTCACCCTCCGATCCAACAGGTCCCAGACGTGCTCAATGAGATTGAGATCCGGGCTCTTTGCTGGCCATGGCAGAACACTGACATTCCTGTCTTGCAGGAAATCACGCACAGAACGAGCAGTATGCTGGTGGCATTGTCATGCTGGAGGGTCATGTCAGGATGAGCCTGCAGGAAGGGTACCACATGAGGGAGGAGGATGTTTTCCCTGTAATGCACAGCGTTGAGATTACCTGCAATGACAACAAGCTCAGTCCGGTGATGCTGTGACACACCGCTCCAGACCATGACAGACCCTCCACCTCCAAATCGATCCCGCTCCAGAGTACAGGCCTCAGTGTAATGCTCATTCCTTTGACAATAAACGCAAATCCGAACATCACCGCTGGTGAGACAAAACCACGACTCGTCAGTGAAGAGCACTTTTTGTCAGTCCTGTCTGGTCCAGTAATGGTGGGTTTGTGCCCATAGGCGATGTTGCCGTTGAGTTCTGGTGAGGACCTGCCTTAAAACAAGCCTACAAGCCCTCGGTCAAGCCTCTCTCAGCTTATTGCAGACAGTGCATTCCTGGTGCATTCCTGGTGTAACTCGGGCAGTTGTTGTTGCCATCCTGTACCTGTCTCGCAGGTGTGATGTCCGGATGTACTGATCCTGTGCAGGTGTTGTTACACGTGGTCTGCCACTGCGAGGATGATCAGGCTGTCCATCCTGTCTACCTGTAGCGCTGTATTAGGCATCTCACAGTACAGACACTGTAATTGATCTGCAGTCCTCATTTATCTGCAGTCCTCATGCCTCCTTGCAGATGAGCAGGGACCCTGGGCATCTTTCTTTTGGTGTTTTTCAGAGTCAGTAGAAAGGCCTCTTTAGTGTCCTAGGTTTTCATAACTGTGACTTTATTTGCCTACCATCTGTAAGCTGTTCGTGTCCACAGGTGCATGTTCATTCATTGTTTATGGTTCATTGAACAAGCTTGGGAAACAGTGTTTAAACCCTTTACAATGAAGATCTGTGAAGTTATTTTAATTTTTAAGAATTATCTTTGAAAGACAGGGTCCTGAAAAAGGGCCATTTCTTTTTTTGCTGAGTATAGCATCATCATTTGGATATGACTATAGTAAGTGCAGGTACACCGCATATACTTTGCTCATTATATCCTGTGGTTGTGATGACAACTCAAACACCGGCTTATTTCTCCTCTTGGTTTTACCACAAATTGGGTCTATTGGCTTCAGTTTATGCAACAACAACAAAAAGGCATTGCACTTCCTTACAGGCGGTTAAGTATTCATAGATTTATATATTCATCGAGTCTCACAAGCCTTCACAAGGCTCACTCATGTTTTAAAAACAGTATATTAAGAGAGCATAATGCCTTTACAAACGTCCCTTCAACCTATCAAATAATGGTTCACAGCACCATACATACATTATACTGTATGCACATTTAACACATGCAAAGACATTTCTAAAGCGTTTCACAACTCATCTCTCCCCATTGTGGTTCTGTCATACTGCAGAGAATGAGGCATCAAGTACCATTAACAGAGTTATACATACATGGCTGTATTGATCAATTACCTACTAGATACAAAGCCTCACTATCTCCATAGTAACCAGTGACTAAAACTCACATTCAGAACTCCATCAAACCTGAGGACGACATCAGTAGCTTTCGTGGTGCACAGACTATGCAATGACGCATTTTACTTCTGCTATAAAGTGCTTCACCCGTTGCTTAAAATCAATTACCAGTTTATCTCAAATGGGACCAGTCAGTTTGATTTGGCTTTAATGCACTGCATTTATAAACAATTCAGTGTGCTTGTTGACTAAACAAGGTTGAACAGTCCGTAAACAGATAGTGACCACCCTTGAGGCCAGTGGACATGAAATGACAAAGCACATCACTCTCAGGATGGAACAGTAAAGCAACAGACGTGACAGAAGAAGAATCGGTGACACATAATGAAAAAACCTAGTTAAAAACGTCTGTCCAAGGCTAGAGAATGGGATGTAGCGCCACTGTCCACAGGCTCCAGACCTTTCCTTTGGCTGAGCTCCTAAACACCATGCTAGTAGATCCACTGCCATAGTGCAGTGGAAAGGGCTCACATAAATGGAGGTGTGGATTGTTTTTCCCTGTCCAGCCAACTGATCAAAAGGGAAACTGGAGGAGGGGAGGGAAGCGAGAAGGTGGAGGGAGAGAAGGAGGAGAGGGGGAGGGAGGAACTCGGGCCAGATGCACCAGTTGAAGAGGCAGCGGCTGGGAGTCAGGAGGAAAGGAGAATGGAGCCGGACGGTGAGTGTCATTCTCCTGCAGTGAGTCAGCGCCCACACATCGCCATCGCAGGGAGTCAGTGACGCACAATGACCTGAGGGCTGCTTTTTGGGGTTTTGTATTTTTAAAACCAAATAGAAGAAAGGAGGAACAAGAATATGCTAGCACTGTAGAACAAAGACATCAGCCACCCTCTGGTTCTCCTAGCTAGCTCCTAGTGGTGTGAGGACTATGCTATTCTTGCAACCCCAAAAACAGATCACTGCTTTGCCTTTGCTGATGCAGCTGCTGTTGCTTCTTGGTGTTAGGGATAGAACGGATGAGCACAGTTGGCCGGGAGACACTAGGCCTGGCCGAGGTGACTTAACGCTGGCTTCACAGCTGAGCTGTGCGACAGGCCCCTCACTGGCAGGTGCGTGGCACGCTTTCACACACCCTCCTGTAACCACAGAAGTCTGATGGGAAGTGGCAAGGATGGAGGTGTGAAGAGAAGGGAGGAGGTGGTGGGGAGGTGGGGGGGGGGGGAATGGTTAGGGGGCAAGGGTCTGATAGTAAGGGGAAGGGGTGATGATGGCACAGAAGCGTGAATATGTGATCGGAAGATGGAGTTGCAGCTAGTGGAAAGTAAGGGATGGGAAAGGGAAGGGAGGTGAGGGAAGGGGGACAGTACCACAGCTCCACAAGTTTGCCTGTAACTTGTATATTTGCAGCGTATCTGTCCAGACACAGATCAGGCAGGCCGTTATGTAAGATTCAGCACCAGCTCTGAAGTGACTAAGGCAGCCCAAGGGGATGACAAACTAGGGAATAAAATCAAAATCAAACATGCAGAAACTGAAATGCCCACGGTGTGTAAATAAAATTGCGTCAGGATGCTATTTTAGAGAGGCCCTCAAATTCCGCGGTCACCTTTCATTTTACCCCCAACCTGTTGGTTATGCTGCCATCTGCATATATTCAGCAAGTGAGCAGGATACTTTGGCTGTTATTTTAATGTGGTGCTTCACAGAAAATCAACCAGAAAGAGTATTCAGCACAGAAATATGCATTTATGAATTTCTTAGCACAATGATGAGCTGTAGTCAAATCTGTGCCACTACATTATTCCAGTAAACTGAATAATTCCAATGATGTGGAATTTCCCTTTAACTCAATTTCAGTTCAATGAAATTCTGTTTGGTAAATCGACAGAGGCAATGCAACAGGATGAGTTGTCAACCAGCGGGGTAACCACGTAGCAGGTTTGAGGAGTTAATCAGGTAACTTTGGTCAACTCGGAGTTCAACTCGGGATAACCAGTCATACGAAAGTGGCTCACCTTTTAGCCAGGTACATTTCTATGACAACAAATCGTTCAGAACTAACCTGATAAGTCCACTTACCCCGTGTCACAGGTTCCCCCGGTACTGCTGCCCTTCCATGCACCAGTTCCGGAGGACTATGTCACCGGCCTCTAGGCATCACTGAACTGTCTCATTACGCACACCTGATTCAAATCCCCCTGGTTAGTAATTGTATATATGTGCCCTCTGTTCACCATTGTCTGGTTGGTTATTGGTCCCATGTCCGTTGGTCTGTGAGTACCTGTGCTTTGTTATTTCAGCTTTCGTGCTGTGTGTATTGTGCACTTGTTATTAAACCCTCTATTAGGAATTCCTGCACCTGTCTCCAATCCTTTTTTACGACGTGACACCCTGAATGAAATGACGGAGCTGTGGGGTTGAGAATCTGTGAAATCAGATTCCCGCTCTGTAGCAAAGATTGCATCATCATCATCACTTTAATTTGAGGAAGATGACTGATTAATAAAATATTTAATCAAATGTTTTCTGTGTGTTAAAAAAATTGTAATGTTAAAATAGATCACATTACACATTTAGTCATGGCAGGAAGCATTTTGAACGTCACAGTTTCACTTGTACGTCTTAACACAATTATTATATCGATAGGAGTGGGGAAAATGGTGGATTGATAAACACACCAAAGTTGGCATTGCAGTTTATGCCGGCATAAACTGCAATGCCAAGTATTCGGCCCCCTTGAACTTTGCAACCTTTTGCCACATTTCAGGCTTCAAACATAAAGATATAAAACTGTATTTTTTTGTGAAGAATCAACAACAAGTGGGACACAATCATGAAGTGGAACGACATTTATTGGATATTTCAAACTTTTTTAACAAATCAAAAACTGAAAAATTGGGCGTGCAAAATTATTCAGCCCCTTTACTTTCAGTGCAGCAAACTCTCTCCAGAAGTTCAGTGAGGATCTCGGAATGATCCAATGTTGACCTAAATGACTAATGATGATAAATACAATCCACCTGTGTGTAATCAAGTCTCCGTATAAATGCACCTGCACTGTGATAGTCTCAGAGGTCCGTTAAAAGCGCAGAGATCATCATGAAGAACAAGGAACACACCAGGCAGGTCCGAGATACTGTTGTGAAGAAGTTTAAAGCCGGATTTGGATACAAAAAGATTTCCCAAGCTTTAAACATCCCAAGGAGCACTGTGCAAGCGATAATATTGAAATGGAAGGAGTATCAGACCACTGCAAATCTACCAAGACCTGGCCGTCCCTCTAAACTTTCAGCTCATACAAGGAGAAGACTGATCAGAGATGCAGCCAAGAGGCCCATGATCACTCTGGATGAACTGCAGAGATCTACAGCTGAGGTGGGAGACTCTGTCCATAGGACAACAATCAGTCGTATATTGCACAAATCTGGCCTTTATGGAAGAGTGGCAAGAAGAAAGCCATTTCTTAAAGATATCCATAAAAAGTGTCGTTTAAAGTTTGCCACAAGCCACCTGGGACACACCAAACATGTGGAAGAAGGTGCTCTGGTCAGATGAAACCAAAATGTAACTTTTTGGCAACAATGCAAAACGTTATGTTTGGCGTAAAAGCAACACAGCTCATCACCCTGAACACACCATCCCCACTGTCAAACATGGTGGTGGCAGCATCATGGTTTGGGCCTGCTTTTCTTCAGCAGGGACAGGGAAGATGGTTAAAATTGATGGGAAGATGGATGGAGCCAAATACAGGACCATTCTGGAAGAAAACCTGATGGAGTCTGCAAAAGACCTGAGACTGGGACGGAGATTTGTCTTCCAACAAGACAATGATCCAAAACATAAAGCAACATCTACAATGGAATGGTTCAAAAATAAACATATCCAGGTGTTAGAATGGCCAAGTCAAAGTCCAGACCTGAATCCAATCGAGAATCTGTGGAAAGAACTGAAAACTGCTGTTCACAAATGCTCTCCATCCAACCTCACTGAGCTCGAGCTGTTTTGCAAGGAGGAATGGGAAAAAATTTCAGTCTCTCGATGTGCAAAACTGATAGAGACATACCCCAAGCGACTTACAGCTGTAATCGCAGCAAAAGGTGGCGCTACAAAGTATTAACTTAAGGGGGCTGAATAATTTTGCACGCCCAATTTTTCAGTTTTTGATTTGTTAAAAAAGTTTGAAATATCCAATAAATGTCGTTCCACTTCATGATTGTGTCCCACTTGTTGTTGATTCTTCACAAAAAAAGACAGTTTTATATCTTTATGTTTGAAGCCTGAAATGTGGCAAAAGGTCGCAAAGTTCAAGGGGGCCGAATACTTTCGCAAGGCACTGTATTTCTAATAGACTCTAGTGTTGGCAGTTGCATTTCTTCCCTCAGCTGGGGCTCAGTCATTTGGGTCCCAGAGAGGGGAGATGTCAGGCTTGTCTTTTGCATGTCTCTGGTGCTATGCAGAATATCAGAAAGGGAAGAGGACAGGATGGAACATTGTCTTCATATGTGAATGTATCTGTTAAACCGTGTGAAGGGATGGCGTGATTAATAACCTCTTACAGCTACCCCCCTACTTTTTTCAATTTCCACCTGAAGACATACCCAAATCTAACTGCCTGTAGCTCAGGCCCAGGACCAAGGATATGTATATTAATGGTTTCATTTGAAAGAAAACACTCTGAAGTTTGTGTAAATGTGAATTGAATGTAGGAGAATATAACACAAAATATCTGGTTTAGATTATACAATGAAAAAAACATATGTTTTTTTATTTTTATATCATCTTTAAAATGAACAAGACAAAACAAACATTCAGATAGGATGATGGGAACAATTCCAAAATGAGTGTGCTACATGACATTTATCATGAAGTCACCCAGGTGTCCCACACAAGTAGCCCAAATGTACCCAAGTGGCAAAATTGGTGAAGTTATACATTTTTTAATTTAATAACTATATACAAAATACCAAAATAGTATTCTAACACACCCCCCCAAAAAATGGAGAAAAATCATGAAAAAAAAAAGATATATACATTTACAAAATAACACTTTCAATATTAGGAAGACCCTCAGTCCTCTACACAATATTGTGCTGATGCCATGTGCCATAGCAGTCTCTTTCTGCTGTAAAGCAGAGGGTCACCAAGCATGTGGTGCAGGTGATGGGGGACTTCATTTTGAAAAGAACACAGCGACGCCTCCATGCTATGCCCTTTTTGCTCTGAGGCACATCCATGCCTGCAGAAATAAATTAGGGCAGATGAACACCACTTGTGGCAGGAGTTGGATGAACCAGCTTCAGTGGGGGATGGACACCTTGGCACTGGGGGCTCCCATTCGGAGTCAGTGTCACTGTGAAATAAAATGTTCAGTTAGAACAGTTTCACATATGAGCCCTGTATCAACAGGTATAATAAACATATATAAATAGAGTACAGGGAACATAAGCTTGAATATATTGTTATAGACCTGCTAGATCTACTGTCTCATTTATATTATGATAGACCAGCTAGATCTACTGTCTATTTTATATTATGACATTTCAGCTAGATCTACTGTCTCTATTATATTATGACAGACCAGCTAGCTCTACTGTCTTTCTTATATTACAACAGACCAGCTGTATCTACTGTCTCCATTTCACTTTGGCCATTGTTGTGGACCTGCCCTCCCTTCAACAGCCTAAAATAGGCTATTTCATTCCACAAATAATATTTTATATTATTAATTTCAAACAACGGCATTGGCATGAGAAAAACTTACCATCCCAAAATGATGTCCTCTCCGTTCAAAAAATATTCCTCCATTTGGGAATCGCTAAATGAATTGTCCTCCAACAATCTCTGTCTTACTTTCCCTATAAATTTCTTCTAAAATTGTGTGTACATCTCTGTATCTAGACTTAGATTTAGCTTTCCCTGACTTAGTCGCCATACTGATTGATATATAAACAGCTGAAGATGCGCTTTACCAAAACAACGCTGTGCGTAACATGCGTGGCTCCTTCCAGTATGAATCTTCAATGGCGAATGAACCTCTTTACGCCGGAGTTTACTACATGGGTTGGTCTTCCAACACATGAACATTAAATATTGCCGTTTACCTCAGCTCATTGGCTATATACCCAGCTAGATTTCAAGCATTTCAGTGATCATTGGGTTAAATACAGTCAATCAACGAAACATCCGTCATATCATTGGTGCACAATGATGTCATTACTTGTTGTCTTCAAATCGGTTTCTTTCAGTCAATACGTCCCGCGAAATGACCCATCAGGTTTGGTTGTGTTACAAAACAACCAGTTGATTGCAATGAAACCAAACATGACTGGAAAAGTCACGTTTAGTGTGTGTATTTACATAAAATGTGTTGAAAATGGAATGAGACGGAATTCATGACACAAGCGGTTCACAAAATGTTTTGTGTTAGGCTATAAAAATTGATTTTATCAAACAAAAGACCATTCATTTTGAACAATGAGCATTGGGATGGCAAACAGAGGAAGATCGTCAAAGGTAAACTATTTATTTTATTGCAATTTGTGATGTTACGCCTGTGCTGGTTCTAAGATTCTAGGCTTTCGACCCATGTGAGACACTTGTATTTTCATGAATGTTTAATATGACTATTTATGTAGCGATCACCGTATGTTGTCGAATTCAATCCCGCTAACGGGTTTGGTGCGCAGAGAGGTTAAGGGGGAACCATGAGTGGGGTCAAGAGGGGGTTTACTTAAGATGGGAGTATCTAGAGTTGACAATTGAGTTATGCCTTGGATGAGGTAATGTTTTTGTATTATGAAGTACCAGGAACGAGATTAGAACCTCGTTTTAGAGACCAAACTGAGCGATAATTTATAGCGAATGCTATCTGGCTAAGGGATACTCCTTTCTCAGGTAAAAGGCCCTTTGTGAAGAGTTCCTAAGATCTGTGGTTCGTCATGTAAATTGAGAGGGGTGTATCTTGGCTATAAAATATATTTTGTATTCTTCTGTAGTTACTCTCAAAATTCATTTAAGATAGTGAATAGATCTGAGAGTCAAAGGGCTATTGTAAAGCTCATATTATTAAAGATTAAGTTTAAGTATAACTCTTGACTGGTGTGTGGTTTGTAACTCTCCTCATTTGGTAATACAGGAAAATGCCACCACAAGTAGTCTTGGTGTCTCAGAACAGTTGGTTATCAATATAGTTTATCAACTACGAAAGCTACACATCTCCCTTCTAATCTATTTATCTTGAAGAGTGGTTACAGAACTTTACACCGTTCTGCAAGTTCTTTCGGGAACTGATCATTCATGCCTATTATTGTGCCTGCCAGTCTTAAACCCAGGCTTTTAACCATTACTTTATCTTTAAAGAATGCAAATTTGTCGATTGGGCACTCATATCTAACCCTGACCTCTTCACCGGACGTGCTACCTGTCCCATTCCTGCTGTTTTCAACTCTCTAGAGACAGCAGGAGCGGTAGAGATACTCTGAATGATTGGCTATGAAAAGCCAACTGACATTTACTCTTGAGGTGCTGACCTGTTGCACCCTCGACAACCACTGTGATTATTATTATTTGACCCTGCTGGTTATCTATAAACATTTGAACATCTTGGCCATGTTCTGTTATAATCTCCACCCGGCATAGCCAGAAGAGGACTGGCCACTCCTCATAGCCTGGTTACTCTCTAGGTTTCTTCCTAGGTTCTGGCCTTTCTAGGGAGTTTTTCCTAGCCACCGTGCTTCTACACCTGCATTGCTTGATGTTTGGGGTTTTAGGCTGGGTTTCTGTATAGCACTTTGCGAGGGCTTTGTAAATAAATTTGATTGATTGATCTTACCCATATTCATCATTATACGCGTCTCCTGTCGGAAGCCATGGTTGCGCTTAGATTGAAGATGTAATCCGGAGACTGGTGCTTTCTCCATCTCTTTAGCTATCATACTCTAATTCCACTGATTTTAAAACTTGATCCTCCAGAAAGTGGAGAGCAACACTTATGCAGCTCCTTCCCTGTCTGGAATGCCATACCACGGTTGCCCTTAGTTCGAAGATGTAATCCGGAGATGATCCTTCAGGAAGTGGAGAGCAACACTAATGTAGCTCCACTACACAATACATTTTTTTAAAAGAAGCGTTCGACAGGATTGCTAACACAGACAGATGAGCTCAAATAGACATAAGCTTTCAATATGGCAGACCAATCCTATCCTCTCTCAGCATGTCCAGCCCACTCATTATCTTAGCCAATCATGGATAGTAGGAAGGTTCCTAGCCTTTTCTGTGGCTTAACCAACATGGCTCATAATTTAACAATTATATTCATATTTACAGACGGCATACAAGTTTGTTATTAAGGCACATGAAAGTTCACATGTTCGAGAAGACATTTCTGCCAAAAAAGCATGTTGATATTTTTTTATATTTTTTTTATAACCTTCAAATGGCTTTACCTTCAAACGATAATATATTGAAATGGCATGGAAACAATGTTGATTCAACCAGTGTTTGCCCAGTGGGTATTTTTCATGTTATCTCTGTGAAGATAAATGGAACAAACTAAAACATAAAACTTTCTACAATAACAGATTGAGCAATGTTTGTTGTCCCCTCCAGAGATTGAAAAGTTTGATGAGCTGAGCTGGTAATCCCTCTTCTCTGTACCTGGGGGCATAATGTCCATCAACAGGGCACAGATATCACCAGCCTGAGTAAGGAGGAAAATATAGTCAGTGGGAGAGTTAATGGGTGATAAGGGTTTTCCATAGCCATGAGTGTCAAAATATATTGGATAGGAATTATTGTGACCAGACTACGTCCTTGTAAGTCAAACACTTGTGCAACTAGAGAGATAACACATGCATACATTCAATATGTTTACCTTCTGAGCTGCCTTGTGGAGAGGGTTGAAGGCTCATTGAACTTGATCAGGAGGGCCACAATATGCATGTGCTGTAGAGGAGAGATAGGAGAGAAGTGACAGGAGAGAGGAAAGGACTGACAGAGAGGAGAGGAGCAAGAGAGACATGATTTAATATCCTTATGACTTGCACAAAGACTGATGACATTTACGTGAATACATATGTAGACTTTCCATTAGGTCTCTTTCAACACAGGGTGGGGGATGTTATTTTATGTGATGTATGTTTTTCTGTAAGGTTTAATAAACTAAACAACGCACACAATGTCCTCTAAAGCCTGATGACATCCAACCTGTTGCATAGGCCACAATGTTAAACAGCGTATGTTTTGTATGTATTGTTAATGTCCATATCAAAACCTTATGTTAAACCGTACAGCATGTGAAATGTTTTCAAAGGCCTGATGTATTCTTTGTAGTGACTCACCCTGTATGAGGCTGCGTTGTGCAGGGAGATGAGGCCTCCTTCCACCTGAGTTGTCGTCAGCCCCGTGCTCCAGAAGGGAAGCATCTCCTTCCAACAGGTCGTGGATGCCCATGTCTCCCTCCTGCACCATGTCCAAAGACATGTTTCCATCACAGTTATTCTAGGTGGGGATACACACAGACAGATGTGTCATTAAAATGTATAAGAAGCGTCTTGCGTAAAAAGTTATTGTTATACATATTGCACGGTACTGACTATAAAAAAAGCGTCCTAGTAGTCTTCAATCAAACGCAATTATTTTTGAAGAGCCAATATGAATGGCACAGGGAGGAAGACTAACCTTGAGCATCAGCGGATCTCTTGGCTATTTGCCCTTGGCTGCAGCCTCAAAGAGAGGTGTGAAATTCCACAGGTCAGCTATGTTGACCCATTTCTCACCAGCAGTGCAGCGACCTCAGTGACAGTAGAAGCAGACACACAGGGACACTATTTATACTGAACAAAAATATAAGCACAACATGTAACAATTTCTAAGATTTTACTGAGTTACAGAAATCCGTCAATGAAAATAAATAAATTAGGCTCTAATCTATGGATTTCACATGACTGGGAATACACATAAGCATCTGTTGATCAAAGGTACCATTAAAAAAAGTAGGGGAGTGGATGAGAAAACCAGTCATTATCTGGTGACCACCATTTTTACCTCATGCAGTCCGACGCATCTCCTTCTCATGGAGTTGAACAGACTGTTGATTGGAATGTTGTCCCACTCCTCTTCAATGGCTGTGCAAAGTTGCTGGATATTGGTGGGAACTGGAACACTCTGTCGTACATGTCGATCCAGAGCATCCCAAACATGCTCAATGGGTGACATGTCTAGTGAGTATGCAGGCCATGGAAGAACTGGGACATTTTCAGCTTCCAGAAAATGGGGACAGATATGTCATGCTGAAACATGAGGTGATGGCGGTGGATGAATAGCACGACAATGGACCTCATGATCTCGTCACGGTATCTTTGTGCATTCACATTGTCATAGATAAAATGCAATTGTGTTCGTTGTCCGTAGCTTATGCCTGCCCATACCATAACCACAACGCCACCATTTGGGCACTCTTCCCACAGGACACCATACACGTGGTCTGCGGTTGTGATGCCGGTTCTCTAAAACAACGTTGGAGGCAGCTTATGGTAGGGACATGAACATTAAATTCCCTGGCAACAGGTCTGGTGGACATTCCTGCAGTCAGCAGTCCAATTGCACGCTCCCTCATACCTTGAGACATCTGTGGCATTGTGTTGTGTGACAAAACTGCACATTTTAGAGCAGCCTTTAATTGTCCAGCACAAGGTGCACCTGTGTAATGATCATGATATTTAATCTGCTTCTTGATATGCCACACCTGTCAGGTGGATAGATTATCTGGGCAAAGGAGAAATGCTCACTAACAGAGATGTAAGCAAATTTGTGCAACAACATTTGAGAGAAAAAAGCTTTTTGTGCATATGGAAAATCTCTGGGATCTTTTATTTTAGCTCATGAAAAATGGGACCAACACTTTACATGCTGCTTTTATAGAACACTGAACATTTAATTTACTGTATGTATTTAGTGCTAAAAACTTAATTAATTGAAAAAGATATTCAATCAATGGAGAACTAAAGATAAAATAGAGTAGGGCCAGACTGTTAGTATGGTATTCTAGTCAGACAACACATACCCAAATGTAGAGAGTAAAGTACAAAAGGTGACATCAGTGGCCTGCATCTCCAATGTAGTCAGTTAGGCAAAGTCTCTGGTGTTGTATAGTTATGTTGCAGCTGCGACAGTCACACCTGGATCCATGCAGTAAGTATTTCTGCAGAAGGGAGAGGGAAAGGGCACACACACAGGTGGTAGTCTGAGAAATGAAGAAATGATAAATTAAATCACCTATCTTGGTTTGAAGTCCACTCACTATGTCAAGGTACAGGCCACACGTGGGTTGTTAGTAGACAAAGAAAGGTTAGTTAAGCGCATAGATGCAGTAAAGAGATCAATGGATCGCAGGATGCCATCATTGGCGCCCAGTCAACAAATCGAATGTAACAAAGTGGATATCAGTTTTTTCCTTCCACAATTGTAACTTCCTTCGACATGTTTCCAGTTTGTCTCACACTGACCTCAAATTACGCTTGAGTGATCTGAGTAATTCCATCACGGTGTAGATCGATAGTCTTGACACCACACTTTACTCTCATACATCCACCGTCACAGCTACATCACTGTGATGTAGGCCTACATCTGACACAAAAGTAGTATCATCATGCATTTCCAGCATCACAGTGACATCGCTGTGATCAATGTCTGCATCATCATTATCAACTACTTCTACCTCATCAAGATCCTCAACCTCAGCACAGTAAGTGATCATGTGCAGCATAATAAACATTGGCACTTACCTCTGTACTTACGGTACCTTACTCTTTTGTTTTCCCCTGGGACCTTTGTAGATGAGCTGGGAAAGAGAAAATGGTGGGCACAGCAGTCTGGTTCAGGCTGACTCTTCCCATGTCATCACAGCGAAAACACTCATTTTCAAAGTGATCGGCACAGAGTTGAGGTTTCTGGGTGAGTTCCCAATCCATCCACGGGATATTTTCTTATTCATTACTATTTATTTAATAGTTGTATTTAATAAGGAAGACATCCTTTTTCTTATTAGTTGCATAGCTGTTTCTCTCTATACTAAACATTTCACAAAGAAAGGCCAACATCCCTGGTGACAAATAAAACAGACGGTGAAATTGTTTCCAGTTGAAGTACAGTGTGTCCCAATACAAAATAATGACATATGCACATTCACAGCCTATTCTATATCCATTTGAAGAAAAAAACAGTCTCCCCCCACATATTTTATGACCAAGTCTTCCTCTGATGTCTCAAATAACTATGCTGTCAGGCAATGTAGACTCAATGACCAACGTGACTACAAACAATTGTAGTTTATTTTAACGAACTAGCTAGATAGCAAGATATTAATGGTGTTTACCTATTCAGCTAAGTGATTGTGAAAGCTAATGATACTTAGCTAATGCAAATTTGAAGGAGGCTATTTGCTAACATCCTCAATGACATTGAATGTGGGCTAACCAAGTTAGCTATAGCAAACTGACAAGATCCCTAAAATCAACTTTATTTTCAAGAAGAAGTAGCTAGCTAGTTATTTATTACACAAAATCATTGCTATAAATCGATCACCAACTTACTTTAACTGTTGATGTAATGATATTATTTGGATCCATTCACATCAGTCAGTCTTTGTGTCATCTTCCAATTTAAGGAATCCAGCACCTTGAATGATCAGGTCCCGGATGCAGTGTTGCCAACTCCTCATTAAGGAAAGTATCTATTGGCTGTCCTAAAAGTCGCTAAATGACGTCATCGCCTAATTTGCATAATTGACAATGTGCATGTAATTGTGATGGACGCTGTTGGAGAGAGGAATAATGTTGTGGGAGAGACAAAAAGTGAGTAAAAAAAACTAAATATGTTTAGAACTACAAATGAACTTTCTCCTGTCGATTCTTGTTTTTTTTATGTCATAATTCCAACCCTCCTCCTTTATCTGGGCTTGGTACCGGTAAAAGTGACCCAAAAGAGACACTCTGGCGGAGTTACTTATTTAAAAAAACATTTACATTTTTTTAGTTTAGTTTTCTTAATTTGTTTTTAACCTTATGGTCCACTTGGAAGCCTACAACAAGTCAAAGTAAAACATGAACATTTTTAACCATAACATGATTTATTTTATTTTATACAATCTACATCAACAATCTAATTGGACCAAAAAGAGACAATAGAAAAAACTGTCAATGGCAATGTGAGAAAATTATGGTAACTAGTCAACAACCTAATTCAGGTAAAAAAAAATATATTTTATGTGAGCCAGGGCAGGATCATTCAATGGTGGCTTCCCGCATGCGATTCATTTGCAGTCTGGACTGGAGGGGTGAACATCCTCCCATCTGCAGCTGCGCGAGGACTGGGCCGCCTGTGAGTGCTTTGGGACAGGGATACAAGCACGTCAGTCTCCAATAACAACAGAAAAATTTGCTAGATTTGTCACTAGTCGCCTTTTTGAAAATGTGTCGCTAGAGGGGTCTGAATACTGCTAAATATAGCGACAGTCGCTAAGTTGGCAACACTGTCCGATTGAGAGCCCGTGAGTGATTTTCCTTGTTTTTCCTGTGTGTGTGCATGTGACACAAACGTGTCCATGTAACAGCCTGTATATAAAACATAACTTTTGCTGTGAGTGATTAAAAAAAATGCCATTAAGGCTATTCATGTAAAACTTCTATGGATATTTTTCCCACAAAAGGTGATAATGAAAGTGTCTTTTTAGGAATTGTGAAAATTGACGTCTCTATGTGGGCGTCTATTGAAATTGTCATTCTTGGCTCGGCATCAGTTAAGCTGCAGTACCACCAGTCTCCTCTGGGTACAAGGGATGGCATACTTTCCAACTGGAACCCTGGCCCCTTGATCCAATGTTGGGATAAATGGTAATGCATATTAATATTTGTTAATTGCATGCAAATAAATATTGCGTCTCTACCACACCCACAACAGAAGCACAATCATGGCCTCGGATTTGCAGGTGGATGTGATAGAACAGACATGGGGTCTGTTCTGTAGCACAGTTTTGGTGCCATTTGAAACCAGCAACTGACGGTAAAAACATGACTTCTCAACACAGGTTGAAACGGTCATAATCGGTGGGCACTACAACATACTTACAAATAGTTTTGCTTTCTCGGGAGAAAATAGAACGTCTATGTTGCTCAGTAATATCATATCTCATATCTTGTAGTTGATCCACAAAACTGTTTTTTATGTATATATTTTGTTTCATTGTAGAGACAGTAAACACATTTTGCTGAGTCATAACCTGCCATCGACTCCAATGCATTATTAAAAATCTAATCAAATTGTATTTGTCACATGCACCGAATACAACCTTACCGTGAAATGCTGACATACAAGCCCTTAACCAACAATGCAGTTGAAGAAATAGAGTTCAGAAAATATTTACAAAATTAAATAAAGTAAAAAATTAAATAAAAAGTAACAGAATAAAATAACAATAATAGGCTATATACAGGGTGTACCGGTACCGAGTCAATGCGCCTCTACCGACAGGTTAGTCTAGGTAATTTGCACATCTAGGTAGGGGTAAAGTGACTATGCATAGATAGACTTGGTGCTCCGGTACCGTTTGCTGTGTGGTAGCAGAGAGAACAGTCTATGACTTTGGTGACTGGAGTCTTTGACATTTTTTGGGCATTCCGCTGACAATGCCTAGTATATAGGTCCTGGATGGCAGGAAGTTTAGCCCCAGTGATGTACTGGGCTGTACGCACTACCTTCTGTAGTGCCTTATGGTCAGATGCCGAGCAGTTGCCATACCAGGTGGTGATGCAACCGGTCAGGATGCTCTCGATGGTGCAACTGTACAACTTTTTCAGAATCGGAGGACCCATGGCAAATCTTTTCAGTCTCCAGAGGGGGAAAATGTGTTGTCCTTCACGACTATCTTGGTGTGTTTGGACCATGATAGTTTGTTGGTGATGTGGACACTTGAAACTCTCGACCAGCTACAGCCCCGTAGATGTGAATGGGGACGTGTTCGTTCCTCCTTTTCCTGTAGTCCACGATCAGCTCCTTTGTCTAAATTTGTCTAAAGCATGTAAGAAAACGCTTCAAAACACTCCATACTAAATCATGTTTTATCAGAATCACATTCTAGATGATGTCTGTGTTACGCCCCTGAAAACAGGGGAGAAATAATCACGAGAGTGATACGGTGTTGTTTTCTCAATTCAACTTTTAGTGCAATCATTTTACAAAAGTAACACATTACAAAACAGAAAAACCATTATACAAACAACACAGCAAAATATCTTATTAACAACGCACATGTTCATTCACAATCAACATAAAATGGCAGCTACTCTCAGTATGATGCTATTCTTCACTACAACCGAGCAGGGCTCATATTACTCTCTGCAAACTTAACTCTAACTTCCTCAAGATGTTACTAAAGACACACCTTAAACACTCTTGACATGTTAGCGAGTTATGACATTTAAATTACTCTTTTTTTTTATCATCAATAACATACCTGAAAACAGGGGAGAAATAATCACGATAGTGATACGATGTTGTTTTCTCAATTCAACTTTTAGTTCAATGAGAAAAGACCGCGATTTCCCCAGGAATATGGGTGGAGACCAGAGCAATCGATCTCCGGCTCATAGATTAAGAGCATTTCGTAGATCACAGATTAACACTTTTAGGCACCACAAAATAAAGTAATCAATATAATGTTTACACATTACTCACACAATTCGTACCCTTTGTACGCTTGACGGATTTTAACTTTAACACAATTATATGAATGTTATCAATCTCTATCAACTAATACTGAATGCATGATCTTTTTAACCTTAGGTGTTTTAAGATCCTCACATACTATGAACTTACTAATACTTTTTAATGTATAACAGGCTATGAATATTTCCTTTAACCTGTCACATATGCAGTAAAAAGTTGTTAATTTTTGTTGGCACAGTGGAATTTATTTTCAAAAATGTAGTGCAGAGACCATTCAGAATGGGATTCTGATTTAACATGAGTTGGTGTGGAGTGTTTTCTAATATGCTTTAGAAATATTTTCATATTGCATTATAGTCAATGGCAAGTGATGACTCATGTTGTGGAAATTTCCTCTATTTACCAAATCATGAGCACAAACCACACACAAGTCAGAGTTAGTTATCAAAGTCCATCTTTAATTATATGAGCTCTATCACAACCCTGTGACTCTCAGATCAATTCAGTGTCTATCAATGAATTCTCTGAGAGCCCCCTACATTGCAACTGAGGTCCTTTAATAGCAAAGAACACACATAGTCAGACAGCATAGACATAATAAATCGTTCAGCTTTGTCTCCTTACTCAAACCCAGAACCATAAACCCAATCCTCCATATCAACAGGCATATATCAAATTGTCATTTAGATACAACCAATTCTAAATACAACCAATCCTGGACAAGCTCACGGGGAGCATAGAATGATTCCAGACACTGCCATCCTCCTCTCCCCGATGGGAAAAGTAGGGAGTGACTGGCACACAGACACAGTGGAGCAAAATATATGTTTACACATGATGACACCTTGACCTCTCCCCTCTCTGCGGCCTATGCAACTTAGTCTTGACAGAACAGATAACTGCAACCCCGCCACAGTATTATACAAAAATAACATTCTGATGAGAAGTAATTTACAAACATATGATGAATATAAAACATCCTACCTATGTTACCACCTAATTCTGATTATTCCCCAACACTCAGCAAAATGTGACAACCAATTATCTCTGTAATGAAACAAAATGTGAATAAAAACAGTTTGGGAGATCAACTACAAGAACAGAGAGTGAAAATAAGGGTACAAAAAATGGGTGAACTTACCCTTTAAGAAATCTGAAGAAACGTTATGTTAACCGAGACACCTTCAACCGATCATATTCACCGTTTCAAACATTAACTTCCGTGCTGCTCAGGTGTGTGAATCGTCTTTCTTTGCCTTTTTAGAAATTTGACCCAAAACCAACAAGGAAGTTGGGGCTGCAAGTAGCCCAGTGATTAGAGCATTGGGCCAGTAACTGAAAGGTTGCTAGATTGAATCCCCGAGCTGACAATGTAAAGATTTGTCCAGTTAACCCACTGTTCCTAGGCCATCATTGTAAATAAGAATTTGTTCTTAAAACTGACTTGCCTAGTTAAATAAAGGTAAAACAAAGTCTTTGGTGTTGAGAGCAGTTGTATCAAACCAATCAAACCAAAGTTCAACTTGCCACAAGTTTGGCATCTGAACTGTGCGTAAGTCAATTATTGGATTCTACACTGGACATCAACCTCTCCCTCAATATCAGTAAAACAAAGGAGTTGATTGTTGACTTCAGGAAGCAGAGGAGGGAACATGCCACGAACGGGACTGCAGTAGAGTCGGCAGTTTTAAGTTCCTTGGCATCCACATCACAGAAGACATGACATGGACCAACAACGCCACCACTCTTGTCAAGAGGGTGCAACAGCGTCTCTGATTCCTAAGGCAGCTGAAGAAATTATGTAGGCCAAACCGAGTCCTCTCCAAATACTACCGCTGCACCATCGAGAGCGTCCTGATCGTTTGCATCATGGCCGGGTATGGGAAATGCTCCGTCCACAATCACAAGGCCCTCCAGCGGGTGGTGAAGACGGCCCAGTACATCACTGGGACCGTGTTTCCACCCATCCTGGATGTCTACTTCAAACGGTGCCTGATGAAGGCCAGTAGTATCATCAAGGACACACACAACCCAGCCACTTACTTATTGTTCACTCCTTACCGTTGGGTAGACAGTATCAGAGCATAAGGTCTGATACCAACAGGCTCAGAGATAGTTTCTATCTACAAGCCATCAGACTTCCGAACACTTGAACTCGACTGATCACCTGCTCTGATTCGCCACACCTTAGCACACATGGACTCACTCACTCACAGTTAAATAAAGGTTAAATCATTTTAAGCAGTCTCAGTCAAATCTTCACTACCCTGGCAGTCATTCTCAATGCAGGTTAAGGGTGATTAAAAGTTTCAATTGTTAGATAGCCTCACTCTGGCTGGATTCCAATAGGAATAACATCACTTTGCAAGCCAGCATATAAGACTTGCAGGCTTGATGTGGCCTGTAAACCAGGAGTTTCAGACCACTGCGTTAAAGCGATATATGCTTGATCGGCAATGTGCAGTCGGGAGGCTCCGTATGGAGGGTGTGACGCAATTGCGGAGCTCTCTGAGCATGGCCTTATTTCTACTACAGCAAATTGGATGACTGTCAGTCATTCTCCATTCACACAGCTCAATGTAACTTCGATACGTTTAGGCTACTTCATGATACAAATGTGTTCCCTATACCCATCATGAGGTTGCTACATCCTAGCCTATGAATTAAAGTTTACAACGTAGGTGCACACAGGTGGAGAGAAATTTGAGTAATCAAGGTGACAGACATTGACACATTAAATATCGCCTTGCAAACTCTTGCCTGCATCTAGCTGATCTAGGGTGTAATCATTAGTCCAACAGTTGCAAACGAGAGTTTCTATTGGACAAATTCAGGTATGTTTATCCCTGTTTCTGTCCGTTTGCTTCCGTTTAAGAAACGTTTTAACAGAATCGGCGGACAGAGTACACCCCTGATCACACGCAGACACAATATACTTTCATAGCAGCCACATAAAAAATATATGATCCCGTTGATCGTTGCATTCCTTCTCTCATCTACGTGCTCGCCTCTAACCTTTTTCCTTCGCTTGTGGACTTCAGTGCACAACACATCAGCTTTCTGTGATCAGACGAACAAACCTTTCCAAGCCAAAACTTCATATCATAACTGCTAACCACTATACACAGCCTACATCGTTGTAACCATATTAACATCATAGTTAACATAGCTACTAGAACAAACACATTAATAAACCCCCTACAATCATACAGTACAGTCAGCAGCAAGCAGTTTAGCAGTTACCCTGGTGGGCCCCGGTGGCAATAAATTAATAATAGTTCCAGTCTTGGATAGCCATAGACAGCAAGCTAACATAGCATCCCTCTGTTTGAGCCCAGGTGTTGCTAGTTAATTAAGTAAGTGAAAGTGAAAAAAATACACAACAAAATATAGCTCGTTCTCTCTCTTGCTTCTCCATTTTTGAAGAAATTAATTTCTTAAACTGTTCAATTATTGTCTTTCCTAGTCTTTGAGTCAACTACTCACCACATTCTATGCACTGCAGTGCTAGCTAGCTGTAGCGTACGATTTCAGTACTAGATTCATTTTCTGATCCTTTGATTGGGTGGACAACATGTCAGTTCATGGTGCAAGAGCTCTGATAGGTTAGAGGATGTCCTCCGGAAATTTTCATAATTACTGTGTAAGCCTATGAAAGGGGGTAAGAACCACGAGCCTTCAAGGTTTTGTATTGAAGTCAATGTGTTGTTGAGGCTACTGTAAAGCATAGCAAAACTGTGTGTTTTGGTAAATTATTTGGTGACGTGAATATATTTAGTATTTTATCTAGAAATGTTTCACTATTTTATTTGTTTCAATGACACTCACTGAATTTGCAAATTTATTGAAAATCAAAAACAGAAAACTTATTTACATAAGTATTCAGACCCTTTGCTATAAGGGCTCGGGTGTATCCTGTTTCTATTTATCATCCTTGAAATGTTTATACAACTTGATTGGATTCCACCAGTGGTAAATTAAATTGATTGGACATGATTTGGTAAGGCACACAGCTGTCCATATAAGGTCCCAGTGCATGTCAGAGCAAAAAACAAGGCATGAGGCTGAAACAATTGTCCGTAGAGCTCCAAGACAGGATTGTGTTGAGGCACAGATCTGGAGAAAGGTACCAGAACATTTATGCAGCATTGAAGGTCCCCAAGAACACAGTGGCCTCCATCATTCATAAATGGAAGACGTTTGCAACCACCAAGACTCTTCCTAGAGCTGGCCGTTGCGGCCAAACTGAGAAATCAGGGAAGAAGAGCCTTGGTTAAGGAGGTGACCAAGAACCCGATTGTCACGCTGACAAAGTTCCAGAGTTCCTCTATGGAGATGGAACCTTCCAGAAGGACAACCGTCTCTGCAGCACTCCACCAATCAGGCCTTTATAGTAGAGTGGCCAGACGGTAGCCACTCATCAGTAAAAGGCACGCTCGGAGTTTGCCAAAAGACACCTAAAGACTCTCAGAGCATGAGTAACAAGATTCTCTGGTCTGATGAAACCAAGGTTGAACTATTTGTCCTGAATGCCAAGCGTCACATCTGGAGGAACCCTGGCACCATCCCTATGGTGATGCTTGGTGGTGGCAGCATTATGCTGTGGGGATGTTTTTCAGTTATAGGGACTGGTCAGGGTTGAGGGAAAGATGAACGGAGCAAGGTACAGAGAGATCCTTGATGAAATCCTGCTCTAGAGCACTCAGGACCTCAGACTGGGGTGAAGGTTCACCTTTCAACAGGACAACGATCCTAAGCACACTGCCAAGACAATGTAGGAGTGGCTTCGGGACAAGACTCTGAATATCCTTGAGTGGCCAAGCTAGAGCCTGGACTTGAACCCGTTCGAACATTTCTAGAGAGACCTAAAAATAGCTGTGCAGCAATGCTCCCCATCCAACCTGACAGAGCTTGAGAGGATCTGCAGAGAAGAATGGAAAAAACTCCCCAAATACATGTGTTCCAAGCTTGCAGCATCATACCCAAGACGACTTGAAGTTGTAATCGCTGACAAAAGTGCTTCAACAAAGTACTGAGTAAAAGGAAAAAGTCTGAATAATTCTGTAATGTGATTTTTTTTTATTTTACTTTTTTTATCCAAAAATGTCTAAAACCCTGTTTTTGCCTAATCAACATGAGGTATTGTGTGAGGGGATTTTTTTCTCTCATCAATTTTAGAATAAGGCTGTAACGTAACAAAAATGTGGAACAAGTCAAAGGGTCTGAATACTTTCCGAACGCACTGTATTAGTGTCCCATCCCTGTTATTTTAAGCATCCCCAGGTCAACACCAAGTACACCACGTTAAACTAATTAGGCTTCACAAAGATTAACTGGTTAGTCCTTATTTATCTTAGTCTGGGACTCCCTAATCTAGAACTAATTAATCTGAAGTTAAGCATCGTCTCAGAAATCTAGATGAATTTAAGTAGAATTAGCCTGGTCCTTATTTATATTAAACTCTGTCTGAAAAACCACCCCATACCGTTTAAATTTTCATTGGGGCATATGCAAATAAGGCAAAATAAATTCTCAAGTTGAATTGCATGTTCACTCCACCTAAAATTAAAAGCTGAGGGAAAATACAATTACATTTGAGAATGTATGTTGGTTCAGCTACTTATATGCCCAAATGTTGGGCAAACTCACAATCCTATTGCAGCTGCTTGACTTAAAATGTGTACATTGAATCAACTTATTTTTTTGGTGCATGCATGCTGGCTTTCGCAGGCTACCTGAGACATGAAACAAATAAGTGAGCAGGGCATGCAGGCTGTGGCAAATGTATTAATGCTCAATTTGCCTAACTGGATAATGGAAACACTTCAACCATATCATTTGTATTCACAATTCTAGGTTTCTGGTGCCACATCATGACGTCCAATTCTTTTTAAATCGAGGGTTACATTTCCCAATAAGAAACCCAAAATCGTCACTCAACATAAAAAGGGAACTAACAAATGAGCCACTGACAACCAAAATGAAACGGGTGGGGTTTTATAATGGGTTCTGAAATGCATCCATGGGAGTGGTTACTGACTGGGTGCTAGATTTGCCTCATATCAGACAAACTAAAGGAAAATAAATCCCCCGCCAATTTAGGTTCTATAAAGAAATATTTTACTAGGCAAGTCAGTTAAGAACACATTTTTTTAAATTTACGAAACCCTAACCTGGATGACACTGAGCCAATTGTTCACCACCCTCTGGGACTCCCAATCACAGCTGGTTGTGTACAGCCTGGGATTGAACCAGGGTCTGTAGTGACACCTCTAGCACTGAGATGCAGTGCCTTAAACCCCTGCACCACTCAAGAGCCCTACACTTGAGAGCACTACACTACACCTGTCTGTCCAATGCATGTAGATATCTTGCCCGCTCCATAGCAAGCTGCTCTATCCATTGGTGAAGTAATTAAATGTGGAGGTAAAATAAAAATAAATGATTTCAGAGGTTTAAAAAGTTACAGAAAAGGAACGATATAAACAGTGGTGGAAAAGGTACCCAATTGACATACTTGAGTAAAAGTAAAAGACTTAATACTTAAACTTAATAGAAAATGACTCAATTAAAAGTGAAAGTCACCTAGTAAAATACTACTTGAGTAAAACTCTAACAGTATTTTATTTGAAATATTCTTAAGTATAAATAATTTCAAAATCCTTATTTTAAGCAAACCACACAGCACGAGTTTCTTTTTTAAATGTTTATTTACGGATAGCCAGGGGCACACTCCAACATTCAGACATAATTTTCTTTAGGAATATTGTGGAGTAAAAGTTGTCACAAAATATAAATAGTACAGATACCCCCCCCCCCAAAAAAAACGAATTAAATAGTACTTTACTTTTATTTTTACTTAAGTACTTTACACCTCAAACCGATTCAGAACTTTATCTTGCTGGTCGAAACAGTGGAACGTAAGAAAATAAATTATGGTTCTGTTCATTAGATCCAATTTGATGTCTTCTTCGGAATATCAAAATGATGAATGACTAATATCCTTGGCACTTGTCCCAATGGGGAAAGAATTTATATTTCAATACCACTGATATGCATTGATTATTCAGTGTTTCCTTTGATTAGGTAATAACTTAACAGGTTTCCTTATCACATTAGACACATACTATCCCTCACTCCTAACCCCCTCCAGTTATGTACTCCTAGATCCATTGACTCTGGTGCCGTGAATGATTTGAATGATTTAGAGCATCTCTAGAATATATTTACTAATATATAGAAAATGCATCACTCGCTTATTGTAATATGCAATGTTTTTGGGCCTGCATGTGCATGTTTCCTGCATGTGACCTGACAAAGTAAAATATATTATAGGTATTGTATTATGTTATACATGATTTAAATTGATTCATGATTCAAAAAAATACAAAAAAAGTAAGAACAAAACTAAGGTCATCATGGGCGAAATCTACCTCAAAAACATTGATGTAGAAAATCACTGATCCATATCTTATTGAACAAATATGTATACGTTAGAACTATCAGAGCGTTTTAAGTTTGACATTGAAATAACGACTTATCCCTATAGCAGACAGGAATGCACTGGCTTTACAATGTACTCTTTAGGCATGATGCTTCCCCTTTGATTTTCCTCTTCTTTTCTTCCCTAAATCACTGTGGCGTAATAGAGAAGAGAAGTGTATCCTCCCAATAAAAGGAACTGTTTGATCCCCAGAATGAGAAAGACGGAGGAGTTTAATTTCCCCAGTGGCCACACAGGGACTCCTCCCTGCCGTCCCTGGCACAGAGCCTAAGAGGAGAATCCTCCGACCACAGAATGAAAATGTCCTCCATGACATGCACTTAAATTAAAAAAAATAAAAAACATAGCGTCACTACTATTGCACAACCAATCCTTTGGCTTTGACATGTCGCTGGAGGGAAGAGGTCAGTCAGAACTGTAGGCTACAGCACTCGCATATATTTGTGAAACGGAATATCTTCACCCTGCATACTCTCCACTAAATACACGTCATGCACACAAACAGTAGGGAGTCTGGAACTATAAAATCAACAATTTCCCCTAAAGTATCTCTAAACCAAAAACAAATGATTGAACTTGGGACTGCAACAGTCTTCACTCATTTTGATCCTTTTTTAATGAGATAAGATAATTATGAAAAGATGCAATCATTCTTCTTCTGCAATGACATGACTGAGTCATGGTGTTCCTATGACGTAAATATGGTTCGGGTTGCAAGGCTCCATGGATATGATAGTCTATACGTTCTGTGACAAACTTGTTTATGAACTTGATTATGACATTATCTACAGTGCTGTATCTGAGCTTATTCCTTAGTTAGCACTAAATACATCCCTCCTCGCGTTCCTGTAAAGACTGACGGAGGATTTGATTGTATAATTTGCTGGTGTAAAACCAAAAATGAAAACATGATACATATTTAGAAAGTTGAAACAGCCCTTTCAAATGATACGACATACAATAGCACCCCATAAATTAAATTATAGTCAGTCAAGAATTAACACCTGTGAAAATGTGTATCTTATACAAAGATCACATTTTTTTCCCCAAACAACTGCCATTTACACAACTTTCAAATGAAGATAGAGAAACTTTGAAATACCTTTTACTGTGAACAGGTTACAGCTGTTTTAATGACAGATGGTATTTTAAAATGATTCTATAGAATGTTCCTTGATCAGACTGAAGTGTATTACACTCACATCTGCACCAAAACAAATTCCAAATACCATTTAGTCTTACATATGATAAGGAAAGACATAAACAAGTAATAATATTAATAACATGATAACTCTAATCAAAGAACAAGGTTAGGGGAATACCTTGTCTCATTCAATATTATTTACAACATTCGTCTTGGGGATATTGTCATCAAAATGGATCTGGCTTTACATAATATAAGAAAAAGGCATATAATAACAATAATTGGCTTTTACAACTTACATTTATTCTGTACATCCATTCCACTAGGCCAACATTATTTTACAGTCTTTACAAGTCCTTTACGTCGCCAAGGCAATGAGGCAGGCTGGCATGCAGTATGTATTATGGGATAAGGAATGGAAAACATACAAGGGTGGGGAACATGAAGGAGAGGGTCGTGGAGGAGCCATGACGGGGAAAGAAGAGTCGGCTACCTCAGAGTAGCTGTGGTGGACCTGGAAGCAGGTGTGCAGCCGGTGGCTGGTTGGAGTAGGAGGCAGGGCCAGTGGAGGAGTAAGAGGGGGCACCAGAAGGAGGTGAGGGGGGAGGGGGGGTACATGAATCAGTTGTCATGGTGTCAAGCATACTGTATTTCTAAAACCTTATCTTAAGAGCTCACATTCTATTTCACTTTGATTTTCAATTCATAGGTTAACATGGATTGGACCCCGTTTCCCATAGTCGACTGTACGATTTCCTAGACTGAGCCTCCCCTTACTCCCTCAGGTATTTTTTATTTAACCTTCATTTAACTAGGTAAGTCAGTTAAGAACAAATTCTTATTTATAACGATGGCCTACTTGTAAAGCCTCCCCCGGCCAAACCCTCCCCTAACCCAGACGACGCTGGGCTGTTTGTGCGCTGCCCTATGGGCTGTGATACAGCCCTGAATCGAACCCGAGTCTGTAGGGACGCACCTAACACTGTGCCACTCGGAAGGCATTGCAAAAGTGACACACTGCAATGCAAATAGTCTGGGTAGCCATTTGATTACCTGTTCAGGAGTCTTAAGGCTTGGGGGTAGAAGCTGTTTAGAAGCCTCTTGGACCTATAATTGGCGCACCTGTACCGTTTGCCGTGCTGTATGTGAGAGGACAGTCTATGACTAGGGTGGCTGGAGTCTTTGATAATTTTTAGGGCCTTCCTCTAACACCGCCTGGTATAGAGGCTCTGGATGGCAGGAAGTTTGGCCCCAGTGATGTACTGGGCCGTACGCACCACCCTCTGTATTGCCTTGCCATCGGAAGCTGAGCAGTTGCCACACCAGGCAGTAATGCAAGCGGTCAGGATGCTCTCGATTGGTGCAGCTGTAGACATTTTTGAGGATCTGTGGACCCATGCCAAATCTTTTCAGTCTCCTGAGGGGGAATAGGTTTTGTCGTGCCCTCTTCATGACTGTCTTGGTGTGCTTGGACCATGTTAATTTGTTGGTGATGTGGACGCCAAGGAACTTGAAGCTCTCAATCTGCTCCACTACAGCCCGTCGATGAGAATGGGGCCGTGCTCAGTCCTCCTTTTTCTGTAGTCCACAATCATCTCCTTTGTCTTGATCACGTTGAGGGAAAGGTTGTTGTCCTTGCACCACACGGTCAGGTCTCTGACCTCCTCCCTATAGGCTGTCTCATCATTGTCGGTGATCAGGCCTACCACTGTTATCGGCAAACTTATTGATGACGTTAGAGTCGTGCCTGACCGTGCAGTCATGAGTGAACAGGGAGTACAGGAGGGGACTGAGCTGATGTTGAGGATCAACGTGGCGGATGTGTTGTTACCTACCCTTACCACCTGGGGGGCGGACCATCAGGAAGTCCAGGATCCAGTTCCAGACGGAGGTGTTTAGTCCCAGGGTCCTTAGCTTAGTGATGAGCTTTGAAGGCACTATGGTGTTGAACGCTGAACTGTAGTCAATGAATAGCATTCTCACATAGGTGTTCCTTTTGTCCAGGTGTGAAAGGGCAGTGTGGAGTGCAATAGAGGTTGTGGATCTGTTGGGGTGGTATGGTACGTTGGAGTGGGTCTAGGGTTTCTGGAATAATGTTGGGCCATGACCAGCCTTTCAAAGCACTTCATGGTTACAGATGTGAGTGCTATGGGTCGGTAGTCATTTAGGCAGGTTACCTTAGTGTTCTTGGGTACAGGGACTATGGTGGTCTGCTTGAAACATGTTGGTATTACAGACTCAGACAGGGAGAGGTTGAAAATGTCAGTGAAGACACTTGCCAGTTGGTCAGCGCATGCTCGGAGCACACATCCTGGTAATCCGTCTGGCCATGCGGCCTTGTGAATGTTGACCTGTTTAAAGGTCTTACTCACGTCGGCTGCGGAGAGCGTGATCACAGTCGTCCGGAACAGCTGATGCTCTCATGCATGTTTGTGTTACTTGCCTCGAAGCAAGCATAGAAGTTATTTAGCTCGTCTGGTAGGCTTGTGTCACTGGGTAGCTCTCGGCTGTGCTTCCCTTTGTAGTCTGCCATAGCAAGCCCTGCCACATCCTACAAGCGTCGGAGACAGTTTAGTATGATTTGATCTTAGTCCCGTATTGACGCTTTGCCTGCTTGATGTTTTGTTGGAGGGCATAGCATGATTTCCTTTAAGCTTCCGGGTTAGAGTCCCGCACCTTGAAAGCAGCAGCTCTACCCTGTAGCTCAGTTTGAATGTTGCCTGTAATCCATGGCTTCTGGTTGGGGTATGTACTAAAGGTTGACCGATTAATCGGAATGGATGATTAATTCAGGCCGATTTCAAGTTTTCATAACAAATCGGTAATCTGCATTTTTGGACACCGATCATGGCCGTTTACATTGCTCTCCACGAGGAGACTGTGTGGCAGGCTGACTACCTGTTATGCGAGTGCAGCAAGGAGCCAAGGTAAGATGCTAGCTACCATTAAACGTATCTTATAAAAAACAATCAATCTTAACATAATCACTAGTTAACTACACATGGTTGATGATATTACTAGTTAATCTAGCTTGTCCTGCGTTGCATTTAATCGATGCGGTGCTTGTTAATTTATCATTGAATCACAGCCTACTTCACCAAACGAGTGATTTAACAAGCGCATTCGCGAAAAAAGCACTGTCATTGCACCAATGTGTACCTAACCATAAACATCAATGCCTTTCTTTAAAATCAATACACAAGTATATATTTTTAAACCTGCATATTTAGTTAATATTGCCTGCAAACAATGAAGACCATTTCTTCCTAACAAATACCATAATTAATTTGCCCGAATTGTACAGAATTATGACATAACATTGAAGGTTGTGCAATGTAACAGCAATATTTATGGATGCCACCCGTTAGAGAAAATACGGTTCCGTATTTCACTGAAAGAATAAACGTTTTGTTTTCAAAATGATAGTTTCCGGATTTGACCATATTAATGATCTAAGGCTCGTATTTCTGTGTGTTATTATATTATAACTAAGTCTATGATTTGATAGAGCGGTCTGACTGAGCGGTGGTAGGCAGCAGCAGGCTCGTAAGCATTCATTCAAACAGCACTTTACTGTGTTTGAAAGCAGCTCTTCGCAATGTGTCGTGGAAATTTCCTCTATTTACCAAATCATGGGAGCAAACCACACGCACAAGTCAGAGTTAGTTATAAAAGTCCATCTTTAATTATATGAGCTCTATCACAATCCTGTGACTCTCAGATAAATTCAGTGTCTCTCAATGAATTTACTGAGAGCCCCTTCTGCATTGCAACCGAGATCCTTTAATAGCAAAGAACACACATAGTCAGACAGCATAGACATAATAAATCGTTCAGCTTTGTCTCCTTACTCAAACCCCAGAACCATAAACCAATCCTCCATATCAACAGGCATATATCAAATTGTCATTTAGATACAACCAATTCTAAATACAACCAATCCTGGACAAGCTCACGGAGAGGAGAATGATTCCAGACACTGCCATCTCCGATGGGAAAACTAGGGAGTGAACTGGCACACACACAGTGGAGCAAAATATATGTTTACACATGATGATACTTTGACCTCTCCCCTCTCTGCGGCCCATGCAACTTAGTCTTGACATAGAACAGATACTGCAACCCTGCCACAGTATTATACAAAAATAACATTCTTGATGAGAAGTAATTTACACACATTTGATGAATATAAAACATCTTACATATGTTACCAACAAATTCTGAATCTTCCACGACAAATGCTTCAAGCATTGCGCTGTTCATGGCTTCAAACCTATCAACTCCCGAGATTAGGCTGGCAATACTAAAGTACCTATTAGAACATCCAATAGTCAAGGGTATATGAAATTCAAATGGTATAGAGAAAAAAATAGTCCTATAATAACTATAACCTAAACGTCTTACCTGGGAATATTGAATACTGATGTTAAAAGAAACCACCAGCTTTCTTATGTTCTCATGTTCTGAGCAAGGAACTTAAACGTTAGCTTTTTTTACATGGCACATATTGCACTTTTTCTTCTCCAACACTTTGTTTTTGCATTATTTAAACCGAATTGAACATGTTTCATTATTTATTTGAGACTTAATTGATTAAGTTAAAATAAAAGTTTTAATTGTTCATTCAGTATTGTTGTAATTGCCATTACTACAAATATATACACTTCTCAAACACTAAAATAACTAAAACACTAAAATAACACATCCTAGATCTGAATGAATGAAATATTCTTATTAAATACTTTTTTCTTTACATAGTTGAATGTGCTGACAACAAAATCACACAAATATTATCAATGACATTTATCAACCCATGGAGGTCTGGATTTGGAGTTAAATTAAAGTGGAAAACCACACTACAGGCTGATCAGTCTTTGATGTAATGTCCTTAAAATAAGTCAAAATGAGGATCAGTAGTGTGTGTGGCCTCCACGTGCCTGTATGACCTCCCTACAACGCCTGGGCATGCTCCTGATGAGGTGGCGGATGGTCTCCTGAGGGATCTCCTCCCAGACCTGGACTAAAGCATCCGCTGACAGTCTATGGACCTGGACAGTCTGTTGGTGGATGGAGCGAGACATGATGTCCCAGATGTGCTAAATTGGATTCAGGTCTGGGGAACGGGCGGGCCAGTCCATAGCATCAATCCCTTCCTCTTACAGGAACCGCTGACACACTCCAGCCACATGAGGTCTAGCATTGTCTTGCATTAGGAGGAACCCAGGGCCAACCGCACCAGCATATGGTCTCACAAGGGGTCTGAGGATCTCATCTCGGTACCTAATGGCAGTCAGGCTACCTCTGGAGAGCACATGGAGGGCTGTGCGGCCCCCCAAAGAAATGCCACCCCACACCATGACTGACCCACCACCAAACCGGTCATGCTGGAGGATGTTGCAGGCAGCAGAACGTTCTCCACGGCGTCTCCAGACTCTGTCACGTCTGTCACATGTGCTCAGTGTGAACCTGCTTTCATCTCTGAAGAGCACAGGGCGCCAGTGGCGAATTTGCGAATCTTGGTGTTCTCTGCCAAATGGCAAATGTCCTACACGGTGTTGGGCTGTAAGCACACCCCCACCTGTGGACGTCATACCACCCTCATGGAGTCTGTTTCTCACCGTTTGAGCAGACACATGCACATTTGTGGCCTGCTGAAGGTCATTTTGCAGGGCTCTGGCAGTCTCCTCCTGCTCCTACTTGCACAAAGGCGGAGGTAGCGGTCCTGCTGCTGGGTTGTTGCCCTCCTACGGCCTCCTCTACGTCTCCTGATGTACTGGCCTGTCTCCTGGTAGCGCCTCCATGCTCTGGACACTGACAGACACAGCAAACCTTCTTGCCACAGCTCACATTGATGTGCCATCCTGGATGAGTTGCACTACCTGAGCCACTTGTGTAGGTTGTAGACTCCGTCTCATGCTACCACTAGAGTACCACCGCCAGCATTCAAAAGTGACCAAAATATCAGCCAGGAAGCATAGGAACTGAGAAGTGGTCTGTGGTCACCACCTGCAGAACCACTCCTTTATTGGGGGTGTCTTGCTAAATGCCTATAATTTCCACCTGTTGTCTATTCCATTTGCACAACAGCATATTACATTTATTGTCTATCAGTGTTGCTTCCTAAGTGGACAGTTTGATTTCACAGAAGTGTGATTGACTTGGAGTTACATTGTGTTGTTTAAGTGTTTCCTTTATTTTTTTGAGCAGTGTATATATATTTTTTTATTAAAATAAGTAAATAATAAAAATCGAATAAAAAAAATAATTAAAAATTGTCCGATTAATCGGTATCTGCTTTTTTTGGTCCTCCAATAATCAGTACCGGTATTGAAAATTCATAATCGGTCGACCTCTAGTATGTTCGTCCAGTCACTGTGAGGACAACGTCCTCGATGCACTTATTGATAAAGCCAGTGACTGATGTGGTGTACTCCTCAATGCCGTCGGAAGAATCCCGGGAACATATTCCAGTCTTTGGTATCAAAACAGTCCTCTAGCTAAGCGTCTGATTCATCTGACCACTTTTTTATTGACCGAGTCACTGGTGCTTCCTGCTTTAATTTGTGCTTGTAAGCAGGAATCAGGATATAATTATTGTCAGATTTGCCAATTGGAGGGCGAGGGAGAGCTTTGTATGCAACTCTGTGTGGAGTAAAGGTGGTCTAGAGTTTTTTTCCCCCTGTGGTTGCACATTTAAAATGCTGGTAGAAATGAAGTAAAATGGATTTAAGTTTCCCTGCATTAACGTCCCCAGCCACTAGGAGTGCCGCCTCTGGATGAGCGTTTCCTGTTTTCTTATGGCCGTATACAGGTTATTGAGTGTGGTCTTGGTGCCAGCATCGATTTGAGGTGGTAAATAGACAGCTATGAAGAATATACATTAACATTTTCTAATTAGATAGTGTGATCGACAGCTCATCATGATATACTCTACCTCAGGTGAGCAAAACCAAGAGTCTAACTAAGATGTCGTGCACCAGCTGTTGTTTACAAATATACATAGACCACCACCTTTGTCTTACCAGAGGCTGCTGTTCTATCCTGCCAGTACAGTGTATAACCCGCCAGCTGTATGTTATTTATGTCGTCGTTCAACCACGACTCTGTGAAACATAAGATATTACAGTTTTTAATGTCTCGTTTGTAGGATATACTGTACGTGCTTTTAGTTCGTCCACTTTATTATCCAGCGATTATACGTTGGCCAATGGTACAGATTGCAAAGGCAGATTATCCACTGCCGACAATAGTGGCTTTCAGTGGCATGGCAAAACGGCCCAGAGAGAGAGAGAGAAAGAGTAGTGTAAAGGGGAACACAGGAAGAATCACGTCCCTTACTTGGTGGAGTTAAAGCTCCTAGATGTGTGTTGTTGTATCAATGTCTCTCTTGGTCTTCTGCTCTCAGATCACCACTCAGCTCCACAGCCCATAGAGAGCCTTTTATTCTCTATGCTGGTTAGGTCAGGGTGTGACTAGGGTGGGTTATCTAGGTTATTATATATCTATGTTGGCCTGGTAGTATTCCCAATCAGAGGCAGCTGTTTATCGTTGTCTCTGATTGGGGATTATATTTAGGCAGCCTTTTCCCACTTGGTATTTGTTGCATCTTGTTTGTTTGTGTGTAGTTGCCAGAGAGCACTGCATTTGACTTCACGTTCTGTATTGTTTTGTTTTAATTTATTAAACATGTGGAACTATACTATACTATACGCTGCGCCTTGGTACGTTAATTCTACAAAAGATCTTGACATCAATGTTGATAAACAGTCAGATAAAATTATTTTTTTAACTACACACACTCACACAGTGCGTCTAAGTAGGCTTACATACAACCATTCTGTCCTGGAAGTCAATGCTGCATGCCACAGAGGTGAAATACTCCATAAACCTTTCCCTGACAAAAACTGCCTCCTGACCTGCTCTGTTGGCCTGGATGGCTATGTCTCTCATGCCTTGCCTCATCACTGCTCCACTCTGCTGTAGCCACATCTACACATCACAAATATTTGTGAGGAAGTTATGGAGGATGCACATTCCAACCACTAGGGTATCACCCTGCTTGGCAGTAGGTTTATTTGTCTTGTAGAGGTTCCTCCATCTGTCCGCACGGATCCTGAATGCCTTCTCCACTGTCATTCTAGCTGATGTTGTGCCCGGCTTATAGCCTCATCAGGTAGGGGCTTTAGTGGGAAGGTAGCATCCCCCACCATTGTGTATGGTATTCCCCACCATTGTGTATTTCCCAAATCTTCACCCCCAGGCAGAAATACATCTTGGGGCACCTGCATGGTTTTTGACGCCATTTCCCTTCCAAGTGGGAGTTGGCAACAACTCCGCCGTCATTCTTTCTCCCAAAATACCCCATTTTAATAACTGTAAAGAAGTTTTTGGCATCAACGAGAGCGAGTAGCACCATGAAGAAGGTTCCTTTTATAATTTAAAAAAAATGTCTCCCTGAGTTGTGGTTTGGTGATCATAAAACATTTTCCATTAACCGATCCCAAACAATTGGGAAAGTTCAATTTTTCCTTAAAATCTTGAAGTTTGTCTCCAGGTTTCCTCAGTGGGTCGTAGCAGATGGGTCCCCAACATCCTCCTCTCTATGGCCTCACTGCGACATTGTCTCGAATCCAAGAAGATAGGTAAAGGCCAGGCTGCAAATAGTCTCCAAATGCCAAGTACATGTATTGACAAAATAAACGTTTTGTTATTGGTTAACTATCAATTCTACTTACTCTTCAAAGATGTTGAATTGTGCAAAACAAGATGGAAGTCCGCCTGTAACACTTTTTTAAGGCATCTACGGAAGGCCCAACCTGGCTGTCCTGCAGGAACCAATCAGAAAGAATGGAAATACATGAAAATATTATCATTCTTGATACCATCCAGCCAAAAAGGTAAGTTATAATATACATTTGAATTGATTGCACTGAATTACAAACCTCAAGGTCTTGCAGTATTGCTGGCCTTATTTGCTACCTGCTAAGTAACTACTTGATTGGTTAATGTCAACTGGTGTCCCATTTCTGATTTAGTGATTATATAGGCCTATAGGTTATGAATCGGTCCCTTATTACGGAGGAATGATGAAAACCAGCAGTGTTAGACTTTGTAGTTCAGATTTGAGAAATATGATTAAGTGAGTCTGAGCTGAGGTTTCTCAACTTTTCATTTATATGTTGACCTATTTTCAGCTCAAGAGGCAACCTCAGCCTTTAAAATGCTGATTTGCCTCAGCCCCAACCTGTGGAGGCTGATGACACAGAGGACGACATGAACTACAGTCAAGACCAACCACTACAGACACGGCTCAAGACTGGCAGCCAAGAAAAAGAAAACAGAAGGTCAACCATCAGATGTGGATGAAGAGCTAATTGCGTTTGTCAGGAAGCCAATCCCTTCTGCTGCTACCTCGGAGGATGAGGCATTTGTCCACAGCCTTGTGCCAGAGCTGAACAAAATAGAAATAAACAAGAGACATCTGAAGGTGCAACTACTATCATTGATTATAAATTGGGATGACTAGCATGCAACACCTCTGCCACCACCACCACAATGGCTCTGCGGTGCTCTGCATGGAAGAGGTGGACTGCAGCCTATAATGTAAGGCCAGCCTAGGCATCAATACTCCTACTGACGAGGATCTAGATCTCCAACACATAACTGGGATGACCATTAAGCAACACCACTGCCACCACCACGGCCCGCAAGTACTCTGCACGGAAGAGGTGGACTGCAGCCAATCATGTACAATGAGCCCAGGAATCAATGCTCACCAGAACCTAGGTCTCCAACACACAGCTGGGATGACAGATTCAGTACATTCTCTCAAGAGAGCTGGGACATGGACTGAAAAGATTTGCCATGGTTCCTCAGATCCTCAAAAGGTTCTAAAGCTGCACCATTGAGAGCATTCTGACGTGTGAAATGGCAGCAGTTTTACGGGTGTCCAACCAATTGTGCTATTATGTGTTTTCTTTTAGCGTTATTTTTAACTTGTTTTGTACATAATGCTTCTGCCACTGTATCTTACGTCAAAAAAGAGCTTCTGGATATCAGGAGCAATCAATCACCTCGGATTAGACAAACATTTTTCTTCAACAAGCAGAACGCACAGGACATACTCCAATTATATGCATATCTTATAGTTTATATACTTATATATCTTATATTCTTGGCATGAGTAGTAGGAAGTTGAAACTGGGCACGCTATTTATCCAAAAGTGAAAATTCTGCACAGGTCAACATTCACTAGGTTGCGGGGCCAGACGGATTACCAGGACATCTGCTCCGGTGATGTGCTGAACAACTGGCAGGTGACATTTTTAGCATGTCTCTGATTGCGTCTGTAATACCAACATGTTTCAAGTGGACCACCATAGTCCCTGTGCCCAAGAATACGAAGGCAACCTGCCTAAATGACTACAGACCCGTAGCACTCTTGTCCTTAGCCATGAAGTGCTTTGAAAGGCTGGTCATGGCTCACATCAACAACATTATCCCAGAAACACTAGACCCACTCCAATTTGCATTCCGCCCAAACAGATCCACAGATGATGCAATCTCTATTGCACTCCATACTGCCCTTTCCCACCTGGACAAAAGGAACACCTATGTGAGAATGCTATTCATTGACTACAGCTCAGCTTTCAACACCATAGTACCCTCAAAGCTAAGGATCCTGGGACTAAACACCTCCCTCTGCAACTGGATCCTGGACTTCCTGACGGGCCGCCCCCAGGTTGTAAGGGTACGTAGCAACACATCTGCCACGCTGATCCTCAACACTGGAGCCCCTCAGGGGTGCGTGCTCAGTCCCCTCCTGTACTCCCTGTTCACCCACGACTGCGTGGTCAGGCACGACCACAACACCATCATTAAGTTTGCAGACAACACAACAGTGGTAGGCCTGATCACCGACTATGACGAGACAGCCTATAGGGAGGAGGTCAGAGACCTGGCCGGGTGGTGCCAGAATAACAACCTATCCCTCAACGTAACCAAAACTAAGTAGATGATTGTGGACTACAGGAAAAGGAGGACCGAGCACGCCCCTATTCTCATCAACGGGGCTGTAGTGGAGCAGATTGAGAGCTTCAACTTCCTTGGTGTCCACATCACCAACAAACTAGAATGGTCCAAACACTCCAAGACAGTTGTGAAGGGGGCATGACAAAGCCTATTCCCCCTCAGGAAACTAAAAAGATTTGGCATGGGTCCTCAAATCCTCGAAAGGATCTACAGCTGCAACATCGAGAGCATCCTGACCGCTTGCATCACTGCCTGGTACAGCAACTGCTCGGCCTATGACCGAAAGGCACTACAGAGGGTAGTGCGTACGGCCCAGTACATCAATGGGGCTGAGCTACCTGCCATCCAGGACCTCTACACCAGGCGGTGTCAGAGGAAGGCCCTAAAAATGGTCAAAGACCCCCGCCACCCCAGTCATAGACTGTTCACTCTACTACCGCATGGCAAGCGGTACCGGAGTGCCAAGTCTAGGACAAAAAGGTTTCTCAACAGGTTTTACCCCTAAGCCAGACTCCTGAACAGGTAATCAAATCGCTACCCAGACTGTTTGCATTGTGTGCCCCCCCAACCCCTCTTTTACGCTACACAGTTGGTTAGGGCCTGTATTCGGCGCACGTGACAAACATTTTTTGATTTGATTTGGTTGCATCGTTGTCTGTTATGGCAACTGCTCGGCCTCCGACCGCAAGGCACTACAGAGGGTAGTGCGTATGGCCCAGTAGCCCTTAGCCCCCCTAGTCATAGACTGTTCTCTCTGCTACCGCGTGTTAAGCGGAACCGGAGCTTCTAAACAACTTCTTCCCCCAAGCCATAAGACTCCTGAACATCTAATCAAATGGCTATCCAGACGATTTGCATTGCCCCCCTTTTACACGGCTCCTACTCTCTGTTATTATCTATGAGAGTCACTTTAATAACTCTATATACTACCTCAATTACCTCGACTAACCGGTGCCCCCACACATTGACATTGACCCTCTGTACTGTATATAGCCTCGCTATTGTTATTTTACTGCTGCTCTTTAATTATTTGTTACTTTTATTTCTAATTCTTATTTTTTGTAGGTCTTTTTTTCAACTGCATTGTTGATTAGGGCTTGTAAGTAAGCATTTCGCCCAATTTTTCAGTTTTTGATTTGTTAAAAAAGTTTGAAATATCCAATAAATGTCGTTCCACTTCATGATTGTGTCCCACTTGTTGTTGATTCTTCACAAAAAAATACAGTTTTATATCTTTATGTTTGAAGCCTGAAATGTGGCAAAAGGTCGCAAAGTTCAAGGGGGCCGAATACTTTCGCAAGGCACTGTATATATATGCAGGCCTCAACCACTACCCTGAGAGCACTTGATTCAGTAAATCATGTGGCCCTCAGGTTCATTGCCAATCAAAAATGTCTAACACATCATTGTGATCTCTACAGCGCCGTTGGCTGGTCGTCATTGACCTTGCGTAGGCTTATACACTGGTATACACTGATTTATAAGGCCATATTGGGCACATGCCACTATCTCTGTTCGTTTTTAATCAGGTCAGTTAATAAATATAAATTACGTTCTCATTCTCATTTGCTTTTAACAGTACCAAGAATTACAACAGGTCATGGTAGAAATAGTTTTCGTTTTTCAGCTCCGTGGTCCTGGAATTCTCTCCTGAATATAAACATTTTTGAGTCACTTTGGTGGAGTTTAAACGCTTGGTCAATGTAAATATCATAGAAGAGTGTAATTGTCTTTAGGACAGGTGTTTTTTAGTTATGATATTTCTGTTTCTTTACATAATATGTAATTGTTATACTGTATTTATTTTTCCTAGGCAAGTCATTGTAAATTCTTATTTACAATGATGGCCTACCCCAGCCAAAATTTACAATGATGGCCTACCCCAGCCAAACCCTAACCCGGACGACGCTGGGCCCTACAGGACTCCCTATCACAGCCGGTTGTGATACAACCTGGAATCGAACAAGGGTCTGTATTGACACCTCTAGTACTGAGATGCAGTGCCTTAGACCGCTGCGCCACTGTATGTGTGTCTATAGCTCTGTTCAATGTTGTGCGAGTGTATATTAGTTGTTTTGTCTGCTGTTGGACCAGGTCTCTCTTGAAAAATAGCTTTTATCTCAATGAAAAATCTGCATAAATAAAGCTTAAATAAATGACTATTATCCTTTTATTTTTATTCTCCCATAGAAAGTAAAATGCAGGCTATGTACGCGAAGCCCACAATTATGCACTTATTTAATCATTTTTTCCAGCTATTTGTTGGACAACTATATTGACCAAAAACTCTGATGCCGATTAAATCTGCCAATTTTTATTTATTTATTTGTAATAATGACAATTGCAACCGTACTGAATGAACACTTATTTTAACTTAATATAATACATCAATAAAATCAATTTAGCCTTGTTTAAATAATGCAAAAACAAAATGTTGGAGAAGAAAGTAAAAGTGCAATTTGTGCTATGTAAGAAAGCTAACGTTTCAGTTCCTTGCTCAGAACATGAGAACATATCAAAGCACGAAAGTGCTGTTTGAATGAATGTTTACGCGCCTGCTTCTGCCTACCACCGCTCAGTCAGATACTTAGATACTTGTATGCTTGTATGCTCAGTCAGATTATATGCAACACGTTAGATAATATCTAGTAATATCATCAACCATGTGTAATTAACTAGTGATTATGATTGATTGTTTTTTATAAGATAAGTTCAATGCTAGCTAGCAACTTACCTTGGCTTACTGCATTCACGTAACAGGCAGTCAGTCTCCTTGTGGAGTGCAACGAGAGAGAGGCAGGTCGTTATTGCGTTGGATGAGTTAACTGTAAGGTTGCAAGATTGGATCCCCCGAGCTGACAAAGTGAAAATCTGTTGTTCTGCCCCTGAATGAGGCAGTCAACCCACCGTTCCTAGGCCGTCATTGAAAATAAGAATGTGTTCTTAACTGACTTGCCTAGTTAAATAAAGGTATTTAAAAATATATAATAATAATACAAAAATAAAATAAATAAGAATTTTTTTTTTTCCGGGAAATCGGCGCCCAAAAATACCGGTTTCCGATTGTTATGAAAACTTGAAATCGGCCCTAATTAAATCGGCCATTCCGATTAATCGGTCGACCTCTAGTCAAGACAGTGCGCCCCACCTGGTTGCGTGCAGTATAATGGAACTGTAGGCTACTCCAGGGGTTATAAGCCTGCATCTGTTTTCATTTATTTTATTGCATAATTACATGGGGGAGTTAAACATAATTTGCCCTTTAATGTATTATAATGATGCCTAATACCTAAATAATCAAACTTTATTCTCAATTAACACAGTGTTGGCAAGTGCTTTTTATGTTATTTTTCTCTTGTTATTGACCCTGAGAGCGATAACCTATTCCTCTCCTTTGACTTAAAAAACAAACAAAAACACGCGGGCCAGGACAAATAATTTATGTATACTATAGAAGTGTCTCATCTATCTCTGAGCACTCGACGGTCCCATTATGTGAGCTTGTGTGGCCTACCTCTTCACGGCTGAGCCATTGTTGCTCCTCGACATTTCCACTTTACAATGACAGTTGACAACTTACAGTTAACTGGGGCAGCTCTAGCAGGGTAGATATTTGACAAACTGACTTGTTGGAAAGGTGACATCCTATGATGGTGCCACGTTGAAAGTCACTGAGCTCTTCAGCAAGGCCATTCGCCTGCCAACGTTGTCTATGGAGATAGCATGGCTGAAGTGAACCAGAATTTTTTTTATATGGGTAGAAACATTACCCCAGGTAGATTGTTGGGAGCCATCAATCTACAAATGAGAAATCTCCTGGTAATGATAGATTCCCAGTGGAATTTTCTAGATGCTTTGATCCCAAATGATTAAAGCCTGTTACTCATTCTCACAGTAGCTCTAGAGAAAAATGTGCTTCCCCAGTCACTATGTTTGTATACAATCATACTACTTAAATGATGATCTATTGTGTGGATCAGTTCACCCAGTATCACTCTTGAATGCACATTACAAAATCATTGCTTAGTATTTGTCACTTTCTGACCTTTATTTTCCTTTGTTTTGTCTTTATTTAGTATGGTCAGGGCGTGAGTTGGGGTGGGCAGTCTGTTTTGTGTTTCTGTTTCGGCCTAGTGTGGTTCTCAATCAGAGGCAGGTGTCGTTAGTTGTCTCTGATTGAAAATCATACTTAGGTAGCCTGGGTTTCACTGTTGGTTTGTGGGTGTTTGTTTCCGTTTCTGTGTTTGTCACCACACGGGACTGTTTCGGTTTGGTTTTCGTTCATTTTCACAGTTATTGTTTTGTATTTCTTAGTGTTCAGTTTGTTTTATAATAAACGATATGGACACTTACCACGCTGTGTTGACGAAGAGGAGGAAATCTGCCGTTACAGGCTTTTCGCATAGAAACAGTTATACAAAAGTTAATTTCACTCAGATCAAACAGTGTTAATACAGAGCAGAATGTCCTCTGACAATATCTGCCATTTTTAGATGGAATCCCCAAGCTGACAAGGTTAAAATCTGTCGTTCTGCCCCTGAACAACGCAGTTAACCCACTGTTCCTAGGCTGTCATTGTAAATAAGAATTTGTTCTTAACTGACTTTCCTAGTTAAATAAAAGGTACAATAAAATACTAAGAACTTGAATGCTCCAAAAGTGGCAGTAACAATAGATGCTGAAAAATCATTTGATTGGGTGGAATGGGCATATTTGGTGGCTCTCTTAAAAAAGTATGGCTTTAGTTGAGTATTTATTTCCTGGATTGAGCTATTATACAAATCCACCAAAGCATCTATACAAATAAATGGACAGATCTCTGAACCATTTAAGAGTATTGGAGATTCCATAATCCTTCTGTGGATCATATCTATGGCCACATTCAATGAGCTGCTCTATATTTGGTGCAAGTGCTTCTGATAAAATCTAATCCACAGCTATTTTTTTTAGAAGTTATTGATCACCTGTAGCTAAATTTTGCTCTCTGGTGTAGTATTTTGAATATATGTCTGTTCAGACAGGAGTAATATAATTTTTGGGGAAATATATACTGTTAATACATTTTTTTGCCTAATTTTGACAAAATTATTTAAATTTATAAGAGGTTCTGCAGCACCCCCAATACCCCTACTTCCAATAGCTCCAACAGGCAGGCTTTGCGTTGTTATGATAGTGCTCTTTTTCAGTCTTCAGATTTTATGATTTTTTTTTTGAGGGAACAGATGCCAGGCCATAATATACTATCTTTGTCCTCACTGGGTTCCGTCCCTGACACTGTTGCATGCTGCCATCTGCACTAATATCCTCCAACTTGAAAGATTCATGCTTGTCAGAGCAGCAAGGAGGGGTCGGGTGCTGCTTGAAATAAAATGAAAAACTCTTAAAGCTGGAATCCGTAATGGTGAATCAGCCACATTTGTTTGCGATATTACAACAACATGGCGGCAGTTAAGCTAGTGGTTAAGAGCGTTGGGCCAGTAACCGAAAGGTCACTGGTTTGAATCCCTGAGCCGACTAGGTGAAAAATCTGTTGATGTGCGCTTGAGCAAGACACTTAACCCTACTCGCTCTGGATAATAGCATCTGCTAAATGACAAAAAACAACAAAGAACTTAAAACAATCAATGTTTTTTCCCCTTGGACATCATTGCAAATGCGATAGAAGAGCCCAAATGTACTGCAATTTGTTTTACCATGCTGCTCAGCTCGGCAACAAAAATAACAGCAAAAACAAGATACCACAACAGAAAGTGGAAAAAAGGGCTGCCTAAGTATGATCCCCAATCAGAGACAACGATAGACAGCTGCCTCTGATTGGGAACCATACTTAGCGAAAAAACAAAGAAATAGACAAAGAATGCCCACCCCAAATCACACCCTGACCTAACCAAATAGAGAAATGAAACGGTTCTCCAAGGTCAGGGCGTGACACTGGTGATGTTTTTGTGTGTGGCTTTTGTTGATTAACTTGCATCCTAGCCATACAGCAACTACTGTAAGTCAAAATACCTTCACAGTGTGAATAGGAAGCACACACATCATGCCTCTGATGTGAGATGATTCTGCATGTCTGTCACCCCCATGGAAATATGTGGGTTAGTTTAGATTGGCACCGCTATATATAGGCCTCCCTAAAAGCTAAAAAACACTAGCCACTATCGATGACCTGTCAACACATGTTACTCATCACACATTACTCAGCGAAGCTGCGCTGGTGGTGTGCATGCACAGAGGGAGTTGACAAAAAGGGTTCTACGTGGAACTAAAAATGGTTCTCCTTGGAACCAAGAAGGGTTCTCCTATGGGGACAGCCGAAGAACCCTTTTGGAGAAAAAATATTCTAAGAGTGTACAGCATTGTGGGAGCTCAATATGATCCAGCAGCACAGAGGACACAGACAGGTGATCAACCCACAGGACTGTTAGGAGGAGAGGAAGTTTAAAGAGGAGGGGAAGGAAAGTTGGTGCTTGTAAAGGAGATAACGATATATTAAGATATCTCTGAGAACTGCATCTCCACAGTTGTCTGATCAAGGTGAACACCACTAAATCTGCAAATTTCACTGGTAAACATAAACAGAATGCTTCACATCGTAAAATCCCCATGCATAAATCATTGGGAGATGACTTGTGGAAATTCTGCAGAACGTCAAAGTCCAAATGATAATTTGTTGATTTCAATGCCACACTTGCGTTCTCCTAATGCTCAGTCATACCGCCTATCCCGGTCTCTGACTATCACTTTTGTCATCAATTGATGAGTCCTGTTGAGTGAGTGAATTTGTGTTGTACTCTGTGGCTTTAAATAGGACTGTAGGCTCAGGTGACTGTTGATGCAACAGATTAAACCCACAGCTATGGTTCACTTCCCACTATCTGCAATACTTGAGGACTTTCAACTCTTCTCTCCTCCGGATGAGAAAATAGATCATTTGATCCACGTCATGGCTGTGTATGCTTGTTTGACTACCAACACTGGTTGTGATGCTTCCTGTGTATGCTGACACTGATGACTCTATTTTAGTCAATGACAAGAGCTTCAAATGAAGATAAATGCACTCAGGCATTCTTCTAACACATGTCCAAACAACACTAATGATTGTACACTGATAATTTTAGCATTAAATAGAAATTCAGTGTAGTTAGTTACATTTCTTTATTCGCATTAATGAATCATAAACTCAGAGTACAGAGACTAATATTAACCAGATAATCAAATTGATAATATGTGTGCTAAATTAAATTGTGACCTCTTTTTCACATTCCTTTAATGTGGAGATCCCTATAGGAATTAGGGGGGAATTATATCTTCAAATCAACTGAATTACAAGAATTCAATATATACTATATAGAGAGAGCAAATTGAATTAGCTTAAATGGGAAATCTGCAGTTGAAACAGTCTCAGCCACTGTTTCGGGTAAAAAGCTGAGGGATGGGGCTGGAGAAATGTAACAACTCTCAAATTCATAGACAGAGCTGCAAGGTTGCATTTTGTGCATGTGACTAATACAATTGGATTGGATTTGATTTGATTTTGGATGCAAGGACATTCCATGATATCAAAATGATAGTTTTCATCATAAAACTTAACAAACTTATTTTTTGGGGTCCCTCTACTTTACTATTTATATTTTTGACAACTTTTACTTCACTACTTCCTAAAGGAAATAATGAACTTTCTAAACCATACATGTTCCCCTGACACCCAAAAGTACTTATTACATTTTGAATGCTTAGCAGGACTGGAAAATTGTCTAATTCACGCACTTAAAGAGAAAATCCCTGGTCATCCCTACAGCATCGGATCTGGCAGACTCACTAAACACAAATGCTTTGTTTGTAAATTACGTCTGAGTGTTGGTGTGTGCCCCTGGCTATCTGTACATTTTTAAAACAAGAAAATCGGGCTGTCTAGTTTGCTTAATATAAGTATACCTTTTTTTAAATACTTTTAATTAGACTTTTAGCAATTACATTTACTTTTTATACTTAAGTATATTTAAAACCTAATGCTTTTCTTACTTTTACTCAAGTAGGATTTTACTGGGTGACTTTCACTGAAGTCATTTTTTCTATTAAGGTATCTTTACTTTTACTCAAGTAGAATTTTACTGGGTGACTTTCACCAAAGTCATTTTTTCTATTAAGGTATCTTTACTTTTACTCAAGCATGAATATTGAGTACTTTTTCCACCACTGCTTATTTTTTAGGTTCTGATGGGGTACGACCGTCGACCTAAGTTAATTAGGCATTTATAAATGATATTCTTCAAGAATCAATGTGTACATATCAGTAATTTATTCGTCCAAAAATGGATGCAGCTACTGAAGATTGCCCCTTTAAATCTACTTGAACACAGAGCATATTTCATGGGGCTAATATGGTATAGGCTCTACAGGCATAAGAAAGACTTGATTTCTGTTCCAAAATGAACTAGCCAAAAAAGACAATTTAACACAGCTATGTTCCATTAAGATTAAATCAACCAAACCAGAGGGCATTACAATACAACTAGTTTGGCCACGCAGAAAATAATCAAACTGTCATAGTTTTAATGAGACTCTGTAACAAACTGGCTCATTGACCCTAACAGAAGTGATGTCATCACTGTGTTGTCCATAGAAAAAAAATGAGCAGAACTTCCACATTCAAGTCAATGATGGCATATTACAGTATGTGGACTGGCAGCCATTGTGAGTGTACCCATAGATGTGGTAAAGAGATCAATGGAACTTGACCAAAACAATGTAAATGCCATGGAAACGTGTGGGGGAAAGATGCCGTGGGGGAAAGATCCAAATTCTCCTAATTGCCACCCAGCAAAATGTGCCTACTTATAGGTTATTGATTATATGTGTATGTCACACTATGTTGAGATAAAAATCAGAGTATAATGCTTGTATGGATGTCAAACCCAATACATGTTCACGTCATCAACTGCATCACAGTTAAAAACTACTTTCACGACCACAACAGATGTCCCTATTCTAAATATCACAGTCACTTTTTCTAAACCTGAAAAGGGACTACTTCTAAATGTTATGCAGTGAAAACAGACACATATATCCAAATCAGACTTTAGTAACCACATTGTGGGACTGTTGCAATAAATCAACCATGATGGATTTGACGAATATCCACTTTGTTAGATCAAATTTGTTGAATGTGCGCCAATCCCCCACGGTCTGTGTTCCATTGACCTCTTTACCACATCTATAGGAGCAAAGCATTCCATTGCATGGCCACATCAGTAAATATAATTTTAATGAACATTCTACATTACCCATGGAAATGATTGCATCACAATACCAGGCAGCCATTGCGAGTGTACCCATGAGTTGAGCAGTCAAATTGCCAGGATTACAGGTTCCAAGCCCATTCTTTTCAATCTATTTATATGGTGCTGCTGTGCAAAATGAACAATCACCAAGAAGACCCCCAGGTACCAAGCAAAAAGGATCTCTTGAGGTGTGCAGGAGAGTTGGGAACAGGGCCGCAGGCACCGGTGGGCTTGGGTGGGCCCAAAAATGTAAAGCTCTAATTGTCAGTGATCCAAACAGGACATTGTTTGTATTTTTTTTACCTAAACACAGAACTGTGTACCGGCACCTCAAATTCTCTTCTGCTTGAGTTCTTGCATCTGGTATTGAATATTAGTTCAAAAGTATTGATGAGTTCCTGCACCTAAATATAAAATGGTTTCGGCACCCAAATTGAGTGCTGACACCTTTTTCAGTCCAAGTCAAGCACTGGCTTAAACATGCATACACCATCAGATAGAATTAAAAGCAAGCAGTAGCGAGGGGTGAGAAAGGAAAATGGATATACAGTGCAGTTGGAAAGCATTCAGACCCAATGACTTTTTCCACATTTTCCTATGTTACAGCCTTATTCTAAAATTAATTAAATGCATTTTTTCCTCATCAATCTACACACAATACCCAAGTGGAAACAGGTTATTAAGAACTTCTTGCAAATATATATAAAAAAAATACTGAAACATTACATTTACATAAGTATTCAGACCCTTTACTCAGTACTTTGTTGAAGCCCCTTTGGCAGAAATTACGGCATTGAGTCATCTTGGTCATGATGCTAAAAGCTTGGATTGGAGAGTTTCTCCCATTGTTCTCTGCAGATTCTCTCATGTTCTGTCAGGTTGGGTGGGAAGTGTCGCTTCACAGATATTTTCAGGTCTCTCCAGAGATGTTAGATTGGGTTCAAGTCTGGGCTCTGGCTGGGCCAATCAAGGACATTTAGAGATTTGTCCCGAAGCCACTCCTGCGTTCTGTTGGCTGTGTGCTTAGGGATTTTGTACTGTTTTTTTGTCCTGTCTTTGTCCTGAAGGTGAACCTTTGTCCCAGTCTGAGGTCCTGAGCGCTCTGGAGCAGGTTTTCATCAAGAATATCGCTGTACTGAGTCCTACATGTTTTTTGTCTGTTTTGTATGTTATTTTGGCATTAATACGTATCACATATCAGTTTGCAAACAATATAAAAATAATAATCATGGTCTCTTTTTTGCTTTCTTGAGCAAGGCAGCTCCAAAACTGGCAGCTTCAAATAAATAGTACCCACAAAACACCAGCCTCAACGTCAACAGTGAAGAGGCGACTCCGGGATGCAAAGAAAAGGCCATATCTCAGACAGGCAAATAAAATAAAAAGATTATGATGGGCAAAATAACACAGACACTGGACAGAGGAACTTTGTCTAGAAGGCCAGCATCCCGTAGTCGCCTCTTCACTGTTGACATTGAGACTGGTGTTTTGCGGGTACTATTTAATGAAGCTGCCAGTTGAGGACTTGTGAGTTGTCTGTTTCTCAAGCTAGACACTAATGTACTTGTCCTCTGGCTCAGTTGTGCACCGGGGCCTCCCACTCCTCTCTCTCTTCTGGTCAGAGACCGTTTTAGCTGTTCTGTGAAGGGAGTAGTACACAGCGGTGTACCAGATCTTCAGTTTCTTGGCAATTTTTTGCATGGAAGAGCCTTCATTTCTCAGAACAATAATAGACTGACGAGTTTCAGGAGAAAGTTACTTGTTTCTGGCCATTTTGAGCCTGTAATCGAACCCATAAAGGCTGTTGCTCCAGATACTCAACCAGTCTGAAGGCCAGTTGTATTGCTTCTTTTATCAGCACTACAGTTGTCAGCTAAGCTAACATATAAGACATCCACAAATATCTTGTTAACAAACTATAGTTTTGGCAAGTCGGTTAGGACATCTACTTTGTGCATGACACAAGTCATTTTTCCAAAAATTGTTTACAGACAGACTATTTAATTTATAATTCACTGTATCACAATTTCAGTGGGTCAGAAGTTTACATACACAAACTTGACTTTGCCTGTTACGGATGATGCGAATTCTCGCAACTTTTTGTTAAAAATCGCGCAACATTTCAACGTCCTGCTACCCATGCCAGGAATATTGTCACGAATCCCGCTTCCTGAGTCTGTTTGCCTGTGTTTCTGTCCTGGAGTGTGTTTCCGGTGTCCTGGAACGCACCCTGTCTGGTTGCCGGGCGAATTAGCTTGTTGGGAGATCGATGTTCACCCGCACCTGTATCCCATCAGTAATCTGCACACCTGTCCTGATCATCACCTCTCCCCTTCAAAAGCTCTGACCTGACATCCATTCCCTGCCGGATCGTTAGCCATGAACAGTATGTTGTGCCATAGTATCAGCCTCAAGTTGGATAGAATTTGTTTTGTTGTTTTTTATGTATTGCTTGCCTTAAACTTACCTCCGTTTGTTCTGTCTTCAGTTACTCACCCGGATCATTTACCCCATTCCCGCCTGGTCGTCGGAGGATTCCGCTACCCCATTGGATCCACCTATTTACTCCCATCAACTCACCACCCCTGCCCGCTACGCCACCTGGATATATCTACCCATTCACATTCACTTGTAAATAAATACTCACCTTCTTCCTACTCTCCTTGTCCTGGTCTGCTTCTGGGTTCGATTTTGAAAGAACGTGACAAATATAGTATATGCATATGATATGTATGATAAGTATGTGTGTATAGAAAACACTCTGAAGTTTCTAAAACTGGTTAAATCATGTCTGTGGCTATAACAGAACGTGTTCAGGAGTAAAAATCCCAGGGAAAACTGTTCACCAAAAACACAAAAAAAATATTCATCCGCCAGTCTAGTTTACAACGCCTACAGCTTCCACACGATGTCGCCAATACTGGAATTTAATTGCAAGTTTATCCTTGGTGGGATGACGTATAGGCACTTCCTGTCTTGGGGTGCACCCAGGAAATTATGAAAGTGAAAAAAATGGACGATGATTTCAAGACTTGCTGCTATCGAATACAGATCGCCCCGTGATCAATTTTATCGATTATTAACGTTTATTAAGACCTAAAGTTGGTTTACAAAAGTAGTTTGAAGTGATTTGTAAAAGTTTATAGGCATCTTTTTTAATTTTAAAAAGTGACGTTGCGTCTTGTAAAGGTGAATTTTCCTTGGATCAGACGGCCTTCATAAATGGACATTTTGGGCATACTTTGACGGATTTAATCGGGAAAAAGACCCCAATTGTGATGTTTATGGGACATATAGGAGTGCCAACAAAGAAGCTCGTCAAAGGTAATGAATGTTTTATATTTTATTTCTGCGTTTTGTGTAGCGCCGGCTACCGCTAAATCTTTTGTTTAGGTCTCATTCAGGTATTTTGGGGGGTGCATGCTATCAGATAATAGCTTCTCATGCTTTCGCCGAAAAGCATTTTACAAATCTGACATGTTGGCTAGATTCACAACGAGTGTAGCTTTAATTGAGTATCTTGCGTGTGTGTGTTTTAATGAAAGTTTGAGTTTTATCGAGTACTATAGGTGGCGCTCTGAAATTTCCGCTGATTTGGTTCCTGTGCAGGAACCAACATCCGTAACAGGTTATTAAACAGCTTGGAAAATTCCAGAAAATGATGTCATGGCGTTAGAAGCTTCTGATAGGCTAATTGACATCATTTGAGTCAATTGTAGGTGTACCTGTGGATGTATTTCAAGGCCTACCTTCAAACTCAGTGCCTTTTTGCTTGACATCATGGGAAAATCAAAAGAAATCAGCCAAAGCCTCAGAAAAAAATGGTATACCTCCACAAGTCTGGTTCATCCATGGGAGCATTTTCCAAATGGCTGAAGTTCATCTGTACAAACAAGTATAAACACCATGGGACCATGCAGCCGTCATACGGCTCAGGAAGGAGATGCGTCCTGTCTCCTAGAGATGAATGTACTTTGGTGTGAAAAGTGCAAATCAATCCCAGAACAACAACAAAGGGCCTTGTGAAGATGTTGGAGGAAACAGGTATAAAAGTATCTTTAACCACAGTAAAACGAGTTCTATATCGACATAACCTGAAAGGCCGCTCAGCAAGGAAGAAGCCACTGCTCCAAAACCGTCATAAAAAAGCCAGGCTACAGTTTGCAACTACGGCCATCGTTAACATAACGGCCATCGTTATGTTTGGAGGAAAAAGGGGGAGTCTTGCAAGCTGAAGAACACCATCCCAACCGTGAAGCACGGGGGTAGCAGCATCATGTTTTGGGCTTTTCTGCTTTGCTTTGCTGCAGGAGGGACTGGTGCACTTCACAAAATAGATGGCGTCATGAAGAAGGAAAACGTTGTGGATATATTGAAGCAACATCTCAAGACATCAGCCAGGAAGTTAATGCTTGTTTCCAAATGGGTCTTCCAAATGGACAATGACCCCAAGCATACTTCCAAAGTTGTGGCAAAATGGCTTAAGGACAACAAAATCAAGGTATTGGAGTGGCCATCACAAAGCCCTGACCTCAATCCTATAGAACATTTGTGGGCAGAACTGAAAAAGCGTGTGCGAGCAAGGAGGCCTATAAACCGGACTCAGGTACACCAGCTCCGTCAGGAGGAATGTGAAAATATTCACCCAACTTTTTGTAGCTTGTGGAATGCTACCCAAAACGTTTGACCCAAGTTAAACAATTTAAAGATAATGCTAGCAAATATTAATTGTGTGTATCTAAACTTCTGACCCACTGGGAATATGATGAAAGAAATGAAAGCTGAAATAAATCACTCTACTATTATTCTGACATTTCACATTCTTAAAATAAAGTGGTGATCCTAACAGACATAAAACAACAAATGTTTTATTAAATGTCAGGAATTGTGAAAAACTGAGTTTGAATGTGTTTGGCTAAGGTGTATGTTAACTTCCGATATTCCATTAAAAACAAATCAGCCGTTTCCAGCTACAATAGTCATTTACAACATTAAAATGTCTACACTGTATTTCTGATCAATTTGATGTTATTTTAATTGACAAAAACTGTGCTTTGCTTTCAGAAACAAGGACATTTCTAAGTTACCCCAAACCTTTGAACGGTAGTGTACATCAAACACATGGTTGCCATTCCATTTGATCCGTTCCAGCCATTATAATGAGCAGTCCTTCCCTCAGCAGCCTCCACTGAAATACACAATAAAGAAAGCATACTGTATATACAAAAAATATTTAAAAAGTCAATTCCAATACCATGTTTACTTATGCAGGGATACTGGAGTGATGGAGGTAGAAATGTATAGTGGTAAGGGGACTAGGCAACAGGTAGAAATGTATAGTGGTAAGGGGACTAGGCAACGGGATATAAGATACAGAGAGCAGCTGCAGCTTGTTTGTGAGTGTTGTGAGTGTGTGTGTATCAGTCAGTATAAATGTATGTGTATATTATGTTTGAGTCGGCAGATGAGGGAGTGAGGGTTTGTGTATGTGTTGGAGTGACAATGCATGTGAGTGCATAAAGACAGAGCAAATATTGAAATAAAAGTTAAAGACACAAGGCTAACTCAGACTGACTGGTACTGTAGTTTGGACACACCTATTCATTCAAGGGTTTTTCTTTTCATTTACTATTTTCTACATCAAAACTATGAATTAACACATATGGAATCATGTAGTAACTAAGAAAGTGTTAAACAAATCGAAATAGATTTTAGATTTTAGATTCTTCCAAGTAACCACCCTTTTGCCTTGATGACACCTTTGTACACTCTTGGCATTCGCTCAACCAGCTTAATGAGGAATGCTTTTCCAACAGTCTTGAAGGAATTCCCACATATGCTGATTACTTGGCTGCTTTCCTTCACTCTGTGGTCCAACTCATCCCATACCATCTCAATTGGGTTGAGGTCGGATGAATGTGGACGCCAGGTCATCTGATGCGGCGCTCCATCACTCTCCTTATTGGTCAAATGGCCCTTGCTGGGGAAGCCATGCTGGTTAAGTGTGCCTTGAATTCTAAATAAATCACAGACATTGTTATCAGCAAAGCACCCCCACACCATCACACCTCCTCTTCCATGATTCAAGGTGGGAATCACACATCGAGAGATCATCCAGACGACGGATTTCCACTGATCTAATGTCCATTGCTCATGTTTCTTGGCCCAAGAAAGTCACTTATTATTATTATTATTATTGGTGTCCTAGTAGTGGTTTCTTTGACCTCCTCGCTGTATGGTGTCTCATTGTTGCCTGTGATCAGGCCTTCCACCGTTGTGTCGTCAGTGAACTTGATAATGGTGTTGGAGTCGTGCGTGGCCACACAGTCGTGTGTGAACAGGCAGTATGTTGGGTGATTAGGCCTGGCTCGCAGTTGGTGTTCCAATTCATCCCAAAGGTGTTCAATGTGGTTGAGGTCAGGGCACTGTGCAGGTCAGTCAAGTTCTTCCACACCGATCTCTGTATGGACCTCGCTTTGTGCACGGGGGCATTGTAATGCTGAAACAGGAAAAGGTATTCCCCAAACTGTTGCCACTATGTAGGAAGCAAATAAACATATAGAATGTCATTGTATGCTGTAGCATTAAGATTTACCTTCAATGGAACTAAGGGGCCTAACCCAAACCATAAAAAACAGGCCCAGACCATTGTTCCTCGTCCACCAAACTTTACAGTAGGCACTATACCCCAATGTAGGGGGTAGGTAGCGTTCTTCTGGCATCTGCCAAACTGAGATTCGGCCATTGGACTGCCAGATCGTGAATAATGTTTCATCTCTCCAGAGAACGTATTTCCACTGCTCCAAAGTCCAATGGCGGAGAGCTTTACACCAATCCACCCGACGCTTGGCATTGCACATGGTGATCTTAGGCTTGTGTGCGGTTGCTCGGCCATGGAAACCCATTTCATGAAGCTGTCAACGAATAGCCACGTTGAAAGTCATTGAGCTCTTCAGTAATGCCATTCTACAGCCAATTTTCCTTTTATGGAGATTACATGACTATGTGCTCGATTTAATACACCTGTCAGCAACAGGTGTGGCTGAAATAGCCGAATCCAAGGGGTGTCCACATACTTTTGCATAGCGTAATTGAGAGAAAAAAATGGCAGAGAAATTAAATAATATAAAACAAATAATATTTGTTGAGTCAATATGATCCTCTCAGCTTTCCTAGTTTTAAAGTTACATTGGTGGCTGCCTAGCCTACAATCTCCTCGTTTCTGAGCCAGTGATCTGAGGCATATTGTGATTATTAATGTCATATTACTGCATTATGTTTTAGTGTCATAGTCTATAAATTAAGCTATAGGCCTTAGGTGTATCATGTGTAGGTCTATGTGAGTTGCATGATAAATGCAAGAGTCATTGATTTACTTAGCCCTAAAATACTATTTGGTATGTAATGCAAAATCACTTTAGATCAAATCAAATCAAATTTTATTGGCAACATACACATGGTTAGCAGATGTTAATTTTGAGTGTAGCGAAATGCTTGTGCTTCTAGTTCCGACAGTGCAGTAATATTCTAGCAAGTAATCGAACAATTCCACAACAACTACTTTATACACACAAACGTAAGGGGATGGAATAAGAATATGTACATATAAATATATGGATGAGCGATGGCCGAGCAGCATAGGCAAGATGCAATAGATGGTATAAGATGCTTCCTCTGCTGTTTCCTGAAATCCACGATCATCTCCTTTGTTTTGTTGATGTTGAGTGAAGGTTTTCCTGACACCACCCCCTGAGTGCCCTCACCTCCTCCCTTTAGACTGTCTCACCATCTCTTGGTAATCAAGCCCACTACTGTTGTGTCATCTGCAAACTTGATAATTGAGTTGGAAACATGCATGGCCACACAGGGATGGGTGAACAGGGAGTACACGAGGGGGCTGAGCACGCACCCTTGTGGGGCTCCAGTGTTGAGGATCAGTGAAGTGGACATGTTGTTTCCTACCTTTACCACCTGGGGGCGGCCGTCAGAAAGTCCAGGACCCAATTTCACAGGGTGGGGTTGAGACCCAGGGCCTTAAGCTTAATGATGAGCTTGGAGGGTACTATGTTGCTGAATGCTGAGCTGCAGTCAATGAACAGCATTCTTACATAGGTATTCCTCTTGTCCAGATTGAGATAGGGCAGTGTGATGGCGATTGCATTGTCTGTGGACCTGTTGGAGCGGTATGCAAACTGAAGTTGGTCTAGGGTGGCAGGTAAGGTGAAGGTGATGTGATCCTTGACTAGTCTCTCAACGTACTTCATGATGACAGAAGTGAGTGCTACAGGGCGGTAGTCATTTAGTTCAGTTATCTTTGCTTTCTTGGGTACAGGAACAGCGGTGGCCATCTTGAAGCATCTGGGGACAGCAGACTGGGATAGGGAGTGATTAAATATGTCCGTAAACACACCAGCCTGCTGGTCTGCGCATGCTATGAGGATGCTGTCTGGGCCAGCAGTCTTGCCAGGGTTAACATGTGTAAATGTCTAACTCACGTCAGCCACAGAGAAGGAGAGGTGGGCCCCGCAGTCCTTGGTAGCTGGTCGTGTCAGTGGCACTGTATTATCCTCAAAGTGGGCAAAGAAGGTGTTTAGTTTGTCTGGAAGCAAGATGTCGGTGTCCGTGACGTGGCTGGTTTTCTTTTTGTAGTCTGTAATTGCCTGTAGACCCTGCCACATACGTCTCGTGAGTGAGCCGTTGAATTGCGGTGGTTTGTTGTGTGCAATCGATTACAGTAGGGTATATATAGGGTAGGCTTTTATGACAATTTAATTATGATTTGTGTGCCAACATTTTGCCGCCCCTACATTTTTGCTGGCCCTGGCAACACAGATTTCTGCCTATCCCACTGGTTGAGAGTTGTAGTATTGCCTCAGACGAACGATTGTGTTTTTGGCACAGGTCCAGCATGCTTTAGACCAGGCTAGAGTTAAGCTGTAGTGGTAGACACAGCAAAGCGAATCATCTAGACATCCACCACCATCATTAAATATGAATAGGTCAACCTCCTACTCAATCTGCCCTGCAATCTGCCATCCAGGACACCTGCAGCAACCGATGTCACAGGAAGTCCAAAAAAATCATCAAGGACAACAACCACCCGAGCCACTGCATGTTCACCCCGCTACTATCCAGAAGGCGAGGTCAGTATAGGTGCATCAAAGCTGGGGCTGAGCGACTGAAAAACAGCTTCTATGTCAAGGCCATCAGACTGTTAAACAGCAAACACTTACTCAGAGAGGCTGCTGCCTACATACAGACACAAATCATTGGCCACTTTAATAAGTGGATCACTAGTCACTTTAAATAATACCACTTTAACAATGTTTACATATCTTATATTACTCATCTCATATGTACAGTATATCTGTACCTTATACCATCTATTGCATCTTGCCTATGCTGCTCGGCCATTGCTCATCCATATATTTATATGTACATATTCTTATTCCATCCCTTTAGATTTGTGTGTATTACGGAGTTGTTGTGAAATTGTTAGATTACTTGTTAAATATTTCTGCACTGTCGGAACTAGAAGCACAAGCATTTCGCTACATTGGCATTAACATCTGCTAACCATGTGTATGTGACCAATTTGATTTTCTCTCTCATAACCCATGAGGAATTTACACAGAGTGAAACTCCACATGACAGCTGAAATCTCTACGCTATTAACTGAAATTATACTTTCACCTGACTTTTGCTAAATGTGTTTAGCCCTTAGCTGTCTTTTGAGTTTTTTTACATATTTGATGACTTGTCAATCTGTAAATCAACATAACTTCTGTCAAAAATAAGATTTAAAACTGGATCAATAATGAGCTTCTTACGGCTCACATGCTCTTCTAATGTGCTTTAAAACAGTTAAAAGTAACTAAATGTAATCAAAAAAAAATCTAAATCTACATAATTCCAAAAAGTAATGACTTATCATGAGAGGGCCATAAACAATTAGTAATGCTGCATACTCAAAAAAAGGTTAAAATCTCACCTTTCAGAGAAAAAATTGTCATACTTTGCTGAGGTGTAGTCCCTTTTGAGGACACAAGCTCAAGTACACAGTACAAATATAATCTTATAACTGTAAAATACATATTTGTATGTTTAGTGTTCGAGAATGTGCATATTTTATAAAGGTCTCTCTTGGACAAAACGTCTGCCCCCATCGCTGTGAACGTCTCGCAGAGCTCTAGCTTGGCTTCCTGAACTTGTTAGCAACACCTTTCATAATAATAGTGTCTGTCTCTGACAATCAGTGTTTTTTGCTTACATTTTTTTGAATTATTTTAGATTAATGGTTATAAAAATGAAGTGCTGCAGTGATGAAACCACTCTCTCCTATTACGCTGGGATGTAAGGATTGCAGGCTTGTGCTTTCAGTGGCTATGATGTAAGGTTCAGCCAGGAGTGGATGGACAGTCAGAAGAGCGAATGAAATGGTAGGAGGGACATCCCAGCTTCCAGTGGTTTCAGATTTCACATCCTACGTCACACAGGCTCAGAACATATACTATTGTGTCCGTGGGAACCAGGGCTATTTCTCAATGCAATATGATGTCCACAGATCAATTTATATGCAAAAATGTCAGTCGGAACTGGTACCAGAACCACGCAGGTCCCCTAAACAGGGGACTACATCTAAGAGGATTTATTGTGACGTGGTAATGTTGAACCCAAGAGCAGAGAATGAACCAGACCAGGAAACAGCGGCTTGAGAAGACGTAAAGAATTTACTTGGGAAAAAATTGAGAACGGAACAATACAGGAAACTCCAAAACAAACACAAGTATTTGAAAGCTACACGGGGGAGACATACAGGAAACTAACAAACAAAGTCTCTAGGACGGTCTCTGACGCCCTCTGGTGCCCGGAGGAACCATGACATGAATTTCTTTGGGCACAGATGGAACAGGTCCGAAACAAAGGATCTCGCATCCTCCATCACGGTGGGCCACCAGAATTTCCGCCTCAGGAACTCCAGTGTCCGATTAACCCATGGATGCCCTGTTAATTTAGAGGAGTTTCCCCATTGTAGTACTCGGGACTGGGCTGATCGCTGAACGTAAAGTCTGTTAGTGGGTCCCCCTTCGGGGTCAGGTTCTCTGGTCTGGGCTTGTTGGACCGTGGTCTCAATACTCCAAATCTCAAGGGGCCACAATGCGTGAGCTGGGGTGCATGGGCTCGGGGTCCCTCTCCTCATTAGAGACATCATGTTGGGGGGACAGGGCATCTGCCTTCTGATTCTTGGATCATCTGACCAGAGGACCTTCTTCCATATGTTTGGGGAGTCTCCGACATGCCTTTTGGCGAACACCAAATGTGTTTGCTTATTTTCTTTCTTTAAGCAATGGCTTTTTTCCAGGCCACTCTTCCGTAAAGCCCAGCTCTGTGGAGTGTACGACTTAAAGTGGTCCTATGGACAGATAGTCCAAGCTCCACTGTGGAGCTTTGCAACTCCATCAGGGTTATCTTTGGTCTCGTTGTTGCTTCTCTGATTAATACCCTCCTTGCTTGATCCATGATTTTTGGTGGGCGGCACTCTCTTGGCAGGTTTGTTGTGGTTCCATATTCTTTCCATTTTTTAAATAATGGATTTAAATGGTGCTCTGTGGGATGTTCAAAGTTTAAAATATATTTTTTTAATAACCCAACCCTGATCTGTACTTCTCTACAACTTTGTCCCTGACCTGTTTGGTCTTTATGGTGCCACTTGCTTGGTGGTGCCCCATGCAGACTCTGGGGCCTTTCAGAACAGGTGTATATATACTGAGATCATGTGACAGATTGTAATGCTCAATGAGTGAATGGGTGTGGAGTCAGGCGCAGAGAGCAAAGGATGCGGGAAAAAACACGCTTTAATGTCCAAAATCAAAAAAGAACTAAATAGTTATACCCAACACAGGCGTAACTATTACTACAATAAGTACCCTTAGGTAAAAAAAAATACCAGGACAGCGAGAAAACCCAACAAAACACCTCTCACAAATACAGAAGAACAAGCCCGCACAAACAGAAGCAGGCTAAACAAACTTAAATAACACCACCCTAACAACCAAACAATGAACAGGTGAAAACAGTTAGACAAAACCAAACGAACACGGAACAAAGGATCGGTGGCAGCTAGTAGACCGGCAACGACCGCCACCCGAACAAGAAGGGGAGCCACCTTCGGTAATATTCGTGACACAGATCATGTGAGATTTAGATTGCACACAGGTGGACTTTATTTAACTAATTGTGTGACTTCTGAAGGTAATTGGTTGCACCAGATCTTATTTTGAGGCTTCATAGTAAATGGGGTGAATGCATATTCATGCACCAATTTAAAAAAAATAACTTTTTTGAAACAAATTATTTTTTAAATTTCACCCACCAATTTGGTCTATTATGTGTATGTCCATTACATGAAATCCAAATAAAAATAAATTTAAATTACAGGTTGTAATGCAACAAAATAGGAAAAATGCCAAGGGGGGTGAATACTTTTGCAAGGCACTGTATAAAGCAAAGCACATGCAGACCGTACCTGCTACAAAGTTACAGAAAGCTAAACCAACAACCACACAAACTGATATTGGACACATTGTAAACACAGGTCCAACGAGGAACAGCTTAGCTAGCTAGGTAGCTTATATTATTTTGTTTTTGCTGGGACAAATGATGACCTTAACGTGGTGAGCGATGGGATGAACATGAATTTCTCCGGTCCTTCAATGTTGCAGTCATGATACAAGTGGCGCTATGCTGTCAAATCCTCCCATGTGTTTCTAGTTTGACCAGCTGTTTTCAGCAACTGATAATGATGAATTTGGTTGTCATATTGGCATGTTTGCTAGCAACAAAATATTTAGCGATCTACTCATAATGGACAGATATAATCATGATACGAACATGTTGATTCAAGGTGATTCTGAGAGGTGTGAATGCTTATGAGATATTTCTGTATTTCATTTTCAATAAATTTGCAAAAATGTATTGAACATTTTTTTTTCACTTTGTCATTATGAGGTATTGTCTGAAATCTGAATCTCTGAGCATCGTAGCACCTGACGAAGGCAAACTTTTTCATGCCGGGCAAAATCACGCATCATCAGATCATTGTTATAGATGAATCCAAATGAATGTTATTAGAAAATAACTTAAATGAATTCAAATGCAGCTACTTCTCACTGGGCACAGATGACAATTCAACATTGCAAAATGGAGTGATACCCTTCTTTCTTTAAGATCCCTTTTACCCTGTACAAATCTCCCACTTTACCACCACCAAAACACCCCCAGACTATCACATTGCCTACACCATGCTTGACAGACGGCATCAAGCACTCCTTCCAGCATCTTTCCATTTTTTTTGCGTCTCACAAATGTTCTTCTTTGTGATCCAAACACCTCAAACTTAGATTTGTCTGTCCATAATACTTTTTTCCAATCTTCCTCTGTCCAGTGTCTGTGTTCTTTTGCCCATCTTCATATTTTATTTTTATTGGCCAGTCTGAGATATGGCTTTTTCTTTGCAACTCTGCCTAGAAGGCCAGCATCCTGGAGTCGCCTCTTCACTTTTTGACATTGAGACTGGTGATATGCGGGTACTATTGAATGAAGCTGCCAGTTGAGGACTTGTGAGGCGTCTGTTTCTCAAACTAGACACTCTATGTACTTGTCCTCTTACTCAGTTGTGCACCAGGGCCTCCCCCTCCTCTTTCTATTCTGGTTAGAGACAGTTTCAGTTTCTTGGCAAATTCCTGCATCGATTAGCCTTCATTTCTCAGAACAAGAATAGACTGTCGAGTTTCAGAAGAAAGGTCTCTGTTTCTGGCCGTTTTGAGCCTGTAATCAAACCCACAAATACTGATACTCCAGATACTCAACTTATCACAAATCAAGGTAAGACCCAAGTGCAGAACGTGTTAAGTAACAGTGTTTGTTGTAACACCAGGGGCAGGCAACAACAGGTAGGTTCAGGGTCAGGCAGAGTTCAGTAATCCAGAGGTGGAGCAAAGGTACCGGAAGGCAGGCAGGCTCAGGGTAGGCAGAGGTCAATGAACCAGAGGTGGGACAAAGGTACAGGACAGCAGCCAAGCTCAGGGTCCAGGGCAGGCAGAGTGGTCAGTCGGGCGGTTACAAGATCAGGGCAGGCAAGGGTCAAAAACCAGGAGGACGAGAGAAAGAGAGGCAGGGAAAAAGACAGGAGCTGACAGGACAAACTGGCAACCGACAGACAGACAGCACAGGTATAAATACATCGGGTATAATGGGGAAGATGGGCGACACCTGGATGGGGGGTGGAGACAATCACAAGGACAGGTGAAACAGATCAAGGCATGACACAACCAGTCTAAAGGTGGCCAATTTTATTGCTTCTTCAATAAGAAGAACAGTTTTCAGCTGTGCTAACATAATTGCAAAAGGGTTTTCTATTGATCAATTAGCCGTTTAAAATGATAAACTTGTATTAGCTAACACAATGTACCTTTAGAACACAAGAATGATTGTTGCTGATAATGGGCCTCTGTACGCCTATGTAGCTATTCCATAAAAAAATATATGCAGTTTCCAGCTACAATAGTCATTTACAACATTACCAATGTCTACACTACACAGTATTTCTGATCAATCATAAAAATTACAGGGAAACAGCATTGATTCAAACAGTGTGTGCCCAGTGGGTTTGCTGTTAATTTTGCTGCAGATGTTGACATGACTGTGTTAGCCGTAATTGGCTAGCTAGCAAGCAAGGGATAAAAATGTTGCCAGATAACATGGCAACCAAATAAAAAGAAGGACCAACTTGGGTCTCACCTCTGGCAACTGACTAACAATCGGGATTTGTACGATTAGTCTCATAGGCTAAATGTAACATTGAAAAAGTTAATCCAGGATACTCAAATGAGTATATGTTACGTTTGGTATGGTTACATAAGACAGAAAGTTACTTAAGGCAAAAATGAAAGGAGGGTAGTTGGTCGGGGTGAGCATAAAACGTGAACATCTAGCAACCCAAAGGTTGTGTGGTTGAATCTCATCATGGACAACATAAACATTAGACCTAATTAGCATCTTTGCAACTACTTAACAGGTTAGCTAACACTTCCCCTAACATTTTAACCTAACTTCTTAGCCTAACTTTAACCCAAACCTTAACACTAACCCTTAGCCTAGCTACTGTTAGTCACCTAGCTAACATTAGCATTAGTCACCTAGCTAGCCGAATCAAATAAAAAAATACAAAATATTGCTCACAGACACATGGTTAGCAGATATGATTGCGAGTGTAGCAAAATGCGTGTGTTTCTAGTTGACAGTGCAGCAATATCTAATAAGCAATATTTAACAATTCCACAACAAATACAGAATAAACAATAAAGAAAAGCAATGGAATAAGAATATACATACAATTCCTGACATCTAATCCTAGTAAAAAGTCCCTGTCTTAGGTCAGTTAGGATCAGTACTTTATTTCAAGAATGTGAAATGTCAGAATAATAGTAGAGAGAATGATTTACTTCAGCTTTTATTTCTTTCATCACATTCCCAGTGGGCCAGAAGTGTACATACACTCAATTAGCATTTGGTAGCATTGCCTTTAAATTGTTGAACTTCAGGTAGCCTTCCACAAGCTTCCCACAATAAGTTGGGTGAATTTTGGGCCATTCCTCCTGACAGAGCTGGTGTAACTGAGTCAGGTTTGTAGACCTCCTTGCTCACACTCGCTTTCTCAGTTCTGCCCACAAATGTTACATATGATTGAAGTCAGGGCTTTGTGATGGCCACTCCTATACCTTGACTTTGTTGTCCTTAAGTCATTTTGCCATAACTTTGGAAGTATGCTTGGGATCATTGTCCATTTGGAAGACCCATTTGTGAGCAAGCTTTAACTTCCTGACTGATGTCTTGAAATGTTGCTTCAATATATCCACATAATTTTCTTTCTTCATGATGCCATCTATTTTGTGAAGTGCAACAGTCTCTCCTGCAGCAAAGCACCCCCACAACATGATGCTGCCACCCCCGTGCTTCACGGTTGGGATGGTGTTCTTCAGCTTGCAAGTATCCCCCTTTTTCCTTCAAACAGTTATCATGGCCAAACTTCTATTTTTGTTTCATTGATTTGGAGGTGCAGGGTCCGCCATGGTCTGGGGCGGTGTGTTACAGCATCATCGGACTGAGCTTGTTGTCATTGCAGGCAATCTCAACATTGTGTATTACAGGGAAGACATCCTCCTCCCTCATGTGGTACCCTTCCTGCAGTCTCATCCTGACATGACCCTCCAGCATGACAGCCACCAGCCATACTGCTCGTTCTGTGTGTGATTTCTTGCAAGACAGGAATGCCAGTGTTCTGCCATGGTCAGCGAAGAGCCCGGATCTCAATCCCATTGAGTACGCCTTGGACCTGTTGGATCTGAGGGTGAGGGCTAGGACCATTCCCCCCAGAATTGTCTGGGATCTTGCAGTTAGCCCACTCTTCCTTGGTGGAAGGGTGGGATAACATCTCACAGCAAGAACGGGTGCAGTCCATGAGGAGATGCAATGCAGTACTTAATGCAGCTGGTGGCAGCACCAGATACTGACTGTTACTTTTGAAATGTAACCCTCCCCCCTTTGTTCAGGGACACATTATTCCATTTGCGTTGTGCAGAACGCACTACCCTCTGGAGAACCTTGCGGTTTTGGGCAGTGCAGTTGCTATACAAGACAGTGATACAGCCCGACAGGATGCTCTCAATTGTACTTTCTGTGTGGGTGGACCAATTCAGTTTGTAAGTGATATGTATGCAAATTATGCTTAAAAATGTCCACCTTCTCTACTGCTATCCCATCGATGTGGATAAGGGGGAGCTCCCTCTGCTGTTTCCTGATGTCCCGATCATTGGGATGTTGTGTGAGAGGTTATTTTCCTGACACCACACTCCGAGAGCCCTCACCTCCTTCCTGTAGGCTGTCTCATCGTTGTTGGTAATCAAGCCTACTACTGTTATATCGTCTGCAAACTCGATGATGGAGGCATGCATGGCCGTGCAGTCATGGGTGAACAGGGAGTACAGAAGGGGGCTGAGCACACACCTTTGTGTGGCCCCAGTGTTGAGTGGCTTTCAGAAATCTGCATTTTAAACCATTTGACCTGCATTTTATATACACTGCTCAAAAAAATAAAGGGAACACTAAAATAACACATCCTAGATCTGAATGAATGAAATATTCTTATTAAATACTTTTTTCTTTACATAGTTGAATGTGCTGACAACAAAATCACACAACAATTATCATTGGAATTCAAATGTATTAACCCATGGAGGTCTGGATTTGGAGTCACACTAAAAATTAAGGTGGAAAACCACACTACAGGCTGATCCAACTTTGATGTAATATCCTTAAAACAAGTCAAAAGTAGGCTCAGTAGTGTGTGTGGCCTCCACGTGCCTGTATGACCTCCCGACAACGCCTGGGCATGCTCCTGATGAGGTGGCGGATGGTCTCCTGAGGGATCTCCTCCCAGACCTGGACTAAAGCATCCGCCAACTCCTGGACAGTCTGTGGTGCAACGTGGCGTTGGTGGATGGAGCGAGACATGATGTCCCAGATGTGCTTAATTGGATTCAGGTCTGGGGAACGGGCGGGCCAGTCCATAGCATCAATGCCTTCCTCTTGCAGGAACTGCTGACACACTCCAGCCACATGAGGTCTAGCATTGTCTTGCATTAGGAGGAACCCAGGGCCAACCGCACCAGCATGTGGTCTCACAAGGGGTCTGAGGTTCTCATCTCGGTACCTAATAACAGTCAGGCTACCTCTGGCGAGCACATGGCGGGCTGTGCAGCCCCCCAAAGAAATGCCACCCCACACCATGACTGACCCACCCCCAAACCGGTCATGCTGGAGGATGTTGCAGGCAGCAGAACGTTCTCCACAGCGTCTCCAGACTCTGTCACGTCTGTCACATGTGCTCAGTTTTGAACCTGCTTTCATCTGTGAAGAGCACAGGGCGCCAGTGGCGAATTTGCCAATCTTGGTGTTCTCTGGCAAATGCCAAACGTCCTGCACCGTGCTGGGGTGTAAGCACAACCCCCACCTGTGGACGCCGGGCCCTTATACCACCCTCATGGAGTCTGTTTCTGACCGTTTGAGCAGACACATGCACATTTGTGGCCTGCTGGAGGTCATTTTGCAGGGCTCTGGCAGTGCTCCTCCTGCTCCTCCTTCCACAAAGGTGGAGGTAGCGGTCCTGCTGCTGGGTTGTTGCCCTCCTACGGCCTCCTCCACGTCTCCTGATGTACTGGCCTGTCTCCTGGTAGCACCTCCATGCTCTGTACACTACGCTGACAGACACAGCAAACCTTCTTGCCACAGCTCGCATTGATGTGCCCTCCTGGATGAGCTGCACTACCTGAGCCACTTGTGTGGGTTGTAGACTCCGTCTCATGCTACCACTAGAGTGAAAGCACCGCCAGCATTCAAAAGTGACCAAAACATCAGCCAGGAAGCATAGGAACTGAGAAGTGGTCTGTGGTCACCACCTGCAGAACTACTCCTTTATTGGGGGTGTCTTGCCTATAATTTCCATCTGCTGTCTATTCCATTTGCACAACAGCATGTGCAATTTATTGTCAATCAGTGTTGCTTCCTAAGTGGACAGTTTGATTTTACAGAAGTGTGATTGACTTGGAGTTACATTGTGTTGTTTAAGTGTTCCCTTTATTTTTTTGAGCATTGTATAAAGTCAATCGTGTTTTTTTGCTTCTATAGAGTGATACGGGGTCGTGTAACTATAGTTTTTCTTCACACAAAATACATTAGTGCAACACATTCAGTAGATTATTGTTTCATTAGATGACAACAGAAGTGCAATGCAATTTGGCTAGGAGCCATACATAAGTAAATTAGAAAGAATACAGCCAGCTATATTTCCTAATGTTTTGCTTGAAGTTAATCTTGCATTTTAACTTACTACCAGAGGAAAACTGCACCAGAGGAAAGTACCAGAGAAAAGTAGTCTACAAATCAGTCAGAATGCTGTCTGGTGATCCAATGACAAGAGCAAAGATTTGAGTGGGGAAGTGCAAGTGAAGCGCAAAATTTTGGAGCAAGCCAACAGTAACACAACTCATGGTCCGGTCCTCATCAGATGTCAAGGTAGCCTACATAAAGCCAACCTCACTCTGAATTGACTTTCACATACAGTTGTGTAAGAAAAGTTAGAGTTTCTTTAAACTATTCAACGTTATTCAGGTAGTCTACGCAAATAAGTATGGAAGCTGATCAATTGCTAATTGTGTTGACATGATAGCTCAGCTAAAATGAACAGCTTGTTTCCAAAGCTATGCAGGGTACATAAAAGGTAGAGAGACTTGTTCTCACTGAAGTACCTTAATCCTCATGTAGCAGACACTGTTCAGGCTGAAATCATTGGACTGTGGCTTCACATTTTATTTCAATATAACTCTTTATTTAGATTGATAGCATGACGTTTAAACAGCGACGTTGATTCAAACATATCATTTTACTTAATAAAGAGCAGTGATACTAGCAAGAGCAGTGTGTGGGTTTCTTATTTTTTCTCACTATCAACATTGAAACAAGGTCAAATAAAGTATGACTAATCAAATCTAAAATTCAACATAATTTCAATCACCCAATACAGTGCTCAGTTTATTGGGCACACCCATCTAGTATCGGGTCAGAGACCACTTTGTTTCCAGAACAGCCTGAATTATTCAGGGCATGGATTCTACAATGTGTCAGAAATGTTGCACAGGGATGTTGCCTTTATTTAACTAGGAAAAGTTTAAATTAAAACAATGTTGGTCCATGCTGACGCAATGGTGCAGATTGGACAGCAGCACATACATGGAGCTCACAACACATTCCATCTCATCCCAAAGATGCTCAATTGGGTTTGGTCAGCAACAATGTTCATATACGCTGTGGGGTTCTATCTTTGCTCAAATGGTATCAAGGGATGTAACATGCCATGAAAACATTCCCCACACCAGTACAACACCACCAACAGTGTGGATTGTTGTCACCAGGCAGGTGGGTCCATGGACTCATGCTGCTTACTCCAAATCCTGACTCTGCCATCAGCATGATGCATCAGGAACCGGGATTCGTCGGACCAGGCTATGTTTTTCCACTCCTCAATTGTCCAGTGGGGGTGATCGTGTGCCCACTGGAGCCACTTCTTCTTGTTTTTAGACGATAGGAATGGAACCCGATGTGGTCATCTGCTGCAATAGTCCATTCGTCACAAGGATCGACGAGTTGTGTGTTCCAAGATTAAGTTCTGCACACCACTGTTGTATTGCGCCGTTATTTTTCTGTTTGTGGCCCACCTGTTAGCTTGCACAATTCTTGCCATTCTCCTTCGACCTCTCTCATCAACAAGTGGGTTTTCGCCTACAGGACTGCCCCTGACTAGATGTTTTTTTGTTTGTCGCAACATTCATGGTAAACCCTAGACACTGTTGCGTGTGAAAAGTCCAGGAGGGCGGCCGTTTCTGAGATACTGGATCCGGCACACCTGGCACTGACGATCATACCACGCTTAAAGTCGCTTATGTCACTCGTTTGGTCCATTCTAACGTTCAATCAAACAGTAACTGAATGCCTCGATGCCTGTCCACCTCCTTTATATAGCAAACCACGCCACGTGTCTGTAGGAGCATTCCATTTTTGTGAGCTGTTTATTCTCTATGTTGGTTAGGTCGGGGTATGATTAAGGGTGGGTTATCTAGGGGAATTATATGTCTATGTTGGCCTTGTATGGTTCCCAATCAGAGGCAGCTGTTTATCATTGTCTCTGATTGGGGATCATATTTAGGTAGCCATTTCCCCATTGTGATTTGTGGGATCTTGTCTAGGTATAGTTGCCTGCGAGCACTACGCTGAGCGGCACATTTCATTTATTTGCGTTATTGTTCTTTAAGTTTCTCTTCCAAATAAAAGGATGGAAACATACCACACTGCATCTTGGTCCAGTTATTATGACGAACGTGACATAGTAATTGTACCGTGCACAACAATATGAAGAGTGTGCCATGCATATGCACAGCATTTAGCTGCTGAAAGGTTCTGCAAAATATCTTAGTTATGCACTGTGCAATGTATGCAATATGAAGAGTGTACATGCATATGCACAGCATTTAGCTTCTGAGCGATTCTGCTAAACATCATAGTTCAGTGAAGTAGTCTACTTTAACTAGCTTGTTTCATTGGGCCAGCTTAATGTAACTCAATGGTCACGAAGACAAACTTTATTATATTTTTTACAACGGGTGAGTTGAGATGCAATTGCAATGCTTGCAACAATTTTTTTGGTGATACAAAATACAAGAAAACAAATCAAACATTGATTATCTGTCAGAGTCGTGTGTATAGGTGGCAGGGAAGTCAGGCGCAGGAGAGTCAAACAGAGTGTAAAATGGAGTCTTTTAATGAAGGTCCACATAACATGCTCCATAACACTAATAAGAACAGAATATAAACAAACATGGGTACGAGGACCCGCCGCGCACCTATACAACAAACACAACACTGACAATAAACAATCTCTGACAAAGACATGAGGGGAAACAGAGGGTTAAATACACAACAGGTAATGAATGGGATTGAAAACAGGTGTGTGGGAAGACAAGACAAAACCAATGGAAAATGAAAAATGGATCAATGATGGCTAGAAGACCGGTGAGGTCGACCGCCGAGCACCGCCCGAACAAGGAGAGGCAACGACTTCGGTAGAAGTCGTGACATTATCTACCATAACCTAATCTTCCCTTCTGATTTGGAACTTTGTTTGCGACACAGATATTTTGAAGTTAAATACTGACGTTTTGTACAAAAAAATGCTGTACGCATGTTGCTCGCTGACTTCAAGTTGTGAAAGGAGGTAGAAGGCGTATTTCTCTTTTCAAGGAGGGGAGATCGGGAGAAAGGGCACCACACCAGAGGGCCGCATTCCATTCCAGAGATACTGAAATGGAACGAGGCCGGCGTGGCTGAGCGTAGGAGGCACAGTGCGTCCGAATTACTTATATTGATTTTAAATAATGTTTTGGGGGGGACAGATCAACCTGTTATGAATATTGTGGGGGACATGTCTACTCATCCCCATGCCAATTTAGCCTGTACCATTGGGGGATTATTGAAGCTGTCATTTGTGACTGAGACTTATAAATGTGTGCTTTAAACAAGTACATTTGTTGATTGCTAGGCATACAAATAACATGATTTCTTGAGGCTGCAACCTGGGCTAGATTGAGAGCGACTCTTGGCTAAATGCATTGCTTGACTGCCATGAGGGTGATAAGCACAATATAGTTCTTGAACTGCAGCCCCGCCCCCACACGATTAGTTCTCGAGTTCGAGTTTGTAGAACAGAGGCTGTGTATGTTTTGGCTCTACAAAGCTGTGTCCATAACATTCAATAATCAATAAATTGTATTCATTCGTGCACCATGTGATCAAGTATTAGTGATATCGGTTCTGTCGCATTTATGACAGACCTTTTTTGGTCGGAGCACGTCTCTGGAGCCGTTGAGCCGTGTATCAATCCTGCTGTAGGACTTATTGTGGCCAGCAGGTCAAACGAATTACAAAAATGAACGAGTCACTCAGAAAAACTAAACATAACTCGAGTCAGTAAAGAGTTGTTCTCGAACTGCATATCACTGCAGGAAAGTGCCCCACAGAAACAATAATGTACAGAAACCCCTAGACTATAAATCTGGGGAACCCACCTGGCAGACTGTGATGTATGTGGGGAGCCACAGATCATGAAAATATAGAGGCTCACACGTCTCCTTATGATTCATGACTCACCTAGGTTGAGTTGCAGTAGCACCATAAAACTCCAACATGCCTAATTTGAATGCTAATTAGAAGAGGGTGATTAGGTGTTGGAGCTTTCTTCAGCGAAGAAGTTGTGATTTTTGCTACTTTGGAATGCATTAAGAATGAAGCTATAGGCGTGCATACTGGACATACCACACTGTATGAATCAGAATGCATTATTATTTTACCTCTCATGCTTAAATGTACATAGCAATCTCTCCCAGTGTAACGACACTCCCTTGCAGGCCACCAAACATCAGGGGCAACAGGGGCTCCCACTACAGGGGTGTCAAACAAACAGCCCGTTCAATATGGCCGGCGGGTGGTTTATGTAAAAACACTTTATATATACAGTACCAGTAAAAAGTTTGGACACGCCTACTCATTCAAGGGGTTTTCTTTATTTTGACTATTTTCTACATTGTAGAATAATATTGAAGACATCACATCTATGAAATAACAAATATGGAATCCTTTAGTGACCAAAAAAGTGTTAAACAAATCAAAATATATTTTATATTTGAGATTCTTCAAAGTAGCCACCCTTTGCCTTGATGACAGCTTTGCACACTCTTGGCATTCTCTCAACCAGCTTCATGAGGTAGTTACCTGGAATGCATCTCAATTAACAGGTGTGGCTTGTTAAATGTAAATTTGTGGAATTTATTTCCTTCTTAATGTGTTTGAGCCAATCAGTTGTGTTGTGACAAGGTAGGAGTGGTATACAGAAGATAGCCCTATTTGGTAAAAGATCAAGTCCATATTATGGCAAGAACAGCTCAAATAAGCAAAGAGAAAAACAGTCCATAATTTTACTTCACTACATTCCTGAAGAAAATTATGTACTTTTATCTCCATACATTGTCCCTGACACCCAAATGTATTTGTTACATTTTGAATGCTATGTGGGACAGGAACGTTGTATAATTCACACACTTATCAAGAGAACATCCCTGGTCATCACTACTGCCTCTGATCTAGCGGACTTACTAAATATATGCTTTGTTTGTAAATTATGTCTGAGTGTCTATCCGTGAATAAAAAACAAGGTGCCGTCTGGTTTGCTTCACACTTTTACTTTTGATATTTAAGTATATTTTAGCAATTACATTTACTTTTGATAGATACTTAAGTATTTTTTAAACAAAATACTTTTACTCAAGTTGGATTTTACTGGTTGACTTTCAATTTTACTTGAGTAATTTTCTGTTAAAGGTATCTTTACTTTTACTCAAGTATGACAATTGGGTACTTTCTCCACCACTGCAGTCAGGGAGCATTGAAAATTCCTAAATGTATAGATTGCAAATTTTGGCGGTGAGGAAATATAATACATTTAAAGTGCGTCTCTCCGTACCTTGGTGAAGAGAGAATGAGTTTGACACCCCTGGCGTAATTTATTGTTCATATCAGAATGTCTACAGTGTGCATGTATTGTATCACAAACTGTCTTGCCAATACCATTTACAGTGCATTCGGAAAAGTAATCAGACCCCTTGACTTTTTCCACATTGTTGCATTACAGCCTAATTGTAAAATATATTAAATAAAAAAAAAACGTTCCTCAATCTACACACAATATCCCATAATGATAAAGAAAAAACTGCTTTTTAGAAATTTTTGCAAATGTATAAAACATTTAAAACAGGAAATACTTGATCTACATAAGTATTCAGACCTTTTGCTATGAGACTCGAAATTCACCTCAGGTGCATCCTGTTTCCATTGATCATCCTTGAGATGTTTCTACAACCTGATTGGAGTCCACCTGTGGTAAATTCAATGTATTTATTATGCTTTTGGTTATGTTAATTTACTGTAACCGTCCCAACATGAGATTTGAAGATTAAAGCGATAATCAACATTTGGGAAGGAAAAAGAGAAATGAATGAGGTTCAAATCAAATATATATTTGACGTTTTAAGCACAAGACAGGTGAAAAAAAAAACAAACATATTTTACCATTAATGAACATACAATTATAAAACTTCAGAAGCTATTTTTAATACATTTGGTCCTAGAGTCATAAATGGTTCAGAGTACATTGAGAGGAGTTAAAAAATTGGCAAACATTTAGTTACAAGATTTTCATCGGACAGTGAAAGTAGGTTTAATAGTGAGCTTAATATTATTGTATGCAAAATCATTAAGATTTCAAAATGAATGTCCTGTGTGGCTGTGCCACATTTATACTGTACTACTTGCATTCCATTCTTGGAAGAATGGGATGATATTTGAATGTTTGCATGTAAACCTAGCTTGGAAATGTTCAGAGAAAAACATCTAAATGGTACATCAAAACCTCAGAGGCTGATCCAAACTGCCTCCAAAGGCAGCCATGTGTTTCCTTTGGCACTCCCGCTCTCTCACTATATTTGGTCTATGGACTTAAACAATTCATTGTGAGTGATGTGCAGACCCTTGGGCAGACTGTGACTGATGTTGGCATGAGTAGAGGGCCCTATGTGTCCAGAGGAGTCACTGCGATGATAGAGCAGCATCCACACTGCATCCACACTTCACAGTGGCTGAAGACTGAGGCTCAGTGCTCACTTATGTAGTAAAAGAAAGCATCAGGAATGGAGGTTCAGATGTAGGAACTTAATTTGAGAACCTTCCTGCATTGCAATACATGTATTTGAGGTTTAATAATCATTCTGAAGTTTGTAATTTCCACTTAGAAATTTCAGACTTGATTCTCCTTTGTATCAACCCATATATAAATGTCCATGAATTATAATCCACATAATTATTCACATTTCCTGTTGCTGCAGGATTATTTTCCTGCTGTAGCAATCTGGCTCAAATTAAGATCCTACATCTGTACTCAACCCATCAATGGAACTTCACTTTAATTCCTTATGTTAGGTTAGTATATAGATATCATAGAAAACGGTTTAGACTCGAGGGTTAATAAAATAAATGGCCTGCTCTCCAACTTTATTTGGAATGGAAAGAACTCATGAGTCAAATTGGCTGTTTTATACTTACCCTATAAATCTGGAGGGCTGGGACTACCTCATTTGTGACCGACCACCTCGATTCGGTCTTATGTAGAAACATTTGACATGGTGTTTTTTTTTATTGGATAAAAGCAGAGAGCTACAAAATGGTATAGCATACACTACAACTGAGGAACAATGGAAAGTAATTATGCTTTGAAAGTTGGTAAACTTGTAACCCCACTTTTGAGAAAATGGCCCTTGAGTGTTTTGGTACACCTACTGGAGAGCTCTTCTTTGTCTACACCTATTCAGCATCATTCACATCCTCTTAAGCCTTAGCCCCACCCACCTCTTTAAGTTTTCCATGTGAAGCCATCTGCTAAACAGAGTGAGTAAGGTAGTGTAGTAAACAACCTAAGATTTCAAGACTAAAAGGTGGTAAAAGTAGTAGCCTACAATAAGGAAAAACTCTAGGTAAAAATACACTTTATCTAGTCCTTGGCCTATATCCTAATCTGACTTTGGTGCAGGTCATGTTGTTCTTCACATTAACGTCTCTGGTAAACACACACTATATCAAATAAAATCTAAGTTTATTTGACACATGCACAGGATGTAGAAGGTATAAATGTTTCAGCGAAATGGTTACATGCATATTTTTATAGTAGCAATATCAAAAATACAAAGTGTCCAGACACTTTGTATAAATATTTTATAATTATTAGACGATGGTTACCCAGACACACTTGTCTAAATTGATGGGTCATGTTAAATAAATGCTATAACTGTCCCCCAGCCACATTTAGCTAAGTGGATGGGTCACTATTGTCTAGACATGGACACATGTTCATGAAATACAATAGATGGCCGTGATCCCCCTCAGACACAACTGGCTAACTGGATGGGTCATGTAATCATCTGGAAAAGTGGAGTCTTTCTCTTAGACATGTAGCTAGCTAGCTAGACAATGAACCATAATCCCACACATACAGCACAAACGGATTGTCTTAGCTAGCCACCATCCATGAAATGCTATAGTATGATTCTGCAGGTAGCTAAATCTAACCAACTAGGTTCAATGTTAGCTAGCTAGCTAACATCAGGCTATAACTAGCAATGCAAATTGTTTCTGAGATACAAATAATATTACTATACAGATCATACATGCAATGTTAGCTAGCGAGCCAGAAAGCTAACATTCACAAGCTAGCTAACAGTACTCTTTAACTTGCAATGAAAACAACTTTCTGACAATAATAATATCTGAAAATGTACAGTGCCTTGCGAAAGTATTCGGCCCCCTTGAACTTTGCGACCTTTTGCCACATTTCAGGCTTCAAACATAAAGATATAAAACTGTATTTTTTTGTGAAGAATCAACAACAAGTGTGACACAATCATGAAGTGGAACAACATTTATTGGATATTTCAAACTTTTTTAACAAATCAAAAACTGAAAAATTGGGCGTGCAAAATTATTCAGCCCCCTTAAGTTAATACTTTGTAGCGCCAATTTTTGCTGCGATTACAGCTGTAAGTCACTTGGGGTATGTCTCTATCAGTTTTGCACATTGAGAGACTGACATTTTTTCCCATTCCTCCTTGCAAAACAGCTCGAGCTCAGTGAGGTTGGATGGAGAGCATTTGTGAACAGCAGTTTTCAGTTCTTTCCACAGATTCTCGATTGGATTCAGGTCTAGACTTTGACTTGGCCATTCTAACACCTGGATATGTTTATTTTTGAACCATTCCATTGTAGATTTTGCTTTATGTTTTGGATCATTGTCTTGTTGGAAGACAAATCTCCTTCCCAGTCTCAGGTCTTTTGCAGACTCCATCAGGTTTTCTTCCAGAATGGTCCTGTATTTGGCTCCATCCATCTTCCCATCAATTTGAACCATCTTCCCTGTCCCTGCTGAAGAAAAGCAGGCCCAAACCATGATGCTGCCACCACCATGTTTGACAGTGGGGATGGTGTGTTAAGGGTGATGAGCTGTGTTGCTTTTACGCCAAACATAACGTTTTGCATTGTTGCCAAAAAGTTCAATTTTGGTTTTATCTGACCAGAGCACCTTCTTCCACATGTTTGGTGTGTCTCCCAGGTGGCTTGTGGCAAACTTTAAACAACACTTTTTATGGATATCTTTAAGAAATGGCTTTCTTCTTGCCACTCTTCCATAAAGGCCAGATTTGTGCAATATACGACTGATTGTTGTCCTATGGACAGTGTCTCCCACCTCATCTGTAGATCTCTGCAGTTCATCCAGAGTGATCATGGGCCTCTTGGCTGCATCTCTGATCAGTCTTCTCCTTGTATGAGCTGAAAGTTTAGAGTGACGGTCAGGTCTTGGTAGATTTGCAGTGGTCTGATACTCCTTCCATTTCAATATTATCGCTTGCACAGTGCTCCTTGGGATGTTTAAAGCTTGGGTAATCTTTTTGTATCCAAATCCGGCTTTAAACTTCTTCACAACAGTATCTCGGACCTGCCTGGTGTGTTCCTTGTTCTTCATGATGCTCTCTGCGCTTTTAACGGACCTCTGAGACTATCACAGTGCAGGTGCATTTATACGGAGACTTGATTACACACAGGTGGATTGTATTTATCATCATTAGTCATTTAGGTCAACATTGGATCATTCAGAGATCCTCACTGAACTTCTGGAGAGAGTTTGCTGCACTGAAAGTAAAGGGGCTGAATAATTTTGCACGCCCAATTTTTCACTTTTTGATTTGTTAAAAAAGTTTGAAATATCCAATAAATGTCGTTCCACTTCATGATTGTGTCCCACTTGTTGTTGATTCTTCACAAAAAAATACAGTTTTATATATTTATGTTTGAAGCCTGAAATGTGGCAAAAGGTCGCAAAGTTCAAGGGGGCCAAATACTTTCGCAAGGCACTGTAGTCCTAAGGCCGAGACAATAAAACAGGGTGGCAGAATACACTTTTGTTTCATCACAAAGCAACATCTGTCCACAAAGCACATTGCATGTAACAAACAGTAGTCTGATATTATCATACTGCTTAACAACTATTGACTTAGAACCTCGGGGAGTTACCGCAAGTCCCAAAGAAAACACGAGCTGCCTCCACTTTTCCAGGACCATTTCAACTTCAACATTGCTTAATCTTATACAGTGACAATTAAAATATACCAATAACTATTTAGTCCAATCAACGTAAGCTAAATGTGATATGTCTCTCCATGGTACTGATACCTGTGTGTGTTTGCAAGTAGAAAAAACATTTAGACTCACCCTACTTATAGAGAAACGCCAATGCCATCCTCCTCTCTTTCATGTCGCCGAAACGGTCTATGGGTTTGTCATACAATACTCTGCCTAGAACACACTTAGTTTGTTTCTAACTCTAGCTTAAACTGCCGGATTTTGATGGGGATTTTTAAAATTATGTTACTTAGATTGGTGCACGGGTCAATAGACTCTTTTAAATTGATTAACATATATTTTTTGTTTAACTTTAAAATGTATTATGATTTCACTGTGTGGTTGTCACACCCTGATATGTTTCACCTGTCTTGTGATTGTTTCTTATTATCCCTGGTGAATATATCCCTGTGTTTCCAGTCTCTCTGTGCCAGTTCGTCTTGTATGTTTTTCAAGTCAACCAGAGTTTTTCTCGTACTCCTGCTTCTATTCGCTTTTGCTAGTCCTCCCGGTTGTTGACCCTTGCCTGTTTTCTGGACTCCGTACCCGCCTGCCTGACCATTTTGCCTGCCTTGACTTCGAGCCTGCCTGCCAATCTGTACCTCCTGGACTCTGAACTGGTTTTGACCTTTTGACTGTCCACGACCATTCTCTTGCCTACCCCTTTTGGATTGTTTAATAAATATCAAGACTCAAACCATCTGCATCCCGTTTCTGATCTGGGTCTCGCCTTGTGCCCTTATAGTGGTTTTAATGACCTGATTTCTATAGGTAAATTGTTTGTCAGTTTGGCCTCTGTAACTGAAAGATCTTACTCCAGCCTCATGATGTACTCTTGAGATGTTTTATTGTTGTTGTCGAAAGGAGTAGTGAACTATATCAACTAGTGATTAGATGCATCAGCCAAAAAAGTTATTTTCTGATGAGGTCTTGTAACATGTGCTTCCAACCCTCTCTCAAACATGTAGATCCCCTGAACACAGCTCACTTTCCAGCTCAAACTCAAACACAATTTTGATCCACTGAATGCAGCTCACTCTAGATATCAATCACCTGAATTCTGATCACCTGTTCACACACCTGTATGTCATTTACACACACTATTTAGTTCAGTTCTTTGAACCCCATCTTTCTGAGATATTGTTTGTTTTGAGACACATTTCTATTCGGAGCTCTGTTTCCCCCCGTATTAGTCCTCCTGTGTATCATCGTTTTGGCCATCCTCACTAATGATGCCTTTTTGCCCTTTCCCTGCCTGTACTGTTGCCTTTTTGGACCCCCTGTGTATGACCTTCTGCCTGCCCCTGGACCCAGCTACCTGCCTCCTCCTGTGGTCCTTTACAAATAAACACCTGCTGCGCCCTGCGCTTGAAACCAGCTCTCTGTCTCCCATCGTATTCATTACAGGTCTAGAGTCTAGAAACTAATGCTTAGTCTCTCTACACGTAGTATACAATTTGGTCATCAGGCATTAGAATTTTGAAACGGATAGATATGACAGTCACTTGCAACAGAGATGATTAAATGTGACAAATGAAATCAAAAGAGCCTCCCTCTCCATAATATTTAGAAACTCAAAAATAATTTTAAGCTGTACAGCCAGACATGCAATATTATATAATGCAACATCGTATTATGCAAGTCACCACCCATAGTCAGTGACATATTATCCATCTAGCCTGCTGTTTTCATCCATTTTAATTTCCTCCTACAATGTGGTGCAAAAGAGATTTCTTAAATTTGAATATATTTCTCATGCAATGCGTGTATCCATATGCTGAACGGATGCATGTTACAGCATTCGTGTGCCTTCATATCCAGATCCATATGTTGAATGCTTTATCAGAATAGACATATTGCCTGTTACAGTAAACATGAAGCACACACACACACACACACACACACACACACACACACACACACACACACACACACACACACACACACACACACACACACACACACACACACACACACACAGTACAATGACACACACAAAACACACAACTACACAATTGTTCCCCTTTCCTGAACACTTTGGCCCTCTAGTCAATGGCAACTGTATCCAGGCAGCCAAAGGCGACAAGCGTTCATTTCACATCTAATCAAATGGCACGGAATCTAATTTGTGAAATGTCAATATGATATCTGGCACAATGGCAAGCGAGAAACAACCATTGACCATAGAAAACCACTGACTTTATGTTGCAATGTATCCTTCAATTGGAGAGGTGATGGAATTCCGCCTGGGTGCTAGGCCCAGGGAGATACATGTTATGGGGGATATAGCCTAAAGCATTGTAGGCCTATGTGATGATGAGTTAGCTTTTAGATGTACGGCTTCTGTCTATTTATAGAAGTACTAGGGATCCATCCTGGGCACCATTTAAATGTTTCAATAAATTCACCCGCTTTTTTTTTTCTCCGACACTGGATGCTCTGTCTGTGTAGCCTATGTATCATTCACTTCACTGGTTCTGTGGCAAGATGCCAGGGTCTGCATTGTCCTCTCTGGCTGTGTTTGCATGTGTCAGATAATGATGAAAGAAAAATGATGGTCCATTTGTCTCCCCCCATCTGTCCACAGTGATCATCTAATATACCCCCATGTGATCTTGTTCAGTTGTGTACATCAGATGTAGATGTTCAAAACAGAACAGTCCAATGAACTCCAATGAGTGGATTACTTAGAATGCAAAGACCGTGATCACTAGTTAAAGTTAAAGGACAGGCATTGTTGACAACAAAGACTGGATTTCCTATCTAATATTATTGGTTGCTGTCACTTCCAGTTTAGTCATTCTTACAGGGATGACAGGAAGTTGAGGTGGGTGGGAAGCCAGGAATACATACAGGGAGCATGTGGTTGAAACATGCATCAACAGAATTTACAAGTAACTGCCAAAATAAAGGAAACACTTGACTAAATGAGGGATACAAAGTATATTGAAATCAGGTGTTTCCACACAGGTGTAGTTCCTGAGTTAATTAAGCAATTAAAACATCACATCATGCTTAGGGTCATGTATAAAAATGCCAAGTTGCCCACTATTTTGGCTACCAGGGTTAGAAGAAGAGATCTTTGACTTTGGAAGAGGGGTATCAAAGGAGCATAGGGGGTTTAAAATGTGTGTGTGTGTGTGTGTGTGTCTGTCAGTGGAGGCTCCTCAGAGAAGAAAAGGGAAGACCATTGCCCTCAGTGAATGTCATAAAAATAAAAATAGTGAAACATTAAAAAGCTATTATTTTTTAGATAAAACTACACTAAATATATTCACATCACCAAATAATTTATTAAAACACACTATTTTGCAATGAAGGTCTACAGTAGCCTTAACAGCACTCTGTAGACAAGCTAGTTTCCGTCTCCTCTGGGTACATTGACTTAGAATACAAAATCTAGGAGGTTCATGGTTCTCCCCACTTCCATAAACGTACACAGTAATTACAACAATTTCCAGAGGACGTGCTTCAACCTATCAGAGCTCTTGCAGCATGAACTGACATGTTGTCCACCCAATCAAAGGATCAGAGAATGAATCTAGTACTGAAAGCATAAACTACAGCTAGCTAGCACTGCAGTGCATTAATTGGTGGTGAGCAGTTGATTCAAAGAGAGAGAAAGACAATAGTTGAACAGTTTTGAACAAATACTACATTTTTTTAAATTAAGGAGACACAAGAGAGAGAGAGAGATAAAGAGCGAACTATATTTAGTTGTATATTTATTTCATTTTCACTTACTTAGTTAGCGAATGCAGCTAGCTAGTTTAGCCTACTCAAACATCCGTCTCAAACAGAGAGGGATGCTATTTTAGCTAGCTGGCTATGCACTGCATGATTGTAGCGGGTTTACTAACATGTTAGTTAATAGTAGCTATGTTGACTATGACGTTAGCTAATATGGTGACAACGATGTAGGTTGTGTGTAACAGTTAGCGGTTATGATATGACGGTTTGGCTTGGAAAGGTTTTACGCCTGGTCACAGACATCTGTTGTGCACTGAAGTCCACAAGCGAAGTGAAAATGTGAGAGGAGGAGATTGCGTAGATGTGAGAAGGAATTATACAACAAGAAAAGTGATCATGCTGTTTGTATGTGGCTGAAATGAAAGTGAACTGTGTTTGTGTGTGACCAGGGGTGTATTCATTCCGCCGATTCTGTAAAAAAAAGAAAATCTTAAACAGATGCAAATGAAAGAAACAGGGATAAACATACCTGAAATTGTCCAATATAAACTCTTGTTTGCAACTGTTGGACTAATGATTACACACTAGATCAGCTAGTTGCAGGTAAAAGTGTGCAAGGTGGTATTGAATCTGTCACGGCTCACCTTGATTAGTCAACATTTTCTCTCCTCCTGCAATGGTGGAAAAAGTACCGAATTGTCATACTTGAGTAAAAGTAAACAGAAAATGACTTAAGTAAAAGTGAAAGTCACCAGGTAAAATACTACTTCAGTAAAATTCGAAAAGTATTTGTTTTTAAATATACTTAAACATCAACAGTAAATGTAATATCAAAAATATACTTTGCGGCCTCCCGGGTGGCGCAGTGGTTAAGGGCGCTGTACTGCAGCGCCAGCTGTGCCTCCAGAGACTCTGGGTTCGCGACCAGGCTCTGTCGTATCCAGCCGCAACCGGGAGGTCCGTGGGGCGACGTACAATTGGCCTAGCGTTGCCCGGGTTAGGGAGGGTTTGGCCGGTAGGGAAATCCTTGTCTCATCGCGCACCAGCGACTCCTGTGGCAGGCTGGGTGCAGTGCGCGCTAACCAAGGTTTCTAGGTGCACGGTGTTTCCTCTGACACATTGGCTTCCAGGTTGGATGGCGCTGTGTTAAGAAGCAGTGCGGCTTGGTTGGGTTGTGTATCGAAAGACGCATGACTTTCAACCTTCGTCTCTCCCGAGCCCGTACGGGAGTTGTAGCGATGAGACAAAATAGTAGCTACTAAAACAATTGGATACCATGAAATTGGGGAGTAAAAGGGGGTAAAATTTTAAAAAAAATATATATACTTTGTAATATGAAAAATATAAAAATATACTATCAAATGTAATAGTGAATTCCTTATGTAGTTATTATAATTGTTTACAGAAAGCCTCACATAATTTACAAAGGAAGTATGTGTTTAGTCAGTCTGCCAGATCAGAGGCAGTAGGGATGACCAGGGATGTTCTCTTTATAAGTGCGTGAATTGGACTCTTTCCTGTCCTGCTTAGCATTCAAAATGTAACAAGTATTTTGGGGTGTCGGGGAAAAAGAATGGAGTAAGTAGTACATTATTTTTGGGGGGAATGTAGTGAAGTTAAAGTAAAAGTTGTAAAAAATATAAATAGTCAGGTAAAGTACAGATATCAAAAAACAACTTAAATAGTACTTTAATAAAGTATTGTCACTTAAGTATTTTACATCACTGTCGATCTATGCACCTACGTTACAAACTGTTATTCATAGGCTAAGATGTAGCAACCTCATGATGGGTATAGAGAAAATGTGAGTATCATGTACAGTGCCTTGCAAAAGTATTCACCCCCTTGCCGTTTTCCTATTTTGTTTCATTTCAACCTGTAATTCAACTTGATTTTTATTTTTATTTAATGTAATGGACATAAAAAAATAGTACCAATTGGTGAGGTGAAAGGAAAAAAATTACTTAATTCAAAAGAATTAATAACGGAAAAGTGGTGCGTGCATATATATTCACCCCCTTTGCTATGAAGCCCCTAAATAAGATCTGGTGCAACCAATTACCTTCAGAAGTCACATAATTAGTTAAATAAATTAAACTCAGTATAAATATATACAGTGGGGCAAAAAAGTATTTAGTCAGCCACCAATTGTGCAAGTTCTTCCACTTAAAAAGATGAGAGGCCTGCAATTTTCATCACTTCAACTATGACAGACAAAATGAGAAAAAAATCCAGAAAATCACATTGTAGGATTTTTTATGAATTTATTTGCAAATTATGGTGGAAAGTAAGTATTTGGTCACCTACAAACAAACAAGATTTCTGGCTCTCACAGACCTGTAACTTCTTCTTTAAGAGGCTCCTCTGTCCTCCACTCGTTACCTGTATTAGTGGCACCTGTTTGAACTTGTTATCAGTATAAAAGACACCTGTCCAGAACCTCAAACAGTCACACTCCAAACTCCACTATGGCCAAGACCAAAGAGCTGTCAAAGGACACCAGAAACAAAATTGTAGACCTGCACCAGGCTGGAAAGACTGAATCTGCAATAGGTAAGCAGCTTGGTTTGAAGAAATCAACTGTGGGAGCAATTATTAGGAAATGGAAGACATACAAGACCACTGATAATCTCTCTCGATCTGGGGCTCCACGCAAGATCTCATCCTTTGGGGTCGAAATGATCACAAGAAAAAATATTTTGCATCTTCAAAGTGGTAGACAAAGTGGTAGACAGTAATCTAAATCAGTTTTACTTCATTGCAAACAGGATGCATGTTTTGGTATATTTTTATTCTGTACAGGCTTCCTTTTTCCCCCTCTGTCATTGTACAGGCTTCATTTTTTTCACTCTGTCATTTAGGTTAGTATTGTGGAATAACTATAATGTTGATCCAGCCTCAGTTTTCTCCTATCACTGCCATTAAACGCCTGTATCTTTGTATTGACTGTGGGTGTATTTATACACATTCCAAAGTGTAATTAATCACTTCAAAGGGATTTTCAGTGTCTACTCATTTTATTTGTACCCATCTACCAATAGGTGCCCTTCTTTGCGAGGCATTGGAAAACCTACCTGATCTTTGTGGTTGAATCTGTGTTTGAAATTCCCTGCTCAACTGAGGGACCTTACAGATAATTGTATGTGAGGGGTACAGAGATTAGGTAGTCATAAAAAAAGAATGTTAAACACTGTTATTGCACATAGAGTCCATCCAAATGATTATGTGGCTGAAGCTATTTTTTAGGCTTGTCATAACAAAGGGGTTGAATACTTATTGACTTGATATATTTCAGCTTTTAATTTCTTATTAATTTGTAAGAATGTCTAAAAACATAATTCCACTTGGACATTACGGGGTATCATGTGTAGGCTAGTGACACAACATTTAAATGTAATCGATTTCTTTATTCAGGCTCTAACACAACAAAATGTAGAAAAAGTCAAGGGGAGGTTTGAAAATTTTCTGAAGGCACTATCTTTTTTATTTATTTTTTTATTTAACCTTTATTTAACCAGGCAAGTCAGTTAAGAACAAATTCTTATTTTCAATGACGGCCTGGGAACGGTGGGTTAACTGCCTGTTCAGGGGCAGAACGACAGATTTGTACCTTGTCAGCTCGGGGGTTTGACCACTAGGCTACCCTGCCGCCCCGTCCCAGAGACATCCAAATGTCACATATAACAGTCTTTAATTCCTTTCTAGCCAATCAGAAACAAGTATTCAACAATGCTGTGGTATAATGTCTTGTATTTGAAGGATGATTAGATGATTTAAAATACAATCTAGAAGTTATTAATTAATAATTAAAGTTATTAAAAAATCTGAGTTTGAAAAATAGGACGAAATCAAATCAAACTTTTTTGAAGTGCATTTAAAGTTTGATTTGATTTAATACTATTCTTTCACCTAGATTTTTGGTTGAGTTAGAGACGTGAATCCAACATATCAATCATTCATTTGTATACAAACTGGATGTTGAATTGTGAACGCAATCAAATATCAACATTTAAAGGAGAAGTATCTTCTGCTTGGAGAGTATATGGAATGTATATTATGAATAACATATACTGTATAAAAGTCCAAAGTTAAAGGTTCATTATAAATATCATGAATTTGGCATCCTAATAGTAACTACTTCTAAACTTCCAAAGATCCATTCGACCATGGACGAATGATAGTATACCTAGCCAGAGGAAGTGTTTTTTTTATGTATATCCATGCATTTTGAAGGAAGTTGCTAACTAACATTAGCGCAATTGCTAACTAGCAGTAGCGCAATGACTGGTTGTCTGTGGGAACAACTAGCATTCTAGCTGTTCCTGTTGACTTCCAGTAATTGCGCTAACGCTAGTAAGCCTTGGCTAGTGAAACTACCTCTTACTTCCATACTGGACACAGATATATAAAAAGGATATCCATGAGTTCATCTGACTGGGAAAGTTGACAAAGGGCCTCACTGTCAAAATCCATTTGAGCACAAACTATCCATTTGAGCACAATTTGGTACCTTTTTTTCTGAGAGTGTATGGTATTCTGTTCTGTGAGAACTGGAGGGAGGGGCAGAGAAATATTGTACATCAAAACAACTGAACCCCATAATGCATACAAGTACACATGTCCGGACTACTTGGCAACAGAAAATCTATTCTAAGTTGATTGTTAAATCAAGTATCCATTATGTCTTATACATCCAAGCAACCACAGCTAGGTGCCCTTGAAAATATCAATATGCTGTATGACCCAACCTCACAGAGGAGCAGAAAGTATAGTGAGAATAATACACATTAATATTAGTAATTTTATAGGGTGTTTACACACATAGACATGAGTCATTTTATAGGGTGTTTACACACATAGACATGAGTCATTTTATAGGGTGTTTACACACATAGACATGAGTAATTTTATAGGGTGTTGACACACATAGACATGAGTAATTTTATAGGGTGTTGACACACCCTATAAAATGACATGAGTCATTTTATAGGGTGTTCACACACAAAGACATGAGTAATTTTATAGGATGTTTTCCAGGGAACTTTCTATTTCTGCACCAATACATACATACATGAATGTACATATGTAGGATCTTAATTTGAGTCAGTTTGCTACAGCAGGAAAATAATTGTGCAGCAACAGGAAATGTCAATTATTATGTTGACATTTTTTGTAAGAGTTTATTTAAAAAATTGTAAGGGAAAATCAAGTGGACATTACATATTTTAGAAGCCTTTTGAAGCCTAAACTATACTACATGTTTTAAATGTCCTGCATTGTAGAAAAGTTATCCTGCAACAGGGTATCAAATTAAGACCCTACATCTGTACTCTATACAGCAGGTTATTTGTGTGGAAATGTTGCCCTTCTGTTGGAGCAGAAACACTCTACTCTGTGGGTGTAATGCATGAGGCTGGTTTACTTTGTGATGTTGTAACTGGTCGTGATTGCGTATCATCATGTATCTTAATTTAAGTGGTCAGCATGGGCCTCTGATTCGTGCGTGGCTTTGGAATGTCCTCCAGCAAGAGCTGGCTAGATAGTGTCACTTTCTATTAGCCCCATCTCTGCTCTTCTAAAATTAGAGGGGACGGTTCTGTAAACATTTCAGGGAACTACGACAGACTGTTGCCAAGTTGCGAGTAGGCGCCACTTTCACAAATAAATATTAGAGTAGGAAGACATTTCAGCACAGAGTTAAAAGATCCAAAAGAATAATAAAATAATAACAACAAGCTTCATTCTATCAGCCTGACCTTGAGTATCTACAAACAGAGCCCTCGAGTAAGTAAGAAAGTCCAAAGTGGCTTAATTGTAAAGGTTTTATTTCCAATAGCTAAGGTGCATAAAGATGGCGGCCTCCATGCACTTACCACAAATGCCTGGTTTGCTAAGTTTGCCATATTGTACATTGCTCTTCGTTATCCTTTTCTTGTATCTGCATTAGCACAGCATACATGATCCCAATTTTCGCTCCAAGACGCCAGAAAAACAAAAAAGTAGATTGTGTTGGTTTGGCGCCATGTCGCGCCCCGTGGTTGAAAAACTCTGTGGATACTGCTAAAACAATGACATCATATTTGAATTCTGACATCTTTATGCACCTTTGCCATTGGATTCAATGCTAAATCCATTCCTTGTCTGATGGGCTGAGTAGCAACATTGGGCTGGACTGGAGCTAACTCCATTTGAGATTCAGGGGTCTAAAACACAGTAGCTTTTAATTAACCTACTCCATAACAGAGCTCTTAAAAGGAACTGATACACGGCTCACTGATAGCACCCACCCAGTCAGGCTGTATCGTATTTGCCATGCCTGGGAGTGATGGAAAGGGAAGTTAAGCGAACTGCCACAGTGAAAAAGTCTGCTGGGACACCGATACCCCCCCCCCCCACCCCTTCCCCCTACGGGAATCAATGGCTAGCAGGAATCAATGTCCAGGCTGGGTATTTGTGGAATCACATCCTGTGCTGTGATGTTCATGTCCAGGGAGTTTCAAGGTCACCTCATGCTGCACTTTGGGTTACATTGTTTCCCCATATAACATGACGGAAGGATCTCTGATAATCATACTAGGTTGTCTTGGGCGATGGGGTCTCCTTAGGGACCTGTTTCTGCCAGGGTTACTAATTATTCTGCCAAAAACTGTTACAGCGAAATATGTTGGTATTCAAGTCATTAATATGGAGGCAGACAACATACACTCAAGGGTTGCCAAGTGGACCAGTGTGAGGAATGCTAATGTTTTAGGACGCTAGGAGTATTTTTGAGGATTAGTATTGTACTTTGGCTGAATCACAATTCTCAACATCTCAGCCTTATGGGAAGACTGAGGACATGCAGGAACACAGCTAATAATATTCAACCTTTCTGTACTATACCTTTCGGGTTGGGGGAATAGAAAAGCATTGCAAATGCAAAGGTTCTAACTGATGTTTGAATAGATCTGAATGTCAATGTTGCGTCTTGTTGGTGCTTGTAGCATTCGCTCTCATGCAAAGGATTGTTACCTACAAAAATAATACTACTCATAGGAAACTCCACGGGCGTGTGAGGTTTTAGAAGGGTAGGAGCGAAATGGAACGTGGTTTTTGAAGATAATAATCATCTTTAACCCTTTGAGCCTATAGCTAACATGCAACAAAAGCTCATAGCTAGCGATACGTTGAATGCTTGTTGTGTCAGGTTGACGACGTTACAGTCAGTCCATTCCCCAAGCTGTTTGAGAGACATGGTAAATAAACAAATAGCCCTGTTTGTACTGGGTTACTCCATGCATCTATTTTGCACTTTACAGCAAGTATTTCCATTACTGAAAATACTATTTTCCCTTCTCTACACCAAAAGTACCTACACCCACGCAACTTTTTGTCTCGTTAGCCTAACTCACTACACTATACGTTTTGTATAATCCCTTCCACTATTATCTAGTAATTAAGATGTTGATTGTTAGGTAAAGCCTAGATTTAATATAAAATATTGGTGGAATTATTTGTAACTCTGCTATTTTTGTCAGAGCTTCAGGGACAAAGTGAGCTAGAGCACAAGCTACTTTGCCGCATATATTTATGGGAATATGAGATTATGCTATAATTTCTCTATGAATCAAGTTTCCCTCTCTGCCCCAATATGCTGTGTAATAACCCAAACACCCCAATGATAACTGTTTTGGAATGGGGAAGATAACCTTATTTGCAAAGTGATTTTTAAATCCCCCACAATGACCATTTAATAAACAATCATGAAATCTTTATGAAATATTATGAAGACTGTTGACTTCCGAGTCTCACCAAGTCTCCTCTGCTTGGCAAAAAGTTGTGTCTGCCTGGATATAATGAACTATTTTCAAACCTTCCACCAAGACAGTATATCCTCCCTGAATGTCATGTTTTTCAATTTCTGCCATTGTTTGTGGTAGTTTATGGCCTGCCCAAAAATACACTGTATATTTTGTGCAGGAAGAATACAATAAATGTTTTCCAATCTTTCCTTGAGAGCATCAACCCAAATTCAACCCAACATTTTCCCCAGTATAGGCCCTTTTCAAATCAAATCCAAATCAAATCAAATTATATTGGTCACATACATATCTTCAGCAGATGTTATTGTGGGTGTAACGAAATGCTTGTGCTTCTAGCTCCGACAGTGCAGTAATATCTAACAAGTAATATCTAACAGTTTCACAAAATATACAGTTGAAGTCGGAAGTTTACATACACCTTAGCCAATTACATTTACATTCCTGACATTTAATAATTGTAAAAAAAATCCCTGTATTAGGTCTGTTAGGATCACCACTTTATTTTAAGAATGTGAAATGTCAGAATAATAGTAGAGAGAATTATTTATTTCAGCTTTTATTTCTTTTATCACATTCCCAGTGGGTCAGAAGTTTACATACACTCAATTAGTATTTGGTAGCAATGCCTTTAAATTGTATAACTTGGGTCAAATGTGTTGGGTAGCCTTCCACAAGCTTCCCACAATAAGTTTGCTGAATTTTGACCCATTCCTCCTCACAGAGCTGGTGTAACTGAGTCAGGTTTGTAGGCCTCCTTGCTCGCACATGCTTTTTCAGTTCTGCCCATAAATGTTCTATGGGATTGAGGACAGGACTTTGTGATGGTCACTCCAACACCTTGACTTTGTTGTCCTTAAGCCATTTTGCCACAACTTTGGAAGTATGCTTGGGGTCATTGTCCATTTGGAAGACTTGCGACCAAGTTGTAACTGATGTCTTGAGATTTTGCTTCAATATATCAATGTACTTTTCCTTCCTCATGATGACATTTATTTTGTGAAGTGCACCAGTCCCTCCTGCAGCAAAGCACCCCCACAACATGATGCTGCCACCCCTGTGCTTCACAGTTGGGATGGTGTTCTTCGGCTTGCAAGCATCCCCCTTTTTCCTCCAAACATAACAATGGTCATTATTGTTGTAGATGGCTGTTCAACAGTCAGTGGTGTAGTATAGAATATAATGCAGTATATTTAATTTGTTTTAACCTTTATTTAACTAGGTAAGTCAGTTAAGAACAAATTCTTATTTTCAATGACAGTCCAGGAACAGTAGGTTGGTTAACTGCCTTGTTCAGGGGCAGAATGACATTTTTTTTACCTTGTCAGCTCAGGGATTCGATCTTGAAACCTTTCGGTTACAAGTCCGATGCTCTAACCACTAGGCCATATAAACATATGAAATGGGTGATGCAATATGTAAATACAATTTAAAAGTGACTAAGATACCGTAGAATAGTGTGGAGTGCAGTTTATAGACCGTATTTGATTAGTCAAGTATGTTTTTCCAATACTGAAACGGCGCCTACCGCTCATTCTCCACTAACCCCGATCAAAAAATCTACATCCATCCAGAACAATGATTATTCTGAGGAGGCAGATAGGCAATTAAAAACTTGAAACTGCAGATTACAGATCTTCACATTTATAACTGCTAAATTTTACATTTGGCGTAAATTAAATAGATGTAATTACATGACAATGATAAACATAAATAGCTTAATAAAATGTCAAAGGGCTGCGGAAGACTATGGAATAATAAATAAATACATCTTAAATCAGGATGTTTCTCCTCCTGACTACCCATATCCATGCAAAAACAAAGGAGATTTAAGTTAAATGGAACATCTGAGTGTCCCAGGTTACATCAAGTACCCACTGAGTTGTGTCTTATGCACATGAGCGATATGAAATTAACTGACCTCGAGACCTCTATACTTCACTCCCCCGCCTCCCTCCTCATATATCAGCCCCATCAGGGACGCATCACTGGCCAGGCTGGTCACTGCAGCCCAGCCGTCCTGCTGATAGGGAGGGGGATGTCTGGGGGCCAGGCAGCCAGGAAAGGGTAACGTGCTCTGGGGGAAGATGGAGGAGAGGTCTCCGGACCAGCGAGAGGTCAATCGAACGGCACGGCCCTGGGCCTGGTAGTGCTCACATTGCGCAGCATCACAGCATCTATGTTTAGGCATGGGAAATTTGCCCTCACAGGTCAGAGCACTTTAATGTCACTAGTTCGGTTTCAGACTGCACAGCAGCAAACATCATCTATCCTCTCCCTGTCCTTCTCTCCCCCCCCCCCCCCCTCTCTCGCTCTCATCCCAAAAAACATCTATCATGTTTTGACAACTTTCATTCCTTACATGTTTAATTAACTTGCACTGCTCGACTCATTTGAATTTGCATTATTATTATTTGTATGCATGCATTATATTGCTAGTGATATGTTGCCATTGGCAACACGACAACGACAATGTTTTCCTTGACATCATGTGACATCATTTGATAGTCGGGAAGCATTCTATCCGGTGCTGCAGGGCTGCTGGGTAACGCTCATTACCTGTGATACGTGATGTTCCAACCAACAGACTGCTACAGTATCTATACTTATTATGTAGCCTAGTACTTAAAACATGTTGATGGAGGGCATGCAGAAAATAACCATGGGAAATGTATATGAGACTTCTTACTGTATGTAGAATGCAGAGAAAATAAAGCTTCATGATATGATTCATCTTTGTATCATGAAAATGAACAGACTTCCCCAGCATGTTGATTATATTTTAACTTGATCCCCCCCCCCCCAAAAAAAAAAAATCCAGGACATGCAATCTCAACATATATAGTTTACTGGCAACCAGGTGTGATTGCAGGTCACTAAGTTTCTTGCAGACATTTTGTAACTGTACTGTACCAAGTCACCACAGTATATCTAACAGGTTTACTGTTTTCAAAGTATTTCTACAGCAGGAAAATAATCATGCAGCCACAGGAAATGTGAATTATTATGTTGATTATAATGAATGGACATTTCTGTAGGGGTTGTTAAATGTTTGTAAGGGAAACTCAAGTCTGAAATTTCAAAGTGGAAATTAAAAACTTCAGAAGGCTTTTGAAACATGAAATACACTACCCGTTTTAAATGTCTTGGATTGCAGGAAAGTTCTCCTACAACAGGGTGATCAAATTAAGATCCTACATCTGTATCTATTTATGGATGATTCTATATAAGTGGTGCAAATGGCAGTCCCACCCCCAAAAAACGAAACAGTTAAGTCTACAAACTTAGGACATTTATTTACAACATGTTACACAACTGGTGGGTCTAATTCTGGATGCTGATTGGTTAAAACCGCATTCCAGCCAGTGTTTATTCCACAAGTTACCACCAGCTAAAGCTATGATGTTGAAATGCCTATTTACTATGTTCCATTTCACTACGCAATCCATTGTCTCATCAGCCCAGCCAGGTCATTTATAAACTTGATCTCCACTATAAAAAGCATCTAGACATTATATCCCAGTTCTTTTAGACTAGCATTTGGTTTTCAACAGCGTAGATTTGTATAAACCTGGCTGTGTCTCTCCGACATGTTTCAATATTGAAATTCGATCTTCAGCTGTCCCATAGTAATGAACGTGTCGGGAGTTTGGACGAGACAGACAGCTTTTCTCAAACAGTCTAAATCATGAATCAGCTGGCATCATTTTATGGATATATATAAAGAAATGTCAATAGATAACAGGTTGAAACTAAATGAAATGCAGCTAGTTTGCAATCTTTCCAGCTTCTGTTTGAAGTGATTGTGTTAGCTGTGTTGTTGGCTAGCTCATATGAACAACAGTGTCCTGACGAGTGAGCACATATTCTATGCCAGGCAATATCGCGCATCATTAGCGCATTGTTATGGATGTATCCAAATAAATGTCACTAAAAAACAGCTTAAACAAACGTAAATGCACTTTCTTTGCTGTTCTTCTGGCTGCACTGTTTGACGTAACTGTAAGTTAGCCGTAGTTGGCTAGCTAGCAAGCAAGGAATAAGAACATTGCCAGCCATAATGGCAATGGAACATTTAGAACGAACAACCGGTTCACATGCATAGATACAGAACAAAAAGACTTAACAACTGTATCGCGTCTCTGGCAACCAAACCAATAGAACGAACAAGCAGCCGGCTTGGGTAGCAAATCAGCCAATCATTATTTGAATATGTTGGTAACCCGTTGTATAAAAGTGATAATGCCCCCGAAGCAGGTGTTTGGAGGATATCCTCTACAGGATCGGTGTCCCCCATGCAGGACGGTTTAGCTAACGTTCGCTAATGTGATTAGCATGATATTGTAAGTAACAAGAACATTTCCCAGGACATAAACATATCTGATATGGGCAGAAGCTTAAATTCTTGTTAATCTGTCCAATTTACAGCAGCTATTACAGCGAAATAATACTATGCCATTGTTTGAGGAGAGTGCACAGTTATGTACTTGAAAATATATCAATAAACCAATTAGGCACATTTGGACCAGACTTGATACAACATTTTGAACAGCAATGCAATGGTTTATTGGATCAGTCTAAAACTTTGCACATTGCTGCCATTTAGTGGCCAAAATCTAAATTGTGCCTAAACTGGAATAATACATTGTGGCCTTTCTCTTGCATTTCAAGATAAATAAATATTGCACAGTTTACCAGATCTAATGTGTTACATTCTCCTACAATAATTTCACATTTACACAAACTTCGAAATGTTTCCTTTCAGATTGTATCAAGAATATGCATATCTTTGCTTCAGGTCCTGAGCTACAGGCAGTTAGATTTGGGTATGTCATTTTAGATGAACATTGAAATGAAGGGTCTGATCCTAAAGAGGGCCTAACAACACCCAAACCAATATATCCTTCAAACACCGGCTTTGAGGGCATTATCACTTAAATATATTCTAATTCACTCCAAGGCAATAACAAACATATTGCTAAATTAATATAGTACACAGTTATTGCATATACACACATTTCCATTGAGAGGTGGCTGTCCCAAAACATGACTCATAGACTTAATGTTTGAGAATAAATAATAACCAGGTGAGTGGATTGCACCCCTCTCCAGCATGGCCACACAGAGAGTAGTCTGGCTGCAAACATTCTGGAGAAAATGAGTGAACAAGTTGGCTGATCTTCATGTATTTTTAAGAATTGTCGCCTAATATATCAAGAAATATGTGAAGTACGGTTTTCAGACTTAAATATATGTTTGCTGGGATGTACATCTATCCAAATGAAAGATCGCCAGCCATATGTTAGCTATGGGGATTATTTCAAGCTAAAATAGGTCAAAATTGTCCAAACTGAAACGGTCATAACCAAAACAATTGACACCATAGAGATAGAGAGAGGTCTCATTTTTGTATCTATGCCATTATGGCGTCTGTGACAACATGGGCAGCGCCATTGAGGCTATCTCAATTGTATAGTATGCTCTGCCAATTGAGCTACAGAGGACCACCGTGTGGGTAGTGGACAAGTACACACTTCAGGAAAAAAATTGGAATATTGAGATTTTATAGCCAACCCTCCAAAAGCCCAAACACTTACATCCATTGGGCCAAAACATTGATGTTTAATGTATCCTGCTCTACTGTATTCAAATGTACTCTACTGTAATGTACCCTACTGTATTGTGTTCTAATGTATTGTACTCAAGTTTACTCTACTTGAGTGTCTTACAATTGAAGAAATTCGGTATTTAACTTGTCATTGTCTCAACTCACTGGGTCTGGATCTTCGGACCTGTCCTGTTATAAAAATATAGTTTGGTCTTCCGAGTGGCACAGGGGTCTAAGGCAGTGCATCTCGGTGCTAGAGGCGTCACTAGAGACTCTGGTTCGATTCCTGGCTGTATCACAACCCGCTGTGATTGGGAGTCCCATAGGTCTGTGCTCCTGGTATTGGTATTGGATATTACCAATATCCATTGGTATTGGCTCCTGGATATTACTTTGGTTTACAAACCTTCAGCAAACAAATTTAAAGAAGACACTGCTCTTTGATCATTAGCTGATCACCTGACTCATAGGAATCCCCACCCAGTTGACTACTTTTAAATGATGGAAGCCCTCAATTGCAATGTTTATACTACAACGAGTTATTTGCATCTAGAGTCCTCCATTTACCTCTATGATTGACACCGAAATGCCTTTTATTTTGCTGAAATAAAGATAGTCAAAGTGATCATTTAAACATCTAACAACATAATTAATTCAATGCAAGTTTCAGATTCACGCAATCAACATGAAACATTTTGCAGAGAACAATAGAGATTATTTTTCTCAAAATTAAATTAAAAGGGTGACTGCACTTCTTGATTTGGCATCAAATTTGGTTCATTACGAAATGCTAGCGGCCATGACTGAATTCAAAAGTGAGTTGATTTTGGGGTGTGGTTTGTTGTGGGTGTCTCTTGTGTCTCTTTGCAGGTGGGAAGAGTAGGACAAATTATTTTGACTATTAGCTTTAGCCGTCTGGTGTGCGACCGTGGCAAAATTGGTTTGACTTTGGATATCCTATTTCCAGGGCTAGTTAGGGACCGTTAATAAATTACACAATTGAAATTAGACAATATTTTCATGTTGCACATCTTTTAGTTTGCTCATTAAATGCTTTAAATATTTGTATATGAAGTTTTACAAATTATAGATGGTTTGAGGTTTTTAATTCAGTGAAATGTTGTTGTGTTACAGCTTGAATTTAAAAATGGATTAAACTGAGATGTTGTGTCACTGGCCTACAGCCTCATAATGTCAGAGATTTTGTTTGTAGAGATGTAGAAATCTATTAAAAATGAAAAGCTGAAATGCATTGAGTCGATAAGTATTCAACCCCTTTGTTATGGCAAGCATAAATAAGTTCAGGAGTAAAAAAGAAGTCACATAATACATTGCATGGACTCAATCTGTGTGCAATAATAGTGTTTAACATGATTTTTGAAAGACTCCCTCATCTCTGTACCCCGCTCATACAATGATCTAAGGTCCCTCAGTTGAGCAGTAAATTTCAAACACAGATTCAACCACAAAGACCAGGTAGGTTTTCCAATTTCTCGCAAAGAACGGCACCTATATATAGATGGGTAAAAAAATACACTTCGAATGGTGTATCAATACACTCAGTCACTACAATGATACTAGCCGTCCTTCCTAACTCAGCTGCCGAAGCGTGAGGAAACCACTCAGGGATTTCACCATGAAGTCGTAACAAAATGTGGAGAAAGTGAAGGGGTCTGAATACTTTCAGAATGCACTGTATATATAGTATAGGATACAGTAGGCTACAAAATAAACTTGACTCACCCAATGAAGAAGATGAAGTATAGGCTACTCACCAGTGATGGCAAATATCTCAAGATAAGCTACTTAGAAAAACAGTGTTGTTCGCTCAGAATCACTCAAAAGTTGTGAGAATTTTGTTTGGTGCTTCCACAGACAGAAAGCAGACAGACAGAAAGCATTTGCTTTCCAAACGGTAGGACCACGTTTTTCTCGTGATTCTAATTAGAAATTGGTGAAAGGCAAACTGATAGCCGCAGACAATCATAGAAACATAATCCATACTGTAAATGGCAGTTCACATTCAAGTCAGGACTGGCAGCCGTGTGTTTAACAGTCAAAGTGCCGTGAGTGTACCCATTGGGGCAAGGTGAAAATCATTTTTCAATTGTTTTCAGGCCAAAGTACCCTCATTTAAAACATTTATGGAATGAGCTATGAAGCCTTGGTCACAGGAATTTTCCTTATCTCTCCAAGATGTTTATTTTCTTCCTGACTTTCTTTTTTCTCTCTCTGATTCACCTGGTGGGTGGCCTTGGACACAGACAAAAGAGCCAGAGATGCGCTGCCGTTGCCACACCACCACGTCATGACGCTCCGAGAGTTTTTTTTGTTTGGAAGGTCCCGTCATAGGATTAGACTGTCATTCTATTTCTACAGGGTTCCATAATCGTGGTGACAATGCTCTTCTGACTGTCATTGACGGAGCCTCTTGTGCCGTTTGTTCCCAAAATCCACACCAGAGGGAGAGTGCAACAGCAGATAAACTCTTATCTCATTAAAGTCAAAATAGGCAACAAATAATTATAAGCTGTCTTGACTTCCCATTGATATGTTTATATTTGTTTGCGAGAACAATAACCCAGAGCTTTATGACTGACAACACTCAGTATACAGTATGTACAGTAGACTCAATCCACATAAGGAAATATCTCCAGGAAATAATCCTATGATTAGCTCTGCATAATGCCTTGTTTCCAAAACAGACCTACAGTATAATCTACTATATCTTCAGCAAGTAATTTTCAGTGTGCTTGCTAGTGTGTTTCTCTGGGGCTTGTTGCTGTGTGTGGCAGAGCAAATGTAGCTTGTTTACCCTCTCTGCCCCCTCCACTGCTAATAAATATTGCCCATGTTGTAACTTGAGTACAGGACACGAGGTCTTAGGTCACACATACAAGGTGTGCCTAGGGCTCCTACAGGACATTCTAAATACAATATGGGAAGAGGGAAGATTGGAAGGTTGATTAAATGCTGGGGTTAGGTTTGTTAGGGTTAGGTTGATTAGATGCTGGGGTTAGATTTGTTAGGGTTAGGTTGATTAGATGCTGGGGGTTAGGTTTGTTAGGGTTAGGTTGATTAGATGCTGTGGGTTAGGTTTGTTAGGGTTAGGTTTATTAGATGCTGGGGGTTATGTTTGTTAGGGTTAGGTTGATTAGATGCTGGGGTTAGGTTTGTTAGGGTTAGGTTGATTAGATGCTGGGGTTGGGTTTGTTAGGGTTAGAATGATTAGATGCTGGGGGTTAGGTTTGTTAGGTTGATTAGATGCTGGGGTTAGGTTTGTTAGGGTTAGGTTGATTAGATGCTGGGGTTGGGTTTGTTAGGGTTAGGTTGATTAGATGCTGGGGTTAGGTTTGTTAGGGATAGGTTGATTAGATGCTGGGTTTAGGTTTGTTAGGTTTAGGTTGATTAGATGCTGGGGTTAGGCTTGAGGTGATGGTTCAGGTTGTGTTTTAATTCGATCTATTTATACCTCTTTATCTTACATCTGATCAATTGAGCACTTGTACCTTGCTAAAAAAAACATGGGCCTATGGAATATTAATGAGCTCAAAAGGTCCCACTGTGTTGCAGACTCAAATGTATTTCCCATCTGGTGTCTGGAATATAGGCCAAACACATGCAGTGAAGTTTGCCAGAGCACTGGCCAATTTAATAATGTTTTATTTGACCCTGAAAGACTCTCACTAAAGGCACTGGATATCAGTCTAATAATACACTAAGCGAGTTCATTAATAATTGACAAGATGAGAAGATAAAGAAACAAAAGTGTAATGTTACAGACTTGGGTTTTCACTGTGTAATTGTTTATCTCCAGAACGGATAGTCTTTCTTCATTCTGGGAAGGGATATATCATAGACACAGTCCTATGTGCCACTTTACACATGGTCTAAATAGAAACACAGTGAACTGCAGGTTACCTAATCACCCAATGAGGTACTGTGTACACATCAACAATGGCTATGTCCCATTCACTCAGTCACTCCCCAGAGCCTGCCTCTCTCTGATCCCTCTCCCTGCCGCAGTAGCAGATGTGATGAGAATCCAGCAGTAAAAGCTGAGAGGGACTTCATTAGCAATGACTGCCATCATCCGTCTAGTGGTTATAATCATCTTATCTAATGCACAGAGAATGGCTGAATTGGTGATTTTCTAATGGTTTTGTCCTGGTGAGATAAAAGAGCCAGCAGCTGAGGTGTCCCAGAAACGAACGTGCAGCGGTCAGTATGCTTGACCAGGCAATTTCTATGATGGTAACCTGCAAATGATGGTTTGTGGTAGATGACCATCATACAGATGTAGGATCTTAATTGGATCACTATTTTATTGCTGAGGATTTTCCTGCACCACAGGAAACGGAGATGAGATTCATGGTTTACATAAATCCACTGAAAACCCTCAATTACACACAGTTAACATTATTTCAATGTTCATGTAGTCTAATTTTGGCCAGCTAATAGCCTAAACACCAATCAAGCAACATTATGGACAAAACTTTAGAATCCTGTTGCCTCAGGATTATATTCCTGTGGCAATACGGGTCAAATTAAAATCCTACATCTGTATCTGACAATGTCAGTGAGTTATCCTTTCTGAGATCTAATGCACATTTTGGAAATCCTTGTGAAATACATTACACCCTCTCCACATCAACATTGCCAGGGATGATTTGCCAAAATTAGATGAATGTTAAAAATCGTATCTGTTGACTTAACTGTACTATATGCTTTTGGCATATTATGCCAGTTGGAAAGAATGCAATATAAATCTCTCCCCATTGATTGACATGAAGTGTTTTCTAGACAGCATGATCTCTGATGAGGACTCTGATGAGGATTGGCAACACTGGATGGGCACAGACAGGATTAAATGAGGTTGAAAAACAAAGTTCAGTCACAAAAAAAGTTGATCTTCTACATGTGAGAAATTACCCTTGGCACACATTTACGACAGGTTGATAAACAGAGCATCAGTTCCCGCTCACATCTACAGAATCAAAAATATTATTTTCATTTGCAGAATGCAAATTTTCAGAAACATCAATACAAGCCACTCGTATTCATAGTAAACAGCCTGGAGAAGTGTTTTCAGTGACACACAATACCTCTTATGTACAGTATCTACTGTACAGTAACTCTACAGTGTAGCTGAAGCAATTAGAAGGTCACACAGTGAACAAATTTCACTAAAATGATCTGTCTGGGATTAGTTCATGTACCCGGGACTCCCACACTCAGTAATGCGGGAGGGTAGACGGAGCTCAACAAGAGCCTGATTTCACCTGTCATAACAAAAGAGAGCCACACATTGTACTATTTTCAATTAGAGGTGAGATTATGTCAAACCACTGGCCCGTTGTTTGTTTTCCCACACAGTAGGGCAGGCCTCATGCTACGTGGAGATTCATAACACATCACATCCTGTCTTCTTGGAAAGGGCATGATTCACTGCTCTCCTCTCTCCTCCCCTAAGGCAGTGGCAGTAATACAAGGTAGTTATATCCACAGCAACACTAAGCCTGTTGGGAAATGTTTTCAGCTCATTCAGCTGTAAACACTAACACATACATTTACAGATTTGCAAAAGAGGAATGTTCAACAGTTTATTTGCAGAATGGCTGGCGTAATACAATTGTTTGCTTAGCTGTGTGTTGTTAGTCATCGTATTTGTCATCTCCTGTCTCAAGAGGTTACAAGCAGTTATTTACAAGTAAATAACTGTCAGGTTTCATGAAATTAGGGCATTACGGTGCACTGTTATTCCCAGCCAAGAATGGTAATCATGTCACACTTTGTGTGCATAAAGGTCTAGCTCGGCAGAAAACTGAGCTGAGACACCATTTCTAGAAGTGCTGAGGAGAGGGGAAATGGGAATACAAGTGTGTCATCTTCAACCACAGGAGGTTCGTGGCACCTTAATTGGGTAGAACAGGCTCGTGGTAATGGCTGGAGACAATGTTCCAGACGTTATTATGAGTCGTCCTCCCCTCAGCAGCCTCCACTGTCTTCAACCCACCATAAAAATAAAAACAACGTTGCAAATCCACTTTCACAATGGTTTTAAATTAAATGCTGTTCACACGCTCCCCACAATGCATTTCCAATGTCCTTGTCATAATCTACTCTGCACATTCAGAAGCTCAATCTGATTTACACCTACAGTCTTATAGGCTAGTGGCCAATCCTCAAAAAGGGCTTTAGTTTTTGAGATAGGTAAAAAAAACACAAGCATGCTTTTCCATATTTTTAAGGTCTCCCATATAAGCAAATATTTGACTGCGAAAGTGGTTACATTTATTTTGTGACACACCCCCTTAACTCGAAGTGTAGAATAATGTTTGGCTGGAGGGGGTGTGGGCCACATAAGCTTATGTAACCCAATATTGCATGCTCTGATATTGCCAGACCCATTGCTATGAGACTCGAAATTGAGCTCAGGTGCATCCTGTTTCCAGTTATCATCCTTGAAATGTTTCTACAACTTGATTGGAGCCCACCTGTGGTAAAATGATTTGGAAAGGCACACACCTCTCTATATAAGGTCCCACAGTTGACACTGCGTGTCAGAGCAAAAACCAAGCCATGAGGTCGAAGGAAATGTCCATAGAGCTTTGAGACAGGATTGTGTCGTGGCACAGATCTGGGGAAGGGTACCAAAAAAAATGTCTGCAGCATTGAAGATCCCCGGGAACACAATGGCCTCACCATTCTTAAATGGAAGAAGTTTGGAACCACCAAGACACTTCATAGAGCTGGCCGTCTGGCCAAACTGAGCAATTGGGGGAGAAGGGCCTTGGTCAGGATGGTGACCAAGAACCCGATGGTCACTCTGACAGAGCTCTAGAGTTCCTCTGTGGAGATGGGAGAACCTTCCAGAAGGACAACCATCTCTGCAGCACTCCACCAATCAGGCCTTTATGGTGCCCAGATGGAAGTCACTCCTCAGTAAAAGGCATGACAACCAACTTGGAGTTTGCCAAAAGGCACCTAAAAACTTTCAGACCATGAGAATAAAGATTATCTGGTCTGATGAAACCAAGATTTATCTCTTTGGCCTGAATGCCAAGGTTCACGTCTATTGGAAACCTGGCACCATCCCTATGGTGAAGCAAGGTGGTGGCAGCATCATGCCGTGGGGAGGTTATTCAGCAGCAGGGAGACTTGTCAGGATCGAGGCAAAGATGAACGGAGCAAAGTACAGAGAGATCCTTGAAGAAAACCTGCTCCAGAGGGCTCAGGACCTCAGACTGGAGTGAAGGTTCACCATCCAACAGGGTAACGACCCTAAGCACATATCCAAGACAATGCAATAGTGGCTTCGGGATAAGTCTCTGAATGTTCTTGAGCAGCCCAGCCAGAGCCCGGACTTGAACCCGATCGAACGTCTCTGGAGAGACCTGAAAATACTTGTGCAGCGACCCTCCCCATCTAACCTGACAGAGCTTGAGAGGATCTGCAGAGAAGGATGGAAAAACTCTTTAAATACAAGTGTGCCAAGCTTGTAGCATCCTACCCAAGAAGACTCAATGCTGTAATCGTTGCCAAAGGTGCTTCAACAAGTAGAGTAAAGGGTCTGAATACTTATGTAAATATGATATCAGTTTTTTATTTGTAATAAATTAGCAAACGTTCCTAAAAAACAGTTTGGGCTTTGTCATTATGGGGTATAGTGTGTAGATTGATGACGGATTTATTTTTTTGTTTTTTTGTTGTTGAATTTTTACCCCGTTTTCTCCCCAATTTCGTGGTATCCAATTGTTTTAGTAGCTACTATCTTGTCTCATCGCTACAATTCCCGTACGGGCTCGGGAGAGACGAAGGTTGAAAGTCATGCGTCCTCCGATACACAACCCAACCAAGCCGCACTGCTTCTTAACACAGCGCGCATCCAACCCGGAAGTCAGCCGCACCAATGTGTCGGAGGAAACACCGTGCACCTGGCAACCGTGCACCTGGCCCGCCACAGGAGTCGCTGGTGCGCGATGAGACAAGGACATCCCTACCGGCCAACCCCTCCCTAACCCAGGCGACGCTAGGCCAATTGTGCGTCGCCCCAGTCGCGGCTGGATACGACAGAGCCTGGGCGCGAGCCCAGAGTCTCTGATGGCACAGCTGGCGCTGCAGTACAGCGCCCTTAACCCCTGCGCCACCCGGGAGGCCGAACAATTGTTTTTAATCAATTTTAGAATAAGGCCGTAACATAGCAAAATGTGGAAAAAGTCAAGGGGTCTGAATACTTTCCGAAAGCACTGTACAATCAAACACCTTTGTCTGGATATATAAAAAGGCAGCAGACTGCCTGACATGGCAATCCTAAGTATTCCAAGTCACAAGCCTCTGAGGATCATTGAGGCAACTGAGAGGCTCCAATGAAAGGAAAGAGAATCCAACCCTGGACTCTGACACCCTCTCCCTAGCTCTACAACTTGCTCCCACTGTGGTACAATGAACCAACACAACTTGACACTTATTGACAAGAAAGGCCATCAACTTATTGGGCCTTAGCATGTCATAGGTAATGTACCTCTCCAATGTCAATGCCACCCTGAATCTACCAGAACTATCCTTGATAGGCCCACTCCACCTCAGTTCTCCCCGCAGGCAGTTACTAGAGACAGAGACACCATTGAACTGGACTGCCTCGTGCCAGAAGGTCATTCCACAGCCAAAATGCTGTCTGGAAATTGCTGCTGTATATTGTCCTCATATGTAACTATTTTGCCACCTACCATGGCTGGCCAGGCCATGTGACACCTGAATTGGACTCCCATGTGAAGTATGAGCTTTCATAATGGGGTGGCTCATGCAGTAATCCCAACACCTATAAGGACATACGCTATTTATAGCAAGCAATGCAATTTAGGATGGTAGCACTTACTGTATGTGATTGTTTACGGTGAGGAAGATTTCCTGTGAGATAGTAGTCTTTGTGCACCATGCTTGATCAGCTCCAACCCCCTGCAACCCTTTTCCTGGCCATCAAAGCCCAGGGATCATCTTCAAATGTGTATGTGTGTAGAGCTGCGCAATGTTGCGCAATCCTTCACAACCAAGACTTCTTAGTCATAGTATACTGTATGACCTAGCTACACTCTAACTAACCTATAAGTAACCTGAGGTTGCCCTCACAGGTTCAGTCACTCTCCACATCTCCTGCTGGGCGTGCCCCAGTCGGTAATCAATGTCAACCACCCTCAGTTAATATCGGCCAAATTATCATCTTACCTAACATCCAAAGGAATATAAAGAAATACAGTACCAGTCAAAAGTTTGGACACCACCTCATTCAAGGGTTTTTCTTTATTTTGACTATTTCTACATTGCAGAAAATGAAATGAAGACATCAAAACTATAAAATAACACATATGGAATCATGTAGTAACCAAAAAAGTGTTAAACAAATCAAAATATATTTTATATTTGAGATTTTTTAAAGTAGCCACCCTTTGAATTGATAACAGCTTTGCACTTCTTGGCATTCTCTCAACCAACTTCATGAGGTAATCAGCTGGAACGCATGTCAATTAACAGGTGTGTCTTGTTAAAAGTTAATTTGTGAATTTCTTTCCTTCTTGATGCGTTTTGAGACAATTAGTTGTGTTGTGACAAGGTAGGATTGGTATACAGAAAATAGCCCTATTTGGTAAAAGACCAAGTCCATATTATGGCAAGAACAGCTCAAATCAGCAAAAAGAAACGACAGTCCATCATTACTTTAAAAACCTCTTAAGGCTCGTAGCCTTTTTTTCAATTTCCTCCTAAAATGACATACCCAAATCTAACTGCCTGTAGCTCAGGACCTGAAGCAAGGATATGCATATTCTTGATACCATTTGAAAGGAAACACTTTGAAGTTTGAGTAAATGTGAAGTTAATGTAGGAGAATATAACACATTAGATCTGGTAAAAGATAATAAAAAGGGCACAGACACAGCAGGGGTTCAAACTGTAGAACCCAGTTCCTACATTTTAATTTAAAAATGTATTTTATCAAACAAAACTATACTACATTTTATCTCTGGGACCCTCGATGATAAATCCGAGCAAGATTACTGAATGTAAGTACATTATTTACTTTCAGTGGTGAATGTATAAGACCAGTTGCCTTGATTAATGTTTTTTGTTGTTTTGCACTATCCTCAAACAATAGCATGGTATTTTTTTCACTGTAATAGCCACTATAAATTAGACTGTGCAGTTAGATTAACAATAATTTAAGTTTTCTGCCATATGAGACATGTCTGTTTCCTGATAAATCTTCTTGTACTTACAATGTCATGCTAATCACATTAGCGCACGTTAGGTCAACCGTCTCACGTGGGGGACACCGATCCCATAGAGGTTTAAGGTTTTGTGCCAGCAAGAATGATATAAGAAAGTAGTCAAGATGACTAGCTTGATTGAGCCCCAGCCATTTATATCTCACTAGGTCAGGATATTTAAGCCTCCATAAATCCTCTAGTTCCAATATATCAATGATATTCATGATTTCCTTAGGTGCACGAGGGTGATAGTTTGTAGTGTGATTTCCTTTAAGGTCTATTGAGGTATTTAAAACCTAATTATAATCACCCACTATAATAAGTATTTTGCTTGTGGGCTTGATAAATTATTATATATATTTTCAAAGAATCATGGATCATAATTATTTGGACCATATAGATTAATGAGACAAATTTGTTTATGGTCCAATAACATATATAAAACACACACACACACACACACACACACACACACACACACACACACACACACACACACACACACACACACACTCCCCACCCTTCCCCCTCAAACAACCACAAGCTCAGATGTTCAACAGTTGTTCCATCCCCGAGCCCAACTCAAGAGAAGACTTTATGTGCGAATGCATATACAGTTGTAGCTTTTTGAGAAGGCATGCATAATTGAGGGGAGATTTGATTAACCAATGTCAAGCCCTAGCCGATGGAGCTCAGATGCACCGCCCTACCCTGAAACACACACTCGCTGGTCCCCCTTTGTGACCATTTTCCCAAGCATCTCTGTGCAGTCAGACATTTTCATTATTTTGTGCCACCAGGGCCGCAATCATTTTCCCCCTCTCTGATTGTCCGAGTGTGTGACCCCCTCCCCATGGGTTACTGCAGCCAGTGTTGCCAGCAATGCCATTATCTGGGTGGGGGCACCCCGCCAAAATTCCCACCGGCTGGGTACAAGGTCATCAAGATTCTCATTAGCAGCTCTGAGAAATCCCTTGTATATTATGCTCACCCATTCGGGGACTTTGGCTTTGGAAGACCAACCCTGCCAGGCAGGCTCAGAATCTTGAGGGGGCGGTGCTGCTTTAGTGGGTCTCTGACCACGTTTATCTTTCTATCTTGGCTGCATATAAAACAAATAATCTCCTTAGTGTGTTGGTCACTCAGGTGGGTGTCTAGGATATAGAGTTGGGGACCGTTCCGTCATGATAGGAAAATAAATAAATAAACTAGGTTTTTAATTTATTTTGAAATGTATATCCCATATCTGCACAAAATTGAAAGCTCTCTCTGTCAAAACTCCTGCTAACAGACACACACGGGCTCTGGTATTTTCAACCATTTTCCTTTTTCACTCACTTAACTCCACACTTTTCCAAACAGAAAAACACACACCTCTTCCATCACAATACACCCGCACATACCCACTGTTACGGTGAGTGAAAGAGGACCCAAAAGCGAACTAACTTAAACAGAGCTTCTTTAATAACTAAACATAGGTAGGCTCAGATAGACCGGCAGATTCCGACAGGACAGGACAAGGTTACAGCAAACATGACGATAGTCTGGCTCAGGCATGAAACACAACAAACAAGAATCCGACAAGGACAGGAACAAAAACAGAGAGAGATATAGGGGACTAATCAGAGGGAAAAGGGGAACAGGTGGGAGAAGGGGTGACGAGGTAGTCAAGAGGAGACAAGGAACAGCTGGGGGAAAGCGGGGGAGAAAAGGTAACCTAATACGACCAGCAGAGGGAGACAGGGTGAAAGGAAAGGACAGAAAGACACAACATGACAATACATGACAGTACCCCCCCACTCACCGAGCGCCTCCTGGCGCACTCGAGGAGGAAACCTGGCGGCAACGGAGGAAATCCTCGATCAGCGCACGGTCCAGCACGTCCCGAGAGGGAACCCAACTCCTCTCCTCAGGACCGTACCCCTCCCAGTCAACGAGGTACTGGTGACCACGGCCCCGAGGACGCATGTCCAAAATCCTGCGGACCCTGTAGATGGGTGCGCCCTCGACAAGGATGGGGGGGGGGGGGGAAGACGAGCGGGGGCGCGAAGAACGGGCTTAATACAGGAGACATGGAAGACCGGGTGGACGCGACGAAGGTATCGCGGAAGAAGAAGTCGAACTGCGACAGGATTAATGACCCGAGAAATACGGAACGGACCAATGAACCGCGGGGTCAACTTGCGAGAAGCCGTCTTAAGGGGGAGGTTCTGAGTGGAGAGCCAAACTCTCTGACCGCGACAATATCTAGGACTCTTAGTTCTACGCTTATTAGCAGCCCTCACAGTCTGCGTCCTATAACGGCAAAGTGCAGACCTGACCCTCTTCCAGGTGCGCTCGCAACGTTGGACAAAAGCCTGAGCGGAGGGGACGCTGGACTCGGCGAACTGAGATGAGAACAGCGGAGGCTGGCTACCCGAGGCTACTTCCTTCGCAGACGAAGGAAGCGAGTTGTGGGCGTATTCTGCCCAGGGGAGCTGTTCTGACCAAGACGCAGGGTTGCGAAAAGAAAGACTGCGTAAGATGCGACCAATAGTCTGATTGGCCCGTTCTGCTTGACCGTTAGACTGGGGGTGAAAGCCGGAAGAGAGACTGACGGAAGCCCCAATCAAACGGCAAAACTCCCTACAAAATTGAGACGTGAATTGCGGACCTCTGTCCGAAACGACGTCTGACGGAAGGCCATGAATTCTGAAAACATTCTCGATGATGATTTGTGCCGTCTCTTTAGCAGAAGGAAGCTTAGCAAGGGGAATGAAATGAGCCGCCTTAGAGAACCTATCGACAACCGTAAGAATAACAGTCTTCCCCGCTGACGAAGGCAGTCCGGTGACAAAATCTAAGGCGATGTGAGACCACGGTCGAGAGGGAATGGGAAGCGGCCTGAGACGGCCGGCAGGAGGGGAGTTACCGGACTTAGTCTGCGCGCAGACCGAACAAGCAGCCACGAAACGACGCGTGTCATGCTCCCGGGTGGGCCACCAAAAACGCTGGCGAATGGAAGCAAGCGTACCCCGAACGCCAGGGTGGCCGGCTAACTTGGCAGAGTGAGCCCACTGAAGAACGGCCAGACGAGTAGGAACGGGAACGAAAAGAAGGTTCCTAGGACAAGCGCGCGGCGACGGGGTGTGAGTGAGCGCTTGCTTTACCTGCCTCTCAATTCCCCAGACAGTCAACCCGACAACACGCCCCTCAGGGAGAATCCCCTCGGGGTCAGTGGAGGCTACTGAAGAACTGAAGAGACGAGATAAAGCATCAGGCTTGGTGTTCTTAGAGCCCGGACGATAAGAAATCACGAACTCGAAACGAGCGAAAAACAGCGCCCAACGCGCCTGACGCGCATTAAGTCGTTTGGCAGAACGGATGTACTCAAGGTTCCTATGGTCAGTCCAAACGACAAAAGGAACGGTCGCCCCCTCCAACCACTGTCGCCATTCGCCTAGGGCTAACCGGATGGCGAGCAGTTCGCGGTTTCCCACATCATAGTTACGTTCCGAAGGCGACAGGCGATGAGAAAAATACGCGCATGGGTGGACCTTGTCGTCAGAGAGGGAGCGCTGAGAAAGAATGGCTCCCACGCCCACCTCTGACGCGTCAACCTCGACAACGAACTGTCTAGAGACGTCAGGTGTAACAAGGATAGGAGCGGATGTAAAACGATTCTTGAGGAGATCAAAAGATCCCTGGGCGGAAACGGACCACTTAAAGCACGTCTTGACAGAAGTAAGGGCTGTGAGAGGAGCTGCCACCTGACCGAAATTACGGATGAAACGACGATAGAAGTTCGCGAAGCCGAGAAAGCGCTGCAGCTCGACGCGTGACTTAGGGGCGGGCCAATCAATGACAGCTTGGACCTTAGCGGGATCCATCTTAATGCCTTCAGCGGAAATAACAGAACCGAGAAATGTGACGGAGGAGGCATGAAAAGTGCACTTCTCAGCCTTCACAAAAAGACAATTCTCTAAAAGGCGCTGGAGGACACGTCGAACGTGCTGAAGATGAATCTGGAGTGACGGTGAAAAAATCAGGATATCGTCAAGGTAAACGAAAACAAAGATGTTCAGCATGTCTCTCAGGACATCATTGACTAATGCCTGAAAGACAGCTGGAGCGTTAGCGAGGCCGAAAGGAAGAACCCGGTATTCAAAGTGCCCTATCGGAGTGTTAAACGCCGTCTTCCACTCGTCCCCCTCCCTGATGCGCACGAGATGGTAAGCGTTACGAAGGTCCAACTTAGTGAAAAACCTGGCTCCCTGCAGGATCTCGAAGGCTGAAGACATAAGAGGAAGCGGATAACGATTCTTAACTGTTATGTCATTCAGCCCTCGATAATCTATGCAGTGGCGCAGAGACCCGTCCTTCTTCTTGACAAAAAAAAACCCCGCTCCGGCGGGAGAGGAGGAGGGGACTATGGTACCGGCGTCAAGAGCTACAGACAAATAATCCTCGAGAGCCTTACGTTCGGGAGCCGACAGAGAGTATAGTCTACCCCGGGGGGGAGTGGTTCCCGGAAGGAGATCAATACTAGACCGGTGTGGAGGAAGAGAGGTGGCCCTGGACCGACTGAACACCGTGCGCAGATCGTGATATTCCTCCGGCACCCCTGTCAAATCACCAGGCTCCTCCTGTGAAGAAGAGACAGAGGAAACAGGAGGGATAGCAGACATTAAACATTTCACATGACAAGAGACGTTCCAGGAGAGGATAGAATTACTAGACCAATTAATGGAAGGATTATGACAAACTAGCCAGGGATGGCCCAAAACAACAGGTGTAAAAGGTGAACGAAAAATCAAAAAAGAAATGGTTTCGCTATGATTACCAGAAACAGTGAGGGTTAAAGGTAGCGTCTCACGCTGAATCCTGGGGAGGGGACTACCATCCAGGGCGAACAAGGCCGTGGACTCCCTTAACTGTCTGAGAGGAATGTCATGTTCCCGAGCCCAGGTCTCGTCCATAAAACAGCCCTCCGCCCCAGAGTCTATTAAGGCACTGCAGGAAGCTGACGAACCGGTCCAGCGTAGATGGACCGACAAGGTAGTGCAGGATCTTGAAGGAGAGACAGGAGTAGTAGCGCTCACCAGTAGCCCTCCGCTTACTGATGAGCTCTGGCTTTTACTGGACATGAAGTGACAAAATGACCAGCAGAACCGCAATAGAGACAGAGGCGGTTGGTGATTCTCCGTTCCCTCTCCTTAGTCGAGATGCGGATACCTCCCAGCTGCATAGGCTCAGCTCCCGAGCCGGCAGAGGAAGATGGTAGTGATGCGGAGAGGGGGGCAACGGAGAACGCGAGCTCCTTTCCACGAGCTCGGTGACGAAGATCAACCCGTCGCTCAATGCGAATAGCGAGTTCAATCAGGGAATCCACGCTGGAAGGGACCTCCCGGGAGAGAATCTCATCCTTTACCTCTGCGCGGAGACCCTCCAGAAAACGAGCGAGCAAAGCCGGCTCGTTCCAGCCACTGGAGGCAGCAAGAGTGCGAAACTCAATAGAGTAGTCTGTTATGGATCGATTACCTTGACATAGGGAAGACAGGGCCCTGGAAGCCTCCTCCCCAAAAACAGATCGATCAAAAACCCGTATCATCTCCTCCTTAAAGTCCTGATACTGGTTAGTACACTCAGCCCTTGCCTCCCAGATTGCCGTGCCCCACTCACGAGCCCGTCCAATAAGGAGAGATATGACGTAGGCGACACGAGCAGTGCTCCTGGAGTAAGTGTTGGGCTGGAGAGAAAACACAATATCACACTGGGTGAGGAACGAGCGGCATTCAGTGGGCTCCCCAGAGTAACACGGCGGGTTATTGATTCTGGGCTCCGGAGATTCGAAAGCCCTGGAAGTGGCCGGTGGATCGAGGCGGAGATGGTGAACCTGTTCTGTGAGGTTGGAGACTTGGGTGGCCAGGGTCTCAACGGCATGTCGAGCAGCAGACAATTCCTGCTCGTGTCTGCCTAGCATCGCTCCCTGGATCTCGACGGCTGAGTGGAGAGGATCCGAAGTCGCTGGGTCCATTCTTGGTCGGATTCTTCTGTTACGGTGAGTGAATGAGGACCCAAAAGCGAACTAACTTAAACAGAGCTTCTTTAATAACTAAACATAGGTAGGCTCAGATAGACCGGCAGATTCCGACAGGACAGGACAAGGTTACAGCAAACATGACGATAGTCTGGCTCAGGCATGAAACACAACAAACAAGAATCCGACAAGGACAGGAACAAAAACAGAGAGAGATATAGGGGACTAATCAGAGGGAAAAGGGGAACAGGTGGGAGAAGGGGTGACGAGGTAGTCAAGAGGAGACAAGGAACAGCTGGGGGAAAGCGGGGGAGAAAAGGTAACCTAATACGACCAGCAGAGGGAGACAGGGTGAAAGGAAAGGACAGAAAGACACAACATGACAATACATGACACCCACATACTGTGCATTCTATGTCCTCTGTCTGCTGTGTTTTTATCTCTACCATGTTGATTCCTACCTAATTTCAGGCTTTTCAGTACTCCTCTGTTCCTGTTACTTATATTTGCAGATGTATTATTTCAATAATTAGCCTTTCTTCTAATGCTGTCTTTTATCTATTTATAAATACTTTAAATAGAATGTAAAATACTAATTATTTTACAACATTCCCTATCTTGAATGGTTTAGTGTGTTTGTAGTTTATTTCTTTATCAATTGTTGTTATTGATTGTTTTTGATTGTTTCCCCCTTTTTTAAATTTTTTACAACAATCCCTACCGTGGACGTTAATTGGGTGTTCCATTATTCAACGACTCTATGGGATCTTTATATTATTTAGAACAGCCATGGAGAAGACTTGGTGTCTCGGGAACAGTTGACTATTAATGTACAGTTTATCGACTATGAGAGCTACACGTTTCCCTTTAATTCTATTCACCTTGAAGAGTGGTTACAAAACCTGGCACCGTTCTGCATTTTCCTCTGTGAACTGATTATTCATTCCTATTTTTGTGCCAGCGAGTCTTGTGCCCAGGCTTTTAAAGATAGCAAATTTGGCAACGATTTGGGCGCTAGTATTGCTGTCCTCTCTGTCCAAAATGGAGTACACGTTCAAGTTGGATTTTGTTGACAATATCGCCTGGGATAAAAAACGCTTTAAGAAGGAATTCTTTCACCTCACTTTCTATCAGAGCTAAGGATAAGACCCAGATGCAGACTGCTAGAATCACAGATGTTTATTGACCGAAAAAGGGGGCAGGCAAAAGACAGGTCAAGGGCAGGCAGAGGTCCGCAATCCAGGGCAGAGTTAATAAGGTACAGAACAGCAGGCAGTCTCGGGGTCAGGGCAGGCAGAAGTTCGTAATCGGGTCAGAGTCAGGCATGCTCAGGGTCAGCGCAGGCAGAATGGTCAGAACTGGAGAAACTAGGAAACAGAAACTTGAGATAGCAGGAAGACGGGATAGCACGCCGCTAAGACCTGACAAGACAAGACAAACTGGCAACAGACAGAGAACAAAGGTATAAATACACAGGGGATAATGGTGAAGATGGGCAACATCTGGAGTAGGGTGGAGACAAGCACAATGACAGGTGAAACCGATCAGGATGTAACAGTGACCCCACCCGATAGCGGGGGGCAGGGGTCCAGTGGCGATCCGCTTGTCGCCAATACCTGGATGTGGTCTTCAAAAGAGAGGCCCGGACTCTCTTCCAGGTATGGCGATAGCGACAGATGAACATCTGGGCAAAGGGTATGCTGACTTTTTCCTCTTGCTTGTGGAAGAGCGGGACCTGATATCCCAACGAACACTCGAAGGGTGATCAGTGGCCGAGCAGGGAAGGGTGTTGCAGGCGTATTCCACCCACATGAGTTGCTGGCTCCAGGTGGTGGGGTTGGCAGAGATGAGGCAACGAAGGGCCGTCTCCAGGTCTTGATTGTCTCGTTCTGACTGACCATTGGATTGGGAGTGGAAACCAGAGAACAGGCTGGCCGACGACCCAATGAGGGTGCAAAATGGGTGGCTTTAGAAAACCTGGGGGAAGCCCAGTAACAAAATCCAGAGATGTATGGCAACGGGGCGGTGAAGAACAGGGAGTGGTTGGAGAAGGCAGGCCAGGAGCTTGCCGCGGAGTCATATTTTGTGCACACACCATGCAGGCAGCAATGAATGCGGAAACATCCGGCACCATGGAAGGCCACCAAAAGCGTTGTCGGAGAGAGTAAAATTGAACCAGGTGAATAACAGGGCCCAATGAGCCTTCCCATGAGTTGATGCAGTTGGCAGTGTGGAGATATTCCAGGTTCTTGTGGTCAGTCCAGAGGTGTTCCACCAGGAAACGTTGCAGCTGCACTCTGGATGTGGGTTGAGGTCAATCCACTACCGCTCTCACCTTGTCTGGATGCATCTGTATATGTCCGGCAGCGATGACATATCCAAGGAACTCATATTTCTCTGCTTTAACGAAAAGGAATCGAGGAATCTCGTAGTTTTCTCTGAGTTTGGTTCTCATTTTTTTTCCTGCTTCCTCTCCGACATGTTTCGGCCTAGAATGCATTCGTAATATTTATCAATAAACTTCTCTAGCCTTATAAGCTTTTAAAAGTTATTATCCAGCTTGAATGTTATTCCCCACTAGTAAATAGATCAGTGTAGTACTACAATTTAGTCCGTTTTATAGATGTTGAATATTGCGATATCTGATGAGGCATTCTGCACCGCCATCTTCAGGCCGCCATCTCTCTCTTTGACTTAATTGCAAGACTTTAAGTTAAAGATACAACATCCTGTAAGGAACCTTGGACACAATTTATTTTTCCTTAGAGCCACTGTATGTATTTTTTGTCAGGCAGGACCACACAGCACTGAATAAAAAACACATTTGACTTGGAAAGTTGTCTATTGAACAGCTACCAAAAAGTGAAGTTTACGTTAATCATACATTTTCCTAGTCTATATTTTTATCTATTGTGTCTGTTGTTTACAGGTCTATATTTCCTAAATGCATGATGATATCCTTATGCTCTTTATTTGTGTATGTTGGGCAAACAGCTGACTACTTGTGTTGCACATTTTAGCAATATCAGAGCATGCAATATTGGGTTACATGAGCTTATTGCCCCCCCCCCCCCCCCCCTCAAGACAGGCAATATTCTGGACTTTTTGAGTTAAAGGGGTGTGTCACAATATCTATCAATTTTACCACTTTCGCAGTAAAATATTTTTACACAACCATCCTTTTGATATATAGGATACCTTAGAGATATGGAAAAACATAGTTGTGCAGGAAAATTCTCAGCAACAAAAGAGTGATCAAATGAAGAGCCTACATCTGTATGAAGCCAGTGTGTTCCATGTAAGATAACGGACACCAGTGGGCCAGAGAACAGAGTTTGACAGGGCTCCCAGCACAAACTGCTGCATGCCAGAGATATGGCCTCTCCGGTTGGTTAAATAAGAGAGGAAGAAAACAGCAGAGTGCAGTACCTCCCTGGCTGTGAGGGGCTGCTGAGGTCAATAGGGGTATATAGTCTTCCAAACTGCAGATAGTGAACAACAGGCTCACCACAGCATACAAAGCTCAACATCCTGGGCCAAATGGAGAGCAACAGCCACCAATAGAACAGGTTGTTTCACAAGTGAGGTACTATTTAGAATACTGAGCAGGTCGAGATAAGAGTTGTGCCCTTGACAGTATGAATAACTCTAATAATGTGGGTGCCTGGTAGTATATTAACAATAGCCCATCACCCAGTTAGAGGAGAGATGGAGATATGGAGCCAAGTATTTACAGAGCAATTAGGGAGAGAGTTCAAAGAGCATTTAGAGAGCAGAGTTGCTGCAGTGCTGTGAGATTTAGTGGCGATAGTGATTTTCCAGGGTCGAGGAAATAGAAAACGATTATAGCAGGAATCAATGGCACTTGAGGTTAGCCCAAAGTGTTGCCCTCATCCATCTATTTCCTGCTGACCACTGAATTCTGTATTCTGTTTTCAGGCAGGACAAGCGAGGCTTAGGGGACACTCTCAGGATCAAAGAGAGAATTCCCGATCAGTGTCACTGAATGGTATTTAATGATGCTGTAATGGAAACACTGAATTCAGCATTTCTCGCTTTATTTATTGCCCAAAGGTCCCAATATCGACAGTGTGATGACCGTGGCAGGATACCTAAGGTAAACAGTCATCTTGATCATTCTGAAACATTGGACACTACACATAATCAGTCCGGTGGCATAGCATGTGCTCAAGATTAATCTGTTCCCCTCTGTTGCAGGGCCATGCACAGACCTTTCAGGGGGCAGGTGCTCAAAAGGAAAAAAGGGCACTTTCATAATTCATATCTCAATATTTATCGCATACTAACTGCCTCTGTAGAGATTTTATTAAGATTTAGATTTAGATTATTTCTGCAAAAACACACTCACTCATCACAAATTATCTAAATGGCAGGCTACTTTCACACTGACAAACTGAGATTTAAAAAAGCAACCTTGTCTTGAATCCATCAATAGCCTGTTTTGCCTGAATGCTGTCCACCGACAGATTTGCTGCACATTCCCGACTGTAGGCTATGCCTTGTTATTGTTAAGCTATTGATCCTCTGTGGCTAAGTTATAGGTCGCTATGCAAATTATAGGCCAATTCCAGCACCCTTCCCACGGTTATGATTCTATAGGGAAATAAATGATGAAATGTTGCTGCAAGTAGGCTTTCAGCCAACCAGACGGACGATTGATTATGATGTAAATCAAGTTTTATTAAGTCTTAATCAAGTGTTGTGTTGTTGTGGCAGCACTGTAGATATTTAAACTAGGTAGCTTGCTACACACACCCGACCGGTGACTACATTTCAAACCATGCATGTTTAGATGCTGCGCGTGCTTAAACTCCGTAGAAGGTAGACTGGGGAAAAGGCACAACTGGGTGCATGTGAGCTCAAGACAGGACAGACCATCGGACGGGGTAGGGGTGGGGGTGGTGTACTTGGCGACATCACTACGACTTTGGAGCAGTTGGTTCAGAAGAAAAAAATAATCCTAATAATTATACCACCGCCCAAAAGGGCACTTGGCTAGTGGGAGGGCGAAGGGGCAGGTGCTCAGGCACAGGTAGACCTCTGTCTGTGCACGTGCCTGCTCTGTTGATGACACAGCAAGCAGCCAGTGCTGTCCTCAAAGCATTTTCTTTCAGCATCAGAGAGAAGTCAAACTATTCAAACTATCATTTCTCACTTTTCTGTGTCTGTCACCCCCCCCCCCCCCCCCCCCCAAGGCCTCTCCGCAATGTACGGTTTACTTTGAGGTCACTAGGATGTCAGGTTGATGCTGATGTTTCCTGACGTTGTTATTTTAAAGTCCTTTTTCACTTTTTAGCATTTCCCATTTTTGTTTGTAACTTTGGAAGCTCCCAATGCTCTCTCAGAGTGCTTTCACATCTCAACAAAAAACAACTTGCTGAAAAATTCTGTCCATTCTACGAATAAGGTCAAATGCTTACTTACAAGCCCTTTCCCAACAATGCAGACTTAAAATGAGAAAATAAAAACGAGGAATATGAAGCTACAGTGCATTCGGAAAGAAATCAGACACCTTCACTTTTTCCACATTTTGTTACGTTACAGACTTATTCTAAAATGGATTAACAGTTTTTTCCCCCCTCAACAATCTACACACAATAGCCCACAATGACAAAGCAAAAACAAGTTTTTAGAAAATGTAGCAAATGTATAAAAAAATGTCAACTTCAATTTCACATTTACATAAGTATTCAGACCCTTTTACTCAGAATTTTGTTGAACCACCTTTTGCAGTGATTACAGCCTAAAGTCTTCTTGGGTATGATGCTAGAAGCTTCGCTCACCTGTATTTGGGGAGTTTCTCCCCTTCTTCTCTGCAGATCCTCTCAACTTCTGTCAAGTTGGATGGTCAGGGTTGCTGCACAGCTATCAGGTCTCTCCAGAGATGATCAAATGGGTTCAAGTCCGGGCTCTGGCTGGGCCACCATAGGACATTCAGAGACTTGTCTCGAAGCCACTGCTGTGAGGTCTTAGCTGTGTGCTTAGGGTCGTTGTCCGGTTGGAATGTGAACCTTCACCCCAATCTGAGGTTCTGAGCACTCTGGAGCAGGTTTTCATCAAGGATCTCTCTGTACTTTTCTCCGTTCATCTTTCACTTGATGCTGACAAGTCTCCCAGTCCCTGCTGCTGAAAAACATACCCACAGCATGATTCTGCCACCACCATGCTTCACCGTAGGGATGGTACTGGCCAGGTGATGAGGGGTGCCTGTTTTCCTCCAGACCTGACGCAGTTCAATCTTGGTTTCATCAGACTAGAGAATATTGTTTCTCATGGTCTGAGAGTCCTTTAGGTGCCTTTTGGTAAACTCCAAGTGGGCTGTCATGTGCCTTTTACTGAGGAGTGGCTTCCATCTGGTCACTACCATAAAGGCCTGATCGGTGGAGTGCTGCAGAGATGGTTGTCCTTCTGGAAGGTTATCCCATCTCCAATGAGGAACTCTGGAACTCTGTCAGAGTGACAATGACCAAGACCCTTCTCCCTCGATTACTCAGTTTGGCCCGGCGGCCAGCTCTAGGAATAGTCTTGATGGTTCCAAACGTCTTCTATTTAAGAATCATGGAGACCACTGTGTTCTTGGGGACAATGCTGCAGACATTTTTTGGTACCCTTCCCCAGATCTGTGCCTCGACACAATCCTGTCTCGGAGCTCTACGGACAATTCCTTCAAAGTCACAGCTTGGTTTTTGCTCTGACATGCACTGTCAACTGTGGGACCTTATATAGACAGGTGTGTGCCTTTCCAAATCATGTCCTATCAATTTAATTTACTACAGGTGGACTCCAATCAAGTAGTAGAACATCTCAAGGATGATCAATGGAAACAGGATGCACCTGAGCTCAATTTTGAGTCTCATAGCATAGGGTCTGAAAACGTATGTAAAAAGGTATTTTTGTTTTGTTTTTATACATTTGCAAACCTTTCTAAAAACCTGTTTATGCTTTGTCATTATTGGGTATTGTGTGTAGATTGATGAGGAACAAAAATAATTAAATACTTTTTAGAATAAGTCTAATGTATCAAAATGTGGAAAAAGTGAAGGGGTCTGAATACTTTCCGAATGCACTGTATATACTGTACAGGGAGTCCCAGTACCATATCAAGGGTACGAGGTAGGTATATAAATTCAGGTACAGTATTATCACGGCACAGGAGAAGACCCAGATCCAGACAGTTCAAAGTAACAAAAGTTTATTACAAAAAGAAGGGGTTGGCAAACGAAAGGTCAAGGGCAGGCAGAGGTCAGTAATTCAGAGCAGAATCCGAAAGGTACAGAGCGGCAGGCAGGGTCAGGGCAGGCAGAGGTCAGTAATCCAGGACAGTGTCACAAGGTACAGAACGGCAGGCAGGCTCAGGGTCAGGGCAGGCAGAATGGTCATAACCGTGAAAACTAGAAAGCACGGACTAGGGAAAAAATATGAGTACGGGAAAAACGCTGCTAGGCTTGACAAGACAAGCACAAAGACAGGTGAAACAGATCAGGGTGTGACAAGTATAGGATAAATTGACTGGACATCAGGATAGATAATAGTAATAGAAGTTGAAAAGCAAAGTAGCAGCCGCATACAAGATAAGCGTGTGTGTGCATTTGTGAAAGTTTGTGTGTACGTGTGTTTGTGTGAGTGTAAGTGTGTGTGAGTATGTACATAGAGTCCTGATAGTGTGCATGGAGTGAGTGCAAAATAAACTCCGATAGTGCGGGTCGCCATTTGATTAACAATTTATCAGTCTTGGGGATAGAAGCTGTCTCGGAGCCTGTTGATCCAAGACCCGATGCTCCGGTACAGCTTGTAGCAGAGAGAACAGTATTGGCTTGGATGGCTGAAGTCTTTGGCACCGCCTGAAATAGAGGTCCTGTGGGCGGCCTGTCTGTTGGTGGCCCGTCTGGAAGTCCAGGAGGTCCCAGGTTTCTGAGCTTGTTGATGAACTTTGAGGGGACTATGGTGTTGAATGCAGAGCTGTAGCCAATAAACAACATTCTCACATAGGTATTCCTCTTGTCCAGGTGGGAGAGAGCAGTGTGAAGTGCAAGATTGAGTCATCTGTGAATCTGTTAGGGCGTAATGCGAAATGGAGTGGGTGTAGGATGTCTGGGACTATAGTGTTGATGTGTGCCATGACCAGCCTTTCAAAGCACTTCATGATTACAGATGTGAGTGCTTTGGGGTGATAGTCATTTAGGTATGTGGGGAACAGGAACAATGGTGGTCAGCTTGAAACATGTTGGGATTACAGAATTGGCCTAGGAGATGTTGAAAATGTTTGTGAAGAGACTTGCCAGCTAGTCTGTGCATGCTCTGAGAACGCACCCTGGTATTCCGTCTAGCCCAGCGGCCTTCCGAGTGTTAACCTGTTTAAAGGTCCTACTCACATCAGCCATGGTGAGCGAGATCACATAGTCGTACAGAACAGAATGGCTCATTGTTGTTTACCTCAAAGCAAGCATAGAAGGCATTCACTTTGCTAGGGAGGTCTTTGTCATTGGGTAACTCATGACTGGGTCTCCCTTTGTAGTCCATAATAGTCTGCAAGCCCTGACACATTTGATGAGCATCGGAGGAGACGTTGTAGTAGGATTCCATCTTAATCCTATTTTGTCCTTTTGCATGTTTGATGATTCATCGGATGGTCGTAGCGAGATTTCTTATATGTGTTCATGTCCGTGTCCCTTTCCTGGAAAGTGGTGGTTTTGGCTTTTAGCCCAGCGTGGATGCCCCCTGTAATCCATGGGTTTTGGTTTGGGTACGTACTTACGGTTACTGTAATAAACTCTTCGATGTCATTGGATGAGTCTGCTCCATCTGTCGATCTAAGAATAAGTAGACCTATACAGAATAGAATGAGGTATAAACAAATAATATTTATTGAATAGAATATATTGTATAGAATCTTAAGATAAGTGAATATTAACATTAACATGAATAAGAAATTGTAGAAAATATAAAATATAACACTGAGCTTTGGCTCTGCTGCCTGGTAATTAGTTCAGTCCCAACAATATTATGCAAATAGCTTTGTCTATGCAATGTAAACATACTGTAAGCCTATTGGCTATGGCTGCAGCTATATGTCTTGAAATAGTCCAATAAAACCTATACAGCTGTGTGATTAACTTTGGTTCCCTCTACAGCCTGGGCATTTTCAGCGTCAGCATGGGCACCAGTCTATCTGGACTGTCTGGAAGAAATTGAGATAGTATATCACATAGTTAAGCAGTCATTTACACAAATGCACTCCTGCCATGCAATCTTAAATGTTACTAAGTGTGTAAACATTTCAATGTTTGAATTCAAATCTTACCATCGAGATATTCCTCTTCTGCACTTTCTTGAGGCAAAATCATCAATGATGTCATCATAGGACATGTGTTTCCCTACATCATGATTTATGCTCATGATGGCCAGACCACTCAAACGTTCCTGTGACATGGAAGACCTCAGGTAGCTTTTGATGAGTTTTAATTTTGAAAAGTTCCTCTCTGCCGATGCTACTGTTACTGCTAGGGTGACTGCAGTTCTTAGGGCTATCCAAAGGTTATGATAGAGTTCCTCCAGGTTTTTCTCACAGAGAAAGGAAAGCAGCTCAAAGGCAGTCATCTTATCTGATGGCAGATCAGGTAAATTCTGAATCTCGTGTGCCAGATCCATTCCACTGATGTCACAGTCATCTCTGAAGTTTAGAGTGTTTTCAACTTCCATGCCGTGAGCCTTTAAAGATTCACTGGACATCTGTGAGGCAGTGCTGACGTTCAGCAGCATTCCATATTTGGTTTTCACCTGGTTGAGTGTTTCAAATCTCTCATCCATGGATGTCACAGCAGAGTCGACCACAATGCTGAAGTAGTTTTTCAGTGCATCAGTCACTGGTTCATCAGGAGCCTCGTAGCTGAAATGCCTCTTGTTGTTTCTCATTCTCCTCTCTTGCAGAACAGCCTCCACATTAATTTCTTCACAAATTATTTTGGCCTATGTCTGGGCCTCAGAGAATCCAATTTCCCGGTATGTAGTGTTGTGTCTTTGGCTATGCCGGATTAAGTGATATGACATGCTATTCTATAAAATAATTTCTCTGTAATTAATATTACCTGATTGAGCTAATCATGTAAATGTAATTAACTAGAGAGTCGGGGCACCACAAAATAATATTTATAGAGCTGTTATCTTCCGAATAAACTCTTAAAGACCTAGTAATATTATATATCAATAGCAGTCAATATTAATCGTCACCTTAATTCAGTCTCATCTGAAAGTTGTAAATTCTTGGTTATCTGCACGAACCCTGGCTAACAAGTTGAATCAGCAATACAAAATTGGGTTTAATTATTTATTTACTAAATACCTAACTAATCACACAGAATTACACATACACATAATTAAATCATAACTTGATTACAAATTACGTCATAAAGGAAAACGTCCCTGGCGGGCGGAACAGATATGACAGCTGGTTACACAAAAGAAAAGGGTCTGGGTTTGAGTGAAAGAGCGGGAAGACTGAGGGACACAGGGAGAAGCTGTGCTATCGTAAATACAGATTCTTATGCATTCTAAATTACCGCCCATTTGGAAAAAGAAAATGCAATAAATATTTACTCTGAGCTGCGCTTCGGTAGGTTGGTGGTAGATGGAAGGCCGTGTTGCCCAACCGAGTCCTTTGTCCTTTGAGGAATGTCTCTGCTGGTAAATTGGATACGTTGTATTAACGATTAATGTTGTTGTGTTGTAAACGGGATACTCTGTCTGTTCCTTCCTAACCTGCGTTTGCACCTGCTGTTGCTAACTCAAAGGCTAGGAGGTATCACTTCTGTAGTGAATAAGAGTACAAAGTTCATACCATTCACAACCAAAGCTCACGCTGATGTTGGCTTCGTTCTGTAGTTATTATCTGAACCATTCTGACATCGGACCGTCGTCCTCACATCCTCGGAACAGGAGGTTATATTGTAGTCAAGTATTTATATAGGAAGGGAGAGGAGGGCGTGTTTGAACAGTTTTGTAACCCATGTCCCTTCACAGGGGCGGGCCACTGATTGAGCAGAGCCGTAACCTTATGAAAACCCAAATCTCTCATTTGGAAGCTAAAATTACATTTCATCACTTCACCAATAATTTTATATTCAAACATTTAAATTGAACAACAATTCCATGTGAATCCGATAAATCTGATGTGTAGACTTTACACTGTAGAGTTTGTCATCTTATCATTGATGAGAATGTCTCAGATGACAACCGAACTGACATCATATTCATTAAGTACCACTGCATATGTTCAATTGGTCGGATTACCAGAATATAGTTCATTTCCCCCCACATTCTGATGTTCCCAGAGTCTCTATGTTAACCAAGGGGTTTTCAAATGTAACATCAGTAGGGTAGAGAGAGGAAAAAGGGGGGAAGAGGTATTTATGACGGTCATAAACCTACCTCCAGGCCAACGTCATGACAGTAGTGTGGGGGGGGGGCCTTTGCATTTGAGATTTAATTCACTACGATATCCAACTGCATTGAGGCGGACTGGAGGTGCTTGTTCACCTTGTTTGTCATTGTCAGTATCTCACACCATACGACACAGCAAATCAAGAAGCGGTAGGACACAACTTCCTCTGCAAGTGCTCGTGTCTCCACTTTGGCCACAGGATCGTTGATCGTCTGTCTGGCTTCCAGTAATGCCTCCCGAACCTCAGAAGCCTGATTGCACTTTGGAGCCTACTCTCCCATCTTGTCACTCCATGACTCCACGGTTATGTTCACGTGTTTCTTCAAAACACTCCATCTTTGTGTGCCAGCTGAAAATAAGGTGAAGAGCTTTTGCACATGCCCAAAAAACCCAACTGCATCTTTTGAAGATTTGGAAGCATCTGCAATGATAAGGATTAGAGTATGTTCTCCACATGGGATGAACACAGCTCTGGGATTTATTTTGAGCAGTCTGGCTTGTACTCCTTGGTGCTTGCCCTTCATGTTGGCCCCATTATCACAAGCTTGCCCTCTGCAATCTTCAAATGGAATGTTCAGCTCATTCAGCTTATCTAAGATGACAGTGGACAGATTCAAGCCTGTTGTAAACCTCAATATTCACAGTAGTCTTTTGTAGAAAAGGGAACATCATTGGACAGAAACGCTCGGGATCCATTTGCACAATCCTTGTGGTGATGATGAAACTTAGAAAGGGGATGGTGGAACGATGGAACGCACACTTCTCTGCTTTTACAAACAGCTGGTTCTCGAGAAGTCATTGGAGAACCTGTTGGACTTGGAGCACATGTTCTTGGGTGGAACGGGAGAAGATGAGGATGTCATCTAGGTAGACAAAGAAGAACCAGTTCAACATATCGAGGAGAACATCATTGACCAGAGCCTTGAACACAGCAGGGGCGTTGGTAAGGCCAAATGGCATGACCAGATACTCGTAGTGACCGCTGGCCATGTCCGCACCAAGTGGTAGGCGTTCCATAGATCCAGCTTGGAAAACACAGTGGCCCCCTGGGGTGGATCAAAGGCCGAGGAGATGAGTGGTAGCGAGTAGCGGTTCTTCACCATTCTGTCGTTGAGACCTCAGTAGTCGATGCACGGGTGCAGGGTCTTGTCCTTTTTCTCCACAAAGAAGAACCCTGTGCTGGCAGGAGAAGAAGGATGGATAAATCCTTCAGCAAGGGAGTCCCCAATGTAGGTCTCCATTGCCATGGTCTCTGGTCCCGACAGAGAGTACAGTCGTCCCCGGGGCGGAGTCGTGCTAGGGAGATGGTCAATCCCGTAGTCATAAGGTTGGTGCGGCAGGAGCGAAGTGGCTCGGGCCGTGCTGAACATCGCCCAGAGGTCCTGGTACTCCGCAGGGATGGTAGAGAGGTCCGGGGCACCGTCCGGGGCCCCAGGAAGACATCCCGTGGCAGGTTGTGCTGACTTCAGGCAATGGGAGTGGCAGAACGGGCCCCAGCCCATGATGGCACCAGTAGACCATTTAATGAGGGGATTGTGTCGCTTGAGTCAGGAGAATCCCAATACCATGGGAATCTGAGGGGACCTGATGAGCAGGAACTGGATAGCCTTGCTGTGGTTCCCTGACACACGTAGGTTGATGGGAGTGGGGTTGTGGGTGACTCGGCCTATAGAGCGCTCGTCCAGCGCTCTAACGTCCATGGGAATGGAGAGGGGCTGAGTGGGGACGTTCAGCTCAGATGCAAGGGATGCATCCAAAAAGCTCTCGTCGGCCCCAGAGTCAATGAGAACCCGGAGAGATTTGGACTGGGCTCCCCACAACAGAATGGCATGAAAAGGGGTGCAAGCAAGGGAAGCAGGAACGTTCTCCATATGGCCCACCAGAGTACTCGCTCCTACCGGTGAGCCTGATTTTTTTAAAAGGACAAACAGACACGAAATGACCAAGAGTCCAGCAATACAGACAACTCTTTGTGTCGATCCTGTATTGCCATTCTGCTGGCGACAGCCCAGCTCTGCCAAGTGGCGTAGGCTCAGGAAGCAGTGACTCGGCCGTCTTCGGCAGCCCTCTGGACAGTTTGGGAAGCCTCGGGTTCTCTCAGCATCGACACCGTCGGGTGCTGCTGGGATGACTCATAAACAAGGTGGGATCCCTGGACATACAAGCTAAATCCAATTTCCTCTCCCTCTGTCGTTCCCGTAGTCACCTGTCAATAAGGATGATCAAAGCGATGAGGGAATTGAGCTCCGTAGGTAACTCTCGGGCTGCAAGCTCGTCCTTGACCTCCTTCGAGACGCAATGCAGGGACATATCGAACATTGACTCTTGATTCCAAGCACTCTCCGCTGCCCACCACATAATCAGCATTACTGCGGTAGTCCTGCCGAAGCTGGATTAGCTTCCGGGCGACCTCTTGCCCGGAGAACGGGGAATCATAATCCTTCCTCACTTTTCCCACAAACCCCTCCAGACTAGCGCATATGGCCGGCTGTTGTAGCTCAGGTGAGAGCCCTGCTGGACATGAGGTGGGCTATCTTGGAGCAATCCGAGGGGAAGGAGGCGGTCGGAAGCCTGAAGACAAGGGTACACTGAGCTAGGAATGCCTGACAGGTGCTCGGCTCTCCATTGAAGCGTTCCGGAGGAGGTAAGCAGGGCTCCCGAAAAGGTGGAGTGGCAGCTGAGACGGCGCTGCTAGCAGCTGAGTCGCTGAGGAGCTGTGGGGTTACCACCGTGGTAGGCGGCCTCCCAGACAACCCGTGGAATTGCTCCAGCAAACTGTCCAATGCCCGGCATTCAGCCAACGTTTGGACCCCCTCCACATGACCACTAAGCAATTCCTTGTGCCTACCAATGGTGGCTCCCTGGGTGAAGATGGCATTGTGCAGCTGGCCCGGGTCTGCTGGGTCAGCCATGGTCAGTTCGTACTATCAGGAATCAAGGTAAGACCCAGATGCAGACATGTCAAATAGACAATGGTTTAATATACCAACAGGGGCAGGCTCATGGTCAGGGTAGGCAGAGGTCAAACAATACAGAGGTAGGGCAAAGGTACAGGCCGTAGGCAGGCAGGTTCAGGGTCAGGGGCAGGCAGAGTGGTCAGGCAGGCGGGCTCAGAGTCAGGACAGACAAGGGTCAAAACCAGAATGGCGAGAAAAAGATAAACTGGGAAAAGCAGGAGCTGAGAACAAAAACACAGGTATAAATACACAGGGGATAATGGGGAAGATGGGCGACACCTGGAGGGGGGTGGAGACAATCACAAGGACAGGTGAAACAGATCAGGGTGTGACAAGAACTTGATGAGGCTGCCTGTACTTCACCTGGGTCTGTGTTGAGTACTTGCTGAAGCTGCCAGTACTGGGTCTGTGTTAGTATTTGCTGAAGCCGGCTGTACTGGGTCTGAGTTAGTACTGGCTGAGGCTGGATGTGGATCAACTGAGTATATGCTTGTACTGGCTGATGATCCAGCATCCCCTCTACTGACAAACCTGTAAACTATAGATAACAATACTATTATTAATTTTATCAGCTGCGTAAGGCCCATTCAAACTGGCTCCCCCATATTTCCTTTTATACATTTTCAAATATAAAATACTATTAATACTACAGATTGGCTGAAAACTTGATTGTTAATATTTACTGAGAGATGTGCATCCACATTGCCCAGTATGCCCAGCTAAACGTTTTAAATTCAATATATAAATTAATAGTCAATGTCAATCCATTGCTTTCCATCTTGCATTAGTCCAGAGTTGTATCTAAACCTTGACTGAGAGACTAGATAATCGTTGACTTGTTTTAAAATGATGTGTGCCTATGAGGAGTGCCATCACGCCCATATATTGTCTGGACCGGTCCTCACAGAGGTTGCTGCTGGAAAGCGCGAGTTCCATTTGGTGCACGCACATAAGAACACATATGAATGCATGTTCAAGCGCGACGTGGTTATCTTTTCCGAGCTGCAGTTTATAAACACCATTGCCCATTGGCGTTTATCAAAAGTAATAAATAGTTGTATTTCACTCTCACTTTTGTCAGGCACAAAGTCACAGAACACAGCCCTGGAAGTGGCTGGCAAGAAAGCAAGACACAGACAGACCAGGGGATGCACTGCCCAGCTAGGTTAGCAAGACAGACAGACTAGAGCTGCAAGCTAGCTCATCAACTTAACGTTACTGTTATTTGCTGACATCAAACTTGGAGAGGAGAGAACACAAGTTTACCTGACTGCTGTTCCCGCTATTCACAATTTTCTTCTTCTCTTTTCGTGACGAGATGGATAGTTCCGTTTCATCCTCCCATCGAAGTTGTAAACATTGACACGAGGGGGAGGCGGGGCCCTTGAGTAATTTGAGCCGCCCTGCGCAACTTGAGGAGTGAGCGTATAGGGCCGCCCGACTCTGGGGCCTTTGATGCATTTCTGTGGGTAAAATAAAATTGGTCCATAGTTTTAGCGCCTCTTGTGGCACAGGAGACGTGTTGGTAAAACTTGGATAAAACGTTTGAACATTTTTCAAGTTAAAATCTTAATCTGTAAGGATGGATATGCGTTTCTGGGTGTCCGGTTTCATGTTTGTTTAGCCTGGTGGTGTTGGCTTGTGATGGGATGTTGACAGAAGTGATGAAAATAGATTAAATATCTCGGAAGGTGAGAGGGTCTGCAATTTACCATGAAGTATTCTAGGTCAGGTGAGCAAAAGCTTGAGACTTATTTTACACTGGAAGCAGCACACCAGTTGTTGTTGACAAAGAAATACATCCCTCCCAATGTAGATTTGCCCGAAGCTATTGTCTGATTGTGGGCGGCAAGTAGCCTAGTGGTTAGAGTGTTGGGCTAGTAACCTAAAGTTTGGCTGGTTTGAATCCCTGAGCTGACAAGGTAAAAAGCTGGCATTCTGCTCCTGAAAAAGGCAGTTAACCCACTGTTCCTAGGCCGTCATTGTAAATAACAATTAGTTTTTAACTGACTTTCCTAGTTAAATAAATGAAATAAAAAATACAAATTGTGATGAAGCATGGAGAATGCACAAACTGGATATCCATCATGTCGCAGAGCCACGTTAAGCATGGAATATTTGTTTTCTAAGTCTTGTTTAAAGTGTACTCTCAATGACTCTCTATTTGTTTGTATTTGGGAAAATATACATACATTCACGAGGTGGAAACAACCAATATCACCAGTCACCCCATTTGGAATAACCCCACTTTACCTCCAGTGTTTAATAGCAACACCTTTAAACAGAGGTGGGACCAAGTAATTGTTTTACAAGTCACAAGTACTGTAAGTCTCAAGTCTTAGCACTAAAGTCCAAAGTCAAGTCTCAAGTCAAGACCGTCAAGCATCAAGTCAAGTCTCAGGTCCTAAACGTTGAGTTACGAGTCCTAAACAAGTCATAATGTGCTCTTCACCAAATGTAATACCATTTAATATTTAACAAGAGTAGTAGTATATTAAATGTACGCAAATCATGAATGCTATTAAAAAATATATATTTATTACTTTCCAAATAGACTGTATATTTCCATGGAAATACAAGGGTAGCCATGAGAAAGATGTCAATATGACAACAAAAACAAAATAATGTAGTGCTCTCTCTCTCTCTCTCTCCAGATATACTCTAGACACCTAAAACAATCCTGCCATAAAGTTACAATCATTTATTGAAAGGTACATCAAAACAACTGACACTGAACTTCAAGTAGAACTACAATTTGAACACCGGCCTGAATGTCTGAGAACAAAATACAGATCCCAAAGATGGGAGATAAAACCTGAACATGAAGACTACGTGTGTGTATGTGATGCATATACAGTTTCTTTTTTTCTCTTATCTCAGGGCCCGATGATGCATTGCATTTGCAAAAGACCAAATTCGATAAAAGTCTGTCAGTCATTTGTGCACGATAAGGCCCGCAGTATGATGCCACCATGCCTGAAGACACGCTCCACCGGAGCACTGGAGGCACTGCCAAGACCCTAATGGCCACACCGGACAGTGAAGGAAGAGCCTTCCTGTTCATTGCCCAGAACAAGAGGGCATTCTGTCCTTCACATATGTCAAGGTAGTAACTTAGCTGTAGTGCTGGAGTGGTCCCAACAGCTTTCTTCTGCCTCTAACAGTGTGCTGCAAACAGCCCTTCTTCTTGTCCAAGACTATGGTCCGCTCGCTCTTCCTCATCAATAAGAGGCGCAGCTTGCTCAGTCCCTGTAGCACCTTGCAGAATCAGTTCTGGCAAAACATGTAAAAGCATAGCAGAAACAAAAAGGCTGGTATTAGAGTATTGGTGATGCAGTGGGTTAAACTGAACAAGTATTATTGTTGCAGTCAAATGGATTAAATTATGAGAAAAAGTTACATTAAACTCAATAATATTTATCTTTCACTCTTTCTGCCACCTCCTCCTTGACCAGCACATGGTGCTCCACCCACATCAGAGAAAAAGCCGGATCCAAGGTAGCTGCTTTGAGGTAGACTGTATCCGAAAAGGGGGCAGTGATTCCATCTTGTGTCCTGGCCATTTTCACATTGATGAAGATTCCAAGAAATCTTTTGTTCAGGAATACCTGGAGACTTCTGACCAGGCTGCTCAGGAAATGCACTTGAGGCTTCCGCTGCTCCATTCAGGGACAGGACCGAGGGAACAACAGAACTGATTGTGACTATCTTCTCCCCCTGTGTCATATCTGTTGCTTCTCCAAATGGCTTCAGGATGTCCACCAACTCCTTCAACTTATTCCACTCCCGTACTGTGAACAACAACTCCTTGTGCCCAGCCTTTTCTAGAACATGACTTTAGATGGTCACACTGGATAACTTCTTTCACTTGTCTCAGTGTTGAGTTACATCTTGTGTTGACAGCCGCAGGGATGCCTCTTTCCCCAAATTCAGCCTCTAACACCTCTTTCAATGCTGTGCTTGAATGTAGCAGTGAGCTGATTTTTGATAACTTTGAAAGAGAAGGAGTCATCACTTTTGTTTCTTTCAAGCCATCTCCCACCACCAGCTGGAGAGTGTGGGCAGAACACTGTTTATTTGAAGCGGTCACAGGCCAAGAGAATGGACTTGAGCTGTGTCCTCTCTCCATCCTTCTCCATACAGTGCACAGTGACACCAAGGAACCCCCTCATCTTTCGGTCAGACCAAATGTCCACTGTGACTGAAACATAGTCTGTGTTGCTCAACTGAGTTTTCAGTTTTGAACATCTCTCTGTAGCGAGGTTCTCTACTTTTGATATCAATGTTCCATGACACACTGGGCTGCACTTACTTTCATCCACTATCAGAAAGTGACGAAAACTCTTGTTTTCCACAATAGACAGAGGCAAGTTCCAATCGATAACCAGGTCGGACAGTATTGCATTGTTGAAAGCTTTCTGCTGTGGATGATTCATGCTGTACTGCCCTACACGGGTCTCCATGAATTGTGAGATTGGAGACTGTTGTGGTTCACTTGTGACACTTGTGTTAATCTGTTATTGTTAAAATCTGTAAGCATATAAAATAAAATATTGAGCGGGGCTGTAGCACAATCTTGCCTGGTCTCAATCTTGGGTGCAATGATCACGTTCCCGCACTGGCTGACTGTGTGGAGGCTCATTATGTTAGCCTACATGCTATACTAGCAAAGTTATATATACAGTAGCTGTCGGCTATATTAGCCACGATTTACCGTTCTTTGTGCAGCTTCAAATGTCGAACAAAGTTGGAAGTTGTTGCGCCTCCATCTATTATTTTCTTGCAAAAGTTGCAATCCGTTTTTTGTTGACTACAGCGTAGTCTGCATATTCGAAAATAATACTTTGGGGTATCATCTTTCCAATGGCTCAATCTGAATTCACCTGCTAACTTTCCTCTGCATAGCCAGGCGCAACTTTTTCTCCGCTGGCACAATTTGATTGGCTGCTGTCCGATTCAAACTTTAATCCGTTAAATGAAGAGTTGATGCGCTGCACATTTTTTTAAATAGAATAATTTTTATTTGGGCTTGGGGAGGGTATCTAGTCAGGTCGAATCATACGGCTCGTGTCCAAGTCAAGTCACGAGTCATTGGTGTTAAAGTCAAAGTCGAGTTGCAAGTCATCATATTTGTGTCTCGAGTCTGACTCGAGTCCAAGTCATGTGACTCGAGTCCACACCTCTGCCTTCAAGTCCTGGTTCCCAAAGTGGCATCATGGATTTGAACATGTGTGCTATAATAGATCTCTACAGTCATTCAATCAATTACAAAAAAGATTTGGATTATCCAAGGCCGATTTCTTCAAATACTTACAACTCAAAAATATTATTCAATTGCTTCAACAGAAACTGGATGAACCTTAAGGATTTAGTGTAGAAAAAATACTGAAAGATGCTGCTACGCCAAAAAAGTTGATGGCCAAGTTATGTCAACGGTTGATTGAAACTCTACCTGATGGTTCAGAACCTATAAGGAAAAAATGGGAAACAGATCTAAAGGAAGAAACTGAGGAGAACCATTGGTCACGGACATGTGAAAATGTTCACACCTGCTCCTAAACCCTAAGACACAAACTACTGCTATTTAAGATAATTCATAGGATTTACTACACTCATGCCAGAATGCATGTAATGCACGCAGAAATGTCACATCTCTGTTGTAGATGCAACAAGCACAAATGCTGTGGTCCTGTGATAAACTGACACCATTTTTGGGATAATGTATGTGTTATCATTTCATTGTGTCTAGGAATTTATATCCATCCATCTCCACAATTATGGCTGTTGTGAAATGTAAATATTGGTGATCAATAACAGAGAAAGTTTTGTAAGCTAGGTCTCATTGCTACAATTTTTTTTTTATTGCTATCAATTGGATAGCCTCATATTCACCCTCAATAACAAACTGGAGGACTGCACTATCTAGCCACATGGATTTTGTATATTAAAAGTTAAACAAAAAAACAACATTTTTGACAAAATGTTGAAATCACATGTTGATCTTCTTGGGGAATGTGTTGTATCGTGGGTGTTTTGTTTTTGTGTTGTGTTGTGTTATTTTGTGGGTTGCTATGGAAAAACAGTAAATTGTTCCCCCCCAAAAAGGATTCTGTTGATCGGAGCTCATAAAACCGAGTGTTGGATGATTTTCTCTACATCTCAATCTAAACAAGACGGTAGCCCTTGTCACCTTCTTGGGTAGTCCGTAGAGGGGAATAGGGTCCGCCGTAAACAAGGACTCCAGAACAGCTGAGTGGAAATCGGGCTTAGTAGCTGACGATCTGATGTCCAAAGTGCTTGGCGGTCAACAAAAAGTAAATATTAACATGAAAAAAGTTGGGCCGGAACTCTTAAGAGGTCACTTGAGTCTATACTCCTTAGAGAAGGCTGGCTCTCAAGCAGGCTTTGACAAAGGGCCCATTTTCCATCCGACGGTTCAGTTGTGATAACCTTGGTGGAGGGAGGAGGGCTTTGGTGCAGAAGGTATCAGAAAGGCCATTTTTATGGCAACATCAGATCACGGCTCTGTCTGACTCATCCATGCCTCAGCTTTCCATTTCGTCTAATTTATCAACACAGCAAATCTCTCTCACATGAGATTTGCTGTAGGCTGACTGCCCCAGGTTGTGAGCCTGAGGTTCATTGGGAACTACAAGCTACTCTTCCTCCTATAACTGAGGAGATCAATTAACTGCTCTGTCTGCAGCTATCGTTGCAACTGCCAGGGGGCAGGTAGGTAGGCTGGAATAAATTGTGAGGGCCTTCTACACCTTCAGAGAAGGCCTAACGATTAATACAATAATTGTTGTAGTTTATAAAAATACATTTAGTTAGAATTCATTTTCAATAATATTTCAATAATATTCTACTTATATGATTATTTTCAATGAAATTCTGATTAATCTCTTCAATTTTTGTTGGAAAGGAAAGCGTTAATGCTGATGAGAAAAAAATATCCAATCAGGATTTTTTGGGGTGGTCTGGAGAGGTAAATCTAGCTAGCTAAGTCAACCATTGCCTAGGCCTTCAGTAGCTTAACATAAGGCATCTGCCATTCAACTGTATTAGAGCTAATTCACATTTTGACTTGTAATGGGTGCGACCATTTTTACCAAAAGTATGGAATCTTTTGTCTTCTCGAAGGACAACAGGTCACTGAGCAACAACAAGCTGTAGTTCTCCCAAGGTCTAACTAGCTAGCGTTTGTTGTAGGCTACTGTGCAGCGGCTGCAGCAGGTGTTATCGAAGAGGATGTTGTTGCTAATTTGTTAGTTTTGCACTTTTCAGATTAACTTTTCAGATTAACAGCAAGAAATTGGGATTCAAAAGATCATCATCTGTTGAGTGGAACAGTTTTTTCTGTTATTGCAGCTCGCTTGCTGTTAGCTATCTCTTTGAAGATATCTTATAGTTGAAGTCGGCAGTTTATATACACCTTACCCAAATACTCAGTTTATCAGAATTTAATCCTAGTAAAAATTTCCTGTTTAAGAACAGTTAGGATCACCACTTTATTTTAAGAATGTGAAATGTCAGAATAATAGTAGAGAGAATGATTTATTTCAGGTTTTATTTATTTTCTTCACATTCCCAGTGGGTCAGAAGTTTACATACACTCAATTAGTATTTGGTAGCAATGCTTCTCAATTGTTTCATTTGGGTCAAACGTTTTGGGTAGCCTTCCACAAGCTTCCCACAATAAGTTGGGTGAATTTTTGCCCATCCCTCCTGACAGAGCTGGTGTAACTGAGTCAGGTTTGTAGGCCTCCTTGCTCGCACTTGCTTTTGCAGTTCTGCCCACAAATGTTCTATAGGATTGAGGGCAGGGCTTTGTGATGGCCACTCCAATACCTTTACTTTGTTGTCCTTAAGCCATTTTGAAACCAATGTGAAATTATGCTTGGGGTCATTGTCCTGACTGATGTCTTGAGATGTTGCTTCAATATATCCACATAATTTTCTTTCCTCATGATGCCATCTATTTTGTGAAGTGCACCAGTCCCCCCTGCTCAAAGCACCCCCACAACATGATGCTGCCACCCCCATGCGTCACGGTTGGGATGGTGTTCTTCGGCTTGCAAGCCTCCCCCTTTTTCCTCCAAACATAACGACGGTCATTATGGACAAACAACTTTATTTTTGTTTCATCCGACCAGAGGATATTTCTCCAAAACGTACGATTTTAGTCCCCATGTGCAGTTGCAAACCGTAGTCTGGCTTTTTTTATGGCGGTTTTGATGCAGTGGCTTCTTCCTTGCTGAGTGGCCTTCAGGTTATGTCGATGTAGGACTCGTTTTACTGTAGATACTTTTGTATCTGTTTCCTCCAGCATCTTCACAAGGTCCTTTGCTGTTGTTTTGGGATTGATTTTCACTTTTCGCACCAAAGTACGTTCATCTCTAGGAGACAGAACGCGTCTCCTTCCTGAGCGGTATGACAGCTGCGTGGTCCCATGGTGTTTCTACTTGCATACTATTGTTTGTACAGATGGACATGGTACCTTCAGGCATTTGGAAATTGCTCCCAAGGATGAACCAGACTTGTGGAGGTCTACAATTTGTTTTATAAGGTCTTGGCTGATTTCGATTTATTTTCCCATGATGTCAAGCCACTGAGTTTGAAGGTAGTCCTTGAAATACATCCACTGGTACACCTCCAATTGACTCAAATGATGTCAATTAGCCGGAAGCTTCTAAAGACATGACAATATTTTCTGGAATTTTCCAAGCTGTTTAAAGGCGCAGTCAAGTTAGTGTATGTAAACGTTTGATTCACTGGAATTGTGATACAGTGAATTATAAGGGAAATAATGTGTCTGTAAACAATTGTTGGAAAATAATTACTTGTGTCATTCACAAAGTAGATGTCCTAACCCACTTGTGAAAACTATAGTTTGTTAACAAGAAATTTGTGGAGTGGTTCAAAAATGTCTATGTAAACTTCCGACTTCAACTGTATGTGTGTGAAACAATGTTTTTTTTTTTTTTACTTTAGATCACTAGTTACTTTGTGTTCTGAACGTGACAAAGATGTTTGAAATGAGAAGTAATATTTTGATTGGGAAATGCTTGGCCTAATGGTTCTGTTTTTGTATTCCTATTATGTCTGAGTGAATTGGCTGCTTACGCTTTAAAATCATGCTGTGTGTGACTGCTGTCAATCTATTGGCCCTGTGTGTTTTACAAAATGTGTGCTCTTCAACTAGGAGTACACTGTTATTATGGTCAGTGTCCTTACAGCATCACAAGCCTGTCACACTCACATGTCATATTTGACAATAGTGTGATTGTTCATGTTTTTGTTTTTTCTCTTGATTTTTGAGTTTGGTAAAAACGTGTTGGAAGACTTTTTTTCTAATAGCCACGAATCACCACTGCAGACATTTCTCATCGATGCTTGAATCTTTCTGCCTTGCATGTTTGCAATCTGGTAATGGGTTCAGGGAGGAGTCTCCCCCTGCCTCCTGAGCCAGGAGTTCTGATCTGCATAAACCAGATCAATTTACTCTCTGCCTGCCTGTCTAAGCATTTGTGGGAAATTTAAGAAGCAGTTGGTGCTCTCAGAAATTATCTCTCTCTTGAACGATGACTATAAAGTGATCACTGCATGAAATAATGTAGAGTCATGATGGTCTTTCCTCTTAATATTTTTGAAAACGAGAACGAAAATGATTTTAATGACTTTATTGTTACAGTTGTGGGTGGGTTTAATATCCTCTGGTATTCTCTCGGCCCAGTAGTGCTATTAAAAAGTTATGATGTAAGATTCTTTGCTGATCTAGCTACTGTACTCTAATACCCCGTGGGACTCACTCGTACTTAAAAAGCATATCATTATTAAGACATGCAGTTTGTGTGGTAAAGTGGACGGAATAATTTTTCCCTGGCCGTTCATCCTTAGGGGAGAAAGTGCTACGTTGAGGCATTTTCTTTTTTTTTTACATTCAGCGTCACACATTCTATATGGAACGACTGTGTGGAAGAAGGTGAGGACCAAGATGCAGCGTGGTAAGTGTTCATCATTATTTTAATAAGCTGAACACTAAATACAACAAGGAACAAAAGAAACAACCGAAACAGCTCCGTCAGGTGCAAAACACACTAAACAGAACACAGGGTGTGACAATATATCTACATATATTTCAGGATATTGCGTATCCCTGGAAATAATCAATTCATGTAAAAATAACAGTTTTGAAAGCACAGTCCCCCAAAAAAGTGTTCTCTTGAAACTACTTACCCTGGGTATGTTGAAAATAGCGTTGGGGTAAGTGGGTGTCCTATGATGGTGCCATTCAGGGAATGGGGGTGTGGTATATACTGTATATGCCTACATTCAGATATAGATCTCTCTGTTCAATATCACATACCCTTCCATTTCTTTACCAGTTGTCTGGGACAGGGATGTTGTTTTGTGGTCCTCTGTGGTGCCTCCACAGGTTGAGTTGTCAACTAACCTGAATTCAACATGAAATCAACCAAAAATGTCACCGTGTCATTGGATTTAGGTTTAAAGTTGGGTGAAAAAAAAAAAAATGAAAGTCCCTTACGATGAAGATTATTTACAAATCCAATCAGATCCCCGCGTTGATTGAACGCCATCACGCTGATTTCTTTTGTCATCAGACCTTGTGTGTCACTGCTACTCTGCCAGAGCCTCTCTTTCACACAGGTTCATGTTCGTTTTCTTCTTTGTCAATGTACCGCTTCAGTGTCATTCAGTCTATATCTTCATCCATTACTGCTGCTCAAATGGACTTCTTCCCTTCTCTCACTTCCTTGGCTGTTCTTTTGCATTTGTAGACAAGGGGCATGATGATGTCTGCTCTGTAACAATAACAATGCAGTTAAGTCCGTATGCATGACACATTGCAAAAATACTATGCATATTATGCTTAAAACTGACAGTAATCATTATTTGTATGGGGTATGGTGGCCATTGGCTCAACCTTCCCCAAAGCAAACATTTTGTCTATATCAGCCCACACAGCTACAGAGAGAGCACATTGTAGCTTATACAGACCCCAGCTGATGTACAAAACAATCTTAAAAATATCTACTTTGGTTTAGATACAAGTGTCATGAAACCTGCAACACAATACATTTATTTGACTTGGTCAAAATCATATTTTTGTACCTAACTTGCTTACCACTTTTTCAGTGTTGGTTCTTCCTTCACAGACTGAAATTATGACCTCTTGCTAAATATTTGGTAACATTAATAATTTTGTCTGGGGTTTCCTAGAAAAAAGGGGTGGCTCAACTAACCCTTTAGCTCAACTTACCCCACTCCGCCCTATCATAAGCTACTGAAATGATCCATCATCGACTGATACCTCACGTATTCCTTTCTCTTTATTTCTCATTTCGAGACCCATTTCCATTCTAAGAAGCAGGAAGCAACTCTAAGTTATTTATGTTAATTATGGATTCCTGCCTTCCAATTAAAGTGACAGGTTTGCCTCTGGCTACCCTCCTGACTTGACACAATTACAGCAGAGACGGTTTCTCCAAAGAGATGGGCACATCTTAGGTTGTGTTGGCTATTTCACTTTAAGTGATGTCAAAGACTTCACATTTGCATGGATAAAGCCAGCCAGGCAATGAGAGATGTATTCTAATGCCTCACCCCAGATTAATAATACCTGCCTGGGAGCAAACAGCTCTTAAATACTGCCATAGAGCAAAGCAAGCACAGCTATTAATTATACATTATACATAATGACAGTGGAAAAGGTTGCTCTCTAAACGGACACAATCTCAATGTGACAGATGGGGAGGCATGGGGGCACAGAGCAGGGAGCACCGTCATGGTAGATAATCCAACATGTGAGACCACTGGCATGCCGATGAGATCTGACAGCTAGATTAGTGCAGGACTTGATTGTGAGCTCAGGATTGACCCCTAAAGTAGGACCCTGACTCCTTGGGTCAGTCATGCGGGAGGGAGAATTATCCTGCCTCCTCGTTTAATGACTTACTTCCTGTGTTGAGAGTGGAGGGGAGGTATGTGACAGACAATGGTTGCATCTCAAAGGGCACCCTATTCCCTACAGATATAGGATCTTAATTTGATCACCCTGATTCAGGAGAACTGTCCTGCAATGCAGAAAATGTCAAACTTGTAGTGTATTTGAGGTTTAAAAAGGCTTCTGAGGTTGTAATTTCCACTTTGAAATTTCAGACTTGATTTTCCTTTACGAAAAATGTATCAACCCATACACATTTCTGCATTTAATTATAATCCAAATAATAATTCACATTTGCTGTTGCTGTAGGATTATTTTCCGGCTTAAGCAAACTGGCTCAAATTAAGATCCTACATCCTGTATACAGTCACTAATAGGGTGCCATTAGGGATGAAGACAGCTACTGTGTCCCTGGGATCATGGATCTAGGTACTTGTATGAGAACCACTCTATCCTGGCAGTTAAGGAAGAGGAGTAAACAGCTATTCTTGGCAGTGACAGACCATAAGGAACAATGACCTCTAAGCTCCTTTCATTACATAGGCCTGTCCATTGCTTTAAGAGTTAGATGTCCCTTACAAAAAAAATACATGAAAAAAAATCTGGTCTTCATTTTTCCACATGTTTATTTTTCACAACTTCCAGCTACATCTTGTCTCCCATCCAGGGACCAACCAGGACAGACCCTGATTAGCTTCAGAAGTAAACCAGCTGTGGGATGCAGGGTGCTGTATAGGGCCATAAGCAAACAAGAAAATGCACATTAAGAGGTGACACTCCTAGTGGCCGGAGAAAAAAATGACATTATTACGTGCTCCTCATGACTAAATGTCCATATGGGTTGTGCTATGTAGCTAAAACCTTTCGTTCTCTCAAACAGAGAATTAGTGAATGTAAAAGTTCAATCAGGAGAAACGACAGAAGTACATTTTAATGACCTAAAACATGACATTTCTACCTTTTAAATTTTGTGGCATAGAGAAAGTTAAGATATCAGACAGGGGAGGTGATATAAATAATACTCTGAGTAAAAGATAATGTTTTGGGATTTTCACCCTCCAGACATTATTCTCAAAAGGTTCATTTCACATGTGAAAATGCAGGGTAGCAGTTAGTCCAGCAGTTAAGAAAGAGCGTTGGGGCGAGTGACCGAAAGGTTGCTGGTTTGAATCCCGAGCTGATAAGGTGACAAATCTATTGATTGTGTCCTTGAGCAATACACTTAACCGTAGTTGCTCCTGTAAGTCCTTCTGGATAAGAGTGTCTGGTAAATGAAAATGTGATCTTTGTAAGAGGTCATTTATATGGATAATAAAAACAACCCCTACAGGAGACTGTGAATCAAACATTTCAGTTAATGTTATTCCATTATGCAAATTGTTTAATTCCATGTGGTGTAAAACTAGGAAGCTGGCATCTTCAATGTGGTAATAGTGTTATTTTACATGAACTTGAATGCATCTGGTCAGAGCTCAGGGTGGGCTGAAAAACAACGCCACAAACGAGAATAACAATACCACTCTCGTCTCAGTCAAACTGTCTGATTAAAAATGAATATGCAACATATGAACTTGCATCGAATCCGATGCTGACCCACGATACACAGCCTTCCGAGAAAGGCTGTGTGACTCAGATATCGACAGGTGGGTGAGGCTTCAAGAGCTCAATCATCACCAGAACTCAGTCATCAATGCTTTTGTGCTGTCAATCCGCTGTCCATTATATTACGGCTTGATTACATGGACGTTCTCCACCTTTCTACGGTCTCTTTCTTTGTTCACATGCCGCGTGGCCAACGCTGCAGTCATAATCCACATTGCATGTGACAAACTGCAGTTCTTCCTCTATTATTGTCTCTACCGAGAGTCAGAAGAACTATTCCTACTGTTTGAGTCCGTATGATATTTTTATGTTAGGGATTACGTTGCGGCCTGTGGTCTTTTCATGTGCAAATTCAGAAAATCCTGCATACATCCTTTTGCATTCATTTTCATATTTTGTGGTCTCCCTTCACCTCCAACACTGTATAATGAGAGACAGGGTAAATCCATGTGAAATAATGCATGGCTCGGGGAAGAGGAAGAGTGTTATGAAGGGTAATCGCGTAAAAACATACATACTGTATGGGTCTAAAAAATCTGATTCTCGGAGCAGATCGAGAGTTTGAGACTACAAGATTCTTCAGTAGCTGTATTTTTGTCCAAATGTAGTTATTGACATAGCCTTGTTCGGTTCAATGTTCTCTACCTACATATTACTCTAAATACAACAAATCATGCTGTTAGGTTCAAAAGAGTACAATATAAAAATTGCTGACACCATTTAAACCAATGAGGGGGTCAGAATTTTAAAGCCAATTATCTCATAATCACATTTTTGCAGTCTCAAGCTCTCGATGTGGCTTTGATACTGGCGAGTACATTTGTGTGGACATAGTACATACAGGAACACGTGTGATCGTTGCATTTCAAGCATATTGCGAAAACAAGAAAGATTCAAACAGTTCAATTCTCTAGCAGTGTGTAATGTCAGTGTGTGAGCCTGTTTAATACCAGTCTGTTAAATGCTAATCAGTCTCCTATAGTGCTGTACTTGCAGCCCCCAGCAAGTGAGAAGCCCTCTCTCTGCAGCATGGTGTGCAGTGCCAGGCCTGACCTTGCATCGTAATGTCACACTGCATTTGAGTGACATCAGTGATTGGAGAAAGGGCTCTGCCTGAGAGCACATATGGCACTTTGATCCATGTCACGCTACAGAGGGAAAGTGCCTTCTGCCGAGGAGTGTGTCTAGCTCCCCAGGTGTTACATTGGGAGTTTAAGAAGTAGAAATAAGCCTTGGTATATTTTTCAACATAGCCTAATTTGCATATTTATAGATACAGTCATTTACATTTCAAAATCTTGCACAGTATTCCAGCCTCACGCGTACATGCTCCCAAGAAGGTAATCAGTCTTTGTAATGGATACGACTGCAAGCCCTCGTCCGAAGGATCATCTTATCTCATTTGCAACTCATTGATGATTCATTATTCATTCATTTGCTGTTTTTGGAAAAAGCAACATTTTATTCATGTTTGATTAACAAACTCAGTGGTTCTCTGATGTCTGCTGGCTGGAGCCTCCTTCACGTTGTTTACTCTTGTTGTTCTTCTGCCATCTACTGGTCAAACAGTGTTACGCCACCATACATCTCCCTGAGCGTTGCACAGTGTGCTGCGTTAGCAGCGTGGCACCATGGAAGATGTTGTCACCAGTCCATACAGTAGATGACACCTCGTATTAGACCTTCACATCAGTGAAATCAGTGGTGTATTTGTGGGCGTGTTAGCATAAGTGGCCAATTAGCCAGTCCCTCAGTCCACATCCTCTGCTGTATCTTTCACACCTCCCTCTCCATCCACCAATGTCCCAAAGGTCCATTACCACCTCATATTGAATGCTGGTAAACATTATCTCTGTGCATTAGTTAGGTAGTTCTTCTGTTGACAATTCTAGTAAATCTATTTCAAATGGACAGTGTCCTAGAAATGAATCAATTCATGTCAAATCTTTCCGCCAAATTATTTGGAGAAAGAACTAATTAAATGTCACGGCATCAAATAAATCAGGTTTGACATTTAGGTTGCCTACGCAGCAGCAAGGGGAACTGCCCCTCCCTACCCTCAGGCTATGCTCAAGTCATACACCCCAACCTGAGCAGTCTGTTCTGCCACCTCCGGTCTCTTGGCCCTCCCATCACTAAATAAAATCTAATTTTATTGGTCACATACACATATTTAGCAGATGTTATTGTGGGTGTAGTGAAATGCTTGTACGATGGGGTCAGCTCCCGCTCAGCCCAGTCAAAGGTCTCCTCTGTCCTTGAATCCCAATGGTGGAACGAGCTTCCCTGCTCGCCTTCTCAACCTCTTCACCTCTTCACAAAGTATCTTGATTAATCCCACAGCACCAAACCCCCATTCACCCCCCCCCCCCCCCCCCCCCCCCCGCCTATAAGAAACAACAAAGACTAACCCTTGCCTTTCTTGCACTTCACTTTTTCCTACTAGCACTGCCTTTGCTGATAGCTACTTTATTGAGGAAAAATGTACTTTCTATAACTGCGGTATGTGGTTGTCTCACCTAGCTATCTTAAGAATGTACCAACTGTAAATCGCTCTGGGTAAAAGCATATGCTAACTGACTAAAATGTCAATGTAAAATGTGTAAGGAAATGCTATACAATAAGTTCCATTGCATTCCGCCTCTGTGAGATGTATTGTATAATCCCATGCGTGTGTTTAATTGAGCACTGAGGGGGTTTAGGTGGTGAGTGAATGTCGATAGGAACCTGACATACCAGAGCATGGTATAATTACAAGGATTTGTTCATTTTCTCTAGAGAAAGAGAGGGAGATCTGCATTGGTTTTCAATTCTGCCGAGACTGAATAAAGCTAGCAACCATTGAGATGGTTCCCCTCTCAAAACCCTCTCCAAGCTTAGTGCCATGACATCTTGAATCATCTCTACATTAAATATGATTCATTGTATATTATGTTACAATATTACACCAATTAAGCCCTATGCACTCTGTCTGTACAGATCATGAGCTCATTTTCCTGTGATTTGCATGATTTTTATTGATTTGAATTACATTTTACCTTTATTTAACTAGGCAAGTCAGTTAAGAACAAATTCTTATTTTCATGATCAAGACACAACACCAGTAATACCAGTAACTTTACTGAACCATGTGGATCGTGATGAAGTCACACTCAATCTGGAGTGTTTGAATGAATTATCAGGCTCGAGGTGCCTGCATATTTTTTGGTTTGTTGTTGAAAGTCTCCAAACCACATCTGCGTCATGGATGTCTGAATAGACAGTCATCTTCAGTCAGAGTTTGGCCAAGCCTGTCAGATAAACTGTCTCCTTTCTCAACAAAAGCTGTTCTAGACAACCAATATTTTATGAAATGTTTTGTGCAGCGATGTCTCCCTGTGCTGACATTGTTTACACAGACAAGTTAAGTGCAGGGCTTGGCCTTATATACCTTTCTTTTTTTTATGTAAGTGCCCATGTACTGTACAAAAGAGAACATAAGAGGAGTCCTGTTGGGTTTAGAATATGTTCTGTTCAGAACAAGTCTGTCCACTCAGAGCACGACTGGCCTGTTCTTTTCCCCAGCACTCCTGGGCTGACACTGATAGACTGTCTTCACTCACACTGGTTCTTGGTTGTGTGTGAGACAAGCTGACTGACCTTGTCTATGTTTTTTGGGTGCCCAGGAGAACCAGACAATTTCAGTAGCAGATGCATTGATTTAAAGAGCCTGGGGCTGGGAGGATGAGTGGGAGAACCAAAGGTTCAAAAGCTGCTTGGAGACACATCGACAGAACATCCCTGTAAGCCACGACAAGCCTACATCTCTGTGAATGAGTGTTTTCCATGAATTCCATCATACTTTAACTCTGTGAGACCCTAGCATAGATCAAAGTAAGGAAAATAATCTAATACCCTTCACCAATAATAGACCTCTGATTATGAAAATAATACTTTTTTAGAATTTCAAGTTTGTAGAATCATTTTATGGAAACGTTGCAAAAATGCACCTCAATGGTATTATTTGGTAATAAAACGGTGAAATTCTATTCAAATCACATCCAAAGGGATCAAAATAATCATTATGATAATATATACAGAACCAGTTGAAAGTTTGGACACCTACTCATTCCAGGGTTTTTCTTTGTTTTATATTTGAGATTCTTCAAAGTAGCCACAACACAACTGATTGGCTCCATCACATTAAGAATTAAAGAAATTCCACTAATTAACTTAGCAAGACGTACCTGGTAATTGAAATGCATTCCAGGTGACTACCTCATGAATCTGGTTGAGAGAATGCCAAGAGTGTGCAACGCTGTCATCAAGGCAAAGGGTGGCTACTTTAAAGAATCTCAAATATAAAATATGTTTTTAACACTTTTTTGGTTACTACATGATTCCATACAGTATGTGTTATTTTATAGTTTTTGATGTCTTCACTATTATTATGTAGGAAAATAGAACAAATAAAGAAAAACCCTTGAATGAGTAGGTGTGTCCAAACGTTGGACTGGTACTGTATATACTGTACATCTGAAATTAAGTCATATTTTGTCAAACAGCTAAATTGATTAACTTGATCTATCAAAATGTTTGTATTTTACTTTCAAAAACACATTTTTGAAAGGATCAACTATTTTGTGTGTTTTCTATGTATGGAGAACATTTAATAATTTTTTGTCATATTTGGTTGTCCTTTCGGGTTTAATTTAATGTCAATGGCAATACTCTGACCACCATGTTTTTTTAAAAGATATTTAATATTTGTTACTCCTGAAGTATTTGGTTGTCCATATTTACATTATTTGGAAGGGAAATAATCTCTCTTCCTATCAATATAGGAATGTGGCCATATGTCTCAGTTTGGCAAACCTTTAAGCCCAATGATGCGTTTTGGTAACTCTACCTCTAGCTCTGGCTCAGAATGTTTGTCTCTCAATTTCTTTTGTTATTCATAATCATTACATCTTAGAGAAGACAGGTAAAATGTTTTGTCATATACAGATGTAGAATCTTAATTTCATCACTATTTTGTTGCTGTGAATTTTTGTAGTGTATTTTAGTTTTTAAAAGGCTTCTTGTCATGTACTGTCATGTTGTGTCTTGTCTCTGTCCTTTCCCTTCACCCTGTCTCCCTCTGCTGGTCGTTATTAGGTTACCTTTTCTCCCCCGCTTTCCCCCAGCTGTTCCTTGTCTCCTCCTAACTACCCATTCACCCCGTTTCCCACCTGTTCCCTTTTTCCCTCTGATTAGGTCCCTATATCTCTCTCTGTTTTTGTTCCTGTCCTTGTCGGATTCTTGTTTGTTGTGTTTCATGCCTGAGCCAGACTATCGTCATGTTTGCTGTAACCTTGTCCTGTCCTGTCGGAATCTGCCGGTCTATCTGAGCCTACCACAGTTTGGTTATTAAAGAAGCTCTGTTTAAGTTAGTTCGCTTTTGGGTCCTCATTCACTCACCGTAACAGAAGAATCCGACCAAGAATGGACCCAGCGAATTCGGATCCTCTCCACTCAGCCGTCGGGATCCAGGGAGCGATGCTAGGCAGACACGAGCAGGAAGTGTCTGCTGCTCGACATGCCGTTGAGACCCTGGCCACCCAAGTCTCCAACCTCACAGAACAGGTTCACCATCTCCGCCTCGATCCACCGGCCACTTCCAGGGCTTTCGAATCTCCGGAGCCCAGAATCAATAACCCGCCGTGTTACTCTGGGGAGCCCACTGAATGCCGCTCGTTCCTCACCCAGTGTGATATTGTGTTTTCTCTCCAGCCCAACACTTACTCCAGGAGCACTGCTCGTGTCGCCTACGTCATATCTCTCCTTATTGGACGGGCTCGTGAGTGGGGCACGGCAATCTGGGAGGCAAGGGCTGAGTGTACTAACCAGTATCAGGACTTTAAGGAGGAGATGATACGGGTTTTTGATCGATCTGTTTTTGGGGAGGAGGCTTCCAGGGCCCTGTCTTCCCTATGTCAAGGCAATCGATCCATAACAGACTACTCTATTGAGTTTCGCACTCTTGCTGTCTCCAGTGGCTGGAACGAGCCGGCCTTGCTCGCTCGTCTTCTGGAGGGTCTCCGCGCAGAGGTAAAGGATGAGATTCTCTCCCGGGAGGTTCCTTCCAGCGTGGATTCCTTGATTGAACTCGCTATTCGCATTGAGCGACGGGTTGATCTTCGTCACCGAGCTCGTGGAAAGGAGCTCGCGCTCTCCGTCGCCCCCCTCTCCGCATCACTACCATCTTCCTCTGCCGGCTCGGGTGCTGAGCCCATGCAGCTGGGAGGTATCCGCATCTCGACTAAGGAGAGGGAACGGAGAATCACCAACCGCCTCTGTCTCTATTGCGGTTCCGCTGGTCATTTTGTCACTTCATGTCCAGTAAAAGGCCAGAGCTCGTCAGTAAGCGGAGGGCTACTGGTGAGCGCTACTACTCCTGTCTCTCCTTCAAGATCCTGCACTACCTTGTCGGTCCATCTACGCTGGACCGGTTCGTCAGCTTCCTGCAGTGCCTTAATAGACTCTGGGGCGGAGGGCTGTTTTATGGACGAGACCTGGGCTCGGGAACATGACATTCCTCTCAGACAGTTAAAGGAGCCCACGGCCTTGTTCGCCCTGGATGGTAGTCCTCTCCCCAGGATTCAGCGTGAGACGCTACCTTTAACCCTCACTGTTTCTGGTAATCATAGTGAAACCATTTCTTTTTTAATTTTTCGTTCACCTTTTACACCTGTTGTTTTGGGCCATCCCTGGCTAGTTTGTCATAATCCTTCCATTAATTGGTCTAGTAATTCTATCCTCTCCTGGAACGTCTCTTGTCATGTGAAATGTTTAATGTCTGCTATCCCTCCTGTTTCCTCTGTCTCTTCTTCACAGGAGGAGCCTGGTGATTTGACAGGGGTGCCGGAGGAATATCACGATCTGCGCACGGTGTTCAGTCGGTCCAGGGCCACCTCTCTTCCTCCACACCGGTCGTATGATTGTAGTATTGATCTCCTTCCGGGAACCACCCCCCCCCCGGGGTAGACTATACTCTCTGTCGGCTCCCGAACGTAAGGCTCTCGAAGATTATTTGTCTGTAGCTCTTGACGCCGGTACCATAGTCCCCTCCTCCTCTCCCGCCGGAGCGGGGTTTTTTTTTGTCAAGAAGAAGGACGGGTCTCTGCGCCCCTGCATAGATTATCGAGGGCTGAATGACATAACAGTGAAGAATCGTTATCCGCTTCCTCTTATGTCTTCAGCCTTCGAGATCCTGCAGGGAGCCAGGTTTTTCACTAAGTTGGACCTTCGTAACGCTTACCATCTCGTGCGCATCAGGGAGGGGGACGAGTGGAAGACGGCGTTTAACACTCCGTTAGGGCACTTTGAATACCGGGTTCTTCCTTTCGGCCTCGCTAACGCTCCAGCTGTCTTTCAGGCATTAGTCAATGATGTCCTGAGAGACATGCTGAACATCTTTGTTTTCGTTTACCTTGACGATATCCTGATTTTTTCACCGTCACTCCAGATTCATGTTCAGCACGTTCGACGTGTCCTCCAGCGCCTTTTAGAGAATTGTCTTTTTGTGAAGGCTGAGAAGTGCACTTTTCATGCCTCCTCCGTCACATTTCTCGGTTCTGTTATTTCCGCTGAAGGCATTAAGATGGATCCCGCTAAGGTCCAAGCTGTCATTGATTGGCCCGTCCCTAAGTCACGCGTCGAGCTGCAGCGCTTTCTCGGCTTCGCGAACTTCTATCGTCGTTTCATCCGTAATTTCGGTCAGGTGGCAGCTCCTCTCACAGCCCTTACTTCTGTCAAGACGTGCTTTAAGTGGTCCGTTTCCGCCCAGGGAGCTTTTGATCTCCTCAAGAATCGTTTTACATCCGCTCCTATCCTTGTTACGCCTGACGTCTCTAGACAGTTCGTTGTCGAGGTTGACGCGTCAGAGGTGGGCGTGGGAGCCATTCTTTCTCAGCGCTCCCTCTCTGACGACAAGGTCCACCCATGCGCGTATTTTTCTCATCGCCTGTCGCCGTCGGAACGTAACTATGATGTGGGTAACCGCGAACTGCTCGCCATCCGGTTAGCCCTAGGCGAATGGCGACAGTGGTTGGAGGGGGCGACCGTTCCTTTTGTCGTTTGGACTGACCATAGGAACCTTGAGTACATCCGTTCTGCCAAACGACTTAATGCGCGTCAGGCGCGTTGGGCGCTGTTTTTCGCTCGTTTCGAGTTCGTGATTTCTTATCGTCCGGGCTCTAAGAACACCAAGCCTGATGCTTTGTCTCGTCTCTTCAGTTCTTCAGTAGCCTCCACTGACCCCGAGGGGATTCTCCCTGAGGGGCGTGTTGTCGGGTTGACTGTCTGGGGAATTGAGAGGCAGGTAAAACAAGCGCTCACTCACACTCCGTCGCCGCGCGCTTGTCCTAGGAACCTTCTTTTCGTTCCCGTTCCTACTCGTCTGGCCGTTCTTCAGTGGGCTCACTCTGCCAAGTTAGCCGGCCACCCTGGCGTTCGGGGTACGCTTGCTTCCATTCGCCAGCGTTTTTGGTGGCCCACCCGGGAGCATGACACGCGTCGTTTCGTGGCTGCTTGTTCGGTCTGCGCGCAGACTAAGTCCGGTAACTCTCCTCCTGCCGGCCGTCTCAGGCCGCTTCCTATTCCCTCTCGACCGTGGTCTCACATCGCCTTAGATTTTGTCACCGGACTGCCTTCGTCAGCGGGGAAGACTGTTATTCTTACGGTTGTCGATAGGTTCTCTAAGGCGGCTCATTTCATTCCCCTTGCTAAGCTTCCTTCTGCTAAAGAGTCGGCACAAATCATCATCGAGAATGTTTTCAGAATTCATGGCCTTCCGTCGGACGTCGTTTCGGACAGAGGTCCGCAATTCACGTCTCAATTTTGGAGGGAGTTTTGCCGTTTGATTGGGGCTTCCGTCAGTCTCTCTTCCGGCTTTCACCCCCAGTCTAACGGTCAAGCAGAACGGGCCAATCAGACTATTGGTCGCATCTTACGCAGTCTTTCTTTTCGTAACCCTGCGTCTTGGTCAGAACAGCTCCCCTGGGCAGAATACGCCCACAACTCGCTTCCTTCGTCTGCGACCGGGCTATCTCCTTTTCAGAGTAGCCTCGGGTACCAGCCTCCGCTGTTCTCATCTCAGTTCGCCGAGTCCAGCGTCCCCTCCGCTCAGGCTTTTGTCCAACGTTGCGAGCGCACCTGGAAGAGGGTCAGGTCTGCACTTTGCCGTTATAGGACGCAGACTGTGAGGGCTGCTAATAAGCGTAGAACTAAGAGTCCTAGATATTGTCGCGGTCAGAGAGTTTGGCTCTCCACTCAGAACCTTCCCCTTAAGACGGCTTCTCGCAAGTTGACCCCGCGGTTCATTGGTCCGTTCCGTATTTCTCGGGTCATTAATCCTGTCGCAGTTCGACTTCTTCTTCCGCGATACCTTCGTCGCGTCCACCCGGTCTTCCATGTCTCCTGCATCAAGCCCGTCCTTCGCGCCCCCGCTCGTCTTCCCCCCCCCCCCCCATCCTTGTCGAGGGCGCACCCATCTACAGGGTCCGTAGAATTTTGGACATGCGTCCTCGGGGCCGTGGTCACCAGTACCTCGTAGATTGGGAGGGGTACGGTCCTGAGGAGAGGAGTTGGGTTCCCTCTCGGGACGTGCTGGACCGTGCGCTGATCGAGGATTTCCTCCGTTGCCGCCAGGTTTCCTCCTCGAGTGCGCCAGGAGGCGCTCGGTGAGTGGGGGGGTACTGTCATGTACTGTCATGTTGTGTCTTGTCTCTGTCCTTTCCCTTCACCCTGTCTCCCTCTGCTGGTCGTTATTAGGTTACCTTTTCTCCCCCGCTTTCCCCCAGCTGTTCCTTGTCTCCTCCTAACTACCCATTCACCCCGTTTCCCACCTGTTCCCTTTTTCCCTCTGATTAGGTCCCTATATCTCTCTCTGTTTTTGTTCCTGTCCTTGTCGGATTCTTGTTTGTTGTGTTTCATGCCTGAGCCAGACTATCGTCATGTTTGCTGTAACCTTGTCCTGTCCTGTCGGAATCTGCCGGTCTATCTGAGCCTACCACAGTTTGGTTATTAAAGAAGCTCTGTTTAAGTTAGTTCGCTTTTGGGTCCTCATTCACTCACCGTAACACTTCTAAAGTTTGAAATTTCCACTTTGAAGTTTCAGACTTGATTTTCCCTAACAAAAAATGTATCAACCCCTACAAAAAAATGTCCATTAATTATAATCCACATAATTATTCACATTCTCTGTTGCTGCAGGATTATTTTCATGCTGGTGCAAACTGGCTCAGATTATTAAGAACCTACATTTGCACTTGCATGGGTGGCTAACAACATATGCTTGTGTAGGGGACAAGTGCGGTCTCAGACGAGCGGACAGGTTTCTAATGTTTCAGAGGTTACTGATGCCACAAAATCATACTGACACACCAAAAAATGTATACGGGTAGAGCTCGAAAATTCAAGCTCCTTGGATGCTGCCATAGACTTACATTAGAAGTGCCTATCCAAAAAAAAGGCTCAAGGTCATCTGGCCACAGATAAAATGACGTCCAATCACGTTATATCTATTGTAGCGTTGATTGCACTGATCAAATCAAGATCATACTTTCAAAATCTTAGGTAGAAAGCTAAACAAGCAGTTATCATCGTGCATCAAGTCAGCAATCTACTGGCAAATCCTTTTCAATCCTTGTCATATGAAGAGAACTTATAGATAAAATGTATCGGACATAAACATTACACAACAAGTTGGAAATTGCAAATTTAACAATGGGTGCTAAAGTGCCACTGCAGCCCCTAGTTCGATCCCAGGCTGTGTTACAGCTGGGTGTGACCGGGAGACCCATGAGGCGGCACACAATTGGCCCAGAGTCATCCAGTTTAGGGGAGGGTTTGGCCGGCCAGGATATCCTTTTCTCGTTATACTCTAGCGACTCCTTGTGGCGGGCCAGGTGCCTAAGAAGCTGACTTCGTTAGTCAGTTTGACAGTGTTTCTTCCGACACATTGGTGCGGCTGGCTTCCAGGTCAAGAAGGTCAACCTTCGCCGAGTCCCTAGGGGAGTTGCAGCGATGAGACAAAACCGTAACTGCCAATTAGATATCACTAAAAAGGGGATAACGCCATGGGCCAGAAGAGTTTGAATACATTGGCCATGCTGTCAATCCAGCATGACTTCTGCCTCTTTCAAAACAACTGGAAACTCAGAACTGGGAAATCTCAGACTTCAGTGAGTTCAAGACAACTGGAAACTTGGATAAAACTAGTTCCGACTGGGAAAATACAGAAAATCATTTTGAATGGTCACCCAACTCGGAATTCCAAGTCAGGATTTCGGGCCTCTTTCTAGAACCCACAAGAAGGACTGCTGCGCCACCTTCCTTTTCAAGTGAGCACAGCACAACAAGGTGAGTCCAAAAATGTATTGTATGCTGTTACATAAATTATGTAATATGCCACGAAGATATGTATACTGTAGCCAAGAAAGTAATACTAAGATGATGTTGTGTAGTAAGCTGTTAGAAGCCCATGTGCCTCAACCTAATACTTTGGCCCCTTTACCCCTCATAATTTGGCCTACTGTTCTGATTTGGTGGTGAACCTGTAGCCTATACCCTGTTTTAGAGAAATTTCATCATTGAATATTGTTAGAGCTTTCATTGTCTGCTTATATGCCCATTTTATTTATCCTACGGTTCTGACTTGGTGTACAGGGAGAATATTGTAAGAACGGACTGAATTCTGAATTCTGAATTCTGTAGCGTGCATTTGTTAAAGTGCTGAACAAATAGGTATACTGACTACGTCCGTCCTAGCTCGCTCATAAATGTCTTAATTGAAATTATGGATTGTCTCTTATCCGCTAGTCTTCCCCTTATGCCATAGTTTGTACATCTCAATTCTCAGTAGAAAACACATTTGCTTAAGAAAGTCTGCCATATCAGCTATGTTTTTTAAAAGGTAGTAAATTAGGCTGAATGAACTGTTTTGCTTCCAGACAAGGCTCTGCTGATAACCATGTGCATCAGGTTTCAGGTATGACCCAGATGCAGACAGTGTTGAAGTAAGAAAAGTATATTTCTAGTACAGGGGCAGGCAAACGACAGGCCAAGGGCAGGCAGAGGTCAGTAATCCAGAAAGGGTGCAAAGGTCCAGAACGGCAGTGTAACGATATTCGTCGTCAGAAGATAAGGAATCATCGGACCAAAGCGCAGTGTGGTATGTGTTCATGCTTTCTTTATTAAAACTGAACACTATAACAAAAATAACAAAGAGAATAATCGAAACAGTCTGTAAGGTGCAAACACTAAACAGAAATTAACTACCCACAAAAACCCTGTGGGAAAAAGCTACCTAAGTATGGTTCCCAATCAGAGACAACAAATAGACAGCTGTCCCTGATTGAGGACCATACCCGGCCAAAACAAAGAAATACAAAAACATAGAAAAAGGAACATAGAATGCCCACCCAAATCACACCCTGACCAAACCAAAATAGAGACTTAAAAAGCTCTAAGGTCAGGGCGTGACAGGCAGGCAGTCTCAGGGTTTGGTCAGGCAGGGGTCAATAATCCAGAGAGGTGTGACAAGGTATAGAACGGCAGGCAAGCTCAGGGTCAGGGCAGGCAGAAAGGTCCAACCCGGAAAAAACTAGAAAAACAGGGACAAAAACAGACAGGAGCAAGGGGACACATGCTGGTAGGTTTCATGAAAAAAAACTAACTGCCAACAGACAAACAGAGAACACAGGTATAAATACACTGGGGACAATGGGGAAGAGGGGTGACACTTGGAGGGGGTGGAGACAAGCACAAACACAGGTGAAACAGATCAGGGTGTGACAATGTGTAGCTGTGGTAAGGTGTTTGGACCCTGCTGTTGGGACAGTTTGTGCCCACAAACAGTTTGTCCCTGTATTAGTCCAATTAATGTATTGTTTGGTGTTGTGTTGTGTTCTGTTGTGTAGTGGCTTTGCTAGCATGCATCACACAATTTTCAGAATGTTTGCCCCACAAAGATGTATATGCTAAAATCGGCATTGATTTTGATACTACGGGCCACAATTGATATGTTGAAAACAATGTGTGGGGGGGCAGAGGCACAGAAACTCACATCAATACCTTTGTCAGATAACGCTGTTAACAAAGAATTTATGCTATTGCAACCAATTAAGAGTGACTAACTGAATGACTCAAAAACTCCCCGGCTTATGCTCTCCAAATGGACGTTAGTTATGAGGACCAAGATGTCTATGCATTGACTTTTGTTTGTTATACATGTCGGGGGGTGGGGGGGGGGGGGGTATTAACGAGGACATATTGTTCTGTCTCACAATTCCCGATCATGAAACGGCATAACGGATGTTTAGTGTGCTGATTCCTTATGGTATCGAATGGTGGGCTTTTGCTCAGATGGGCTCCATCTATCACGGGACGGCGGGCCGGCCGCTACACTCTAGTAATGAACGTGCCATATGGATTCATTGTATGATACACCGAGAGCAACTGGCAGCAAAAGAACTGAACACAGAAATCAGATATACGGAGAGAGATATGGCAGCAGGTAACTTCGATTGTACACCACATCCACTGCACGCACGCCTGATGCAAAACTATGTGGAGATATGGGATCTAAACATGACAATGTTCTATTTCACATCGAGGCTTGGTGGTTATTAAGGGGGAGGGTTGGAAAAAGTTTTCGAATTGAGAGAGGAACTGTTGTCGTTCCCAATGGATGACTTTCTGTGTAATGAAAAAAAAAGAAAGAAAACAGCATCAGTAAGTCCCACACGAGTGATGACTGCTCACCTCCAATGTTTGGAAGAGCACTTTGGGACGGACCCACTTCCCAATCCATTTGACTGTGATCCTGGCTAAGTTGACATGCCGGTAAGTGAAATCGAACAGTTGATCGAGCTGTTATGTGACCGAATGCTGCAGACAACGTATTCACGGGTCACTATGGAGGAGTTTTGTTTCCTGACTCAAATGGAATGCCATCTTCCTCTGAGCATTAATGCTGCATTCAAAACAACTGGCAAACTCGGAACTCGGAAATCTCTTACTTCCGAATTCAGTGCGTTCAAGACAACTAGGAACTTGGAAAGAAATAAGCTCCGACTGGGAAAAATCTTTTGAAAGGTCATCCAACTTGGAATTCCAACTCGGGAATTCGGGTCTCTTTCTAGAGGTCTGACCTTTCGACCTTAAGATCACTGATCGTGATCGTGATCGTGATCGTGACTGGTCGTGATTTGACCTCGTATGTTTCAGTTCCCAGTTGTCTTGAAAACACCATAAAACTCATGGTAGGCTACCCATCACCAGCTCATATCTGTGTAAAACTAGATTCAGTGCTCTCGTCTACATTAAAACCAAGTATCGATCCAGGTTGGATGTGGCAGCAGAGATGAGGTGTGCACTGTTGATCATGCCCCCTGACTTTGAGAAGCTCTGACACAAAATGCTTCAAACACATCCATCTCATTAGTAGTGGTAAGATAAGATACCTTTCTGTATGTCAGACTAATTCACAATTGACTGCCCCACATTAACAGTATGAGATGGTGAGTTGTGAAGACAATCAGAAATGCTGCTAGAATGTTTTTCAATTGACTGCCATAGCCCCAAATTTAAAAATGTAAACATTGACTTAATTACATGGGTGGGGTCTCGAGAATTTTCAGATACTAAAATTGTATGTAAAATTGTAAACAGTATGTAGTGTTTGACATTCATTTTTACGTTTAGGATGCAATTTAGGCGGCGTTGCATTTTTGCAACAGTAGGTCTCACAGGCTTAATAGTACATTGCGTGTACATGTTTTTTGACATACTCTCTTATTTTTCAGTACACATTTCAAACATAATATAGAGACGACTTGATTCCTCACATCAGCTTCCACAAGGATGCTACTAATGAATTGGTAGCGTAATGGGAGGTCTTGTTCCTTGCCTAGTTAATTATATCATGACAATACACACTTTTACATGATGTACTACAGCGTTTCCCAAACTCGGTTCTGGGACCCCAAGGGGTGCACATTTTGTTTTTTGCCCTAACACTACACAGCTGATTCATCAAAGCTAGAAGATTAGTTGATTATTTAAATCAAAATGTGCACCCTTTGGGGTCCTGAGGACCGAGTTTGGGAAACCCTAATGTACCATGTAGAATACTCCCAGAAGCCAACACAATCCCTTGGTGGAAAATCAATGTGTATCTGGTTGGTCAAAGCCCCTTATTTGCTAAGCAGACGGCCTCTCTCTGTCCCTAGTGGTGGAACCAATGAAATCCCCTCACAGAAGGGAAAAATCCATGGGCATGGCAGCACAAGGGATTGATTCTTTATATCCATTTTCCATGTTTCCAGGCCCAATTGTTTGGTCATCAGAATGTGATGTTCAAACAAAGGCTAGCTCTGATCCTCTCTGTTCCTCTCTCCAGCTCCTCTCCTCTACGATGCAATGAGATGGAGCAGGGCTCTATCCTTTTGGAGGCCCTAAGCAAGATTTTGTTGGGGGGGGGGGGGCCACCTCGTAGTAAATCATTTTAGTGCCCCCCTCCCTCTTGATGGAGGAGGAAAACATTTATTTTTTAAAGTTAATTTCCTGTAATTCTACACATTTTGCCATGGGGCGTAGAGAAAACGTAGAAGTTTTCAATACATTTTTCTACATTTCTGTACATTTTGCCATGGTGCGGAGAGACATTCTTATAGCTTTAAAGCATATTTCCTGCAAATCTACACATTTTGTAATGACTTATGCCATGTTAATATGATATCTGAGTGAAAATTACTAACAAAACCAAAGGGGGCCTCCCGGAGGTCTGGGGCCCTGGGCACATGCCCTAAATACCTGGTAGGTATTCAGCCATAATTAGTACACGTTTAGATAATGTAGCTGGCTGGACTAACTACCAATCTAACAATTGTTAGCTTACATGGATAATTGAGTGACTGTCAGTGACTGACATAACAAGAGAAAAACTGCTGATACACAACCAAATGTCAAAATTGCAGGTGGTGTATTCTACTTTTCTTATTCTCAATAGTAAGTTGAGACCCCCGACTGAGTTCCCCCTGCCTCAAAAAAAGGGCTTATGCCTGGAACCGACCCTGAGATAGAGAGATGACATTAAAAATACATTGGAACAATGTGTGCTCTGTTGTGTGGAAGAGTGCCTCTCAGACTAATAAACAGAGTACACCCTTATGTTTCCCGAATGCTGGGCTTGCAGCTTCCTGAGGTTCTTCACCAAGAGGAAAGACATGGGCTCATAAAGTTTTTATGAAAACAAACACAAGGCAACGGCCAATACTAACTTCTAAAAGTTCTTCAAAAATACTTATTTCTGACTTAACGTGATGTTATGAAGAAAAAAAATAGAATCAGAATATTCAAGAATTCAACCGGTCCGCCATTTGTACACACATATACAGTATGAAATACATTACATGCAAATGCAAAGTGTGTTTTGTTTGTGAGAGGGAGTGAGTACGTGCGTGTGGGTGGGTGTGTTTGTTGCCATTCTCAATTGACCTTTTAGATTGGAATCATATAGCACCACCTACCGAGAACCTTGGTCATGAACTCCACCCAAGGTGCCATATCCAACACCACCACTAGAGGAAGTATAAGTATACACTCTCCTTGGTTGAATGACAAGTTCACAAACATTGAAATGTCACACATCCTCTGCCTCGAGAGTTGTTTAACGTTACATTGATGGTCAACGTGTCAAAAGAGCACAGCATCACAATAAATCACAATAATGGTTAAACCCTTATTTTAAATTTGTATTTCTTATTTAAATTTTTTTGCTTCAGTTTATTTTAGTAAATACGTTCTTCACATTGTTGGTTAAGGGCTTCACTGTTAGGGCTACACCTGTTGTATTCAGTGCATGTGACAAATACAATTTGATTTATTTAGTACAAATATAGAGCATTGTTTCAATAGCTAAACAACTACTCACAAGTAATATAGCACCAACCTGACATTTCCAAACAGATCCTCGAACATCTCTGCCAATCTGCTGTTCATTAAACTGATTGCTTGACTGCGCTGAGGGTTTGCCTCGCTGCCTTGTTTTGATTAGAGGGAAGCTCATAAATAGAGTGCTGCCTATAAATGATTTCCTCATTACATCAAAGTCACACGGAAATTGTAAGCAGCTCTTACAATTGCCACAAAGGCAGCTACCTTTATGGGATTAGTCCCCTGATGAATGATATATAACAAGGCAGGAAGGAGGACCATAAAACATGACCAATCTGGCTCTCCAAACCAATGGTGTTTCCCACAATTGGAAGTGCTGTGGAAGCCGTATAGTTGACTAAAACCAATAACATTAAGGTCAATTAGTCCAGAGAATGCTGCTGGGGAAGTAATAGGCCTACTACTGCCATCTAAAACCTGGCGAGTTTAAATTGCAGTCTTCCAACAACTTTTGTCATTGAAATAACCCAAAGGTATGACGCACTGCATTGTTTGATGAGACAGGTACAGCTTTACTTATCGTTCCACAGATTATTGCTGAAGTTAGTGCTTTAGTGCTTTCAGAACATGAAGGGCTGAGGTGAGAGGAGAGGAGAGAGATGGTATAGTGTAGATGCTATGGTTTGGGACTCTGTAGTTCTCCATTTCAACTGACATTAAACACAATATGTCATTTGAAATGAATTCAATAATATTACTTACTGGGAGCAGAACCTCGCAAATATCATCAAACATTGTTTTAAAACGGCATTCACTGACATGGTTTACAAAAGTGTTCTAATAACTGGAATTATCTGAATAGCTGACTTTTTAGTGCTTACATGAGGGTTGTCAAATATTGACATTAACATTAGAAACCATGCAACCACATGACAAAATGTAGGTCATGTTCAATTTCAAAGATGTCGACACGTAAACAACATATTCTTACTTACATGATATCTCAAAAAGCAAACACGTTTTAAAAGCCTGTTTAATTTTGGTCCATGCAAATGAGATACATTGCTGATATTAAAAACATTTAGAAAACTACATACTGTAGCTCCTTTGCATTGGAACCTTCAGATTAAAGTATAAAAGGTATAAATAACATTTTGGTCAGAAACTTCTGCCACATTTGAGCTACATGTTATAAATACGAAACATGAATCACACAATAAATTCATTTCCTGCATAAACATTTTTCGAGTGAAAGTATAATAAATAAGTAGACACAAATTAAACTAAGACTACACATGTCTTATGAAACAGAAGTGCTGAATATAATTTGTTGCTAAAGTCAAATCTAATGTAAAAATAACCATTTGGAATGTGTCAAAATATCAACAATTTTGAATGAGTTGACTTTGAGTTGAGATTCTGAAAAAAACAAGACAACCCTTCAGTATGGAATGAAAGCGGTCTAAAATCCAACCTATCGGTCTGTTGTCAAGGAGAGGTGAAACAAGGCAGACCTGAAGTCAGACGTAAGCTGAATCTTCTATGTTAGATACTGACAAGTGTAATGACAGTAATACAACAACATTTGATCAATACCACAGAGACAATTGGATAAAGGGAACATTTGCATTGGAATATATGACATAAAGTAAAACAGAACCACTAGTTGACTTAGCCTGGATAGCCAAATTGTTATCCATCCACAGAAGAAAAATAAGAAACCAGCAAAACAATTCATTGAGGTCTTTAAGGCTCTTTGGTGAGTGAGGCACTGTATTTTCAGGTGTGTTTATGAAAGAAAATCATCTCCATTTCAGTGTTTTTTTTGTAGCAAGGAGAAAAAGATAGCATTATAAAGAGTGATGTCCAAGTGTCCAACACTAATATCAACAGAACAAGGTTATATTCCTCTCTATTTTCATGTTAGGTGATACATGCTGTATCCCAGCGGCGTAGCGTACAGTCCCATAGGTGAAAGGGGCAGCATTGGTCGGTGGTAGGGGTAGGACTGTCCGTACAGGGAGACAGCTGTGTGAAGTTGGGCACCCAGGGGCATGGGTAACGTAAAGCCCGGATGCAGCACAGGTTTGGCAGCCATTTTGAGCTTCTCCAGCTCGGCTTCCTGTAGTCTCTTGGCCTTGGCCCGGCGGTTCTGGAACCAAATCTTGACCTGAGTCTCAGTCAGCGTCAGAGAGCTGGAGAACTCGGCCCGCTCTGCGATGGACAGGTACTGCTTCTGACGAAACTTACGCTCCAGAGCCAGCAGCTGGGAGGTGGTGAAAGGAGTACGAGGCTTTCTATTGTTCTTGTGCTTTCTCAGCGGACAGGTAGGACTCACCTGCCCTGGAGAGAGAGAGTGAGAGACAGAGACAGAGACAGAGACAGACAGACAGACAGACAGACAGACAGACAGACAGACAGACAGACAGACAGACAGACAGACAGACAGACAGACAGACAGACAGACAGGATCAGAGTCAATACTGGTTTAATGTAACAAATGGATACTTGAGTGAGAAAGTAAATGTACTTAATATCCTGGTAGCCCTAATACTCTGATAGAAAATGTGTAGTATCATTCTGATACGTAAACTAACAATGTTAGAGAGGAAGCTGTTTGAGTGGGCCCAAAGTTATTTGGTTGGAGGCTGATAGCGATTTTAAACTCTAAAACGTAGGCTTACTAGTTTACCCAAGCACTGTACAAGTGAATGACCATGCATGAAATTAACTTCTTCTTTGCATAAAATAGACTGATTTTGAGCAGAGATTTAATATCTGACGCAGTCACCTATTTAGACTTTAAAATGGAAATGGTCAAACATTGGAATGGGAACACATATCAATGGAGGAGATTAGTGTTATTTGTTGGAATGATTTTAAGTACTTTCAATCGCACTCCACACTGCCCTTTCCCACTTGACAAAAGGAACACCTATGTGAAAATGCAGTTCATTGACTACAGCTCAGCGTTCAATACCATAGTGCCCACAAAGCTCATCACTAAGCGAAGGACCCTGGGACTAAACACCTCCCTCTGCAACTGGATCGTGGACTTACTGACGGGCCGGGCCCAGGTGGTAAGGGTAGGCAACAACACATCTGCCACGCTGATGCTCAACACAGGGGCCCCTCAGGAGTGCGTGCTTAGTCCCCTCCTGTACTTCCTGTTCACCCACGACTGCGTGGCCAAGCATGACTCCAACACCCTCATTAAGTTTGCTGACGACACAACAGTGGTACGCCGGATCACAGGCAACGATGAGACAGCCTATAGAGAGGAGGTCAGAGACCTGGCAGTGTGGTCCCAGGAAAACAACCTCTCCCTCAACGTGGGCAAGACAAAGGAGATGATTGTGGACTACAGGAAAAGGAGGGCCAAACACACCCCCATTCACATCGACAGGGCTGTACTGGAGCGGGTCGAGAGTTCTTTGGGGTCCACATCACCAACAAACTATCATGGTCCAAATACACCAAGACAGTCATGAACAGGGCACGACAACACCTTTTCCCCCTCAGGAGACTGAAAAGATTTGGCATGGGTCCACAGATCCTCAAAAAGTTCCATCTACTGCACCATCAAGTGCATCCTGACCGGTTACATCACCGCCTGGTATGGCAACTGCTCTGCATCTGACCGTAAGGCGCTAGAGGATAGTGCGTATGGCCCAGTACATCACTGGGGCCGAGCTTCCTGCCATCCATTACCTATATACTAGGCGGTGTCAGAGGAAGGCCCAAAAAATGTCAAAGACTACAGTCAAGTCATAGACTGTTCTCTCTGCGCCAAGTCATAGACTCTCTGCGCCAAGTCATAGACTCTCTGGCCCAAGTCATAGACTTCATAGACTGCTCCTTAACAACTTCGACCCCCAAGCCATAATCAAATGGCCACAAGGACAATTTACATTGATCCCCCTTTGTTTTACACTGATGCTACTCACTGTTTATTATCTATGCATAGTCACTTTACCACTACCTACATGTACAAATGACCTCGACTAACCTGTTCCCCGCACATTGACTCGGTTCCCCGTATATAACTTCGGTATTGTTATTTGATTGTGTTACTTTTAATAGAATTCTTGTTTTATTTTATTTAGTAAATATTTTCTTAACTATTTCTTGAACCGCATTGTTGGTTAAGGGCTTGTAAGTAAGCATTTCACTGTAAGGTGACAAACACAATTTGATTTGAATTACACACAAACCACATAAACAAACATGTATGTGGATATACTAATAAAACACACAAATCAATGTAAGGGTTTGAAGACCTGCCTGATATGCCCATAAAGATACATAGAAATACATCTTATTATCCCAAATAAAGAGTACAAATTGAAAGATTATGTTTCATGATAGACCCACAGTAAGACATTTATTAACTCATTTATTAACTCAACTAATGTTGTAAAGACCCAGGCCTGTTTTTCCTAATACTTCTTTTTCACATATTGTTTAATAAATTGAACGTCAAGACTTAAATGATCGTACTTTTTTCTCTACACAAGCATTCAGATATAGCCTAATTAATTAGGCATATACATAAAAGTTATTACTTGCAAACGGCTTTTTAGTTGACACCCTGTCAAATAAATTGAATGTACAGCCATGCAATATTGTGAGACAGCACATACCAACCAATTCAAATGGGTCGATTTGATTTGTATTATACCATATGATAAATATATATATTTTTTTAAATCTCTAAATAACAAATCAGTTATGATAAATAGTGAGGTAAGAAGTACACGTGTATACATATTCCAAAATGTGTTCCAATTACTTAAAATAAGCATATTTGTATATCTTAATTTAAATGAAATTCTTTCACGTGAGTCTCCAAAAGTTACTCACGAGTTTGCGCTGAGAATCTTGGGCTCATAACCCAGGGAGCACAGTCATCCGGCTCGGAGGACTCCGATTTTACGGGCGATGGTGGAATAAAGTGCTTTCGGATTCCCTCGGGAGGGCTGTATGTCTCTCTGCACAGGTACGGAGAGTTCTGAGTCTTTGAAAATGTAACCACAGAGACATTGTCGGGTTTGCTTGTAAACTCACTGTGAGTCTTTCTACCCGACATTATAGCCTCTACACTGAAGGGATGATGATGTGTAGTCACTTGAGTTTTGCGGTCATCCATCGTGCTCTCCCGCTCGGGTCGGCTGTCCTCCTCGGATGAACTGCTATCCCTCAAACTCACATGGGTAGACATTTCCCCCTAAGTATGTCCCAATGGCACTCGGCAAGACTGACTGACAGTCGTAGCTACAGGTGGCGTTCAGATATCAGGACCCAAGCTGTCAAGTGTGGGGGTGAGTAAAATAATCACGTGACGCCAGTGGAACTTTCGGCCAATCGCAGCGCTGCCAAAATGTAGGAGATTGGTCATTGATTGGTCTCTCACACAAGAGTTCAAAATATATGTAGTATATCACATGCATTTACTGTGACGGATAACTTCAAACCTAACCTCAAGAGATGTAAACACAGGCCCCATGCAGATAATTATGGAAGAGATAAACACAAATTAACAATCTCCATTGGGATATGCCTTTTCCTGATTGCAAAACGTTGTTGGTGCCTCAATTCAGGATACACACATTTGGTGGGAAAATGATTTCTTGCAGCCCTAGTCTGTATCAGGCTCTCTTAAAGCTGCAATATGTCACTTTTTGGGCGACTCCAACAAATCCACACAGAAATTTTAGTTGTAGATCTGTCATTCTCATTGAAAGCAAGTCTAAGAAGCGGAAGCGATATGTTCTATGTATGATATTTCTATGTTTCTTGTTCTTAAGTTTCAAACAGCTGAAAATACAATATTTCTGGTTATGGAAAATATAGTGTATTTCACAGTAGTTTAGATGGTACAATGACTCTCTACACTATGCTTGCTTGTTTTGTCACAAACTAAAATTAAGGGAACTATTAGAATGTTAGCATCCAGGAAATGGTGGAGCGATTTCTACACGGTGCATCTTTAAAACTAGAATCCTTAGTTGCTAAATCCATTTTTTTCAGTCTTTTGAATTAATTATATATAACTATTGATTATTGAAGAATGTTGTAGCCCATCAGATCCCAAAATATAAGCTTATTTTACTGTTTGTAAACAATGTAAATGTAAAGAAAAAACACGTTATAGCCACAAAACATGGTTAAAACTATAATTTTGATATCATGGATGGTCAGCCCTTGCATCCATAGCGTTGTCTATTACGTGTGGTTTCATTTCTCCAGGCCTAGCCCTCAGCGTTTTTATTAAAACGCTTTGTTATTGTTTCAATTAAGCATTCTAGCTTTAAACAAAGTAGGCCTAGTTATTCTTCATCAAATATGCATGACCTTTGAAGAAGTGCGAATACCCTCACATACATTTTTTTGGTGGACAATTTTTAGAGCAGTCTTGAATTAATCTGCTAGTAAAAACAGCTATTGGAAAGTGATTCTGAGACTCAGATTTGTCACTTTCAAATGTATTCCAAGCAAAAACCAATGATTGCAGAGTTAAACAAACCATAGAACTCTATGCACAATGACTACTTTTAGCAATGTCCAATAAACATTTGACAAAAACACATTTACTTGAAGAACAGTGCAGATGCAACGTTTGTTAACAGAAGGACGGTTTGTGCTGTTTGTCCCATCATTTGTATCTGCACTGTTCTTCAAGTAGATGTGTTTTTCTGCAATTTTCTGTGGAAATTGTTAAGAGGTCATTTTGCATAGAGTTGTATGGTTTGTTTTAACTTTGCAATCATAGGTTTTTGTGAAACATCTGAGTCTCAGCATCACTCTGTCACCATGGAATTGCCTTGTTTCATTTTGACTTCAATTTTATCACTGTTTCATTATTCAAGCACATTTTTGAGACTGCCAAAATACTTATTCATACCATAGGCAGATTTTGTGTTGTTTTTTTGTTTTTTTTTACATCAGGCTTTCTGATTTCTGCTAAATGTTTCTGTAAAAATCATTGATCCCTACAGTAGGCTGTGTTGAAATTAAAATGACTTTACCTATAACAGTTGTACCTATGATAATACAGTAGACTACCGAATTTGCTCAGTGCTAAAAAAAATATGTCACTTTGGTTATGTTTTCAAGATTCACAGCCCTGATTCCAATAGCCAACTAAGTTAGTGTGATGAAACAAAAACTTTAATCAAATTCCTGACAAAAATGAACTATGATCAAATGTGTTTCTCTTATTATGTAACATTACATTTCCACACAAAAACCTTTGCAAATTGTTCCGCGGGAAATAAACAGCCACTATTTGAGAATCACAAGGTCTATCCCAAACTCAGCTGCCCAGTTTGACTGGTAAGAGCAGTCATGCATGCGCTGGGGGCCTACAGGGCTGGGACTGAGCGAGGGCGCCGTTCCCATGAGGCTGTGCGTTATTAAACAGGGTGATTTCACAGATAATCTGAGGTTTGCGAAGGCGCCAGTAAGCGGGCAGATGAAAGCCTCGCTCCTCAGGGGAGAAACTGTTGCAGTTTTGCGGCTCCACTCAGGAGCCACCTCCCCACTTGCTCTGCTCACGCCCCCACCCTCAGGCACCTTGTCGATCACAGTCCCGGGCCCTGCTACACACAGCCTGTCATAGGATTAAGTGGTAGTGAGACATGTAAACTACACGTAGCCTATAGTCAGCTCAATGCAATAATGCTGTGGAAACTGATATGCGAGTAATGAAAAAGAGTGACTGAAGCCGTGTACAAACCGAACATAGACCAAGGTGATTTTCAGCAGGAGGAATCCCCTTGAGTGTCGGTAGCCTACGGTCCTCAGAAAAATCATTCCTTTTAACATAATCTCTTTGGGTTTGATTTTTTTTTTTAAAGGGGGGGGGGGGAAACAATCTCCCTGAAAAGTGGAGGAGGAAAAACACCAGAAAACAGCTTCTGGTTTTGTTGGTATGTTTGGACACACCTCGAGCATTGTAATTACAGTCTGCACTTTGAAGTGGTGAAATGAATGACTGTGTAATAAACTGGGTCTCTTGCACTCACAGCCATTGGGCCCACTTTATGGACACTCTGACCCAAAAGCACACTAAGTACATACTGATACTTTAAAGGATTCTCAATAGATAAACTCATGTGTAATGTTGGAAGATTGGTATAGTTTTTAACGTGTGAAACAGTGGAGGCTGCTGAGGGGAGGACTGCTCATAATAATGTCTGGAATGTGTTTGATACCATTACAGCCATTATTATGACCCGTCCTCCCCTCACCAGCCTCCACTGATGTGCAAATAGGAACGTACCATATTATTAGGAGGTTCATCTCTCTTGGCAGGTTTGTTGCTGTGCCAAAATACTTAAATACTTCACTCTACTGTCGCTATCGTTGCACAGAAACATACATCTTGCAAGCTAAGAAGTGATGATTTTTGATAGATCAAAATATAACCCTGAACTAATATTTGAAACTATGGGGGAAAAGAGGGGACTTTACATTGACACTCCATAAAGTGGTAATAACATGGAAAGAGTGTTGTTACAAGTGACATACCGACAATGAATACATTATTTGCCCAGATATCACTTATTTTCAGTATATCCTTCTTATTCTCACATACCGGAAAATGTATTTACCTGACTTAAGGTGCATAATACATGACAATAATACTGCATATTGGCCTGAAAAACAAGTCCTGTGTAGAAGCCCTCTCTCTCCAGAAAGGCACCTCGTCAAACTCGCAGAGCACGTTTAAATGAAGGGCGCTCAGTTAAGCCAATCGCTGTCATCACATTGTTTTCCTTAACACCTTAATGTTCAGGAGCCCTGGTCTTTCAAACAAAGCTTTAGCTGCAATGAACCTAAATTACTACCTTCAATAGGTGAATGGCTCCAGCTCCTATTAGCTGCAAGCAGAGGAGACTGCTATTCAGCAGGCAAAGAATGATTCTGCAATGTAAAAAAATAAAAAATAAAATGGATACTCACTTTGCTAATGACATCTGAAGATGTAATCTGTTGTTAGCCTTGGCTCCATTGTTGTAGTTAAGTCAGCTGCTGGTTGCAGGGCAACAATCAGCTGTTTTTAAAATATTTTTAATTAGCCTTATTCATAGCTGTAAAGGTGATATAGAAACAGTGCACATTGCCAACAAAGAGGTAACTCTCAGTGGACTTGTGGCAAAAGCTCTCATGTAGTATTTTGGCAACCTTGTTCTCTCAGGGAAATAGTATTCCTGCCAAGCGTCACCTCAAATCATTTCTGGAACTCTCCCTGACAATAGAATACTATCTTGTAGTCGGACCTATCGGACCTTGTAGTCATAGCGGATAATATTCTAATCTTTGGTGACTTTAATATTCACATGGAAAAGTCCACAGACCCACTCCAAAAGCCTTTCGGAGCCATCATCGACTCAGTGGGTTTTGTCCAACATGTCTCTGGACCCACTCACTGTCACAGTCATACGCTGGACCTAGTTTTGTCCCATGGAATAAATGTTGTGGATCTTAATGTTTTTCCTCATAATCCTGGACTATCGGACCACCATTTTATTACGTTTGCAATTGCAACAAATAATCTGCTCAGACCCCAACCAAGGATCATCAAAAGTCGTGCTATAAATTCACAGACAACACAAAGATTCCTTGATGTCCTTCCAGATTCCCTCTGTCTACCCAAGGACGCCAGAGGACAAAAATCAGTTAACCACTTAACTGAGGAACTCAACTTAACCTTGCGCAATACCCTAGATGCAGTTGCACCCCTAAAAACTAAAAACATTTCTCATAAGAAACTAGCTCCCTGGTACACAGAAAATACCCGAGCTCTGAAGCAAGCTTCCAGAAAATTGGAACGGAAATGGCGCCACACCAAACTGGAAGTCTTCCGACTAGCTTGGAAAGACAGTACTGTGCAGTACCGAAGAGCACTTACTGCTGCTCGATCATCCTATTTTTCTAACTTAATTGAGGAAAATAAGAACAATCCGAAATTCCTTTTTGATACTGTCGCAAAGCTAACTAAAAAGCAGCATTCCCCAAGAGAGGATGACTTTCACTTTAGCAGTGATAAATTCATGAACTTCTTTGAGGAAAAGATTATGATTATTAGAAAGCAAATTACGGACTCCTCCTTAAATCTGCGTATTCCTTCAAAGCTCAGTTGTCCTGAGTCTGCACAACTCTGCCAGGACCTAGGATCAAGAGAGACGCTCAAGTGTTTTAGTACTATATCTCTTGACACAATTATGAAAATAATCATGGCCTCTAAACCTTCAAGCTGCATACTGGACCCTATTCCAACTAAACTACTGAAAGAGCTGCTTCCTGTGCTTGGCCCTCCTATGTTGAACATAATAAACGGCTCTCTATCCACCGGATGTGTACCAAACTCACTAAAAGTGGCAGTAATAAAGCCTCTCTTGAAGAAGCCAAACCTTGACCCAGAAAATATAAAAAACTATCGGCCTATATCGAATCTTCCATTCCTCTCAAAAATTTTAGAAAAGGCTGTTGCGCAACAACTCACTGCCTTCCTGAAGACAAACAATGTATACGAAATGCTTCAGTCTGGTTTTAGACCCCATCATAGCACTGAGACGGCACTTGTGAAGGTGGTAAATGACATTTTAATGGCATCGGACCGAGGCTCTGCATCTGTCCTCGTGCTCCTAGACCTTAGTGCTGCTTTTGATACCATCGATCACCACATTCTTTTGGAGAGATTGGTCTACACGGACAAGTTCTGGCCTGGTTTAGATCTTATCTGTCGGAAAGATATCAGTTTGTCTCTGTGAATGGTTTGTCCTCTGACAAATCAACTGTAAATTTCGGTGTTCCTCAAGGTTCCGTTTTAGGACCACTATTGTTTTCACTATATATTTTACCTCTTGGGGATGTCATTCGAAAACATAATGTTAACTTTCACTGCTATGCGGATGACACACAGCTGTACATTTCAATTAAACATGGTGAAGCCCCAAAATTGCCCTTGCTAGAAGAATGTGTTTCAGACATAAGGAAGTGGATGGCTGCAAACTTTCTACTTTTAAACTCGGACAAAACAGAGATGCTTGTTCTAGGTCCCAAGAAACAAAGAGATCTTCTGTTGAATCTGACAATTAATCTTAATGGTTGTACAGTCGTCTCAAATAAAACTGTGAAGGACCTCTGTCATGTATTGTCATGTTGTGTCTTGTTTCTGTCCTTTCCCTTCACCCTGTCTCCCTCTGCTGGTCGTTATTAGGTTACCTTTTCTCCCCCTCTTTCCCCCAGCTGTTCCTTGTCTCCTCCTAACTACCTCGTCACCCCTTTTCCCACCTGTTCCCTTTTTCCCTCTGATTAGTCCTCTATATCTCTCTCTGTTTTTGTTCCTGTCTTTGTCGGATTCTTGTTTGTGTTATTCATGCCTGAACCAGACTATCGTCATGTTTGCTGCAACCTTGTCCTGTCCTGTCGGAATCTGCCGGTCCATCTGAGCCTACGTATGTTTTGTCATTAAAGAAGCCCTGTTTACGTTAGTTCGCTTTTGGGTCCTCATTCACGCACCTTAACAGAAGAATCCGACCAAGAATGGACCCAGCGACTTCGGATCCTCTCCACTCAGCCGTCGAGATCCAGGGAGCGATGCTAGGCAGACACGAGCAGGAATTGTCTGCTGCTCGACATGCCGTTGAGACCCTGGCCACCCAAGTCTCCAACCTCACAGAACAGGTTCACCATCTCCGCCTCGATCCACCGGCCACTTCCAGGGCTTTCGAATCTCCGGAGCCCAGAATCAATAACCCGCCGTGTTACTCTGGGGAGCCCACTGAATGCCGCTCGTTCCTCACCCAGTGTGATATTGTGTTTTCTCTCCAGCCCAACACTTACTCCAGGAGCACTGCTCGTGTCGCCTACGTCATATCTCTCCTTACTGGACGGGCTCGTGAGTGGGGCACGGCAATCTGGGAGGCAAGGGCTGAGTGTACTAACCAGTATCAGGACTTTAAGGAGGAGATGATACGGGTTTTTGATCGATCTGTTTTTGGGGAGGAGGCTTCCAGGGTCCTGTCTTCCCTATGTCAAGGTAATCGATCCATAACAGACTACTCTATTGAGTTTCGCACTCTTGCTGCCTCCAGTGGCTGGAACGAGCCGGCTTTGCTCGCTCGTTTTCTGGAGGGTCTCCGCGCAGAGGTAAAGGATGAGATTCTCTCCCGGGAGGTTCCTTCCAGCGTGGATTCCTTGATTGAACTCGCTATTCGCATTGAGCGACGGGTTGATCTTCGTCACCGAGCTCGTGGAAAGGAGCTCGCGTTCTCCGTTGCCCCCCTCTCCGCATCACTACCATCTTCCTCTGCCGGCTCGGGTGCTGAGCCTATGCAGCTGGGAGGTATCCGCATCTCGACTAAGGAGAGGGAACGGAGAATCACCAACCGCCTCTGTCTCTATTGCGGTTCTGCTGGTCATTTTGTCACTTCATGTCCAGTAAAAGCCAGAGCTCATCAGTAAGCGGAGGGCTACTGGTGAGCGCTACTACTCCTGTCTCTCCTTCAAGATCCTGCACTACCTTGTCGGTCCATCTACGCTGGACCGGTTCGTCAGCTTCCTGCAGTGCCTTAATAGACTCTGGGGCGGAGGGCTGTTTTATGGACGAGACCTGGGCTCGGGAACATGACATTCCTCTCAGACAGTTAAGGGAGTCCACGGCCTTGTTCGCCCTGGATGGTAGTCCTCTCCCCAGGATTCAGCGTGAGACGCTACCTTTAACCCTCACTGTTTCTGTTAATCATAGCGAAACCATTTCTTTTTTAATTTTTCGTTCACCTTTTACACCTGTTGTTTTGGGCCATCCCTGGCTAGTTTGTCATAATCCTTCCATTAATTGGTCTAGTAATTCTATCCTCTCCTGGAACGTCTCTTGTCATGTGAAATGTTTAATGTCTGCTATCCCTCCTGTTTCCTCTGTCTCTTCTTCACAGGAGGAGCCTGGTGATTTGACAGGGGTGCCGGAGGAATATCACGATCTGCGCACGGTGTTCAGTTGGTCCAGGGCCACTTCTCTTCCTCCACACCGGTCGTATGATTGTAGTATTGATCTCCTTCCGGGAACCACTCCCCCCCGGGGTAGACTATACTCTCTGTCGGCTCCCGAACGTAAGGCTCTCGAAGATTATTTGTCTGTAGCTCTTGCCGCCGGTACCATAGTCCCCTCCTCCTCTCCCGCCGGAGCGGGGTTTTTTTTTGTTAAGAAGAAGGACGGGTCCCTGCGCCCCTGCATAGATTATCGAGGGCTGAATGACATAACAGTGAAGAATCGTTATCCGCTTCCTCTTATGTCTTCAGCCTTCGAGATCCTGCAGGGAGCCAGGTTTTTCACTAAGCTGGACCTTCGTAACGCTTACCATCTCGTGCGCATCAGGGAGGGGGACGAGTGGAAGACGGCGTTTAACACTCCGTTAGGGCACTTTGAATACCGGGTTCTTCCTTTCGGCCTCGCTAACGCTCCAGCTGTCTTTCAGGCATTAGTCAATGATGTCCTGAGAGACATGCTGAACATCTTTGTTTTCGTTTACCTTGACGATATCCTGATTTTTTCACCGTCACTCCAGATTCATGTTCAGCACGTTCGACGTGTCCTCCAGCGCCTTTTAGAGAATTGTCTTTTTGTGAAGGCTGAGAAGTGCTCTTTTCATGCCTCCTCCGTCACATTTCTCGGTTCTGTTATTTCCGCTGAAGGCATTAAGATGGATCCCGCTAAGGTCCAAGCTGTCATTGATTGGCCCGTCCCTAGGTCACGCGTCGAGCTGCAGCGCTTTCTCGGCTTCGCAAACTTCTATCGTCGTTTCATCCGTAATTTCGGTCAGGTGGCAGCCCCTCTCACAGCCCTTACTTCTGTCAAGACGTGCTTTAAGTGGTCCGTTTCCGCCCAGGGAGCTTTTGATCTCCTCAAGAATCGTTTTACATCCGCACCTATCCTTGTTACACCTGACGTCACTAGACAGTTCGTTGTCGAGGTTGACGCGTCAGAGGTGGGCGTGGGAGCCATTCTTTCTCAGCGCTCCCTCTCTGACGACAAGGTCCACCCTTGCGCGTATTTTTCTCATCGCCTGTCGCCGTCGGAACGTAACTATGATGTGGGAAACCGCGAACTGCTCGCCATCCGCTTAGCCCTAGGCGAATGGCGACAGTGGTTGGAGGGGGCGACCGTTCCTTTTGTCGTTTGGACTGACCATAGGAACCTTGAGTACATCCGTTCTGCCAAACGACTTAATGCGCGTCAGGCGCGCTGGGCGCTGTTTTTCGCTCGTTTCGAGTTCGTGATTTCTTATCGTCCAGGCTCTAAGAACACCAAGCCTGATGCTTTATCTCGTCTCTTCAGTTCTTCAGTAGCCTCCACTGACCCCGAGGGGATTCTCCCTGAGGGGCGTGTTGTCGGGTTGACTGTCTGGGGAATTGAGAGGCAGGTAAAGCAAGCACTCACTCAAACTCCGTCGCCGCGCGCTTGTCCTAGGAACCTTCTTTTCGTTCCCGTTCCTACTCGTCTGGCCGTTCTTCAGTGGGCTCACTCTGCCAAGTTAGCCGGCCACCCTGGCGTTCGGGGTACGCTTGCTTCCATTCGCCAGCGTTTTTGGTGGCCCACCCGGGAGCATGACACGCGTCGCTTCGTGGCTGCTTGTTCGGTCTGCGCGCAGACTAAGTCCGGTAACTCCCCTCCTGCCGGCCGTCTCAGGCCGCTTCCCATTCCCTCTCGACCGTGGTCTCACATCGCCTTAGATTTTGTCACCGGACTGCCTTCGTCAGCGGGGAAGACTGTTATTCTTACGGTTGTCGACAGGTTCTCTAAGGCGGCTCATTTTATTCCCCTTGCTAAGCTTCCTTCTGCTAAAGAGACGGCACAAATCATCATCGAGAATGTTTTCAGAATTCATGGCCTTCCGTCAGACGTCGTTTCGGACAGAGGTCCGCAATTCACGTCTCAATTTTGGAGGGAGTTTTGCCGTTTGATTGGGGCTTCCGTCAGTCTCTCTTCCGGCTTTCACCCCCAGTCTAACGGTCAAGCAGAACGGGCCAATCAGACTATTGGTCGCATCTTACGCAGTCTTTCTTTTCGCAACCCTGCGTCTTGGTCAGAACAGCTCCCCTGGGCAGAATACGCCCACAACTCGCTTCCTTCGTCTGCGACAGGGCTATCTCCTTTTCAGAGTAGCCTCGGGTACCAGCCTCCGCTGTTCTCATCTCAGTTCGCCGAGTCCAGCGTCCCCTCCGCTCAGGCTTTTGTCCAACGTTGTGAGCGCACCTGGAAGAGGGTCAGGTCTGCACTTTGCCGTTATAGGGCGCAGACTGTGAGGGCTGCTAATAAGCGTAGAACTAAGAGTCCTAGATATTGTCGCGGTCAGAGAGTTTGGCTCTCCACTCAGAACCTTCCCCTTAAGACCGCTTCTCGCAAGTTGACCCCGCGGTTCATTGGTCCGTTCCGTATTGCTCAGATCATTAATCCTGTCGCAGTTCGACTTCTTCTTCCGCGTTATCTTCGTCGCGTCCACCCGGTCTTCCATGTCTCCTGTGTCAAGCCCGTTCTTCGCGCCCCCGCTCGTCTTCCCCCCCCCCCCCCCATCCTTGTCGAGGGCGCACCCATCTACAGGGTCCGTAGGATTTTGGACATGCGTCCTCGGGGCCGTGGTCATCAGTACCTAGTAGATTGGGAGGGGTACGGTCCTGAGGAGAGGAGTTGGGTTCCCTCTCGGGACGTGCTGGACCGTGCGCTGATCGATGATTTCCTCCGTTGCCGCCAGGTTTCCTCCTCGAGTGCGCCAGGAGGCGCTCGGTGAGTGGGGGGGTACTGTCATGTATTGTCATGTTGTGTCTTGTTTCTGTCCTTTCCCTTCACCCTGTCTCCCTCTGCTGGTCGTTATTAGGTTACCTTTTCTCCCCCTCTTTCCCCCAGCTGTTCCTTGTCTCCTCCTAACTACCTCGTCACCCCTTTTCCCACCTGTTCCCTTTTTCCCTCTGATTAGTCCTCTATATCTCTCTCTGTTTTTGTTCCTGTCTTTGTCGGATTCTTGTTTGTGTTATTCATGCCTGAACCAGACTATCGTCATGTTTGCTGCAACCTTGTCCTGTCCTGTCGGAATCTGCCGGTCCATCTGAGCCTACGTATGTTTTGTCATTAAAGAAGCCCTGTTTACGTTAGTTCGCTTTTGGGTCCTCATTCACGCACCTTAACAACCTCGGCGTTACTCTGGACCCTGATCTCTCTTTTGAAGAACATATCAAGACCATTTCAAGGACAGCTTTTTTCCATCTACGTAACATTGCAAAAATCAGAAACTTTCTGTCCAAAAATGATGCAGAAAAATTAATCCAGCTTTTGTCACTTCCAGGTTAGACTACTGCAATGCTCTACTTTCCGGCTACCCGGATAAAGCACTAAATAAACTTCAGTTAGTGCTAAATACGGCTGCTAGAATCCTGACTAGAACCAAAAAATTTGATCATATTACTCCAGTGCTAGCCTCTCTACACTGGCTTCCTGTCAAAGCAAGGGCTGATTTCAAGGTTTTACTGCTAACCTACAAAGCATTACATGGGCTTGCTCCTACCTATCTCTCTGATTTGGTCCTGCCGTACATACCTACACGTACGCTACGGTCACAAGACGCAGGCCTCCTAATTGTCCCTAGAATTTTTAAGCAAACAGCTGGAGGCAGGGCTTTCTCCTATAGAGCTCCATTTTTATGGAACGGTCTGCCTACCCATGTCAGAGACGCAAACTCGGTCTCAACCTTTAAGTCTCTACTGAAGACTCATCTCTTCAGTGGGTCATATGATTGAGTGTAGTCTGGCCCAGGAGTGGGAGGGTGAACGGAAAGGCTCTGGAGCAACGAACCGCCCTTGCTGTCTCTGCCTGGCCGGTTCCCCTCTTTCCACTGGGATTCTCTGCCTCTAACCCTATTCAGGGGCTGAGTCACTGGCTTTACTGGGGCTCGCTCATGCCGTCCCTGGAGGGGGTGCGTCACCTGAGTGGGCTGAGTCACTGATGTGGTCATCCTGTCTGGGTTGGCGCCCCCCCCCCCCCCCCCCCTTGGGTTGTGCCGTGGCGGAGGTCTTTGTGGGCTATACTCAGCCTTGTCTCAGGATGGTAAGTTGGTGGTTGAAGATATCCCTCTAGTGTTGTGGGGGCTGTGCTTTGGCAAAGTGGGTGGGGTTATATCCTTCCTGTTTGGCCCTGTCCGGGGGTGTCCTCGGATGGGGCCACAGTGTCTCCTGACCCCTCCTGTCTCAGCCTCCAGTATTTATGCTGCAGTAGTTTATGTGTCGGGGGGCTAGGGTCAGTTTGTTATATCTGGAGTACTTCTCCTGTCCTATTCGGTGTCCTGTGTGAATCTAAGTGTGCGTTCTCTAATTCTCTCCTTCTCTCTTTCTCTCTCTCGGAGGACCTGAGCCCTAGGACCATGCCCCAGGACTACCTGACATGATGACTCCTTGCTGTCCCCAGTCCACCTGGCTGTGCTGCTGCTCCAGTTTCAACTGTTCTGCCTTATTATTATTCGACCATGTTGGTCATTTATGAACATTTGAACATCTTGGCCATGTTCTGTTATAATCTCCACCCGGCACAGCCAGAAGAGGACTGGCCACCCCACATAGCCTGGTTCCTCTCTAGGTTTCTTCCTAGGTTTTGGACTTTCTAGGGAGTTTTTCCTAGCCACCGTGCTTCTACACCTGCATTGCTTGCTGTTTGGGGTTTTAGGCTGGGTTTATGTACAGCACTTTGAGATATCAGCTGATGTACGAAGGGCTATATAAATAAATTTGATTTGATTTGAATACTGTGGTACTGTGTAAGTCACTACCAATTAAGGTCCATATCTTTACCACACACCAACAGCTCCAAACCCATCATTATCAGACATTACAACCATTTCATAAATTAGCTATTGTACAGGGTTCAGAATGTTAGGGCCTTTAAATAGAACATCTATTGAAACATCACTGTCCAACATATATAAAAGGTGTGCATTCTTCCCTTTTACAGACTAGTCATTACCCATCGCAATTACCGGTTCGAGGTGTTACAGCAAAGAGCTCAGCGAGTGTAGGCCTTACAGGCAACTCATGACTGATAGGCAACCACTACCAGAGTCTGCAGAGACAATGGTCCAATGTTAAAATTAATGAGTGAAGATCTATAGGAGGGAAATGCCAGTGCCAAGAGGCCTCAAGTCAACCCAAGCAGGTTTCCCATTCCAAACAAAAAACATTGTTGAGGAGTGGAGGGTAGGGGCCCCTAGCTAGCTCCTTGGGCCTGGGCTGGAGCCCTCATATTAAAGGCCTGGAGATCTGCCATGCTCTGTAATCAGGGCACGATCAGAGCCCAGCCGCTGCGTCCCGGCTGATGGAGCCATTAGGTTTTATGACTCACTGTGTTCATGACTCCAGTTTCCGTGTCAGCCAGGGGGAGGGAGGAGTAAACCAAGGGGCCTCTCTCTCTCTCTCTAACATCCTTTGATTCCTGAGAGACAATGTCTTGATGATGTGTGACGGCTCTTCATTTACGACAGGGGTAGAAAACAAAATAAAGCGATGCTTGTTATTTTGTAGTGGTATTGAGATGGTGTAATTGTTTTTAAATGGGCAAGCAAGGATGAATGTTGGTGAGGCAGTTTCCAGATTTCAGGGAAATGTACCTCTAAACAAAAAAAACAAAAAAACAAAGCAGGAATCTCTGAAAGAGAAATCATAGCATCGTTAAAAGTCGATGGTGTATGATGGTTTGAAGGGCCACAACTTTCCCAGCAGACAAACCAACCATACCCCTTGACTGCTCAGAAGATGTCGTCTCAACATCCTAGCTTAGTATCCTAGTCTGTTTATCGGTTTTCAGCTGGCCCACACTCTAAAATGAAAAGGTTCCTGGAGTATCCTTTAAGGGTTCTTGAAATTGAAACTGTGGCAAACCCCTATATGTTCTTTGAAGAACCCTTTAAATGAAGAACCCCTTTTAATGGATCCTTGAAGAACATTTTGAAGAACCTTTTGGGGTACATTTTTTAACTGACCCCCTCTCCCCTATTATTATTGTTAATAATCATACACATAACAATAATAACAATAACAACAATAACACAATATTTTAGTTCTCAGTGTTTATTGTGATTTTAGTTGCAAAGCAGAATTCAAAATTCAAATATGAGGTAAACTCCCAGCAGAGCCACAAGTCCAATGGGTATATCCTCTGGTATGTTGATGTTAATGTGTTGATGTTCTCCGTATCCATAGCCAGAATGATTTTGCAGTGCGTGGTGATCAAACAGGTTTCCTGTGAAATGAATCCAAAAAAAACTGTGAGTCCAAAAAATAGTAGTTATACAGATGATTAACAAAACACGCACACTGTTTTGATCATGCTTTTCATACGCATACCTTGTCCATAATGTAGAGGCCTATGGGATATTCATTGAAGACGTAAGGGAGGAGGATGGTAAATGGGATCTGCATAACATAACGTACCAATAGCAATTGACATGCCTTTGTATGCCTCCTCGTCTGTATACCTGCAGACACAGGCTCAAAAGTGAGCAGTTCAGTCGCTACACGCTATACAGCTAGCCTTCAACATATTCTTATAGCCTACAGTACATATTCTTACATCTGTGTTGATTCATATCTGTTTTTAGAAAGATTTGCACACATATGAAAAGATAGATGATGTTATCATAAAACAATATCAGTTTAGATCATACAAGGGACAAACGGTACCTTAAATTCAGATCTTTACATTTTTCAGTTAAGTGCCTGCACCTGCTGTCCTTTCAAATCCAAATGTCTCAGTTGGGCAGTTAGGTTCCTGCAAGAACCCCCACCAACTAAGGAAGTTCCTCTATGGGGTTCTTGGAAGAACCTTTTGGGGGTCATTTTCAGTGCCAAGAACCCCTAATTTTTAGACTGTATGGTTGGAGGAGGGGGCTCTCCTTTAGTCCAAAGGTAGGGATTTGACATGTGCTGAGTGGTTCCGAACCATAAAGAAAGCACTTAAGAGAATAAACAAATGACTCCAGCAAATAAGGAAGACAAAACATCAATTTTATCTTAATGGTTTAGGCACCAATCATAAAAGAGACTAAAGGGACGCAAAATGAGGTGCAAAACCATGTCATCTGACACCCGGACAGAGAGCGTCTCTGTATTAATACGATCCTTCCTGCCCCCTGGCCAGGGCAGACGTGCACCTCTGACTCTCCACTGTTTAATGAGAAAGAGAGACGCCAGGCACAGTGGGACCAGCCCCAGTTGACTGGACGCCCCTCTGCCCCCGTCCCCCCTGTACCCCGCCCCCCTTTCGTCTCCACCCGGCCCCCACAGGGGCCTGGCCGGGACCCTCCGCCCACAAGTTCAAATGTCAGGGCCCCGGCGCGCGCCTTTGAAACAGGGGACACTGGGGCTGTAATTGATTGGCAGCTCTGCAATTACCAATGCCTTGCTTTTACGGCCTCACATAGGACCCCAATACAGAGAGCGTTAAGATTTCAAGGCTGTGGGAACCTTTGTATATGTTCCTGTTGTAGCTTAAGATGAATGCTATCTTCTCTCCAAATAGTTGCATTATTCATCTCATTAAGTTTGCTTGGCCTACTTGTCACAGTTCTAAACTGCTCCTCAATTCTCCAGAGCATTGAAGAGGTTATAAAATGTAATGCTAGTTCAGTCTCATCCATTTCCTTTGTGGCAGCCTGCGAGGCTGTTTGTTTGTGTTGGTGGTGAATGTGATTATTACCGTTCCTGTCTGTGGTAAAGCTGAGTGGTGACAGTGTGTTGTGTTAGTCCTCTAAAGGACAGTCAGGTTGATTTCATTACGGTGATAGGACACATCTGCCCCCTTTTCATCTACTGGTTTCCCCCCTGCAATTTCAGGCCTTTTAAGTACTGCTGTCTCCTGATCTGAACATAATTGTTCACTGTAATACTATCCAGGAAGTGGGCTGATCAACTCCAGATGCACAAACAAAGAGAGAGAGAGAGAGAGAGAGAGAGAGAGAGAGAGAGAGAGAGAGAGAGAGAGAGAGAGAGAGAGAGAGAGAGAGAGACTAACCTAACCTCCACAATTAAAGGTTTCAATGCGATTTTTGAATTCATAATTCATAGAAGATTGACCTGTGAAAGTCATGCCACGTGTCCCGGCAGTTATCTATACTTGTAGTCATCGATGCCAAGGACGATATTTGCCTTTTGATAAAAGTGATAGACCTAACATGTATTTGACTGTTCTTGGTAGTAAGTGTTTGTGTTGCACTTACACAGTATTTGCTTGTAATCACCTAGTTTGTACATATTGGAGTGAAATTACATGGTCTACACAGGCTGACCTAAAGAGGCCTAAGTGAGTGACACTGTTTGGCTTTGGAGTAATGGGTGTCATTAACTAAATTATACTGTAGCTCTGGCAAAACACATCTGATTCCCAAAGCCTCTCTCCCACAGAAAAACAATATGCCCCCGGTGCCTTATTACAATCAATTAGGCTGATTACAAGCACTATCTAAATGTCTTCAAAGGAAGCTATTACGGGAGTTCAGACCCACTGTCTCTTTGCGAGACTAGGCTGTGTTGGAAGTCTGGTGTTTCTCTACATCCAGAACTATTGGCTAGTTTTTTTTTAGAGCCGACTTGACTGTAGTGCGCGTTAAAAAGGGAGGACGGGGAAGTTGTTTGGTTAGCTGATCTCAGCATTATGCCAGCTAGATATGTTCATGCTTCTCGGCGTATAAACAGATGTGTCTTTATATGTAATACAATAATCTGATGGTTACCAAGAGCATTTCATCTTCTCTCATGTTTTCTTCGGAAAAGAAGAGAACACAATGCGAAGCGTTTTTTGTGAATTTCTTTTTACTCTAATTTTTGTTGATTGAGTTTGAAGTTGTTTTCAGGGCCAAACAATAAAATGAGAGAGGGTGTGGTGGGGTGGGGGCGGGAGAGAGAGAGGGAGAGAAAAGGAGCGAGAGAAATAGAGACACCAAGTCTAGACCCTGTATTTAGGGCCCCTCCCTGATTGCTTTGTTCTGTGCCATGTCTGTGCAGGTAATTACCTCCACACGACACACACACACAGCATCCTGGGAGCTTTGCTTAATCTGTGAGAGAGAGCAAGAGAGAGAGAAAGATGGAAGGAGAGAGAGAGACATAGAGAGAAGGAGTGAGTGAGTGAAATAGAGAGCGACATTTTTTCCCCAAATAGCCTGACACCGTGCCACTGTGATAACAAGCGGATATTGACAATAAATGTAATGACATCCCATTATTTTAATGAGGTGTGGGCCTTCTCTGGAGCTCTATTCCTATGTGATAAACAAGCCAATGTATTGTTGCTGGTGTTGTCAGTGTGGACACACTATGCAAATAGCAGCCATATCTAGCTATACCATTAAAAAGCACATAATCCTGATATCGATGAAGATTGGATATCATGGAGGTGCAAGTTGTGATGAGCGGTGAGGAAACTGTTATTTCATAAACTGATATGTTCGACCTGCGCTTTATCTTACTCATAATGGAAAGCACTGTGGCATGCTACTTGAAAAATAAAGATGGATGTGATATGGAATATAACTGAGGGTTATAGAACAGCGGTGAGGTGACACCTTGTTTGAATCTCTTTGTTCTGGTTGACTCATCATGCTGGTACAATTAGTGTTATACATTTGACTACTACCGTACTTGCACACCCACGTATACCAATACGTTACAGATCCACTAAACAATGACTCTATAAATGGGCTAAATGCGAAGGGAATGTACTGTATGTGCGTGTCTCTTCTGTTATTCCATTTGCTTAAGATCACAAGTAATCACACCCATTGCCTTATAAAACTCTACCAAAGGATAGCATTATGGGTATGTAGTGGATGAGGGGAGTTCTCCCTGCCTACACAGCGACTTGAGCACTTGAAAATAAATCCAATAAAATGGGTTGTAATTTCAGGTAAGGTGAGTTGAAAATGGCTTGTCTTTGCAACAGATTGTGCAGACATGTTTCCGAGGGGTTATTCCAGGAATGTCAATATTAACTGTACCTTCTGTTCACCTCCGTATCACTAAATAATCAGTGTCACTATAAGGGATGGTTTCATGTGGCTTTAAATCATTACCCAGCTAGCACATCACGTTCTGAGAACCATATGTTTCTTAGAGCTTGGTGAGAGCGTGGTTGTCCTACATTCTCAGCGCATTTAAGGAACTTGACAAAGAAAAACAATTATTTTCTTGGCATTTCATTAATTTAACAGAATGTTCAAACATGGTTACGTTTCATTTCAATTTTGGTAATGTTCTAGGAATATTCTCCAACTAGTTTGACATTGGGAATGTTCTCAAATAGTTCAGAGAACATTAAGAAACAATGTTCTTCTGCGGGAATTTCAGCATAAGTTTTCTATACTGGTTTCCTCATGATTCTATTTAAAGTCATGTTCCCAGAACATTAAAACCACAATTTGTTTTTACTAACATTCAGAAAAACAATCTGAGAATGTTATTTAAAAACATATACATTCCAGAGGAGTCTAGTGGGAGGAGCTATAGGAGGACTCTCATTGTAATGGCTGGAATGGAATCGTATCAAACAAATGGAAACCGCATGTTTAACTCCATTCCATTAATTCCCCTCCAGCCATTACAATGAGCTCGTCCTTCTATAGCTCCTCCCACCAGCCACCACTGATACATTCCATTCTCAGAGTCAACAAAACTCTTTCTTTCCTCTGTCTTTTTAAGTGTGTTCAGGTGTGTTGGCTGCGCCCACTAATTGGCCACACCTGATCTTAATGAGTGCTTGTTTCCTTTGAAAGGGGTTTGTTTGAATAGACTAAAATGAACAGCTTTGTAAAAGTAAAAAAAAAACATGGTATGCTAGCTCCATCCTGGTGGCGCAGTGGACTAATTCCATGGATAAAGAACAGAAAATCATAGGTTCGACTCTCACTGATGCTGTGCCACAATGAAAACATTTATGTTTGCATGATTAATGCCTAAGTAAATGAATTTCCATTTGTCCTATCTGTGCTAGCAGTGTTATTAAAAGGGAACTTCCTCCTAGAACCAACTTATCTGGTTATAAGTGGCATCAATACTATCAAAATGTACTACAAAGTGTAAATAGGATAGTTTTGTCTAGTCCAAATAAGATTTGGAAGTGAGTGTGTCACGACGGGTATGGATGGGTTGGGTATTGATTAGTTACATGCCCAGAGACAACAAGGTGTGGTCCACCCCCAGTTGCTTTGTGAACATTTTGTCAAGTCGCAACACACACATACTTGAAAAGCAAAGGAGGGAAGATATGCTTCCATAAAGTTGGTGCCACATTCTAATGCATTCAACAATATTGCTCAGGAATGGATTACATACAACACACATACAACATGCTGACCGTGACTAATGATTTGCCAACTAGCTATAAAACTGTGATGTAATTAGCTAAATACATAGCCTCTCCCTAATATGTAATTTGATATAACGTCATAGACAGGCAGATTTGCATAGCTAAAGTTGCCCCCGACCATACGGTTTGATAGGATGTAACGTTAGCCAGCTTGCTATTGATAATGTTTAACTGGCTAGCTAAGAAGATCCCTATGCTAGCTAACATTAGCTACCTAGCCAATTCATTTAAACTTGGACAAAGATATTTATAACTAACCCAGATTTGCAAGTTAGGTAGCTAGCTAGTTTTATGAAAATATACATTTTGTTTGGGTTAACACTTGCCCTCGATAACTTAGACCCTGGTGGCTATCTGGCTTTACTGTGATGGAACTGGGAGTCATTATAAAGGGCTAAGTTAGTTAGCACTAACTAGCTACCTAGCATTTCAGGGGCTTCGTCTTTACTAGTACTAAAAACAACATGACTGTTCTCATAAAATTATATTTTGTATAGGACAAAACTAAATGAAGTATGTTACTTGTCTAGCCTGAATACCAGTCTTTTTAACTAACGTGCTACAAATATGTGTCAGCAAGCAATCAGCCTTGATTTGAATGTGTGACACACACAATGTATGGTCAGTCCTCCAAGGTTTCGCCATTGTGAGGCATTTATACTACTGTTGGCCAGTAGTGGGCAGTGAGATGTGTTCGCTTCACACTGGGACTATTGACGATCCTGGACCCGTGTGTTCTCATAATTGAGAGAACCTTTGAAAGAGAAGCCACGTTCTCCTGTTTCATCATTTATCCTGTGTTACAGGAACTATTATCTGCTGCACCAGTCCCAAATCTGGGACCTGCAACCAGTTTTGGGGGGCTCGTCCTTGATAGGCGCCACCTGTTGGGCGGGAGCTGATCCAGTGATAGATAACATCTGGGACCAAGATGGATCTGCTGCTGAAATCCATGTTGCGGGCAGTCTGATGTGAGCAGAGACAGATTCTTGATTCTGGGCTGTGTTGACCGTTCATAAGGAAAAGGAAGAAGTTACAATGTCTGACAGTGGGAAGAAGAGCCTGGTGTGGGACATCAGGAAGAGCCTGCTCAGCCTGTCAGCAAAGGAAGTTTTTCAAATTGCCAATACCATGGGTCAAGTGCAAGACAAAGACCAGTCAGAGCTCGAAGAGGGTGATCATGAAGGTTGCTTTGAGTACATCGGCACCTTTATGTACAGTAAGTCATTACTTGAGTCAGAGGATGGCGGCATGGTTGAATTGTTGGTTTTGAAAGATAATGTTGATACTGTTATGCAGACTCATAATATAACATCTCTGTTCGACCCAAGTGATAATATTGAGCCATGTGACACATTAACAGTCCCTCCACTTACTGAAATAGCTCATGCAGTCACAGCTAGCATAGTCAAAACGACACCAAATACTGATTTACATAGAGTGCTCGCAAATTATGAGGAGCTTAGCAAGACACTTCTCCAACATTTTACCATACCTACCTCACAGCCAATGTCCACACCGCCCTCTACAACACAGTACAGTGACACGCTATGCAGAAGCCTGCAGTCTGGGCTGACGACACACCCAAAACACGAGAAGGTGATCTCCTTAAGAGACCTCTCCTACCTCCACCATAGGGATTTCAAAATACAGGGGGGTCAAATCGGTGACTACACATCAGACATCACCTACAACAGCGTGTGTAAGCAGATGGAGTAAGGAATCAAAGAAGACTTCAGTGATTCGGAAATGTCAGAGGCATGCTCAGAAATGACAATAGCGGAGTTCAAGGGGTTCCTCCAGACCCACTTAAGAGAAAATAACAGTACTGAACTATTCCAGGAGTTAATGTACGCTAGACAAGATGAGCAAGAGACACCACAACAATTCCTCTACCGTGTGATAGGACTAAAACAACGAATCCTCCCCTATAGAGTCAGGTTTTGCGGCCGGAGTCCGCAACTTTAGGGGGGGGGGGGGGGGGGGGGGGTACTGTCAGGCCCTGACCTTAGAGATCTTTTATTCTCTATTTTGGTTATTTTGGTGTGACTAGGTTGTGCATTCTAGTTTCTTTATTTCTAGGTTGGCTTGGTATGGTTCCCAATCAGAGGCAGCTGTCTATTGTTGTCTCTGATTGGGGATCATATTTAGGCAGGTTTTTCCCACCTGTTTGTTGTGGGATCTTGTTTGTGTATAGTTGCCTTGAGCACTGCATAGCTTCATGTTTGTTTTGTTCTTTATTGTTTTTTGCCGGTTCACGTAATAAAGATGATGAACCCAAACCACGCTGCCTTTTGGTCCGATTCTTACAACAACGTTCGTGACACTTGTTCTCATCTTAATTAGCTGATGCAGGCATAAAATACAGTGCATCCACTGTTCAAGATATTTTCCTACACACTGTGCACCAGGGACTTGGGCGTAAATGCAGAGAACTAAAACCCCTACTCTCAGGTAACGATGTCAGTGACGAGACAATATTGAGATGTGATGAGAATAATGAGTGAGGAAAGTGAGAGACAAGGAAGGCTAGGCCCCATGCCTTGTCAACACACGTCACATGCATACAATTCAGCCAAAATAGATGCACTCACCAGCATAATCCATTCAATTAAACAGTCAATACCACAACGGCGATCAGATCATCTGTGCCGATGTTCTACAAGTAGAACAATGCAGCCTGGAAGAGAGAAACCTTATGTCTGTACCAAAATGTGTCGAACAGGGTCCGTCTAATTGTAGTCATTTCTTATTTTGCGGTGAGGAAGGTCACAGGGCCTTGGGCTGTCTAAATATACCCAAAGTGCCAGGGAAACGGAAGCCGGTCACTGCAGGGGCCCAGTGACCGGGCCCCGACAACCGTCCCAGGCTAATAGTATCCAAAGAACTGAGCTTATTACAGAGCCATGTAGTAATACCAATACTCCTCTCTGTATCACACCAGAAGTAGTCAGCGTACAACAGATACGTAGGCTGAGTAAGATCTCCACTTTACCTCACTAGATCCATCAGCTGCTAAAAATGAACATTGTTGCAAGGGAAAGAGCCCTGACCCAATGTAACTTGAATGGCTTAGCAGTGAGTGCTTTGCTTGACACAGGAGCTCAACTCAGCATGATAGATAGTATTTCGAAAGACAAATACCTACCTGATCTTAATATTAGACCACTCATTGATATCATTAATGGTGATGAGCTAGATGTGTATGCAGTAAATGGAAACCTTGTCCCTTTCGATGGTTGGGTTGCCATAACAGTAAACTTACCTGGGAATGAGAACCCCAGCCTGTCAATCAAAATCCCTTTCCTAGTGAGTAGTCTACCACTGGAGAGGCCATTGCTTGGTTTCAACGTACTTGAAGAACTGGTCCAAGGGCAACCAGAGAGACTCATACCTACCCTCATTACCCTACTCTGTGGGCCATCTCTATCCAGATTGACAAAGCAAAGACCATTGTGAGCTGTATGCAGACCATAAAACCGAATGTTCAGCAAGAACGCCTGAGAGTTGGCCAACAGGCCACTGGCCAGGTAGCTTGGGTTAAGTGTAGAGTTCCGCTCAGTATAGACCAATCCGACACCCCAGTGTTGTTTGAGCCAGATGAAAAGAGTATGCCACTACAGCAACTGGATATGGGTGAAGGCTGGCTCGAAATCCAGGACCCAAGGAGGCCATATGTAGCAGTGCTGGTAGGCAACAACACAAAGCTCAGCATCCACCTGCCACGAAAGACAGCTCTGGTCAGTATTCAGCCCATCCAGAAGGTGGTTGAAACAGACTCATAAAGCAAATTAGGGTTCAATGTGGAGGCCAACAGTCTTACCACCCCACCAGCTGATGGAAACCCATCACTGTGGCACCTGCCAGTTGACAACAGTCACCTAGGCGACAGGCAGCAAGAGACAGCCAATAAGACGTTATATGAAGAATCGGTAGCGTTCGCTCGAGACAGCAATGACCTTGGGTGTATTCCAAGCCTGCAAATGTCACTCAACCTCAAAGATGACATTCCTGTGCAGAGAGCGTACTCACCAGTCCCGAAGCCATTATTCCAATAAGTTAAGGGGTATATTCAATATCTTCCAATATTTTCCAACTCCGCGCCTGTTGTGTGCGTCCGTAACGTTGCGCCTCTGTATTGACTACCACCTGTTAAACCAGAAGATGGTACCTGACAGGCACCCATTACCCAGAATCCAAGACCTGATAGACACCCTTGGTGGCTACTCCTGGTTCAGCATCTTAGACCAGGGTAAAGCCTACCATCAAGGTTTCATAGCAGAGGGTTCCCGACATCTCACAGCCTTCATCACCCCTTGGGGACTCTACGAATGGGTGAGAATTCCATTTGGACTCTCCAACGCACTCGCAGCATTGCAGAGGAGCATGGAAGAGGTGCTGAGCTCCCTTAGGGACAAATCCTATATTCCATACCTGGACGATTTCCTTTGCTACACAAAGTCTTTTGACGAGCATGTGGATGAAATCTGCAAAGTCCTCAAAGCTCTCCAACATCATGGAGTGAAACCCCGGCCAGAGAAGTGCAACCTCTTCCGGGAGGTCCGATACGTGGGGTGCCTCGTGTCTGGCCGAAGGGGTGAGGATTGACCCTAAGGACCTGGATGCATTGCTGTCCCTGAAAATCAAGATGCCACAGACAGTGGGCGACATCAAGAGGATCATTGGTTTCCTCAGCTACTACAGATCATACTTCCAGGACTTCTCTGGAATAGCCAAGCCACTCTATGAGCTGCTCCAAGTGAAATCTGGAATGCCACAAGTTCAGCCGCACAGAGAAAAGACCAAAGGCCCCAAGCTGTCCTCCAGGACACCTGTGGACTGGACAGGCGAACACCAGAGCACACTTGTTGTGTGTGCAACTTGGGAAGGGAACCAAGCGGCCCAGAGGAAGGATGTGGCCTGGATCGCTGCCCTCCACATCTCCTCTGTAGACTCCAGTCAACAGCCCAGTGCACTTCTGCCAATAATAGGTCATGACGAGCTGGTGAAAGCCCAACGTAAAGACCCAGCCATTGGAGAGATTGTACAGCTTAAGGAGACTGCTACAGTACTTGCTGATGAAATGAGAGAAGTGGTGAACAGCGTCACAAGGAAGATGTTCTACGAGTGGAGCAAATTGAACCTGGAAAATGGGCTCCGATATAGACGGACCAATGAGAGACAACATCTTGTCCTTCCTGTAAAGTACAGACCCGGTAGCCCTTAAACATCTCCATGATGACATGGGGCACGTTGGTACCTGAAAGAGTACTCAACCTTGCTAGAGAGAGGATCTACTGGCCATTTATGAAGAAGGAAATCGAGAACTATGTCACAAGGAAATGTCCGTGCATAAAGCAGAAGAAACTCACCATGCATGTGCGAGCACCTATGGGTAGCATCACGTCTAGCTCACCAGTGGAGTTCATCTGTATTGATTACTTACATCTGGAGACCAGCCGAGGAGGTTATGAGTACATCCTGGTGGTGGTTGATCATTTTACTAGATTTGGATACCCCTCAAAACAGCATCATGATCAGGGTTGGGAGATTGAGAATGAGAATGAGGTGTTCCGTTCCGTACACTCCAGAAGCTGTCAGAAGCTGTCAGGGATTGGCCATTCCCGAACCTCACCATACCATCCCCAAGCTAACCCAGCTGAGAGATTTAACCGCACCTTGCTACAGATGTTGCAACAGGGATACATCTGACTCGGGTAATGAATGGACAGGAGGTTATTGGTTAAGGAGACCAGTGACTAGGACAGAACAAAGAGCTCCAATCCAAGTACCTGCAATACCTCCCATGATACAAAGAGATACAGTCTGAGTACCTGTAATGGAAGAACAAAGACAAGCTGAGAACGAACACTTATCTGATCGAAACGAACCAGAGCCAGAGAATGAGCACGAGGAGCATTTAGAACATGAGCAGGAAGAGAGACCCAGGACCTCCCCTGTAGTTGATGTGCACACTGCATTGAAGGTTGACCAAGTGTCTCATATGTGAACATTTGCTTTGGCCTTCTATCTCTAGTAGACCGCTCACTCTCAATCACACCATACAGTTAACACACTCGATGTAACATTCAGTGTGACTTACTTACCAGTATGGGAAAGACCTTACTACATTCTTCCACCTTACTGACTTGCACCTTACATGCGGCCCACTTACATGCTGTACACATACACTACATGTGTTTATTGATGAAAAATACGTTTTCAGATTTTGAGGTTTAGATTTTGAGTTTTGGTTATGTCAGGAGCCATTTAATTTTTTGTCAGGGAGTGTGTGACGCACACAAAATGTATGGTCACATTTGTGTTTATGAAGTGTTTCTTTGTATTGGCAAAGAATGCTTTTACTGAAATGTCAGTCCTCAAGGACGCTTTTATACTACTGTTGGCTAGTAGGGGGCAGTGAGACATGTTCGCTTCGCACTGGGACTACAGTTGAAGTCGGAAGTTTATATACACTTAGGTTGGAGTCATGAAAACTTGTTTTTCAACCACTCCACAAATTTCTTGTTAACAAAGTATAGTTTGGGCAAATTGGTTAGGACATCTACTTTGTACATGACACAAGTCATTTTTCCAGCAATTGTTTACAGACAGATTATTTCACTTACAATTCACTGTTTCACAATTCCAGTAAGGTCAGACGTTTACATACACTAAGTTGACTGTGCCTTTAAACAGCTTGGAAGATTCCAGAAAATGTTGTCATGGCTTTAGAAGCTTCTGATAGGCTAATTGACATCATTTGAGTCAATTGGAGCTGTACCTGTGGATGTATTTTAAGGCCTACCTTCAAACTCAGTGCTTCTTTGCTTGCCATCATGGGAAAATCAAAAGAAATCAGCCAAGACCCCAGAAAAAAAATGAAGACCTCCACAAGTCTTGTTCATCCTTGGGAGCAATTTCCAAATGCCTGAAGATATCACGTTAATCTGTACAAACAATAGTACACAAGTACAAACACCATGAGACCACACAGCCATCATACCGCTTAGAAAGGAGACGCGTTCTGTCTCCTAGAGATGAACATATATTGGTGCGAAAAACAGCAAAGGACCTTGTGAAGATGCTGGATGAAACAGGTGCAAAAGTATCTACATCCACAGTAAAACTAGTCCTATATCAACATAACCTGAAAGGCTGCTCAGCAAGGAAGAAGTCACTGCTCCAAAACCACGATTTAAAAAAAGCCAGACTACGGCTTGCTACTGCACATGGGGACAAAGATTGTACTTTTTGGAGAAATGTCCTCTGGTCTGATGAAAAATAATTATGTGGATATATTGAAGCAACATCACAAGACATCAGTTAAAGCTTGGTCGCAAATGGGTCTTCCAAATGGACAATGACACCAAGCATACTTCCAAAGTTGTGGAAAATGGCTTAAGGACAACAAAGTCAAGGTATTGGAGTGGCCATCACAAAGCCCTGACCTCATCCTATAGAAAATTTGTGGGCAGAACTGAAAAACCGTGTGCGAGCATGGAGGCCTATAAACCTGACTCAGTTACACCAGCTCTGTCAGGAGGAATGGGCCAAAATTCACCAAACTTATTGTGGGAAGCTTGTGGAAGCTTACCTAAAATATTTGACCCATGTTGAACCATTTAAAGGCAATGCTACCAAATACTAATTGAGTGTATGTAAACTTCTGACCCACTGGAAATGTGATGAAAGAAATAAAAGCTGAAATAAATAATCCTCTCTACTATTATTCTGACATTTCACATTCTTAAAATAAAGTGGTGATCCTGACTGACCTAAGACGGGGAATTTTTTACCAGTATTAAATGTCAGGAATTGTGATTGTGAAAAACTGAGTTTAAATGTATTTGGCTAAGGCGTATGTAAACTTCCGACTTCAACTGCACATGCGATGCTGGACCTGTGTGTTGTCATAATTGAGAGAACCTTTGAAAGAGAAGCCACATTCTCCTGTTTCATCATTTTTTTGTGTTACAAGAACTATTATCCGCTGCACCAGTCCCAAAACTTGGACCTGTAACAAATGCGGCAATAGTAATGGCGTCAGGGTTACTGGCCTGAATCTATTCTGTACTTACAATCACTCTATTAGTATAATTACTTCCAAACTAGAGACATTTTTACTATATGTTTATTGAGTGATGATATTTTATTCCATTCACAGTCTACTTGCAAAAGCTGGTGGATTTGTTGTCCATCAGTGTCTGGCCAGGCACCAGTCCCAGGTTGGTCATATTTGTGACTCACCACCTGGATTCAGTATTACTGTATGTAGCAAAATTGGAAATAGTGTTTTTTACATTAGATAAAAGTAGAGACTCAAAGCTACAAAATGGTATATCATACACTACATTTGAGGAACAATGGGAAAGTAATTCTGCTTTGAAAGATAATCAACTTGTGAACTCACATTTGAAAATCGCCTTTGAATGTTTTGCTGTCTAGTGAAGAGCTCTTCTTTGTCTACACCCATTCAGCATCGTTCCCACCCTCTTAATATTAAGCTATAGCCCCACCCATCTCGTTTCGCTCTTGGAGCGCACACTTGACGCTCTGGCCGATGATTTGTTTACCTCTGGATAACATGAAAACAGTCTAACCAGCTCTGCTGGCAACAATTTCACAACACTTTTTTGCAGACGTTTACTGACACCGGCCATATTCAACGTGTGTTGTACACACATCACGTAACGTTAAGTGAATGAGCCAGCCAGCTAACATTAGCTAGTTAAACAACAATGAAAAGTGCCAACAATGCCACAGTGATGTGAGATAACCAACCATGTTCAATATTAGCTAGCTAACATTAGGCTTTAACTAGAAAAGCGAACGGCTCTGGGAAACAAATAATGTCAGCTAGGGAGCCAGACAGCTAGCATTAGCTAGTTAAACAACAATGAACAGTGCCAACAAAGGCCACAATGCTGGGAGCTGATCAACCATGTTCAATATTAGCAAGCGGACATTAGGCTCTAACTAGAACAGCAAACGGCTCTGGGAAACAAATAGTCAGCTAGGGAGCCAGTCAGCTAGCATTAGCTAGCTAACAGTACACTTTAGGTTAAGACATATAGCTAGCAAGGTTAACAAAGTGTAGGTTCACACACGTCACGTAACGTTAGCTAGTTAAACAACAATGAACAGTGCCAACAATGCCACAGTCCCCAACTACCACATTTTCCGCCAAGATAGAACTGTAAAGGGGGTGGAGTTGCAATCTACTGCAGAGATAGCCTGCAGAGTTCTGTCATGCTATCCAGGTCTGTGTCCAAACAGTTTGAGCTTCTACTTTTAAAAATCCACCTTTCCAGAAACAAGTCTCTCACTGTTTCCACCTGTTATAGACCCCCCTTAGCCCCCAGCTGTGCCCTGGACACCATATATGAATTAATCGCCCCCCCCCCATTTATCTTCAGAGTTTGTACTGAGTTTGTACTGACCTAAACTGGGATATGCTTAACACCCCGGCCGTCCTACAATCTAAGCAAGATGCCCTCAATCGCACACACAATCTCAAGGAACCTACCAAGTACAACCCCAAATCCGTAAACATGGGCACCCTCATAGATATCATCCTGACCAACCTGCACTATAAATACACCTCTGCTGTCTTCAACCAGGATCATAGCGATCACTGACTCATTGCTTGCATCCATAATGGGTCTGCGGTCAAATGACCACCCCTCATCACTGTCAAATACTCCCTTAAACACTACAGCGAGCAGGCCTTTCTAATTGACCTGGCCTGGGTTTCCTGGAAGGATATTGACCTCATTCCGTCAGTCGAGGATGCCTGGTTATTCTTTAAAAGTGCTTTCCTCAACATCTTAAATAAGCATGCCCCATTCAAAACATTTAGAACTAAGAACAGATATAGCCCTTGGTTAACTCCAGACTTGACTGCCCTTGACCAGCACAAAAACATCCTGTGGCGTACTACATTAGCATCGAATAGCCCCCACGATATGCAACTTTTCAGGGAAGTTAGGAACCAATATACACAGGCAGTTAGGAAAGCAAAGGCTAGCTTTTTCAAATAGAAATTTGCATCCTGTAGCACAATCTCCAAAAAGTTATTTGACACTGTAAAGTCCATGGAGAAAAAGAGCACCTCCTCCCAGCTGCCCACTGCACTGAGGCTCGGAAGCACTGTCACCACCGATAAATCTACGATAATTGAGAATTTCAATAAGCATTTTTCTACGGCTGGCCATGCTTTCCACCTGGCTACCCCTACCCCGGTCAACAGCTCTGCACCCCCCACAGCAACTTGCCCAAGCCTCCCCCATTTCTCCTTCACCCAAATCCAGATAGCTGATGTTCTGAAAGCTGCAAAATCTCGACCCCTACAAATCAGCTGGGCTAGACAATCTGGACCCTCTCTTTCTAAAATCTTCCGCCACAATTGTTGCAACCCCTATTACAAGCCTGTTCAAAATCTCTTTCGAAACGTCGGAGATCCCTAAAGATTGGAATGCTGCCGCGGTCATATCCCTCTTTAACTACTTGGTGACAGGGAGCAGTATTTTCACGTCCGGATGAAATGCATGCCCAAATTCAACTGCCTGCTACTCATCCCCAGAAGATAAGATATGCATATTATTAATAGCTTTGGATAGAAAATACACTGAAGTTTCTAAAACTGTTTGAATCTTGTCTGTGAGTATAACAGAACGTATTTACCAGGCGAAACCCAGAGGACAAACCATTCAGATTTTTTTATTTTGAGGTCACTCTCTTTTCAATGTGTTTTCATTGGGAATACAGATTTCTAAGGGACCTTCTTGCAGTTCCTACCACTTCCACTGGATATCACCAGTCTTTAGAAATTGGTTGAGGTTTTTCCTTTATGTAATGAAGAAGTACGGCCATCTTGAACGATGGTAACTTGAAGTGTACTGTTAGATAGAGGAGAGTGACCAGAAAGCATGCTACAGTTTCTTTTCCTCCTGTATTGAACACAGATCATCCCGTCTTCAATTTTATTGATTATTTACGTAAAAAAATACCTAAAGTTGTATTACAATAGTAGTTTGAAATGTTTTGGCAAAGTTTACAGGTAACTTTTGAGATATTTTGTAGTCACGTTGCGCAAGTTGGAACCGGATTTTTCTGGATCAAACGCGCCAAATAAATTGACATTTTGGATATATATCGACGGAAATAATCGAACAAAAGGACCATTTGTGATGTTTATGGTACATATTGGAGTGCCAAAAAAAGAAGCTCGTCAAAGGTAAGGCATGAATTATATTCTTATTTTTGCGTTTTGTGTCATGCCTGCAGGGTTGAAATATGCTTCTCTCTCTTTGTTTACTATGGTGCTATCCTCAGATAATAGCATCGTTTGCTTTCGCCGAAAACGCTTTTTGAAATCTGACATGTTGGCTGGATTCACAACAAGTGTCACTTTAATTTGCTATCTTTCATGTGTAATTTAATGAAAGTTTGATTTTTATAGTAATTTACTTGAATTTGGCACTCTGCATTTTCCCTTGCTTTTGGCCAGGCGTCCCACATATCCCAGAGAGGTTAACTTCTTGGTGACAGGGGGGCAATATTGAGCAGCTTGGATGAATAAGGTTCCCAGAGTAAACTGCCTGCTACTCTGTCCCAGATGCTAATATATGCATATTATTAGTAGTATTGGATAGAAAACACTCTGAAGTTTCTAAAACTGTTTGAATGTCTGTGAGTATAACAGAACTCATATGGACGGCGAAAACCTGAGAAAAATTCAACCAGCAAGTGGGAAATTTTAGGTTTTTAGTTTTTCAACTCTTTGCCATTCCAATATACAGTGTAAATGGGGTCATATTGCACTTCCTAAGGCTTCCACTAGATGTCAACAGTCTTTAGAACCGTGTTTAAGGCTTCTACTGTGAAGTGGGGGCAAATGAGAGAGGATTGAGCCAGGTGTCTGGCAGAGTGCCACAGGCTCGTATCGCGCGGTCACAAGAGAGTTAGCTCTCGTTCCATTGCTTTTCTACAGACAAAGGAATTCTCCAGTTGGAAAATTATTGAAGATTTATGTTAAAACATCCTAAAGATTGATTCTATACTTAGTTTGACAAGTTTCTACGACCTGTAATATAACGTTTTGAACTTTTCGTCCGACGTTCGGCTGGACCTGAACGAGCGTTTGGGTTTGTTTACCAAACGCCCTAACAAAAGAAGCTCTTTGGACATAAATTATGAACTTTATCGAACAAATCAATCATTTAATGTGGAACTGGGATTCCTGGGAGTGCATTCTGATGAAGATCATCAAAAGTAAGTGAATATTTATAATGCTATTTCTGACTAATGTTGACTACACAATATGGCGGATATCTTTTTGGCTGCTTTGTTGTCTGAACGCTTTACTCAGATTATTGCATGGTTTGCTTTTTCCGTAACGTTTAAAAAAAATCTGACACAGCGGTTTCATTAAGGAGAAGTATATCTCTAATTCCATACATAACACTTGTATTTTCATCAACATTTGAGAGTATTTCTGCACAATCACCGCATGTTTTAGAACTACTGAACGTAACGCGCCAATGTAAAATGAGAGTTTCTTATATAAATATGCACTTTAGCGAACAAAACATAGATGTATTGTGTAACATGAAGTCCTATGAGTGTCATTTGATGAAGATCATCAAAGGTTAGTGATTAATTTTATCTCTATTTGTGCTTTGTGACTCTCTTTGGCTGGAAAAATGGCTATGTTTTTCTGTGACTTGGTGGTGACCTAACATAATTGTTTGTGGTGCTTTCGCTGTAAAGCCTTTTTGAAATCAAACACTGTGACTGGATTAACGAGAATTTTACCTTTAAAATGGTGTAAAATGCTTGAGGAATTTTGATTATAAGATTGTTGTTGTTTTGAATTTGGCGCCCTGCGCTTTCACTGGCTGTTGGCGAGGTTGGACGCTACCATCCCACATATCCCAGAGAGGTTAAAGGGGGAGACACTCTGGACCCAAACTGTTACAGACCTATATCTATACTACCCTGCCTTTCTAAAGTCTTCGAAAGCCAAGTTAAAAACAGATCACCGACCATTTTGAATCCCACCGTACCTTCTCTGCTATGCAATCTGGTTTCCGAGCAGGTCATGGGTGCACCTCAGCCATGCTCAAGGTCCTAAACAATATCATAACTGCCATCGATAAAAGACAATACTGTGCAGCCATCTTCATCGACCTGGCCAAGGCTTTCAATGCTGTCAATCGCCACATTCTTATCGACAGACTCAACAGCCTTGGTTTCTCAAATGACTGCCTCGCCTGGTTCACCAACTACTTCTCAGATAGAGTTCAGTGTGTCAAATCGGAGGGCCTGTTGTCCGGTCCTCTGGCAGTTTCTATGAGGGTGCCAGAGGGTTCAACTTCAGGCCGACTCTTTTCTCTGTATACATCAATGATGTCGCTCTTGCTGCTGGTGATTCTCTGATCCACCTCAACGCAGACGACACCATTCTGTGTACTTCTGGCCCTTCTTTGGACACAGTGTTAACAAACCTCCAGACAAGCTTACAACACTCCTTCCATGGCCTCCAACTGCTCTTAAATGCAAGTACAACTAAATGCATGCTCTTCAACTGATCGCTGCTCGCACCTGCCCGCCCGTCTAGCATCACTACTCTGGATGGTTCTGACTTACAATATGTGGACAACTACCTAGGTGTCTGGTTAGACTGTAAACTCTCCTTCCAAGCATCTCCAATCCAAAATTAAATCTAGAATCGGCTTCCTATTTCCCAACAAAGCATCCTTCACTCATGCTGCCAAACATACCCTCGTAAAACTGACTATCCTACCGATCCTTGACTTCGGCGATGTCATTTACAAAATAGCCTCCAACACTCTACTCAGCAAATTTGATGTAGTCTATCACAGTACCATCTGTTTTGTCACCAAAGCCCCATATACTACCTACCACTGCGACCTGTATGCTCTTGTTGGCTGGCCCTCGCTTCATATTCGTTGACAAACCCACTGGCTCCAGGTCATCTATGAATATTTTCTAGGTAAAGCCCCGCCTTATCTCAGCCCACTGGTCACCATAGCAGCACCCACCCTTAGCACGCGCTCCAGCAGGTATATTTCACTGATCATCCCCAAAGCCAAATCCTATTTGGCCGCCTTTCCTTCCAGTTCTTTGCTGCCAATGACTGGAACGAATTGCAAAAATCACTGAAGCTGGAGACTTATATCTCCCTCACTAACTTTAAGCATCAGCTGTCAGAGCAGCATACCGATCATTGCACCTGTACATAGCCCATCTGTAAATAGCCCACCCAACTACTTCATCCCCATGTTGTTGTTTATTTTTGCTCCTTTGCACCCCTGTATCTCTACTTGCACATTCATCTTCTGCACTTCTATCACTCCTGTGTTTAATTGCTAAATTGTAATTATTTTGCCACTATGGCCTATTTATTGCCTTACCTCCATAATCTTACTAAATTTGCACACATTGTATATAGATTTTTCAATTGTGTTATTTACTATACGTTTGTTTATCCCATCTGTAACTCTGTGTTGTTTGTGTCTCATTGCTTTGCTTTATCTTGGCCAGGTCGCAGTTGTAAATGAGAACTTGTTCTCAACTGGCCTACTTGGTTAAATAAAGGTGAAATAAATAAATAAAAGTGCTGGGAGCTAACCATCCAGGCCCTATCTAGAATAGCAAACAGCTCTGGGAAATGAATAATAAGATCAGCTAGGGAGCCAGCCATCTAATGTTAGCTACCTAACAGTACACTTTAGCTTAAGACATAGCTAGCTAGGTAAACAATGTACATAGCTAGGTAAACAAAGTGTAAGTTTACACACATCACGTAACATTAGCTAACGAGCCAACCAGCTAACATTAGCTAGTTAAACAACAATGAACAGTGCCAACAATGCCACAGTGCTGAGAGCTAACCAACCATGTTCAATGATAGCTAGCTAAATTTAGACTCTAACTAGAACAGCAAACGGCTCTGGGAAACAAATAATGATAGCTAGGGAGCCAGCCAGCTAATGTTAGCTAGCTAGCTAATAATACACTTTGGTTTAAAATGAAACCACTTTCTGTCAAAATAGAAAATGTGTAATATCTGAAAATGTAGCTAGCTATCGCTAGACTATCTTACCTGTATACATCAGCATGCTTGAAGTACACGTCTCCCTGTCAGGAATGCCATGCCATGGTTGCACTTAGTTTGAAGATGTAATCCGGAGACAGGTGTTTTCTCCATCTCTATAGCTATCATACTCTAATTCCACTGATTTCAAAACTTGATCCTCCAGAAAGTGGAGAGCAACACTTACTGTATGCAGCGCCACTACACAATAATTTTTTTTTAAAGCCATGTTCGACAGGATTACCAACACAGACTGATGAGCTCAAATAGACAGAAGCCTGCCTATATGGCAGACCAATCCGAACTCATTATCTCAGCCAATCATGGCTAGTGGGAAGGTTTCAGGCTTTTTCTGTGGCTTAACCAACAAGGCTCGTAATTGATTTTTTTTTCTCGGATTTACAGATGCATACAAATGTGTTATTAAGGCACATGAAGGTTCAGATGTTTGAGAAGGCATTTCTGCAAAAAAACGCATTTTAAAAATAAATATTATTTTCTCCTGTGAAGTCATGACTTGCGACATAGGCCTAGTTTCCTGAATCGGGTCACATTTGATCTGGTCATAGGTCAGAATACTATCACTTGTCTCTCCTGGAATTCACCTAATAACCATTGATAATGTGATCAGTGCTGTGTGTTTCAACTCTACTTTGTTTTTCTACAGATGGAGGACAGGAGAGATGGTTTGTCAAGGAGTCCCCTGATTAAAAGTGGGTCGATACATATGTCTGAACTGGGAGAGACCTTGCACTTTGTTATTATTGAATTTAATGATAAGAGGGGGATCATGTGTATTCTTCAAACACGTCAGGGAACTGGTCAGTAACCAAAAATGTACATTCCCACAACTTCCAAGGAACCAAATGTGCTAGCTGGGTACATTATGTGATTTATGGCTCAATGGCGCCAAGTTCCTGTCTGCCTCAACAACTGCCCTGATTCCTCAAATATTTATTATCCCTTATTATATGTTGGAAATATAGAGTTAATTTAAAGTATTTTCAAATTTTTATATTATCAGAAACAATGCAAATACCTTGTCATTTATTCAATGAAAAACTACTAATAACTAATTTTATGTTCATTAATATTCCAGGGGACTGTTGTGTCAGAGACACCTTTTGAGTTTTGTGCCAAAAAAAACTTGAGTTCACCCCCAAGGGAGTGTGACATTGTTCTGAACTCTTACAAAGCTGTCAGAAATACCTCTCCCACTTTAGTAGCTCTCTTGCTCCTCTCACCCCTCATTCGACAGTATTGCTTTGTCACCCTGTGTTTAGAAGATTAACCTTGACAGTGCCGAGGGGCATCCCCCTCGCCTGTGGCTCTCTCCGCCGCCGAGCACAGCGAACGCTTGTGCAATGAGTGGCGCCTGAGCAGAGCCCCGTGAGTATTAGAGGGTTGAGCGGCGGCCCAAAGGCCTGCAATTATCCCATCGCTTACGTGATTTAGAGCTGGAAATGTTCTGACCCACACAGAGCACGTCCAATCAGCAGCAGTGGCAGCAGCGAGTCATCGCAGTGCAGGGCCCTGGCTCTGTGTTTCTCCCAGACAGGCTGGTGTCAAGGGAATGTTGGGGCAGATTTAAAGAGGTCAGGGCCACTGTTGGTTAATGGGAAGGGGATGGTTCTGTGCCTTGCTCAGAGTACACAGCTTTATAATTTAGCTCTCTTTAAGCAGCTGTGCCTCTGACAGCCCTCTCGCCAGGAGTGACTTTACTACAGTTTAGCACTATAAAAGTGAGTGCCTGGGAAAGCATCACATGTTAATCTTGCTCAAAGCGAATCAAAATCCATTTATCTCAGGCCATCTTATCTGACATTAGTTCCCCTTTTCAATTCAACCCACGGCGAATTGAATCAAGTAATTTAAATCAATTGGTAACTGTGTCTACATACTGGTTGCTCAAAAGCACAGTAGTGTGTTCGATTATTGGCTTGAAGGAGGCCGTCCTTTGGGCTATGAAAGAGGTGTGAGCCAAATAATAATGAACTGGTTAGAGGGTAAGAGAATAGCGAGCTTTTCTACCACATTTCTCAGAATGGGTAATTGAGGTGTTTATTTTTCTTCTTACCCCTACTGTCATGTTAGTGACAGCATTGAGCAAAGACTTTGTGGCTTTACGGTCATAATCCCTGCAATTAAGAGTAGGTTTGGCCCTATTAGCTGTGCATGCTTCAACACAGAATTTAGTAATGATCCAGGGAAAAAATGATTACTGCTTAATTTGAAGTTGTCAACCATATCAAATACCTCTGGCATGCTGGAGGCACTGTGGTCATAAGAACGTATTACAGTTACAGTAGTAGTTGTGTACTGGCAACTCTTCCTCCTGTCTCTGTGTGGAGAGGTGTGTCAAATTAGCAGTTCCCAGTGACCTGGGAAACGAGAGAAGAAAACAAATGTCATGAGACAGGCTGTTGAAATAATTACAGGTTGAGAGGTCGGAACAATGAATTGGTTTAGGAACCTACTAAATCCTGACACCGCATTCTGGACTAAAGAGGTATTTCCATAATTTTTTATTTTTTTTGGCTGCCTGATCTTGTTTCCAAGCTCTAGGTAGACATGTACTTTTCTAGCCCTGTGTTCCTCGTTGGTTGGATATCCCAAAACTACCTGACCAGAGTTGAATTGAACATATGACTACAGTGGAATGTGTCCACTCGGACATTCCTAGGAACAGGCTAATGTAATCCATACCGGAAGCATCACAAAACATTAGTCTGCCAGCATCTATTTAGCAATTTTGTCAACTGTCCCTGGGTTTCAGAGTTGGGCTAAAAGATCCCGTGAAATATTCAGCAGGTTATTCAAATGTCAGTCTGTCCATCCTGCTAGCAACAGCCATTTCAAATACAGTATGGTGCCAACTGCCAACCTAGCTAAAGTAGCCTAGCTCAAGTCAGATTATTGGCGTGGAAAGGGTGGCGTAGATTAGACACTAGACTGTAGTGATTGACAGTAAGTTGAAATATTGAGACCACTCATTGTTTATAAGGCAATCCTGCCTTAGTGGACTGGTACTTCATCTTTGCAGCATGAAGGATGCTTGTCCAGAGAAGATGAACCTTTAAGTGTCTTCCATTGTCTTCCATGCCACGCTAATAGTCAATGATGTCAGCATTGGAATGAGCTGATCTGACAATGTCATGGGAAAGTTGTATTGATCCTCTCAGTGATAAGCTCCTCTTGTCCACATCCCTATTGAAAGCCTGTCATTAGGTGTCAGTCTCATGTTTCACTCTCCCCCAGGCTCTGGGAGTGACAGGACTATCCCAAAACATTCATACAGTGCCCTCAAGCCTCCAACTGAATCCAACAGCGAAACAGTTCAGAACACTGGCGCAGGTCACGTGATCTATTGTCAGGGTAAGAATCTGGCACCAGAGTTCTGTGAGATGAACCGCACAAGGATTTCAATAACACAAACAGTGAAATCCACACTTCATGCCGGCTTAAACTTGTCAGCTGTCAATGGTGAGGGATGTCAGAGAGCGTGACGTAGAGCCCATCTGAGCAATGCCAGCAGAGCAAACTACCATAGGCAAAACGCAAGCAAATTAAGGTAAAATGGTGGCCCGCATACTTGTGTTGACAACAAATAATTGGGACATACAGAGATGGAGAGCCTCTTTGATGTTTTGATTGAGACCCATTAAGGTTGACTGTTCACTGTCAAGGAGTCTCTACCACAAAATGTTGTTGAAGTCAGTCTTCTCCTGCTAAGATTAAAACATTGTTGAATTGCTCCTATCAGATAGCCCTCTAATGAAACAGAAAGATAAATGAGTTAACATTCAGAGCTAACTACCTGTCAGAGAGTGATATCGGCAGGATTGAAGAGCACTTCGTAATTACACTGAACAAAAATATAAACTCCTTGACATGCAACAATTTCAAAGATTTTACTGAGTTACAGTTCATATAAGGACATCAGTTAACTTAAATGACTTAATTTGGTCCTAATCTATGGATTTAACATGACTGGGAATACAGACATGCATCTGTTGGTCCATAGATACCTTTCAAAAAATGTAGGGGCTCGGATCAGAAAACCAGTCAGTATCTGGTGTGACCACCATTTGCCTCATGCAGCGTGACACATCTCCTTCGCATAGGGTTGATCAGGCTGTTGATTGTGGCCTGTGGAATGTTGTCTCACTCCTCTTCAAAGGCTATGCGAAGTTGCTGGATATTGGCCGGAACTGGAACACAATGTCGTACACGCCGATCCAGATTATCCCAAACATGCTCAATGGTTGACAGCTGGTGAGTATGCAGTCCATGGAAGATCTGGGACATTTTCAGCTTCCATGAATTGTGTACAGTTCCTTGCGACATCGGACCATGCATTATTATGCTAAAACTTGAGGTGATGGCGGTGGATGAATGGCATGATTCTAATTGCCATTGATAAAATGCAATTGTGTTCGTTGTCCGAAGCGTATGCCTCCCCATACCATAACTCCACCGCCACCATGGGGCACTCTGTTCACAACGTTGACATCAGCAAACGGTACCCCCATACACGCTGTCTGCCATCTGCCCGGTACGGTTGGAACCAGGATTAATCTGTGAAGACTGGCACACTTCTCCAGCACAACATTTTAGAGAAATAAGCTTTTTATTGCTTAAGGAAAATGTATGGGATCTTTCATTTCAGCTCATGAAACATGGGACCAGCAATTGTTGCACTGCATGTTGTGTTTATATTTTTGTTCAGTTGAATTGCTTTGGACCGAAAGACTGAGAATTCTGGCCTTCAATATTTAAGTTTGACAAGTTACTTATTCCCTGCCAATTTCTAATTCTACTCCTCCAGAACATGCTGTGTCAGCATGGTGAAGAGGCCTGACATTAAGTAACAAACAGGCATGAGGGAGGGAGTAGAAAAATACAGAAAGTCTGTGAAGGCAACACTTCCCCCGCTCTGTTTAATCAAATTAGGTACCCTGGATATCCAAACCTTGTGGCTAATCAAATTTGGAATTTCATTGTTCAATCGCCCATAGCTGGTTTGATTAATGAATGGGATCCCTAGTCCCTATGTGCTCTAACAAGCGCTCTTACGGGCTTAACCAGTCCCTAGCAGGCCACTGACTGGCCCCTGGTAGCAGCTTGTCAGCATGCTGGAGTCATTAAGCACTAATTTAAAGAGTTATTAGGACTCTTAAACCTTATCCGATTTAACTAGGGCGCCATGGGGGGAAACTGGATTACTCTTCAAAGCTTGCAGCTTGATGGTTTTATGTTTAACACTTAATATTTAATGTCGACGTGACGGTAAGGACATAAATAAAGGTGAAGTGCCAGTGTTGTATAGAACACTGTATACAGTTGAAGTCGGAAGTTTACATACACTTAGGTTGGAGTCATTAACACTCGTTTTTCAACCACTCCACAAATGTCTTATTAACAAACGATATATTTGGCAAGTCGGTTAGGACTGTATATACATTATATATACATTATCTACTTTGTGCATGACACAAGTCATTTTTCCAACAACTGTTTACAGACAGATTATTTCACTTACAATTCACTGTATCACAATTCCAGTGGGTCAGAAGTTCACATACACTAAGTTGACTGTGCCTTTAAACAGCTTGGAAGATTCCAGAAAATGATGTCATGGCGTTAGAAGCTTCTGATAGGCTAATTGACATCATTTGAGTCAATTGGAGGTGTACTTGTGGATGTATTTCAAAGCCTACCTTCAAACTCAGTGCCTCTTTGCTTGACATCATGGGAAAATCAAAAGGAATCAGCCAAGACCTCAGAAAAAAATGGTGTACCTCCACAAGGCTGGTTCATCCTTTGGAGCAATTTCCAAACGGCTGAAGGTACCACGTTCATCTGTACAAACATGGGCTAAAATTCACCCAAGTTATTGTGGGAAGCTTGTCGAAGGCTCCCCAAAACATTTGACCCAAGTTAAACAATTTAAAGGCAATGCTACCAAATACTAATTGAGTGTATGTTAACTTCTGACCCACTGGGAATGTGATGAAAGAAATAAAAACTGAAAGAAATAATTCTCTCTACTGTTATTCTGACATTTCACATTCTTAAATCAGTGGTCACTGACCTAAGACAGGGAATTTTTACCTGGATTAAATGTCAGGAATTGTGAAAAAATGAGTTTAAATGTATTTGGCTAAGGTGTATGTTAACTTCCGACTTCAACTGTAAATACACATACATACAGTGGTCTAGAAAATTATTACCTACGTGCAGATTATTGTTCTAAATAGTTTTGCTTAATCTAACAGTATTGTTGACATGAATTTGCCAGGGGTTGAATGATTTAATAAGCAGAACTTGTCTGATTTATTTACTCCCTTGATTCCAGCTTGGAAATAGCTCTGTTCAGTCATGGCACCTTTCAAATTCACATTCTTACAGTTTGAACAACTTTATGCTGAGTAGGGTTAATAAAGTTCACCTGTCAGCACTGGATCTTGTGGCCTTCTCTCTCACCACTCCATTACTCTATTGTCTCTACCGATCGAGTGATGTTATTGTGTACTGTGTGACCTGGAATCACACCTGTTACAATAATACATTCAGTAGTTTAGTTGACCACTGCATTCATCTGTCCTGATGTAGGGGAGGTCATGGCCAAAATCACTGGAGAGCTATACTGAGAGTAGTTCAAAGCAAAGTAACCATGCTGTTCTCTGTAAGAAGTGCAAAGATATCCTCAAGCACTTTCCAAATTGAGCACGCTAATAGACTACAACTGGGGACAGGCCTTAGAAGCACTCAAGAAAGTTTCTGTTCTCTAGATACGATGCTTTATTCATCATTTAGTACATAATTATGGATGTGTCATGCCATGGGACATACTGTACAGTTGTAATGTGCTATTCTTATCTTATTAAGTGATCACTGCTGTTGGAAATGTGTCACAAAAACATGATCATCATTGAGTTCTGTACTGTAGCCCTACACAGTATGTGCAGATGTTCTCCTTTATATTGTACACGGCGTGTACTTCGGCACATGTTATTATAACACCACACACACACACACACACACGCGCGTAAGCACTGTATATGTACAATAATCCTACACATATAGTGTATCATAGTTCATCAAATATTCATCCTCTACTGTCTGACCCAGCCACAGTACATATAATTTGAACCATGTTTGTTTTCTCCCCCATTAAAATGTTATACACAGGGGTGTTATTTTAATCTAATTTGTGTCCATGTAGAGTATCTGTGCTGGATGAACTAAGCGTACTATAGAGGTTTTTCAGTAAAACAAAGTGCCCACCGGGGCCCCAGGCAGTCCTGTTCTGCCTGTGTAAATACAGCTCCATGTAAACACTGAGAAAGCCACAGAGCTCTGAGAGACACAGAGCCATTATGGGGAGGCAGGGAGCCGGAGATGGAAAAGGCCCTTTACACCAGTCCATTTCAGACCACAAGTGGGATTAAAAAGCCCTTTTATAGCTGAAATCACATCTACTAAATGTGTGTTGATATGGGCAGCTTAATTGTAAATTGGGTATGCAGCCGAAATGCGTTGGCGTTTAAAAACTGTGTTTCCATTGAACATGCCATACAAATAAAGGCATTTTAATGAATAAATAAAGAGTGCATTGGTCCTATTTATTTTTGATTAACAATTTACCTCTTTTACCAAAGAGCACCTTCTGTCTACCAACACATACTATTGTTTACCTTAGCACCTTCTGTCCACCAACAACTACTATTGTGTACCTTAGCACCTTCTGTCTACCAAAACCTACTATTGTGTACCTTAGCACCTTCTGTCTACCAACACCTACTATTGTGTACCTTAGCACCTTCTGTCTACCAACACCTACTATTGTGTACCTTAGCACCTTCTGTCTACCAACACCTACTATTGTGTACCTTAGCACCTTCTGTCTACCAACACCTACTATTGTGTACCTTAGCACCTTCTGTCTACCAACACCTACTATTGTGTACCTTAGCACCTTCTGTCTACCAACACCTACTATTGAGTACCTTAGCCCCTTCTGTCTACCAACACCTACTATTGTGTACCTTAGCACCTTCTGTCTACCAACACCTACTATTGTGTACCTTAGCACCTTCTGTCTACCAACACCTACTATTGTGTACCGTAGCACCTTCTGTCCACCAACAACTATTATTGTGTACCTTAGCACCTTCTGTCTACCAACACCTACTATTGTGTACCTTAGCACCTTCTGTCTACCAACACCTACTATTGTGTACCTTAGCACCTTCTGTCTACCAACACCTACTATTGTGTACCTTAGCACCTTCTGTCTACCAACACCTACTTTTGTGTACCTTAGCACCTTCTGTCTACCAACACCTACTATTGTGTACCTTAGCCCCTTCTGTCTACCAACACCTACTATTGAGTACCTTAGCCCCTTCTGTCTACCAACACCTACTATTGTGTACCTTAGCACCTTCTGTCTACCAACACCTACTATTGTGTACCTTAGCACCTTCTGTCTACCAACACCTACTATTGTGTACCTTAGCCCCTTCTGTCTACCAACACCTACTATTGTGTACCTTAGCACCTTCTGTCTACCAACACCTACTATTGTGTACCTTAGCACCTTCTGTCTACCAACACCTACTATTGTGTACCTTAGCACCTTCTGTCTACCAACACCTACTATTGTGTACCTTAGCACCTTCTGTCTACCAACACCTACTATTGTGTACCTTAGCACCTTCTGTCTACCAACACCTACTATTGTGTACCTTAGCACCTTCTGTCTACCAACACCTACTATTGTGTACCTTAGCACCTTCTGCCTACCAACACCTACTATTGTGTACCTTAGCACCTTCTGTCTACCAACACCTACTATTGAGTACCTTAGCACCTTCTGTCTACCAACACCTACTATTGTGTACCTTAGCACCTTCTGTCTACCAACACCTACTATTGTGTACCTTAGCACCTTCTGTCTACCAACACCTACTATTGTGTACCTTAGCCCCTTCTGTCTACCAACACCTACTATTGTGTACCTTAGCCCCTTCTGTCTACCAACACCTACTATTGTGTACCTTAGCAGTGCTTCCCTTCCTCCTTTTTCCCCTTTTTTTCTGCATGGGTATTTATTTAGTTAGAAATATCTTACAAAATATACATTATGCTACATAGCTTGAAAAATAAAGATATATCAATATGATTCATGTTGAACCCCATCAGTGGACTGTAAATAACTCAATCAAACTGAACACAAAATATATTTGGGGGAGGGTTATGTTTATTGTCAGAGAATGTGTTGGATCACTTATGAGTAAATCATCATTTTGTACTTCCTTTTTACACAAAGTCAAACTTTTACACAACAGTCAACTGTCCTTTATACAATCACAGTCTATGGGCACCACTTACCTAATTTCATTGGTACCGTCCTATCAATCAGCATACATGTTATCCGAGGGGCCAAAAGCATCCAAGTAAAGGACTGTATCAAGTTCCAGAGGGATGGAGCCTGAAAAAAAGAGATCATCAATACAGATGAATTGAAAAGCGCCAAAATGCTGTGCCAACAGAAATGTTTCATTGACTGAACATTATCCAAACTGCATCCCATTATTATGGGTTAGTCATAACTATACCATCTCAGTTTCAAACAGACCAGTTTTGTCCCTTTGTGTGGCTGTCACTTGACCCTCTCATTTCTTCCATTAGTGTTCTCTCAAGGGCTGGATGGGAGGACATTGTTTTTTTCTTCAAGCCCCCAAACATAAAAGCTGACTATCTAATAATAATAGGGTGAATTCGGGAAGTATTCAGACGCGTTCTGACTTTTTTTCTCGAAATTTTGTTACATTACAGCGTTATTCTAAAATGGATTAAATAAAACATTTTCCTTACTAATCTACACACAATACCCCTTGATGACAAAGCCAAAACTTTTTTTTAGAAAATGTAACAAATGTATTACAAATAGAAAACAGTAAGTATTCAGACCCTTTGCTATGAGACTCGATATTGATGCATCGGTGCATCCTGTTTCCATTGATCATCCATTTATCATCCTTGAGGTGTTTCTACAACTTTATTGGAATCCAATTGATTGGACATGATTTGGAAAGGCACAAACCCGTCTATATAAGCTCCCACAGTTGACAGTGCATGTCAGAGCTAAAACCAAGCCATCAGTACGAAATAATTGTCCTTAGAGCTCCGAGACGAGGCAAAGATCTGGGGAAGGGTAGCAACAACAAAAAACGTCAACATTGAAGGTCCCTAAGAACACAGTGGCCTCCATCATTCTTAAATAGAAGAAGTTTGGAACCACCAAGACTCTTCCTAGAGCTGGCTGACCGGCCAAACTGAGCAATTGGGGGAGAAGGTCCTTGGTCAGGGAGGTGACCAAGACCCCGATTGTCACTCTGACAGAGCTCCAGAGTTCCTCTGTGGAGATCGGAGAACCTTCCAGAAGGACAACCATCTCTGCAGCATTCCACCAATCAGGCCTTTATTGTAGAGAGGCAAGACAGAAGCCACTCATCAGTAAAATGAGCTTGGAGTTTGCCAAAAAGCACCTAAAGACTCTCAGACCATGAGAAAACTTGATTGAACTATTTGGCCTGAAGTGTTATGTCTGTAGGAAACCTGGCACCATCCCTACGGTGGTGCATGGTGATGGCAGCGTCATGCTGTGGGGATGTTTGTCAGCGGCAGGGACTGGGAGACTAGTCAAGATCAAGGGAAAGATGAACGGAGCAAAGTACAGAGAGATTTTGATGAAAAGCTGCTCCAGAGCGCTCAGGACTTCAGACTGGGTTGAAGGTTCACCTTCCAACAGGACAATGACCCTAAGCACACAGCCTAGACAACACAGGAGTGGCTTTGGGACAAGTCTAAGATTGTCCTTGAGTGGCCCAGCCAGAGCGCAGACTTGAACCCGATCAAACATCTCTGGAGAGACCTGAAAATAGCTGTGATGCGACGCTCCCCATCCAACCTGACAGAGCTTGGGAGGATCTGCAGAGAAGATCGGGAAAAACTCCCCAAATACAGGTCTGCCAAGATTGTAGCGTTATACATTTGGGGGTTATACATTTGCAAAACTTTCTAAAAACCTGTTTTTGCTTTGTCATTATGGGGTAATGTGTGTAGATTGATGATGAAAAAAAAACAATTTAATCAATTTTATAATACGGCTGTAACATGACAACATTTGGAAAAAGTACAAGTATGAATACTTTCCAAACGCACTGTCTATGGCCTGTACATAATCACTGTCTATGGCCTGTATATAATCACTGTCTATAGCCTGTACATAATCACTGTCTATGGCCTGTATATAATCACTGTCTATGGCCTGTATATAATCACTGTCTATGGCCTGTATATAATCACTGTCTATGGCCTGTACATTATCACTGTCTATGGCCTGTATATAATCACTGTCTATGGCCTGTATATAATCACTGTCTATGGCCTGTACATAATCACTGTCTATGGCCTGTACATAATCACTGTCTATGGCCTGTACATAATCACTGTCTATGGCCTGTACATAATCACTGTCTATGGCCTGTACATAATCACTGTCTATGGCCTGTACATAATCACTGTCTATGGCCTGTACATAATCACTGTCTATGGCCTGTACATAATCACTGTCTATGGCCTGTACATAATCACTGTCTATGGCCTGTACATAATCACTGTCTATGGCCTGTACATAATCACTGTCTATGGCCTGTACATAATCACTGTCTATGGCCTGTACATAATCACTGTCTATGGCCTGTACATAATCACTGTCTATGGCCTGTACATAATCACTGTCTATGGCCTGTACATAATCACTGTCTATAGCCTGTACATAATCACTGTCTATGGCCTGTACATAATCACTGTCTATGGCCTTTACATAATCACTGTCTATAGCCTGTACATTATCACTGTCTACGGCCTGTACATAATCACTGTCTATGGCCTGTACATAATCACTGTCTATGGCTTGTACATAATCACTGTGTATGGCCTGTACATAATCACTGTCTATGGCCTGTACATAATCACTGCCTATGGCCTATACATAATCACTGTCTATGGCCTGTACATAATCACTGTCTATGGCCTGTACATAATCACTGTCTGTCACTGTCTTGCCAGTCACTAAAAGTCACTTTCCCAGCTCTTCAGGAACAGAGAAAACCTTTGAATGTAGAGAGAGAGAGAGAGGGCGAGAGGAAGAGGTTGTGGTGAAAAGGCTCCGCTGTGTCCTCATTTGACTGCAGAGGATCTCCGAGGAGCTTCCAGGAAATTGTCCTTGCTGATAAAATATTATTCCCAGAACAACCCTATCGCTGATGCTGACCCTGAGTCACGTCGGTCTCACTAACCTCCATCTTAAGACATACAACTTTTTTTTGGCATGATAAATGTTGTGGCGGCTATTGGCCCTATAGTATGTTGGGAAATACTACATCAATAGTATCCATATGTGAAATTATTTGTCATTAATATTTTCTATTATCTATAGCAGTTTGCCAACCACTGATGTATATTTATTTAAAATGAGTCAAAAGCATAATTTATCATAGCCAATAGCGCCCTCATTTGACCATAACATTGATTTGCAATTAAAGGAATTTCCCTAGTTCTACCTCATTTTATTTTTATTTAACCTTGACTTAACTAGGCTAATTAGTTCAGAACAAATTCTTATTTTACAATGACAGCCTACCCCTGCCAAACGGCGCTGGGCCAATTGTGCGGCGCCCTATGGGACTCCCATTCATGTCCGGATGTGATGCAGCCCGCGTCTTAAAGTCACTGTTTGCTTTCTGTGGTTTTGATGACTGTTCTGAAACCATGTTTGTTGGAATATTCAAAGCATGGAATTATGAAAACACATACGGCCGATAATTTTTGGCAGAAACTCAAGGGGAATGCGAAAACAACAACCAGCCCTTACTATATAACCCTTACTGGCAAATTCTGTCAACATGTTTTTCATTTGTTGGCATGTATCAAACTAACTTGGCATGTTGGCATTGCTTCTGTGATGAAATTACAAACATATTGTAGATACATTAAGAATATTCATATTTTTTGTAAAATACATTTTCACCCTAGACTAGGATTGCAAAGCTGCCGGTAATTTACCAAAGTTACCGGAATCTTCTATAATTTTGGTAATTAACAGGTAATCTATGTCAATCTATGGTAACTTTGGTAATTTATACTTGAATAACTTAAACAATTCATACATAGTATCCATTTTTTAAATACCTGTGTCCATATTGTCCATTCATTTCTAGTGGATAGGCCACATGGTTCAAGAGAAAATAGCATAATTAATGAACAAAAAATGTATCTAATCAACGATGGCAACTCTGCAACTCTTCTAACTATTGACTTTTTTCACAACTGCAACCTGTTTGGCCACAACATTTACAACAAAGATATATTGACATAGTAAAATAAAAGTGTAAACAAAAATATAAAGGATATTTCATGCTGAACCCCTCATATTAAACAGCAATGGTATTCACTAAGTTGATGGTTTATATTTAGGATAATGTTTTACAGATTTGTCGTTCTATTGTTATTTAAAAATCATCTTATTTGATTTTATTTTTTTTTATAGTTTAGAAGGTCACACAGAGGGCTATACGTTCATTACAGACACCTGTGATAATCTGAAGTACTCAAAAGTGCAAGTAGATTTCTTTTGATAAATTATATACAACCCTTGAAAGTTACCAAAATTCTGGTAATTTACTGGTAAAGTTGAAAAGTTTCCAGTAATATACCCTGCCTTTGCAACCCTACCCCTGACTCTTCCAGATACACACACCCTTTATTCTCTGTGCTGTCCTTTCCAGCACCACTAGGTGTCAGTCAGTTCCTGCCCATAATACCATAGAAACAATAATTCACTCAGTCAGTCACCACCAAGTCATCAAGTCTAAATCATACCAGTCAAATTATGCGTTTGTTGCTAAAGAGTAATCTTCTAGTTTCTAGCGCATTTCTCAAAATCCCTCATTAAGGTATCAGGGTGTACACTGTTGTACAGCACAGTCTACAGTGATGACTGCATCCCCTAACATGTCTGAAAGGCAGGCAGCAGAAGGTCGTTCAGTATTCAGATCAGGGACCAATATGGCCCTCACTCTATCAGACCCACCCTTTGAGACTGACTCTCTCTAATGATCTCATGATCCTTCTTATAAATTGACCTAGTCTCCCTTCATGACCAGTGGCTTGGCTTTAAGTCTCCACTTAACTAAGTATTGCAGGAACCCCACGTGCTAGGAGCTGCACATTGCTGTGCCACTGTGACTTGAGTTTGCTTTTCACATACAGTACACGTACACAAGTTAGTTTGACTCCCTCGCCGTCTCAGGTGAATTGCTTCCTCTAATGGTAATTACTGCGGACAGAGACACAAGCACACACACACACGCCCAAACGCACACACACACACACACACACACACACACACACACACACACACACACACACACACACACACACACACACACACACACACACACACACACACACACACACACACCAATGTGACCACACTAACGTGAGACCCAGTCATTAATCATTGACTTCAATTCCCTCTCCTCCACTGGCAGCGTCTCTGTACCAGCTAACTGTGCTCTCAGAGTGAGGGCAGCATTTAAAGCACGTTCTTGAAGAAACACATCAGTATGCAACCGCTATTGATTTCTTCTTCCTTGTGGCTGTGCTGATTGCCTCTCCAAGTATGAAGTGCTATTCAGTGAAGACAGCTTATAAAGAAGGACACAGTGACTCTCCTCCCAAATAGGTTGACAAAACTAGGCAGAACTGGAACTCAGCTTTAGGATTATATACTGAGCTACCTGCCTTCAACACTCTCAATGAGGAGCATCATCAGTCTCTCAGTAATGTCCCCTTCCCTCTACTTTCCTAACTGTGATTTGAAAAGCAGAAACATTGTGTTGGGGATTTGTTTGGCACACTTTGAAGAAGGCACAGTGACGCTGGAACGTTGGTGTTTTTCCTACCCTATAAATTACTGGGAGGTTATATACCTGTATATTGAGTGTGCGACTCACTCTTTGTTTTTATAGCTTACAGGGGATTTGTCTGGCAACACACTTAAACAATAAAGACATATTTGCGTTTCAATCGAACAATTGTAATTGTTAGGGAGAATTCAGACTGAATTAATAACCAAGATTAATTCAACTCTCAAAGCATTGAATGAATTTAGCACAGCCGTGCCATGCTAGTCATCACAACGTGCTGCCTTCACGTAGCACTTCAAATGGTCTAGATCAGTGATTGTGCAACTGGCGCATGCGGCCCGTGGCCCCAGGCCCCACTTTTGCAGGCCCGCAGACCAATTAGACAAAAATACATATTTTTCAAACAACATTTTTGGGTTGGAACTCGGTCGGGGTCTCAACTTACTGAGTTAGAATAATAGAATACACAAGGTGCAATTTTTTACATTTGGTTGTGCATCAGCAGTCACTCGATTAGTCCATGTCAGCAAAAACATTTTTAGATTGTTAAGTTAGTCTAGCGGCCAGCTATCTTAACTTGTAGTAAACATGGTTGAATTACTGACCGGGGTGGGGCCTACAGCACCCGATGTCACAAGAAGGCCAAAAAGATCATCAAGGACATCCTACCTGAGTGACGGCCTGTTCACCCTGCTATCATCCAGAAGGTGATGTCAGTAAAGGTGCCTCAAAGCTGGGACAGAGACAGCTTCTATCTCAAGGTCATTCGACTGTTAAATAGCCATCACTAGCTAGCCTCCACCCAGTGCCCTGCCCTGAACTTAGTCACTGTCACTAGCTGGCTACCACCCGCTCACTCAACCCTGCACCTTAAAGGCTGCTGCCCTATGTACATAGACTTGGAATATCACTGGTCTTCTTTAGTAATGGAACACTGGCCACTTTAATCATGTTTACATACTGTTTTACTGATTTCATATGTACTGTGCATTTGGAAAGTTTTCCACATTTTGTTAAGTTACAGCCTTATTCTAAAATTGATTAAATCGGGGGGGGGGGGGGGGGGGTACACAGCATTGTACGAGATCTTCAATTTCTTTGGCAATTTCTCGCATGGAATAACCTTCAATTCTCAGAACAAGAATAGGCTGACGAGTTTCAGAAGAAAGGTCTTTGTTTCTGGCCGTTTTTAACCTGTAATCGAACCCACAAATGCTGATGCTACAGATACTTTTCTAGTCTGAAGAAGGCCAGTTTTATTGCTTCTTTAATCAGAACAACAGTTTTCAGCTGTGCTAACACAATTGCAAAAGGGTTTTCTAATGATGAATTAGCCTTTGAAAATTATAGACTTGGATTAGCTAACACAACATGCCATTGGAACACAAGAGTGATGATGGTTGCTGATAATGGGCTTCTATATGCCTATGTAGATATTCCATAAAAAAATCTGCCGTTTCCAGCTACAATAGTCATTTACAACATTAACAATGTCTACACTGTATTTCTGATCAGTTTGATGTTATTTTAACGAACAAAAAATTCACTTTTCTTTAAAATACGAGGACATTTCAAAGTTATCCCAAACTTTTGAACGGTAGTGTATATTTAATAAATGTTATAATAAAGATGTAACGTAACTAAATGTGGAAAAAGTCAAGGGGCCTGAATACTTTCCGAAAGCACTCTATATACTGTATTCTAGTCAAGCCAGTCCGACATTGCTCGTACTAATATTTATATATTTCTTCATTCCATTATTTTGCTTTGAGATTTTTGTGTACTGTTGTGAAATTTTAGATATAGTGCGCTGTTGAATCTAGGAACACAAGCATTTTACTACACATGCAATTACATCTGCTAAATATGTCTGACAAATACAATTTGATTTGGTAGCAGGCCAGGGTACTGTCAAATATTTATCCACCAGCCAAAATAAAGGGGGCAAGGGTAATATTTCTCTACATTTTATCAAGCAACAATCAATAGCTGTTGGAGCTACAGAGCATTGTGCCAAATGACTTGTTAACAGAGAAAAAATGTACACTGCATGGTAGGCTAAAGCATTGGGTTCAAGTAATGTACACTGATTGTACAAAACATTAGGAACACCCGCTCTTTCCATGACATAGACTGACCAGGTGAATCAAGGTGAAAGTTATGGTCCTTTATTGATGTCACCTGTTAAATCACTTTCAATCAGTGTAGATGAAGGGGAGGAGACAGGTTAAAGAAGGATTTTTAAGCCTTGAGACAATTGAGATTGAATGGCACACACAATCCGAGGGTGAATGGGCAAGACAAATATTTAAGTGCCTTTGAACGGGGTAAAGTAGTAGGCGCCAGGCGCACTGGTTTGAGTGTGTCAAGAACTGCAACGCTGCAGGGTTTTTCACGCTCAACAATTTCCCGCGTGTATCAATATATACTGTATTCTAGTCAAGCCACTCAAGCCAGTCCACCACACAAAGGACAACATGGACCAGCATCCCTGTGGAATGCTTTTGACACCTTGCCCCAATATATTGAGGCTGTTCTGAGGGCAAAAGGGGGTGCAACTCCATATTAAGAAGATGTCCCTAATGTTTTGTACACTCAGTGTATGTAAGTTGCTGGCCAACGTCAACTGTATATATTACCTGTGTTCCAGGGGTATCTGTATCAAACTATAATATGAGTCTAAAGGTATTTCTCAGTGCCCAGATTGAAAGTTATCATGTATAATAGCTAATCGACTGTACATGCATATCTGTATGTGCATTATATTGCTTCTTATAAACCGGGTAATTTGGTACCTGGATGCTGATTGACTGATAGCCGTGTTAGATCAGAAATTATAAACTGGGTGGTTTGAGCCCTGAATGCTGATTGGCTGAAAGCCGTGGAAAATCATACTGTTTACCACGGCTATGACAAAAAAAAAATACTTTTCACTTTTTTAAATGATGTCGATTGCCAGTTTATGACAGCGATAAGGCACCTCAGGGGTTTATGATATATGGCTAATATACCACGGTTAATGGCTGTATCCAGGCACTCCGCCTTGCATCTTGCGAAAGAACAGCCTTTAGCCATAGAATATTTATTTGCCAAGTAGGTTAGTGCAATGTTGATCTCATGTAGGCCTATTGGTATGAAAATAGACAACTGAACAAGTTAAATAAAGGTGAAATAAAATTTACAATTTAAACAACTTGATATTTAGAGCAGTTCCCCAAAATACATGTCTTGTTTTTGGCTTCATGTACAATTACAAATGTAGGCTATAACAAATGTGCATTATCATGCAGTGACTGAATGATAAACGAGATCATGCAAATAATGAATGATTACATAGTTGGGCTAACTTTTTAAACTTCTTGCTGTAGGCCTACATCATCATCCTCTGCCTACATCCCTACTTGTAGTCTACCAGCCTCTGGTATAGTGCATGTCCACCTCTCACTCAATCAGTCTTGCTTGTCCATCTTCCTGAATTCAAATGTGATATCATACTAGATCAATCTTTCTGGCAAAACGTCATTCAATATTGCTAAGTTATTTAGCTATAGTGTGGATATAGGGCTGTTTTCTACTATGTTGCAAGATTAATATTCTCGGAGCAGTCTTGTTCATTGATATAATGTTTCAATATTCTCCGAAACATCTTGTTGATACGATGCTTCAATATTCGCAGAATGTTTCCCTTCCCTGGTGAATAATGCAGACAGGCAAATACAAAAATTAGACACTGTCATAGTACAATGTATGCGTCTTTCCACAAGGGTGACTTCATATAGCCCATAGCAGGGGGCCTGCAACCTTTTTCATATGAGTGACAATTTACAATTGATCCTAAAATTTCTAAAGATCTGCGTGCCAGTTCTGATTTTCACATAAGCATTGTAGACTATTCAACTGGGCCCACAAACTGAATAGCCAAATTCTTTCTGGCAACTAGACAGAGATGCTGTCCATTCAGCCACACCCCAGGGAGCTCTGCTATGCCTACATGTACAGAGGAGCTGTCCATTCAGTGGTACTGAATGTGTAGATGTTTCATCATTCCTTGGTTGAGTTTGTTTGTCTTTATGCGTCCTTGTCAATTGTAGGCCTAAGTCATTTTATTTGATGTTTGCCTTTTATTTCAATGCATGTGTAGGATTTATCTGGCATAGTTTGCATTTGCAGTCAGCTGTTTTATGCTCACGTAACTTTCACATTGATGTCGGTATTTGAAGTCGGTCTTGAATTATGCATCTATTTTATGTTGCACTGTATGACACTGTTCCACAGGTAGGCCACATGAGTCAATGTAGCCTATGTATGATGAGGTTGAGTAGTACATTGTACATGCCATTCCACAGACCTTCAAACCTAATATAAACCTAATATTGCGGTGGTAATGTCTGGGGGACATTTTTGTTCATTTTAGCTGTTCTCCAAATAGCATTTTAGAGGAAAAGAACGCAGCACCCCCACCCCCAAACTACTTCCAGCAGCTATGCCCTTAGCAGTGGTACAGTACATTGGCCATATACCACAAACCCCCAAGGTCATTATTGCTTAATTATACCCGGCAATCAACCCTTACGACCCCTTACAAGGGCCTACTGTATACATGTTGGTGACAATGAAAGTAGTACCACTGTAGTTAGTAGTAGCCTGCCAGTAATGAATTTAAGTAAATCAAATTGGAATCATGGTGCTCAGTCCCTCCTGACAATAACTGCTGTTGTGATTGTGTTGAAACAGAACAGCCTGATAACTCTACTCTCCAGAGAAGAGGCAGTAGATTCAGTCTGGTCTCTACTGCCTACTGGGCTTAAATGCAATGTTTTATGTGTGTTATCACTATCACTTAAACGACTCCACGGTGAGAGGGTTCTAATAACTGCTCTCTCGCTCTGGTTCGAGCTGGATAACAGCAGACGGCCAGTCAGCTATGAAGATTAAGAAAAAAATGCTCAGCACAAACATCAAAGAGGAGGCTTTTCATGTGTGTTATGTCGTCTCTTAGAGGATGGAGGAGAGGTGCACTGTAAAAATACAAATAAAAAGTGTTTTTACAGTAACTTAATGGCTGCCAGTTACCTGTAAGTTACTGTAATAAAAGGTACAGTATGTTACCGTAAATGTTTAAAAAAACTTTGGTTTAACAGCACATAATTTGATTTAACAGTACAAGAATGTGCTGTTTAACAAAAGTTTCTTTGGAATTTACAATAACATATTGTACTTTTTTTTACAGTAACATACAGGCTGCCATAAAAACAAAAGGATTTTTTTTACAGTGTGGGAGCTCAGAGTGTACACCTCAGCATTCACGTATCTTTTGTTTTATCCAGACTAGTGACACTGTAACTCACATTTTCGAGACAACAACTGCCCTGGTGAAAGCAGTTAATAGACAATAGACATCTGAAACAAACATTACAATTTTTTAAGCCTATCATTCAAATAACATGAAATCACTGAAATAACAAGAGAAAAAGGAACTCAATCTGAAGATGGCATGCCTCTATGTCTCTGTCTCTATGGCAACAGCGAGACAAATGCTGCTTGGCTGAGTTGTGGGATTGCATTGGATGAGGGATCGTTACCTGACTAGGGCACAGATAGAGCAGATGAATAAAGGGTAGGATACTATTTCTTATTCATTTGATCGTTTACTCAGTTGTGACAGATACAATCTCAACAGGGTTCTCAACATAGACATTGCACCAAATTATTTTTTGGGGCTTGCGTTAGTGTCCAGCATCAGTCTATTCTTGAAAGAAACGGGGTGTCTGCTTCAGCATGTGCAGCCCAGTGACTGGAGCTTGGGCTGGAAATGAAGGCGTGATTGGACGCTCCTCTACCCAGAGGAGAGAACGGCTGCTGTCATGTTTGTCAATCTGCACTCATGAATATAGGTGCTTCACTGGGACTGATCCACATGCTCCTAGTCTCTCCTGACAGACTGGCACACAAGGTTTGGTTCTGGGTTCCGCCATTAACATGCTCTGTGAAACTGAACCAGAACTTTCAGTAACACATCTCATTGGAGATGACAGTCCTCCCTGGCCTTACAGCAATGTCACATATTGCAGCGTATCCCCCCCCAAGATTGCTGCGGTGAAGGAAAACTTCTCAGTCAATTTACTTGGCGAAGTTCAATCATAAAAAAGTTCAAATCAACATCTATGCCTTTAGATCAACTGAAATGTAAAACAGGAAATCAATTGCATGGAAAGTTTTGTCAAGTTAGGGTGGGGTAATAGAGAGGCGAAGTAGAGGGGACAAGACAAGGCAGCACAATTAAAATGTCAAGTTCCATAAAGAACATCCGTATCTCACGGCAGAACACAAATTGCTCAGAGGAGAAAACTGAAACCTGATTCAAAAAGCATAAAAGGACTACATTAAAGGCCAGAGTGGACCTGAAGGTGTATTTTCAGTTGCTTAGCAGCTCTCTTTTATGCAATGAAACATCTAAGTGACTGAATGTCCATGGTTGAGAGGTGTAAAATAGCCTTAATTCAAGTAGAAAGGAGTAGTGTGGAGTTGCACATAACAGGAGTAGGGTGGATAAGAATCATCCGCTAACAAGCTGGGTTAGAAAATATGCCATCCTGGCAATATGACAACACAATGTATCCATACAGCGTTGCAATACATTTGTGACCTGCTCTCTGTGATGGAATGAGTGGCCGAAGACGGACGTTCAGCTCTGTTTGTATGGGAGGTTGATTTCCTGTGAGTAGTCACGATGGTGATCACGGTATGGTTGGGCTTTGCAATTCTCTCTTCAACTCGCCCCCAAAATCAGAGTGAAAAGCACCTTTCCATTGGAGAAGCGCATTCAGGGGCTCCGAAGTCACTTGCAGACCCAAACAGACTGTGAGATTATCCCTTAGGCATTAGTCACACTTTCATAAGCCATGTAAAATGTTCCGCTTTGTGTCAGCAACTCTGGGCCACCAGTGAACCTCCATAGTATTGGTCAATGAAAATGTATTGCTTACAGGCACCCTTTCATTGTGCCAGGCATGGTTCCAAGCTTTCCTAAAGCACTGCTATACTGGAAGATCATTCTAGGATATTCTATGCTTATGCTAATGTATGCTAACCAAGATAACAACGGTGACAATGGTACAGTACCACCCACACCATCTGATGATGATGCTGGTGATGATTATCCCATTTCTATAACCCATTGATTATCATACTTACAAATGACATATGATAATGAGACCAACAGACAGTAGTTGGAGGATTATGGGAGGCAGTTGCTGTGAGAGATGGATGAGAGGAAATGACCAGTCTTCTTTATTTTTGCTGCTCCCTCCCACACCACAGCCCATTCAGCGTTGCTGCTGGAGCAGTGAAAATGATATCACATTACCCGCTGTCACTGAACACACCCAGGGCTGCAGGAAGTCTCCATTTTACTGGCTTCAACAATAAAAGGGCACATTTATCAAACCTGTGTGGGGTGTTCAGTGTGTGAAAAGCTTCTCATAGTCATCAAGCACTGCCCGGGGACATGTATCTCTTTCCAAGCCAAAGTTACACATTGCTTGTACGTGATAATACTGGAATGGACAAAAACAGCAGGATTATATTTCATTGCACATTCATCTTGAGGCATGTGATGTTTTAGTTGGCGGTTTTGTGCATTTTGATGTAAAAGTGTAAAAGAAACTGAACTTGAGTGTGTGCTTGTGTTATTGTATTATATATATTGCATCTTTGACATTGTTGAACCTTTCCAAAATATGACTGTATGTGATGCAGTATTGCAGATAGTAAGGCCTGACACTGCAGCAAATAGCTATCTACCTTAATTTTACACTATACCATCAAACACCAGCCCATTTTGTTTGCTGGTTTCCAACCAGTAGATTCCTTCATATCTTCTTCCCTCTTGTATTTTTGCTTTCTTTCTCCCATAGTATTGTACGAATACCTCCCTAATCCAGCCCTGTGAAACATAAAGTAAATGATGCTCCTGTAAGACCCAACAAGCCAATTTCAAGAGATCGAGAACTCTAAACAAATACATCTCAATACTAGCCCCACCCAAACATACACAAGCCTATACTGCACTTGATTCTACAGTACTCGTTTTACAAGATAATCTTACCCAACCTTGGTTTGAGAGGGTGTGAGTGGGTTTACCAGCCCAGCAGCGATGACGAGACTTTCGGTTTATTTTTATCCCCAGCTCTGTCTGTGCTGTTTCCTGTTTACACATTGTCTTGTGATGCCTGGTCCTTCTCTAATAAAGCCCAGCCTGAGCATAGGAGCATGTCATCTCAGCCCCCCCCCCCCTTTTCTCTTTCTTTCTCTCCCTTAATATATCTATCTACACTGTAAAACTTTTCCCTGTAAATGTACAGCATTATACTGGCATCGGAGTTGCCAGCTTAATACTGTAATTTACTTTATAGCAGAGAAGCTGTAATATATTTTACAGTACTATTTTCCTTACTGTAAAAACATATTACAGCGTTTCATTTACAGGGATGCTGTAATGTTTTACAGTAAGGAAAATAGTACTGTGAAAAATACGACAGCATTTCTGCTGTAAAGCAGATGGCAACTCTGGCGGCCTAAGCTATTACTGTAAAGAAATACAGGATGTTAGAGCGATAACAACAAACTGTTGAGCCTGACTCCCACGTAGAGCACAAATGGCAACATCTGTTCGAATCCTCCTCCTCCTCGTCCACAGACTAGTGGGATCCAACCCCCATCTATGACTTCACCTCCCAGCAAGACTCCGAACCAACCTCAGCCTTTGCTGCCTAACCATGTTTCCAACCAACCTCAGCCTCCGCTGACCATCAGTGGGGTCTACACTCAAGCCCCACTTCAGCCGGTGCTTCCAAGCAGGGTTCTGCCTCCAATGATAACCAGTGGGGTCCAGATTGGTGACCGCCTTCCCTGTCTAGCTGGGTTCCAAACCCACCTCAACCTTCTGGGCCACGCCTACCAGAAGGACCTCAGGGTACCCAGTCTGGTCCTGGCTCTGTTTGGCCAGCACAGCCATGCTATCATTCTTCAACTCAGCAACTGGCAGGGGTGGAGCACCCTGACCCCTTTCTCTCACTTGCGCTAACACAACCAGACAATGGGGTCAACATGATGGAGCTCCTTAGCGCCTTCGCTTATGTTATACCCAGACCTAAGCTGCCTTACTTTTAAAGTGGGAAAGAAAATGATTTAATCCTCTTGAAGATGGCCCTAGACAGCTTCCTAGGTAACCATAGTCACCTCTCAGAGCAGTTTCAAGTGCTCCTGGATTGTGTGAAACTGCTAAGTGCACAGAAACTGGCACTTACATTTAACGTTGATTTGGCAGATGCTCTTATCCAGAGGGACTTAGTTAGTGCATTTATTTTAAGATAGCTAGGTGGGACAACCACATATCACAGTCAGAGTAAGTACATTTTCTTCAATAAAGTAGCAATCAGCAAAGTCAGTACATGTACGACACCAGGCCATACACCTCAACTTTCAATTCCCCATCTGCCAAGTATGGACAGCCCGCCAGCTTATGCAGAGTGAAATTGGCATCATCCTCAATGTGTCACATGTGAGGGTAGAAGATGATACACTCTTTCAAGAATCCACGCTCTCCATCCTTGATAGGCATGCTGCGGACATTGGAAGTTTAACAGGGTGCTGAGCTCATGTGTGGTTCTTATTTGGCCATGTTGCTGGGTAAACTGCCACCTGCATACCGTGAAGTGTTTATTGACAACTGCTTGACTCGTGGTATCTTGGTGGATAGAGTAGGCCAAACCTATGCCTTCCAGAACCTGTCTGACTGGTTGCAGTGGAAAGCAAGGGAAAAAAGACTCTCATAAAGCCTCTGTTCTCTACCAGGACAAGAGAGTGATTAACTGGAAAGAACCATGGCGCCTGGGCACCACCAACATGTTCCTGACCAGTGAACGTGAACACGAACAAGCCAGTTATATCTGTCCTCATGGTAAACAGCAACAATCGAAACAGAAAATGCCCAAGTTTAGATTCTGTTGTCCTTATTGTGAAGGGGAAGAACACTTCCTAGTCCTGAGTTCAAGTAGCTCTCACGGGAAAAGTTTAGGGCGTGGATCCCAGTTAAAGGCTGCTCCTGGAGGTGTGGGCAGAAATACTCCCCGAAGGACTGCACCCTCAACAAGCCTCGCAACACTTGCAAGGAGGTACACCTCACTGTGCTAGTTGAGGTGAAACCGCAAGAGCACAGGAGTGTCAAGGGGATCAGATCCTCATAGTGTTGTTTCTGACTGATGGCAAACCGTGCCCCCTTCCTCCAATTGCCATTCAGGCACACCACCTTCCTCCAGAACCACCACCCATGGTGCTCCATGGGGCGGCAGTACCCCTTCATCACCATCCTATCTGACCCGGACCCAAACATTCCCAATTTGCTTCTCATGGGGCGGTATGACAGCTCTCTGCCTCAAACTATGCTGACATTGGTCTCGTTGGTTGACGACGCTGGTGCCATAGCCAAATCCTGGCTGACCACTTCTGGGCCAACTTCTAAACCTATCTCAGACCAGTGGCCCATCTGATTCTCTTGCCTGATGTCAAGGATAACCCAGATCAAACCAGTCCTGTTGGAGAGCTTTGAGGAGTAAACGCAAAATCAGCAGAGACTGCTTTTGGAGGCGGCTATAGAAAAGGCTCTCATATTTTTTAGTTAACTGTCCCTTTAACTGCACTTTTTGGTGAACTGTCCTTTTAACTGCAGGCCCCTGTGAGCACACCTGCAACCAGTTCCCTCATGAAATACCTGAGTTCCTTTGTCTTTAGTTCAGTGCCAAACAATCCATGCCTTGGAAGAATTCTCCGGCATGTATCCCTTTCACTTCCTTTGTCTGTGTGTCCCAATATCCAACCACACAAAAAGCAATAAAATAATTTAAATGGATGATCATTGATTGGAGAAAATAAATGGAAGCTAAACCTCCCTAAATGGATCCGCAAGTCTCTCCCTAATCCTTGTCCTCTAACCGGGACACCTGCACCATAGGAGGCTGGTGGGAGGAGCTATAGGAGGACAGGCTCATTGTTTTGGCTGGGAATTAATGAAAGTAACAGAGTCAAACATGTGGTTTCCATATGTTTGATGTGTTTGACATCGTTCCATTTATTCCATTCCAGCCATTACAACGAGCCCTTCCTCCTATAACTCCTCCCACCAGCCACCCTGTATTACCTCCTACCTCACCCATTGCATTCTTCTAAAATTGGCAACCTGCCTTAAAGGTTCAGTCATACTATTTACCAACTAAAAATTGCCTTTGAATAACCAGAACATCACCCATAATATTTGTTCACTGTTAAAATGCTCAGAATTTACGAAATGTGACCTTTTCTCTCATCTCTATCAGGAAGTCTGAAAGAACAGGCTGAGGGGGCGGGGAGCTTATATTCATGAGCTCGCTTTTACTGACAGCTCTTTGAAAGCCCTTGTGTTCATTTCCAGGTAACAAGGTGAACAGTGGGCCACATGTCATTGATGACAAGATAAACAATAGGTCACATGTCATTCCAAGCCTAAATAGTATGCCTCAACCCATTTTCTCTGCAAAATGCTCTCATTGTCAACAGAGCTAATCATGGACTGTTGGATATCAGACAAACAGCAGTAATACATAATTGCGTTTCAATTTTTTGGGGCATTTCTATTACAGAATACAGTTACACTGATACAGTTCTTCACAATAATTAGTAAAGTCACCTTCGAAGCTTAGACATAAGGGAAAACTGCATGCAATAAGTGTACTGGACAATATTTTGGTGCCTCTGCATTATCATTATAAATGACCATATGTTCAGAATTGTATGTATTGGTCAGATATTTATTTGATAATTTACAATAGGCCAGCGTAGCCAAAATTTGGATCAACATGAACACTCATGAGAAATAAAGGTGAGAAATATTGGTGAGACATCATTTGACATTGAAAAATAATTAGAGCCATAAGCCTAATATAGGCACCGGGCCGCCCTACAGTGTGCAGGACACATTGATTTGTACAATTTGTAACACTCATCTCCAATCCGAATGCTTGGGAAAAAAACAATACAATTACAAAATGTGTTATTATATGACATACAAGTTATTTACTTAGGCATTAGGAAATGCAACCAATTACAAAGATTGATGGGGAGGAGAGTGGGAAAGGAGGGGGACACATGTACCCCGCTTCAATCAAGCAGACTTCAGTCTCCCACATGGGTTCAGTCACCCCTAAGATTGAAATGGGAGACCAGCTCCAGCTACAGATGTAGGAACTTAATTTGAGCCAGTTTGCTACAGCAGGATAATAATCCTGCAGAAACAGGAAATGTTCATTGTTTTGTTGATTCTATTTAATGGAGAAACATTTTGTTGGGGTTAATATATTTTTATTTCGGGCAAATCAAGTCTTAAATGTTAAAGCGGAAATTACAAACTTTAGAAGCCTTTTAAAATCTACACTACAAGTTTGCATTTCCTGCAACAACAGGATGAACAAATTAAGATACGCATCTGTATGAACTTCTCATTTTCAGGTCTCTCACACTGTGCAGAAAGGGGTCCTGGGATGGATAACTTGCACAGCTTCCCCACATATGGCACTGGATCAAGGGTGACCTTGTTGAACAGGAGATCCGGGAGCCTGTCTACATATCCTGTAATGTTTTTGAAAAGGGAAATGAGTGTTCAATGGGTAGTGAATTAATCTTCCTTTTATTTAGTGTTCTGAGATATGGGGCGGCAGGTAGCCTAGTGGTTAGAGCGTTGGGCCAATAACCGAAAGGTTGCTGGATTAAATCCCTGAGCTGGTAAGGTAAAAAATCTGTCGTTCTGCACCTAAACAAGGCAGTTAACCCCCTGTTCCCTGGTAGACTGTTATTGTAAATAAGAATTTGTTCTTAACTGACTTGCCTAGTTAAATTTAAAGAAATGATGCTTTCAATTTGTTGATGGAAATGCATGGGGCTGCAAGGTAGCCTACTGGTTAGAGCATTGGACTAGTGACTGGAAGGTTGCAAGTACAAACCCCCGAGCTGACAAGGTACAAATCTGTTGTTCTGCCCCTGAACAGGCAGTTAGCTCACTGTTCCTATACATTGAAAATAATAATTTGTTCTTAACTGACTTGCCTAGTAAAATAAATAAAAAATGTAGCAAACTACTCATGTGTATTTGAAGTACTGGTAGTGCACTTTTTTGTGAAACTTTTCAATGTTTGTATTTGTAATTTTTGTGTGCCTGAAATGATCAATTAATGCAGATGTATAACTATGGTTGGATCTGTTTGTACAGGCTTCACAGCATATCCCCCTTCTTTGACTTGGGAAAGCTGATTTTATATCACAGCATTCTTGCTGAGGTGGTCGCGTGGGAAGCTGTGCAGACATAGTAGATGTTGAATTTTCTAAAATGTCTATCAAAATGCACCCCCCTCCCCAACGTAAAAAAAAATATTTTCACATGACCCTCCCCTTGAATTAGCTCAAAATAATGTTTACAACCAGAAATAAGAATAACTGTAGCGACCTTGTGTTTATAGTCGTGGATATCAATACCACGCAGGGCTACAGGTTCGCAGTCCACAACGGACGAGCTCACTCTCCCTGCCTATTCTATTAGGTCTACACTATGATCAGCGCCGGCTGCAGACAATGATCAGGTAGGGTTCTGTTCCAATGCACCACACAACCAGTAAACAAAGCATACCAACTTTGGGCTCTTCAATGTCATGGTTTGTGTGTTCAACACCACAATAAATAGACTATGTCAATCTCCACAAAAAGAAAATACATCCGTCCCTGCCTTGTAGGCTTACCCAGTATTGAAGGCTTGGCTTGACAATCTCCAAATGTCATTAAACTTTTTGGTGTTTTGTAACAGATATCGCTTCCCATTCATCAATTGGCCGCTGCACAATTTGCATTGATTTATTTTATTTGTCAGTAAAAATGTGTACATACAGTGGGGCAAAAAAGTATTTAGTCAGCCACCAATTGTGCAAGTTCTACCACTTAAAAAGATGAGAGAGGCCTGTAATTTTCATCATAGGTACACTTCAACTATGACAGACAAAATTACTTTTTTTTTAAATCCAGAAAATCACATTGTAGGATTTTTTATGAATTTATTTGCAAATTATGGTGGAAAATAAGTATTATGGTGGAAAATAAGTATTTGGTCACCTACAAACAAGCAACATTTCTGGCTCTCACAGACCTGTCACTTCTTCTTTAAGAGGCTCCTCTGTCCTCCACTCGTTACCTGTATTAATGGCACCTGTCTGAACTTGTTATCAGTATAAAAGACACCTGTCCAGAACCTCAAACAGTCACACTCCAAACTCCACTATGGCCAAGAACAAAGAGCTGCCAAAGGACACCAGAAACAAAATTGTAGACCTGCACCAGGCTGGGAAGACTGAATCTGCAATAGGTAAGCAGCTTGGTTTGAAGAAATCAACTGTGGGAGCAATTATTAGGAAATGGAAGACATACAAGACCACTGATAATCTCCCTCGATCTGGGGCTCCACGCAAGATCTCACCCCGTGGGGTCAAAATGATCACAAGAACGGTGAGCAAAAATCCCAGAACCACACAGGGGGACCTGCAGAGAGCTGGGACCAAAGTAACAAAGCCTACCATCAGTAACACACTACGTCGCCAGGGACTCAAATCCAACAGTGCCAGATGTGTCCCCCTGCTTAAGCCAGTACATGTTCAGGCCCGTCTGAAGTTTGCTAGAGAGCATTTGGATGATCCAGAAGAAGATTGGGAGAATGTCATATGGTCAGATGAAACCAAAATATAACTTTTTGGTAAAAACTCAACTCGTCGTGTTTGGAGGACAAAGAATGCTGAGTTGCATCCAAAGAACACCATACCTACTGTGAAGCCTGTCTATGTCTGAGAAGCTACCCAGGAAAGGGCTGAACATAGCCCAAAATAATATACACTGAGTAAACCAAACATTAGGAACACCTTAATATTGAGTTGCACTCCCCTCTTTGGCCCTCAGAACAGACTCAATTAGTTGGGGAATGGACTCTACAAGGTGTCAAGCGTTCCACAGGGATGACGGCCCATGTAGACTCCAATGCTACCCACAGTTGTGTTAAGTTGGAAGGATGTCTTTTGGGTGGGGAACCATTTTTGATACACATGAGAAACTGTTGAGTGTGAAAAACCCAGCAGCATTGCAGTTTTGAGACAAACCGATATGCCCAGCACCTACTACCAGACCCCGTTCAAAGGCTCTTAAATATTTTGCCTTACCCATTCACCATCTGAATGGCACACATACACAATCCATGTCTCAATTGTCTCAAGGCATAAAATCCTTCTTCAACCTGTCTCCTTTCCTTCATCTACACTGATTGAAGTGGATTTAACAAGGGACATCAATAAAGTATCATAGCTTTCACCTGGATTTACCTGCTCAGTCTATGTCATGGAAAGAGTCCTTAATGTTTTGTGTGTGTGTAGCCTTAGAAATACATTTCATTAAATCAATAACTTCATCAGATAACATTCATACAGTATATTAGACCCACTTAGATAATTCCTTTGATTCTTATTTTTTTTCATTTTTTATTTATCCTTTATTTAATAGGTAAGTCAGTTAAGAGCAAATTCTTATTTACAATGACGGCCTACACCGGCCAAACCCGGACGACGCTGGGACAATTGTGCGCCCGATTATACAGCAGTAGCAATACAAGGATATGAAATCTATAGAAGAGACAGAAATGCTTGTGGGGGAGGTGTTGCTCTATATACTGAAAAAAATATAACTCAACATGCAACAATTTCAACGATTTTACTGAGTTGCAGTTCATATAAGGAGTTGAAATGAATTAATTAGGCCCTAATCTATGGATTTCACGACTGGGCAAGGGCGCAGCCATGGGTAGGACTGGAAGGGTATAGGCCCACCCACTTGGGAGCCAGGCCTACCCACTTGGGAGCCAGGCCCAGCCAAACAGAATGAGTTTTCCCCACAAAAGGGCTTTATTACAGACAGAAATACTCCTCAGTTTCATCAGCTGTCCGGGTGGCTAGTCTCAGACGATCCCGCAGGTGAAGTAGCCAGATGTGGAGGTCGTGGGCTGGGTTGTGAGGTCGGTTGGACGTACTGCCAAATTCTCTAAAACGGCATTGGAAGCAGTTTATGGTATACAAATGAACGTTTATTTCTCTGGCAACAGCTCTGGTGGACATTCCTGCAGTCAGCATGCCAATTGCACGCTCCTTCAAAACTTGAGACATTGTGTTGTGTGACAAAACTGCACATTTTAGAGCGTACTTAAATTGTCCCCGGCACTATGTAATGATCCTGCTGTTTAATCAGCTTCTTGATATACCACAATTGTCAGGTGGATGGATTATCTTGGCAAAGGAGAAACGCTCACTAACAGGGATGTAAACAAATGTGTGCACAACATTGAGAAATACGCTTTTTGTGCATATAGAACATTTCTGGGATCTTTTATTTCAGCTTATGAAACATGGGACCAACATTTTACATGTTGCGTTTATATTTTGTTCAGTATATGCATTCAGAGCCATATCCCTTTAATGCTTAGAGAAGATATCATGCGAAGTGTTATTCAAGTGCTGTGGTTGCAGGTTCACCTGCCTCATCTAAAGCCTACTATTGTGGGGTGTTGCTATAGGCCACCGGGTGCTAACAGTCAATATCTAAATAATGTTTGTGAAATGCTTGACAGTGTATGTGATGTAAACAGAGAGGTGTACTTTATTGGGGATCTGAATATTGACTGGTTTTCATCACGCTGTCTGCTAAAGAGGAAGAGTCTCAATGTAACCGGTGCCATTAATCTGGTTCAGGTTATTAATCAACCTACCAGGGTGTTTACAAACACAACAGGAACAAAATATTCCACATGTATTGATCACATTTTTACTAATACTGTAGAACTTCTAAAACTGTATCCGTACCCATTGGATGCAGTGATCATAATAGTGTCTATATTTAGGAGAACCAAAGTTCAAAAAACAGATTTTGCTGTGACTTTTATGTGGATGACGTTAAAAATATATTTTTTGTCTGATGTGATTAACACATGCAATGGATGAATTTATGGAATTGCTTCTTCCAATTATTGATAGAAATTCAGCTGTTAATAAACTGCCTGTTATAACTGTTAAGGCTCCATGGATTGATGAGGAATTGAAAAACTGTATGGTTGAAAGAGATGGGGCAAAATGAGTGGCTAATAAGTTTGGCTGCTCATCTGACTGGCTGACACTGCAAATTGAGAAATGATGTGACTAAGCTCAACAACAAAAAAGAAGAAACTGTATTATGAATCCAAGGTCAATGATATAAAAAAACTTGAGAACTTTAAGTGAAATTATGTGGCAGAAAGACAAATTCAACTCCATCTTTCAATGAATCAGATAGCTTATTCATCACAAAACCATTTGATGTTGCCAATTATTTTAATGATTACTTAATTGGCAAAGTGGGCAAACTTAGGAAGAAGGATATGCCAACAATGTAGTGAGCCATCGTATGCATGCATTAAAAAAACATATACAGTACCAGTCAAAAGTTTGGACACACATCTACTCATTCAAGGGTTTTTCTTTATTTTTACTATTTTCTACGTTGTAGAATAATAGTGAAGACATCACAACTATGAAATAACACACATGGAATCACGTAGTAACTAAAAAAGTGTTAAACAAATCAAAATATATTTTATATTTGAGATTCTTCAAAGTAGCCACTCTTTGCCTTGATGACAGCTTTGCACACTTTTGTCATTCTCTCAACCAGCTTCACCTGGAATGCTTTTCCAACAGTCTTGAAGGAGTTCCCACATATGCTGAGCACTTGTTGGCTGCAATTTCCTTCACTCTGTGGTCCAACTCATCCCAAACCATCTCAAATGAGTTAAGGTTGGGTCATTGTGGAGGCCAGGTCATCTGATGGAGCACTCCATCACTCTCCTTCTTGGTCAATTAGCCCTTACACAGCCTGGAAGTGTGTTGGGTCATTGTCCTGTTGAAGAACAAATGATAGTCCCACTAAGTGCAAATCAGATGGGATGGCATATCGCAGCAGAATGCTGTGGTAGCTATGCTGGTTAAGTGTGCCTTGAATTCTAAATAAATCACCAACAATGTCACCAGCAAAGCACCCCCACACCATCACCTCCTCCTCCATGCTTCACGGTGGGAACCACACATGCAGAGATCATCTGTTCACCTACTCGGCATCTCACAAAGACAAAAATCTCAAATTCGGACTCATCTGACCAAAGGACAGATTTCCACCAGTCTACTGTCCAGTGCTTGTGTTTCTTGACCCAAGAAAGTCTCTTCTTGTTATTGGTGTCCTGTAGTAGTGGTTTCTTTGCAGCAATTTGACCATGAAGGCATTATTCATGCTGTCTCCTCTAAAAAGTTGATGTTGAAATTTGTCTGTTACTTGAACTCTGTGAAGCATTTATTTGGGCTGTAATTTCCGAGACTGGTAACTCTAATGAACTTATCTGGACTGTCATTTCTCTTTGCTTATTTGAGCTGTTCTTGCCATAATATGGACTTGGTCTTTTACCAAATAGGGCTATCTTCTGTATACCACGCCTTCCTTGTCACAACACAGCTGATTGGCTCAAATGCATTAAGGAAAGAAATTCCACAAATTAACTTTTAACAAGGCACACCTGTTAATTGAAATGCATTCCAGGTGACTACCTAATGAAGCTGGTTGAGAGAATACCAAGAGTGTGCAAAGCTGTCAACACGGCAATGTGTTAATTTATAGTTTTTGTGAAGATCGATGCTGGAAACAGGAAACAGGTACAAGAAGAACATAAATAACATAAATAAATAACGGACATGAAACAGGACAGGAACAGCCCTCGAGCACCAGAGAGGTAGAGCGGGAGAAGACATTGCAGTTTTGATGTCTTCACTATTAGTTTATATTGTAGAAAATAGTAAAAATAAATAAAAACACTGGAATGAGTAGGTGTGTCCAAACTTTTGACTGGTACTGTATAAATTGTTATCGATCAATATTGACTGGCGTCGACAATTTAGATGGAAAGCTACTAAGGATGGTGGCTGACTCTATGGCCACCTCTTTTACGCTGCTGTTACTCTCTGTTATTATCTATGCATAGTCACTTTGATAACTCTACCTACATGTACATATTACCTCAAATTCCTCAACTAACTGGTGCCCCCACACATTGACTCTGTACCGGTACCCCCTGTATATAGCCTCGCTATTGTTATTTTACTGCTGCTGTTTAATTATTTGTTACTTTTATTTCTTTTTTTTCTGTATTTTTCTTCAAACTGCATTGTTGGTTAAGGGCTTGTAAGTAGGCATTTCACTGTAAGGTTGCATGTGACAAATAGAATGTCTTAGAAACCAAATCAAATTTTAAGGTTTGTGCCATTCACAACTAAAGTTGCCAAATGTGACTCGCTTCAGGAAACTAGGCGTATGTCGCGGGCCACTACTTCACAGGAGAGCCATTTGAACATATTTTTTTTAAATCAAAATGCATTTTTGGACAGAAATGCCTTCTGGAACATGTGAACTTTCATGTGCCTCAATAACAAACTTGTACGCCATCTGTAAATACAAACATAATTGTTAAATTACGAGCCTAGTTGGTTTAGCCACAGGAAAAGGGAGCAACCTTCCCGCTAGCTATGATTGGCTGAGATAATGAGTGGGCTGGACATGTCGAGAGATGAGTTCAGATTGGTCTTACATATAGCACACTTCTGTCTATATTTCAGCTGGTCAGTATGTGTAGGTAATCCTGTCTAACGCGGCTTTAAAATATATTGCATGGTAGAGCTGCATAAGTGTTGCTCTCCACTTTCTGGAGGACCGAGTTTTGAAATCAGTGGAATTAGAGTATGGAGAAAAAGACCTGTCTCCGGATTAAGGCAACCATGGCATCCGTGACAGGGAGAAGTGTCCATCCATGATGTATGTTGGTAAGATAGTCTAGCTAGCTATATTTTCAGAAATGAAACGTTTCTAATCTTGAAAGACACTAGCTAGCTAATGTTTGCTGGCTGGCTCGCTAGCTAACATTATGTGTATCATATTATTCATATCTCGAAGCCATTTGCTTTGCTAGTTATAGCCTAATGTTAGCTAGCTAACATTGAACCTGGTTTTCAAACAGTCCATTTATTTTTTCCAACGGGGCTATACATTTGGTTGAGTTTGTTTTCTCGCCTGAATAGCCTCGTCTCACTGCCAAAAATATAATTTAACCGTCTACTGTTGTGGTCAATGAACAGCATTCTCACATAAGTGTCCCTTTTGTCCAGGTGGGAAAGGGCAGTGTTGAGTACGATTGAGATTGCATCATCTGTGGATCTGTTGGGGTGGTATGTGAATTTGAGTGGGTCTCGGGCAGTGGTTCCAAAAACCTTTTAGAGTCCCGTACCCCTTCAAACATTCAACCTCCAGCTGCTTACCCCCTCTAGCACCAGGGTCAGTCAGCGCATTCTCAAATGTTGTTTTTCATCATCCTTGTAAGCCTGCCACACACACTATACAATACATGTATTAAACATAAGAATGAGTGTAAGTTTCTGTCACAATCCGGCTCATGGGAAGTGACAAAGAGCATTTGTAGGACCAGGGCACAAATATTATAATAATAATCAATAATTGTGCTCTTTATTTAACCATCTTATATATAAAACCTTATTTGTTCATCGAAAATTGTGAATAAATCACCACAGGTTAATGAGAAGGGTGTGCTTGAAAGGATGCACATAACTTTGCAATGTTGGGTTGTATTGGAGAGAGTCTCAGGCTTAAATCGTTTTCCACATGAAAGGGATAACAAATCCAGTTGTTTGTGTCATCTGTTTCGGGAAAGTACCTGCGTTATTGCGCACCCAACTCACTCAGGTGCTTCGCTATGTCACATTTGAAATTGTCCGTCAGCTTGAGTACATTTGCACACAAAAAAATCATACAATGATGGAAAGACCTGTGTGTTGTCCTTGTTAACGCAGACAGAGAAGAGCTCCAACTTCTTAATCATAGCCCCAATTTTGTCCCGCACATTGAATATAGTTGCGGCGTGTCCCTGTAATCCTAGATTCAGATCAATCAAGTGAAAAAAAACATCACCTAGATAGGCCAGTCGTGTGAGAAACTCGTCATCATGCAAGAGGTACAGACAAGTGAAAATTATGGTCAGTAAAGAAAACTTAAAGCTTGTCTTTCAATTCAAAATAATGTGTCAATACCCTGCCACCTCGATAACCAGTGCACTTCTGTATGTTGTAAAAGCGTTACATGGTCGCTGCCCATATCATTGCATAGTGCAGAAAATACACGAGAGTTCAGTAGTGTTTAAAACATCTTTCAAGCCGTCAGGCATTCCAAAAACTTTTTTTTTTAAACACAGATCTGGAGACTGGCTAGGCCACTCCAGGACCTTGAAATGCTTCTTACGAAGCCACTCCTTTGTTGCCCAGCCACGTTTCATCTTCAATGCCCTTGCTGATGGAAGGAGGATTTCACTCAAAATCTCACGATACATGGCCCCATTCATTCTGTCCTTTACACGGATCAGTTGTCCTGGTCCCTTTGCAGAAAAACAGCAGCAAAGCATGATGTTTCCACCCCCATGCTTCACAGTAGGTATGGTGTTCTTTGGATGCAACTCAGCATTCTTTGTCCTCCAAACACGACGAGTTGAGTTTACCAAAAAGTTATATTTTGGTTTCATCTGACCATATGACATTCTCCCAATCTTCTTCTGGATCATCCAAATGCTCTCTAGCAAACTTCAAACGGGCCTGGACATGTACTGGCTTAAGCAGGGGGACATGTCTGGCACTTCAGGATTTGAGTCCCTGGCGGCGTAGTGTGTTACTGATGGTAGGCTTTGTTACTTTGGTCCCAGCTCTCTGCGGGTCATTCACTAGGTCCCCCCGTGTGGTTCTGGGATTTTTGCTCACCGTTCTTGTGATCATTTTGACCCCACGGAGTGAGATCTTGCGTGGATCCCCAGATTGAGGGAGATTATCAGTGGTCTTGTATGTCTTCCATTTCCTAATAATTGCTCCCACAGTTGATTTCTTCAAACCAAGCTGCTTACCTATTGCAGATTCAGTCTTCCCAGCCTGGTGCAGGTCTACAATTTTGTTTCTGGTGTCCTTTGACAGCTCTTTGGTCTTGGCCATAGTGGAGTTTGGAGTGTGACTGTTTGAGGTTGTGGACAGGTGTCTTTTATACTGATAAGTTCAAACAGGTGCCATTAATACAGTTAACGAGTGGAGGACAGAGGAGCCTCTTAAAGAAGTTACAAGTCTGTGAGAGCCAGAATTTTGCTTGTTTGTAGGTGACCAAATACTTATTTTCCACCATAATTTGCAAATAAATTCATTAAAAAATCCTACAATGTGATTTTTGTGGATTTTTTTTCTCATTTTGTCTGTCATAGTTGAAGTGTACCTTGATGAAAATTACAGGCCTCTCTCATATTTTTAAGTGGTAGAACTTGACACCTGAAGAAAGAACCAAGGGGAGTGACAGATATAGGGAAGATAATCAAGGATGTGATGGAGTCCAGGTGAGAGTCATGCGGCACAGGTGCGCGAGGCGATGGTAACATATAATCAGCAGCCTGATGACCTAGAGGCCGGAGAGGGAGTATGCATGCACGCGACCTGTGTTTGCTCCTTCAAAGCAGTGTAAAATGTATAAACAGATAATGGACAAATAATAATTTGAGGAATGGCTTTTCACTACTACAGAGGAGGCACCCTACTATTTGACGCGTCAAACGGACTCCAAAATCCACTGTTGAGCAAGATGAAACATCATTGAGCAAACAAACCCTGAGTCAAGAGTATGAGCGCAGAGTATGGGTCCTGCGAACTCACAGACCAGTCGAGAGTGCATAAATGTGATAGCTTACAAGTGTGAGTTTGGACGAGCAGAACATCATTGCCGCAGATCAAAAATAAAAATGTCTGAATAAAAAACGTAAGCAACGAAACATGGTTCAATGTACAAAATTAAAGTGAAAGCATCACATTTTCCACCAATAATAATCACGTCTTTGTCAAATTTTCACTCTCAATTTCTCAAGTTGCTCTCTCTCTCTCAAGTCTTGGCACCTTAGAGTTTCAATTTCTCTTTTTTTTCCGAATAGATTTCAGTTTGGTGGGCTTAGAGGCGGGTGCGTGTCTAAAAACCTTAAATTGGTCACTTTCACTGGAGTGATGGACGAATTAACAAATGCTTGCCCTAGGCCAGTCCAGTGTTTTGTCATGTGATTGGTTCATTCTTCTTGGTCGCATGATGTCAGACAGATGCGCTTCAGAGCCGATTTGAACAGTAAGTACCGAACGACTTGGGAAACCCAGCCTCAACTTGATACATAAGCAATGTAATTGCGAAATAAATGAAATCGTTGTACTATAACTTGAGTTGAGTGGAATCTACTTGCTTAAATTAGCTATCTAGCTAATTACTTGTTAGCCAGCAACGTTAATCTGTAAAACGAAAAGCAGACAGTCGGCTATAGCTAAGTAGCACCAGAGTCCACCACTAACTAATTGTTTTTCTTCACTTTGCCACAAAGTGTCTGGTATGTGTTTGCTTGTTATAAGGAACCAGAACACTGATGTATCAAGGTATGGGCATTTTAAAAAAATTATAATAATTTCACCTTTATTTAACCAGGTAGGCTAGATGAGAACAAGTTCTCGTTTACAACTGCGACCTGGCCAAGATAAAGCAAAGCAGTGCGACACAAACAACAACTCAGAGTTACACATGGAATAAACAAACACAGTCAATATTGCAATAGAAAAAGTATATATACAGTGTGTGCAAATGAGGTAGGATAAGGGAGGTAAGACAATAAATAGGCCATAGTGGCAAAATAATTACAATATAGCAATTAAAAACTGGAGTGATAGATGTGCAGAAGATAAATGTGCAAGTAGAGATAATGGGGTGCAAAGGAGCAAAATAAATAACAGTATGGGGATGAGGTAGTTGGATGGGCTATTTACAGATGGGCTATGTACAGGTGCAGTGATCTGTGAACAAGTTCATTCATCATACACTATGTCCTGGACATCATTTAATAAAGCTAAATATAATGACTCCATGGATGGGAATAATGGGTACACACATTATAATGGCATAACAATGATAACATTGAAAGAAAGGAAGGACTAGTTGGCTAATTAAGAGAACGTGCAGGAATTGATATAATGGAAGGATCCAATGTTTAGGGTATTTATTAAGTTTGAGCGCCCACACACAGCGTATGGGGATTATGAATTGTATGGAGACACGAAGGGGAGAACCTGCTACATTAACGGTACATAATAATAGAATTAAACTGAAATTAATATGATTAACCAGCTAAACTCAGGTTAACATGTCATCATGGTATACACAGCATTCAAAGGAGCACTGAGGCCATGCATTAACCAAATATTTAACTGAGGAAAACATATTTCTTTTATAGTAATTGTCTGATTGGGAACTACCATTGTCTATCAAATTACAGTGTGAAATTATTTTAATTTGGCATTGGAAGTTTTATTGAGTACAGGCAGTGTTGCATGAGTCAAATCAGAATGGGAGTTTCAGAGCCATCTGGAAAGAGCACAAGTCGAACAAAGATATTTGTGCAAACAGATAACAAATATATCATTCAACATAAGATTCCTAAAACAATGACATGAGCTTTGTCCCAAATAATCTAAGCTCCTTCTCACTTCCTATCTACTCCCATCCTTCTCAAAGTCCATTGGAGGTCTGAGGGGAAGAACCTTGGGTCCTCTCCTCCAATGGGGTTTTAGTTGGAGGCACCGAAAAACTATTCAAGGAATCACTTTGGGACGGCAGGTAGCCTAGCGGTTAGAGTGTTGGGACGGTAACTGAAAAGTTGCTGGCTCAAAACCCTGAGCTGACAAAGTAGAAATTTGTCTGTTGTTCTGCCCCTGACAAAAGCAGTAAAAACCCACTGTTCCCTGGTAGGCTGTCATTGTAAATAAGAATTTGTTCTTAACTAACTTGCCTGGTTAATTTTTAAAAAATCAAGGAAAGATAAAATGGCACAGAGCTGTTGCATGTTTGCCTCAATATGGAATGGCAGATGTCACTATGTGGGACTGAGCAGAGGTATGCAATCCACGCCACTTGTCATTATTATTGAGCCATCAGAAACCTTCCGTAGACCTTTACTTAAGAAACACATAAATGAGCATACAGGTATGTTTAAGGATGTTTAAGCATTCATACATTACGGTTGGGAGTGCAGTGCCATACCTTTATCTCCCAGGTGACCTAACATTTCTATGCAAGTGACATCAGTGCATGATTTACTCAAAAGTCTCACTTGTGTCTAGGTGTTTAACAATGTGGGCGGGGGGTTCTAAATGAGTCGATGAGTGTGTATGGGGACCGGATATCACTGAGTGCAGAGTAGAGGGGCAAGCTCAGACGAACAGTGTAGTCCATCCCTACCTCGAAACACTGGTCTAGGGAGCCCCACATATCTGAGGAGACGAAAGAGAGAGGGATATCACAAAACACTGCACGAAATCACACACAAGAAAAGTGTGCAAACAAAACAAAGGCATGTAATACAGAGAGTATATAGTCTCAGAGTAAACTCATATACATGTACACAAAACGTACAGTGCATTCGGAAAGTATTCAGACCCCTGGACATTTTCCACATTTTGTTACATTACAGTCTTATTCTAAAATGGATGAAATCGTTTTCCCCCCTATCAATCAAAACACAATTCCCCATAACGACAAATCAAAAACAGGTATTTAGATTTTTTTAGCAAATTTATTAAAAAATATATATTTAAAAATATCACTTTTACGTAAGTATTCAGACCCTTTACTCCGTGCTTTGTTGAAGCACCTTTAGCGTTTACAGCCTCAAGTCTCCTTGGGTATGACGCTACAAGCTTGGCACACCTATATTTGGGGAGTTTCTCCCATTCTTCTCTGTAGATCCTCTCAAGCTCTGTCAGGTTGCATGGGGAGTATCGCTGCACAGCTATTTTCAGGTTTCTCCAGAGATGTTCGATCGGGTTCAAGTCCGGGCTCTGGCTGGGCCACTCAAAGACATTCAGAGACTTATCCCGATGCCACTCCTGCGTTGTCTTGGCTGTGTGCTTAGGCTTGTTGTCCTGTTAGAAAGTGAACCTTCACCCCAGTCTGATGTCCTGAGTGCTTTGGAGCAGGTTTTCATTAACGATCTGTCTGTGCATTGCTCCGTTCATCTTTCCCTTGATACTGACTAGTCTCCCAGTTCCTGCCGCTGAAGAACATCCCCACAGCATGATGCTGCCACCACGATGCTTCACCATAGGGATGGTACGAGGTAAATCATTTTATCAATTTTAGAATAAGGCTGTAACGTAACAAAAGTAGGAAAAGGGTAAGGGTTCTGAATACTTTCCTTATGCACTGTATGTCCTACACTACAAACACACACTTGCATATACAGACCCATCGCTCACTCTCTCATGCGCAACAAACATACACAAAGATAGACTAGGTGTGTGTTTACCATGATCCCTGCTCTGAAATGTATATTTTGCATGCAGCAATGATGTCCTGCTCCTCAAAGTCACACTTGCAACTCAAGTTTAATTTGCGTTCCCCCGCTGCCTGTGTGCTTGCGGGACCCATCCTCTGCTCACAGGGCCCATCCTCTGCTCACAGGACCCATCCTCTGCGCTCTTGACTCAATGATTGCTTGCTCAATGATGTTTCATCTTGCTTGACATTAGAGATAAATTTGACGCCATATCCCTCTGGTGTTTTTGGCACTCCCTGGAGAGCTAAAGAAAAAGGGAACTGTTGCCAGGAGTGAAACAATGATGTTACCTCTGCACATCCATAGATGGCACTGTTACATTTGGAAGCAGATGCGGTCTTCAGAAGTGGTTTATGCATTCGGTGCAGGAAATACCTATGAAATATTCCATCAAACATCATGAGTTTATGGATGTTTCATTGCTCAGAGGCATGACATTTGCTCCAATTCCTTAGTTGAATCAAAAGTAAACCGGGTACTGTAGATCTGTGTCATAGTGTGCCCAATGCCCAGTATTGGGCACACAAGGCCTATCCATCTCATGCCTCATCCAAACTCCAGCAGTCTCTGCCAAGACCACATGCATGAAAGATATATGTTTTAATAATCATTGCAGCTCCATGTAATCATGATGAGGGTTTCTCATCTGGACATTAGCTCAGCTCCCTGCCTTATATGTATGCACAGTGCTGTGCCTCGTGCCTGATTGAATGGCTGTTGTTTGAAAGTGACAGATGTGGCAGGTGCTGTAGGCAGAGTGGATCTGGCAACCCCTTCTTTTATTGGCTTCATTCTCTATTCCCTACACAGGTTCCTTTGATTATAATAGAAATCAATAATGCTCTCTGTTCTACGCCCGTGCTGGAAAGGATTTATTCTTCCCTTAGCCAATTGCATCAATGATCTTACTCTTTCACAAATGGACACAATTAAGTATTGCCATGTAAGTAAACGACTCCATGTTTCCCCCCATTCACAATTAAATAGTGCAATCAAAGTGTTATTTTCAGAGAAGCGTCTGATGTACGACTAGTGGTGTGGCGCAGTTTTTTTAATGTGAGGGAGCGCATAAAAAAAAGAACCGATGTCATCATTTCTCAATCAAAGTTTGTGCTGACAGATGTAGAATAGTCCTACGTGTAAAATGCATCCTCCAATTCCGCAGCCAATGCGCCGGTCATCTCACACCGATGTCTACATTAGATTTTTTTTTAAAACAATGAATCATTTAGACAGTAACCATTCTTTTTCATTTCCAAATGTAGCAAGCGAGGTGTTTGTGTTGTCCAATCTACATAGCTAGTAGGTGAGTCAGACAGACAATGCATGTTCATGCATCTAATTAGCCTATTTCTCAGCAGCGCCGGAGGAAGCCCGCCTTGGCCTCCTCACTTAATTGGCTATCAAGTTTTTAAAAAGTTAGGTGAATCAGGATGGACACGGATGGAGAGCAAGTGCGTTGTTCAAGATGGATTTTTTTTTAAAAGACAAGACCAAGTATGGCGCAATATGTCGCAAACAAAACGTAATCTGATCCAACACCATCACAGGTGGAAGCTAGTAGGCCTACTTATGCAGCAGCTAGCACTAGCAGCCTTCCAGTCCCGACAGAGCCCAGCAATGAAAGAGGCCTTGCTCCCCCTCTTCTTCCTCCCCTTGAGAATAGTGACAGTTCCTCTAGTGAGAGTGCTGGCCCTCCTTCTCCTCTACCTCCTTTGTCAGAAAACCAAGCTCATGAGAGCAACCTCCCTTCTGTGAACACTGGCAAGCCTATAAGTGATGAGACGGATAGCCCCAACAGAGTGGAGTCTGAATTCCAATGTGTAATATACACTGAGAATACAATCCGAACACTTCCTAATATTGAGTTGCACCCCTCCTCTTTTTTGCCCTCAGAACAGCCTCAATGTGTCGGGGCATGAACTTTACAAGGTCTCCAAAGCATTCCACAGGGACCCTAAAAACTCTAAACACCCTAAATATTCTCTGCAAGGTACACAGTTCACAGAGGTAATATACAATGAATCTGTTCAGCAAAGGGTTAGAGGAGGGTCAATTTCACTCGTCCGCCCAAGGCTTCCACCTCAACTCCGAGACATCACGGAAGTCCCCAACGGCTCCATTGCCGAGAGAACCCGAGGCTACCCGAGTTCCCCCGAGAGACTCTGAAGTCTGCCAATTGACATCTTCCCGAGCCAATGCAGCTAGGCAGATCTAGGCCGTCCCCAGCCAAATGGCTATACAGGCTTCACACGAAGAGTTGACAGTATGGCGGGACTACTGGTCATTTTGTGTCCACTAAGACCAGGCTCACCGGTAGGAGCGAGTACTCTTGTGAGGCCATACGAATAACTTTTCCTCTCCCCTTACTCGCACCCCTTTTCATGCCATCTTGTTATAGGGGAACCAGTCGAAATCTCTCCGGGTACTCATCGACTCTATTTTATGGACGCTACCCTGGCGTCCGAGCTGGGCATCCCCACTCAGCCCCTCTCCATTCCCAAGGACATTAGAGCGCTGGATGGGTGCTCTATAGGCCGGGTCACACACAATACCAACCCCATCAACCTACGTGTGTCAGGGAACCACAGCGAGACGATCAAATTCCTGCTTATTAAGTCTTCTCAGGTTCCAGTGGTATTGGGATTATCTTGGCTCCAGCGACACAATCCCCTTATTGACTGGTCTGCTGGTGCCATCATAAGCTGGAACTTGTTCTGCCAAGCTCATTGCCTGAAGTCAGCGTGGCCTGCCCCGGGATGTCTTCCTGAGGGCTTGGAAGTTGCACCGGACCTCCCCACCATTCCCACGGAGTACCAGGTGTTCAGCAAGCAGCAACTTTTCTTCCACTGCACCGACCCTATGACTGTGTTCTCCCAGGCACCACTCCGCCCGGTACTCTCTGTACTCTCTGTCGAGTCCGGAGACCAAGGCTACATTGAGGACTCCCTAGCTGCAGTGTTCATCCGTCCTTCTGTGTACCTCGCCGGCGCAGGGTTCTTCTTTGTACAGAAGAAGGACAAAACCCTGCTCCCGTGCATCGACTACCGGGGCCTCAACGACATCACGGTGAAGAACCGCTACCTGCTACCATTCATCTTCTCAGCCTTCGAGCTGCTTCAGGAGGCCACCATGTACTCCAAGCTGGAACTATGGAATGCCTACAACCTGGTGTGGATACAGGAAGGGGACGAGTGGTAGACTGCCTTCAATACGGCCAGAGGTCACCACGAGCATCTGGTCATGCCATTTGGCCTTACCAAAGCCCCTGCTGTGTTCCAGGCTCTGGTGAATGATGTTCTCCATGGTATGTTGAACCGGTTTGTCTTCGTCTACCTCAACGACATTCTTGTTCTCTCCCGCTCCGCCCAAGAACATATGCTCCACGTTAGACAGGTTCTCCAACGTCTCCTGGAGAACCAGCTTTTTGTGAAGGCAGAGAAGTGCAAATTCCATCTCTCCACCATCCCCTTCCTGGGTTACATCATCGCTGCAGGGAGTGTACAGATGGATCCCGGGAAGGTGAGAGGATTAGCCCCAGCCTATGTCCAGAGTGCAACTGCAACTTTTCCTCGGATTCGCCAACTTTTATTGCCGCTTTATCCGGGGTTACAGCAGCCTGGCTCCCCCCTCCATTCACGGGGTCACCTGCTTCTGACTGGGCGTTCCGGTCACCACAGCTCCCATCTTGGTTCAGCCTGACCCATCCCAACAGTTCGTGGTGGAGGCCGATGCTTCGGATGTCGGATTGGGGCTGTCCCAGCGTTCTGCCCTGTACCTCAAGTTACATCCCTGTGACTTCTTCTCCCATCGCCTCAACACGGAGAGGAACTACGATGTGGGGAATCGTGAACTTCTTGTGGTGAAGATGGAGTTGGAAGCCCTGGCTGGAGTGGTCAGAACATCTGTTCGTTGTGTAGACAGATGAACAGAGAACCTGGAATATCTCCGCACCTCCAAGCGTCTCAATTCCATGCAAGCTAGGTGGACCCTGCTTTACACCCGTTTCAACTTCTCCCTCTCATACTGACCAGGATCCAAGAATGTAACATCCAAGATGTGCTGTCACGCCGCTATAGCCCCGCTGCTACAGCCCCGGAACCTGAGACCATCCTTGCCACCTCGTGCCTGGTGACGACACTCAGCTGGGGAATAGGGAAGCAGGTTCGTGAGGCGCAGCGTTCTCAGTCGAACCCCAGGGGGGGGGACCCAAATAACCGGATGTTTGTTCCTGACGCTGTCCGATCCTCGGTTCTGGAGTGGGCCCACTCCAAGCTTGGCTGCCACCCGGCCTCCTGTCGGACCCTGGCCTTTGTGCGACGATGCTTTTGGTGGCCATGGTCTACGCGTTCGACGCTGCATGCACAATCTGTGCACAGAACAAGACTCCCCGGCAAGCACCGGCTGGTCTCCTTCAACCTCTGCCTATCCCTGGACTTTGTTGCAGTCTCCCCGGTCTGATGGCAATACCGCCATCCTGACATTAGTGGACCGGTTTTCCAAAGTTGCCCACTTTATTTCTCTCCCCTAGCTACCCTCTGCCAAAAAGACGGCCCAGCTCATGGTGCAGCATGGTGCAGCACGTCTTCCGGATCCATGGATTCCCAGTAGACATGGACATGGTCTCTCGTACTGGATCTGGAAGGATCATTGGGTCGTCAGCCAGCCTGTCCTCCGGGTTCCACGCCCAGTTCAATGGCCAGTCGGAGCGAACCAACCAAGACCTGGGAATGACTCTTCACTGCCTGGTCTCCGCCAACCCCATCACCTGGAGCCAGCAACTAGTGTGGGTCGAATATGCCCGCAACACCCTTCCTTACCCTGCCACGGGTCTCTCGCCCTTTGAGTGTTCCCTGGGTTTCAGCCCCCGCTCTTCCCGGAGAAAGAGGAAAAGGTTGACATACCCTCGACCCAGATGTTTGTCCGCCACTGTCGTTATACCTGGAAGAGAGCCCGGTCGGATCGTCTCAAGACCACCTCCAGGTGTTGACGACAAGCGGACCGTCGCCGGATCCCGGTTCTCTGGTATCGTCTCGGGCAGAGGGTATGGCTGTCTGCAAGATCTGCTGTTCGTCTTCTGTTGCCCCATACCCTCCGTGTACATCCCACGTTTTATGCATCTAGGATCAAACCCATGTCTCACAGCCCTTTGTCTCCTGTTTCCAGGCCCACCCCTCTCCCCCGTCTCATTGACGGCCAACCGGCGTACACGGTGAAGTTCGACCACGGGGCAGGGGATTCCAGTACCTGGTTAACTGGGAGGGTTATGGCCCGGAGGAGAGGTGCTGGGTTCCCTCTAGGGACATCCTGGACCCAGCCCTCATCGATGATTTCCAATGCAGGCACCCCGGTCAACCAGGTAGGCACCCAGGTAGGACGCCAGGTGGTGCCCCTAGAGGGAGGGGTACTGTCACACCCTGATCTGTTTCAACTTGTCTTTGTGCTTGTCTCCACCTCCCTCCAGGTGTCTGCATCTGGGTCTTCTCCTGAAACGTGATACCTAAAAGCTACTGTTTTGACGGTGGACTGATTATTTGGCATTAATAGACTGGTTTTACACAGCACAAACTTTCAAGAGAGCGCGTGGAGTATTGATAGGCAGCCACGTAGATGTCACAATTTCAGAACCATGGACAGCGATTGGTAGTCCATACTTTGTGAGCAAAATTCAGACTTTGCAGGGGTCCAGACATAATCTTAGCACCTCAGGGCGCACATACAGTGAGGGAATAAAGTATTTGATCCCCTGCTGATTTTGTACGTTTGGCCACTGACAAAGAAATGATCAGTCTATAATTGTAATGGTAGGTTTATTTGAACAGTGATAGACAGAATTACAACAAAATAATCATGAAAGACGCATGTCAAAATGTTATAAATTGATTTGCAGTGTTTGTATGTGATTAGGGGTGTATTTATTCTGCCGATTCTGTTGAAAAACTTTTCTTCAACGGAAGCAAACAGAACGAAACGGGGATAAACATACCTGAATTTGTCCAATAGATATTCTTGTTTACAACTTTTGGACTAATGATTACTCCCTAGATACTCTCTGTCTGTCACCTTGATTACTAAATATTATCTCGACCTGTGCACCTACATTGTAAAGTTTCATTCATGGGCTAGGTTGTAGCAACCTCATGATGGGTATAGGGACAATTTGAGTATCATGTAGTAGCCTAAACTTATCAATGTTACATTGAGCTGGGTGAATGGAATATGAATGACAGTCAACCAATATGCTGTAATAGAAATAAGGCGCCATGCCTATTAAAAAATATATTGTCCTCCCTCATCTTAAACGGCACCGACCGCCACTGCTTGCAAAACTGGTTGCAAACCGATCACCGACATCGACATCATCTTTTAGGCAGCGGTAATGACGTGAACTATAATGGTTGCAATTAAGATCAGCTGTGCGGGGGAATTCAGCAGGTATTAACGGTTTATTGAGACATCAGCTGGCGATACTCTAGTGCCATCGATTGTAGCAATAGGCCCCTTGTTATTTGATTATATTCCAATGCATTCTGTAGGCTACCCTTTAGCCAATCCATTGTCACATAATGACGACAGGTGTGAAAAACTATAATAGGCTACTGTGTTTCCCTGGCTGAGTTAATTACATGATTTGGGCCATCAGTTGATTGACAGGTGTAGCTGTAGTACAACAAACGTTCCTCCAGTGTGAATGCTCACCCACATTTTTGTAGTTAGGCTATGTATAATTTGTCAATATATATTTATGGTTTGGTCTTTGGTGTGGATTGCCCTTACACACTGTAAATGAGATTTCCAATTCCATTGCTAATTTGCTATGCGTGGGCTATATTTTCAGTTTGATGCCAGCATTTGAATTCATCCTTGTTGGGGTTTGAAAGCCTCTATTGTGTGGCTTTAATGTTTCACAATAATTTATTCTGCTAATTGTTGCCTTGAACATATAATAAAACAATTGTTAAAAAAAGACTTTTCCCTCACAAAAAATACAAATGCCCATTACAAATGTATTATAATCCACACAAGAATTCACACCAGACGTGCAGTAGCTGCCCCTTTGCGGCGATTCAAAATATTTATTCAGCTATTCAAATCCTCATAATACAGGAATAGTGTCATTCTGAGCTGAAATGGGTCAAATTAAGATCCAACATCTATATAGGCTGCTATACCCTAAACAATGATTTAGTTTGTCATTCTATTGTCTTCTTTACATTTTTGTGGCAATTAAATACTTTACTCAGACTACATTTTACATAAATATTTTTACCAGCTCTGTGTATTCTCTAATTGAAATGAGTGAGGGAGCTCTGCTCTCCCGCAGTACGGCAGGACTACACCCGTGTATGATCTAATCAATATCAGAACAGTTTTCAGAATGGATATACATACACATTACCGAGGTACTTAATATGCTCCCATTTGTCGCACGGGCCAAATTCTTTCAAGTGAATTCTAATTGGAAATTATCAAGGTAGATCTATCCTTCATCTGCCGAATGTTAAACATTGTTAGCATGGAGGTGTGCAAGTGCTAACTTTATCATAGCCTAAGGGAAAGTCTATGCATATTTCAAAAAAACTATTCTAAACAGATTCAAGCATGTTTAATGCTGTCTGGAATTCCCTGGGACGTCCCTACCCTAAACCCTAACTCTAATCTTAATCCCTACCTTTACCCTAACCCTAACCTTTACCATAACCCTAATCTTAACCGCTATCTAAACCAATGAATACCAAATGAGCATATTAAACATGAATAGTAATCTGTATTATGTTTAACTAAAGTGGGCTTCGAGCATGGCTCTAGTCAGGGTGTGGAAACTCGTCAATGCCTTTTCCTTGAATAACTGCGACACAATGAGTGACTGGGCTCTGTATGTCTTTGGAGAGATGGAAATTCATCCGGATCTAGGTATGACAGGCAGGCGGGAGGGTCAGGTGGGAAAATTAAAGTGACATAGTGGATGACACCTTGGAAATGGGGGTCATTGGTCCATCTGATGGGAGCAGCAGCCCAGACTCCATCGCTCCTTCAGTGGCACACACTTAAATTGTTCGAAATCTACCTATGTCTCTCTGTCTCTCTCTCGAGTCGTGTGTGATGTGATGATGCTTGTTGTAAATCATCATATGGGTGTGATCCTTTCGAAATGCATTACATTCAATAGGAGACGTATTGGCTGGCCGGATGAGAAACAGGTAGCACTTGCACCTCTGGTAGCACTTGCGCCACTGAATTTCAGCATTGTGATCGACATGCTTACATTTTTTTATGTTGAAAAGGGGACAAAGAGGAAGCTGTCGTAAGCGTAGTTTATAGCATCATGTATTAAAACATAATTCTAACCATAACATAAACATAGTTTAACTTGAATGAATAAGGAAATATGTGACCCAAAATAAGTTGAGCAGAGTGAGAACACTTGACATTTTGCCACCGAGAACAAAAAAGAGACCACAAATGCCCTTGACGTCACGCCTAGCTGGGTTTGTTTTGCTACCATGCTCCGCTTCCCATTGTTTACACAAACCTAATTGAATTATGATAAAAGAGTTCAACTGAAGAACTCTGTGCTTCCCACCTCGAATGGTTTACATTACACAAAGCTCAACCGCACTGGGCTATCATGGGCCCACATTTTCACGGTCATGATAGACACCATATTATTCACACCAAACCATTAGCGGCAACCTCACTAGGTAGCCCTTATGGAAAAACCACATGATTTCACATGTGGAAAATCATGACTTCGCATGTGAAATTTCAACATGTTTTGCACATGCAAAATTGTATTTCACATGTGAAACCATGTGGTTTTGAAACACTTCATATGTGATGATATTTCACATGGGATCACATAACCTTTGCCATGTAAAATCATGTGGTTTTTGGAACACTTCACATGGGATGATATTTTTTCACATAACCTTTCACATGTGGATTTACTTTTCCCCATGAGATGCCCTGTAAACAATGTCTCAAAATAGTTTGTGTTTCAACTATCATGTTCAACACACATGATTACATTGTGTAAATGTTTTTATACAGTAATTATTATTCAACATGTCCTCACCTGGGATTTGAAATCACAATCTCTTGGTTCACAGCATTCTGATCTTCCTGCTACACCACCATGTCTGTGTCAATGATTGATTTCACCTGTATTCCTACACTTCGGACTTCAAAGTAAGTCTTAGTTTCTTTTGAGTGTATTTTGAACAAATCTACAGTATATTTATCATTCAAGAGTAACATTAAAACAGAATAATATGCCCCACAAATATTAGACAACTATACAGAGTCACTGACTGGCTGCGCCTGCTAGAACATGTTGGAAAAGGCTAAATGCTTTGAGGAAGGTCTCCATAGCAACCTTGTTTTCATTGTCTTTGTCTGTTTTGTTTTATTTCTTTTTCATAGGAAATGTATAACCTAGATGTCAAACTAATTTGTTTTTTTTATTAGGATTCAATCAGACGAAATGAAAATAATAAGATTAGTAAAAATAAACATTGCTCAGACAATGACTCTGCATGGAAAAAGTTTAAGTACACATAATTCAAGGTAATTGTGATGAAAATCATTGTGTTTAATGAGGCATAAAGAATATGCCGTTTGTGAAGGAGGGTACCGTTTCTCTTACTTACAGCAGTATTATAAACCAAGCACAATGCATCAGGGTTTCTCCCACAGAATGGGAAATATAGCATAACAGTCACTGAGAGACAGATTGGAACAAACAGCTTGTACACAGGCTTAGTCTGAATAAACCCCTATCCCAGTGCTTGTATTGGAGGGAGAACAAAGTGATGAGGACTGGTTTAACTGGGCCTTGGCTGACTGTTATGGCTGCATGGAAATGAAGATAAGACATATCCCATCACAGATGAATTGTGGGTCCAACAGGGTTGTGATCACTGGCCTCTGTGGTGCATAATAAACCTCAGGGAGAGAGGAGAGAGGGCGTTTGAAAGGGACTCGTTAGTAGCCCCTGTTCAAACAATAGAGCAGCCCCTTTTGGGTTTATTACAGTGGCTTGTTATTTATTACCTATCACACACATGTTCAAAAGCAGTCCGGATTTGAATGTCATTTCTTAATTTTCCTGTCAAGGAGAGAAGCTGAAGAACTGTTTGTATTGTCATTAACGTGGCTCGTCAACTCAGTCTACATTTCAACTCCACTTACGTTTCAAGACCTACGTATGTGCTGTAAGCATATCTAAAACGGCTATGTAGCTGCATTGCCTAAACAGGCAAGAATCAACTCCAGTATTTAATAAGTGTGTTTCATATTTGGGACTTTTTGTCACTGGTGTTTGTTCCAGCAGGGTTCATTTAAAGGCTTTACCATCGCTGATCCTCTTAGTGTAGCAACACCTCTGCACTCGACTGTTTCATTAACTCCACTCCAGGAGATGATAGCCGTCAATGACATTTATTTAATGATTCACAATGCAGTGTGCAGAAGCCTTCAGCTTCCTCTTAATTGGAAAATAGATGAAATGGTATGGGACTCTGATGTGCTGAGAGCTTAAACATACTTGGCAGAACGGAGAATGAGTCATAATTGACCAGCAAATGAGTCTTCAACTTTGTTTTGCTGCGAGAGAGATGGGCATGGAGGCAGGGGAGACAGGATAATCCAACAGATCAGTGCCAGCTAATGAACTGTAATGTCAGTAGGGTGCCACATAGAGGCCTTTGGCTGTAATTCTTTGCTTTCTGTTTTCATCATAACTAGGGCATCTTTATCCTGATCATGTCACCTGACCACAGAGAACTCTGGGCTTTAGTTTGTAGCCTATGTTGCATCTAACCTACTCCTCCGCCACAGAGGGAGTAGGTTAGAAAGCCTCTGCAAAAAACAAACTCTTTACTCCTCCTATTTAAAAAAAAAAAACAAAGATTCTGACTCCCTCTGGTAACCCACCTGTCAAAGGACAAAAAACACTGGGTGTAAAATCAATACACATATAAAACTGTAATATAGTGCAGAGCGTTCAAAATCAGCCCAGTTATAATCATGTACTATCTCTGCTTCTCGCTAGGTAAATCTCAGTTGAGCTGTCACTCCTCCATCTTGGTTGTGAAGCAGAAGAAGCTCCAAAGCTCCCCGGAGAGCTAAATAACATATAAAACATCAAAGAGGAATGAGACAGATAATCTATTAATGTGGAGGCTGTAAGACTGGCTGGCTGGTTGGCTGGGCTGGCTGGCTGCTGCAATTTAAGCCTCTGGATGGGGGAGTATCAGTGAGGAGAGGTTCCCTTCATCTCCACAATGGCTGTTGACACTTCCTTCTCCGTCGGAGGAATAAGAGCCATGGTAACAGGAGGCTGTGGTAATGGATTGTCAGAAAGACTTAGAACCAAGACTTAAAAAATAACTGATGTTAGCACAAAATGGAGGGAAAGTTGGAGCATAACAAACAAAATGACATTTAACAAAAATGTATGCTTAATCCAGTATAAACTAATGTATAGAATGTACAGTGCCTTGCGAAAGTATTCGGCCCCCTTGAACTTTGCAACCTTTTGCCACATTTCAGGCTTCAAACATGAAGATATAAAACTGTATTTTTTTGTGAAGAATCAACACCAAGTGGGACACAATCATGAAGTGGAACGACATTTATTGGATATTTCAAACTTTTTTAACAAATCAAAAACTGAAAAATTGGGCATGCAAAATTATTCAGCCCCCTTAAGTTAATACTTTGTAGCGCCACCTTTTGCTGCGATTACAGCTGTAAGTCGCTTGGGGTATGTCTCTATCAGTTTTGCACATCGGGAGACTGACATTTTTTCCCATTCCTCCTTGCAAAACAGCTCGAGCTCAGTGAGGTTGGATGGAGAGCATTTGTGAACAGCAGTTTTCAGTTCTTTCCACAGATTCTCGATTGGATTCAGGTCTGGACTTTGACTTGGCCATTCTAACACCTGGATATGTTTATTTTTGAACCATTCCATTGTAGATTTTGCTTTATGTTTTGGATCATTGTCCTTGTATGAGCTGAAAGTTTAGAGGGACGGCCAGGTCTTGGTAGATTTGCAGTGGTCTGATACTCCTTCCATTTCAATATTATCGCTTGCACAGTGCTCCTTGTGATGTTTAAAGCTTGGGAAATCTTTTTGTATCCAAATCCGGCTTTAAACTTCTTCACAACAGTATCTCGGACCTGCCTGGTGTGTTCCTTGTTCTTCATGATGCTCTCTGCGCTTTTAACGGACCTCTGAGACTATCACAGTGCAGGTGCATTTATACGGAGACTTGATTACACACAGGTGGATTGTATTTATCATCATTAGTCATTTAGGTCAACATGGGATCATTCAGAGATCCTCACTGAACTTCTGGAGAGAGTTTGCTGCACTGAAAGTAAAGGGGCTGAATAATTTTGCACGCCCAATTTTTCAGTTTTTGATTTGTTAAAAAAGTTTGAAATATCCAATAAATGTCGTTCCACTTCATGATTGTGTCCCACTTGGTGTTGATTATTCACAAAAAAATACAGTTTTATATCTTTATGTTTGAAGCCTGAAATGTGGCAAAAGGTCGCAAAGTTCAAGGGGGGCGAATACTTTCACAAGGCACTGTATTATACAAGAGACAAAATTAACTAATTCTACAGCACAGCGTGCAGAGTCATGTGTTAAGTCTGAAACTAATAATTGTTCAATAATCCATGCTTTCTGGGAATGGTATGAAGTCCTGAAATTGTGGGCGGAGCTAAAAAGTTGCCTGTCAGAAGTATTACAATGTAAAAGTATTTTTTAATCAGTCTGTCTGCATATTTCAAGGCATGGCATATAGGGGTGTTGTGAGATACCCGATGGGTTGGACGATTCTCTTCTCATCACTCATCTTGAAAAAACATTTACAAAAAATGAAATCAATCAATCCGGCATCCTTAACACAATGGAAAAATCTAATGATTCATGATTTAAATATTGAAAGTGAGTGGCTACAAGAGAGAAACAAAATGGTGCAGTTTCAGGCCATGTGGCAAACAAAAGTGCAGGCACTAGGGATGCGAGTCTGGGAAGAGGAGATGTACTCCTTGTTAGTGAGCATCTGTAAGTTGTTGTATGTATGAGTATGTTTGTATTTGGTGTGATATAATTTTTTGGGACAATTTATTTGAAAATAAAACATTATTGAAAAAAATACAGACTGTGCACTCCCTGGAGTAACCCACACATTTTTATTCAGGAACTGCTAGGCTTGTTCCCAGTCATGAATCTTTGATGTGAAGCTACAGATGAACAAATATACACTCTTAGAAAAAGGGCTCCAAAAGGGTTCTTCACGGATTTCCAGATAGGACAACCCTTTTTGTTTCTAGGTAGAACCTTTTTGGGTTCCATGGAGAACCCTCAAAGGATTCTACCTGGAACCAAAAATGGTTCTTCAAAGGGTTCTCCTATGGGGACAGCCAAAGAACCCTTTTCGGTTCTAAATGGCACCTTTTTTTTCAATAGAATTCAATATGCTGACGTATGCCTTCAGTATGAGACCTGAATTTGTACTTGTGCAGTGACACATTACCAGCACTGTTTGATACAAATGAGTCATGACAAAGAGTAAATGCACTGAAATTACTTTGAACAAAGAGTTCTTAAAAGCCTTTCTCCAAACATGACAGGAACTAATCACCCTTACTCATAGTGAATGGCATTTATTTTGTCTGTTTGGGCCATGAAGGCGAGTGGAACCTAAATCCAACCTTTAGATAAGGGATTATAAGTAAACATCTTACTTTGTACTTTATAGTGCCATCTCTCCTCCAAAGCAGCATGTTCTCTTAGATATGATCAATTACATCCAATATTCAATGCCACTGCTTTGGGCATGCATACAGATGTAGGATCTTAATTTGAGCCAGTGTGCTACAGCATGATTTTTTTTAGGGGTTCATACATTTTTACTAAGGGAAAATCAAGTCTGAAATTTCAAAGTGGAAATTACAAACTTCAGAAGCTCTTTTAAACTTGAAATACACTACAGGTTTTACATGTCATGCATTGTAGGGTGCAACAGGGTGATCAAATTAAGATTCTACATCTGTACACCGCTAGAGCCATTGGTAAACCCAGTTACCTAAAGAAAATCATTGCTGTGTATACAGAGTGATCCATTTACCTATTTCATAGACAAGACACTGATGTATTTTCATCCTATTTGGTGCACCTGTACTTTGATGCACCTGTACTGGTTAACACTCGCAAGGCTGCATCCCTAGCCGCGTCCACAGAGCATGCGCAGACCAGCTGGCTGGTGTGTTTACAGACGATATCAATCTCTCCCTATCCCAGTCTTGCTGTCCCCACATGCTTCAAGATGGCCACCATTGTTTCTGTGCCCAAGAATGCAAACGTAACTGAACTAAATGACTAAATCAAATCAAATCTTATTTGCCACATGGGTCGAATACAACAAGTGTAGACTTTACAGTGGAATGCTCACTTACAAGCCCATAACCAACAGTGCAGTTTAAGAAGAAAACAATATTTACCAAGTAGGCTAAAATAAAAAGTAATAGTAACAAGTTACACAATAACATGGGGAAGGTCAATGTAAATTGTCCGGTGGCAATTTTTATGAATTGTTCAGCAGTCTAATGGCTTGGGAGTAGAAGCTGTTGAGGAGCCTTTTGGTGCAAGACTTGGCGCTCAGGTACCGCTTGCCGTGCGGTAGCAGAGAAAACAGTCTATAACTTGGGTGACTGGAGTCTCTGACAATTTTCTGGGCTTTCCTCTGACACCGCCTATTATATAGGTCCTAGATGGCAGGAAGCTTGGCCCCAATGATGTACTGGGCCATTCGCACTACCCTCTGCTTACCGCCCCAATAGGTCCTCAGACAATGCAATCGCCATCACACTGCACACTGCCATATCCCATCTGGACAAGAGGAATACCCCCCCAAGCTCATAATTAAGCTTTAGGCCCTGTGCAATTGGGACCTGGACTTCCTGGTGGGCCGCCCCCAGGTGGTGAAGGTTGGAAAAAATATCTCCACTTCGTTGATCCTCAACACTGGGGCGTGCTCAGTCCCCTCTTGTACTCCCTGTTCACCCATGAATGCGTGGCCGTGCACGCCCCCAACTCAATCATCAGGTTTGCAGACGACACAACAGTAGTAGGCTTGATTACCAACAATGACGAGACAGGCTACAGGGAGGAGGCGAGGGCACTCGGAGTGTGGTGTCAGAAAAACTACTTCTCACTCAACGTCAACAAAACAAAGGAGATGATCGTGGACTTCAGGAAACAGCAGAGGGAGCACCCCCTATCCACATCAAAGGGACAGCAGTGGAGAAGTTGGAAAGTTTTAAGTTCCTCGGCGTATACATCACGGCAAACTGAAATGGTCCACCCACACAGACAGTGTGGTGAACAAGGCATAACAGCGCCTCTTCAATCTCAGGAGGCTGAAGAAATGTGGCTTGTGAAAAATATCATCAAGAACAACAACCACCCGAGCCACTGCCTGTTCACTCGCTTACCATCCAGAAGGTGAGGTCAGTACAGGTGCATCAAAGCTGGGGCAGAGAGACTGAAAAACAGCTTCTATCTCAAGGCCATCAGACTTTTAAACAGCCATCACTAACACAGAGAGGCTGCTGCCTACATACAGACTTGAAATCATCGGCCACTTTTATAAACGGATCACTAGTCACTTTAATAATGTTTATATACCCTACATTACTCATCTCATATGTATATATTGTATTTTATGCCATCTATTGCATCTTGACTATGCCACTCTGTCTTTAATCATCCATATATTTATATGTATGTATGTATTCTTATTCCATTCCTTTACTTATATTTGTGTGTATTAGGTAGTTGTTATGGAATTGTTTGATTACTTGTTAGATAAAAAGCACAAGCACTAGAAGCACAAGCATTTCCATTTCACTACACTCGCAACATCTGCTAACCATGTGTATGGGACCAATACAATTTGATTTAATTTGATTTGGTTCATGCACTGTTCTACCCACTCTTCATACCATTCTGTTCTTCTTTTTGTGCTCCAGGTTTGATGTCACAATGTTGTGATCAGTGTCGACACCCTTGTTTGTTTTGAGCCCCACATTTTTGTGGGGGGGTTTCCTATTTTGCATGTTATTTTTTTGCATAAATAGTTGTCACAGATCAGTTTGCAGACAATGTAAAAAAATAAATAATAATAATAATCAATGAGTTAATAAAGCCTTCATACAAAAATGTACTATTTTTTGCTTTCTTGAGTAAGGCAGTTCAAATGCAGATGTTTCAGCCTAGCTCTGTGTTTCTGTGGCGGTGGAGCAGCCAGCAGAAAATACGGAGCGTAGGGGTTGGTAATGTTCTCTAGTTGCTCCGTGATTGGCTCAGTGTTCTGTCACTCAAGGGGACACTACGTCACTGCCAGATCTAAGGATAGAGCTTGAAAATTCAAGCCCCTTGGGTGTTGCAATATAATTAAATTAGAAGAGCCCATCCAAGAAGGCTCAAGGTCATTGGCCACAAATAAAATGATATCTACAGTGGCTTTGATTGGACTGTCCATGTCAACATCATACTTTCAAAATCTTAGCTAGCAGTCATCATCACGAATCAAGTCAACAATCTGCTGGCAAATCCTTTTTAACGCTTGTCATATGAAGATAAATAATAAATAGAAAAATGATAGATAAAATGTATAGTGGTCATTGGACATAAACATTACACAACAAGTTGGAAATCGAAAATTCAACAATGAGTGGTTTGGAAGGAATCAGTGGCTAACTGCAAGTATGTCAAAGCAATCACTAGCCTGATATTCAGTGGAGTGGGTGTGTGGTCCCAATTCTGGTTTAAAGGGTCTCTTTGACATGCTTAAAATGATAAACATTCAATATTGGCCATGCTGTCAATCCAGCATGATTTCTGCTCAAAAAGACTCTTAACTCAGAACTGGGAAATCTGACTTCAGTGAGTTCAAGACAACTAGGACCTCGGGAAAAAAAATAGCTTAGACTGGCAAAATGTGTTTTGAACGGTTATCCAACTCAGAATTGTAAGTTTGAAACTTGGGCATCTTTCTAGAGTTATGACCTGAAGATCACTGACGTCATCATGATTCAACCTTGATTTTTTTCAGGGTTCCCAGTTGTCTTGAAAGCACCATAAATCCAGAGAATGCCAGACTTTGATGACAAAGTTTGATGACAAAATTTGCCCACGATGGACTGCCGCGCCACCTTCGTGTTCAAGCGAGCACAGCACAACAAGGTGAGTCCAAGAATGTTCTGTATTCTGCTGCATAAATTATATAATATGCCAGGGAGATATGTTTACTGTAGTTAAGAAAGTAATACTAAGTGTATGTTGTGTAGTAAGCTGTTAGTGGCCCATGTGCCTCAATCTAATAATTTGGTCTATTTTCCCCTCTTAATTTCACCTACTGTTCTGACTTGGTGGTGCACATGTCGCCTATAACTTGTTTTAGAGAAATGTAATCATTGAATATTGTATGAGCTTTCATTGTCTGCTTATATGCCCACTTTATTTATCCTACGGTTCTGACTTGAAAGAACAACCCATGTTCTGAATTCTGTCGCTGTACATAACAGATAGTTATATTGACTGAATCCGTCCTAGCTCGCTCATTAATGCCTTAATCGAAAATACGGATTTCCTCTTATCGGCTTGTCGGCCCCTTATGCCATAATTTGTACATCTCAATTGTCAGTAGAAACCACATTTGTTGAAGCAAGTCAGTCATATCAGCTATGTTTTTTTAAAGGCAGTAAATGAGGCTGAATGAACTGTTTCGCTGCCAGACAAGTCTCTGCTGATAGCCAGGTATAGCCGTGGTAAGGTGTTGGGACTGCTGTTGGCTCTGCTGTTAGGACAGCTTTATGTAGGCACCCACAGTTTGTGGGTACCGTTTGTCACCGTTATAGTGCAATTAATATACTATTTAGTGTTGTGTAGTGCATCCCCCCAAAAAATAAATAGTTTTGCCCCACCTAGATTTGCATGTAAAAATCTCCACTGGGTGTGATCATGTCCCTCCCTTAGAGAATCCATACACTATGCTTACATTCGACTTGTAGCTTTGTATCGATTAACAATTATCCCCCTTTGCCAGTGCTTGATGATGAAAACCTTTTTTGGGAAAAACATAACTCAGGATCCAGTGATGTTCCAGTATGATGTTCCTCTATCACAGTCATCTTTGATTTACTATGAATCACACATCATGAATCATCATTCCGATGAGTGATAATCGTTCATGCTTGGCCCCTTTGATTGTGTCTTGATTGTTTCCTTGATTGTTTCCCCTCGGCAGGGATGTCTTTCTGTAGCAACTGTCATCAAAATTGTTGAAAGGTTTTAAAAACAATTATAAATGCAACAGTTGGACAATGGATGGAGATACTCCAAACTTTTAAAAATGGTATAATAAAACATTTTACTTGCACAGACAAATAATGAATGGAGTTCAAGGGTGGGAATTCAAGCATTACATTTATTGTAAAATGTAACTTTATTTTTCTTAGAATGCATTCATATATACATTTTCTTATTGTATCCCGTATTGTTTTATATTTTTGTGTTAAAATAAAGAAAATGATAAGTGCACATGTGTGAAAATATGCCAGGTGTATTTGCATGTATGAATAAATTAACATAAAGGGGTGGAACAGGGCTGCAACACCAGACACTTGCCCTGTCTACCACATGGCTTACCAAACTCAGTCCTTTTTGGAAGTTGCTTTCATTTCAGTGCATCTACATTTGTAAACATTTCAACTGTATTAAATTATTACTTTTTTCAATTCCACAAAAAAATGAACAGTTATCTCTCTTCTCCTTCTTGTGATGTAAGTGTTGACGGTGCGTTAAATCCCCAACGAAGCTTTAGCGTACTTATAGATTCAACGGAAACACAATGTATTCTGTTGAGCCCATTTAAGCCATTACCGGAGTGTGTTTGACAGGTCGTTACAAAGTTTCCGCTGTCGTAACGTTAACGGTTAAAGACGACAAGCACAAGCAAGAGTATGAAATAGTCGCAGGAGTAAAATAAAAGCAATCAATCCAGCGAGATTTAAGTGAAAAGTGGATTTTGCAACCCTCAAACACAGTCTAGACGGCTGAAAAGACAGATCCTTAGGTGGGCGGGGCATGCGCACTGCTAGCTTCTGTGAAGGCCAGTAGCTAAATGACAGTGTCTGTGCTGGATCCTTACAAAAGCTTGTCTCCCCACAATGTACTTCAGTTCATAATGGGACACATTTCAAGTGTTAGTTTGTCTCGAGTCAGATGTTAGTGTAGCAACATGGATTCTGTTGCTGGCAGGCTTTAAAAATCAGTGGTAATTTCCACACTGGTAAAATGCTATCATATAATAATGTTCTGCTACATACACTCTACACAACATTTTCATGAGACATAAGCAGCCTCTGAACACTTAACAACACACAAAGTCCACACTGAATTAATAGAGATGTTTCACTCTGCACTGATTATAGACTGTACCTCTCCGTTTCTTTGGCTTGGGACAGCAGGACAGTCGACCTAAACACAGCTGGCCAGAGTTTGGTTGACTGGCTTTTCAATCAACCGACACTCCCTGTGTTGCTCTTCAAACATTCACACCAGATTGGGGAGTTGAATCAAATGCCAGAACCTGCTTGTTCTGAGACAATTCTGGTGAGAAAACTACAGTCATAAATATTTAGGAACATGCTGAGCTGTACAAGTTCCTGTTGGTTAATATGTTGTTGTTGCTGACTATTAATTTGTTCACAGCTCCAACTCCACCCATAGCAGCAGGGGTAGTTGAGGCGATCTGAGAGGGAAAAGTTAACTGCCACTTGAATAATTCAAAGTCTCCTTGAACGGCCCTGCGGCCGAGTAAAAAATGTATGATGGCCACAGATAGATACACTAACAGTTACAGTCAATTCCAGCCTTTCCACGGCTCTGGTAGTAATTCTAACGCCTTACCGTTAGTCAGTCTATATCTCTGTTCATGAATGTATGATGTGTTTGCATTGAGCTGAATAAACAGGGATTGGCTCGGCAGTACACTGAGGTTGTGTTTAACAGCTATCGACTGGACAGTGGTGAGATAGAAGCTGGCACTGCAGTGAGAGTTAGAGTGTGCATCCCAAATGGCACCTATATAGTGTGTTACTACGCTATTTAAGGAATAGGGTACCATTTGAGACGCAACTAGAGTGTGACCACAGATGTAAGAAATGGCAAGGCCAACCTCAGGCATCTTCAATCTCCAACATATTCCACAGGGAGTATTAGCTATAAGTTGCAGCATCATTTAAAACCAAACCATACAGGTTACAAACCATTGCAAAGGAATTCACCTATCCATCAAGTACACAGTGCATTCGGGAAAGTATTCAGACCAGTTCCCTTTTTCCACATTTTGTTACGTTACAGCGTTATTCTAAAAATGATTAAATTAAAAGTGTTCCTCATCAATCTACACAAAATACCCCATAATGATGAAGTGAAAAGAGTTTTAGAAATGTTTGCAAATTTATTCAAAATAAAAAACTGAAATACCTTATTTACAGTGCCTTGCGAAAGTATTCTGCCCCCTTGAACTTTGCGACCTTTTGCCACATTTCAGGCTTCAAACATAAAGATATAAAACTGTATTTTTTTGTGAAGAATCAACAACAAGTGGGACACAATCATGAAGTGGAACGACATTTATTGGATATTTCAAACTTTTCTTAACAAATCAAAAACTGAAAAATTGGGCGTGCAAAATTATTCAGCCCCCTTAAGTTAATACTTTGTAGCGCCACCTTTTGCTGCGAATACAGCTGTAAGTCGCTTGGGGTATGTCTCTATCAGTTTTGCACATCGAGAGACTGACATTTTTTCCCATTCCTCCTTGCAAAACAGCTCGAGCTCAGTGAGGTTGGATGGAGATCATTTGTGAACAGCAGTTTTCAGTTCTTTCCACAGATTCTCGATTAGTTTCAGGTCTGGACTTTGACTTGGCCATTCTAACACCTGGATATGTTTATTTTTGAGCCATTCCATTGGAGATTTTGCTTTATGTTTTGGATCATTGTCTTGTTGGAAGACAAATCTCCGTCCCAGTCTCAGGTCTTTTGCAGACTCCATCAGGTTTTCTTCCAGAATGGTCCTGTATTTGGCTCCATCCATCTTCCCATCAATTTTAACCATCTTCCCTGTCCCTGCTGAAGAAAAGCAGGCCCAAACCATGATGCTGCCACCACCATGTTTGACAGTGGGGATGGTGTGTTCAGCTGTGTTGCTTTTACGCCAAACATAACATTTTGCATTGTTGCCAAAAAGTTCAATTTTGGTTTCATCTGACCAGAGCACCTTCTTCCACATGTTTGGTGTGTCTCCCAGGTGGCTTGTGGCAAACTTTAAACAACACTTTTTATGGATATCTTTAAGAAATGGCTTTCTTCTTGCCACTCTTCCATAAAGGCCAGATTTGTGCAATATACGACTGATTGTTGTCCTATGGACAGAGTCTCCCACCTCAGCTGTAGATCTCTGCAGTTCATCCAGAGTGATCATGGGCCTCTTGGCTGCATCTCTGATCAGTCTTCTCCTTGTATGAGCTGAAAGTTTAGAGGGACGGCCAGGTCTTGGTAGATTTGCAGTGGTCTGATACTCCTTCCATTTCAATATTATCGCTTGCACAGTGCTCCTTGGGATGTTTAAAGCTTGGGAAATCTTTTTGTATCCAAATCCGGCTTTAAACTTCTTCACAACAGTATCTCGGACCTGCCTGGTGTGTTCCTTGTTCTTCATGATTCTCTCTGCGCTTTTAACGGACCTCTGAGACTATCACAGTGCAGGTGCATTTATACGGAGACTTGATTACACACAGGTGGATTGTATTTATCATCATTAGTCATTTAGGTCAACATTGGATCATTCAGAGATCCTCACTGAACTTCTGGAGAGAGTTTGCTGCACTGAAAGTAAAGGGGCTGAATAATTTTGCACGCCCAATTTTTCAGTTTTTGATTTGTTAAAAAAGTTTGAAATATCCAATAAATGTTGTTCCACTTCATGATTGTGTCCCACTTGTTGTTGATTCTTCACAAAAAAATACAGTTTTATATCTTTATGTTTGAAGCCTGAAATGTGGCAAAAGGTCGCAAAGTTCAAGGGGGCCGAATACTTTCGCACGGCACTGTACATAACTATTCAGACCCTTTGCTTTGCGACTCGAAATTGAGATCAGGTGCATCCTGTTTACATTGATCATCCTTGAGATGTTTCCACAACTTGATTGGAGTCCACCTGTGGTAAATTCAATTGATTGGTCATGAAGGCACACACATGTCCACACTGAATTAATAGAGATGTTTCACTCTGCACTGATTATAGACTGTACCTCTCCGTTTCTTTGCTCCTGTCAGAGCAAAAACCAAGCCATGAGGTCGAAGGAATTGTCCGTAGAGCTCCGAGACATGATTGTGTCGAGGTACAGATCTGGGGAAGGGTACCAAAAAATGTCTGCAGCATTGAAGGTCCTCAAGAACACAGTGGCCTCCATCATTCTTAAATGGAAGAAGTTTGGAACCACCAACCGCTTCCTAGAGTTGGCCGCACGGCCAAACTGAGCAATCAGGGGAGAAGGGCCTTGGTCAGGGAAGTGACCAAGAACCCGATGGTCACTCTGACAGAGCTCCAGAGTTCCTCTGTGGAGATGGGAGAACCTTCCAGAAGGACAACCATCTCTGCAGCACTCTACCAATCAGGCCTTTATGGTAGAGTGGCCAGACGGAGGCCACTCCTTTGTAAAAGGCACATGATTGCCCGCTTTGAGTTTTCCTAAAGGCACCTAAAGGACTCTCAGACCATAAGAAACAAGATTTCTCTGGTCTGATGGAACCAAGATTGAACTCTTTGGCCAAGTGCATGCCAAGTGTCATGTCTGGAGGAAACCTGGCACCATCCCTATGGTGAAACATGGTGGTGGCAGCATCATGCTGTGAGGATGTTTTTCAGCAGCAGGGACTGGGAGACTAGTCAGGATCAAGGGAAAGATAAATGGAGCAAAGTACAGAGAGATCCTTGATGAAAACCTGATCCAGAGTGCTCAGGACCTTAGACTGGGGCAAAGGTTCACCTTCCAACAATGACCCTAAGCACACAGACAAGACAACACAGGAGTGGCTTCGGGACAAGATTCTAAATGTCCTTGAGTGGCCCAGGCAGAGCCCAGACTTGAACCCGATCGAACATCTCTGGAGAGACCAGAAAATAGCTTGTACAGCGATACTCCCCATCTAACCTAACAGAGCTTGAGAGGATCTGTGGAGAAGAAGTGGAGAAACTCCCCAATTACAGGTGTGCCAATCTTGTAGCGTCATACCCAAGAAGACATGAGGCTGTAATCGCTGCCAAAGGTGCTTCAACAAGGTACTGAATAAAGCGTCTGAATACTTATGTAAATGTTATAATTCAGTTTTTCATGTTTAAGAAAATATGCAAAAATGTCTACAAATCTGTTTTTACTTTGTCATTCTGGGGTATTGTGTGTACATTGATGAGGGGGGAAATGATTTAATCCATTTTAGAATAATGCTGTAACTTAACAAAATGGGGAAAGAGTCACAGGGTCGGAATACTTTCTGTGTACACTCTATGTGCTGTATATAACTCAATATAATAAATCAATTATTCACAGTAACACCTCTTCTCTGCGAGTCACGGAGTCCCGACTGCTATCCACCTATCGCTTCTAGCCTAATATCATCAACACTATTCATAAGGGGTGAATTAGCGTCTTCTAAAGTCACTCAGTTTTTATCTGTCCTCACTCCGGGCCCTCAAGGGCCTCCAACGCCAAGGACAGCACCACAGATATTGGTCTCGTTCCACTGCTTAGGTGTTGCGTGCATCAACCAATGGTTGTGTGCCACTTAATCTACTGTGCAGGTCAGATCTTACGACGCCTGGATAAGTATTTTATGTGTCAGTGACTGCACAGTCGATGACGTGGCACAAAACCATTGGTTGATGCATGCAACGTCTTAGCAGTGGAATGCGACCATGACGTAGTCAACTGATATGTAAAATACCTATCTACTGTAGGTGTTGTAAGATCTGGCAGGAGGGAGTTGAAAGTCTGTGTTGCCCGGCAACAGCCCCAAACCATCACTGCTCTAAAGGAGATCTGCATGGAGGAATGGGCCAAAATACCAGCAACAGTGTGTGAAAACATTGTGAAGACTTACAGAAAACGTTTGACCTCTGTCATTGCCAACAAAGGGTATATAACAAAGTATTGAGATAAACTTTTGTTATTGACCAAATACTTATTTTCCACCATAATTAGCTAATTAATTTATTAAAAACCTACAATGTGATTTTCTGGATTTCTTTTCTCATTTTGTCTGTCATAGTTGGAGTGTACCTATGATGAAAATTACACGCCTCTCATCTTTTTAAGTGGGAGAACTTGCACAATTGTTGGCAGACTAAATACTTTTTTTGCCCCACTGTGTGTATATATATATATATATACACTGCTCAAAAAAATAAAGGGGACACTTAAACAACACAATGTAACTCCAAGTCAATCACACTTCTGTGAAATCAAACTGTCCACTTAGGAAGCAACACTGATTGACAATACATTTCACATGCTGTTGTGCAAATGGTATAGACAACAGGTGGTAATTATAGGCAATTAGCAAGACACCCCCAATAAAGGAGTGGTTCTGCAGGTGGTGACCACAGACCACTTCTCAGTTCCTATGCTTCCTGGCTGATGTTTTGGTCACTTTTGAATGCTGGCGGTGCTTTCACTCTAGTGGTAGCATGAGACGGAGTCTACAATCCACACAAGTGGCTCAGGTAGTGCAGCTCATCCAGGATGGCACATCAATGCGAGCTGTGGCAAGAAGGTTTGCTGTGTCTGTCAGCGTAGTGTCCAGAGCATGTAGGCGCTACCAGGAGACAGGCCAGTACATCAGGAGATGTGGAGGAGGACGTAGGAGGGCAACAACCCAGCAGCAGGACCGCTACCTCCGCCTTTGTGCAAGGAGGAGCAGGAGGAGCACTGCCAGAGCCCTGCAAAATGACCTTCAGCAGGCCACAAATGTGCATGTGTCTGCTCAAACTGTCAGGAACAGACTCCATGAGGGTGGTATGAGGGCCCGACGTCCACAGGTGGGGGTTGTGCTTACAGCCCAACACCGTGTAGGACGTTTGGCATCAGCAAATTCTGCTGCCTGCAACATCCTCCAGCATGACCGGTTTGGCGGTGGGTCAGTCATGGTGTTGGGTGGCATTTATTTGGGGGGCCGCACAGCCCTCCATGTGCTCGCCAGAGGTAGCCTGACTGCCATTAGGTACCGAGATGAGATCCTCAGACCCCTTGTTAGACCATATGCTGGTGCGGTTGGCCCTGGGTTCCTCCTAATGCAAGACAATGCTAGACCTCATGTGGCTGGAGTGTGTCAGCAGTTCCTGCAAGAGGAAGACATTGATGCTATGGACTGGCCCGCCCGTTCCCCAGACCTGAATCCAATTGAGCACATCTGGGACATCATGTCTCACTCCATCCACCAACGCCACGTTGCACCACAGACTGTCCAGGAGTTGGCGGATGCTTTAGTCCAAGTCTGGGAGGAGATCCCTCAGGTGACCATCCGCCACCTCATCAGGAGCATGCCCAGGCATTGTAGGGAGGTCATACAGGCACGTGGAGGCCACACACACTACTGAGCCTCATTTTTACTTGTTTTAAGGACATTGCATCAAAGTTGGATCAGCCTGTAGTGTGGTTTTCCACTTTAATTTTGAGTGTGACTCCAAATCCAGACCTCCGTGGGTTGATAAATTTGATTTCCATTGATAATTTTTCGTGTGATTTTGTTGTCAGCACATTCAACTATGTAAAGAAAAAGTATTTAATAAGAATATTTCATTAATTCAGTTATTTTAGTGTTCCCTTTATTTTTTTGAGCAGTGTACATATACTTAAACTAAATAAGAAATAAATCAGATCTGAAAGCTAATTGAATCTCAATTGAATTTCAAATATAAATCTTAAAACTAATAGAAATAAAAACTAATCTAAAAACACAAAACTATAATAACTTGTAAAGGGAATACTGTACAGTGAATGCAGTGATTTCAGCACTTAGTCGGTCAATTCAGTATGATGAGAATGAGAAATGGAAAGGTTCCCACATTCAAAAAGATCCAATCATTTGAATATTGACGTACCTCAAGCTGCAAACTAGCTCAATAGTAATTTTCCTGCAGAGGCGGTGATAGAGGTGAATGTCTTTTTATGTAACGTGCAAAAAAATATTGATATAAAATCACCTTTTACATCACATCCATGCTTAGATATTATTTTTCCAATTAAAATGTTAGCTGGAAGCTGTACACCAGACAAAACATTTGTAGTGAGAATTTGCAGAATGGAAAGCAGAATTTGAATTTTCAGGACCTAGCTACAGAACAATGTTGTCTAGCAACAGCCATATTTATCTTTAAAGGACAATGAAACATATGAAATCTTCAAATGCAAAAGCTTAACCTGAATTAATTTCAGTCAGCGAGTAAACAACCAGATTAAAGGATTTATAGCGCATTCGGTTCTCCATTCAGTTCTCCAAAAGCCCTCACAATCAGACCATACAGAGGCTGCATTCAATAGAGAAATACTTTTCTCCCCTGGAATCTTTCAATCATCCTTGGCATTTCTAGTGTTTTGCCTCTAGTCTTTAGGTTAATGGCATGCCACTATGCATTTTTTTTAAGTCACAGAAGTTTGTTGGTTTACAGATGGACATTACAGGGTGAACAAAATAATAAGCATATTACCAAGGTTGCTTTTATGGGTATCCGATGAACCTAATTGTGGGGTATTGGGACTGATGAGTCGGTAGTGAAATGGCAGGGCTTTATAGGAGGTGTTAGTGACATCATGGAAATTTGGTGCTTTAATATTTTATACCAGCATGTACAATGCCTTCAGAAAGTATTCATACCCCTTGACTTATTCCATATTTTGTTGTGTTACAGCCTGAATTCAAAATTCATGACATTCATTTTTTTCTCACACATCTACACGCAATACCCCAAGTGAAAACATGTTTTTAGAAATGTTTGCACATTTATTAAAAACTAAATATAGAAATATCTCATTTACATATGGTACCAGTCAAAGGTTTGGACACACCTACTCATTCCGGGGTTTTTCTTTATTTGTATTATTTTCTACATTGTAGAATAATAGTGAAGACATCAAAACTATGTGTTCAACAAATCAAAATATATTTTAATTTTGAGATTCTTCAAAGTAGCCACCCTTTGCCTTGATGATAGCTTTGCACCCTCTTGGCATTCTCTCAACCAGCTTTATGAGGTAGTCACCTGGAATGCATGCCAAATAACAGGTGTGGGAAACCAAAAATTCCTTGTTAAAAGCTCCTTGTTAAAAGTTAATTAGTTGGATTTCTTTCCTTCTTAATGCGTTTGAGCCAATCATTTGTGTTGCGAGAAGGTAGGGGTGGTATACAGAAGATTGCTCTACTTGGTAAAAGAACAAGTCCATATTATGGCAAGAACAGCTCAAATAAGCAAAGAGAAATGACAGTCCATCATTACATTAAGACATGAAGGTTAATCAATCCGGACTGACCTTGGCAGCTTCATTAAATAGTACCCGCAAACCCCCAGTCTCAACGTCAACAGCGAAGAGGCGACTCCGGGATGCTGGCCTTCTGGGCAGAGTTCCTCTTTCCAGTGTATGTGTTCTTTAGACCATCTTAATCTTTTATTTTTATTGGCCAGACTGAGATGTCTTTTCTTTGCAACTCTGCCTAGAAGGCCAGCATCCCGGACTTTCCTCTTCACTGTTGACGTTGAGACTGGTGTTTTGAGGGTACTATTTAATGAAGCTGCCAGTTGAGGACTTGTGAGGCATCTGTTTCTCAAACTAGACACTCTAATGTGCTTGTCCTCTTGCTCAGTTGTGCACCGGGGCCTCCCACTCCTCTTTCTATTCTGTTTGTGCTGTTCTGTGAAGGGAGTAGTACACAGCGTTGTACGAGATCTTCAGTTTCTTGGCAATTTCTCGCATGGAATAGCCTTCATTTCTCAGAACAATAATAGGCTGACGAGTTTCAGGCCGTTTTGAGCCTGTAATCGAACCCACAAATGCTGATGCTCCAGATACTCAACTAGTCTAAAGAAGGCCAGTTTTATTGCTTTTTTAATCAGAACAACAGTTTTCAGCTGTACTAACATATTTGAAAAAGGGTTTTCTAATTATCCATTTGCCTTTGAAAATTATAAACTTGGATAAGCTAACACAACGTACCATTGGAGCACAGGAGTGATGGTTGCTGATAATGGGCCTCTGTACGCCTATGTAGATAGTCCATAAAAAATCAGCCGTTTCCAGCTACAATAGTAATTTACAACATTAACAATGTCTACACTGTATTTCTGATCAATTTGATGTTATTTTAATGGACGAAAATGTGTTTTTCTTTCAAAAACAAGCACATTTCTATGTGATCCCAAACTTCTGAACGGTAGTGTAAGTGTAAGTATTCAGACCCTTTCCTCTGTACTTAGTTGAAGCGCTCTGGAACAGGTTTTCATCAAGGATCTCTCTGTACTTTGCTCTGTTCATCTTTCCCTTGATCCTGACAAGTCTCCCAGTCCCTCCCGCAGACAAACATCACCACAGCAAGATGCTGCCACCACCATCCTTCACCGTAGGGATGGTATTGGCCAGGTGATGAACAGTGCCTGGTTTCCTCCAGACGTGACGCTTGGCATTCAAGCCAAAGAGTTCAATCTTGATTTCATCAGACCAGAGAATATTGTTTCTCATGGTCTGAGTGTCCTCTGGCTGCCTTTTGGCAAACTCCAAGCGGGCTGTCATGTGCCTTTTATTGAGGAGTGGCCACTCTACCATAAAGGCCTGATTGGTGGAGTTCTGGAGAGATTGTTGTCCTTCTGAAAGGTTCGCCCATCTCCACTGAGGAACTCTGGAGCTCTGTCAGAGTGACCATCGGGTTCTTGGTCACCTCCCTGACCAAGGCCCTTCTCCCCCGATGGCTCAGTTTGGCCGGGCAACCAGCTCTAGGAAGTCGTGGTGGTTCCAAACGTCTTCTATTTAAGAATGATGGAGGCCACTGTGTTCTTGGGGACCTTCAATGCTGCAGAATTTTTGGTTTCCCCTTTTCCCCTTGTGCCTCCACACAATCATGTCTCGGAGCTCTACGGACAATTCCTTCAACCTCATGGCTTGGTTTTTGCTCTGACATGCACTGTCAACCGTGGGACATTATATAGACATGTGTGTGCCTTTCCAAATCATGTCCAATCAATTGAATTTACCACAGGTGGACTCCAATCAAGTTGCGGAAACATCTCAATGGAAACAGGATGCACCTGAGCTCAATTTTGAGTCTCATAGCAAAGTCTGAATAAATAAGGTGTTTCTGTTTTTTATTTTTAAAACATTTGCAAACATTTCTAAAAACCTGTTTTCACTTTTTCATTTTGGGGTATTGTGTGTAGATTGATGAGAAACACTTTTAATTTAATAATTTTAGAATAACACTGTAACGTAACAAAATGTGGAAAAAGGGAACTGGTAAGAAATGGCATTTTTTTTCGATAAATAGACAAGTACTTATCTGTCAATGGTTGCAGAATCTTAGCTTTTTAAAAAAACTTTATATTGAAATTGGTTGTGGTAAGTTAATTTCTATTTTTTGGTATATGAATAGCAAGGATGTCTACTTCACCATCCACGCATTGTATTGGTAAACTACAAGGTAGTGTAAACATTGTGTCTTTTAACGATCCAATATGTAATATGGTACACCTGAAGAGTTTTTAAGTCTTGCTATAGATTTCCAAGAAGATTTAAGTCAAAACTGTAACTAGGCCAATCAGGAATGTTCAATGTCGTCTTGGTAGAAACACCAGTATATATTTGGCCTTGTTTTTTAAGTTATTGTCCTGCTGAAAGGTGATTGACCACCTCAATGCGGTCTTATGTAGCATAATTTGAAATTGTGTTTTTTTTTTACATTGGATAAAAGTAGATACTCAGAGCAAAAAAAAGTGTTTATATATTACACTACAGTTGAGGAACAATTGGAAAGTAATTATTCTTTGTAAGTTGATAAACTTGTAACCCCACTTTGAGAAAATGGCCCTTGAATGTTTTGGTACACCTACGGGAGAGCTCTTCTTTGTACTATACCCATTCAGCATTGTTCACATCCTTAGCCCCACCCATCTCTTCAAGGATTCAGATGTGAGGCCATGTGCTAAACAGAGTGGGTAAAGTAGTGTAGTAAACAACCAAAGACTTCAAGTAGTAGCCCACAATAATTTATTTATTATTTAACTAAGCAAGTCAGTTAAGAACAAATTCTTATTTTCAATGACGGCCTAGGAACAGTGGGTTAACTGCCTGTTCAGGGGCAGAACGACACCTTGTCAGCTCAGAGGTTTGAACTTGCAACCTTCCGGTTATTAGTCCAACACTCTAACCACTAGGCTACCCTGCCGCCGCAATAAGGAAAAACTCCAGGTAAAAACACACTTTATCTACACCTTGGCCTATATCCTAATCTGACTTTGGTGCAGTCTATGGTAAACACACACTATTTCAAATCAAATCTAAATACATGTTTCACATGCACAGGATACAGAAGGTGTAAACACTACAGTGGTTACTTGCATATTTGCATAGTATAAATGTCAAAAAATAGGAACTGTCCAGATCAAAATATTGTTTAAATATTTTATAATTATTAGACGATGGTTACCCAGACACACTTGTCTAAATTCATGGGTCATGTGAAAGAAATGCTATAACTGTCCCCCAGCCACATCTAGCTAAGTGGATGGGTCACTGTTATCTAGACATGTACAGATGTTCATGAAATACAATAGATGTCTGTAATCACCCCCAGACACACCTGGCTAACTGAATGGGTCATGTAATCCTCTGGCAAAGTGGAGTCTTTTGCTTAAACATGTAACCATAATCCCAACCCATACAGCACAAACGGATTGTTATAGCTAGTCACCATGCATGAAATGCTGTAGTATGGATCTGCAGGCAGCTAAAGCTAACAAACTAGGTTCAATGTTAGCTAGCTAGCTAAAATTAGGCTATAACTAGCAATACAAATTGCTTTCTGAGATACGAATAATATTACTACACAGATCATACACATAATGTTAGCAAGCAAGCCAGCCAGCTAACAGTACACTTTAACTAAGAGCTAGACTCTTACCGGTATGCATGGATCTCCCTCTCCCTCTCCCTCTCTATCACGGATGCCATGATGTAAACCTGGAGACAGGTGTTTTATACAACAGCTTTCTGTGTTCTCTTTTCATCTCCTTCCGCATTTGAAATCAAACAGGAGAATTCTCTCCATCTCCTTAGCTATCATACTCTGCTTCCACTGGGCATTCCATTAATTTCAAAACTCTTCCATGACAAAAACACTGTTGATTGCTACAATTTCTGGTACAATGAAAATGTTTTTACCTAAATCAGGGATTTCCTCATAGTCTCATTCATTTTCAGACTTAAAGAGAGTCAGCATGGCATGATCATCCTCCAGAAAGAAGTCCTGCAGAACTTTTTCCCACTGATCTTTGTTGTTAGTGGTAGCAAGGATTATCGACACATACTGAGCAGCTCATATTATAGACAGAAGCATGCTACGTTGCAGACAAATCCGAACTCGTCTCTCAGCATGTCCAGCCCATCCATTATCTCAGCCAATCATGGCTAGCGGGAAGGTTCTTGACTTTTTCCATGGCTAAACCAACTAGGCTTGTAATGTAACAATTTTATGTGTAATTACAGATGGCATACACACTTGTTATTAAGGCACATGAAAGTTCACATGTTCCAGAATGCATTTCTACCCAAAAATTCATTTTGATTAAAGAAATGTAAATGTTTACGTTCAAATGCTCCTAATTGGCACAGCGGTCTAAGGCACTGCATCTCAGTGCTTGAGGCGTCACTACTGTAAAGGGGTGCGTAACTGGTGGCATGGAAGTCAGACACAGGAGAGCAGAACTAGGTAATAGCCGGAGCAGTTTAATGGCAAAACCAACCACATAAAAATAACAACACATGGGTACATAACCCGTCGCACACCAGTCAACATGTGCACAAGCACTTACAACAAACAATTCCACACAAAGACATGGGGGGAACAGAGGGTTAAATACACAACAATTAATGAGGGAAATGAAAACCAGGTGTGCAGGAACCCAAGACAAAACAAATGGAAAATGAAAAGTGGATCAACGATGGCTAGAAGACCGGTGACAACGACCGACGAACACCGCCCGAACAAGGAGAGGAACCGACTTCGGTGGAAGTCGTGACAACTACAGACACCCTGGTTTGATTCCAGGCTGTATCACAACCGGCCATGATTGGGAGTCCCATAGGGCGGCGCACAATTGGACCAGCGTCGGCCCGGGTTTGACCGGTGATTTGATTTTACCTGTGCTTAGCTCTGTTCCGTTTCTTTTTACCATAAAAAAAACTCCCTAGTCCTTGCCGATAACATTTATACACATAACATGATGCATCCACCACCATGTGTGTTGGATTTTCCCCAAACATAATGCTTTGTATGTTTTTATTATGTTACTTTGAGTGACGAACAGGTGGATTTTTTAAACTTCTTTACCACGTTCTTTGCAGTTTTACTAAAGTACCTTATTGCAAACAGGATGCCTGTTTTGGGGAAAATAATATTCTGTACGTGTTTCAATTTCATTCTGTCAATTAGGTTAGTATCGTGGAGTAACTACAATGTTGTTGATCCATCATCAGTTTTTCTCCTATCACAGCCATTAAACGCTGTAGCTGTTTTAAAGTCACCGTTAGCCTCATGGTGAAATCCCTTAGCAGTTTCCTTCCTCTTTGGCAAGTGAGTGAAATTAATAACTTCACCATGCTCAAAGGGATATGCAATGTATGCTTGACCTTTTTTTTACCCATCTACCAATAGGTGCCCTTCTTTGTGAGGCATTGGAAAACCTCCCTGGTCTTTGTGCTTGAATCTTTGTTTGAAATGCACTGCTCGACTGAGGGACCTTATAGATAATTGTAGATGTGGGGTACAAAGATGAGGTAGTCATTCAAAAATCATGTTAAACCCTATTATTACACACAGAGGGAGTCCATGCAACTTATTGTTTGACTTGTTCATTACATTTTTACCCCTGAACTTATTTAGGCTTGCCATAGCAAAGGGTTTGAATACTTATTGATTCACGACATTTCAGGTTTCATGTTTTATTCATTTGTAAGAATTTCCAAAAACATAATTCCAGGCCAGTGACAAAACATCTCAATTTAACACATTTTATGGAAAAAGTCAAGGGGTGTGAATACTTTCTGAACAGTATACCTTAGCTCTCGCATGATTGTCTCGATTACCCTGTTTTAAGATAGACATTACAAAAACATTGTTATAGGGATCACATTCTTAGTGCATATGTCTTCAGCAATCTCGTCACCTTCCAGTGCAGTCTGGCACATATGTCCCCAGTGTGTCTGTCTGTTGCAGTCTGGGTCTGTGTAGCATATGGTTGAAATTGACCTTGAAAGGCAGGTCATGGCTTCTGGAGAGGGATATAGAGAGGGCTAGCGAGAGAGAGAAGGCTACAGAGAGCAGAATGGCCTCGGGCCTGGATTCACCAGGGAATAACTCCCCTAGTGGATGCCATCAAATCCCTACAGGAACACATGGCCCTAACAAGCGTCCTCTTCTGTCCTGTCCTGTCCTGTCTGTCTGCCTGCCTGCCTGTCTGTCTGTCTGTCTGTGTCTGCCCTGTCCTATTCTATTCTATTCTATTCATGACTGGACCCAGCAGGACAGCAACAGACAGAAGTGTGAAGTGTCAGACAGGAGATTTGGTAATCCTGATCTCATCTCAACAGACATCATTGCCGACACGCTGGGCTTTCTGATCTCGCTGACTCCAGAATTCGTTTTTATCTTGGTTGTTTAAGCAGTTGACGGCTAGCCTTTCCCTATGGCCCTGTGTGATAAAAATGCTACACCAGGAACTCTTGTACTATTGTACAGTTATAGTGGTGATAAACATGACAGTGAGGATTTTGAATAGCTATAAGAAAATGTATGCAGGAAACAAACAAGTTTATGTGTAGTGGGGAGCTTAGGGGCAAAGTCATGCCTTAATTGTTGTTTTTATGGGCAACTCTCTGTATGTGTTGTTATACAATAGAAAAAAATGGAGGCATTAATCATTTATATTGTAAGCTACCACAGTTTACAGTCTATAGAACATTCTGTGACTCATGTATAAACATACTCAGCCGACCCAAGAGCACAATTCTCCCGCTAGCTGGAACATCAAATGATCCATAGCAGATGCAAGCTGCTAAATCTGTCCTCTTTTATAAGATCAAAAGCGACAACCCTTCCCTTTAGAATATGAAACACACTAGAATAGTAGTGGTGTGTTTCACATACAGTTTCTTGCCCCTCATCCCACTCTAAAACAAACAAGTACAGTTAGAAACCTATTTGCTGGGTAGGTGTCCTGTTATTGTTTTGACAAATGGTGCCGTTTTCCTGAGATGCCCTTTCTGGAGCTGTACATCACCTTGCCATTCTCAGCCCCCTAATACAACACCTTGACAGAGGCTGGTAATGGCACTGTGCAGTATTTTTCTCCAAGGCCTTCTTGCCAGTCATCCGTCAGTACTGATGGCTCCTCCTGCTGCTGCTGCTGCTGCTGAGGTGAAGCCTGGTCAGTGGGCCACAGGATGTCTTGGCACTGACAGCACAGCACACAGGGCTTCATCCCCAACCTAATGTCCATGCAAATCTCATGGTCTTGGTTCAAAATTATAATGACAAAGAGCAGGACAGCTGGCTCTTTTACAAGCTCCATTTTGGGCATAATTGACCTGAGCAGTGAGAAATAAAATGAACAGGAGCCCACAGAGGCTTTGCTGTACAAGGCCAAAAATGAGGATAGAACATGGCCTTTTTGCAGCAGAGCTTTTCATCAACATGAAACAATATATTAAGGTTATGTCTTTAACCCAGCAGCCTTAGAAATAAAAACATGATTGTTGTACAATGCATTCATTTAGATTTATTTTCTCTGAAGTGTAATTGATCTGAAATGGCACATTTGGTCATTTTATTGCTGCACCTTTACTACTTTCATTTCTGGAAAGTCTATGTGCATGGGATTCTGTCTACCTTGGCCGTCGCTGTATAGTATACAGCTTATTACCTTGGCAGTATCCAGATTGTTATCACTGCCTCCCTGCAATTTGTCCTGCCTGCAGCTGCTGTCCTTGTCAGTTAATGGTACAGTATGCTGTAACAGCGTTATACTGCGATGACTACTCGGTAGCTTGTGCACTTAACAACGTCTTGTGAAACAGTAGTCGGTTTGTTTTCGGTCTTGTTTACCTCAGCAGTGGAGTTACTGTAGTATCTGTGCTAAACAGGAATGAGATAACAAGACTTCCACAGATAAGGAAGTCATTCCAAACAAATTACTAATAAGAGAAACGACAGCCATGGTAGTTTACTCTCAAACGGTCACATAAGTGTAGCTGTAGTAAGGTAACATAACAAGCGAAAACCTTTGGCAAACAAATGTTATCTTTAATTTATAATCTGTAGAAACTATGAGAATAGAAAGGTTCAGAACTTTTGTGAAACATCACAGCAGAGTTGAAAAATATATGGCAAATAGACTACCGGTCAAGCATTTTAGAACACCTACTCATTCTATCTGGTTTGGGCTTAGTGGGACTATCATTTGTTTTTCAACAAGACAGTGACCCACACATCCCCAGGCTGTGTAAGGGCTATTTGACCAAGAAGGAGAGTGATGGAGTGCTGCATCAGATGACCTGGCCTTCACAATCACCCGACCTCAACCCAGCTGAGATGGTTTGGAATGAGTCGGACTGCAGAGTGAAGGAAAAGCAGCCAACAAGAGCTCAGCATATGTGGGAACTCCTTCAAGACTGTTGGAAAAGCATTCCAGGTGAAGCTGGTTGAGAGAATGCCAAGAGAGAATGCCAAAGCTGTCATCAAGGCAAGGGGTGGTTACGTTGAAGAATCTCAAATATAAAATATATTTTGATATGTTTAACACCTTTTTGGTTACTACATCATTCCATATGTGTTTCATAGTTTTGATGTCTTCACTATTATTCTTCAATATAGAAAATAATAAAAATAAAGAAAAACCCTTGAATGAGTAAGTGTGTCCAAACTTTTGACTGGTACTGTATATATTTACAAAAAATATACAGTTGAAGTCAGAAGTTTACATACACCTTTCAGCCAAATACATGAAAAAAAAAATTGTGTGTTTTTTTTTACAATTCCTGACATTTAATCGTAGTAAACATTCCCTGTCTTAGGTCAGTTTGGATCACCACTTTATTTTAAGAATGTGAAATGTCAGAATAATAGTAGAGAGAATGATTTATTTCAGCTTTTATTTCTTTCATCATATTCCCAGTGGGTCAGAAATGTACGTACACACAATTAGTATTTGGTAGCATTGCCTTTAAATGTTTTAACTTGGGTCAAATGTTTCGGGTAGCCTTCCACAAGCTTCCCACAATAAGTTTGGTGAATTTTGGCCCATTCCTCCTGACAGAGATGGTGTAACTGAGTCAGGTTTGTAGGCTTCCTTGCTTGCACACACTTTTTCAGTTCTGCCCACAAATTTTCTATAGGATTGAGGTCAGGGCTTTGTGATGGCCACTCCAATACCTTGACTTTGTTGTCCTTAAGTCGTTTTGCCACAACTTTGGAAGTATGCTTGGGACCAAGTTTTAACTTGGTCTTGAGATGTTGCTTCAATATATCCACATAATTTTCTTTCCTCATGATGCCATCTATTTTGTGAAGTGCACCTGTCCCTCCTGCAGCAAAGCACCCCCACAACATGATGCTGCCACCCCCGTGCTTCATGGTTGGAATGGTGTTCTTCGCTTGCAAGCTCCCCCCTTTTCCTCATTACGGCCAAACAGTTCTATTTTTGTTTCATCAGATCAGAGGACATTTCTCCAAAAAGTACGATCTTTGTCCCCATGTGCAGTTGCAAGCTGTAGTCTGTTTATTTTTATGGCGGTTTTGGAGCAGTGGCTTCTTCCTGGCTGAGCGGCCTTTCAGGTTATGTCGATATAGGACTCGTTTTACTATGGATATAGATACTTTTGTACCTGTTTCCTCCAGCATCTTCACAAGGTCCTTTGCTGTTCTGGGATTGATTTTCACTTTTTGCACCCAAGTACGTTCATCTCTAGGAGACAGAACATGTCTCCTTCCTGAGCGGTGTGACGGCTGCGTGGTCCCATGGTGTTTATACTTGCGTACTATTGTTTGTACAGAAGAACGTGGTACCTTCAGGCGTTTGGAATATGCTCCCAAGGATGAACCAAAATTGGAGGTCTACAATTTTTTTTCTGAGATCTTGGCTGATTTATTTTCATTTTCTCATGATGTCATGCAAAGAGGCACTGAATTTGAAGGTAGGCCTTGAAATCCATCCACAGGTACACCTCCAATTGACTTAAATTATGTCCATTAGCCTATCAGAAGCTTCTAAAGCCATGACATAATTTTCTGTCAACTTAGTGTATGTAAACCTCTGACCCACTGGAATTGTGATACAGTGAATTATAAATAAAAAATGATCTGTCTGTAAACATTTGTTGGAAAAATGACTTGTGTCATGCACAAAGTAGATGTCCTAACCGACTTGCCAAAACTATAGTTTGTTAACAAGAAATTTGTGGAGTGGTTGAAAAACGAGTGTTAATGACTCCAACCTAAGTGTATGTAAACTTCACTTCAACTGTATGGGGGGTTGGAAATGATGCAGACAATGACATTGATGGAATCTACAATCTAACTGCACTGTAAAGCTGATCTACCCATCAAAAAATAAATAATCAAAATAAAAACATTTTTAAACAGTGTAGTTATTCCCTCCAGAAGGCAATCAAACAGGCAAACATCAGTACAAAGGGAAAACCTGTACATCGCGGACACCGACGTCTTGCACCCGGACAAGCTAAACAACATCTTCGCCTGCTTTGAGGATAACACAGTGCCACTGTGGCTGACGTGAGTAAGACATTTAAGCGTGTTAACCCTCGCAGGGCTGCTGGTCTAGACAGCATTCCTAGCCGTATCCTCAGAGCATGGGCAGAACAGCTGGCTGGAGTGTTTACGGACATACTCTCCCTATCCCGTTTGCTGTCTCCACTTGCTTCAAGATGTCCACCATTTGTCCTGTACCCAAGAACGCAAAGATAACTGAACTAAATGACCATTGCCCTGTAGCACTCACTTCTGTCATCATTAACCAGCTAGCAATGAGAAGCGGCCCTCTTCCAGGTGGCCGGAACTGATTGAATCAGGTGTCGGACTCAGCCTGGAATCAAAATGAATGACTGCCAAGAATCAGCCCAAGTACATCAGGTCGTTTCCGTCTACCTGGAATTCAGTCGACTTTGCCGGCATCTTACCAGAACCCCCCCAGAAGGGCATGATATTTTATGCATACAAATTATACCCATCCACCCCCAAATAAATTGTGTCGGAGGAAACACCATACACCTAGTGACTGTGTCAGCGTGCATGGCCTGGCCCGCCACAGTAGTCGCTACAGCGAGATGGGACAAGGACATCCCAGCCGGCCGAACCCTCCCCTAACTCGGATGACAATGGGTAAATTGTGCGTTGCCTCATTGGTCTCCCGGTCGCAGCCGGCACAGGTATCAAGCAAGCATCTGTAGCAACGTAGTTCGCACTGCAATGTAGTGTCTTCGACCGCAGAGCCACTCGGGAGGCTCCATCCACAAAGTTTTTAATGCTTATCAATTGCCTTGCACAAAGTATCAAAATATTAAAATACTACTTAAACAGCACTCTTAAATAATTGTAATAATAATTAATTGTATTTTGTGATCACAGAAACAATGAGAAAATATGGGGAAATAAATAAATAATGAAATGGTAATTATATAAAGCAGCCCGTGTAATTATCTGGCAGAGAGTAGCCCCAATCAGCCCGAGCCCCAAGTAATATATTTGGGCCAGATAACTCACACCGGAATCGGCCCGAGCGCAATCCCCGCATTCTAGCCATAAGTAATACTGCCTAAGGCAGCCCAGACTCGGGCCACATGACATCGGCCGAGTCTCAGTCAGAATCGGCCCAGATCCACTGGGGATCGGAATCGGAATGGGCCCACATGCTGTGGGGATGTTTTTCATCGGCAGGGACTGGGAAACTGGTCAGAATTTAAGAAATGATCGATGGTGCTAAGTACAGGGAAATTCTTGAGGGAAACCTGTTTCAGTCTTCCAGAGATTTGAGACTGGGATGGAGGTAATTTGCAAATAAATTCATAAAAAATCCTACAATGTTATTTTCTGGATTTTTTTTCTCATTTTGTCTGTCATAGTTGAAGTGTACCTATAATGAAAATTGCAGGCCTCTCTCATCTTTTTAAGTGGGAGAACTTGCACAATTGGTGGCTGACTAAATACTTATTTCTCAATTTCATTATTTTACTTTTAGTTTTGTTTGTATTGTTAGATTCTTCTGTGCTGTTGAAGCTAGGAACACAAGCATTTTGCTACACCCGCAATAACATCTGCTAAATATGTGTATATGACCAATAAAATAAAATTGTTTTAATTCCATTTTATTTGTACAGAAAGTTCATACTTTTATCACATATGACCTCCACTTTTTGAAATCAGATTGACAGTTACTAACCTCTCGACTTCAAATCCAACTCTGACTCAGCTGTTCCCTTGTTCACACCGGACCCTATTCCTTTGTTTCATGGGCTACCAAAACTGCAGGCATAGATGGGCTGGTGTTCTGGTGAGACCGGCACTCACTCATTTATTTTACTATGTCAATATGTCTTTGTTGGTGGCTGTTGTGAAAAAAGTCAATAGCTGGAAGAGTTGCAGAGTTAATTGAAAATAATGCCATTGTTGATTAGATCCTTTTTTTTCATTAATTCTGCTATTTTCTCTTGAACCATATGGCATATCCACTAAAACACATGGACAATATGGTCACGTGCTGTATATACAAAAGATGTATACTTTATATTATTTAATTCAAGTAAGCAATTTATTCAAGTATAAATTACCAAAGTTACCATACAGTGCCATAGATTACCTGTTAATTACCAAAATTACAGAAGATTCCGGTAACTTTGGTAAATTACCGGTAGCTTTGCAACCCTACTTGGGACCCACAACTAGCATCTCTGCATTGTATGAGTTTAAAATGACAATTCTTATGGTATTGATTTCTTCCTGCTACAGTGGTCTAGTCCCACGGTCCCATTCGGAGGAGACTGGGCATTTGGTGTCGTGTTAACAGTGTCTGCACATTATCTGCTGACCACTTTCCCCTAGGATGCACCAGTCCACCTCACGCACTGTCAGTCATCGCAGCTTCAAGATGAAACGCCAGACAACCCAGTCCCCACTGTGTGTGTGTGTGTGTGTGTGTGTGTGTGTGTGTGTGTGTGTGTGTGTGTGTGTGTGTGTGTGTGTGTCCGTGTGTGTGTGTGTGTGTGTGTGTGTGTGCGTGCGCGTGTCTATGTGTCTGCATGTGAGTGTTTCTGTGTCCTATCTACCTATCTCTATCTAGCCTACATATTTGTGGCTGTCAGTATATGTCCTGTGGCTGATGAAGCAGTCTAGTCATGCAGTGTGTGGGAAACAGATGGACCATTGATGGTGAGCAGGGAGAGAGTCACCCGTCCTTGACTATCTCAGTCCATGAGCAAAGCAGCTCAGTCAGTCACTCATCTGACATGTTGGATCATTCAGAAAGTGCCAATACTGTAGAATTGCACCAACCTCTCAAACATAGATCCTGTTTACATATGCAGTTCAGCTTTTTACTTTACCTTATGCAGCATAAAAATGATGCATTTACATGGATACTCAAGTAATGCAGGATATTTTGCTCAATAACATATAACAGTGTCCTTTGGGAGATTAGTCCACTTCCTATACTCTTTAGTAGTGTTTTTCTCCCCTTTAGGCTAGAGGCTCAAAGGAACCAGTCAGTAGATGAGACAGTACGTTGAACTTGCTGTCAGAGGACTTCTTCTCTTTCAGGGGTTTTCTTGCTATTCAAATAAACCTGGAGCCTTTTTCCCCATTTAATCTTCCCAGAAAGTTATATTATTGCCATCTGGCAGATAGCCTAGGAGTTACTAAGAGCGTTGGGCCAGTAATAGAAAGGTTGCTGGTTCAGATTCCTGAGCTGATGAGGTGAACAATCTGTCAACGTGCCCTTGAGCAAGGCACTTAACCCTAATTGCTCCTGTAAGTCACTCTGGATAAGAACATCTACTAAGAATGTAAAACATCCCCTGCTTTGGTGAGATAGTTATAACAGATAGCCTCTGTTTCTTATTGGTTCAGCCAGTCAGGAGGACAAAGCTATTCGCCTGGTTAATGTTGCCTCTCCAGATGAGGTTTAATAGCCAGGCAGTGGCATGATCTGGCTGATAGGCCAGTGAATGAGGGCCCAATTAAAGCTTCATTAGTGTGGGGAATTGGAAAGAAGATTCCCTGATAAGGGACAGAAATATTACGACAAGCTTGACTTTCACTGTTTGCTTAGTCTCTCTGTTACTTGGTGATATAAGGGCAATTCCATGGTAGCAGAGAAATGCTCAGACTCTGATGTTTCACTTCAAAATGTTTGACAAAAGGATGACATTTAACAATTTCCACAGAAAATTTTACAAAAACACATTTACTTGAAGAATCAATCAAATTTCAGTCACATTTATTTATAAAGCCCTTTTTACATCAGCAGATGTCACAAAGTGCTTATACAGAAACCCTGCCTAAAACCCCAAAGAGCAAGCAATGCAGATGGAGAAGCACAGTGGCTAGGAAAAGCTCCCTAGAAAGGCAGGAACCTATGAAGAAACCTAGAGAGGAACCAGGCTCTGAGGGGAGGCCATTCCTCTTCTGGCTGTGCTGATAGAGATTATAAGAGTACATGGCCATTAAGGCTAGATTGTTCTTCAAGATGTTCAAACAATCATAGATGACCAGCAGGGTCTAATAACAATCACAGTGGTTATAGAGAGTGCAACAAGTCAGCACCTCAGGATTAAATGTCAGTTGGCTTTTCATAGTTGAGCATTCAGAGGTCGAGACAGCAGGTGTGTGTGTTTGTGTGTGTGTGTGTATGTGTGTGTGTGTGTGTGTGTGTGTGTGTGTGTGTGTATGTGTGTGTGTGTGTGTGTGTGTGTGTGTGTGTGTGTGTGTGTGTGTGTGTGTGTGTGTGAGAGAGAGGGGGGGGGGGTCGAAACAGCAGGTCTGGGAATAAGGTAGCAGGTCCAGTTCAATAGCCGCAGGCAGAACAACAGAAACTGGATCAGCAGCACCACCAGGTGGACTGGAGACGGGGACAGACAGGAGTCGCCAGGACAGGTATGCCTAAGGCATTGTCCAAGGGCTCAGGTCCTCAGAGAGAGAGAGAGAGAATTAGAGGGAGCATACTTAAGATCACACAGCACACCAGCTAAGACAGGAGAATTACACCACATAGGACAGATTGGCCCTAGCCCCCCGGCACATAGACTATTGCAGCATAGATACTGGGAACTGAGACACGGGGGGTCGAGGGACACTGGCCCTGTCCAACGATACACCCGGACAGGGAAAATCAGGCAGGATATAACCCTACCCACTATGCCAAAGCACAGACCCCACACCACCAGAGGGATATCAACAGACCACCAACTTACTACCCTGAGACAAGGCGGAGTATAGCACACGAAGATCTCCTCCACCACACGAGCCCAGTGCAGATGCAAAGTTTGGTAACAGAATTATGGCACCAACAGCACAAACCATCATTATGTTACCAAACTTTGCATATGCACTGTTCTTCTTCATGTAAATTGTGTTTTGTAAATTGTTAAAAGTTGTCCTTGTGCATAGGGTTGTATAGTTTAACTTTTCAATAAGTTTTGTTTTAGATACAGTACATTTTAAAGTAAAAACTCTGAGTCTCAGCATCACTCTGTTACCATTGGAATTACCCATCAATTCTATGGCTATCCTGTGATGGCCTGCCTGTCCTGTCATAAGAATACAATTAATCAGAATGCAGTTTCTTAATCCACTGCAAAGTTTTATTGGTTTAGCATAGCATTGTATATGATTTATCCTGTGTTGGATACTCATTATTCAGAAGGCAACACTTAGTGTATTTTGCAGTATGTGTCATCAGTGGCTGCAGTCAGTGTGTCAGCATACTTGGAGTTATTTAATATGATTGACATGACCAGGGGATTATCCCATGACCCAGTTTCACTGTTAGCACTTAGTCTACTCTGTCTGTCTACACTGTCTGTTTGCAATGAGATACATTGAAGTTGTTTTAACTGAATGTGCACATACGCTAAATGGAATTAAGCTGGGGAATGAGCCATTATGATCAAATGATGAATTACCACTATGAATATAGACTATTACTGGTAATTACATAAGCCTTAGTTACCAACCTGAAAATAGCTAACTGAAACATTTGCTCCTTTAAATTCTGTTGAAAACCAAAATTTGCATAAAACTAGCTTCCAATTAACAATACATTACAAGAAAGGTCCTATATAATGAGGTGTGTGATTTAGAACCGAGGTGTGTGATTTAGATTTAGTTTCTGACAGAAGCAAAAAGTGTTGGCAGGCAGACACAAGCAGGCAGGCCGGCAGGCAGACACTATAGGGAATGGATGGAATCACAATTACAGGTTTCTGTTGCACTCAGGCTCTGCACTTGGTACAGTATGTTTCAGCCGTCGAGACAGGGATTTACATGTCCTCGCCAGACACATTTTCTAAATAATTAAATGATTCTCCATGCTTTGAATATTGCATGTACCAAACTGAAGGTGGGTCCCCAAAGCACACCAGTGAAGAACTGTACAAAGCCTGCTTTAAATGTCTCAAAATAAACTAGGCCAAACCTAAATTACACACAACCCTTAGGCTTCCTCAGGGGACCCAGCCAAGTCTCCATTAAGAGAGACCAGAAGACTGAAGGAGGACTCACAGGTCAGAAAACTCTGTGTCCACAATGACAAACAGACTATCATTCTCTTGTTCGATATCCTACTCTAACACCATTAAATGGTATAAAAGATGGCGGCATACTGTACTTTTGCCGTTTATCTTTACTTCATTGGCACAGAATGTATCCGCTATCATTTCTTACGATCGGCAAGAACCTTTGAACATCAGTTCGGCAGTTACTAACCTCAATTCCAGCTTCAACTTCGACTTCTACTCATCTGCCCTGGGCTCTTTGTGCACCTCCGACCCAATTGTTGGGCTACTCAAAAGGAAATGCCAGCGAAAAAGAGGCAGGAGCATAAAAGAGGCAGGAGCACCGAGCCACGCCCGAGAGCCCCCGCCACCCCAGAGAACTGGGTGATCTTGCTCTCGAGGATGACATGAGTAAGGCAGACATCTTCAGTCATTTTCAGGAGAGCGGGCATCCTGGTGAGACTAAGGCGAAGGGAAAACTAGCCCCACTTCCCTCCATTCTATGGGCCACTCTATTAGTCACTTGAGAATAAGATAAACGAGCAACAGTCTATTACAGATTACAAGGGAAGACCTAGCTGAGATCTTTCCAACAATGCCTCTCTATCAGACGAACTCAATGCATTTAATGCACTATTCAACAAAAATAACATCAAGCCATGCATGAAAGCCCCCGCTGTCCCAGAGGACTGGATGATATTGATCTTGAGGCCGATGTGAGGAAGGATTTTTAGCGGGCATCCTGGTGAGACTAAGGCGAAGGGAAAACTGGCCCCACTTCCCTCCATTCTATGGGCAACTGTTAGTCACTTTATCATAAAATGGGGGACCTCTGATCACGGATTTGCTATCAATGGGACTCTCTTAACTGCAATGTTCCCTGTTTTTCTGAAACAGGCTTTTGGAAAAGATACCCCCCATGGCTATCCAACTCGAAGGATATTGGATTCGGGGAAATCCAGAGGGGCAGGAATATGTCTCTTCATCAACAACAAATGGTGTGCAGACTGTAGTGCAGTAGAAGTCTCAACCTATTGTTCACCTACCTTGGAATATCTGACGGTCAAATGCGGACCCTTCTACCCTACCGAGAGATTTTTCATCTGTTATCAAAACTGCTGTATATATTCCACCTCAGGACACCAACAACAAGCTGGGATTTAACAAACTGGATGAGGCTATAAACAAGCAGGAAACCATGCATCTCTAGGCTGCTTTTTAAGGGCTCCCAAGTGGCGCAGCATTCTAAGGCACTGCATCTCAGTGCTAGAGGAGGGAATTTGTTCTTAACTGACTTGCCTGGTTAAATAAAGGTACAAAAAAACATTTTCTTGTTGCCGGTGATTTTAGTTTCGCATCACTAAGGCACGTGATACCCAACTACTATCAACACATCTCCTTCACCACTAGGGGTGAACAGAAGCTCAAACAGGAAGTACCTGTGACATTCTCCAGGACAGTTTTGCTAGCCCTGACTGGAATTTGTTCAGGGACTCTGGCAATAGCATCGACGAGCAACCACCTTCGTCACCAGCTTAATGAGGAAATGCATCACTGACATTGTCCCAACAGTGAAGGTTCACTGCTTCCCCAATCAAAAGTCCTGAATTAACACCTACAGTACCAGTCAAAAGTTTGGACACACCTACTCATTCAATATTTTTACTATTTTCTACATTGTAGAATAAAAGTGAAGACATCAAAACTAAGAAATAACACATTAAATCATGTAGTAACCAAAAAAGTGTTTGGTTACTACATGTAACCAAACACTTTTTTTATATATAAACATTTATTTTAGATTCTTCAAAGTAGCCACCCTTTGACAGCTTTGCACACTCTCAACCAGCTTCACCTGGAATGCTTTTCCAACAGTCTTGAAGGAGTTCCCACATATACTGAGCACTTGTTGGCTGCTTTTTCTTCACTCTGCGTTCCAACTCATCTCAAACCATCTCAATTGGGTTGAGGTCAGGTGATTGTGGAGGCCAGGTCATCTGATGCAGAACTCCATCACTCTCCTTCTTGGTCAAATAGCCTTTACACAGCCTGGAGGTGTGTTGGGTCATTGTCTTGTAGAAAAACAAATTATATTCCCACTAAGTGCAAACCAGATGGGATGGCGTATCGCTGCAGCATGCTGTGTTAGCCATGCTGTTTAAGTGTTCCTTGAATTCTAAATACATCACCAACATTGTCACCAGCAAATCACCCCCACACCATCACACCTCCTCCTCCATGATTCACGATGGGAACCACACATGCAGAGATCATCCGTTCACCTATTATGCATCTCACAAAGACATGGCGGTTGGAACAAAAAATCTCAAATTTGGACCAAAGGACAGATTCCACCAGTCTAATGTCCATTACTTGTTTTTCTTGGCCCAAGCAAGTATCTTCCTCTTATTGGTGTCCTAAAGTAGTGGTTTCTTTGCAGCATTTCAACCATGAAGGCATGATTTCAAGCAGTCTCCTCTGAACAGTTGACGTTGAAACGTGTCTGTTACTTGAACTCTGTGAAGCATTTATTTGGGCTGCAATTTCTAATGAACTTATCCTCTGCAGAAGAGGTACAGTGCCTTGCGAAAGTATTCGGCCCCCTTGAACTTTGCAACCTTTTGCCACATTTCAGGCTTCAAACATAAATATATAAAACTGTATTTTTTTGTGAAGAATCAACAACAAGTGGGACACAATCATGAAGTGGAACGACATTTATTGGATATTTCAAACTTTTTTAACAAATCAAAAACTGAAAAATTGGGCGTGCAAAATTATTCAGCCCCTTTACTTTCAGTGCAGCAAACTCTCTCCAGAAGTTCAGTGAGGATCTCTGAATGATCCAATGTTGACCTAAATGACTAATGATGATAAATACAATCCACCTGTGTGTAATCAAGTCTCCGTATAAATGCACCTGCACTGTGATAGTCTCAGAGGTCCGTTAAAAGCGCAGAGAGCATCATGAAGAACAAGGAACACACCAGGCAGGTCCGAGATACTGTTGTGAAGAAGTTTAAAGCCGGATTTGGATACAAAAAGATTTCCCAAGCTTTAAACATCCCAAGGAGCACTGTGCAAGCGATAATATTGAAATGGAAGGAGTATCAGACCACTGCAAATCTACCAAGACCTGGCCGTCCCTCTAAACTTTCAGCTCATACAAGGAGAAGACTGATCAGAGATGCAGCCAAGAGGCCCATGATCACTCTGGATGAACTGCAGAGATCTACAGCTGAGGTGGGAGACTCTGTCCATAGGACAACAATCAGTTGTATATTGCACAAATCTGGCCTTTATGGAAGAGTGGCAAGAAGAAAGCCATTTCTTAAAGATATCCATAAAAAGTGTTGTTTAAAGTTTGCCACAAGCCACCTGGGAGACACACCAAACATGTGGAAGAAGGTGCTCTGGTCAGATGAAACCAAAATTGAACTTTTTGGCAACAATGCAAAATGTTATGTTTGGCGTAAAAGCAACACAGCTGAACACACCATCCCCACTGTCAAACATGGTGGTGGCAGCATCATGGTTTGGGCCTGCTTTTCTTCAGCAGAGACAGTGAAGATGGTTAAAATTGATGGGAAGATGGATGGAGCCAAATATAGCAAAATCTACAATGGAATGGTACAAAAATAAACATATCCAGGTGTTAGAATGGCCAAGTCAAAGTCCAGACCTGAATCCAACCGAGAATCTGTGGAAAGAACTGTAAACTGCTGTTCACAAATGCTCTCCATCCAACCTCACTGAGCTCGAGCTGTTTTGCAAGGAGGAATGGGAAAAATGTTCAGTCTCTCGATGTGCAAAACTGATAGAGACATACCCCAAGCGACTTACAGCTGTAATCGCAGCAAAAGGTGGCGCTACAAAGTATTAACTTAAGGGGGCTGAATAATTTTGCACGCCCAATTTTTCAGTTTTTGATTTGTTAAAAAAGTTTGAAATATCCAATAAATGTCGTTCCACTTCATGATTGTGTCCCACTTGTTGTTGATTCTTCACAAAAAAATACAGTTTTATATCTTTATGTTTGAAGCCTGAAATGTGGCAAAAGGTCGCAAAGTTCAAGGGGGCAGAATACTTTCGCAAGGCACTGTAACTCTGGGTCTTCCATTCCTGTGGCGGTCTTCATGAGAGCCAGTTTCATCATAGCGCTTGATGATTTTTGCAGCTGCAATACAACTGATTGGAAAGAAGGAAAGAATTTCCACAAATGAACTTTAAATGAAATGCATTCAATGTGACTGCCTCATGAAGCTGGTTGAGAGAATGACAAGAGTGTGCAAAGCTGTCATCAAGGCAAAGGGTGACTACTTGGAAGAATCTCAATCTCAAAAATAAAATACATTTCGATTTTTTTTGTTCAATACTTTTTTGGTTACTACATGATTCCATATGTGTTATTTCATAGTGTTGATGTCTTCCTATTATTCTGTAATGTATAAAATAGTAAAAAATAAAATAAAGAAAAACCCTTGAATGAGCAGGTGTGTCCAGACTTTTGACTGGTATTGTATGTATTTAAAATATCTCTATATATATTATATAATTCATGGTTGTGTTAAATGCTCATAAAATATGGTAAATACTTACTTCCTCACGTGGGACAATATGTGCTCTATCAGGTACAGATTGAGCTAACGCCAAAAGCAAAGTAATTAACTTGAAAATAAATATTCATAACAGTCATGGAAAACGGTGCCTGATAAACCAGATGACTACATCCAACAAGAGTCAAAGGACAGAGGGATATACTGGCTAGAACCTTTTTATTGTGGATCTGGTAAGGCAAAAAGCATGGCCAATTTGATTGTTTCCCACCGATGTTGTTTGCAAGGTTCTATTGTAGGTGAAAGGGCAACATGTTGTGTGGACTAAAACAGCATACAACCGAGTGTATCCCAAAGCATGACCAAATGAATTTGCCAGCTACAGTAATCCTGAGAAACATTGAGACATTCTTGGTTAAATGTTTTGGTCATATTAATCAGTTAGCTCTCTACCTTTGATAAACAGCTAGTTAGCTATAGCTAGCTGTTAACTTGCTAGCTAGTTAGCTCCCATGCCAATTTCAACTCTTTCTAAGCTAATATCTAATGTCATACATTTGAAGTTATTTCAGAATGAACGTTTACTGAATAGGGCATCATGCTTTGTGACATTATGTTAGCTAGCTATGCCCAGTTAGATCATGTGTTTTCACTTATTGCATGTGCATGCTTGTTGCATTCTCCCTGGTGCACTCGTTCTTTCTTGAGCTGGATGCTCGTTCTTAAATAGTAATCTGTTCAAAACAGTGGCAGCATGTGCAGGAGTTGTCATTCGGTTTTTGAAATGCAAAAGTGAGATAGGTGTTTTTATGCTGTTGTTCAAATGCACAGATCACTTGATATATCTTTTCATAGAAACTACCGGTAGTTCGATAACTTGGCATCATATTTCTGTTATGATGTTTTGTTGACTCCAACCACTCCAACCACCTCACGTCCCAGGTATTCAGCCGGTCAGCGGCCGCCGCTGAGCTTTTCAAATTGAATAAGGTACTGGCATTGACCTGTATATACCTGCACTCTCCTGTTTCTTCAACCTGTCTCGTACTTCTTGTGTGTTGTTTTACACCTGTTGTAGCCTGTGCATGTGACAAAATTTGAAACTTGAAAATAGTAATAATACAATTTTTAAAAAGACTAAAACAAGAGTCAGGCAGCAGGGCTATGGGTAATCCAATTCTCACAGTTTCAGAGACCTGTTCCCTGTTTTCTATTTTTCAGTGGATGGAATGAATTTATTTGTCACAAACCAGTCCTTAAATAGAACAGAATATAATCCTCTGTGGTGAACAGATCCCTGGTGACCTTTACACACATTTGTCAGCTCAACAAATGAGGCTTCAACTTTAACTGCCTCACAGAGGTCAGGACTGTTAAAAGTGTTAAAACTTAATAAAACATTAGCTGTGTCTGGGGGGGGGGGGGGGGGGGGGGGGTGCGCATGTCTGTGTTTGTGTGTTTGTGCGTGTGTGTGCATGTCTGTGTTTTTGTGTGTGTGAGTGTGTGCGTGTTATGTGTATGTGTTCTGTTTTGACCTTGTTTACTTAATGTCTCCCCTGGTGCTTGTGTCCCCCTGCCTGGGTGTCCAGCTGAGCTGCAGCCTTTCTCTGACAGCACGACAGCAGGTGGAGGAGATGAAGGTGTAGACACACAGTTTGCATCTCAAATGGCACCCTATTCCCTGTGTAGTGCACTACTTTTGACCAGCTCCCACTGGTCAAAAGTAGTGCACTACATAGGGAATAGGGTGCCGTTTGGGACACAAACCCCACAGATGGCGTACAGTGGGTAAGTCCTACACAACACTCCTCTAGCAAGCAGCATCGAGCAGCATCCAATGTACCTGAATCATTGGCATCTCAGTCTGGAGCCACTCTGTCAAACAAGCAGCCTGACAATACACCCTGTTGATATTACTCCACCCACTTTTCATATTCAGCCTGAAATATTGAAATCTGGAAATGGTGATCTATGCGCTCTAAAAACTCACCAAGAAATCCTGAGGAAATGAGGAAAGAGTGTCTTTGAAAATGAAGTCTGTTCAATTAAAGATAAAGCAAATAAAAGAGAGAAGGAGGGAGAGGAAGGTGGGGGTACTATCGGCTAGCATTGAAAACAACCAATCAAAGCGTCAGTATTAAAATTGGTGTTTTAAACATGGCTGTTTCGGTGAGAAAATAAATGGCTGTTCATTTCCACGTGTCAACAGTAATTCACGAGGGTGTCAGTCAGTGCTAAGGCTGCATAGCCCTCTATTATCTCCTGTCCTGCTCTCTTCACAGATAGTAAAGACTGTCCACAAAGACAAAAAGGCACGTCTCTAACAGGGACTTGACTAGTGCAGAGTTTATTGGGTTTGATCAACCTGGACAGCCTAACAATTGAGGCTATTTTCAATTATGAAAATCCCCATTCAATCTTTGATTGAGGTAAATATTGGTTCAATATTAACAATCAACCCTCTCTTAATAAATTAACGAAAATTGCTGAAAACATGTTTTTTCTTCGTCATTATGGGGTAATGTGTGTATATGGGTGTAACATTAACAAATGAAATACAAAAATATCTCATTCACGTAAGAATTCACACCCCTGAGTCAATACATGTTAGAATCACCTTTAGCAATTATTACAGCTGTGTTGTTCTGGGTAAGTCTCTAAGAGTTTTGACGCCTCGATTGTACAATATTTGGCCATTATTCCTTTTGAAATTCTTAAAGATCTGCCAAATTGGTTGTTGATCATTGCTAGATAACCATTTTCAAGTCTTGCCATCGATTTTCAAGAAACTGTCACTTGGACACTCAGGAACACCCAGCAACTCCAACTGTGTTTTGGGTTATTGTCCTGCTGAAAGGTGAATTCGTCTCCCAGTGTTTGGTGGAAAGCAGACTGAACCAGGTTTTACTTGAGGAGTTTGCCTGTGCTTAGCTCCATTCCATGTATTTTGTATCCTGAAAAAACCCCCAGTCCTTATCGAATACAAGCATATCTATAACATGATGCAGCCAATATGCTTGAAAATATGGAGAGTGGTACTCAGTAATGTGTTGTATTGGATTTGCCTCAATTATAACACTTTGTAATCAAGACATGAAGTGAATTGCTTTGCCACATTTGTTGCAGTATTACTTTAGTGCCTTGTTGCGAACAGGATGCAAGTTTTGGGATATTTTTTATGTTGTACAGGCTTCCTTCTTGTCAATCTGTCAATTAGGTTAGTATTGTGGAGTAACTACAATGTTGTTTATCCATCCTGTTTTCTCCTATCACAGCCATTCAACTCTGTAACTGTTTTAAAGCCACCATTGGCGGTGAAATCCCTGAGCGGTTTCCTTCCTCTCTGTCAACAAGTTATGAAGGACGCCTGTATCTTTATAGTGACTTGGTGTATTGATGTACCATTCAAAGTGTCATAATTTCACCATGCTCAAAGGGATATTCAATGTCTGCTTGTTTTATTTTTTACCCATCTACCAATAGGATCCCTTCTTTGCGAGGCATTAGAAAACCTCCCTGTTCTTTGTGGTTGAATCTGTGTTTGAAATCCACTGAGAGACTGAGAGACCTTGCATATAATTATATCTGTGGGGTAGAGAGAGGAAGTATTCATTCAAAAATCATGTTAAACACTATTGTTGCACACAGTGAGTCCATGCAACTTAATGTGACTTGTTAAGCAAATTTTTTTCTCCTGAAATTATTTAGGCTTGCCATAACAAAAGGGTTGAGTATGTATTTACTCAAGACATTTCAGCTTTTCATTTTCTATTAATTTGTAAACATTTTCGACATTATGGGGTATTGTGTGTAGGCCAGTGACAAAAAAAACTCAATGGAATCCATTTTAAATTCAGGCTGTAACAACAAAATGTGGATAAAGTCAAGGGGTGTGAATACTTTCTGAAGGCATGTAAAGGAATGTGCTGTATCTTGCTTGTATTGTCCCTGGAGTTATTCAATCATCCTGTTTACTGATATTGTTCAATGTTTGTGCAACAAATCTCTCCTGTTTCACGTTGCCTCTGCCCTATGAATATCTAATTGCATGTGTTTTCCCAGCTCCTGGTTGCGTTTTGATCTGAAATCTGAATCTTGACATTCAAGATGTGTCTGAGGTTTCCCGTTGTGAGCATATGGGGAGCAGAGAGCTCAGAGAAGAAGTGCTAATTAGAACAGTAGATATAATAACCCTGTCAGTCACTGACTCTCTGCAGAGACAAAACACACTGCCTCCCTGTGAGGCAGCAGTAACAAAGAACAGGTAAGGTATTACTGTACTGTATATCTGTACCTACAGTTCAGCCCTGTGATATGCATGGTATACAGTGGTGGAAAAAGTACCCAATTGTCATACTTGAGTAAAAGTAAAGGTACCTTAATAGAAAATGACTCAAGTAAAAGTGAAAGTCAACCAGTAAAGTCCTTCTTGAGTAAAAGTTCAAAAGTATTTGGTTTTAAATATACTTAAGTATCAAAATACATGTAACTGCAAAAATATAGTTAAGTGTCAAAAGTAAAAGTATAAATCATTTCAAATTCCTTATATTAAGCAAACCAGACGGCACGACGTTTTTTTAATTTACGGATAGCCAGGGGCACACTCCAACACTCAGACATAATTTACAAAGAAAGCATTTGTGTTTAGTGAGTCTGACAGATCAGATGCAGATGCTGTAGGGATAACCAGGGATTTTCTCTTTAAATGAGTGAATTAGACAATTTTCCTGTCCTGCTTAGCATTTAAAATGTAAGTACTTTTGGGTGTCAGGTAAAATGTGTGGAGTAGGAAGTACATTATTTTCTTTGGGAAAGTAGTGGAGTAAAAGTTGTCAAAAATATAAATAGTAAAGTAAAGTACAAATACCCCCAAAAACGACTTAAGTAGTACTTTAAAGTATTTTTACTTACCTACTTTACACCACTGATGGTATATCTCTGGATATCTGTTCCGTTTTGGTCTGAACTGTTTCAGGTATTCCCAGGTAGAATGTGCTTATATGACCCTGTGATGCACATGTTCGACTAGCTCTGTATGCACTTTAACCCTCATACTACCAACATATTTTACATTCTGTGTCACGGGTAACTTGGTGCGTGAGGGAAGAATCAGGCGCAGAGGCCTGACCAAAACCCTGGATAAACCTCCGGTAGTAATTGGCAAACCCTAAAAACCGCTGCACCTCTTTCACCATGGTCAGAGTCGGCCAATTACACACGGCTGTAACGCGGTCACACTCCATCAGGAAGGAAACGGCCTGTTTGAAGAACACACATTTCTCGGCCTTGCAATACAGGTTCATGCTCCAGCAGTCGCCCAAGTACCTTACGCACCAGAGACATGTGCGCCGCGCGTGTGGCAGAATAGATCAAGATGTCATCAATGTACACTACCACTCCCTGCCCGAGCAGGTCCAGATGTAGTACTAAATGCGGTTTTCCACTCATCTCCTCCCCGGATACGCACCAGATTATACCCACTCCTCAGGTCCAGTTTTGTGAAGAAGCGCGCCCCGTGAAATGATTCCACCGCCGTAGCGATGAGAGGTAGTGGGTAACTAAACCCCACTGTGATAGAATTTAGACCTCGATAATCAATGCAGACCTCCCTCGTTCTTCTTCACAAAAAAGAAGCTCGAGGAGACGGGTGATGCGAAGGGCCGAATGTACCCCTGTCCCAGCGATTCAGCAACATATGTCTCCATAGCTACTGTCTCCTCCCGGGACAATGGGTACACGTGACTCCTAGGAAGTGCAGCATTCTCAAGGAGGTCTATCACGCAGTCCCCTCGACGATGGGGTGTTAATTGGGTCGATAGCCAAATCGGCATATTCAGAGGGAATGCGCACGGTGGAAACCTGGTCTGAACTCTCCACCGTAGTTGCACCATGGCAACTCCTATACACCTGCCTGAACACTCCTCTGACCACCCTCAAAGAAGCCTCTGTCGCCAGGAAATCACCGGGTTGTGCTGAGCTAGGCAGGGAATTCCCAACACCACTGGAAACGCAGGTGAATCGATAAGGAACAGACTAATCCTCTCCTTATGACCCCCCTGCGTTACCATGTCCAGTGGCACCGTGGCCTCCCTGACCACTCCTGACCCTAATGGTCGGCTATCTAAGGAGTGCACGGGGAAAGGTAGGTCTATCGACACCAGGGGAATCCCTAGCCTTAACGCGAGCCCACGATCCATGAAGTTCCCAGCTGCGCCTGAATCAACTAGCGCCTTATGCTGTAGAGAGGGAGAAAACCCAGGAAAAGAGGTTAACACAAAGATATGACCAACAGTAAGCTCTGGGTGAGTCTTGTGCTGACTCACCTGGGGTGACCGAGTAGTGCTCCGCCTGCCTTCCCAAGCTCCTCCAGCACCGGTCGGCCGTGTGTCCTCGCCGACCACAACTGGTGCAGGAGGAGACTCCTCCTCCGGTTCCCCCTCGATGCAGCCCCCCCTAACTCCATTGGGATAGGAGCTGGAGGGCTGGGGGGTGGAAACAACAGGGTCTGTTCCGGACACCCGCGGGCAGCCAGCAGGTTGTCAAGACGAATGGACATGTCTATAAGTTCATCCAAACTGAGGGTGGTGTCCCAACACATTAGCTCCCTGCGGATGTCCTCCCTGAGGCTACAGCGGTAGTTGCCTATCAACGCCCCGTCGTTCCACCCCGCTCCTGCGCCAAGGTCCTGAACTCCAGGGCAAAGTCCTGCGCGCTCCTCGTCTCCCGTCGCAGGTGGAACAGCCGTTCACCCGCCGCACGACCCTCTGGTGGGTGATCGAACACTGCTCGGAATCGGCGGGTGAACTCAGGGTAATGATCCCTCGCAGAGTCTGGGCCATTCCACACTGCGTTCGCCCACTCCAGGGCTCATCCCGTCAGATAGGAGACGAGGACGCTCACTCTCTCCTCCCCGGAGGGAGTAGGACGGACGGTCGCCAGGTATAGTTCTAGTTGGAGGAGGAACCCCTGACACCCAGGCGCCGTCCCATCATACTCCCTAGGGAGCGCCAGAAGCAGAGCCCCGGAGCCAGATGCTGTAGCAGGGGTAGGAGGTGCTGGTGGAGGGGGTGCTGGAGATGAGGTGGGAAGGCCACTCCTCTCCCATCGGTCCATCCTCTCCATCATCAGATCCATGGCCGATCCGATACGGTGGAGAATGCTGGTGTGGTGGAGGACCCTCTCCTCCATCGACGGGAGAGGAGGTGCGGCTGCTCCTGCTGATTCCATTCCAGGTGCAGGATTCTGTCACGGGTAACTTGGTGCGTGAAGGAAGAATCAGGCGCAGAGAGCATATAGTTCCACAGGAAGACGTGCACTTTTAATATCGCACAGAAAATAATGCCCACCAAAACAGGGCGCGGAAAATGTGGACCAACACAACACAACAGGGTACCAGGTCCAGAGCACGAACACCAAAAAAACACACACACGTAACATATGAGTAATCCCGCACGAAACAAGGGCGGGTAAACGTACTATAAATAAGGAAACCAGTCAAGCACACAAATAGACAGGTGCAACTAATAAGACAAAACAAACAGACAACGAAAAAGGGATCGGTGGCGGCTAGTAGGCCGGTGACGACAACTGCCGAGCACCGCCCGAACAGGCAGGGGAGCCAACTTCGGTGGAAGTCGTGACATTCTGTGCATGGGTTACAAACTGACCCAAGAAGAAACTATTGGAAAAAGCAATGATCATTGCAAAATATCAACTTAATTCCTATCAAAATATAATTAGACGTGTACATAATATTATTTTAGCACAATTACAGTTCATTTGCATTTTCTGTCAAATGAAAATATACACTTTTCCTTTAATGTACATAATGTGCAGCTTTTTTTCTCCAAAGTACACTTGTGGCCAAAAGTTTTGAGAATGACACAAATATTAATTTCCACAAAGTTTGCTGCTTCAGTGTCTTTAGATATTTTTGTCAGGTGTTACTATGGAATACTGAAGTATAATTACAAGCATTTCATAAGTGTCAAAGGCTTTTATTGACAATTACATGAAGTTGATGCAAAGAGTCAATATTTGCAGTGTTGACCCTTCTTTTTCAAGACCTCTGCAATCTGCCCTGGCATGCTGTCAATTAACTTCAGGGCCACATCCTGACAGATGCCACATGCTTTACTGTTGGCATGACACAGGATTGATGGTAGCGCTCACCTTGTCTTGTCCGGACAAGCTTTTTTCCGGATGCCCCAAACAATCGGAAAGGGGATTCATCAGAGAAAATTACTTTACCCCAGTCCTCAGCAGTCCAATCCCTGTATCTTTTGCAAAATATAAGTCTGTCCCTGATGTTTTTCCTGGAGAGAAGTGGCTTCTTTGCTGCCCTTCCTGACACCAGGCCATCCTCTAAAAGTCTTTGCCTCACTGTACGTGCAGATGCACTCACACCTGCCTGCTGCCATTCCTGAGAAAGCTCTGTACTGTTGGTGCCCCTATCCCGCAGCTGAATCAACTTTAGGAGACAGTCCTGGCGCTTGCTGGACTTTCATGGGCGCCCTGAAGCCTTCTTCACAACAATTGAACCGCTCTACTTGAAGTTCTTGATGATCCGATAAACAGTTGATTTAGGTGCAATCTTACTGGCAGCAATATCCTTGCTAGTAAAGCCCTTTTTGTGCAAAGCAATGATGACGGCATGTGTTTCCTTGCAGGTAACCATGATTGACAGAGGAAGAACAATGATTCCAAGCACCACCCTCCTTTTGAATTTTCCAGTCTGTTATTCGAACTAAATCAGCATGACAGAGTGATCTTCAGCCTTGTCCTCGTCAACACTCACACCTGTGTTAATGAGAGAATCACTGACATGATGTCAGCTGGTCCTTTTGTGGCAGGGCTGAAATGCAGTGGAAATGTTTTTTGGGGATTCAGTTCATTTGTATGGCAAAGAGGGACTTTGCAATTAATTGCAATTCATCTGATCACTCTTCATAACATTCTGGAGTATATGCAAATTGCCATCATACAAACTGAGACAACAGACTTTGTGAAAATGTATTTTTGTCAAAACTTTTGGCCACGACTGTGCAGTCCACATTAGTACTAAAAAGCTGATTTACCATAATTTCATTGTATTATTATTTCGTTTTTAGAATTTTGAAGTAAATATGAACTCTGCCATATTTATGTGGTTAAAATGACTGCAATTTAAAGGGGCAGTACACCAAAATTTCAAATATAAGTAATTTTATTGACAAAAAGTGTTTCATCCATTGATCCTGAGAAACAATGACCAAACATATGGCTTAGTTTTCTTTATTTACTTACCCCACAGTCAGCATACCCCACAGTCGCTGCTAGTGACACAATGGGATTGGTAGTACCTATGGCAGAATGATTCAGCAAGCATGGCCAAATCCTCAAAGTCACTTACATTTTTTTTGTATAGCAAACAAAATATCTTAACAAGTTGCACTTAGGGCCCAATTTTGGCCCGAGTTAAGAGCACATAAATGGAACGTAATTCCCTTTTTCTACACTTTTCTCTCTATGCCTATTCTGACCTTAAACTTAAGCAATTAAATGAAAGTGTGATGGAGGTGTGTCTACAAATAGGTTGTATTCTGACCTTGACTTAATACCACCGCCTTTACGCGGGAGGAAACTATGAAGAAGGTCTAGCGCAGAGTTTCCTAAACTCGGTCCTGGGGCCCCACCCTGGGTCGACATTTTGGTTTATGCCCTAGCACTACACAGCTGATTCAAATAATCAAAGCTTGATGACGAGTTGGTTATTTGAACCAGCTGTGTGGTGCTAGGGCAAACACCAAAATGTGGACCCAGGGTGGGGCCCCAGGACCGAGTTTGGGAAACCCTGGTCTAGAGAACCTATCGGTTCCAAGTGGAAAAAGCATTTACTACATTTTTTCAGATATAAATAACACCATTCTCCATGCACTGTAATTTACAACTTGATGAAAGCTATTGATACGAGCTACGTAAATGAATAATCCATTTGGATGAGGGAATTGTAAATATAAATGACATTTGCTTTAGATATATTTAACCTTATAATCCCTGGAGACAGATGTGAAACCAGACATATGGCAGCAAACTGAAGCATATTAACATATCAACGGCCTTGGGATGGGCACTCTCTTAATGTCTTAATTATAGGCTACCCGACATTCTCTGTATCCTATTTCTAACTTGTTAAATATTAACCACTGTCAGTATCGACTGTCAGTGGGCCTAATAACAACACCGATTCAAATGCCAATTTACTGTTAGTTACTTTCAGTTGGTATAGCCTACATGATCATTCCATTTAATTCCATTGTTTCCTTTAGCTTAATTTGCTTCCTCTTTAACACCGCCACGACCATGTGGTTGTTGCCGAGGATCATTAGCAACAGTTGATAATATAAAAAAAGACATGTAGGCTAATTAAATTGTTATGGAGTGGAGCGCAGACCAAGCCGTTTAAACACGACACATGGTGCCATACTGGGCTGTGTCATCACACAGTTCCATGGTTAGTGCAGGCAATTGACACCCTATTCTCCCTGTTATAATTGTACATGTATCTATGTACACTAATCTTCCAACATTACCATGGATTAAAGAACTGAAGTCCATATCGATACAGAAACACAACACAATTATTCTGATTTATTAAGAGCAAGTTGATTGACAAAGTCATGAAAAGTTGGAAGAATTTAATAAACCACTTTTGGGCTATGATTAAAAAAGCTCAGTGACCATAGGGTTCTTGGTCACCTCCCTGACCAAGGCCCTTCTCCCCCAATTTCTCAGTTTGGCCGGGAGGCCAGTTCTAGGAAGAGTCTTGGTGGTTCCAAACTTCTTCCATTTCAAAATGATGGAGGCCACTGTGTTCTTGGGGACCTTTTTTGGTACCCTTCCCCAGATCTATGGCTCGCCACAATCCTGTCTCTGAGTTCTATGGACTATTCCTTCGACCTCTTGCAAACATTTCTAAAAACCTGTTTTTGCTTTTTCATTATGGGGTATTGTGTGTAGATTGATGAGGGAAGAATTTTAAAAAATTAAATTTTAGAATACGGCTGTAATGTAACAAAATGTGGAAAAAGTGAAAGGGTCTGAATACTTTCCGAATCACTGTAAATGTGATATTTCAGTTATTTATACATTTGCAAAAATGTATAAAAAAAACTGTTTTTGCTGTCATTATGAGGTATTGTGTGTAGATTGATGAGGGTGAAAAAAGTGAAACATTGACTTCAATTGAATCACACTACAACGCTGATCTTCGGCGCTACAGATTGAATCCAACCACTACTGTACAGATGTGGACCAGGATAATGAAGAGATTTGAAGTCCGGAACATTGAAAACAACAGGACAAATACTTTTTGTACGGGTCACAGCTTGCTTTATTTTTCATCTCAAACCTATGGGATGCACACTGAGAAACTACTCCAGGCTTTGCTACATATTATCTACCAAAATCACAATAATTCAAAAAGCGTTTTTTGACAACATTAAAAAAAAAATGGTAACAGAACAAAACTACGCAGAGAAGCTTATCTAAAAATGTATCTAAACATTGCAGGACCATGAGTTTTAGCAAAGACAGTGATATGCACACTGTTCCCCATAATCTCCACGTCTTGGGTATTTATCCCTAGCTAGGTCCACATATTCATGTTGTGTACAGTATCTGGACTGTTTTCTAAAGCAAAACATAACTGGCAATAAGGCCATTTTTTTTTCTCCCATTGAATTATTTTTAAAAACGTCATGAAACCTAGCTACAACAATGCACACACAGAAACTAGCATGAATGCATTGGGCTTTATACAGCTTGCCTCAATGACGGAACTATGACATACAGTACAGTACCTTGAAAAGTGGTCAGTTATCAAACCGTCATGATAGAGAATATTTAGCTAGCTCTGCTCAGATAATTCAGGAAATATATTGTATACTGGTGTTCATGTTCAACTTCCATAGATGTACAAATCGATACTCACTTGGGAAAACCTTTTTTATAAGAATGTATTCCAGTATGATTATGCACAGAGTGACATAGATAAGCCTGGACTTGAATCAGAAACATGTTCCTAGTGTTTATCATTACATGCCTTCCACTACACACAGTCATGACACTACAGGAGGCCTAGCAGATAACAGGCGCACACATCTGAAAAATGAAGTTTGACTCTTGTTAGTAGCAGCTCAGAAAAACTGACTCTGAGTGGATTTCAACATTGACTCGTGCCTTTGTACAAACAGTTGTTTGATATCAAATACAAAACAGCAATAACAAGTTTTAAAAAATAGTGATGATAAATAATAAATACATAGAGGGATGAGAACAGAGACAGCCGGGAGAGAAGGGAGATTCAGATACGGGCAGGAAGGCGGGTGTGAGAGTACTCTGAGCCGAGCAAGACACTGGGGAGACAGACACTCCCTGTTAAAAGCTTGGAATGGAGACGGGCAGACGAGATGGGGTTGGTGGGAGGGTTGGGCAGGCAGACTCAGTGCCCGTCTGTGTTGGGCGGCTTGGCGTCGTGCGGGGCAGCGCCAGCAGGGAGCCAGGGAGAGACGGAGCGAGAGGTGGTCTGCTTGGCCATGCTGTAGTGGCTGATCACCGTATAGAAGCGCCCTCGGGAGTTGGCATCCTGAGCAGTGTAGTAGGCCTCCAGAGAGGCAGGGATGCACCGCTTATGCTGCAGAGGGGGAGAGAGGGAGAGAGTGGGGAGGGTTCAATATCATACTCTCCTCATTTACACACTGTTGCACAGCACTAAGGGCTTTTTCTGGTGAAGAGTTGTTTTTTTTCCTCTGGAGAGTGCAGTAGCTGTGTCTAAATTAGATCTACTTCAGCTAACATGCCTGTAGTCCACAGCAAAAACCTCTAAAGGTGACTGTACAGACAATTAACCAGTGTAGTTGTAACGCTCTGTCCCAAATAGCACCCTATTCTCTATGCAGTGCACTACTTTTGACCAGGGTATATATGGCTCTAGTCAAAAGGAATACACTATATAGGGAATAGGGTGCCATTTGGGCCCACTCACCTTGTATATGAATCCGTCTGGGCAGCTGTGGTCGTAGGTAAACGCCTTGTACACCACCAGGAACACAATGCAGGCCAAGAAGGCCAAGGCCAGGACTATGAGGATAGTGACCTGCGAATGAGAGATACACACCATTCAATTTAATAGCTGCCAGCGAAGTCAGGTTTCCTGTCAACGCGGAGATCTAAAACATCCTAAAGCAAGGTTCTGTTATTTAATAGATTCGATGGAGTTTGACACTATAATATATGTAAATGTTCAAAAGAGCACTCAAACAACTACTACCATCATTTGTCTGGTGACAAGGTGAGAGAAAACAAGTCAATTTGCAGGATATAACTAATCATAATTTGTCTCCAGAAATGCCATCTGAGTAGAGGTAGCCTGCTATATTAAGCCCAGTGTAGACGAACAGATTCAATAAACACCTTCACTAATTACATTTTTCACAACCCAGCAGCCAAATTGGTCACAAAATGCAGTTGAAGCAGACAGAAGCTGGAAAAAAAATAGCTCCATAACCACATTCCTAAAAAAGACAATCCAATATGTCAGAATACATTACTGTCAATAGAGTGATCCAAATAAGTACATCTATATAACTACTTGCTGTAGAAATTTGGTGCTTCAAATGTGTATTTCCCTGGTAGACAAGATGATTTTATAGTGGGAGATTAACATATAACAAGACCGATTTTCTCCCTTGTTCCTCCTGAATCTATGATTGGTTAATTAACATTATGCAAATGTGTGTCAAATGATAGCTGAGAGATGTTAGAATGGTTTTGTAATCTGATTACTTTAGAGAGGAGTGAAAGAACGTGTACACACGGCAAAGCTCTACCATAATATGTGGTGGTAGTACAGTTAAACTCTGGTTTAGTACAGTGTCAAATCAAGTGACCGAATGGCTATTTTCATCCTCACTTCCACAATTAATCATAATGCACCATAAAACCATTTCCCCGTTTCCAATGGCCTCCCTCCATATCGCCGATCACGCCACCTCGGCAGGATGCTAGGCTAGGGGATTTACATGTAGCTAGCGTGCTGATCAGCAGAGATCAGAGTGATTTGTAAAAAGGGGAGCACAGAGGCTAAATGACTATTGACTTAGGTGTTAATGTGAGGACACATGTTTGGTTCTGTCAGAATGTTCATTAAATTACATTTGCTTACCACACACCCTGAACATGTGAAATGGCTGCTTAAAGGGTATTAGGGCTTTAACGGCAGTTATCCATATGACGTATAAACACATTATTCCAGTACGGGAGTGTTTAAGCATTCAATTGATAGCTTTTAACCTAGATTTGTAGAGTATTGATAATATTGACAGAAGCATGTGGTCTATTAATATTAATGATGAACTTTTTACATTATTCATAAACTCAATGAACCATAAACCTCACAGGATTTGGTTTAATGCCATAACACTAATTTGACATGCGTAGATATTGGATTTTCTTTATCTATCTATATGTCCATATCTACAGTACCAGTCAAAAGTTTGGACACACCTACTCATTCAAGGGCTTTTCTTTATTTTTTACATTGCAGAAAAATAGTGAAGACATCAAAACTATGAAATAACATATACGGAATCATGTAGTAACCAAAAAATTTGTTAAACAAATCTAAATATATTTTAGATGATAGATTCTTCAAAGTAGCCATCCTTTGCCTTGATGACAGCTTTGCACAATATTGGCATTCTCTCATCCAGCTTAATGATGTAGTCACCTGAAATGCATGTCAATTAACATGAGGGCTTTGTTAAAAGTTCATTTGTGGAATGTCTTTCCGTCTTAATGCGTTTGAGCCAATCAGTTGTGTTGTGACAAAGTAGGGGTGGTATACAGAAGATAGCCCTATTTGGTAAAAAAAACAAGTCCATATTATGGCAAGAACAGCTCAAATAAGCAAAGAGAAACAACAGTCTATCATTACTTTAAGACATGAATGTCAGTCAATCCGGAAAATGTCAAGAACTTTGAAAGTTTCTTCATGTGCAGTCGCAAAAACCATCATGATGAAACTGGCTCTCATGAGGACCGCCACAGGAAAGGAAGATCCAGAGTTACCTCTTCTGCAGAGGACACGTTCATTAGAATTACCAGCCTCAGAAATACAGCCTAAATAAACGCTTCACAGAGTTCAAGTTACAGACACATCTCAACATCAACTGTTCAGAGGAGACTGCATGAATCAGGCCTTCATGGTCGAATTGCTGCAAAGAAACCACTACTAAAGGACACCAATAAGAAGAGACTTGCTTGGGCTAAGAAACACGAGCAATGGACATTAGACCGGTGGAAATCGGTCCTTTAGTCTGATGAGTCCAAATTTGAGATTTTTGGTTCCAACCGCCATCTTTGTGAGACGCAGAGTAGGTGAACGGATGATCTCTGCATGTATGGTTCCCACCATGAAGCATGGAGGTGTGATGGTGGGGGAGTGCTTTGCTGGTGACAGTGTCTGATTTATTTAGAATTCAAGGCACACTTAACAAGCATGGCTACTACGGCCATCTGCAGCGATACGCCATCCCATCTGGTTGCGCTTAGTGGGACTATCATTTGTTTTTCAACAGGACAATGACCCAACACACCTCCAAGCGGTGTTAGGGCTATTTGACCAAGAAGGAAAGTGATGGAGTGCTGCATCAGATGACCTGGCCTCCACAATCACCCGATCTCAACCCAATTGAAATGGTTTGAGATGAGTTGGACCACAGACTGAAGGAAAAGCAGCCAACAAGTGCTCAGCATATGTGGGAACTCCTTCTAGACTGTTGGAAAAGCATTCCAGGTGAAGCTGGTTGAGAGAATGCCAAGAGTGTGCAAAGCTGTCATCAAGGCAAAGGGTGGCTACTTTGAAGAATCCTAAATATGAAATATATATATATATATATTCATATATATATATATATATATATATATATATATATATATATATATATATATATATATATATATATATATATATATATATATATATATATATGTATATATTTATATATATATATTTCATACAACTTTTTTGGTTACTACATGATTCCATATGTCTTCACTATTATTCTACAATGCAGAAAATAGTGAAATAAATAAAAAAACCTTGAATGAGTAGGTGTGTCCAAACTTTTGACTGGTATTGTATATCATAATATTTCCATTACCGGTGGCCAGCATTTGTTAAGCCTGTATAAGACTCATCTCACAGCTAGAATCCATTTCTATTTAGTTTGTCTCCATCGTCAGGTATCACCAATACAATGGTTGGCTTTGTCACTGTGTCCTTCTAGTCAGAACACTACAGTATATTGAGGGAATGTAACCCTACTATTGAACAGGGAAGTCTGAGTCACACAATCTAATATATGCCTCCTCTAGGTGAGGATACGTTGGCCAATTTCCACCACATCAAATGTTGAGATAATTTGTACATGTAGGTGAGGGTGACGTGACTATGCATAGATAATAAATAGCGAGTAGCAGTAGTGTACCAAAGGGATGGGGGGGTCAATGTAAATTGTCTGGTGGCGATTTTATTAATTGTTCAGCAGTCTTATGGCTTGGGGGTAGAAACTGTTGAGAAGCCTCTTGGTCCTAGACATGGTGCTCCGGTACCGCTTGCCGTGCGGTAGCAGAGAAAACAGTCTAGAACTTGGGTGACTGGAGTATCCGACAATTTTCTGGGCTTTCCTCTGACACCGCCTATTATATAGGTCCTGGATGGCAGGAAGCTTGGCCCCAGTGATGTACTGGGCCTTTCGCACTACCCATTGTAGTGCCTTGCGGTCAGATGCCGAGCAGTTGCCATACCAGGCGGTGATGCAACCGGACAGGATGCTCTCGATGGTGCAGCTGTAGAACCTTTTGAGGATCTGGGGACCATTGCCAAATCTTTTCAGTCTCCTGAGGGGGAAAAGGTTTTGTCGTGCCCTCTTCACGACTGGCTTGATATGTTTGGACATGATAGTTCGGTGGTGATGTGGACAGCAAGGAACTTGAAACTCTCAACCTGCTCCACTACAGCCCTGTCGATGTGAATGGGGGCCTGTTCGGCCCGCCTTTTCCTGTAGTCCACAATCAGCTCCTTAGCTTTGCTCACATTAAGGGAGAGGATGTGGTCCTTGCACTACACTGACAGTTCTCTGACCTCCTCCCTATAGGCCGTCTCATCATTGTCGGTGATCAGGCCTACCACTGTTGTGTCGTCAGCAAACTTAATGATGGTGTTGGAGTCATGCTTGGACACGCAGTTGTGGGTGAACAGGGAGTACAGGAGGGGACTAAGTACACACCCCTGAAGGGCCCCAGTGTTAAGGGTCAGAGTGGCAGACATGTTGTTGCCTATTCTTACCACCTGGGGGCGGCCCTTCAGGAAGTCCAGGAGCCAGTTGCAGAGGGAAGTGTGCACTATGGTGTTGAACGCTGAGCTGTAGTCAATGAACAGCATTCTTACATAAGTGTTCCTTTTGTCCAGGTGTGAAAGGGCAGTGTGGAGTGTAATAGAGATGGGATCATCTGTGGATCTGTGGGACGGTATGCAAATTAGAGTGGGTCTGGGATAATGGTGTTGATGTGAGCTAAGACCAGCCTTTCAAAGCATTTCATGGCTACAGACGTGAGTGCTACGGGTTGGTAGTCATTAGTTAGGCAGGTTACCTTAATGTTCTTGGGCACAGGGACTATGGTGGTCTGCTTGAAACATGTTGGTATTACAGACTCAGACAGGGAGAGGTTGAAAATGTCAGTGAAGACACTTGCCAGTTGGTCAGCGCATGCTCGGAGTACACGTCCTGGTAATCTGTCTGGCCCTGCAGCCTTGTGAATGTTGACCTGTTAACCTCTCTGGGATAGTTTGGGACGCTAGCGTCCCACCTCGCCAACAGCCAGTGAAAGTGCAGGGCGCCAAATTCAAAACAACATAAATCTCATGATTAACATTCCTCAACCATACAAGTATTTTACTCCATTTTAAAGATACACTTTTCCTTAATCCAACCACAGTGTCCGATTTCAAAAAGGCTTTTCGGCGAAAGCAAAACATATGTTAGGTCAGCAACTAGTCACAGAAAACATTCAGCCATTTTCCAACCAAACAGAGGTGTCACAAAACGCAGAAATATAGATACAATTAATCACTAACCTTTGACGATCTTCATCAGATGACACTCCCAGGACTCAATGTTACACAATAAATGTATGTTTTGTTCGATCAAGTTCATATTTATATCCAAAAACCTCAGTTTACATTGGTGCCATGTTCAGAAATGCCTCAAAAACATCTGGATAAATTGCAGAGAGCCACATTAAATAACATAAATACTCATCATAAACTTTGATGAAAGATACATGTTTCACATAGAATTAAAGATAAACTTGTTCTTAATGCAACCGCTGTGTCAGATTTCAAAAAAGCTTTACGGCAAAAGCACAATATTTAATAATCTGAGAACAGCGTTCAGCCACAAAAGCAAGCCATACAGTTACCCGGCAAGTTGTGGAGTCAACAAAAGTCATAAATAGCATTATAAATCTTCACTTACCTTTGCTGATCTTTGTCAGAATGCACTCCCAGGACTCCCACAAGAAATGTTTGTTTTGTTCGATTACGTCCATATTTATGTCCAAATACCTCCGTTTTGTTCGCTCGTTTAGTTCACTATTCCAAAGGCACAATGCGCGAGGGCAAAATCCAGACAAAAAGTCAAAAGAGTTGCATTACAGTTTGTAGGAACATGTCAAACAATGTTTACAATCAATCCTTAGGGTTTTTTTATAATAAATCTTCAATAATATTCCAACCGGACAATAGCGTATTCATTACAGAGGAAAAAGAAGGAACGCGCAGTAAACAACTGATTGGCCACAGCCTAGTCCACTTGTTGAAACAGCTGTTATTCGAGCCCCTTCCACAATAGAAGCCTCAAACAACTTTCCAAAGACTGTTGACATCTGCTGGAAGCCTTGGGAAGTGCAATCTGGCCCCATAGACACAGCATATTGGATAGGCAATCACTTAAATGAAACTACAAACCTCAGATTTCCCGCTTCCTGGTTGGATTTGTCTCAGGTTTTCGCCTACCATATGAGTTATGTTATACTCACAGACATCATTCAAACAGTTTTAGAAACTTCAAAGTGTTTTCTATCAAATACTACAAATAATATGCATATATACAGTGCCTTGCGAAAGTATTCGGCCCCCTTGAACTTTGCGACCTTTTGCCACATTTCAGGCTTCAAACTTAAAGATATAAAACTGTATTTTTTTGTGAAGAATCAACAACAAGTGGGACACAATCATGAAGTGGAACGACATTTATTGGATATTTCAAACTTTTTTAACAAATCTCTAACTGAAAAATTGGGCGTGCAAAATTATTCAGCCCCCTTAAGTTAATACTTTGTAGCGCCACCTTTTGCTGCGATTACAGCTGTAAGTCGCTTGGGGTATGTCTATATCAGTTTTGCACATCGAGAGACTGAATTTTTTTCCCATTCCTCCTTGCAAAACAGCTCGAGCTCAGTGAGGTTGGATGGAGAGCATTTGTGAACAGCAGTTTTCAGTTCTTTCCACAGATTCTCGATTGGATTCAGGTCTGGACTTTGACTTGGCCATTCTAACACCTGGATATGTTTATTTTTGAACCATTCCATTGTATATTTTGCTTTATGTTTTGGATCATTGTCTTGTTGGAAGACAAACCTCCGTCCCAGTCTCAGGTCTTTTGCAGACTCCATCAGGTTTTCTTCCAGAATGGTCCTGTATTTGGCTCCATCCATCTTCCCATCAATTTTAACCATCTTCCCTGTCCCTGCTGAAGAAAAGCAGGCCCAAACCATGATGCTGCCACCACCATGTTTGACAGTGGGGATGGTGTGTTCAGCTGTGTTGCTTTTACGCCAAACATAACGTTTTGCATTGTTGCCAAAAAGTTCAATTTTGGTTTCATCTGACCAGAGCACCTTCTTCCACATGTTTGGTGTGTCTCCCAGGTGGCTTGTGGCAAACTTTAAACAACACTTTTTATGGATATCTTTAAGAAATGGCTTTCTTCTTGCCACTCTTCCATAAAGGCCAGATTTGTGCAATATACAACTGATTGTTGTCCTATGGACAGAGTCTCCCACCTCAGCTGTAGATCTCTGCAGTTCATCCAGAGTGATCATGGGCCTCTTGGCTGCATCTCTGATCAGTCTTCTCCTTGTATGAGCTGAAAGTTTAGAGGGACGGCCAGGTCTTGGTAGATTTGCAGTGGTCTGATACTCCTTCCATTTCAATATTATCGCTTGCACAGTGCTCCTTGGGATGTTTAAAGCTTGGGAAATATTTTTGTATCCAAATCCGGCTTTAAACTTCTTCACAACAGTATCTCGGACCTGCCTGGTGTGTTCCTTGTTCTTCATGATGCTCTCTGCGCTTTTAACGGACCTCTGAGACTATCACAGTGCAGGTGCATTTATACGGAGACTTGATTACACACAGGTGGATTGTATTTATCATCATTAGTCATTTAGGTCAACATTGGATCATTCAGAGATCAGAGTTCAGAGTCATTCAGAGTTTGCTGCACTGAAAGTAAAGGGGCTGAATTTTCAGTTTTTGATTTGTTAAAAAAGTTTGAAATATCCAATAAATGTCGTTCCACTTCATGATTGTGTCCCACTTGTTGTTCATTCTTCACAAAAAAATACAGTTTTATATCTTTATGTTTGAAGCCTGAAATGTGGCAAAAGGTCGCAAAGTTCAAGGGGGCCGAATACTTTCGCAAGGCACTGTAGCATCTGAGACAGAGTAGCAGGCAGTTTACTGGGCACGCTTTTCATCCAAACGTGAAAATGCTGCCCCCTATCCCAAACAGGCTAACTAACCTCCAGACAAGCTTCAATGCCACACAACTCTCCTTCTGTGGCCTCCAACTGCTCTTAAATGCAAGTAAAACTAAATGCATGCTCTTCAACCGATTGCTGCCCGCACCTACCACCTGCATCACTACTCTGGACGGTTCTGACTTAGAATATGTGGACAACTACAGATACCTAGGTGTCTGGCTAGACTGTAAACTCTCCTTCCAGACTCACATTAAGCATCTCTAATCCACAATTAAATCTAGAATCAGCTTCCTATTTCGCAACAAAGCATCTTTCACTCATGCTGCCAAACATACCCTCGTATAACTGACCATCCTACCGATCCTCGACTTCGGCGATATCATTTACAAAATAGCCAACAAATTGGATGCAGTCCATCACAGTGCCATCCGTTTTGTCACCAAAGCCCCATATACTACCCACCGATGTCACCTCTACGCTCTCGTTGGCTGGCCCTTGCTTCATACTCGTCTCCAAATCCACTGGCTCCAGGTCATCTACAAGTCTTTGCTAGGTAAAGCCCCGCCTTATCTCAGCTCACTGGTCACCATAGCAGCACCCACCCATAGCACTCGCTCCAGCAGGTATATCTCACTGGTCACCCCCAAAGCCAATTCCTCCTTTGACCGCCTTTCCTTCCAGTTCTCAATGATTGGAACAAACTTTAATAATCACTGAAGGTGGAGACTCATATCTCCCTCACTAGCTTTAAGCACCAGCTGTCAGAGCAGCTCACAGATCACTGCACCTGTACATAGCCCATCTATAAATAGCCCATCCAACTACCTCATCCCCATACTGTATTTATTTATCTTGCTCCATTGCACCCCAGTATCTCTACTTGCACATTCATCTTCTGCACATCTACCATTCCAGTGTTTAATTGCTATATTGTAATTACTTCGCCACCATGCCCTATTTATTGCCTTACCTCCCTTATCTTACCTCATTTGCACACACTGTCTATATACTTTTTTTTCCTACTGTATTATTGACTGTATGTTTGTTTATTCCATGTGTAACTTTGTGTTGTTGTATGTGTCAAACTGCTTTGCTTTATCTTGGCCGGGTCGCAGTTGTAAATGAGAACTTGTTCTCAACTATCCTACCTGGTTAAATAAAGGTGAAATATAAAAATATATTTAAATAGAGTTGGTTGAGAGAGGTCTTAGTGGCAGCTTCATTCTGTGGTGGTAAATTGACAGCTAGGAACTATATAAATGAGAATTATCTTGGTAGATAGTGTGGTTTACAGTTTATCATAAGGTACTCTACCTCAGGCAAGCAATACCTCGAGACTTCTTTAATATTAGACATTGAGCACCAGCTGTTGACAAATAACCCCCCACCCCTCGTCTTACCAGAGGTAGCGTCTCTGTTCTGCCAGTGCATGGAAAATCTTGCTAGCTATATATTGTCCGTATCTTCGTTCAGCCACGTCTCGGTATAACATAAGATGTTAGTTTTTTTCTTCATGCAAAAGGTGGGAATCTGGGTCTGTTCCAGTGAAAGCAGGATATCCTTCTCGACGGACTCGTTAAAGGAAAAACTTTCTTCCAGTCCGCGGTGAGTAATCACTGTTATGATGTCCAGAAGTTATTTTCGGTCACAAAAGACGGTAGCAGCAACTTTATGTACACAATAAGTAAAAAAATAAGTTACACAAAACGCAAAAAAACTAACAAAACAGCACAATTGATTGGGAGAATGTAAAACGTCTGCCATGCTCTTCGGCGCCATCTTCTGGACCGCAGACTCTGTCTCACAACGCACCCAAACCAGCGGTGTGCGTGCACCATTGTGCGCAAATGTATTTTGTCCCCCCACACAAAACGCGTTCAAGACACGCAGGTTAAATTTCAAAACAAACTCTGAACCAATTATATTAATTTGGGGACAGGTCGAAAAGCATTAAAGTTTTATGGCATTTTAGCTAGCTAGCTTGCAGTTCCTAGTTAATTTGTCTTATTTAGCTAGCTTTCTGTTGATAGCTAATTAGTCCTAGGATATAAACATTGAGTTGTTATTTTACCTGAAATGCACAAGGTCTTCTACGCCGACAATTAATCCACCTATAAAACGGTCAACCGAATCGTTTCTAGTCATCTCTCCTCCTTCCGGGCTGTTTCTTCATTGAACTTTATATGGCGATTGTCATCTCAGTTACCACGACGACCGACCAAACTCAGTTAATCTTCCAATCACCCACATGGGTATAACCAATGAGGAGATGGCACATGGGTACCTGCTTCTATAAACCAATTAGGAGATGGGAGAGGCAGAATTTGCACCGCGATCAGCATCACAAATAGAACTGACTTCTATTTTAGCCCTTGGCAACGCAGTCGCTTGCGAGCAGTGTGGGTGCAATAATTGAGTAAGGTGCATGTTTAAATTTGTTTTGCGAATCGAGTGGTGTGGTCAGCATGTCAATGGGCTACTATTAGGGTATTAAAGAAAGTCATTACACAGCCATATTAACAGAGAAAACATTTATTATCGATTCAGGAGAATAAGCCATTTAATTAGGCGACCAGTTCAGGAGTGGGTATAATTAATGATAAGATTCAGAACATGACATCGAAACCAGTCCAATAATGTTAATGAACAGTAACACATACCAGTGTTTAAAAATTGAAGAAAAAAAACAATCATTAGGATTTGGTCATCATAATTACCATATGAATAGCTTCACAACCTTGAAAAGGTGTATATTTTTAACTAGTTCAATAAAATGTAATATGAATGTCAGAATTAATTAACAATAATAATTAACATACTGAACAATAACTAATTTATCTGTTTAGTTATTGCGTGTGTGTGTGGCCTATCAGTGGGAATCCTGGGGGTGTTTCTTCAGTTTGATAAGTTTATTGATGTCTGGGGTGATGGTTGACAGGGCAACTCGGAGGTCATGCTGGCTGTCCAGTTTGTTTCTGCTTTTCGTTTTCAGCACGGCCATAGCAGAGAAGTCACTTTCAGAGATAGAATCATGTTACCGTTTAGCACTACCTGATTGCAGTGTCATTTCCGGGAAGCGCATGCTCAGTCCACGTTCAAATGACAGCTCCACCAGCTGATCGTCTTGCTTGGCAACGTGATGATTCCCATCTCCACTCGTAAGGGGTCCTGTATACAGTCGTCTCTTGTTCTCATCCGGGAAGTATTCACAAAACTTTCCCTTCAGCTTGACAAGATGCTGTTTAACAGTTGTTTTCAGTGTGCCGCTGTGCGCTTTGTTGATCAGATTCTCAAACTCGGAATCAGCATTGGGGAAACATGTCAATCCTCCCGTTAGAAATATGATTTGCCCAAACGGTAAGCGTCATCTTGAAGGCATCCACGTTGTCCCTCTGTTCAAATCGATTGTGCCCCAGTCCCTTGCTTTGACACATTGAGCGAATTCAGATTATTAAAAAAATCCGCCAGGTAGGCAACCTTCGTGAACTACTCCTTTCAATCGAAATGTTCAGCCCGAGGTGACATGTTTTCCGAAAGAAACATAGCAATCTCCGCTTGAAGTGGGTATGTGTGGGGCGAGAACGTTATTGTTTTGGTCAGTGAGTATGTGCAGCGCGAAAACCCTCTTAGTCCGAACGTAGCTAGCCATTTCATCACTCTGGACGTTCTGCACGTGCAAAGTCAGCAACAATAAGCCGTACAGCGCACGCACGCCTGTGTGTAGCAGTAACGTTCTGTAAAGTCAGCAACAATAAGCCGTACAGCGCACGCACGCCTGTGTGTAGCAGTAACGTTCTGTAAAGTCAGCAACAATAAGCCGTACAGCGCACGCACGCCTGTGTGTAGCAGTAACGTTCTGTAAAGTCAGCAACAATAAGCCGTACAGCGCACGCACGCCTGTGTGTAGCAGTAACGTTCTGTAAAGTCAGCAACAATAAGCGGTGCGGCGGTATCCTTTCTTGCTCCCAGGCAGACTAAATAACTTTTTTGCCCGCTTTGAGGACAATACAGTGCCACTGACACTGCCCGCAACTAAAACATGGGGACTCCCCTTACTGCAGCCGACGTGAGGAAAACATTTAAACGTGTCAACCCCCGCAAGGCTGCAGGCCCAGACGGCATCCCCAGCCGCGCCCTCAGAGCATGCGCAGACCAGCTGGCTGGTGTGTTTACGGACATATTCAATCAATCCCTATCCCAGTCTGTTGTTCCCACATGCTTCAAGAGGGCCACCATTGTTCCTGTTCCCAAGAAAGCTAAGGTAACTGAGCTAAACGACTACCGCCCCGTAGCACTCACTTCCGTCATCATGAAGTGCTTTGAGAGACTAGTCAAGGACCATATCACCTCCACCCTACCTGACACCCTAGACCCACTCCAATTTGCTTACTGCCCAAATAGGTCCACAGATGATGCAATCTCAACCACACTGCCCTAACCCATCTGGACAAGAGGAATACCTATGTGAGAATGCTGTTCATCGACTACAGCTCGGCATTTAACACCATAGTGCCCTCCAAGCTCGTCATCAAGCTCGAGACCCTGGGTCTCGACCCCGCCCTGTGCAACTGGGTACTGGACTTCCTGACGGGCCGCCACCAGGTGGTGAGGGTAGGCAACAACATCTCCACCCCACTGATCCTCAACACTGGGGCCCCACAAGGGTGCGTTCTGAGCCCTCTCCTGTACTCCCTGTTCACCCACGACTGCGTGGCCACGCACGCCTCCAACTCAATCATCAAGTTTGCGGATGACACAACAGTGGTAGGCTTGATTACCAACAACGACGAGACGGCCTACAGGGAGGAGGTGAGGGCCCTCGGAGTGTGGTGTCAGGAAAATAACCTCACACTCAACGTCAACAAAACTAAGGAGATGATTGTGGACTTCAGGAAACAGCAGAGGGAACACCCCCCTATCCACATCGATGGAACAGTAGTGGAGAGGGTAGTAAGTTTTAAGTTCCTCGGCGTACACATCACAGACAAACTGAATTGGTCCACCCACACAGACAGCATCGTGAGGAAGGCGCAGCAGCGCCTCTTCAACCTCAGGAGGCTGAAGAAATTTGGCTTATCACCAAAAGCACTCACAAACTTCTACAGATGCACAATCGAGAGCATCCTGTCGGGCTGTATCACCGCCTGGTACGGCAACTGCTCCGCCCACAACCGTATGGCTCTCCAGAGGGTAGTGAGGTCTGCACAACACATCACCAGGGGCAAACTACCTGCCCTCCAGGACACCTACACCACCCGATGTCACAGGAAGGCCATAAAGATCATCAAGGACAGCAACCACCCAAGCCACTGCCTGTTCACCCCGCTATCATCCAGAAGGCGAGGTCAGTACAGGTGCATCAAAGCTGGGACCGAGAGACTGAAAAACAGCTTCTATCTCAAGGCCATCAGACTGTTAAACAGCCACCACTAACATTGAGTGGCTGCTGCCAACACACTGACTCAGCTCCAGCCACTTTAATAATGGGAATTGATGGGAAATGATGTAAAATATTTCACTAGCCACTTTAAACAATGCTACCTAATATAATGTTCCCTACATTACTCATCTCATATGTATATGTATATACTGTACTCTATATCATCTACTGCATCCTTATGTAATACATGTATCACTAGCCACTTTAACTATGCCACTTTGTTTACATACTCATCTCATATGTATATACTGCACTCAATACCATCTACTGTATCTTGCCTATGCCGCTCTGTACCATCACTCATTCATATATCTTTATGTACATATTCTTTATCCAATTACACTTGTGTCTATAAGGTAGTAGTTTTGGAATTGTTAGCTAGATTACTTGTTGGTTAATACAAGCATTGTCGGAACTAGAAGCACAAGCATTTCGCTACACTCGCACTAACATCTGCTAACCATGTGTATGTGACAAATAAAATTAGATTTGATTTGATTTGAAAATAAATGTTGAGGTGCAGCGGTTACCCTTCAAAATAAAATACATTTTTGATATATATACAGTGCCTTGCGAAAGTATTCGGCCCCCTTGAACTTTGCGACCTTTTGTCACATTTCAGGCTTCAAACATAAAGATATAAAACTGTATTTTTTTGTGAAGAATCAACAACAAGTGGGACACAATCATGAAGTGGAACGACATTTATTGGATATTTCAAACTTTTTTAACAAATCAAAAACGGAAAAATTGGGCGTGCAAAATTATTCAGCCCCCTTAAGTTAATACTTTGTAGCTCCACCTTTTGCTGCGATTACAGCTGTAAGTCGCTTGGGGTATGTCTCTATCAGTTTTGCACATCGAGAGACTGAATTTTTTTCCCATTCCTCCTTGCAAAACAGCTCGAGCTCAGTGAGGTTGGATGGAGAGCATTTGTGAACAGCACTTTTCAGTTCTTTCCACAGATTCTCGATTGGATTCAGGTCTGGACTTTGACTTGGCCATTCTAACACCTGGATATGTTTATTTTTGAACCATTCCATTGTAGATTTTGCTTTATGTTTTGGATCATTGTCTTGTTGGAAGACAAATCTCCGTCCCAGTCTCAGGTCTTTTGCAGACTCCATCAGGTTTTCTTCCAGAATGGTCCTGTATTTGGCTCCATCCATCTTCCCATCAATTTTAACCATCTTCCCTGTCCCTGCTGAAGAAAAGCAGGCCCAAACCATGATGCTGCCACCACCATGTTTCACAGTGGGGATGGTGTGTTCAGCTGTGTTGCTTTTACGCCAAACATAACATTTTGTATTGTTGCCAAAAAGTTCAATTTTGGTTTCATCTGACCAGAGCACCTTCTTCCACATGTTTGGTGTGTCTCCCAGGTGGCTTGTGGCAAACTTTAAACAACACTTTTTATGGATATCTTTAAGAAATGGCTTTCTTCTTGCCACTCTTCCATAAAGGCCAGATTTGTGCAATATACGACTGATTGTTGTCCTATGGACAGAGTCTCCCACCTCAGCTGTAGATCTCTGCAGTTCATCCAGAGTGATCATGGGCCTCTTGGCTGCATCTCTGATCAGTCTTCTCCTTGTATGAGCTGAAAGTTTAGAGGGACGGCCAGGTCTTGGTAGATTTGCAGTGGTCTGATACTCCTTCCATTTCAATATTATCGCTTGCACAGTGCTCCTTGGGATGTTTAAAGCTTGGGAAATATTTTTGTATCCAAATCCGGCTTTAAACTTCTTCACAACAGTATCTCGGACCTGCCTGGTGTGTTCCTTGTTCTTCATGATGCTCTCTGCGCTTTTAACGGACCTCTGAGACTATCACAGTGCAGGTGCATTTATACGGAGACTTGATTACACACAGGTGGATTGTATTTATCATCATTAGTCATTTAGGTCAACATTGGATCATTCAGAGATCCTCACTGAACTTCTGGAGAGAGTTTGCTGCACTGAAAGTAAAGGGGCTGAATAATTTTGCACGCCCAATTTTTCCGTTTTTGATTTGTTAAAAAAGTTTGAAATATCCAATAAATGTCGTTCCACTTCATGATTGTGTCCCACTTGTTGTTGATTCTTCACAAAAAAATACAGTTTTATATCTTTATGTTTGAAGCCTGAAATGTGGCAAAAGGTCGCAAAGTTCAAGGGGGCCGAATACTTTCGCAAGGCACTGTATATATATTCTTGCACAAGTCTTGCGACCCCTTCAAATCACTGACCCCCCAGTTGACAATCACTGTTCTAGAGTACACTACAACATTCTATAGTAAGTACTACACATGATCAAGGGATACTACAGTGTGTAGTATACTATACAAGGGGAGGTTCTAATCCTGAATGCTGATGGGTTAAAACCGCATTCCAGTCAGTTTTTATTCCAGAAATTACCACCGGCTAAATCTATGACGTTGAAATGCTTATTTACTCTGTTCCATCTGACTGTGCAATCCACTGTCTCATCAGCCCAGCCAGGCAATTTATGAACTATAAAAAAAATAATCTTTACATTATCTCACATTTCTTTTAGACTAACATTTAGTTTTCAACAGTGGAGATTTGTATAAACCTTGCTGTATGTCTCTCCGAAATTTGCAACATTGTTTCAATATTCAAATTCGATCACCAGCTGTCCCATAGTAATGAATGTGTCAGGAGTCAGAAGTCGGTATGAGACCGATAAGCAAGCAGCTTTTCTCAGCCAGTCGAAATTATGAATCAGCATCATTTTTATGGATATATACAAAGAACTATCAATGGAAAACATGTAAACGAAACAAAGTGCAGCTAGTTTGCAGTCTTTCCAGCTTCAGTTTGAAGTGATTGTGTTAGCTGTGTTGTTGGCTAGCTCCTCTGAACAACAGTGTCCTGACGAGAGAGCACATTTTCTATGCCAGGCGAAATCACACATCATTAGCTCATTGTTATGGATGTATCCAAATAAATGTCACTAGAAAGCAGCTTAAACAAACGCAAATGCAGCTACTTTGCTGTTAATCTGGCTGCACTGTTTGATGTGACTGTAAATTAGCCGTAGTTGGCTAGCTAGCAAGCAAGGGATAAGAACGTTGCCAGCCAGTATGGCAATGGAACATTTAGAACGAAAGACTGGGCCGCATCCCTAGATACAGAACAATACTGAACGACTGGGTCACTTCTCTGGCAACCAAACCGGTATAACGAACGACCAGCCGGGTTGGGTAGCAACCCTAGATTTGTGTCAGGACTATATCTTGTGGAAGGATGAAAAAGTATGAATAAATGAATATGAAATATGAAAATATGTCAATCATTATTTGAATATGTTGGTAACCTGTTGTATAAAAAGGTTGACTTCATCTCGGGTCTAACAACACCCGTGCCAATATATCCTCACTTAATTATTCTACAGAATTCTGTAGGAAGTACTGTAGTATTCTTCAGTAAACTGTAGTATTTTTTCGTGTGGTTATTGGCAGATGTGTGCTCCACGCTGACACTGGGTTAGTTGAGAATAGGATGACCTCTATTTTGCCTGGACTTGCTTGGACTGTAATGGGGATTACATTGGTGTGCAGTGACAGATGACCCTGTGCCATCAAATTGGCCCATTTGAAGTGCTGGTATTATTTCACTGGGATAGTCAGGGGTCTGGTATCTGTACCGCCATGACACCGTTTGTTTTGATCTGTATTTTGATTAAATACACACGGTTTCATTTTTGAAAGCTTTTTCCGGCTAGTGGCAATGCCAAAGTGTATTTGTCCTTGTGCCAATTGTGGGCCTACATGAACATTCCCTTAGCACTTAACTCTTCAATGAGGTCAGGGAGGGACGTCATCAAATGAGGTCAAATTTGCCCCGAACATTGCAGCTCTAGTCTAGTTAGTGCAGACAGACATAGGCGAGACATTAGACCATCTGCTCGCCTCTCCTATGCCAGCACTGTTTCTTCGTCTGGATGTTAGTTTATTACTCTGCCCTGCTGCTGAGGCTCAAGGTTGATGTTTCTACTGCTGTTGTTGTTGTCGGCGTCATAATCTGACGTCAGTATAATCCATATAGACGGAGGCTCATAATCCCCCGGCAGCAGTGGGATTTATTCACTGGCTAAACATCCCTGGAGTGCAGCAGGGTGGATGTGTTACGGTGCTACAGTAACAATACAGTCAGAGTGGTACAGTACAGAGAGGGTGTGTTCTTCAGCTGGCCACGTTGAGGAAACAAAAGACAATCCAAACAGATTAAAGAGTCAGACGTGATTGTGTCGCTCTCCCTGAGCTGAGCCCCACTGCAGATGTCCATACTGTGGATGGCTGGACATCTCAATGACTCCGTTAACCGCCCACAACAACTGCTTGTTTTCATTTTCTCACTCCCTTCTGTCTATCACCCCTAATCTCCTCTCCCCCACATGTTGTTCAGCAGTTCACTGAATCATCTGTGGCTTTTTGTGTAATAGGTTGCTGTTCAAATCTTGATTTATTGTAGGTTCCGAATGCAGGGGGAAATGTCAGCATATGGCTGCTATGTTTCTTCAGCACCATTTCTGTCACCATCAGACATATGGCTTTGCTATACAAGTGTCAGTTTTATCTACCCTTTCCTTCCTAACGCTCACCCAGCCTTGTAATTCCAGTCTCCATCCCGTATGCTGTTAGAACGCCACCCTCACAGCAAGACCACTTTTCCAGCCATATGTTAGAGCGAAAACTCTTACAGTCGCTCCAGGGGGGGAGATAGTGAGAGGCAGAGAGAAAGCTAGAGAGAATCTGTTCTTCTTCCTCTAGCACCAGGTTGGTGCTGACAGAACAATGGGAAGATAAGTCCTAAGTAAATCAATAGGTCCCTGATTGAGGAATAAAGGCCCATTGTCTGTGCGTCATATTCTTATTATGCTGAAGCCGATGCTCAACACAGAGCCAGGCACAGAAAATAAACCATTTTCTTCTACTGTAAGATAAATAACACGAAGAAAATCATCTTCGTCTGCCATTTTCACGACAATGACCAGATAACTGCATCTCCGAGTCTAAGACTTCGTAAAATGGAGGGAGCTTTGTAAGACTGAGGGAACTACAACTGTCTTTTTCTTTTCTTTTCTTGGATGTAATCATCTTAGATTTCCTGCCAATGCTCTTATGAAATGGTTTCAGAGGAGTGAGCAACATGGCAACCTGCAGGGGAATGCCCACTAGGGCATGGTACTGTAGTAGCTGAGGAAGGGAAGAGGAGGAGTGTCGCACAGGAGACGTGCCAGGGGAGAATGGGTGTCCCCATGCGGGTTGATTATCCTGTGGAGGTAACCATGTCTAGAACAACCACAAAGTACAAACATATTCTCTCTTGTTGAGATGTCATCTGCCTCTCGGGTCAGCTCTACACAGCAACGCGTACATCTTCAATGCAACAAAATCACATTTCTGTACAGTACAATCTGTATGACAATTATGATACCGACAGTCAGGTCCATAATTATTGGCGCCCTTGATAAAGATGAGCAAAAAAAGGCTGTAAAATATACAAATACTGAGCTATAATGTATGCTCCAAGAAATGTGGAAATGTTTTTTTTTCTACTAATACAATTGCTCAGAGAAAGAGATGTTGTTTAACAAGTAAACAAATCTAAATAATGTAGCACCCCTTGCGAGGATAACGACACTGAGCCTTTTCTAAATTGTTTTATGAGTTGGAGAACACATTGGGAGGGATCTTTAGACCATTGCTCCATACAGAATCTTTCCAGATCCTCGATTTACTTCATCTGCTCTTATGGACTGCTCTCTTCAATTCAAACCAGAGGTTTTCTATGGGGTTCAACTCCGGAGACTGAGATGGTCATTGCAAAATTATAATTTTGTAGATTGGATTAGTGCTTGCGGTTATTGTCTTGGTGGAAGATCCACTTGCGGCCAAGTGTCAGCCTCCTGGCAGAGGCAACCAGGTTTTGGGCTAAAATGCTTGAGTACTTGGTAAAGTTCATGATGCCATTGACCTTAACAAGGGCCCCAGGACGAGTGGAAAGAAAAATAGCCCCATAACATTAAAGGTCCACCATAATATTTTACCGTAGGTATGAGTTACTTTTCTGCATGCGCTTCTGTTTTTCAACACCAAACCCACCACTGGTGTGCGTGGCCAAAGAGCTCTAATTTCATGTCATCTGACCACAGCACCGCTTCCAATCCAAAGGTAACCTGATGAAAACCTGATGAAAATAGAGCTATTTGGCCACGCACACCAGTGGTGGGTTTGGTATTGAAAACGAGAAGAATATGCAGAAAAGTACCTCATAACTTGCATCTACAGGTCCTGTTCTCCAATGTCATAAAACATTCTTAGAAAAAGGCTCAGTGTCGTTATCCTCGCTAGGGGATAAAAAACGGGTGACAATAACAATGACAATAAAAACGGGTGACAATAACATTGTCCCCAATCTTTTTTCGATTTTTTTTGTATTACTTGTTAAACTAAATCTCGTTCTCTATTCTAAGAGTATAAAATAATATAATTTCCCAATTTTCCGAGCATACAATATAGCTCAGTATTTTGTGTTATTTATTTTATAGTCTTTTTGGGTCATCTTTATCAAGGGTGCCAATAATTATGGACCTGACTGTATGTGTATAATGATCAACACACAATTACACTGACACACAAATGCCAATAGAATGCCACTTATCCATTAGAGAAAGGAAGCAGTGTCATGTTCAGTGTGAGTTCATTTCTCATTATGTTAATGTTTCCCAATTAGGACAGGTCTCTCAGGAGACAGAACTTCAAGGGTGCGAAAGAACACACTGCCATGTCTAATAAGGACAGTCCCTGGCTCAAGATTATGAACTTAGGGACACGATCTCGATTTTTATTAGGGATAACACTCGGAAGACTTACTGTAGTGGCGTTCTATGAATATCCGCATGCACAGAGAAGAGGACATGGAGTAAACCTCAGAGACCGGAGCTGAGCCTCATCTTCTTCCTGGCAGCATGGCACTCATTCAAGGCGAGTGATGGCATTTTTTCTTCTTTTTTTTAGCGATTAAATGAGTGGAATCCTGGCCATCTACCTGTTCTGAGTAAACACACCACTAACGAGGTTCAGAGGATATGCAAACAAAACAAATTTGATTTGCTAATAAGCAAGCATGTCAGAGACATGACGTTGCTGAGGAGAAAGAGGAGATTATTAATGCTGATGTGTTCGGGGCTTGGGAAATCTACCCGGCAACACCCCATAGGCTTGGTAAAGAACAACTAAACAGTCCTCAAACCTCCTCTTTTAACATCCCTTAGACATTAATATCTTTGGAGTCACTCAGTCTCCAGCGTCTCACACACACACACCTCGTATGTGCTAGATGTAGGGAGAGGAGGAGCAGCTTGATGAGGAGATGAAGAGAGTTCCACATGGCCCTATGTGGACCCTGCCTGCCTGGCTGTGTGCTACCAAGTGCTTAGTTAATTGCACCTAATGCCTACTCCACTGAGTCACTGTCTGAGAGCATCATCAGCGGCACAACAACAAGGCCGGTGCTCCTGGGCAGTGGCTCCACCGCCACGGTGCCAAGGGATCCTCAGGCCAGTTGGCCGAAATGTAATGATGTACAGTACAGAGAGAAAGAGAAGAGATAGAGAGTAGAGGAGAAAGACGAACAGATATAAATCTAGAGAGATAGAGAGCCCAGCGAGTGTCATACTGTAATAACACACAGAGAGAATTGGGGAGGCGAGAGAGAGAGAAAAACAAAACCTGTTCTGTATCTGGAGCCACTAATTGATCCCCGAGCTCACCTTTCCAGGCCAGGAATGGAGGCCCCCTGAAGGTAGGTGCCCCGGGGCCCCAAATGCCGTAGTCTGATGGAGGAGAGAGCTCTGACAGAGCACAGCAGTCAATGAGAGTCCCACTGTTTTCGTCATGGTCTCACAACATGCACAGTGCTTATGGAAAGTGTCAGTCACACTAACCAGAAACAAACCACAGCATCCCTGACATGGACTGCTTGGATCACAAAGAAGATACCTATATGCTACCTCCTCAATGTGAGCACCGTTCTATTCCCACATCATGGTAGATCAAATGTTCCAATCACTTCTGCAGGGAGTGAAAAACAGATGACAGAATGTAAACCTGGTAGAGTTGACGGAAAATTGAACTCGTCCTGAAACTTTATACAGAATGTGTAATCATTAGGGACAAAGTTCATTGGATTTAATATTAGCTCTATATTCAGATGTAATGATTGTGAGGTATTGGAGGCAGCTGAGAGGTGGGATTAATCAGCGTTAGAACAGAGAAAAAGCCATCTGGCTCTATAAATCATCTCAGGCATTGTTCACAGAAAAGCCCTTGTCCCCCATGGCACCTCAAATACGCTGTCCTTTTTGAAATGACAAATCACAAAAAGAAATTGCCCCTTTGGCGCACACACTACTAGCCGTCTTTTGTTGTTATTTTTGGTCCAATGGAACAGTGAATAGGAGTCATAAATTAGCATATCGTATTTCCCATCTGTAGCCTGTTTGTATATGTGTGAGTGGCAATAATGGGGAAAGCAATTCATTGTAACACTTTCTCCACATGCTCAATCTTAGCTATCAAACAATGCCTCCTATCTACTCATGCCATATCCATTAAAAGTTTAACCTCCCCATGCAATGCCATGTTGATCCAATCAATGGCCAGCATTCACCATGAAGGTGTCTCTAATTGGCTACCACTAGGACCTGGCAGTGTTTCCATGGCTCCAGGGTGAGTGGGTCAGAGGGTGAGTGTTTGTATTTACTCGCTGGTCTGCAGCACTCCTACGGCGCAAGTGACAGACTGACAAAATTGTAGAGGACTGGTGGTTGCTGCTGGCCAGAGGCCATAACATAGCTACTGACTGGAGGACTGACTGTATCAAAGGCTGATTCATACTGGCCATTGACATGCCTCAGTTGTGTGGCAGAGCTGAGGAAAGCATGTTAGTCAAATATGCACGTTGGGGACGCTGTGAGCTAGTGCATTACTTATTGTCAGTCTGAAGGGCTGTCTGAATACAGGGAGAATAGCCTCTGTTACGTTCCCCAGTGTCTGTGTTGTTGTGAGTTTGTGTATATGTATGTGCGTATTTCAGGAAATGGCTTCCTGGATTCCAAAGCAGCTGATTGGTCGGCACATCACTAATTGGAGCTCTGACCCCACCTTCTCGTCAGGGGATACAGCTGTCTGCAATTACCGACTCCTTCCTCAGCTTGAAAAGCGAGTGTTCCTTTGTTTCGAGAGAGAGCTTCTTTGTATGTCCTGTGTTTTGTAGCCGCTCCTGTAGAGGTATACCATAGTACCTAGTGTTTTTGGTTTATTCAAATTGTTCACTAAGTTTGGTGAATTATTTTGTTGAATTTATTCCCGGGGAAGGCCCCTTGGGAGTGTTTAGGCAAGAGGACTGCTAAATGACAGTATTGTTACTATGTCTATGCACACTAAGTAAGACCTGGGCGGACCACCCCCCCCCCCCCCTGTATTTTGGTTAGCGCGCCAGGTTGTGCTAAGAATAGGTAACCAGTGGGTAGGTAGGAGAGGAACTTTATTTTTTACTTCCTTTGCTTTGGTTCCATCCAGCCCCTTTTCCCCACCTTACCGTGTGAAGGAAGAATTACATTCCCTGTAAACTGTAATATTCTCTGTCATCCTTACCCGCACCTACAATCACATACTTTTTTTCACTCCCCAGGGAGTTGAGTTGTAGCAGGGTGTTGCGTTCCACCCAGTTACTGTTCAGTTACTGTTCGATTGAACGTTAGAATGAGCAAAACAAGTGACCTAAGCGACCTTGAGCGTGGTATGATCGTCAGTGTCAGGCGTGCCGGATCCAGTAACTCAGGGTTTTTCACACACGACAGTGTCTAGGGTTTACCAAGAATGGTGCGACAAACAAGAAACATCCAGTCAGCAGCAGTCCTGTGGGCGGAAACAGCTTGTTCATGAGAAAGGTCGAAGGAGAATGGCAAGAATTATGCAAGCTAACAGGCGGGCCACAAACAGACAAATAACAGAGCAGTACAACAGTGGTGTGCAGAACGGCATCTCGGGAACGCACAACTCGCCAATCCTTTTCATGGATGCGATATTGCAGCAGACGACCACACCGGGTTGCACTCCTATCAACTAAAAACAAGAAGAAGCAGCTCCAGTGGACATGCGATCACCAACACTAGGGAAATTGAGGAGTGGAAAAACCTTGCCTGGTCCGACGTATCCCGGTTCCTGTTGCGTCATGCTGATGGCAGAGTCAGGATTTGGCATTAGCAGCATGCGTCCATGGACCCATCCTGCCTGGTGTCAACGGTACAGGCTGGTGGCGTAATGGTGTGGGGAATGTTTTCCTGGCACACATTAGGTCCCTTAATACCAATTGAGCGACGAACGTTTCCAACCCCTTGTAGAACACATGCCAAAGAATTCAGGCTGTTCTGGAGGCAAAGGAGTGTACGACCCGGTACTAGATGAGTGTACCTAATAAACTGACCGGTGAGTGTACGTTGTCTCTTAATAAAGAGAACACCCACACCTCACAAACAGTTTTTATAAATTGCGCTGCTTCGCATTGTATCCCGACTCTACTCCATCTCTCTCGGTGTCCACTGATAAAATGGTAGACAAAACAGCATCGGGGTCTAAACTAGCAGTATTGTTGAATATGTGGAGATTTCTCTGCAAGCCGAGACACCCAGCCAGCGCCTGTCCTTCATTCTCATTCCGCAGCCTGCCGGCTTCTCTAGAGGACGAGTCCCTTGACAGAGAGAGAGGCATCTCAGCTCAGATCTCTGCACTTTCACGTCATTTTCTCTCTCCTCATGTGCACATGGGGAGAGCCTAGCTAGTGTTGCAGATGAACCAATTTTCATGTATGCGTGCCTAACAAAAAATGACAAAATAATCACACACGGAACATTCTGTATGGCAGCATTACTCATCCAACTGAAACGAATGTGTAGGTCACATGCTGTTTGTAGAACATCCGTGACCTCCAACCTGTTAGAACACAAACACTTCGGTGGAGTGGAGTATTACTTGCGACAGGCCTTTTTTATCTTCAGATTTAGATTTCCTCAGAAGATAATTATAGGATAATTGCTTTGGATGAGTCTCTCTGGTTGTGTGGTGTGGGCAGGACTCTGGACGTGGCTGCTGCTGTGTGCTCTACTTGGCAGGTTGTGTGTGTCAAACATCCTGCCTCCCTGCCTGGAAAGAAAAGAGAGAGCAATAACCTGCACTCCGAGCCCCAGCAGCCTGCTTAAACCCCGTCCACCCACTCATCCATCCATCCCTCAATCCGCCTCCCCACTTTAATTGAGTCCTTCTAATTCCCCCTTTTATTTCGACATGATATGTTAATGTGTTCCGCTTTGCTGCATCAGATACCAAGAGACCTCCGTCTTCTTTTGTTTTGTGTGTTTAATGAGGGAGAACGTTCCTCCCCTGTTTCCCGGATAAAGTAACTAGGGGGAATTTGGCTGCACTCATCAGGGAGCAATCGCACGGAGAACTTCATCCATCAACACAATCTGCACAGCTTTGGAGAGGGGATGTGCGAGCTTTCGACACAGATCCGTCTCTCTCTCCTCAGTCAGCGCTGGGCCAGGTTCATCAGTCACGCAAGGCAGGCAGCCCACCCCAAAAGTCCCTACAGCACACAAATCAGGCTGAGTAAAAAAAAGTCTCATTTGAATTCCCTTCCAGCCAACAGAAGTTGATAGCTCACTGCGCCTTGCAGTCTGCAAGGGAGGGCCCTCCTTGTTTCCGGGTCATATGTCTCCGTCTCATCTGCCGGTGTGGGAGGGAAGGCCAGGCATGGTCGATCAAGCCTCTCCACTCTGCCACGGAGGGAGCAAGGCAGAAGATATCCGCCTCTCAGTCAGTCACAACCCCACTCAGACAAGCTTCACAGCCTCTGTTTGTGTTGAATATCTAATTCTCTTTCTTCTCTGCTGGCTCCTCAAATGACCTTAACGGCAAAGCCAAACTTCCCCTCTCTCTGCTCTCTTTTCTCCATCTCACATTAATTATAGTCAAACACTCTGCAGAACTCTCTCTTCCATCAAAATGTAACAGTACCAAATGGTTATAGCCTCACTCTCATCGACTGTATAAGGAATTGCAGCTCTTTGATTACAGGTGTGAAGGGGACAATGACCACTGCTATTGACATTCATCAAGCAGAGGGTGTGTTAATTATGGATGAGGTCAATCCATTTCACTCTATGCTCTGGGTCTCCACTCACTGTTCGAGACAGAGCTGCTCTGGGTAAGATAGTAGTGCATCTTGGTTTGAATATCATCCTGGAAATCTAATTTGTATGTAAATAATGTGATAAATTCAGATGATACAGACAGAATTTACTCAGGTACTGTGGATCGCACACTGTAATATTCATACAGGCATTCAGTACAAGCTTGCTAGCTCAAGTATTAGAGACTCTCATGAGTTTATGCATGACTTCTGGCTACCATGACAACCAAATTACCATTTTGTTTCCCATAGAGCACCTAAGAAATTAAACTACCATCCGGATCCAATGAAGTTGATGCTTTCCCAAAGATAACTCCTCATCAGGAACGATGGTTATGTGCTTAGGACCAGAATTATAATACTGAAAACGCCAGCCGCAGCCAGGGGGGGCTGGTGGGAGGAGCTATAGGAGGATGGGCTCATTGTAATGGCCGGAATGGAATTCATGGAACTGAGTCAAACGTGGTTTCCATATGGTTGATGTGTTGGATGCCGTTCCATGAATTCCATTCCAGACATTACAGTGAGCCCATCCTCCTATAGCTCCTCCCACCAGCTTCCTCCGGCAGCAACGTAGCTGTTTAGCACATCTTAGCACTGAGGGAATAGTTGGTATGTCTCAGTGAATGAAGAAATAAACTTTCCTAGTACCTTGATTCTCTCTGATACTCCATCAGTGAAGCTGATGGTGAACTCCTCCACCTTGGGCACCTTCAGCTTGGTTTTCTTCTGGTCCGTTTGGTACTCAGTCCGTGTCTTCACCACCACCTGCAGGGAGAGGAAAACAATACACAGTCAGTCGGTTACAGTGACACAGCACATTATCACTAATGGGTTGGCTGGACTTCGGTTAGACACAGCCATAAGCCATCATACCACAAAGTCCTACTGTTACGTCATCACTGTGTTATATATACAAAAGGGCAAAGGCAGAGAGGAAAACTAAAACCTCTGCCAAGCAACTGTCAGGGGGTGGCTATTTTAGGCACTGTCCCGTATGATGCCCGCCAATCAGAACCAATCAACTCTCTTTTAACATGATGTAGAAGAACAGAGAGCTGGGTAAGCAGGGGTCTGTCCTAGTAATGTCACTCTGCTATTCTTCACTGAAATTGGCTCAGAATTGCAGTCAAAATACAGAGGGGGAGAGAGAGAGATACAAATGTGCAAGTGTGAGCCTCATTTGGCTGCTTGTATGAATGTCACACCTAAGGTGTCGGCAGAAAGTACCTATGCGGTAAATGACTGATGAATTCAGCAGTTTGTACTGCTGGTTCCTTATCACTTCTACAGGCCACTGTACTGTTTCTCTCAGCTATTAGACACTATTCACCTGAACCTCTCTAACTTGACAAAAGCACAGGAACTGAGTGACGCTAGCACTTCCAGTAATGATGGATCAAGGAATATATTTCCAAAATAATTACGCCTTCCACAAACCCCTGGTACCTCCACTCTCCAACTCACAATCTGGAATGAATGGCATTATATTATCCTGAAGTCTCCAAGAGGAGACTCGGCTACTGCAATTACACCCTCTCCGACTCCCTCCCGATCACTTTGACATTTAATTTTCCCCCCGAATTACCAGGCTGTCTGCACCCATTTTTCTCTCCATGCTCCCCTTTATTATTTGAGAGACCCTGTTATCATTACCACTGTCATTTCATTTCTCATTCATAGATAAAAGCAATGGTTAGGCTACCCTTGGGTGAGGACCTGCAGTTTCCCAGGTAGGTAATTCTAGTCAATGGAAGTACCAGGAGCTTCTCCTGAGTCATATAATCCAAAAGGGACTGTATTTGCATTATGATTTACATGGATCAAAATGGCTAATAATAAAGGATGGGCACGGTTATTCAAATATCCAAACGGGCGTTAGTATTTGAATACTTGCAAGAGTATTCATTTTTTGAAGAGAAAAAAAATCATAGACCTATTTTAACAATGAAAAGGCTTTATTGTCTCAATTAAATAAAATGTTATGTGACATTGCTACACACAATAAAACAACAAACTTTTGACTATAGTTCTTATGACGTGGGCCCCATAAAAAGAAAGGAGCTGTGTTCGAATACCCATACTAACAAATTGTATACTACATACATAATGAATATATACTACCTTCTATATACTATTAGTTCATTTTAGCATACTGTAAACGAACGGTATCCCTTTCAGTTGAGTGTACTAGCACTTCGCCTGTCTACCGGAAGTTGATGCTGATGCTATTCTACAATGTATAAAATAGTAAAAATAAAGAAAAACCCTTGTATGAGTAGGTGTCCTAAAACTTTTGACCAGTAGTGTATAAATATTTTGTGGGGGGGGGAGCCTGTTTTGCATGTTATTTTGGCATTAATGTGTGTCCCATATCAGTTTGCAAACAATGTAAAATAAGTATATACAGTTGAAGTCAGAAGTTTACATACACCTCATTTAAACTCAGTCTGTTCACAATTCCTGACATGTAATCCTGGTAAAAAATTCCCTGTCTTAGATCAGTTAGGATCACCACTTTATTTTAAGAATGTGAAATGTCAGAATAATAGTAGAGAGAATGATTTATTTCAGCTTTTATTTATTTCATTTCTTTCAGGCCTCCTTGCTCACACACGCTTTTCCAGTTCTGCCCACAAATTTTCTATAGGATTGAGGTCAGGGCTTGATGGCCACTCCAATACCTTGACTTTGTTGTCCTTAAGCCAATTTTGCCACAACTTTGGAAGTATGCTTGGGGTCATTGTCCATTTGGAAGACCCATTTGCGACCAAGCTTTAACTTCCTGACTGATGTCTTGAGATGTTGCTTCAATATATCCACATAATTTTCCTTTATCTATGGTGCCATCTATTTTGTGAAGTGCACCAGTCACTCCTGCAACAAAGCACTGCCACAACATGATACTGCCACCCCTGTGCTTCACGGTTGGGATGGTGTTCTTCAGCTTGCAAGCCTCCCCGTTTTTCCTCCAAACATAACGATGGTCATTATGGCCAAACAGTTCTATTTTTGTTTCATCAGACCAGAGGACATTTCTCCAAAAAGTACAATCTTTGTCCCCATGTGCAGCTGCCGTAGTCTGGCTTTTTTTATGGCGGTTTTGGAGCATGTGCCCCATGTGCTGAGCGGCCTTTCAGCTTATGTCGATGTAGGACTCGTTTTACTGTGGATATTGATACTTTTGTGCCTGTTTCCTCCAGCATCTTCACAATGTCATTTGCTGTTGTTCTGGGATTGATTTTCACTTTTCGCACTAAAGTACGTTCATCTCTAGGAGACAGAACGCAACTCCTTCCTGAGCGGTATGACGGCTGTAAGGTCCCATGGTGTTTAGAAATTGGAAATTGTCTGATTCATACTTGTGGAGGTCTACAATTTTTTTTCTGAGGTCTTGGCTGATTTCTTTTGATTTTCCCATGATGTTAAGCAAAGAGGCACTGAGTTTGAAGGTAGGCCTTAAAAAAGATCCACAAATACACCTCCAATTGACTCAAATGATGTCAATTAGCCTATAAGAAGCTTCTAAAGCCATGACATCATTTTCTGGAATTTACCAAGCTGTTTAAAGGCGCAGTCAACTTAGCGTATGTAAACTTCTGACCCACTGGAATTGTGATACCGTGAATTATAAGTGAAATAATCTGTCTGTAAACAATTGTTGGAAAATTACTTGTGTCATGCACAAAGTAGATGTCCTAACCAACTTGCCAAAACTATAATTTGTTAACAATACATTTGTGGAGTGGTTGAATAACTAGTTTTAATGACTCCAACCTAAGTGGATGTAAACTTCCGATTTCAACTGTATCATTGAGTTAATAAAGTCACATTCAAGCATGGTCTCTTTTTTTGTTTTCTTGAGTAAGGCAGCTCCAAAATGCAGGTGTTTCAGACTAGATCAGTGCTTTCTGTGGTGGTGGGGCAAACCAGCAGAAAATACGGAGCGTTGCGCCGTGATTGGCTCAGTGTTCTGTCACTCATAGGGATACTACGTCAACGCCAAGTCTAAGGGGAGACATCGAAAATTCGAGCCCCTTGGGTGCTGCCATAGAGTTACATTAGAAGAGCCAATCCAAGAAGGCTTAGGGTCATTGGCTACAGATAAAACGACGTCAAATCACGTTATATATACAGTAGCTTTGATTGGGCTGATCATGTCAACATCATACTTTCAAAACCTTAGCTAGCAGTCATCATCATGAATCAAGTCGACAATCTACTAGAAAATCATTTTTTATCCTTGTCATATGAAGAGAAATAATAAAGATAAATTATAGATAAAACGTATCGGTGCTCAACAGCCATTGGACATAAATTCAACAATGAGTGATGGTCCCAAATTTGGTGTTAAGGGGCTCTTTTTCAAGTTTAAAATGATAAACGTTCAACATTGGCCATGCTGTCAATGAAGCATGATTTGTGTCGTGCTCAAAACAACTTTTAACTCGGAACTGCGAAAACTTCACTTCAGTGAGTTCAAGACAACTGGAAAGTCGGAAATAAACAAGCTCCGACCCAGAAAATATGTTTTGAATGGTCACCCAACTCAACTTTCTAGAGCTACGACCTAAAGATCAGTGACATCATTATTCAACCTTGTTTTTTTCAGAGTTCCCAGTTGTTTTGAAAGCACCATAAATCCAGAGAATGCCAGACTTTGATGACAAAATTTGCCCACGAAGGACTGCTGCACCACCTTCCTGTTCAAGTGAGCACAGCACAACAAGGTGTCCAAAAATGTATTGTATGCTGCTGCACAAATGATGTAATATGCCAGGGGGATATGTATACTTTAGCTATGAAAGTAATACTAAGTGTATGTTGTGTAGTAAGATGTTAGTAGCCCATGTGCCTCACCCTAATAATTTAGTCAATTTTACCCCTCTTAATTTCGCCTACTATTCTGACTTGGTGGTACATGTAGCCTATAACCTGTTTTAGAGAAATGTAATCATCAAAGATTTTAAGAGCTTTCATTGTCTGCTTATACGCCCCCTTTGGTTATCCTACGGTTCTGACTTTTGGTGTACAGGGAGAACACTGTAAGAACGGCCCATGTTCTGAATTCTGTCACTGTACATTTCAAAAGTGCTAAACAAATAGTTATATTGACTACGTCCGTCCTAGCTCGCTCATTAATGTCTTAATTGAAATTACAGATTGCCTCTTATCCGCTTGTTGTCCCCTTATGCCATAGTTTGTACATCTCAATTGTCATTAGAAACCATATTTGCTTAAGCAAGTCAGCCATATCAGCTATGTTTTTTTTAAAAGGCAGTATATGAGGCTGAATTAACTGTTTTGCTGCCAGACAAGGCTCCGCTGATAGCCAGATGTAGCAGTGGTAAGAGGTTTGGACTGCTGTTGGGACAGCTTTATGTAGGCCCTAACAGTTTGTGGGCACTGTTTGTCACCGTTATATTGCAATTAATGCATTGTTTAGTGTTGTGTTGTGTAGTAGCTTTGCTGGCATTCATCCCACTTTTACTTGAATTTGCCCCACCAATATTTACATTTTAAAATCACCACTGGTGATGCCTTATTCTAAATCTACAATCTACACACACCAGCCCATAATGACAAAGCAAAAAACAGGTTCAGACCTTTTTTCCCCCCATTGTTTTACTAATTAAAAAATTGCTTATTTACATAAGTATTCAGACCCTTTGCTGTGAGACTCCAAATTGAGCTCAGGTGCCTCCTGTTTCCATTGATCATCCTTGAGATGTTTCTACAACAAATTATTGGACATCATGTGGAAAGGCACACACCTGTCTATATATGGTCCCAGGGTTGACAGTGCATGTCAGAACAAAAACCAAGCCATGAGGTCGAAGGAATTGTCCGTAGAGCTCTGAGACAAGATTGTGTTGAGGCACAGATCTGGGGAAGGGTATCAAAAAATGTCTGCAGCATTGAAGGTTCCCAAGAACACAGTGGCTTTATCATTCTTAAATGGAAGAAGTTTGGAACCACCAAGACTCTTCCTAGAGCTGGCTGCCCAGACAAACTGAGCAATCGGGGGAGATCACTCTGACAGAAATTCAGAGTTCCTCTGTGGAGATGGGATAACCTTCCAGAAGGACAACCATCTCTGCAGCACTCCACCAAGCAGGCCTTTATGGTAGAGTGGCCAGACAGAAGCCACTCCTCAGTAAAAGGCACATGACAGCCCGCTTGGAGTTTGCCAAAAGGCACCTAAAGACTCTCAGACCATGATTGAACTCTTTGGCCTGAATGCCAAGCTTCACGTTTGGGGGAACCTGGCACCATCCCTACGGTGAAGCATGGTGATGGCAGCATCATGCTGTGTGGATGTTTTTCAGAGGGAGGGACTGGTAGATTAGTCAGGATCGAGGCAAAGACTAACAGAGCGAAGCACAGAGAGATCCTTGATGAAAACCTGCTTCAGAGCGCTCAGGACATCAGACTGGGGTGAAGGTTCACTTTCCAACAGGACAACGACCCTAAGCACACAGCCAAGACAACACAGGAGTGGCCTCGGGACAAGTCTCTGAATGTCCTTGAGTGGCCCAGCCAGAGCCCGGACTTGAACCCGATCGAACATCTCTGGAGAGACCTGAAAGTAACTTTGCAGCAATGTTCCCCATCCAACCTGACAGAGCTTGAGAGATTCTGTAGAGAAGACGCATGTCTGAAAATGTGGCCACAATCATAATGTGGACAAGTTCAGGACACATTAGAAATGCAGGTGTTCCAAGCTTGTACAGTGGCGTCATACCCAAGAAGACTCGAGGCTGTAATCGATGCCAAAAGTGCTTCAACAAAGAACTGAATAAAGGGTCTGAATACTTAAGTACATTTATTTTTTTTTATATATTTTTTTTAACACATTAGCAAAAATGTCTTAAAAAACTATTTTTGCTTTGCCATAATGGGGTATTGTGTGTAGATTGATGAGGGGGGGAAAAAACAACTTAATCAATTTTAGAATAAGGCTGTAACCTAGCAAAATGTGGAAAACGTCAAGGGGTCTGATTACTTCCCGAAGACACTGTAGGTAGGGATAAAGTGACTAAGTAACGGGATAGATAATAAACAGTAGCAGATGCGTATGTGACGTGTCAAAAAAGTTAGTGCAAAAAAAGTCAATGCAGATAGTTAACCAGTAGCTGCCCGGACTATTAACAAACTATTTAGCAGTCTTATGGCTTGGGGGTAGAAGCTGCCCCAGTGATATCCAGACAATGCCTGCCTGCCTGCCTGACTACCTCCGGAGGTGGGCAGGAAGATCTGATCACAATCAGATCACAATGAATCTTTTGATTGTCTACACTTGTCTAAAAATGTTGGCACAATCAGAATGTGGACAAGATCAGGACAAAGGTTGCATGTTAGAACCAGTTTTAAAAGGAGCTAGTGAGTGCTACTCAAAGACGACAAACCAAGTAGCCTATTCAAACCATCTGATTTCCTTGTGTTTCTTGAGCCATGTAATTTGCCATGTTCAGCAAACACAGGACCACTGTAAACACGTCATGAAATGAGCCTTAACTCTACTGTTTCAAATGTCAATAATTCCGCATTAAAAAACAAAATCTTTGGTATTTTCCAAGGCTGTATGAGTCAATAGTCTTTATCTTGCCCTACATTACTCTTCTCATATGTATATACTGTACTCTGTACCATCTACTGCATCTTGCCTATGCCGTTTGGGCATCACTCATTCATATATTTGTATGTACAGTGGGGAGAGTATTTGATACACTGCCGATTTTGCAGGTTTTCCTACTTACAAAGCATGTAGAGGTCTGTGATTTTTATCATAGGTACACTTCAACTGTGAGAGTCAGAATTTAAAACAAAAATCCAGAAAATCACATTGTATGATTTTTAAGTAAGTAATTTGCATTTTATTGCATCACATAAATATTTGATCACCTACCAACCAGTAAGAATTCCGGCTCTCACAGACCTGTTAGTTTTTATTTAAGAATCCCTCCTGTTCTCCACTCATTACCTGTATTAACTGCACCTGTTTGAACTCGTTACCTGTATAAAAGACACCTGTCCACACACTCAATCAAACAGACTCCAACCTCTCCACAATGGCCAAGACCAAAGAGCTGTGTAAGGACATCAGGGATAAAATTGTAGACCTGCACAAGGCTGGGATGGGCTACAGGACAATAGGCAAGCAGCTTGGTGAGAAGGCAACAACTGTTGGCGCAATTATTAGAAAATGGAAGAATTCAAGATGACGGTCAATCACCCTCGGTCTGGGGCTCCATGCAAGATCTCACCTCGTGGGGCATCAATGATCATGAGGAAGGTGAGCGATCAGCCCAGAACTACACGGCAGGACCTGGTCAATGACCTGAAGAGAGCTGGGACCACAGTCTCAAAGAAAACCATTAGTAACACACTACGCCGTCATGGATTAAAATCCTGCAGCGCACGCAAGGTCCCCCTGCTCAAGCCAGCGCATGTCCAGGCCCGTCTGAAGTTTGCCAATGACCATCTGGATGATCCAGAGGAGGAATGGGAGAAGGTCATGTGGTCTGATGAGACGAAAATAGAGCTTTTTGGTCTAAACTCCACTTGCTGAGTTTGGAGGAAGAAGGATGAGTACAACCCCAAGAACACCATCTCAACCGTGAAGCATGGAGGTGGAAACATCATTCTTTGGGGATGCTTTTCAGCAAAGGGGACAGGACGACTGTACCGTATTGAGGGGAGGATGGATGGGGCCATGTATCGCGAGATCTTGGCCAACAACCTCCTTCCCTCAGTAAGAGCATTGAAGATGGGTCGTGGCTGGGTCTTCCAGCATGACAACGACCCGAAACACACAGCCAGGGCAACTAAGGAGTGGCTCCGTAAGAAGCATCTCAAGGTCCTGGAGGGGCCTAGCCAGTCTCCAGACCTGAACCCAATAGAACATCTTTGGAGTGTGCTGAAAGTCCGTATTGCCCAGTGACAGCCCCGAAACCTGAAGGTTCTGGAGAAGGCCTGTATGGAGGAGTGGGCCAAAATCCCTGCTGCAGTGTGTGCAAACCTGGTCAAGAACTACAGGAAACGCATGATCTCTGTAATTGCAAACAAAGGTTTCTGTACCAAATATTAAGTTCTGCTTTTCTGATGTATCAAATACTTATGTCATGCAATAAAATGCAAATTAATTACTTAAAAATCATACAATGTGATTTTCTGGATTTTTGTTTTAGATTCCGTCTCTCACAGTTGAAGTATACCTATGATAAAAATTACAGACCTCTACATGCTTTGTAAGTAGGAAAACCTGCAAAATTGGCAGTGTATCAAATACTTGTTCTCCCCACTGTACATATTCGTATTCATTCCTTTACACTTGTGTGTATAAGTTAGTTGTTGTGAAATTGTTAGGTTATATTACTTGTTAGATATTACTGCATGGTCGGAACTAGAAGCACAAGCATTTCGCTACACTCGCATTAACATCTGCTAACCATGTGTATGTGACAAATAAATGTGATTTTTGATTAGATTTTTTTCTATTTATCCAACCTCCTTGGGGAAATCTACTGGCATGGCACCTAGTCCACTTCAACAACTCCATCTCCAAACAACCACAAAATATGTACTCATCTGACCCTCTACATGGTATATCTTTAAAAAAAAAAACATTTAGAGGCGTGTATCAACCCATTGAGGTGATGAGTCAAAAAAGTTAGTGCAAAAAAGGTCAATGCAGATAGTTAACCAACAGCTGCCCGGACTATGTAACAAACTATTTAGCAGTCTTATGGCTTGGGGGTAGAAGCTGTTCAGGGTCCTGTTGGTTCCAGACTTGGTGCAACGGTACCACTTGCCATGCAGTAGCAGAGAGAACAGTCTATGACTTGGGTGGCTGGGTCATCCCCTGATACCGCCTGGTATAGAGGTTCTGGAAGGCAGGGAGCTCGGCCCTAGTGATGTACTGGGCCGTATGCACTACCCTCTGTAGCGCCTTGCAGTCAGATGCCAAGCAGTTGCCATACCAAGAGGTGATGCAGCCAGTCAAGATGCTCTCAATGGTGCAATACTTTTAGGGATAGGGCTTGGTCAAAAGTAGTGCACCAAATAAGGAATAGGCTGCCATTTGGGACGTATCCCATGACTTCCTGTCTGAATAATGCACATGAATCACTGCATCACTGCTACCAGGAGTAATGAGGTGAAACGGAAACTCCAAAGGAAGAATACCATGATACAAAGCACCCAAATATGCTCTTTACATATGCTATATTCTTTTTGATGTTTTGATGTGTTCACTTTACTAAAAAGCACTGCAGTTATATATTGACTAAATTATACTGTACAGAGTAACAACATGGCATCCCTCATCCAACAGGCTCTCAGATCTCTGGGCCAAGTGATAAGTCATCCAGTTCACTTTGGCAAACAGCAGCTTGTTCTTGAAAGAAGTGCAATAAAAAGGCCCGGCCTGGAACCTCAATTCTTAAGAAAATGATTTATTCAAAGTGCTGCATGTACCACTCTCCACTACACTCCGCAGGTCAACCATTTCTAGTCAAGCTCTGCTAGTTTCCCTGAAATCACTGTCCATCCAATCAAGATATTGGTGCCCCTGTAGGCGCATCCCCGGCCGTCCAGATGGGATCAAGGCTAATTCCTCCCCATTCCCTCAGCACTGGCCTACTGAGGATTGTGTTTATCAGGCACGTTTGTCTCACTGCTGCCCAGTAGCCCTGTGTAGCCCTGGTCCCACAGCCAGCAGTGGTTAGAACGATAAAAACATCTGTAGCTCACTAACAACTCCTCCCACACAGGATGACAGAATGGACTTAAACCCACAGTGTTCTTTTTGAAGGTACAATGTGTATATTATTCGGAGGGGGAGTAATGGTTGACTTTCCTTTTAGTCTATTTCAAACATCTTTTTTTTTATACATCCATCTGAGAAATGTTTTAAAGGTAATACAGGGACATTATTTTCATACAGCCAAGAAACTCTGAGAAAACATGGTACTGTAGCATCACCTCAGGCTTGGGAGGCTTTTTACATGAGGGTGAAAATAGAATCTGCGTAAAGCAGAATGTGAACTGTTCCCACTGCTATGGCTTATCTGTATAGCCCAACGAAACCGCCCTGTGCCCACTCTACTCACACCACTGCCCCCAGAGCTCTGAGAGCCTGCATGGACCACCTCTCAATCTCTGACGGGGATGAACTGGATACAAGAATGACCGTTCTTTGAGTGGAATCTGGAGACTGTAGCCTCATTTAGACCCGGTTCTAATGTGTCCTGATCTTGTTCACATTATGATTGTGGCCACATTTTCTTATCTGCTCCACTGTGTCCGAATCCCTCCCTATATGCAAGTTATTTGACATTCTTTCATAATATTTATTTTGACACATATTGATGCCATAAGTCAATGATTTTAGAGGGTGGAATAACGATGATTAAAATGTTTTTACTGTCCAGATCCATCTACACTTGTAAGATATCCAGACACAATGCCTGCTTGACTACCTCCGGAGGTGGGCAGGAAGATCTGATCACAATCAGATCACAATGTATCTTTTGATTGTCTACACTTGTCTAAAAATGTTGGCACAATCAGAATGTGGACAAGATCAGGACAAAGGATTCATGTTAGAACCAGTTTTAAAAGGAGCTAGTGAGTTCTACTCTTCATATATTCAAAGACGACAAACCAAGTAGCCTATTCAAACCATCTGATTTCCTTGTGTTTCTTGAGCCATGTAATTTGCCCTGTTCAGCAAACACAGGACCACTGTAAACACGTCATGAAATGAGCCTTAACTCTACTGTTTCAAATGTCAATAATTCCGCATTAAAAAACAAAATCTTTGGTATTTTCCAAGGCTGTATGAGTCAATAGTCTTTATCTTGCCCTACATTACTCTTCTCATATGTATATACTGTACTCTGTACCATCTACTGCATCTTGCCTATGCCGTTTGGGCATCACTCATTCATATATTTGTATGTACAGTGGGGAGAGTATTTGATACACTGCCGATTTTGCAGGTTTTCCTACTTACAAAGCATGTAGAGGTCTGTGATTTTTATCATAGGTACACTTCAACTGTGAGAGTCAGAATTTAAAACAAAAATCCAGAAAATCACATTGTATGATTTTTAAGTAAGTAATTTGCATTTTATTGCATCACATAAATATTTGATCACCTACCAACCAGTAAGAATTCCGGCTCTCACAGACCTGTTAGTTTTTATTTAAGAATCCCTCCTGTTCTCCACTCATTACCTGTATTAACTGCACCTGTTTGAACTCGTTACCTGTATAAAAGACACCTGTCCACACACTCAATCAAACAGACTCCAACCTCTCCACAATGGCCAAGACCAAAGAGCTGTGTAAGGACATCAGGGATAAAATTGTAGACCTGCACAAGGCTGGGATGGGCTACAGGACAATAGGCAAGCAGCTTGGTGAGAAGGCAACAACTGTTGGCGCAATTATTAGAAAATGGAAGAATTCAAGATGACGGTCAATCACCCTCGGTCTGGGGCTCCATGCAAGATCTCACCTCGTGGGGCATCAATGATCATGAGGAAGGTGAGCGATCAGCCCAGAACTACACGGCAGGACCTGGTCAATGACCTGAAGAGAGCTGGGACCACAGTCTCAAAGAAAACCATTAGTAACACACTACGCCGTCATGGATTAAAATCCTGCAGCGCACGCAAGGTCCCCCTGCTCAAGCCAGCGCATGTCCAGGCCCGTCTGAAGTTTGCCAATGACCATCTGGATGATCCAGAGGAGGAATGGGAGAAGGTCATGTGGTCTGATGAGACGAAAATAGAGCTTTTTGGTCTAAACTCCACTTGCTGAGTTTGGAGGAAGAAGGATGAGTACAACCCCAAGAACACCATCTCAACCGTGAAGCATGGAGGTGGAAACATCATTCTTTGGGGATGCTTTTCAGCAAAGGGGACAGGACGACTGTACCGTATTGAGGGGAGGATGGATGGGGCCATGTATCGCGAGATCTTGGCCAACAACCTCCTTCCCTCAGTAAGAGCATTGAAGATGGGTCGTGGCTGGGTCTTCCAGCATGACAACGACCCGAAACACACAGCCAGGGCAACTAAGGAGTGGCTCCGTAAGAAGCATCTCAAGGTCCTGGAGGGGCCTAGCCAGTCTCCAGACCTGAACCCAATAGAACATCTTTGGAGTGTGCTGAAAGTCCGTATTGCCCAGTGACAGCCCCGAAACCTGAAGGTTCTGGAGAAGGCCTGTATGGAGGAGTGGGCCAAAATCCCTGCTGCAGTGTGTGCAAACCTGGTCAAGAACTACAGGAAACGCATGATCTCTGTAATTGCAAACAAAGGTTTCTGTACCAAATATTAAGTTCTGCTTTTCTGATGTATCAAATACTTATGTCATGCAATAAAATGCAAATTAATTACTTAAAAATCATACAATGTGATTTTCTGGATTTTTGTTTTAGATTCCGTCTCTCACAGTTGAAGTATACCTATGATAAAAATTACAGACCTCTACATGCTTTGTAAGTAGGAAAACCTGCAAAATTGGCAGTGTATCAAATACTTGTTCTCCCCACTGTACATATTCGTATTCATTCCTTTACACTTGTGTGTATAAGTTAGTTGTTGTGAAATTGTTAGGTTATATTACTTGTTAGATATTACTGCATGGTCGGAACTAGAAGCACAAGCATTTCGCTACACTCGCATTAACATCTGCTAACCATGTGTATGTGACAAATAAATGTGATTTTTGATTAGATTTTTTTCTATTTATCCAACCTCCTTGGGGAAATCTACTGGCATGGCACCTAGTCCACTTCAACAACTCCATCTCCAAACAACCACAAAATATGTACTCATCTGACCCTCTACATGGTATATCTTTAAAAAAAAAAACATTTAGAGGCGTGTATCAACCCATTGAGGTGATGAGTCAAAAAAGTTAGTGCAAAAAAGGTCAATGCAGATAGTTAACCAACAGCTGCCCGGACTATGTAACAAACTATTTAGCAGTCTTATGGCTTGGGGGTAGAAGCTGTTCAGGGTCCTGTTGGTTCCAGACTTGGTGCAACGGTACCACTTGCCATGCAGTAGCAGAGAGAACAGTCTATGACTTGGGTGGCTGGGTCATCCCCTGATACCGCCTGGTATAGAGGTTCTGGAAGGCAGGGAGCTCGGCCCTAGTGATGTACTGGGCCGTATGCACTACCCTCTGTAGCGCCTTGCAGTCAGATGCCAAGCAGTTGCCATACCAAGAGGTGATGCAGCCAGTCAAGATGCTCTCAATGGTGCAATACTTTTAGGGATAGGGCTTGGTCAAAAGTAGTGCACCAAATAAGGAATAGGCTGCCATTTGGGACGTATCCCATGACTTCCTGTCTGAATAATGCACATGAATCACTGCATCACTGCTACCAGGAGTAATGAGGTGAAACGGAAACTCCAAAGGAAGAATACCATGATACAAAGCACCCAAATATGCTCTTTACATATGCTATATTCTTTTTGATGTTTTGATGTGTTCACTTTACTAAAAAGCACTGCAGTTATATATTGACTAAATTATACTGTACAGAGTAACAACATGGCATCCCTCATCCAACAGGCTCTCAGATCTCTGGGCCAAGTGATAAGTCATCCAGTTCACTTTGGCAAACAGCAGCTTGTTCTTGAAAGAAGTGCAATAAAAAGGCCCGGCCTGGAACCTCAATTCTTAAGAAAATGATTTATTCAAAGTGCTGCATGTACCACTCTCCACTACACTCCGCAGGTCAACCATTTCTAGTCAAGCTCTGCTAGTTTCCCTGAAATCACTGTCCATCCAATCAAGATATTGGTGCCCCTGTAGGCGCATCCCCGGCCGTCCAGATGGGATCAAGGCTAATTCCTCCCCATTCCCTCAGCACTGGCCTACTGAGGATTGTGTTTATCAGGCACGTTTGTCTCACTGCTGCCCAGTAGCCCTGTGTAGCCCTGGTCCCACAGCCAGCAGTGGTTAGAACGATAAAAACATCTGTAGCTCACTAACAACTCCTCCCACACAGGATGACAGAATGGACTTAAACCCACAGTGTTCTTTTTGAAGGTACAATGTGTATATTATTCGGAGGGGGAGTAATGGTTGACTTTCCTTTTAGTCTATTTCAAACATCTTTTTTTTTATACATCCATCTGAGAAATGTTTTAAAGGTAATACAGGGACATTATTTTCATACAGCCAAGAAACTCTGAGAAAACATGGTACTGTAGCATCACCTCAGGCTTGGGAGGCTTTTTACATGAGGGTGAAAATAGAATCTGCGTAAAGCAGAATGTGAACTGTTCCCACTGCTATGGCTTATCTGTATAGCCCAACGAAACCGCCCTGTGCCCACTCTACTCACACCACTGCCCCCAGAGCTCTGAGAGCCTGCATGGACCACCTCTCAATCTCTGACGGGGATGAACTGGATACAAGAATGACCGTTCTTTGAGTGGAATCTGGAGACTGTAGCCTCATTTAGACCCGGTTCTAATGTGTCCTGATCTTGTTCACATTATGATTGTGGCCACATTTTCTTATCTGCTCCACTGTGTCCGAATCCCTCCCTATATGCAAGTTATTTGACATTCTTTCATAATATTTATTTTGACACATATTGATGCCATAAGTCAATGATTTTAGAGGGTGGAATAACGATGATTAAAATGTTTTTACTGTCCAGATCCATCTACACTTGTAAGATATCCAGACACAATGCCTGCTTGACTACCTCCGGAGGTGGGCAGGAAGATCTGATCACAATCAGATCACAATGTATCTTTTGATTGTCTACACTTGTCTAAAAATGTTGGCACAATCAGAATGTGGACAAGATCAGGACAAAGGATTCATGTTAGAACCAGTTTTAAAAGGAGCTAGTGAGTTCTACTCTTCATATATTCAAAGACGACAAACCAAGTAGCCTATTCAAACCATCTGATTTCCTTGTGTTTCTTGAGCCATGTAATTTGCCCTGTTCAGCAAACACAGGACCACTGTAAACACGTCATGAAATGAGCCTTAACTCTACTGTTTCAAATGTCAATAATTCCGCATAAAAAACGAAATCTTTGGTATTTTCCAAGGCTGTATGAGTCTTTACATTTTTCCTTTCTCCAACCACCTTGGGGAAATCTACTGGCATGGCACCTAGTCCACTTCAACAACTCCATCTCCAAACAACCACAAAATATGTACTTAGCTGACCCTCTGCATGGTAAATCTTTTTTTTTTTTTTACATTTAGAGGCATTTATCAACCCATTGAAAATCCTGAATGGTGCTCCAATTCCTCCTCGGGCCGGCATGGTTAAGACAGCAGAATCCAAGACGAGGGCTGAAACACCACTCTGCAAAGGTGCCAGGGCTCTTCCCCTAATGTTTACTACAGAGTGACGGGTTCAGCCTGCATGGGGCCATGGGCTCTTCTGTGCTGCTGATCAAATAAGCCAAACACAAGCCTTATGATAGGCTGGGAGCTGACAAATAAATCACAGAGGAGCATCATTTCAGCATATCAGCATTCACTCCTGAAGTCAAACATGCATGAAATGACTTCAGTAGGTACTGTAGGCCTTGTGATAACACAACAAAGGATCTGTCCTTCACTCCTATGGAAAAAAAATATATTCTAAACTACTTTGATCATATGGAGCTGTTTTGATTGAAAATCACTTCAAAGTAAGATTAAATTATGTGCATTATTAAACAATTAGAAATATCATCACTCATATCAATCATATTAACATATTCAGTTCAGTGAGGCAGCACTGGAAATGTAATAATCAAAACTGTTATATGGCTTTAGTCAATTCATGAATCATCCTGTGTAATGAGACGCAGTCTGGTTCAAAAATAAAACCCCTTGTCAAAGTAAATTAGGGATGACATGTTTGCTGGTTTCCTAGAATGGATGATGTGCATCCCAGTTATAAACAGCAAGGGCTTCTTTAATCTGTTTTAAACAAAGGAGGCAACAGGGAAATTGAGATGACAAAGAGATGGGTTTGCTGTTTTATTATGTAATGGCTTTGGCCATAAATCAAGGAGTGTGTGTGAATCAGAGGAAATCTCAGCAGACAGACAGTCCATTTTACCTTGTCTGGGGCTCCATACTGGAGATTACCGACATCCAGAGGGGTGATGAGCGGCACGTTTTGGAAGCCATCCTCCACACTGACCGGTTTAGCGCCTTTGTCTTGTAGATTGCTCCCCAGTTTAACCATCTTTACCAATATAAAAATAGTGCACTTCTCAAGCAGATGCTGTAAATATGACAGACACTGTTAGTTAATTGTACATGTCTAATTTATCATACAATAAAACATCTACTGAGCACGCAAATCAATGTTTTTTCTTTGAACATTAAATTACATACATCGGATTTGAACTTTAACTTTATATTTATACTTTTTTTACAGTCTAATAAAACGCTCGTTTTAATTTTCTAAATATTGGATAAATTAAATATTGGTGGTGAAAAAAAGAAGAAGATGGAAAATCCCATTTTCCAGCGCCATAGAGCAGGCGTCAAAATAAATCTTATATCCGTTCATAGGGTAACTGCATAGGGATGCACCTGCAGTAGCCTAGCCTAGACTACTTCGCCATTCTTTTCGTCCAAAAACAAAAGAGCTAAAACTAAAACATCTACTTACGATGGACGCACTTGTATAAGTCCTTTTCGTTTCTTCGTCTGCTGTTTTGTTATATCAAAGACAGGATGCAAGGAGCAGATGCATGCAGGCAGACCGGGCGGAGTTGCAATCAAAGCTCAGCGATGCTGATGCAGGGAACTGCAGAGACTAGCGGGCTCCGTAGGCAACCCAGAACCCGATTCCAAACACTGCCTCTTCACTTTATGCTTGCATCTGGCGCCGCTAGGGGGATTTTTGAATGAAATCGCACATTTGTAATGCCTGACTTGAAAAAGACCACAAACCCCATTTAGTTGTGTTTTTTAGTCTTTATCGCCACCTAGAGACAACGTTAGAACTGTGCCGTGTCTGTATCTCTCCCTCTGCATAATAGTCTATCTACTGGAGGCTATATAGGCTTGGTAAAGAAGGACTAAAGTGCAAGACCGTAAAAAGGGGCATTATTGCACTTCAAAGTCCAAATTTGACAGATGTTTTGAGACATCAAAAGTGATTTAATGTCAAGAAAGGTCCCCGTCCCAAGCCATCTGTTTTGTATATCCAGCCCCTATGCCACAATTAATGGAAAAGATAATCAGATGAGAAAAGCAATGATCTGTCCATCATCAAATATAAATATAGTGCATTGAAAGTGTTAGCCTATGTTTTATCTGTCTGTATGTACGTTATATTAAAGGGCTGTATTGTCCACCTGTTTAATCTGGCCATCAATACCAAAATCTGTTTCACTAAACACCACAAGAGGGCGCAAATATACATGAAAACATGCATCCATCCCATCAATCTACTGTATGAATAAATAAAACATGTGGAATTGGGAGCTGGGAGACCTATTAGGTTTGTGGTTTGTGCTTAGCATTACAGCTGTAGGGCCATTGCAATACCCTTTAAGGGTTCGGGTTTGCTGTTATTATTACAGCCTTAATGCTAACCTCAAACATAACCCTAACCCAAGCTCCATTTGTCCCTTACCTCGAGAAACAAACTTCTGCCCTCAGAATAGCCTCAATTCGTCAGGGCATGGACTCTACAAGGTGTCCAAAGCATTCCACAGGATGCTGGCCCATGTTGACTCCAATACTTACCACAGTTGTGTGAAGTTGGCTGGATGTTCTTTGAGTGGTGGACCATTCGTGATACATTCAGGAAACTGTTGAGAGTGAAAAACCCAGCAGCGTTGCAGTTCTTGGTGCACCTGGCTCCTACTACCATACCCCGTTCAAAGGCACTTATATAAATCTTTTGTCTTTCCCGTTCACCCTCTGAATGGCACACATACACAATCCATGTCTCAATTGTCTCAAGGCTTAAAAATCCTTAAAAATCCTTATTTAACCTGTGTCCTCCCCTTCATCTACTCTGATTGAAGTGGATTTTTCAAGTGACATCAATAAGGGATTATAGCTTTCATCTGGATTAATCTAGTCAGTTTATGTCATGGAAAGAGCAGGTGTTCTCAATGTTTTGTACACTCAGTGATAAAAATAGTGGATGCATCCAAGAACCACATATGTGCCTTTTGAAAATAATTAAATAGACTTCATGAATCCTTATAAAAAAGTATGGAAAATATAAGTAAAGTACAATTGAAAAGAAGTAGAATTGAAAGAGAGATTTATTTTAATAATGACACTTGATGTGGTGTACAAATCCCCCCCCCCCCCCATTATTTTTTTGGACAATGTCTTAATTTTTCTAAACGCACATGCATGGTTCCCTTTAAACGCACATGCATGGTTCCCTTTAAACGCACATGCATGGTTCCCTTTAAACGCACATGCATGGTTCCCTTTAAATGCACATGCATGGTTCCCTTTAAACGCACATGCATGGTTCCCTTTAAACGCACATGCATGGTTCCCTTTAAACGCACATGCATGGTTCCCTTTAAACGCACATGCATGGTTCCCTTTCAGTCAGCCAACTTCGGCACAACATACTATGGGGAGTAGCACTCTCGCGACTTCGCTTGAAGGTTCAACAATCAAGCCTGACAGGGCCAATAAAATCCACGCCACGCTGGGAACCTGCCGTCCACAGGTGATAAGCATGAGGCTCGGTTTAATTCCTTCAATCATTCCTCTCTTCACCTCGGTGTGAACGGGAACGATTCACGCTACTAAAACAAACAATTGGAAAATGAGACTGTTTAAACTGTTGCATAGTGTTATAGCCTGCTCACCTGCTGGACGTTTTGTGCTGAAGTTTGTACTTGTTCTCATTAGTTTCCTAATCACAAACAATTTGCTAGCACAATGAGTAAGAAGGCTAAGAAAGCAACCGAAACGTGTGGCTATGCCGAGTTTGTGGTGGAGATCCTGACCCCAGTCATACGGTTATAGTATTTCTATGAAAGATACTCACGATTTATGTGTAGTTTGTCTTGGCTTGGAACACGCTCAGGTGGCCCTCGCTCGAACCATTGCCACGTACGTGCGGACAAACTCCCTGGAAAGACATGTAGCATTCTTGAGGAAGCTTGGAGTTACCGATGGCGACTTTCCTTTCCCGAATGCAGGTACCTCGGCTTGGACTGAGGTGCCAGAAGAGGAGAGAGACTTGGGGCTGTGGTCGGAACAGATGGAATTAGCATCCCGAAAGGGAGATAGTGAGACAGTTGGTTACATACAAAGCCCAGGTTAGGATGACAACTTGGTGTCTCTGGACGGCTCCAGGAGTTTCTCGGATGAGGAAGAGGACTGGGACAGCCACCTCCTCACGCTACGGGAGTAGCAGGGGAAAACATAGTTTACAATGCATCGTTCATAGAACTGCGTTGCAGGGTAGCTATGCGTTTGGAGGTGACCAAAGTCAAACACCACCGACCCCTGTTTCTGGATTTCATCGAAGAATTGACAACAACCTGGTCCAACCTACATTCAGCTCAGCTGTTGCTGCATGGGTGCGCCCCCTTCTGGAAAGGATGAAAGGGCCAGTGCTGGATCACACACCAGGGCATTGCTAATGCGAATCCTACACTCCCTATCAAGCCCTGTTGCTTTTCGGCTGCTCAGCTGGAGAAGGTGTATAGTGCAGAGGGGGTGGCTGCCCGGTCCCTGTTGTCGGTGAGAGTCAGACCAAGGTGAGAGTCGGACCTGCAACCTCACTGGGAAGGAGACAGCCCCCGCACACCTAGCTCAGGGATACGGGTGGCACGGGGTCAGGTCTTCCCTTGCCATCTGCCCCAAACACCCGTGGTGACAACAGCACGGTCAATCGGGGTACGTCACGATGCCTCCAAACCCAGAGTGGACCAGACTTCAGGCAAACGTATGCACCTAAACACATTGTTTCAACCCCATTGTTTTCGGGTTTCAAGAGTGTTGTGTATTTTTCATGTGAGTTCAGTAAAGCATGTCCCTCCTCCACATTCAGATACAAGGTGGTGGAGATTTTTTTTAAAGATACAAAAATAACCTATTTCTGCCAGTCCACGACAGACGTCATGCCCCCTCAGATGGCCCTTTACGGGAGACTCATTGCCTGCTCGCATGCACAGTGTTGCCCTGGGTAATGCAAACCATAACAATGGGGTACAAATTGTTGTACGCACCCTATTTTTCTGCGGCGTCAAGACGTTGACTGTTCACCTGGCCTCAGCACCAGTATTAAGGGAGGAATTTCCTGGAACCGAAAAGGGACAGGGGGTTACGCCCCATTCTAGACATACATGCCCTGAACAAACATCAGAGTTTACTAATTCAAGATGCTCACAAATCAGTGACTGTTCCAGTCCGTGCGTTGGTTCACCACCATTGACCTAAAGGATGCAAACTTTCATGTGCCCATGTACCTAAGTCACAGAAAGTTCCTGAGATTCCATAAAGAGGCAAGCCTACGAGCTTCTCGTCTCCATCTTTTCAAAGGTGGTGGAGGTAGCTCTGGCACCCACAAGGAGCTAGGGGCTGAGGGTATAGGACTATCTGGACAATTGGCTGATAGCAACAGAGTCACGGGAAGATGTTCGGGTTCCAGCTCTGCTTGGCCCATTTTCGGTTAGGGCTCACAGTACGTTTTTGCCAGTTACTGCTCCTACTGGGGATAGTAGCTTCTATGATAGTGGTCATTCCCCTGGGACTATTATTGACGCGGCCATTCCAGCAGTGGGTACTAGCAATGAGCTTGGATGCATCTTGCCACCTAAACTGGTCGATTCCGGTGTCCCCGACATTCCTTTGGGTACTGGCCCAGTGGAGGGATCCCCGGTTGCTGTCACAAGGGGCTCCTATGGGCCAGGTGTTGTCTCGCAAGGTGGTCATGTCAGATGCGTCCCCCCAATGGTGGGGCACGCTGTGCGATGGTTACTCAATTTGGGCAGTATGGACAGTGTCACAGAGTGCCTGGAATATGAATTACCTGGAACTTTTGACTGTGTACTTAGCATTTAGGCGCCTAGTCCCGCGTTTGCCGGGCCATGATGTGCAGGTGGCACGGGCCTGTTTTCTACTGTGTTATTGACTTGTTAATTGTTTACTCCATGTGTAACTCTGTGTTGTCTGCTCATACTATGCTTTATCTTGGCCAGGTCGCAGTTGTAAATGAGAACTTGTTCTCAACTAGCCTACCTGGTTAAATAAAGGTGAAATAAAAATAAAAGGTCAGATCCGACAACATGACAACGGTGGCATACATCAACAGGCAGGGGGAACTCGGTTCCTACCCCTCCTCACCTTGGCTTCCTGTTGCTGTGGAGCAGAGCACATTTACTCTCACTTCGGGCAGTGCATGGTGTTCTCTAAGCATTGTCTCTCTCACTGACGGGTTCCTGGGTTCCTGGTATGGCAACTGCTCGGCCTCTGACCGCAAGGCACTACAGGGGTAGTGCGTACGGCCCAGTACACCACAGGGGCCAAGCTTCCTGCCATCCAGGACCTCTATACCAGGCAGTGTCAGAGGAAGGCCCTAAAAATTGTCAAAGACTCCAGCCACCCTAGTCATAGACTGTTCTCTCTGCTACCGCAAGCGGTACCGGAGCGCCAAGTATAGGTCCAAGAGGCTTCTAAAACAGTTTCTACTCCAAGCCATAAAACTCCTGAAATTCTAATCAAATGGCTACCCAGACTATTTGCTCTATTATCTATGCATAGTCACTTTAATAACTCTACCTACATGTACATATTACCTCAATTACCTCAACACCGGTGCCCCCGCACATTGACTCTGTACCAGTACTCCCTGTATATAGCCTCGCTATTGTTATTTTATTGCTGCTCTTTAATTATTTGTTACTTTTATTTGTTACTTTTTTTTAGGTATTTTCTTAAAACTGCATTGTTGGTTGGTTAAGGGCTGGTACGTAAGCATTTCACTGTAAGGTGAAATACCTGTTGTATTCGGTGCATGTGACAAATACAATTTGATTTGATTTTGATATGATATGATATGATTGTAGCATATTTCCCATGGCATATAGCAGCAAGGAGCAGGGGTTACCTAGACGAGTAAGCGCCCACTCCACCGGCATCTTGGGTGTTGTTTAAAGGGTTATTTGGAGATATTTGTGCTGCGGTGAGTCGGGCATCACCACACACTTTTGCTTACGGTAAGGACAGGTGAAAGTCACTTAGGCAGTCACTTAGGTGTGCTCAATACCCAGACTGTCACATCTGGTGGTGTCAGGTCTGGGTTGTCTGCCATGGGCCATTGGGGCCTGATTATATTTCCCCATAGTACGCTTTACCGAAGTTGACTGACTTAAAAGGAAACGTAATGTTCCGACTATAACTACTGTTCCCTGAAGGAGGGAAAGGAGATACAACACCTGTTTGGCCCCGCATCGCCCGTTCCTGGGCTTGGTGAAGAGCATTATTCAATTGAAGGAATGAATCCAAGCCTCACGCTTATCACCTGTGGAAGGCGGTTCTTCCATCGAGGCACATTGGCTTTGTCAGGCGTGATTTAGGATCCTTCAACCGAAGTCGCGAGAGTGCGACTCCCCATAGTATGATGTACCTCGTTTCCCTCCTTCATGAAACAGAAGTCACAACGTTACATTCTTTGTTTCAAGGGCACTACAGTGCACTACTTTTGAACAGGGCACATAGGACCATTAGGCACATAGGACCAAAACAGTGTTCAATAACAATAATCTAAGGAGATTTCAAATTCTTGTCCTAGAGTACTCATTCTTATAAATGTACTACCTAAGGGACGATATGTCCGGGGCAGAGGCTTTTCCTTGCTATGAGTCTTACCAGACACCACGGCCTAGCTGTGCTTAATGAGGGGTCCATGTCTCTGTGACCTGGTTGCTGGCTGCTACAGAGGCAGAGAGAGAAAGAGAGAGAGGCAGGCACCCGGTCGCAGAATGGATTGGCTCAGCAGAACCTTTGTCTCCACTGTCAGAGAGACAGGCGTGATGTCATCTGGATCTTTCATCCAAGTTTTTTGTCACTATTATTCTATACTGAACAAAAATATGAATGCAACATGCAACAATTTCAAAGATTTGACTGAGCTACAGTTAATATAAGGAAATCAGTCAATTGAAAAAACAATATTAGGCCCTAATCTATGGATTTCACGACTGGGCAGGGGTGCAACCTTGGGTGGGCCTGGGAGGGCATCGGCCCACCCACTTGGGAGCCAGGCCCAGCCAATCAAAATGAGTTTTTCCTCACAAAAGGGCTTTATTACAGACATAAATAGTTCTCAGTTTTGTCAGCTGTCCAGGTGGCTGGTCTAAGACTATCCCGCAAGTGAAGAAGCCAGATGTGGAGGACCTGGGCTGGCATGGTTACACGTGGTCTGTGGTTGTGAGGCCGGTTGGACGTACTAAATTAAATTAAACGTTGGAGGCAGCTTATGGTAGAGAAATTACATTCAATTCTCTGGCAACAGCTCTGGTGGACAGTCCTGCAGTCAGCAGGCCAATTGCACATTCCCTCAAAACTTGAGACATCTGTGGCATCGTGTTGTGTGACAAAACTGCACATTTCAGATTGGCCTTTTATTGTTCCTAGCACAAGGTGCACCTGGTTAATGATCATGCTGTTTAATCAGCTTATTGATATGCCACACATGTCAGGTGGATGGATTATCTTGGCAAAGGAGAAATGCTCGCTTGCAGGGACATAAACAAATGTGTGCCCAAAATTTGAGAGAAATAAGCTTATTGTGCATATGGAACATTTCTGGGATCTTTTATTTCAGCTCATGAAACATGTGACCAACACTTTACATGTTGTGTTTATATTTTTGTTCAGTATATGTACACTTCCTGCAGTGGTATATCCATGCAATGCCATCCGAGAACAGGGTTGGGGACCATATTGACTGGAGCCCAACTACTGTTTTTGATGCTGCCTCATGAGGAAAGGTTTTCTCAAATGCACCGCACAGCCCCAGGGACCTACAATTTTTCTCTTGCATTACCGGTTTTGATGATAGCAAGGTAATTCATGATTTTGCCTACATTGAAGGAAAATTGTATGGCTTTACACTTACTCAGGCAATGTGAGTGCTGCTACCTACGGTACATAAGGTCCAAAAGTTAGTGAGCTAATGGTTTTCTTTCAGGTTTGACACAGAAGACTGCAGTACATTAGAGTGAATTCTGAGTGGTGCTTTATATTGGTAATGTACCAGTCAGCAGGCAGGTGGAGCTGCTGAGTCTGATGAATATGATCACTTACAGTATGTTTGTAGACTGACATTAATGACATTCTTTATCCCAGGACATTTCTGCAGGATTATCAATACCCTGGCATGTGTGATGGTACATCTATTTTGAATGACTGGTTTCATCAGCTCCGGTTTGTATAAAGCAGGGGCGTCAAACTCATTCCATGGAGGGCCTCATGTCTGCTGGTTTTAATTTTTTCCTCTCAATTATGACCTAGACAACCAGGTAAGGGGAGTTCCTTACTAAATGACCTGAATTCATCAATCGAGTACAAGGGAGGAACAAAAACCTGCAGACACCCGGCCCTCCATGGAACGAGTAGCATTATAGTGACATTCTTTGAAAGGATCCAGTAAAGACTGGCATACAAACACACTGACTTCTTAGCCTGGAAAAGGAAATAATGGTTGCAAAATAACTGCTCATAAAATATGAATGGTTAATCTGATACTGACATTTGCAAAAGCTGCTGGTGGTCGCCATTTTAACACCCCCTCTCGCTCACACACAGCATAGCGTTCATAACTCGTTGCGACCTTATTTTCTTGTATGCAGTAAAGATATCTGAATTCATTCGGAGGTTTTATCAGCCAGGGCCCAGCAATGGCCGCTGCCTAGCTTTATGAAAGCAGCAACCAATGAACATCTACAGAAAACGCAATACACTTACCAGTCCACACAAAGAAAAACACAAATGGGCCTTATTGTCACAGTTAAGTTTTATTCATTCAACATTTCACATTACAAATATTTAAAAGTTATGCATACTGTTATAAATAGTTGGCTGCAAACAATTAAATAACATTAGATCTCTTTTTCATTTCACTAGCACTTTTACAGACCAACTCCTAGAAATATGGACATTTTGTATTACATAACTTAATTTGAAAGGAAAATACAAAAATAGTAACTTATAAAGTGAAATGACAATAAAAATTATGGTGATATCTTAAGTAAAAAAAAAATATTAATAAATACAACCTTCCCATACACAGTTAAAAACTATTGACATTTTGCCATTAAGTAACATCATTAACAGACCAATATTTAAATATTTATTTCCTTCAGAAAATGTGAACCATATATTGTGGAGCACAATATAGCAATTAGTAAAAACTAGACACTAACATATTAAAAGCTTCACCTCAAAAATATAACAAAAATCTGATCAAAATTATAAAAAATTATACATTCCAATTAAAAATATACCAATAAACAGCTAAATACATTATTGACCTAATAATTACAATGCAACCAATCACAGTAGCTTGAAATAAACAAATTAAGCAAATGAGCACAAAACCTTTAAATGTTTTAAAAAATAACTTCAATTATTTATATTAGTACAAATAGTTTGATTTCTTTTTCTTTTCTTTTTTACAAACACCAGCATGAAAAGGATTACAATAACAGTAGAAAATGACTGTGAAAAACATATTAACATCTTCTTTAAATGTCTGCAATTAAAAACGGCATTAAAGAATTACATTGCAAAGTCTTATTCTGGAAAAAAGTTCAAAAAAAGTATTGCACATAACAACTCGAAGTTAACTTGCAACATTTACCACATTCAAGTCTTAATGTTCCCCTTCCTCCAACTAGGTTGATTTGCCTCAACAGACAGTGGAGATGAGTTATCAAGTCTTTTTAACAGTGTCCTAAAAGATGCTCAAGTCTTGCACTGCTAAAATATATTTTAGAGTTTTTTTCATTTTCTTATTTTCTTGTATATTTTTCTGTGCATCCTGCAGAGGTCTGAGTATGGGGAAGGCAAAGAGATGAACACATGGGAGGGGAGTGAGGTGTGGGGGTGTCCTTAATAAATTAAAAGTTGTGAAACATCTGGTGCACTACAACAATTCATTTCAATAGCTAATTCATGTACTTCTTTTTTTTTATCATGCATGCTAAGGATTATAATAGGAGCTAGTTGGCAAGTTCAAGAATATACATTTTCCAATGTTAAAATATCTAAACACCAAACATCCATTCTTGTGATACGAGATTCAGCCTAATTATGAACCATCATTTGCATTCTCCTTATAATTGTTACATTCCAGCTATGGAGAGAGGAAACCAAAAACAATAGAAGTTACCATTTTCCAACTAGGGTAGCCATTTTTTTAAACATTCATTTTAAATGACAACGTTTTCTCACCATGCTGTTAAGATCAGATTTTTGTGAAACATTTAGTGTATGAGATCTAATACCTTAAGCAATACACTTTCATCATCCCTCTGCAGTTTTGAAGTCGCATCAACACAAGTGTGCACTTAGTTGTAAAGATTCCTCAGCACTGAAATGTATAATAAAAAGCATAATTGAAAATAATATTGAAATCACTCAACTTTTTTCTTTAAATTAAAATTTCCATATATGCAGATCTCTCAGTAACAAAAGTACAAAAGCTACCTTTCACAATGTGAAAAATTGAGGTATTGCAAAAAGGACTTTTCCCATTTGTGAAAAAATGTGCCTAAAATGACTGTTGAAAAAAATGTTTAGAAAAGTAGTGCATAATAAATGTTTATATGTGCATGACAAAATAATTTAGCTAGAAAACACAGTACCAAAAATCAGCAGGCCATGTATAAAATAATCTTTTTCTCATTAACAGCAAATTCTTCAAAAAGGGTTTTTAACTTCTAAAATGTTCACCCACCACACCCAAGCTAAATTCATGGTGCAGAACTGGTGCATTATCACACCATCAAGCCAACACAAGGATACGTATTTCACTAGTGTATTAAGTTATATTTTAGCACTTACTCCCTGACATATTTAACGCTAGTAGATTCAGATACTGTATGACTATATTAACCAGACCAACTGTGAGTCTTTGTTTAGCTTTTTGTGTTACATTTCCAAACCTTTTGCAGATCTATCCAAGTTACACAACTGCCTAGCAAGAAGCTTCTCCATTTTGACCTTTGGAAATGAGCGGATTGACTGGTGAAAAGGCCTGGGTGCTTGTAAGCTCAATAAATCCAGTTGTTTTCACTAATGTTTTCCTGGATTTTGACTGCACTGTTATCTATTCAAGGCCAATCTTTGGTTTACTGGTGTCCATCTGGTCTTCTTAAGGAAAGGGTAGAAATGATATAAAAACGAGAATGAACTCTTAAAAAAAAGAAGAAAAAAAAAGAAATGAGCTAGTATTACTCACTACTGCACAGCCGTCTTTGCTTCCCTAAAGAGTCTAGGTATAAACTCTTTATTGCAGTCTTGAGTGAAAGAACTGCATGTGGGACGCACATAGTAGAGCACATTACATGGAGTATCTTCATTTATGCTTAAAACACTGGCTGAGTTAGCTCGGCTGACACAGGAAAAGAGGTCTGCTGTTCTAGCTATATCAATGCCTCTAGGGGTAAATGTGTGTTGATGACAACCCCCAACTTTTCTAATTAATTTCTCTTTTCTTTTTAAGTGGGGTAAAAACAAAATAGGATTGTGGATAAAGGCTTGGGAGATTTGCACACCTGCATTAATAATAATAAATGAAAAAAAAACAACAAAAAAAACAGGTCTTTCTGCTCACATGCAGCCCCGATGAGAACTAGACCCTAGCCCCTCCTCCTCTCCGAGCTAGCAAGACCACAGACACAGAGAGGGGGGTTCACTTATTATCCCGACACCGGCCAGCACTCAGGGCCTCTGGGACCTGCAACGCCATACATTCCTCAATAAGATGCTCTGTTCATTCTTACTACAACCCTGGTTGGATTACAAAAATAAGGAAGTGACAAAGCAGTGTCTAGAAAAGTGTGCCGTTTCCCTTTGATTGTGGTCCTAAGGGAAAGGTGGAGACCAGCTTCTTTTCTTTAACTTATTCGGCACATTAGCAGCTAAGCTTGAGGTATTAGTTTTTGCATGTCAAAATGGAGATCAAACTCAAACGCCTGTTGTGAAATCGATCTTGTCAAGTAACATCAAATATTAGCATGGTCTTAAACATTATTTCAAACATTTGATCTGTAGTCGTTTCTTTTTCAAACCAATTGAGATTAAGCTTTGGTTAAACTACTGGGATTTTATACTGAATCATCTGCACTCTAAAGTAAATAAATAAGTGCACTCTTCTTTAGCGACACCTTTTATATTCACATTTGCTCTGAACTACAACTGAACATACTGCTTTAAAATTCATGGTCAATGACACGCCAAATTGGATAGCAGAGTGACAACTGAAAACCCTTTTTTTTTCTCCAAATGTCTATCTGCACTAATAAAATATAAAATCAACTGAAGTAAAAGAAAATAATGGGATTTAAACATTTTCTTTTCCTTCCTTGACATATCGGGATATAATTCCAGTTTCTCATCTTTAAAATAAATATGAATTTAAAATTAAACTTTTTTTTTTCAAATTAGAGCTAAAAAGTAACCAGCAACTGAAAAGTGCATTTATTTGTACAATGATTTGCGACTCCGACTCCCCCCTCTGCCTCTGCCTCTTACTCTGTGTGTCAGTCAGTTCCAGCGGAAGGAGATGTGCCTAGGCCGGTCCCCTCCTTCCTTTACCAGTGGCTTGTGGAACTCCCGGCCGGCGCGTGAGTGAATGGCCGCCCAGCAGTATTCACAGTAATACTGAAGACAGGTGACATTGGCGCAGAAGAAGGGGGCAAACTTGCCCCCACACCGGGTTCCCTGACACTCATCACACAGCTGGTCGTCCAGGACGTATGGCTTCACTTCCACCTGTAGAGAGAGATAGAGAGAGGAGAGAACTATCTGTCAGACACCCACTAGAGAATAAAGTTAGGATTCATTTACATTAATGTACACTACATCACTCATTAGTGAGGTCAGGCACTGATGTTGGGCGATTAGGCCTGGCTCTCAGTCGGGGTTCCAACTCATCCACAACGATCTCAACAACCCATTTCTGTATGGACATCCCCAAACGGTTGCCACAAAGTAGGAAGCACAGAATCGACTAGAATGTAATTGTATGCAGAAGCGTTAAGATTCCCTTCACTGGAACTAAGGGGCCTAGCCCCAGACAATTATTCCTCCTCCCCCAAACATTACAGTTGGCACAATGGATACGAGCAGGTAGCGTTCTCCTGACATCCGCCAAATCCAGATTCGTCCGTTGGGACTGCCAGATGGTGAAGCGTGATTCATCACTCCAGAGAACGCATTTCCACTGCTCCAGAGTCCAAAGTTGAAAGTCACTGAGGTCTTCAGTAAGGCCATTCTACTGACAATGTTCGCATTGCTATGTGTTCGATTTAATACACCTGTCAGCAATGGCTGTGGCTGAAATAGCCCAATCCACTCATTTGAAGGGTGTCCACATATGTTTGTATATTGCTATATAGTGCATCTTCAAAGATTTAACACACAACACATAATTGTACTGACAATTACGCACGTCATCCTTTTTACAAAAACTTTTTTTATCTACAAACATTCTCAAGTCAAATTCTCAAGTCAAGTTGGCTTGGCACATACTAATGTGTGAACTATTATTCCAGCGTGACCGAGTGAAATAGCCAAATTCTTCTGCAGGTGGCAGCTGGTTAAAGGTACAAGGCATTTGTTTTCTGTCCTCGTACGCCCCAGTCAAAATGCCAACAAATATTTTGCTTTAATCTTTTAAAACCAGAACAATAAAGAACAACTTGTCCTTTTAAAAGACAGGAGACGAGCCTATTATCTGTTTTGTACAACATTTCTGTCCTTCCGCATATTTGTGTGTGTAATGCTGCATTTTCCTGAGAGAGAAGAGAAAAATAAAAAAAAGTAGTCTTCACCAACCCGTTTATCGATTTCTCCATGCTGCAGTTGGACAAAACGAGCGCTGATAGCAGCAATGTAGCTCTGCTGATTAGAGAAGGCGACCCGCCCAGCTCCCTTGGGGTACTTGAGCTCGGGGTCTGTGTCGATACCGGCGTAGCACACCCCTCCATACAGCCTGTCCATGATCATTGCTAGCTCCACTGTGAAAGGAGGGAAACACAGGTTACGAAAGGGTTCAAATGCAGCACAGTTCCAGGGTCTAGCCTCAGATTTAATGTGACATTCCGAACTTGGCCATAATATTCCAAATAGCTGTACAAACGTCTCCCCATTACACACATGCTGATGTGATGAAATGCAACGCTCATCTAACCGGTTTTTAATATACCATAGAGGAGCTAGGGCTGCATCCCAAATTCCCTATGGGCCCCCTAGTCAAAAGTAGTGCACTATATGGTGCCATTTGGGACACAGCCCAGGACTAAAGTGCCAATGGGAGTGTGGACTAGGGTCAATAGGTTACCTGCACGGAGAGGGCGTGGCACCCCACCCACAAATATGGTCTTCCTGGGGTCCAGAGGCTGGGAGCCGTCCATCACAAAGTCACTGTCGTTCAGGTTCCAGGGGCGGATCTGGACCTGTTGCACACATACACAGGGAGACGTATGTATCACAACATGTTACGTCTTAACGTTTGTCATGTCCACCATGTTACGCCAATTTCACAAAGAAGGGTGGCTGCTTGGTTATTCACTTGGTCAGCCACTAATCGAATGGGCTCACTAAATAATAAATGAGGCAGTAAAACGCTGCTGTGGCGCTGCATCTTGATAGCTTTCACAATAGCATGAGAGAAGGGGAGAGAAGATAATAGCAGATGGGTGATGGGGCAATCCGCTCACCGGCTTGTCTTTGATGGTGGGGCTGGACACACACAGGTAGAGCTTGCCGTCCTCTTCAATACAGGCCTCAATCAGGGCCTGCACAGAGCTCTCATCCTGGAACAGCAGGAAGGCATAACCTACAGAGCAAACAGAGGACACGGTCACTCAAACCACCTACACGGAACAATGTCACAGAGATTACTAGAGGATTTACCTCTACCGTTTCATTCTCTGTCTGCAGCTGGAAATGACTGTCAATGGTAAGACCGCTCTGCTCACGAGTTTGTTTTAATATTTCAGACCATTTAGGCCTCAATAGTAAATTCTGATAGTACATTTTGATGGCAATGCTGTATGTGGCTGACGATAAGGGCAGTAGCAGTAGGTTGACTTAAAACGAGACTCACCTTTCGGGGGAAAGTAAGATTTGCTCTCTGCCTTGTGAGGCCAGTCCACAAAGAGGTGTCCAAAGCGACGGAAACTAGCCGTTATCTCATCTAAAAGGCGAAAAAGAAAAACATTCAACTATTGCTTCACAGTGGTTATACTGTGATATGGTGCATGTGTGTAATATCAGATGCCTGTTCTTAGTGGTGTAGACTACAGGGATATATGTGAGTCCCCATTAGGTTGGGTGTAGATTGTAACGGTAAACAAGGAGAATAAAGCAGAGCAGATGGTAGCATCAAGAAAACAAGCAGGGCCTCAGCTGTTCTCTAGTCCCCTGCCAGCAACACCAATCTGACACGAGATGTCCTCCACTCCTTATTAAAAAAAAAATAAGAGAGAATGTACTACAACTATGCCTACTTAAGAGCCAAAACCCTCAGGAAGCAATAAGAACCGGGCAGAAACTGAACAAAATAACACAAGATGTTGTGTTATGCAGTGAGAAAAATGAATAGAGGCTTTCACTACGCAGCGCTGCTCTTACGGCAGAAATTGGTCAAAGGGAGACATCCTCAACCTCCGTCGTGTAGTAACCCTAGACTACAGCCCATGAAGACATGCACATTCTAGACCTCCACCCCATCAACCAGGTGTCCAGTATCATCCTTGTGTTCACAGTTCATTGCCTCCACCTACGTAACAGTCGTCAGCAGTATTCAAGTGAAGCCGTTTCTATATTTTTTTGAAATTATAACATTTAAAATAAAATGTAAAAAGGTTACCTTCATCAATATCAGGGGGGAGACCGCCAACGAAGACCTTGCGTGAGTAGCGCTCCACTCGCTCCCCGTTCTGGTGGGGGAAGCAGTGGGGTGAGCCTAGGCCAGGCAGGCTCTGCTCGCCACGCTCGTCGTCAGGGAAACCATCCTCCATGGGGAACAGGGAAGAATGGACTGAGGAGAGGATCACAGACAACGCAGTCAGCCAATAATAGAGGATAGCATGACTAAACACAACTGATACAACAACAAAAAGATCAATACTCATTGGGTTTATTTCCTAGGTGTATCATCAACCAGAGTTGAGTGGAGGGGGTATCATTGAATGGTTAGGTATGGTCTAGCAATTTTAGCTACAACAACGTGCCCATTTTACAGTAGCTCATCTGACATGAATCATTGAGTGCCAGAAACAATGCTACAGTAAGGCCCTGCTGATCTGCGTTAACAGGGACTGAGGCAGGGATACTAATCAATCTCCCGCTCTCCACATCCGTCCCCAGCACAGAACTACACAAGCCACCCCTCCCCCATTTCAGCTCAAAACACACAGTCCACACACCCACATGAGTGCCTGCAGCCAAGCCCATGGCAGCAGCAGGGGCCGGGCAAGCCTAAAATATCGTTCCGGCCGGGTGTCCTGGAGCCACCCCAGCCTTATTCCTAACCAAGTGACGGAAACCAGAGCTGAGCAGCTTTACGTGAGAGAGTTAGCCCCGAGTCTGTACACTGTGTGTATTGTGTCAAAATCTAATCAACTTTTATTGGTCACATACATATATTTAGCAGATGTTATTGTGGGTGTAGCGAAATGCTTGTGTTCCTAGCGCTGACAGTGAAGTAGTATCTAACAATTCACACAAAACGTAAAATAATGTAATATAAAAAATACACAAAGTTCAGATACACCTACTCATTCAAGGGTTTCTTTATTTGAACTCCTTTCTACATTGTAGAATAGTGAAGACATCAAAACTATGAAATAACATATGGGATCATGCAGTAACCAGAAATGCACATTCTTGGCACTCTCTCAACCGGCTTCGTGAGGTAGTCACCTGGAATGCATGTCAATTAACAGTTGTGCCTTGTTAAAAGTTTAATTCCTTCTTAATGCATTTGAGCCAATCAGTTGTGGTGACAAGGTAGGGGTGGTATACAGAAGATGGACTTTTACCAAATAGGGTAAAAGTACATATGGCAAGAACAGCTCAAATAAGCAAAGAGAAACAGTCCATCATTACTTTAAGACATGAAGGTCAGTCAATGCTGAACATTTCAAGAACTTTGAAAGTTTATTCAAGTGCAGTTGCAAAGAACCATCAAGAGCTATGATGAAACTGGCTCTCATGAAGACCGCCACAGGAATGGAAGACCCAGAGTTACCTCTACTGCAGAGGACATGTTCATTAGAGTTACCAGCCTCAGAAATACAGCCTAAATAAACACTTCAGAGTTCAAGTTACAGACACATCCAAACATCAACTGTTCAGAGGAGACTGCATGAATCAGGCCTTCATGGTCAAATTACTGCAAAGAACCCACTACTAAAGGACACCAATAAGAAGAAGAGACTTGCTTGGGCCAAGAAACACGAGCAATGGACAATAGACCAGTGGAAATCAGTCCTTTGGTCTAATGAGTCCAAATTTGAGATTTTTGGTTCCAACCGTGTCTTTGTGAGACGCAGAGTAGGTGAATGGATGATCTCCGCATGTGTGGTTCACACCGTGAAGCATGGAGGTGGTGGTGTGACGGCGTGGGGGTGCTTTGCTGGTGACACTGTCAGTGTTTTATTTAGAATTCAAGGCAGTTACTACAAGATTCCATAGGTGTTATTTCATAGTTTGGATGTCTCCACTATTATTCTACAATGTAAAAAAATACAAATAAAAACCCTTGAATGAGTAGGTTTGTCCAAACTTGACTGGTACTGTATAGACAATATGGACACTATTTGGATAGAATATGTAGTATACCTGAATACATGTGCAACAGTTAAATAGGATAGGCCTTGACTAGAATACACATATGAAGTGGGTAAAACAGTATGTAAACAATATTTAAATGACCAGTGTTCCATAGGGCAGCAGCCGCTAAGGTGCATGGTAGAGTAACTGGGTGGTAGCCGTCTAGTGACAGTGACTAAAGTACAGGGCACGGCTAGTGGTCACTGCTTGACGTGTGTGTGTGTGTGTGTGTGTGTGTGTATCTGTGTGTCTCGCTCTGTACACAAACAAATGTAATGCTGACAACCACAACACCACAGACCAACAATGACGCACAACATCTACATGCAAACACATACTGCCCCCCTTCATAAACACTGGACATGGATGCAAAAGACAGGCTCTTTCTATGCCAGTTTTGAAGGTAAAACCAAACAAACATAATCCACTTGAATAACCCAAAATAATTAATTTACCTCGTCTCCTCCCATAATTCCTTGCTGCATGTAAAAACAAGACAGGTGAACAAAGGGATGCATAGAACATCAACAGTTTCATTGAAATGCTAATTCTTTCAGTCACAACACATGCCCTTCTCCTTTGCAGTCAAATCCTACACGTGATTAGTGCTCGATTGCCTCCTCAGTGCCCAGCAGTACATGGCAGACAGAGCCAGAGGATGCCCTTGTGTCATGAGGAACCACTCTCTTCCATGGGTCAGATGGCGAGCAGCTCTTCAGGAAGTCAGTGGAGGGTGGTTTTACACGCTCTCTGATACACGCGTGTGCATTCCACAGAGTAACTACAAGCTGGTGTGAACGCCTCAAAGACTAGTACTCTCTGAATGGTATCTATGCAGGACCACCATCTGTACAGTTTGATCACTGTCTGACCATATGACCGAGCAATATAGGCTAACACTATGAGACTCAGGGAGAGACTCCATGGTGGATCACTGGGCTCTCAGTTGCACGTTGGCTTATGCATATCAAAATGCAGTTGAGGAAGCTGTATGTTACATTTTTTTAAATGAACATGTCACTATCTTCAGGCAATAGGGTTTTATTCTCAAGTAAGAACACAAATGGTGAGCTTAGTTCTTTCATTGCATAGCTAGGCAAATTAGAGGTCTGGCTGAATGCAAATAGCATAGCCTCTGGCCTTATCACATGTAAAATATATAAAATAATATCTTGCCTATGCAATGAAAGAACTAAGCTCCCCATTCGTGTTCTTACTTGAGAATGAAACCCATTGCCTAGGGATGGTGACATGTTCATTTCAAAAATATAACATACAGCTTCCTCAACTGTATTTTGATATGCATAAGCCGACGTGCAACTGAGAGCCCAGAGATCCACCGGAGTCTCTCCGAGTCTCAGAACATGATTTAAAAGCAGGAATTAGAATGACAAAGCTGTAAAACATTATCCTAAATATAAACCATCAACTTAGTGAATTCCACTGCTGTTAAATATGAGGGACTCTGTATGAAATGTCCTTTATCACTAATGTTTAATAACACCCTTATTATTTGACTAAGTCAATATGTCTTTGTTGTAAATGTGTTGGCGCCAAACTTGTGGCAGTTTTGAAAAAGAGTCAATAGCTGGAAGAGTTGCAGAGTTAATAGAAAATAATGCCATTGTTGATTAGATGCCATTTCATTGATTAGGCTATTCTCTCTTGAACCATATGATCTATCTACTAGAAACTCATGGACAATGTGGTAGAATATAAAAAAATGAATACTATGACATTTTTGTTGTTGTACTACCCCTTTTTTGCCCCAATTTCGTGATATCAATTGGTAGTTACAGTCTTGTCCGATCGCTGCAACTCCCGTTACAGGACTCGGGAGAGGCGAAGGTCGAGATCCTGCCAAACCGCACCGCTTCTTGACACACTGCTCACTTAACCCGGAAGCCAGCCGCACCAATGTGTCGGGGGAAAACACTGTCCAACTGGCAACCGTGTCAGCATGCATGCGCCCGGCACACCACAGGAATCGCTAGAGCGGGATAGGACATCTCGGCCGACCAAACCCTCTCCCGGACCAAATTGTGCGCCGCCTTATGGTTCTCCAGGTCAGGCCGGGTGGCTGCGGCACAGCCCGGGATAGAACCCGGATCTGTTGTGACGCCTCAAGCACTGCGATGCAGTGCCTTAGACCGTTGCACCACTCGGGAGGCTTATGAATACATTTTTTTTAAGTTATTCTAGTAAAAATTACAATAAATGATCTGTTAATTACCAAAAAGATCCAAGATTGCAGTAGATTTGGTCAATTAGGATTGGAAACCTACGGTAGACTATCACTATTCAATGAATCTGACATCCAGAGCAAAAAAAATAAAAATAGATTCAGTTCTGGGGGAGACGTGTTAGAAAAGATACTAGAATGAGGAGCGGTAGGGGAACGAGGAGCTCCACCCCCTCTTTTTTTGGAAGTTACAGGCAAGTCTACGGGCCAAATGTCCCCATCCCATCCAAAATTTAAATGATGCTTACATCTGCGAAATTGTGATTTGTTGTAATTACCAGTGCTGAAAAATCTACACACCTGGTTGCAATCCATAGTCTGTTGACAGATGGTACAACACCAGTAATTCTACGTGTATCTGTCCACAAGAGATTACTATTCAATAAATCCACATCAATCATTTAAAGAACTAATGGCATAAGAATCGTCCACAGAGCAGCAAACCCACACTGGTGCCTCAAGAGCACGCCAAGCACAAACATGACTACGTTAACATATGGCTTGTTTCACCCTCCATCCCTCCATCAGCATGGGTAAAGCCATCAGATCACTAGTGCTATAAAAGCATTTACATTTCATTTATGGGCAAAGGACTATCTCCTCGTGGATGTGTGAATCCTAGGCGACCTAGTGAGAGGAAACAGAGTATAAATCATTAAGAGATTCAGTTACAAGCATACGCTGCAATACACAAACTGAGCCGTTACATTAGCCCACGTAGTCCGTCGCCCAGCCGCCTGCTCGCTGGCACCTCATACAATTTACACTGAGCCATTTGCGCACACCCTGTTCCTCCCATGACCTCCTGCCAAATGTACTTGAGTGTTGAACTGTGCCATGCTGGGATGCCTTGGTGAAGGGGATAATGAGAGGGAAAAAACTCGTAATAGTAAACCCATTGTGACTGGTGTGGACCGGAGCCATGTATTTAGAGAGAGTTGGGCCATTGAGGTTTCAGCGTTGATGCATTTACATGACACTCAACATTCTATGGCAGCCATGTCAACGCCCCATATGCATTACATGGGAATATTTAATGTCTAGAATTGGAACAATATTTTGCTTTGTTTGTTTGACCAACTCTCTATATACATGGCTCCTGTGTGGACCAGATGAGAGTGCCGTGATTGGTGAAATCCGTTCCGTCACACAAATTCTCTAAGCCCCTCCCCTCCCTCCACCTATTCAATCAAAGAGAGAGAACAGGCTGGTGGACAGGCTCAGCAGTCAATGGTGACACAGAGCCAACACACCATTTTGTAACTTCTCAGAGAACAGAGTGCTCTTTTTAGTCGCAGAGGACAATGCTGGAATCGATTCAAAGCCACTTCTACAGTCCATTTTTCCTCCTCTTTCCTTTTAATCTGTTCTACAGAGGTCCACGTTTGACGGTCAGATCATTCTTTTCAATTAGGGATAGGCGGGCCGGGGCGCTGCTTTGGTACCCTTGGAGCTCACCCAAAGCGACCCAGTAAGGTCAGGACACAGCCGGAGTAGGGCCTGCATCTGTGTGGATCTTTCTAATGTAGAAACACATTGCCCTGGAGACAGTGGCAAGGAACTGCTGCTGCTGCTGCTCACAAGGCAAATGATGCATCATAATGATGTTTTTCTCTGCCTTCTGTAGCTGGCACGCAGCACTGGGAGCGTCATTCCAATAATCAGCAAAGGCACAAACTAGATTGGAGAACATCAGAGGCAGAGAGCCTGAAGTCATGAGCTGTTGTGTGTGACACAAAGTTGTTGACTTTCACTGTGTGGTTTAACAGCTCAATACAGAGGTGTAAAAATGAATACACGCTACGGAAGAGATAAACATTAGAAACCCATGCCTAAGCTACTCCCTCTAACCAACCGTGACCCAGTCTGTCCTTTCCCAAACATAACAGAGTAGCCTAGGTGTAAAGTAGATCGTCCTCACTGACTAACAACAGGAACGTTCCGGTTTGCAATGTTTGCGTCACAAACCAGACGGACAGACTATAGAGACCATCGCAAGCGTTTAATTTACATGCCCCATAAAATATATATATCTTTTTTTTACTCTGCGAAATCAACAAACCCTTCACTAGCTGCAGCTATGAAAATACCTCCCACACAACCAGCACCTAACCTCAAACACGACCTCTAAACGCCTCACTTTACATCATAAAACGATTCAAAAATCCAGACAGTTTTATTAGTGGTGGAGTCCCTTTCCTCCACGTCACAACATCCCCACCCTCCACATCCTGGATCAGCCTGACTAATCCTGAGGAAGCCTTGCATCACGGAGAGGGCCTGTCAGCACACCCAGCACAAGTGCTCCATGGCTGGGCCAGGGAAAGAGGCACCTGTGCAGGTCCACTCCATCAGAGGTGCTGGCATTTATGGGTCAGTGTAGCTGCTGCTAACACCAGTCTGCTGCGCCACGGCATGGTACGTGTGCAGCCGCACAGCTCTAATGGACCTAAGTTGGGGAGCTGCTCAAAATCCATCTGCAACGACCTCAAAAATGGGGAACTACAGGCAACTATGAAGGAAGAGTTGGGAAGGAAAACCTTGTCTCGTCAGTGATTATCTCTGCATGTCTGTTCCATTTGACTTCACACCTGAAATGATGGGACTTTCGTACCTTATACAATGCAAAGTTGAGAGGTCTAGTGGGGACCGTGGCATTGCAACATAACGGTTTAATTAGAGGAAGGAATCGATGCAAACACGTTTGTTTTCCATTGTAAATTAGCATGTGCTGCTGATGGAGCTTACGAGCCTATGAGCTTATGAGCCTCTCTGACCTGGATCTGTGTGTGGTGTGTGAATGTGTATGGGTAAGTAGGCACCTGAGCTGAGCCGTGAGAGAAACAACCACCCCCACTATCAGCTCGGGGGGGGGGGGGGGGGGTTACATTTTTATTAATTTGGGGACCGTTTGTCAGATGCGATGAGAGCTTCTCGGAGTGAGCTCCTCTTCCTATAGCAAAAGTGACTGCTGTCCCCGTTAAGAAAGTATCAACTTTACACTGTATATCTAAAAATGACCATACTAATTGTTTCAAGTAAAACTACCAAATCTATTACTCATGGTGAACCTGGACAATTAAAATATAAGCCCCGATTAGGTTTTTTTTTTTTTTTTATCTAACTAGGCAAGTCGGTTAAGAACAAATTCTTATTTACAATGACAAACTACCCCGGCCAAACCCTGACGACAGTGGGACAATTGTGTGCCGCCCTATGGGACTCCCAATCACGGCCGGTTGTGATACAGGCTGGAATCGAACCAGGGTCTGTAGTGACGCCTCTAGCAATGAGATGCAGTGCCTTAAGACAGCTGCGTCACACGGGAGGAAGTTGGGCTGTAGCCAGATGAGTCGTGTCTCCGGTGGTAGCTTAGGCTACTTTCATTCCAGTAAAACATTTTCAATTTTTGATTAAAAAAATAACCTAGCAAATTGCAGTGGCTCTCACTCAATGAATAAAGCCTAATATTGCGAAAGCCATTTTAAAAACATTTGAATGCTGAAAGTGACAGATCAGGAATAGGCCTCAATTTGCACCCTCTGTAGAATAGCCTAGCCTAGAATTTTGAAGTGCGTATTGGCTCTAGTTGTATTAAAAAGACGCAGAAATCGCACCACCATTTCCTGGTTGCTCAAATTTTAATAGGTTGCCTAATTTCATTTTGTGATAAAACAAGCAGTCATTCTGTAGAGAATCATTGTACCATCTAAACCACTGAAATATATTTTCCATAACACAAAATAATGTATATTCAGCTGTTTGAAACTGGTGTACAAAACCAAAAGACAAAAAAAATAGTTCAGAAAAGGAAGCACAGAAATAGCACACGTCGACTTGCTTTCAACAGGAATGAAAGATCTATAACTCAAATTTCTATGTGAATCTGGTCAGGTGTAGCTTTAATGGAATAGACTACAATGTTTGGGGTTTTTTTTCAGCTCAGATTTACTCAAGTGGCAATGGCATACAACCCGGCATAGCTTATAGGCCTAGGGGTTTTATTTATTTACATAATTATTATGTACTTACCGGACCGAGGTCCCCGTACACGAATGTGTACCATTACACCCCTACTGCACAATCATAAGCCCATTTGCAATCTCAGTAGAATAGCCTACATAAGCCTCCACACCTTACTTCCTAGTCTACTCTAGGGCCACTGAAAGGAAAACTCAAAATCAGTTGTTTGACATGGCTGTCCTCGATGACCTTGCAGCAGATTTGGGAGGACAAAGGTTGTAAGATACGGCCGTTAACAGCAATTTTGTGACCGGACATGCGATCCTGGTGTTGTGCGATTGTCATCTTACCTTTCAGGGTATCTTGCTCAGCCCTCATGATGTCAATGAGAGAGTTCTCCAGGGAGTGCATGTTGAAGCCATCAAAGGATCTGGTGCGCTCCTGTGTAAAAGATAGATGAGAGTTCTGCTTTAGAGGGATGGAGCCGCCGCTGGTTAAATGTTACATTTGTTGGCCTATATTCGGAGTCCGACGCCATTAAATTTCCATTATGCTTTCATCACACACACACACTTCATGCATGGAATACAGAATACTATGAATAAATGCAATCGTGACCGCTTATTTTTTGCTGCAGAGTTATAATTATTTTATAGCTTTCTCTTACAGAAGTAAATCTGTCTCTACACATTTTCATTGCAAGTATTATTCAGTACAGAATGCAGGTCGTCGGCTCAAAAACACGCTCACTGTGCACGCAGAGGAAGCTCAGGCAAGCAATGGTTGAGATGAACTTTAAACACAAGACCATGAAAAAGGGCTGACACCGCGACCAAACTGGAAATGTTCAATTCTTTTAGTCAGTCGGGCACGACGGGGCAGTGCGATAGAGCGCTCATAACCTAAACCAAACACGCTCTTAAGCCAGCAGTTCAACTTGTATACAAAAACAATATGGAGGCCTACTACTAAAACAAGGCAGCCTTTCACTCGCTGTCCTTGACTTGAAGGTTTTCAATGGACACTCAACACTTCCCATGACAATGGTAGTCGCGACTCATTTCTAAGAATTACTTGAGCAGCAAGCAGGTTAAACCCCTCTACTGAATGGCATTCCAGAGGCCAGCCAGGAATAACACACGACAAGTCCTACCTGATGATAATGTGAGGCTTGTTGCGCAAGAGCTGGAAATGATTCACAGTATCCTTCAACCCAGGCCAGACAAGATCTGGCTGTCATATGACAGGAGAAGCACTAGTATGAAGGCTCATGTGGTTTTCGGGACATGGTCACGTCTCACATGTTATGGAATCATATACCAGGACTTCTACACAGGCTCCATTTTAGGAATTTCAATACCGTTTAATGAAATAATCCATGCTTTGAATAAAAACGTACGCGACAGCCTATCACCTTCAGGTAAAACACACATCATGCTAGGTGGTGGGAATTGAAGCAGACGTTTAATGCTCCATGGCCACCATTTAAAGTGATAACATTAACAACCATGGCCTTGACAGGGACAACCAAACTATTACCAGCAGGCTGGTGCTCCAGTAGACCATGGTTTACCAGAGATTAATACAAAAATACTCATTACAAATGAAATTCTCCACAAAAATCTAGGTTCTAGTACAGTACTAAGTAACGAGATGCCATAAAGGTGTGACATTGTGAAAGATCCTGTAAAACCCTTCCGCCACCACGACGCACAAACATGGCTGCTGTTGTTGTTGCTAAGCATCTGAATGGATTGGCAACCGTAGTGATTAACTATTTGTTCTGCCCTCCTTTCTCACGCACCTCCTCCCATCTGATGAACAGGCAGCAACACTCATCCCTGGAAGCTTAGAGGGCCCAGGCTACGTACTTAGGCGCACACAAACAGCCCTTAAGAGCACACATGGCATGGGCCAGCTGAACCTGCCTGGCCCTCAGTGTCTATCTCACAGCCTCAGAAGTTTGGTTAATCTCCAAGGTACACAGATAGAAAGGTGTGCGGGTCAGATAAGGCACTTCCTTAACAAGCTCAACAATAACCTTTGGAGAAAGAAAAAAAAAAATGTAGAAAATAAAAAGGCAGGCTTCAGGCGTCCGCACGCTTCCCAGCCGAAACAGTTTCAGAAGAGTTTTTTTAACATATAATGGAGAGATTGACATTTTTGTTAGTTCTTTCTGCCGTTTGGGCAAACAAAATGTTCTCCCCGAAGCCAGCAGAAGTTCGGGAGCCGAAGTCCACACCCCTTCGTCTGTGATTATTGAACAATCCCTACAGTTGACCAAAGTCTTTGTCATCATTCAACGAGAGACGACTCGTATTCATGCACATTTTTTTCATTGAGAAATACTGCAGCAAACATCTTAGAAAACGAGTTGTTTTACATTCTAAGATCCCCTCTGCAAAAACTTTCAATGAATGACAGATTAGATTAATTCGGACTATTTTGAGGTAGTGTGTACTGGTAACGGCGTCTCAAAATAACCAAACAGTACTATTGCCATTTTTTCCAAAAGGTCTTAAGGGAGTATGCCAGCACACACTTTCAGTTTGCCTAACGAACTTCGGCTAGCCGCCAGCCAAACTGAAGCATGACGACGCCTTCAGTCCACATAATATGCGAGTTGCACATATACAGGAAAGTAATCAAAGAATTCCCCGACCACAACTATGAGGAAAAAAAGTTGCACCTTACAGAAACAAAAGAATCGAGGGAAACAGTGAGGGAGAGACCAAACCGGTGTAACAAAGGAAACTGTGAAGGAGACCAAACCAGTGTAACCCATTTGTATTATAATATCTCTCTCCAGGCAGAGAGCCTGTGTCTGGGAGCTTGAAGCTAGGGCCAAACTATCCAACGTGAAGAACACTGCTAAAATAGGCCTTGATGATACACCCTAAGCGGAATGATTAAGTATGGCATGCCAAGGGTGTTTCTGCTACAACATTAATCTACAATGTCACAGCTATACTAATGAAAAAGGGAATGGAACGGGGGGAGGGAGGTAGGTATAAGGGGCCCAGCTTTGACACTTGATTTTTGTGTTGCTGGTCAGAGTATTTCAAAGCCTTGCACATTAAAACACCCTCAAGCCCATTAATCCAGCCTCAGAGCCTGGTTAGGGAGGCAGGGGGTGCAGACTGGTCCCACGGGGGACCCAGATCTACTTTGGTGATAAAGTAATTAATGAACAGCAACAGAGCCTAATCAGAGAAGGGGTGTTAAATGCCTGTGACACTTCTGACATTTAGTTTCTCTCTCGCTCTCATTTCTTTTATCTCTCTCATTACAACACACAAGATGCTTCCTGTTTCAAAACGACATTCAAGGGTAGGAGAAGGGCGAATAGTACACAACACAATTATGCGCTACTCACTGATGGTTATTTCATTATTCCAGGGATATTTGCAGAATTTAACACCATAGGATCATTCCATAATTGTCTGATGTCCTCAAAATGTTAATAGCTGGAAGTGTTCTGGCCATAAACGAGGTGTTGAATGACAATTCATGAATGAGGCTGGTTACTACAGCAGTAGAACAAAAGATTCAATCTGGAACTGACCTCAGAACAGCAGTCAGTCACACAGTCCAGTCCACACGATCAAAAACATATTCCCATTAGTACACTTAACTGATACAACAGTGATGTGAACAACAAGACATCCTGCCACATTGTGACCCAATGGACAGCAGACTAATTTGAATGTTCGTAATGCCTTATAGATTGTAAAAACACAAAGCAGCAAGGTCTACTATAAACTAATGACTTACGGGTATTTCAGTCATACCTAATTCAATCAGGATTTATGAATCTCTAAAATGAGAAAATATTAAATTCATTCAAGATTTAAAACATTCAGTCTTGTATACAAGGACAATGCAATCCCCATCCAATAAGGTCCTTGTGCACAGCCCAACGTCCCCATAATTCTATTAGGGCATCAATATAGATTGCATGGTTCAATAAAATAAAAACATTTATATAACCTCAATTCTGATTTGGAGCTGTTATACATTCAAGCAAATGTATGTCCTTCATTTAAACTAGCTAACCAGAATACCATAACCTACCTCTACTAACAACTTCCCACGTAGATTGCTAATGTGGCCCTTTGGTTGCCTGCCCAGACCCAAATCCAAAAGGCATGTTACCGGGCAGCAGGCCCTGTTCCTCCCAGTTACGGAAGGCTGTAGAGCAGCTTACACAGGGCTAAGAGGAAGTTTGGGTTTTAGAAAGTGAAAAACCTGCTTTGCCTCAGTGCAGAGAGGCCTAATAACACAGCTCTAGTACCACACCCAAAGGCAGTATTATAGAGACCTTCACACACTATGTACAATCTTTGAAATAATATCATGAGATGATACTGGTGTGTATGTGTTCGTCCACGTTGTATAATATTATCATGACATCCCTCTCTGGGAGGCACAGTCACTAATCCCTGAAAGATGACACTGGACCTAGGCAACAGACGACTATTTGTCATGGGCACCTGCACCCAATAACAAAAGCTACTCTAATACAGAAACAAACAGAGTACAGTGGCCTAGCCAGCAAAACAAACAGCCTTCCTACAGTAGTCTAGGTCTCCCAGTACAGAACTGATCTGTGATCAGCAGCACAGCCCAAGGCCATCACAGGATGCACGTCACATCTAAATAAAAAGGAGGGGACTTTTGTTTTTAGCACCATTGTCTCTTGACAAACCTTTTGTTGCCCGTTTTTGTTCTCCCGAGTGGGAGCAGCATCTCCCTTCTCTTATTTTCTCCCTAAGATGCTAGTTAGCCTAATCATGAACGCCTCACCTGTGTCAGCTTGCATGGAACCCGTGCTCTCCTACCCCACCAGAGAAGCCTCTGCCTTCACACCAAACATGATATATTCTAGGTGGAGACACAGGAGGCATATGGAAACCTACAGCGCCATTAAGCTTTGACTAAGAGATGGGCATCACATCACTTGTATCAATGTAACTAGTTAAGTCCCTAAGGCATACACCTAAACAATTACTGAATAGACATCCAGTGTTGATTAACATAACCAAGGGTTTCTATGAAAATGTGCTGCTACAGTACCAAGGTATTTTTACACAATATTACTTGAGCAATGTAGCCTAAATGTGGTGTAAGCTTGATGGCTGTAGGTTACGCTAAAAAGGGAAATTGGTGACAGCCTATATGCTGCTTCAATCTATTATTTTAAAACAGGCAAGTGGTTAAAAATGAATAGGGAGTGAACAAACAGGGGACAAAATAACTGCAAAAGGACACCGCAATCACCCACATGTTGCCTCTGTGATAAAATGGAAACTATGTGGAGCCATTTGGAAATGCCTGGCAGTCACAAGAGAAAGGCATGTGATCCATGGAAATGGACTGGTGTTCACCATCGCTGTGCACTTTAAGCTGAAAACATTGCTTGGTCAGGGACAGAGACAAACAGGAAACCTAGTTATTATGTAGTAATGTCCTTACTACAAAAATCTGTGTTTCCCCTAAATGAATTTAGTGGCGGTGACCGAGATGCGCTTTTAATTGGATAGTCGTTGGCTCAATAATTGGAAGTCTATGGGAACAGCTAGCATGTCATTGCGCTAACGCTAGTAGCAATGCATTCACCCCCACCAACCTTGCCACCACTGCTGAAAAAAATCCTAGGGGAAACACTCAAAATAGAACACAACCATGAGAGTTAGCCTAGTGTGACTAAACATGATTGCACAGTAGAAATGGAATAAATCAACAGCACTTCCAAACAGCTAACCTTAGCCTACTATACTGCATTTAGATTCAAAACAGATCCCTCAGTCCAGTCACACAAAAGTAGCCTGTCCTTTCTCTACTCAACCGTTGAATATACTTCATTTCCAATGGATTTTAAGACCACAACTTCATTCTGACAGTCTCTATTCAACGCTCTGCATTCTGAACTGCCGATCAGGCCAACCTAACGTGTGAGAATATTCATCCTCTTGAAAAGACAAATTGAAGTATTTACAGCCTGCGTCAGGAAGCTAAAACTCCCAATCTAACCCTCTACCCCCAATGCATTTAGAAGGCAGAGTGTCATACTCGAGCTAGCCTGAGCAACACGGTGATTCTAAACCAACAAGGGCACAGCACTGCTGTGTGATATAGTAACATAGTAGCTAGGCTATTAGCAATATGTAACATGGTCGGTATGGCATCATGGCTGATGAAGCACTTCTGGGGGGGGGGATCCTCAAAGCCTTCAATCAGGCCTTCCAGCACATATTTATCAGCCCAACCCCCGCAACCACCTTCACCCCACAGACACCCCTGTGCTTGAGCAATAAAATAACCTCCATGCCCTTTCCATCAATCCTATCAGTGTTCTCTGCACATAACACTGTTGTCTAAGTCATCTTAAATGTGCGCTATCAAATTGCATTAAAAATGAGACTGCATTATAAAGACGGCGTAGACCGGTAGTCTTGGGTTATTATTAATCCTGTAATCTTAAAATCACTGTTTCACAGGAAGATGGGTAATTGATGCTCCATCCATTTCTCTACTGCGTGTTCTATGGATGAAGAAAAATATATATCATAGCTTCTCTCTCTCATATACGTGGCACCCATCACTGCAGTGGCAAAGCTATGTTAGTCATAAGGGGCCTCTGGCAATTAAAGCATAGGACTAACATTAATATTGTGACAAATTCATCATATAACGGAGAGTAGGGCCTTTGGGTACATAAAATACAATTACATCTCGCTGAGTGGCTCTAAGTATGATTACAGAATTAAGAGGTATAAAAGCGGTGGGAATTATTCACTGACCTGGAAGGGGAAGATGTTCTCACTCCTGCTCACACTCTCGTCCATCCAGGACTTGGGGTTGAAGCCAGGGCTGGTGCGGGAGTACTTCTGCGACGGCACGTGGTTGTTGGGGAAGGTCTTCTTCAGCGGGGAGATTGAGTTCAGGGGAGTCATGCCTCCGTTGAGGCCTCGACGGTACTCACGCCCCTGGGAGCCTCCCCAGCCACCATAGCCCCCACCGGGGCTCCAGGAGGTGGAGGAGGGGGAGGGAGAAGGGCTTTGGTAGCTACCCCAAGGTGACGGGGGCTTATTCAGGTTATTGGACAAATGCGGCAACTGGCTAAAAGCAGCATTCCTATGGGGGAAGGGAGGAGGGTGGGGGCTGGCCGGGGACCTTCGGTGCTGTTGGTGCTGGTTGTGGGGATGCTGAAAGTGGGGGTGTGGGGGATGGTGCTGGGAGATGGGTCCAATCTGGGGAGAGAAGTTTCCCCCGAAGCCTGGGCTGACGTGGTGGGAGAAATTCTGGAACAGGAGGGGCCCGTTGTTAGCAGAGGCAGCTGGGTTAAAGAAGCTGACATCCTCATTGATGATGGTGGAGGGGGTCTGGGAAATAGCAGCTGACCAGTTGTTGAAGCCAGTCAGGGACGAGGAGGTACTGGACTGGCACGGAGTCCCAAGACCTGATGTCTCTTGGTAGTCGAAGCCTGTCAGTACTGGGGACTCGAGGCGCAGCTTCTCTTTTCCATTGCTACCCTCAGAGAGGCCGCCCTCCACCTTGTTCTCCTCTGACCTCGCCTTCTCTAACTCAGATACGATTCCAGACTCCGGGTGGCCAGGGGATAGTAGCTGTTTTTCTTGCGTTTCTTGCATTTCCTGTTGCTGGGCTTTGGGCTTTTCTGACCCAAGAATTTCATCTTGCATGCTGCTGTGGGCAGCTGTGGCTGAAAACAGCCAAGGTGACCCATTGTTACTGCCATTGCCAGCTGTGGTACTGTTTATAAAAGCACCAGGGCTTTGAGACGCATTCTGATGATGGTGTGGAGGTTGCAGATGTGGATGAATTCTAACTGGGAAAGCAGACTTGTTGCCAGTGTTATTTTGCACTAAGACTCCAAACCCGTAATCCCCCATTTGTTTTCCCACACACAATATCTGCTATCCCTTGATCTTCAGGTCCTAAAGAGAGGGGGGAAAAAAACAAAATACACACGTTATTATTTCAATGTTTGTAAATGAGAATCAGGCTGATAGAGAAATCAGACAGGACATTGATAGCACTCTAGCTGTCTCATTTTCTGCTGCTAATGAGATGATCCCTTATTGCTTGTCGAAAAGCAGTTAGCTAGCTATACTCAGCTAACGTCTGTCGAGAATAGCTGTCAATATAACAACCTTACTAACGAGACATGTTTCTCTGCCACATCAGTTCCCTGTAGTTAACTATTTTGTTTGCATGCTAGCTGTTTAGCTAGCTAGCAACATATTTAACTAAAGGCTCATGACGTTGCCACAGTCAGCATATGCTACGCGCTAGCAGCTAGCCAATTTGCTAGCAACTCGGATAGCTTAGCCTACCTAGCTAGTAAACGTTAGCCTGCTATTTCGGACAGTCGACAGTTGATCCAAGATTTATAAGGCCAACTAACTTAATAATAGCTAGCACTTTTGTCGATAACAGGCGCAATTAGCTTTCTAGTTGCAATAGTATTATTCAAGAGTATTTGGAAAATGTATCTAGCTAGGTAAATTTAGAACGAAAACATGACAGACAAGCGACCTTGCGTGACAGCTGTCAAAGCCTATTCCCTGTGTGGGTGCTATTTGGACTCGACCCTTTATTAATTACATAAAACTTATGACGTAGCTAGCTAACGCGTTAGCAATCTCTTTATTTATATCGTTTCTGGTTGTTTTAGGCAAAATATGAAACGGTTATTATCAAGTCGATAGTCGTAGATGCTAGCTAGCTAACTTCTGAATAATCTGGCTAAAGCGACGCTGCAAACATCGATCATAAAATCCCCTTTTCACCTTTTGGTCGCTACCTTTGATCCAAGCGATGACTCGATCCGTCCTGTAGTTAACCTGCAACCTCGATGTGTCTGATGAAATAACGAAAAGAAAGTTTATGACTCAAGCGATATGGTCCTTCTATGCCTTTCGCTCATACAGTAGCTATGGCTAAACAGCTTTTCTCTCTCTCTCCTGACGTGTCCTGCCTGATCAATGACACAACCCTCTCTGGAGAGCGCTAACCTTGACTGTATAAAAAAATAATTACGTCATTGAATTAAATATATACAACTAATTCAATACTAGTTAAGTGTAGTGGCTTATTCGGTCGGTTTCATTGTTTAAATTATTTCAAATGTTCCTCTAGTCAACTGACTTGTTCTGCGTTTCTTCGCCGTAGCTCTACCTCTCCTCAGAACCGACCGTGGCCAAATGACAAGGTTCTCATCCGCAAGACACTTCCGGTTAGAGCTCTGCCCCCTCCTTAAAGCCCTCCCGCGGATGGCTGAGAGCCTCGCGTCAATTCGTGACACCACCCACACCTCGTGAGACAGCGTCGTGTAATTGGTCATACAAAAAGTAGCCTCACCCATTTTTTCCAAATAAGGCGCACATGCGAAAGATGTGTCCGCCTTTTAAGGTCTTTAAACGTGATATGCATATTCTCTTCACGCCAAGTCTCCACCTTGTAGGGTTGAATCGTGAGAGATGAGATCCAGCTGAAATTGCATTCCATGCACGGTATCTTATGCAACCATGTCATGAGCCTCCTACAGAAAGATTGAAAAAGGTGAATGGTATGGATCCTGAGCAGAATTAAAGCATTGACCAGGCTGTAGTTATGATGATATAGTGACAGTCCTACCTTACTTGTAGATGCATATACACAGGGTACAAAACATTAGGAACACCTGCTCTTTCCATGACACTGACCAGGTGAAAGTGATGATCCCTTATTGATGTCAACAGTTAAATCCACTTCAATCAGTGTAGATGAATGGGAGGAGACAGGTTAAAGAAGCCTTGAGACATGGATTGTGTATGTGTGCCATTCAGAGGGTGAACGGGCAAGACAAAATATTTAAGTGCTTTTGAACGGGGTATGGTAGTAGGTGCCAGGCGCACCGGTTTGAGTGTCAAGAACTGCAACGCTGCTGGGTTTTTCACGCTCAACAGTTTCCCGTGTGTATCAAGAATGGTCCACCACCCAAAGGACATCCAGACATCTTGACACAACTGTGGGGAAGCATTGGAGTCAACATGGGCCAGCATCCCTGTGGAATGCTTCGACACCTTGTTGTCCAGTGTTCATCAGCCGGTCAATCTTCAAGGCATCCCTAATAGATCATCAAACTTTTCTGTAGAAAAGCCAATGATAAGCCCTGTACACTGGGTAGGCAAAGTGTTCCTATTTTGGGACCATTTACTTTGTCTGAAAAGACAAACTCTGCTTACCTGGCGGAACGGGAGATCAGTGGCCAAATTGAGTGTGCCAATCAGACAGCTTAAAACACCGTGCCTACAGCTTCTACGACCCCTGCCACAGCAAAGTTTGATGCTAGCCTACTTGAGATTTCATCGTTTTTAAACCATGACCAGAGTGGGACTGTCAAAGTATACAGCAAAGAGCTGCTGTTATCAGTTAGTTTATGTTTAGGTTGTTTAGGTTTTTATCCAACACTGTCAACACTGTTTTATTCATCACTATTACAAAAGATAAAAAGCGTGTCTCTCTATGTCCACACGCGTTGCAGTTGGAATGAATGAGTGAATGAATATCAAAGAATATTTCACTTTCTCTGGTCATAGGAACAAAATTCATTTGTGCATGATGCTGTGTGACTAGAGTTTCGCCATCAGGTCTCTGGTCAGTCTCAGCAGAAGAAAGGAAGGAGAGAGCAGGGACCATGAGAGGCTGACCCTCTGCTGCTCTCTCCCTCCCTCTGAGACGAATGTCGTGTTCAAAACAACTGGGAACTCTGGGAAAAAATAAGATCTGCCTGGGAAAAATCTTTTTGACCGGTCATCCAACTCGGAATTCCAAGTCGGAAACTCTGGCATCTTTCTAGGGGTGCATTCGTAAATTCAATTCGGCGATCTACTCCGATTTTAGAGCACTGTCGTCTGTGTGCCAGAACGCAGAATAACTGAGGAATTTATGAACTCTCAACACCCTTTGAATATGGCCGGTGTCAGTAAACGTCGGCAAAAAAAGAGTAATTAAATTGTTAGTACAGTTAGTCACCAACGCTCTGGATAACATGAAAACAGCCTAACCAGCTCTGCTAGGGCGAGTAAAATTGTCAGAGTGAGGTGTTCTCTCATATGTGTCTGGAAGTAGCTCTGAACGCTTCCAGAGGGAAACGCTCTGAATTTACGAGTGCACTCTGGCACTCCAGATTGAATCTTGAAAGCACCATGGCCAGCAAAAAAGCTAATTGTTATCAAATTATTTCAATGTATCCTGAGCTGTGCCTTGCAAGTGCTACACCAACTGATCTATTATGTTATCAAAGCTCAAGTTTTTAAATATAAGATATGGTCTGAGAAGAACGATATTGGCAGGCCAGGCATATAGCCAATGTGTTGTGATAATGTATTAGGCCTACAGCACAAACCTCTTTCCTGCAGAACTGTTCAATTTAAGATGTGTAAAAAAAAAAACATCTGAGCGGTAGATCTCGGCTTGAATTTTGACTGGGAACGTGATCTTGACCCAGAAAAGGCAATGCCCCGACGAATTGAAGCTTTTCTGAGGGCAATATTCAACATGGAAAAGAGAGCATGCTCTTCTGATCTTAGACCATCAAACACTCACAGACAACCAGGATCATGTGATGTGCCTTAAATGAGCATGCAGCCCTTTAACTGCAGGCCATAGGCATGGAAGCTTGGGATGCAAATATCTTCTTCAACTTCCTGAAATTCTTCCTATCTCTGTGGTTTTGAAAGGCAAGTTGGTGGTGATGGGGCAGATTGTGACAGCGAGGGAAAGGCCTGCTGTCTGTGGCAGTGGTGGTGGCACCTGCTTGCTCTCTTCTCTCCATTTTTGGGCATGTAGGATCAATCTCATTACCAGTGGGCTGTGAAATGATGGGTCAGGGAGCACCGAGAGAGAGCCTCCGCTCTGAACAGCTGTGTCACAGACAGAGATCTAATTAAACCAAGCTGCTACCTAGTCTTCTATTCTCTCACCCACTAATCAAGCTCTTCCTGCCTGATGATTTTCCTGGGCTGCTCGGGTCACAACTAACTGAAATTCTCAAATTTTCCTTTTCATGAAACAAATAAAAAATAAATGCCCCATTTTATTTTTTTAAAGTGTGATTGTGGTGTACTGGGGGTTCTACCGAGTGATTTAACCGCATGCTGGTGGTGACCATGGCTACTAGAGCATGAGAGCCCATTTTAGAATGTTCCGTCTCATTTCTATTTAACCTCATACTTCACTCAGTGAGACATGTCCCTTCACCTGTTGATAACAGCTTTGACTGAATTTAATTCAAATGTGTGTGTTATTATCTGCCTGTGCTGCCATTGTTGTGTTTGACAAGCCAACGGAATTCAAATACAATGAGGCGTTTGTTTGCAATGGATTCCAATACTCCGCGTTATAATGCAGCGTTAGGCGCCATTTAAAGATATGTTATAAAGGCTTTGTATAATTGCAGCCAGTAGTTTTGAATGTAACGCTCACGAACCAAAACGGGTCCCTAAAAATTGTGTACAACGTCGTTGTTCTTTATCCTCCATAGCATGTGCCCCCCAAAAAGACAACTTATGTGGGGTGTGTATGTTGGGCTCACCCCGCAACCTCATTGGACAATACTTTGCTGATCTGATCACACTTTAATCTTGTAACCTCTTTGGACATCCTTCCACCTGCCAATCAACATTGTACATCAAGTTCGGTTGACAGCCGAATCAATCAACAGCTGCGGTGGTGCCCACATTGGATTACCCCATAACGTGGAATTTGTGTGTGAAAGTTTAGAAACACAAAAGGTGGATTACATGGAATTAGTTAATTTTGATGGATGGTTGACACAAAATAAAGGTAGGCTGATAGTGTCTGAAATCAAACTTACAAGCTCTAACCAACTGTGAAATGTCTAAAAGGAATTAGGGGAACAATAGGTAAGTAAAGAAATAAAAACAACAGTAAAAAGACAGTGAAAAATAACAGTAGCGAGGCTTGATACAGTAGTGAGGCTATACACAGGCACCGGTTAGTCGGGCTGATTGAGGTAGTATGTACATGTAGATATGGTTAAATTGACTGTGCATATATGATAAACAGAGAGTAGCAGTAGTGTAAAAGAGGGGTTGGCGGGTGGTGGGTGGCGGGACACAATGCAGATAGCCCGGTTAGCCAATGTGCGGGAGCAGTGGTTGGTTGGGCTAATTGAGGTAGTATGTACATGAATGTATAGTTAAAGTGACTATGCATGTATGATAAACAGAGAGTAGCAGCAGCGTAAAAGAGAAGGGGGGCACACAATGCAAATAGTCCAGGTAGCCATTTGATTACCTGTTCAGGAGTCTTATGGCTTGGGGGTAAAAACTGTCGAGAAGCCTTTTTGTCCTAGACTTGGCACTCCGGTATCGCATGCCATGCGGTAGTAGAGAGTACAGTCTGACTGGGGTGGCTGGGGTCTTTGACTATTTTTAGGACCTTCCTCTGACACCGCCTGGTGTAGAGGTCCTGGATGGCAGGCAGCTTAGCCCCAGTGATGTACTGTGCCGTACGCACTACCCTCTGTAGTGCCTTGCGGTCGGAGGCCGAGAAATTGCTGTACCAGGCAGTGATGCCATACCAGGCATTTTCTGGTTTGCAGAGAAATGCATTGACAGGGAAATGAAACTACCACAAGGTCGTTCTTTCAATTATTTTATATTTTCAATAATACTGTCCCCAACAACAACATACCACACGTACACAAAATAAATAGCACAATGTTGAGGTTTTCTAAAAGCACAAATGTTACAATAAGCCAATTGGCATCAAAATAATACTGAGGTCTAATAGATCAAACTTCTAATTTCTGATGTTTTTTGTAACTGATGATGCATGGATTTGATCAATTTATTCAATTCATTTCTGCTGCTATCAAAACAGCTAATGGTAAGCCATGCAGCCACTTGAAAACTTGCTTCAGAGTGCGCGTTCACTACATGACAGGAACAAGCACGGTGTGTCTTGACGGCAGGTTAGAATGTAAGGATGGCCTTTTTCCACTGGGAAAAAGACTGTAGATCGTTCATTTTTTCATGTACGAGCCATACATTTATACGTCGAGGTCGTTAAAAATACTGAGGTTGTTTTCAATCTTCGGGAACATCTCTTTTAACAGCTCAAGATCAAATCATTCTGCCATGACATTACATTTGTCATGTCCCTTTAAATGGGGTTCGTTCACTTCAGCCAACATTTCAGGATTTCTGTAAAGGAGTAAAAGGGAACCGCTCTGTTTCCCTGGGTGAGGCTGTTCTCAGAACTGTGGCAGAGCAGCTTTTTTTACACAAAGTAAATGCTTATTTATGGCCCATAGTTTTTCCAGTTCCGAGACAGATAGCAGCCTAATGCTTACACAGTAGTAATTACATAGTGTCAGTTAATGTAGATCAGTGTTTCCCAAACTTGGTCCTCGGGACTCCAAGGGGTGCACGTTTTGGTCTATCAAAGCTTGATGATTAGTTGATTATTTGAATCAGCTGTGTAGTGCTAGGGCAAAAATCAAAACAGGCACCCCTTGCGGTCCTGAGGACCGAGTTTGGGAAACTCTGATGTAGACAGTAGACACCTCCATAGCTTTCTGTCCTATACCCGTTGTTTTCCCATTTCCTCTCCAATTCAGCAAACACGGTCCTCGGGATATTTTATCATTCACCTTGACAATAGTGGGAAGAGCCAGAGGAAGGGACCATTTGATATACTGTACATATTTTTCTCGCAGAGTGCAGGGAAGCTGTTGAAGTGTAGGCAAATAGAATACAGATGAATAGAAGAACTGGTCTTACTGGCCTTGTTCAGAGAGAGACACCCCCCCCAACTCATCTTCCTTCCCATGCAACCCAGGGAAATACCATCCATATTTAAAAGAGAGAGCAGCTTGGCGGATGATAAAGCTTTTAAACTATGCAACCTACTGTATTTCCTATCAGGATGTGCATTTGTTTGTCCACCGTAGCATGTAAACCAATCGCAGATCCAGCCATGTTTTGTGTCTGTTTTTTCCCGTGTATATACATCGCAATAGTGCCGCGGAGGCTATGAATAAAACATTGAATCCATTAAAACATTAATCACCCCTACCTAAGGCATAATTATGGTGCGATTTCTCCTAGAGGGCTGAGAATAGACTGTAACAAAGCCACATTATGTTGCGTAATGCCATTGTATTGCACCACATAAAATATTCAAGCCGTGTACATACACCAAACAAAACAATCTGGGAAAGCTACTGGGTGCCTGGCCTTGTGTTCACAGCAGTCATCTGTCCTCATGAGGGCAAGGCAGGAGGATCAACAAAGGCATCATTTATGTTTGACGTGTTGTGTATATACTATAAACATGGTGTTTTTTTCAGCAACATGTGCTTAAACACCACTGCTATGTAAGGGCCAGACGCCCAACCTAAATTTACACTAGCATGTTCCACTATATTTCTAGACTGCCTCCTTATATTTGACACTTAATCCATTCCTTATCGCCATAGTTTGTTTGAAAGGAATGGAATATAGTCATGGACTATGTTCCAGTACAGCAGGCCAGGGGTTTTTCATATTGTTCTCTGTGTATTTGTCCTAGTGCATTTTTCCCCAGGGATGAAATACTAATTAAGCCAAAGAGGTCTGGTCAGTGGAATATATCAGTGTTTGAGGGAGGAATGTTGGATGGTGGATGTCAGAAAGGTCTTACTGATTTCATTAGTCCTTTGGGTACTGTAAGGAATACATTACAATGGACCAGCTGTGTGTGTGTGTGTGTGTAACAATTGAGATCCTCCCTCTACCAGCACTGGGTCCACTTTCCTTTTGGGGCAGCTCTTCACTGTTGATGAGCTTGGCCTGTTGACAGGGAACATCTGACAGTGGCCAGAGCTAGTGACATAGCTTACAGCGAGGGAGAATGATCAAAATGGCTACCTTGGCATCATCTCACTCACACTACCAATCCACCTAGAACGACCTCTCTTTCCTCTCACCCCTCTCTCTCACCTCACTCCGCTCTCTCCACCTACATGTATCTCTCTCTTCTCTCTCACGTAATGCTGACGCGGCCTAAATAATGGAGCTTTGGAAGCAGAAGTGCTGAGTAAGACCGACCTGAGCCATCCTTCACCCCGGCAGAGATGCATAGTGGGGCCTCATCAATAATGTAAAGTCCTCCGCCATGCTGTATTTGAGGGGACATAGCCTACAGTTTATGGTTCCACCTCTACTCAGCTGACGGATGGAGTTTCAACATGAACCTCATCAGTTGATGCCCTGTCAGCCCATGGACAATGTAATGTCTATGTGTCAGCCACTCGTGATACAGTGGCTTCCCATGTGAAAGAACCTGACTCTTTTTCAACAGAATCTAAACAGTGTTTTACATTTGAAGGAGAGTGAAAAAGAGTTGCGCCAGTCACTAAACTGTTATCTACTTGTCCCAGGAGTGCTTGAGAACATCATCATCATAAAATCTTGAAAGCCTGAGGAGGGAAGATACTTATGTTTTTGACTCCCTCTCTCGCTCTCTTTCCAGAGCTCATATTCTTCTGTCTGAATTACTGCTCCAGATGTTCGTTTCTTGGTGTCCCCATAAACTTTCTGTGTTTTAGCACCAGACAAAAGATAACTAAGATGGATTTCCTGAGGCTTGGCATAGCCCCATTATTTTCTTCACTGCTTTCAGTATACAGTAGCCTACTTGGGTCTGGGCAACTGGCTTGGCTATGCATGAGGTAAACTGTATCTGTACCTAGTCCAGGTTGGGTTTCAGCCTTCCAGGTCATACATGATCATACGTTTACTGTAGCTTTAATGTATGGTTCAATCCAATATTCCAAAGTGGGTGCCGGTGCTTACAGAATAAATAATTGAAGACAGAGTTAATACAAATGGAAGGGCATGGATCCTCGAGTCACAGTTCAGTTTTATTTTCTGTTGCCTGGGAACATTATGATTAGCACCACAGTGTTTTTATGATGTGAAGAGGACTGTTGACCTTTTAATCAGGACCAGAGCGAGGCTGGGCTTTAGTAAAGAGATTGATTTCCCCTCAGGGCCCCCGAGGCACTGTTATGTTTATTGACCTCAGTTTGCAGAGTTCACAACCTGGCGGATTGATAGTTGGTCCCATTGATTGAAGTATAACACATAGATTATTAATCAGTTTAAATCTCTCTCTCTGACTCTCCTCCCAGACCTGCCTTGGATGCTCCCAGCCTCCCAGCACAACGGGACTGCTGCCTAGGTAACAACGAGGGAACCAAAGGAGAGGCCCTGCAGTGTGCACTGTGCATGAAAAAGAGCTGTCCCCGGCCCCACCTATACACTGCACCACCATGCAGGATCAATATCATACAAAATCCATGAGGAAACCATTTAGCATATCCTTTGATCATCACTTATGACGCCCTCTAATAACCTCTTGATATTACGGTTTCATGGGCAGGGAAAGGGAACGCCGATGACTACATCTTTCTGCTTCTCTTTCTCTTTTTCTCCATCTCTCCGTTCAGAACGCAGGCCTAGGCAGGGGACAGATGGCATGATGCAACATATCAGACCAGCAATCTGCAATCCCACAAAACATTTACACCACCACTCCACCCCCCTCCAAGGCTAGCATGACAGACCCAGCCCTGTGCTGCCTGCCTGGGACAACACGCCCTGCTAGTCTCCCATTACCAGTTACCTTCACAGAAACACTACGTACAGGACATCCCTGCATGTGTCGACTCCCATACTGTCTGTCCTCTTAGAGACGCCACGGAGCAACATGATGGTGTTGGAGGAAAGGAATGGAATGGAGCGAATAGGTACTTGTGTGAGAGAAAAGGCTTTGAGGTCTTGGTTTTTATATTTGCTCTATTTTGGATGAGTTTGATGCATCTGTTTATGTGTGCCTCTAACCTTTGAAGCCATAGACTTATACATGCACACGTTTACCGGTCATCAATACTCTGAGACCATTCTAAACCTTTATGAATTCAGTTTAAACCTGTGTAGCTAGCTATGATCAATACTACCCTCCATTGAACTTCTCTTTCATCTGCATTCATTGAGCTCCTCCTTTTTTGGGGATAGGAGAGCTGATTGGGGGAGGGGGTGAAGGGATGTGGCACAGTTTTTTGGGAAACATGTTCTTTCAGCTTCCACTCACCAGGTCTGGCTGGGTCACTGGCAGGCCATTCTGCTACAGGCCAACATGGGAGCTGATTAGATTGATTTCTGTCATTCGCTGTCTATAAATCTTTATTGACACATAAACAATTGCTATGCAATGTATAGCACTTTCAGGCTCTAACCTTCACAGTAACTCACAGACATTATCGAACAACCGTCCCACAAACATTGCAACAACACAAACATTAGCGTTTGTCCATTGAATGATGACAGTCTCTGGCATGGACCAGTCTTTGTTGTGTATTATTTAGCTTTTTTCCTGTAAATATCTGTTATGGTACTGTATTTTATCGCTTAAACAATTAAGAGCAAATCTAAGAAAACATAATTTTATGGAAAAGGTAAGACATTTTCTAAGGAATCCTGGTTAAGCATAGTATTTATTTTTCCGTTACCTGATTTTGATTCAGCCAGGCATTGAGAAGGGGTCCTCTGTCCTTGTGCTCATGGCAACGGCTGAGCCCGAGTGTGTTGCATCTTGCAGTGTGTGAGCATTGAAAGGTGTGGACGACAGCACACATCACTGTCACACCAGGCGCTCCTCCGGGCCATCTTGTGCAAGGCCACGGCCCATTCCCCATAGCAAGGCCAGCGCAGCAGCACACCCTGAGACAAAGCTGTATTGTATGTGCACGTGACCAATTAACCTTGATTTGATAGGGAATATCAGCTAATATACTACACAGAGACAGACATAGACGCTGTATACCAGAGGCATGCTAGTCTAGATGGCACTAGTAAGTCATCTCCCAAGCGCAACTCTCTGTGCTGGTTGCCAAGTCAACCATTGCCCCATTATCCTTTAAGTTATCTTCCTTCACATCCAATAGGAGTGCTGCAACATCTATCAATACAAAGTCCACTTGAATCTCTGTCCGGTTCTATTTAAAGCCAAAACATTACCATTGATCAGGGTTTAAGCCAGCTCACCCTTCCTTAGGAGAGGCCAGGTCAGAGCACCTTCAGACTGTTTACCTGCCTACACAGTGGGGGAGAGAATTCAGATAACTGTTGGAGTATATATGGAGTATTTTCCTAGGCGACCGGCCCACTGCCATGCTAACCTTTTGTGAGAGGTACCTATATTGCTGCTGTAAAACATTTCCACTTTATGTGGATTGCAAAGGATGGATGGCATGGTATTGTATGAAAGTCCTGCTTGGTACAGGGAATACATGTATGGTCTTTGGGCACTATATTACAGAGCAATTACATAAGAATGAATTGTTAAAACGTGTTGTTTTGCGTATGATAAAAAAGACTGCATTCCAAGCAAAAATGTATCGTACTGGATCACTTGCAGTGGAGGATGATGCTACGCAAGCTGTCGTTGTCCCTGTCCCCATAGGTTGAGTTGTCATAGACCAGTCGAGAGCAGTGTTGTTGTTTTTTTTATCTCATGGAGCGAATGCCCGGCAAATGCACTGAAATCAAATTCCTGCTGGAAGGTCATTTGTTCAGCTGCCCACAGAAGCGAGGAGGCAGGAGGCACTCTGCCAGTGGGGATAATGTAACAGCCAGGACATCACATAGGGGTGGCAGGTAGCCTAGTGGTTAGAGCTTTTGGTCAGTAACTGAAAGGTTGCTGGATTGAATCCCCGAGCTGACAAGGTAAAAATCTGTTGTTCTGCCCATGAACATGGCAGTTAACTCATTGTTCCCCAGTAGGCTCTCATTGTAAATAATATTTTGTTGTCTGTCTTGCCTAGTTATTTAACTGTCTTATCTAGTTAAATAAAGGTTAAAAAAAATAACATCACATCGCTGCCTGCCTGGCTGAACGGGCCCTGCACAAACACACACTCCCAAGCTCTGCCCCCTCCTCCTACAGTACACCCTGTCCACCAGCCCCCTCCTCCTACAGTACACCCTGTCCACCAGCCCCCTCCTCCTACAGTACACTCTGTCCACCAGCCCCCTCCTCCTACAGTACACTCTGTCCACCAGCCCCTCCTCCTACAGTACACTCTGTCCACCAGCCCCCTCCTCCTACAGTACACTCTGTCCACCAGCCCCCTCCTCCTACAGTACACTCTGTCCACCAGCCCCCTCCTCCTACAGTACACTCTGTCCACCAGCCCCCTCCTCCTACAGTACACTCTGTCCACCAGCCCCCTCCTCCTACAGTACACTCTGTCCACCAGCCCCCTCCTCCTACAGTACACTCTGTCCACCAGCCCCCTCCTCCTACAGTACACTCTGTCCACCAGCCCCCTCCTCCTACAGTACACCCTGTCCACCATCCCCCTCCTCCTACAGTACACCCTGTCCACCAGCCCCCTCCTCCTACAGTACACTCTGTCCACCAGCCCCCTCCTTCTACAGTACACTCTGTCCACCAGCCCCCTCCTCCTACAGTACACTCTGTCCACCAGCCCCCTCCTCCTACAGTACACTCTGTCCACCAGCCCCCTCCTCCTACAGTACACTCTGTCCACCAGCCCCCTCCTCCTACAGTACACTCTGTCCACCAGCCCCCTCGTCCTACAGTACACTCTGTCCACCAGCCCCCTCCTCCTACAGTACACTCTGTCCACCAGCCCCCTCCTCCTACAGTACACTCTGTCCACCAGCCCCCTCCTCCTACAGTACAATACACGCTGACGGCACAGACATAAAGACTACTTTTTAAACACCTCCAAGTGTCCCACTCTCCTTTCCAGCAGCACCACCACAATACATTGAAATGCATGGCATGGTCCGGTATTTTTAAATCAGTCAGACTGACACGGAATAATCAATCATTAATCAATCAGTATTTTCCGATACAGTTGCAGCTCAAGTTGGTGTTTGAAGGCCCAACGGTTTCTCTGTCAAGGATTTCCAGTTAGTTCATCCCACCCCTTGTGAGAGGAGTTACTCTTCCACATTAGTAACTTGCCCCCCCCCCCCCCCCCCCCCCCCTCATACTCCCCCACCCCCGGGGTAGATCTGCCAAAGGGTTTAAGAGCACAAAGGTCAGACGAGAGCAGGGTGAAAAGGGCTGGTGCATAGCAGTCCTACTCAGCCTTGAACAAGCACCACTACCGCTTCTAGAGCAGCTACGTTTTTTTTCTCTCCAAATGCAGAAAAAGAAAGAACACAAACTGTTTTGGCAAGTGCACCCTACAGGATTCTCTGAGGTTGCTCTAGTGTGCAATTAAATCACAAAGCTAGTCTGCTCTTTGGCTCAGCAGCACTGGCATTGAGGAGGAGGAGTAGAGAGACAAGAAAACTCCTCTGTTAGCTGCTTGCTCTTTTTTTCAGTTTACTCTTTAAGATTTACCAGACTAGATATTTATTTATATACTTTTTACATTTAACTAGGCAAGTCAGTTAAGAACAAATTCTAATTTACAATGACGGCCTAGGAACAGTGGGTTAACTGCCTTGTTCAGGGGCAGAACAATAGATTTTTACTCTGTCAGCTGGGGAATTCAATCTAGCAACCTTTCGGTTACTGGCTCAACGCTCTAGCCACTAGGCCACCTGCCGCCCCATATAGCTGCTACAGATAAGGAGTCTGATTCAGATGATGTAATTGGCGCCAGGAATCATCATTATAAAGACAGCCTTCTCCCTTGCCTGAATGCCACCAATCTTTTATGGGTAGGGGGTGCCATGGCACCCCAAGATGCGGTGACCCCGTCGTTCTGCTCCACTTCAGTCGCCGCTGCACCCCTCGTCTCAGTGGGGGTGGGATACCCCCTCTACCTGAATCATCCACAGCAAGCAGCCCCAGATAGCCACCCAACAGGAACGTGTCATAGCCCTTGTGATAACACAAGACCCAATGCACTCCCATCTTTCATTTTTATTTTATTTCACCTTTATTTAACCAGGTAGGCTAGTTGAGAACAAGTTCTCATTTACAACTGCGACCTGGCCAAGATAAAGAAAAGCAGTGCGACACAAACAACAACACAGAGTTACACATGGAATAAACAAACGTACAGTCAATAACACAATAGAAAAAAAGAAAGTCTATAAACAGTGTGTGCAAAAAATAGGCCATAATAGCGATGTAATTACAATTTAGCAAATTAACACAGGAGTGATAGATGTGCAGATGATGATGTGAGAGTAGAAATACTGGTGTGGAAAAGAGCAGAAAAGTACATAAAAACAATATGGGGATGAGGTAGGTAGATTGGATTGGCTATTTACAGATGGGCTCCAGTTTCAGCGATTTTTGCAATTCGTTCCAGTCATTGGCAGCAGAGAACTGGAAGGAAAGGTGGCCAAAGGAAGTGTTGGCTTTGAGGATGACCAGTGAGATATACCTGCTGGAGCGCGTGTTACGGGTGGGTGTTGTTATCGAGACCAGTGAGCTGAGATAAGGCGGGGCTTTACCTAGCAAAGTCTTATAGATGACCTGGAGCAAGTGGGTCTGGCGAAGAATATGTAGCGAGGGCCAGCCGACTAGAGCATACAGGTCGCGGTGGTGGGTGGTGTATGGGGCTTTGGTGACAAAACGGATGGCACTGTGATAGACTGCATCCAGTGTGCAGAGTAGAGTGTTGGAGGCTATTTTGTAGATGACATCGCTGAAGTCGAGGATCGGTAGGATAGTCAGTTTTACAAGGCTTTGTTTGACGGCGTGAGTTAAGGAAGGCTTTGTTGCGAAATAGGAAGCCTATTCTAGATTTAATTTTGGATTGGAGATGCTTAATATGACTCTGGAAGGAGACTTTACAGTCTAGCCAGACACCTAGGTATTTGTAGTTGTCCACTTATTCTAAGTCGGAACCGTCCAGAGTAGTGAAGCTAGATGGGCGGGTGGGTGCAGGCAGCAAACGGTTGAAAAGCATGCATTTAGTTTTAATAGCGTTTGAGAGCAGTCGGAGGCCAAGGAGTGGAGTGTTGTATGGCAGTGAAGCTTGTTTGGAGGTTTGTTAACACAGTATCCAAGGAAGGTCCAGATGTATACAGAATGGTATCGTCTGTGTAAAGGTGGATCAGGGACACACTGAACTCTGTCTGAGAAGTAGTTGGTGAACCAGGCGAGGCAGTCATTTGAGAAACCAAGGCTATTGAGTCTGCCGATAAGAATACGGTGACTGAAAGAGTCGAAAGCCTTGGCCAGGTCGATGAAGACGGAGAAGCTGGGGAGGCTTGGGCAAGTAGCTGCGGGGGTGCGGAGCTGTTGGCCGGGGTTGGGGTAGCCAGGAGGATAGCATGGCCAGCCGTAGAGAAATGCTTATTGAAATGATCAATTATCATGGATTTATCGGTGGTGACGGTGTTACCTAGCTTCAGCCTCTTAACGATTAACTTTGTTACATTCAGGTCCAGGTTCCCATCTCACGCTCAGGTGGCATTTATCGTCCGCAAATGAGGAAATATATTTTGTGTGTCATAGAGTGCCGTGCTCAGGTTCTCTCTCTTTCCTTTAGTCTGTTACTCTACTCTTTCTAGAAGTAGAGAGGAGGCTAAGGGATACTTGAGCTGGGGATGTTTACCCTCCAGCTCTGCCCTGAAAAGGGTTCCAGTCTGCTCCTCCAGCCCCTGACCGAGCAACCTGGACTCCGGGTTAGACATAACATAATAAAGGTAATTGATATGATATGTTACATTTCGTGTGATACGTATTCATTTGTCCATCATTCATTTTGAGTGATATGTTATGAATTACAATTCGTACGATACGTAATGAATTGCAATTTTGCAAAAAGTATTATAGTGTATGTTACGAATTCCAATTTGTTGTGGCAAACGTTAGGTGGCTAATGTTAACCTTAGCTAGGTGGATAACATTAGCTACGCTAGGGGTTAAGGTTAGGGTTAGGAGTTAGGGTACAAGGGTTAGCTAACATGCTAAGTAGTTGCAAAGTAGAAAATCATTTGTAAGTAGTTGCAAATGAGCTAAAATGCTAAAGTTGTCCGTGATGAGATTCAAACACACAACCTTTGGGTTTCTAGACGTTCACGTTATACGCCCGACCACCCATTAACCTCGACCAAGCACCCTAATTTCGTTATTGCCTGAAGTAACCTTCTGTCTTATGTAACTATACCAAACATAACATATTATACTAATTTGAGTGTCCCGGATGTTACGTTTAGTGTATGAGACCAGGCTGGACAGAGCTGCTTAGCCCAGCACAGACCAGCCCTCTGTCCTGGCATGGAGTGGGGCTCCTGTCTCACACCCTGACCACTGTTAACCTCACGGGCCCGGTTTCAGGGCAACGCCTCATAGACCACACTGTTGAGAAGAAACTGCACAGTCACTCTCAACAACGGGGCCATTTTGTTTCAGGTGCCGTGGCCTGCCGGTGTAGTGTATCAAGCCCAGAACTGAATTACCCATACAGGAAGAAGTCTGGCTTTTTCCCAGAGCTGGATTCAGCTGACAGTCAAAAAGCTTTTTTCCCTTCTTTTCTCTCTCAGTCAATGCATCAGCACAAGGTCAGACTTAAAATGAAGGTTGAATGCAGCAGGGTTCTGTGGTGTGGTGTGCTGCCTGACATGCAGCAGATTTAGCTGAGTGCATATAGGCTACAGTACAGTTCGCTCTGTAAAGCTGATTTACGGATAGAGAAATCACTGATGCCACTGAAGCGCTCAAAACTGTCCGTCCCTATACCCAGAGCCCTCTCTTGCTGTCCCTTGCCGTGCCACATAAACAATGCATTATGGCTCTGTGGGTGACGAAGAAAACACTAATTACCATGACAACGTGATGGAGCAACGTGGCAGTGCAGTGTTCTGTGCACGGCTTCTCATGGTGACTCATTGCAGAATCATACTCGCCAAGCTATTCCTCACGAGGTCATGCAAGCGTGTGTCCATGTATACCCAAAAGCCACCGCCACCGCCAATGGTGCCTGTACTCCCTCTCCATGGCAACAGCGATGATTGCATTGCAGCCTACACGTGAAGGCTGTGGGGTAGAAGCAATGGAGAGCACATTCATACAGAGGGAAGACAGGCATCTCCATGCGCTAGTGGGAGTGAGGGACACCATCTTGTGCTGTGGAAAGGATTGGGAACACAGCTGGCAAGGCGAGGTGAGTGGGTTATCTACATGAAGGCACCAAACATTAGTCTCTACAACATGCCAGAATATATGGGTGGTTTAATTAGATGAATGATTACTTATTCTTTAGTATTACAATGAGTGATCGACATTTAGGCTCAAAAACAGCTCCCCAAAATCACCCAACAGACTGCAACACAGACACGATCGAGATGGAGAAAAAGCATACAATATAAATCCTATGCATCTCATGCAGTGGATAGTCTAAAATGGTTGCCAAGCACTCTAGTTCCTTTAGAGCCTACAGCATCCATTTGGCGTGACAGTGTGTTTAAGTGGGTCTGTGGGTCTGTTTGTGTGTGTGTGTGTGTGTGTGTGTGTGTGTGTGTGTGTGTGTGTGTGTGTGTGTGTGTGTGTGTGTGTGTGTGTGTGTGTGTGTGTGTGTGTGTGTGTGTGTCAGAGGTATCCTGGACCCTGTCATAGAAATGGCACTGCTGGTGCTCTGAGATGCGTTAGACAGATGGAGCTTGTGATAGGTCACATCTGGCGGTGGGGGAGGAGTGGAGAGAGTCTTTATAGTCATTTACAAGGTAAGAGTACTCAAGTAGAGAATCTAGGTTAAAAACTGGGATATAAAAAAGATTAGATAGGAAAGTATGAATACTTTCTATTTTATTCACACGCATTGGTCAGTGTGTGTGATTACAGTATACACCGAGTATACAAAACATTAGGAACACCTAATGACAGACTGACCAGGTGAATCCAGGTGAAAAGAGAATAAAAACAGGTTAAAAATAAGGATTTTTAAGCCTTGAGACAATTGAGACATGGAGGGTGAGTGGGCAGACAAAATATTTTAGTGCCTTTGAACAGGATATGGTGGTACACTATTAGAAAAAAAGGTGCTATCCAGAACCTAAAAGAGTTCTTTGGCTGTCCCCATAGGAAAACCCTTTGAAGAACCCTGTTTTCCTTTTTTATGAGAACAGCCGAAGAACCCTCTTGGAACCCTTTTTTCTAAGAGTGCAGGTGCCAGGCACACTGATTTAAGTGTGTTAAGAAAGAACTGGCGCAGGAGGTGATGGCTACAATTTAATTGGCTCTTAACCAACCTTGCTGTTTTGTTCGTTTTTTCGCAGTGTTTAACTTATTTTGTGTACAGTGTTGCTGCTATCGACTCTTATGACCGGAAAGAGCTTCTGGACATCGAATACTCACCATGAATTGGACAAATCATTTTTCTTTAATGATTCATATGGGAAGGATATACTCCAAGCTCCCAAACAGGCTCTCATCCCCGTCATTCACTCGAGAAAGAAACTGAGATTTCGCAGAAGGAGATTGAGGTGCCTTGTGAGGATCAGACGACAAGTGGCTAATCTGCCTTTGCCATCCGTACTGCTAGCTAATGTTCAATCGCTAGAAAATAAATGGGACGAACGGAAAGCACGTATATCCTACCAACGGGACATTAAAAACTGTAATGTCTTACGTTTCACCGAGTCATGGCTGAACTACGACATTAATAACATACAGCTGGCGGGTTATAAACTCTATCGACAGGATAGAACAGCAGCCTCTGGTAAGACACGGGGTGGGGGCCTATGCATATTTGTAAACAACAGCTGGTGCACGATATCTAAGGAAGTCTCAAGGTTTTGCTCGCCTGAGGTAGAGTATCTCATGATAAGCTGTAGACCACACTAACTACCTAGATTGTTTTCACCTGTATTTTTCTTGCAAACTATTACAGACTACAAAGGGAAGCACAGTCAAGAGCTGCCCAGTGACAAGAGCCAACTATTACTTCTATGCTCGCTTCGAGGCAAGTAACAATGAAACATGCAAGAGAAAATCAGCTGTTCCTTTAAACAGGTCAACCAACGTTCACAAGGCCGCAGGGCCAGACGGATTACCAGGATGTGTACTCCGAGCATGCGCTGACCAACTGGCAAGTGTTTTCACTGACATTTTCAACCTCTCCCTATCTGAGTCTGTAATACCAACATGTTTCAAGCAGACCACCATAGTCCCTGTGCCCAAGAACACTAAGGTAACCTGCCTAACTAATGACTGCCGACCCGTAGCACTCACATCTGTATCCATTAAATGCTTTGAAAGGCTGGTCATGGCTCCCATCAACACCATTATCCCAGAAACCCTAGACCCACTCCAATTTGCATACCGCCCCAACAGATCCGCAGATGATGCAATCTCCATTGCACTCCATACTGCCCTTTCACACCTGGACAAAAGGAACACCTATGTAAGAATGCAATTCATTAACTACAGCTCAGTGTTCAAAACCATGGTGCTCTCAAAGCTCATCACTAAGCTAAGGACCCTGGGACTAAACACCTCCCTCTGCAACTGGATTCTGATCATCAACAACGATGAGACAGCCTATGAGGAGGAGGTCAGAGACCTGACCGAGTGGTGCAAGGACAACAATCTCTCCCTCAACTTGATCAAAACAAAGGAGATGATTGTGGAGAACAGGAAAAGGAGGACCGAGCACGGCCCCATTCTCATCAACGGGGCTGTTGTGGAACAGGTTGAGAGCTTCAAGTTCCTTGGCGTTCACATCACCAACAAACTAACATGGTCCAAGCACACCAAGACTGTGACGAAGAGGGCACGACAAACCTATTCCCCCTCAGGAGACTGAAAAGATTTGGCATGGGTCCTCAGATTCTCAAAAGGTTTTACAGTCGCACCATCAAGAGCATCGTGACGGGTTGCATCACTGCCTGGTATGGCAACTGCTCGGCCTCCCACTGCAAGGCACTACAGAGGGTAGTGCGTACAGCCCAGTACATCACCAGGGCCAAGCTTCCTGCCATCCAGGACCTCTATACCAGGCGGTGTCAGAGGAAGGGCCTAAAAATTGTCAAAGACTCCAGCCACCCTAGTCATAGACTGTTCTCTGCTACTGCACGGGAAGCGGTACCGGAGCGCCAAGTCTAGGTCCAAAAGGCTTCTAAACAGCTTCTACCCCCAAGCCATAAGACTCCTGAACATCTAATCAAATGGCTACCGAGACTGCTCTTTGCTACCGCAAGGGAAGCAGTACCAGACGTGGCTACCCAGACTATTTGCATTAACCCCCCCCCCCCCCCCCCCCCCCCCCCCTTCTACGCTGCTGCCACTCTCTGTTATTATCTATGCATAGTCACTTTAATAACTCTACCTACATGTACATATTACCTGAATTACCTCGCCATCGGTGCCCCGCACATTGACTCTGTACCGGTACCCCCAGTATATAACCCCGCTATTGTTATTTATTGCTGCTCTCTTATTATTTGTTATTCTTAACTCATACTTTTGGGGGGGTATTTTCTTAAAACTGCATTGTTGGTTAAGGGCTTGTAAGTAAGCATTTCACTGTATTTCCCTGTTCGGCACAGGTGACAAATTTTATTTGATTTGAAGAGCTGCTTAGCTGCTGGGTTTTTCACGCTCAACCGTTTCCCGTGTGTATCAAAAAGGGTCCACTACTCAAAGGACATCCAGCCAACTTGACACAACTGTGGGAAGCATTGGGGTCAACATGGGCCAGCATCCCTGTGGGACGCTTGACACCTCGGAGAGTCCATACCCTGACGAATTGAGGCTGTTCTGAGAGCAAACGGGGTGGGGGGGTAACTCAATATTAGGAAGGTGTTGCTGTGTGTGTGTGTGTGTGTGTGTGTGTGTGTGTGTGTGTGTGTGTGTGTGTGTGTGTGTGTGTGTGTGTGTGTGTGTGTGTGTGTGTGCGTGTGACAACCAACAACCCTGTGGATCTGTGCGACGGTTGATCTGCGTTGGTTGGTATCTGTGGGTGTGTAGCTGTTGCATGTGATCTGGCCTCTCTCATGACCGGATTAGGAACAATGAGCTCCATACAGAGGCTGGAGAGGCAGCACAGCCCCAGGAATGGGTGCTCCAGCAACTCCACCATCCACTGCCCAGCCTGCCCTGCGTTATCGCCAGGGCCCTCGCACCTCTTGCAACACACCACATGACCTATCCCATTTCAATGCCAACCCCTCCATTTCCCCCCCACACACTACACCATCCCTCTGTGCCCCCTTCCCGGCCTCCATGTCCCCCTACACACTACCACATTCCTCAGTGGACCCCCCCCCCCCCCCCCCCCCTCCATCTCACTCTCACTACTTTCACTACCCTACCCAAATCAAATGCCCACATCAACCCTTGTATGCCCCATATCGGAACTCATCCAACCCCTCCATTTCCACCGCATCATCATGCCCCACTTTTCCATACCCACATCATACCCTCCTTCCCTCCACCCCAGGCTCCTGTTTGAAGCTGGCTTGATTTTGATGAGCCCCCTCTCCATTTCCAGGCCAGTGTCTGTTTACTCCCCACAATAGTAGCTACAGATGTAGGATCTTAATTTGAGCAGGTTTGCTACAGCAGTTAAATAATCCTGCAGCAACAGGAAATGTGAATTATGTGGATTATAATTAATGGAATATTTTTGCAGGGGTTGATACATTTTTCGTTAGGGCAAATCAAGTCTGACATTTTCAAGTGGAAATTAAACTTTAGAAGCCTTTTTAAACATCAAATACACTACACGTTTGCATTTCCTGCCGTGCAGAAAAATTCTTAGCAACAAAAGAATGATCAAATTAAGATCCAAATTAAGATCCTACATCTGTAGCTGCCATGATCACAATGAATAATAGGATGTTTGGATTCTAAAGAACAATACCGACTTAACCCTGTTAAAATCTAGGACAGCAATGTTTTGTTTTGAACTAATTTCTCCCTTTACTTTACTCAGAACTGGCCATACAACGGCGCTGAGTGACCTCAGCCCTGTTTGACTGGAGAGAGAGAGAGGAGACCTGGCTGGTCTCCAGTTACCGTTATCGCGGAGACAACAAGGATCTCAAGGTTAAGCCATGACCTGCTCCTTGTCATCGAATGCCGTACCTAGCTAATCCTACTGCTGCCCAACTGACCCCTCATCCTCCTCCTCTAACCCCCCCCCCCCTCCTCCTCCTCCTCCACCTCTATAGGGTAGTTGTCTGTTTAGAAGGTAAGTGTGTCATGTTTAGCTATGGGATATAGGGGTGGCTTTGCTGGGGTGGTCTGCCTTCATGCCACTCTATCCGTGTGGCGTACCTTCACAGAACTATTGGGACAGCGGTGTGTCCGCCTGTGCTGCGTACCTTCACAGAACTATGGGGACAGTAGTGTGTCTGTCTGTGTGGCATACCTCACAGAACTATGGGGACAGCAGTGTGTCTGTCTGTGTGGCATACCTCACAGAACTATTGGGACAGCAGTTTGTCTGTCTGTGTGGCGTACCTCACAGAAGTATGGGGACAGCAGTGTGTCTGTCTGTGTGGCATACCTCACAGAACTATTGGGACAGCAGTTTGTCTGTCTGTGTGGCGTACCTCACAGAAGTATGGGGACAGCAGTGTGTCTGTCTGTGTGGCATACCTCACAGAACTATTGGGACAGAAGTGTGTCTGTCTGTGTGGCGGTCCACACAGAACTATGTGGTCAGCAGTGTGTCTGTCTGTGTGGCATGCGGCAGGGTGGCCTAGTGGTTAGAGCATTGGACTAGTAACCGGAAGGTTGCAAGTTCAAACCCCTGAGCTGACAAGGTCATTCTGCCCCTGAACAGGCAGTCAACCCACTGTTCCTAGGCCGTCATTGAAAATAAGAATTTGTTCTTAACTGACTTGCCTAGTTAAATAAAGGTAAAATAAATAAATACCTCACAGAACTATGGGGACAGCAGTCTGTCTGTGTGGCATACCTCACAGAACTATGGGGACAGCAGTGTGTTGGTCTGTGTGGCATACCTTCACAGAGGTGGCCGTAGGAACAGCTGTTGTTTATGGTGCTCCAGTCATTTGTTTTCTTCAGACTCCATTAGGTACCCAGACACTCTAGAGCAGCGGGGAGAGCCAGCATGCAGTGCTCAGGAATTAGACGGTCACTGATGCTGAACCTTGTCTCCATCCACCATCCTACCGCCTCCCTCTGTCTCCCTACAGTCTCTCAGGTCCTGGTGGGTGCACAGGAACATAAACAGATGCACAGAGAGACACAGACAGACACAACGACACACTCACACAGACAGACACAACGACACACTCACACAGACACACACAGACATGCACACATTCAAACGACACAAGCACAAAGGCTCTCACTCAGACACAGAGAGAGAGAGAGAGAGAGAGAGAGAGAGAGAGAGAGAGAGAGAGAGAGAGAGAGAGAGAAAGAGAGAGAGAGAGACACACACAAACAGGGGATTGTTGTGTGGAGCCCAGAGGCTGAGCTCCAGTGCAGTCGACCCAGTCCACCCGACACAGAGCAGCTGCACATGGTGAGCCCATGTGACTTACTTTCGGCCATGTGAGTCTCTCTCTCTCAGAAGCCTGCAGTGTGAAAAGCCGGTGCTCACGGAAATCCACAGTGTTGTGGGATTCCTTCCTGCTGGATTATGTCACTTCATCTACAGTTATGTCTCTCTATGTTTCACCAGCTCTACAATACAGATGTTTCTATGACATTAACTATGTTTCCATCCACAGTTTTAATGCGAGTAAAGTCATACCGTATAAAAATAAAAAAATCCCGACAAGTGTGATGGAAACAAATGAATTATGCCACAATTGCGGTGGAAACTCGATGACATGCTAAATTGTACTACCACTACGACCTTGGAAAGCTTAGAGAGTTTATAGGCCGATTAAATAATAATTTATGATGGCCTTCATGGTGGTTAAGTGATGGACGGTGATGAGTTTGACGCAAATTTCCAATAAATATTGAGGGTGCCATATCTCATCGTATAACCTACCCTGTCCACTTGATCAGCAAACTGTTGTTTAGACAGCACGCACCAAAACCAGATTGAGAAAGTTTGCTATTTATCCCAACCCATTGAACTTCTGCTTTTTATTCGGTACATGGAAACGTCAGTGTTATTTATGTACACTATGTCATCACGCACAGCATGTTATCCTCAACAAGTCCGTTTTGAAGGGTTCAGAACTCTGGGGTACAGATTTGAGAATATTCGCGTGAAAATCTGTCGCCAACTGGATGGAAACCTAACTATTTATTTGGCCCTGTCTGTTGGGTGCATTGTCAACCATTATCTCGTTACATGGCAAATTGACCACATAGTTATCCTAGTTCCATTGGTGAATACACCGCAGTTCTATGATTATGTAGGCATGTGTACAAAAGGTTACGTTACTGCAGATGGAGAAACACTGTTCTCTGGGGGCTGGTGACCCCCAGGAGGAACTCCATGCGTTGATTACGGAACTCTTCACTCAATGGAAATTTGGGGATTGTGTAAGAGAAACACGTACCACCCAGCTGCGCCAGTCTCTCATCCCTCCATGGCTTATAAAAGATCAAATCAAATCAAATGTATTTATATAGCCCTTCGTACATCAGCTGATATCTCAAAGTGCTGTACAGAAACCCAGCCTAAAACCCCAAACAGCAAGCAATGCAGGTGTAGAAGCACGGTTATCGGTTTACTTCTCGTGTAATTCTATGTTATCCACCCCCTACTGTGTGGACTGTATCTATCTACACATGCAAATGCATAATAGCATAATTCACTCACTTAGTTAGCTAGCTAGCTACCCTTCCCCCAACACTCAGAGCGCTCACTGACACCCACACACACAAACAAACACACACACACACATACTGTAAACACATGCGCAATAACAGACACACACACAAATACACATGCGCAATGAAATACACACACACACACACAGCTGATTACAGGCACATAGTCACAAGCAGATTATGCTGTACTTTACACTCACCCGCACAAACATACTAGCTTTTTGCTAACAGAAACACACGTGGTAGCCAGTTGAGAGAAATTTGGACATCTCTGCACAAATCTTGTTCTGTAATTCATTCAGCAAAACAGAAGAGTTTGGGTCAGGTGACAATGTGACACACAACCATGCCTAACCTCTCACCAGACACATGACTTTGGAGGGATCTGGAGCGCCTGAATAACTAGACTGCATCATTGTCACACTTCGTCTCGTCATTGAGTCTTTATAAATCTATATGAGTGTACAGTATGTATATATGAGTATACAGTATATATATATGAGTGTACAGTATGTATATATGAGTGTATAGTATGTATACATGAGTGTACAGTATGTCTATATGAGTATACAGTATGTCTATATGAGTGTACAGTATGTATATATGAGTATACAGTATGTATACATGAGTGTACAGTATGTCTATATGAGTATACAGTATGTCTATATGAGTGTACAGTATGTATATATGAGTATACGTATATATATATATGAGTGTACAGTATGTATATATGAGTGTACAGTATGTATATATGAGTGTACAGTATGTATCTATGAGTGTACAGTATGTATACATGAGTGTACAGTATGTCTATATGAGTATACAGTATGTCTATATGAGTGTACAGTATGTATATATGAGTATACAGTATGTATACATGAGTGTACAGTATGTCTATATGAGTATACAGTATGTCTATATGAGTGTACAGTATGTATATATGAGTATACGTATATATATATGAGTGTACAGTATGTATATATGAGTGTACAGTATGTATACATGAGTGTACAGTATGTATCTATGAGTGTACAGTATGCATATATGAGTGTACAGTATGTCTATATGAGTATACAGTATGTATATATGAGTGTACAGTATGTATACATGAGTGTACAGTATGCATATATGAGTATACAGTATGTATACATGAGTGTACAGTATGTCTATATGAGTATACAGTATGTCTATATGAGTGTACAGTATGTATATATGAGTGTACAGTATGTATATATGAGTGTACAGTATGTATACATGAGTGTACAGTATGTATCTATGAGTGTACAGTATGTATATATGAGTATACAGTGTGTATATATGAGTGTACAATATGTATATATGAGTGTACAGTATGTATATATGAGTGTACAGTATGTATATATGAGTGTACAGTATGTATACATGAGTGTACAGTATGTATCTATGAGTGTACAGTATGAATATATGAGTATACAGTGTGTATATATGAGTGTACAATATGTATATATGAGTGTACAGTATGAATATATGAGTGTACAGTATGTATATATGAGTCTACAGTATGTATATATGAGTGTACAGTATGTCAATATTAGTTTTCATGAGTGTATGTCTATGAGAGTAAGTCAAACTCATTATCAAAATCATTAGTTCAGCCAGTTAAACAACAATACTGTAGATCATATACCATAAGGCAATCTTAGTCATAAACGCGTCCACTCTAACAGTATACAAGCAAAGAAATTACATTATGATTTACATACATACACAAGTTAGTCATGCTCATACACAATTAGAGGACGTGCCATCTAAAGAGCCTGGAAAAAGTCCATTAAATGTGATAAGGAACGTCACAGCCTCTGTCACATCCGCATGTCAAACACAGCAAGGGGACGGCCCTTCAGCAGGCACTGTATGGCAGCTTTGTTCACAAGCCGACTCAGAATCTCTCACTTCTTAGTTTTGGGCGGACTAAATAGATCATTTGTGGCCTAATTAGCCACCCAGAGACACCCAGCCCTGCACATACAGTACGTCACCATGCTGACTGCCCAAACAGAGTGCAGGGCAGAGATACAACACAAGGACAGAGGGCTAGTGCAGTGTGCAGAGGAGAGATAGTCATGTGAGGAACAACACAAGGCTGGGGGGGGCTACAGCTCTGCTGTGTGAGTGTCAGTCATAGTCCACTGTTAATCTAATCTGCAGGGCTGTTTTCCTTCATTCTCACCAGTTAACAAATGCACCTCTTACTCGGTTCTGTTCCAGCGTTTACATAACCAACCCATGCTAAGCACTTGGCCAAACAGAACAACAACACATGTGACCTGGTCATGTACAGTACATGTACAGGAAACACTAGAAATGTGACCAATCGTTGGTCTTGATAGTAATAGATGCATTTTTGCTAGTCAAACTTCCGTGAAATTGCTGAACATTCTTCAGATTTCCCCCCGGCTAGATCCATTAATCACGCACCTTGATCAGAGAGGGAGGTAAGGGCGAGCCAGCATGTTTCAAAGGTTGAAGAGGCTAGACATTCAACTCAGCGGAGTGTCTTTCCTGCATGACAACAGTGGAGCTGATAGGGCAGATTGATAAAGGCCTCACACACTTCTGTGGAATGAGAAGGGAGGGCACACCCTTATCTACCACCCCCCCCCCCCCCCTCCCCCCCACCCCCTCTCTCCCCTGCCATAAACAGAGACCTCCACATGAGCTCTGTCAATGTGTTTTTAACCAACTTCTCTGATCTGTGGTGAAAGTCCGTAGCTATCATTTTATAGCACTGTCTGCAATACTGTTAGGGAGAATCTGAATGTACTGAAAATATACAGTCCCCATGCAATGAAAATATGCATTTTCAGAGGATATTCTTGAGTTCCGCACTGTTTTTTTGCACATTGTTCTTGGGCACGTGTCTTGTTTTCAGTCTGTTTGTGTGTGTAGGTCATAGGAGCCTGTGTGTTTGTACATCCCCCCCCCCCCCGTCAATCAGTCTGGGTGTGTGTTTAGGTCATAGGAGCCTGTGTGTTTGTATATCCCCCCCCCCCGTCAATCAGTCTGGGTGTGTGTGTAGGTCATAGGAGCCTGTGTGTTTGTACATCCCCCCCCCCCCCCGTCAATCAGTCTGTGTGTGTGTGTAGGTCATAGGAGCCTGTGTGTTTGTACATCCCCCCCCCCCCCCCCCCCCCCGTCAATCAGTCTGGGTGTGTGTGTAGGTCATAGGAGCCTGTGTGTTTGTACATCCCCTCCCCCCCCCCCGTCAATCAGTCTGTGTGTGTGTGTGTAGATTATAGGAGCCTTTGTGTTTGTACATCCCCCCCGTCAATCAGTCTGTGTGTGTGTAGGTCATAGGAGCCTGTGTGTTTGTACATTCCCCCCCCTCCCCGTCAATCAGTCTGTGTGTGTGTGTAGGTCATAGGAGCCTGTGTGTTTGTACATCCCCCCGTCAATCAGTCTGTGTGTGTGTGTGTAGGTCATAGGAGCCTGTGTGTTTGTACATCCCCCCCCCCCGTCAATCAGTCTGTGTGTGTGTGTAGATTATAGGAGCCTCCCCCCCGTCAATCAGTCTGTGTGTGTGTGTAGGTCATAGGAGCCTGTGTGTATGTACACCCCCCCCCCCCCCCCCCGTCAATCAGTCTGTGTGTGTAGGTCATAGGAGCCTGTGTGTTTGTACATCCCCCCCGTCAATCAGTCTGTGTGTGTGTTTAGATCATAGGAGCCTGTGTGTTTGTACATCCCCCCCGTCAATCAGTCTGTGTGTGTGTGTAGGTCATAGGAGCCTGTGTGTTTGTACATCCCCCCCGTCAATTAGTCTGTTTGTGCAGCCAGTTACAGTATGTACACAGCACTGTTTGTGTTAGTAGGAGTAGGAGTGTGTGGGTTGTATCTGTTTGACAGAGTCTGAGGGCATAGCCTATGTGTTCGCCTGACTGCCTCTACCCTGTAAGGCAGGGGAGCAGGTTCTGTGCTGTGTGACTGATAGGAATCCCCTCCCTCCCTACTGCTGTTGGGATTGGTCAGAGCTGCATTGGGAGGAGGTCACACGGCTCTCCCTGTAAGACCTAATTGATTGAGACCGATAACTTCCAGTAATTCAGCTGATTAATCCTTTCACTCTCAAGGCTGGCAAGAGATTAACAACCTAGCGGGGCGGGAGGTCATTGGCCAGCCAGGAACAGCCTGAGGGGTAGAAATGCCTACTGTTTTGTTCTAGAGCCGATAGTGCTGATACTTGCTTTTCACATTCCATCGTAGAGCACATGGTTGAGCGGAGACATGAAACTATGTGGCAGTTCAGTTCCACCCAACCCTCCAGCTGCTAGCTGCCATGTTGAAGGTTTCCATGTTACCTTTGATGAAAGTAGCTAAAAGAGTCCATTAATAACCTGTTTCATCCCAGCGGTCACAACAGTGAAGAAGAAAAACGTTTGTACTTTACAGCCTCTACAGAAGTTAAAGTTGTACATAATTATCAAATAAGTCCCATATTCTGCATTGTTAAGGTGTCTAGTATGATTCAAGGAAGGTTTCATATGATTTCTCAAAATGGTCAAGACCACAAGCATAAATCTCCAAGGTGTACTTTTACAGACGATTTGACACCAGAAGTCTGTGTTCAACAACTTAAAAAACAAATTGTTGAAATGTTGAAATATTTTCTTTGTAAATCTAATGTTTAAAGGGTCTAGTTTATATATGTGCCTTCATTTTCAATACATTGAATCCATGATGCCTGTTGTATACGAAAATATCTTAGCGGTCACATTTGTGACCGATGGGAAAATGCAGTGAGTCTAATTTATTGTATACAGTATATTTAATCATAGCAGATTATTTGTTTTTTCAGTAGATTGAAGTTTAGTCGGGATATGGATATACTTGATTCAAGACGATCTTTCAGATGATTTTACCATTATCCATTAGCCTTTAAATATCTTTAAAACAGAGGTAGTGTAAAATGTAATTTTGTTATTTCAAGGGGAGAATTGGCTATGAATTAGTGTAATAACTTAACAAATATTGAAGGTCAAAAAGTTTGTTTAGTGTCTCTTACACAATGGTATAACTGGTTTATGTGAGTTGCTGAATAGTCACTCGGGTAGATCTGGTTTATATTAGTATTGGGACTCAGTAAAAGGTGTAGATCTGGTTTATATTAGTATTGGGACTCAGTCAAAGGTGTAGATCTGGTTTATATTAGTATTGGGACTCAGTCAAAGGTGTAGATCTGGTTTATATTAGTATTGGGACTCAGTCAAAGGTGTAGATCTGGTTTATATTAGTATTGGGACTCAGTCAAAGGTGTAGACCTGGTTTGTATGAATGCTGCAGCTCGACCTGGAAGCTACGGCACTGGGGTAAACCTCTTCTATATGAGTGTGCCTATGGATTTACCTGGTTTAAACAGTATGAGTAATGGGGTTTAGGGATACACAAGGCTCATACAGGTAATGGGTCTGGATGAACGTCTATTACCCATTCAAATCAACTCTGACAACTCTGACCTGTTCACCGGACGTGCTACCTTGTCACAGACCTGCAGTTTTCAACCCGCTCTCTCTCTCGCTCTCCCTCTCTTCCCCCCCTCCCCCTCTCTACCGCACCTGCTGTCTCGACCTCTGAATACTCGGCTATGAAAAGCCAACTGACATTTACTCCTGAGGTGCTGACTTGTTGCACCCTCTACAACCACTGTGATTAGTATTTGACCCTGCTGGTCATCTATGATTGTTTGAACATCTTGAAGAACAATCTAGCCTTAATGGCCATGTACTCTTATAATCTCTATCAGCACAGCCAGAAGAGGACTGGTCACCCTTCAGATCCTGGTTCCTCTCTCGGTTCATGCCTTTCTAAGGAGTTTTTCCTAGACACCGTGCTTCTCCATCTGCATTGCTTGCTCTTTGGTGTTTTAGGCAGGGTTTCTGTATAAGCACTTTGTGACATCTGCTGATGTAAAAAGGGCTTTATAAATACATCTGATTTGATGACTAAGAAATGTAAATAACAGGGTTTGGATGTGCAGCAAATAGCTGGATATAGGTTACTGTTGGTTACTTGGAATACACGACAAAGGAAAGTGGGTAACAGGGCTTAGACAGGCAATTCAAATGAAAAGTAACATGTATTGGCAAAATAACTGGTGTCTATGAGTAACAAATAGGGCATTTAGGGCTAGGATATGGGTGTATCGGTATTGTATCCGTTTTAGGGTATTGACATGTGGGTGTAGGGTTAGGACATGGGAGTAACAGGGCTGGGGTGTGTGGGTAATTGGGTTTAGGTGTGTGGGTAAGTGGGCTGAGGTATATAGATATTGGGGTTGAGGAATAGAGGTGAGTGTCTGTTAATTGTATCATAGGCAGAGCGCTGTATGTTTTTTCAAAGCAACATGTATCTACAGGAAAGTGCCAGCCAGGAAGACCCTGTCAAAGCGTATTTACACATAAAGTAGCACAGGGACAGGGAAGGTCTGCTATAGGCTAAATGGATTGTGCTGTGGAGACTTTGATGTGCATAGGGTGTGGTGCAGGGGGCTAGCGCCCACCCCAACCAACCCCACCCCATCCGACCCTTTCAAAGTCCAAGACCAGTCCAGGACCAGCCCAGGTCAACCGCGCCCCATCTCATCTAACCCACCCCATCCTATCCCAGCCCGGTTTGGCACAGTTATCAGACAGGATGCATGTGAGAGCCATAAATAGAGGCACAGAGCTGCAGATCTCAGATCCCAGCCAAGCGGCCCAAGATTACACCTGCTGAGAGAGAGAGAGAGAGAGAGAGAGAGAGAGAGAGAGAGAGAGAGAGAGAGAGAGAGAGAGAGAGAGAGAGAGAGAGAGAGAGAGAGAGAGAGAGAGAGAGAGAGAGAGAGAGAGAGAGAGAGAGAGAGAGAGAGAGAGAGAGAGAGAGAGAGAGAGAGAGAGAGAGAGAGAGAGAGAGAGAGAGAGAGAGAGAGAGAGAGAGAGAGAGAGAGAGAGAGAGAGAGAGAGAGAGAGAGAGAGAGAGAGAGAGAGAGAGCGAGCGAGCTACCCTCTTCATAATATTCTCTCCCTGTTTCTGTCTTGTTCATAGATCATTAGATCTGCCATATTGAGGATATCCTGTATCTGGAACATTGTTAGTTCCCATGTAGAAGCTGATATACAAACCACATCCTGATCCTCTACTGTTTTTATGTCATTTAGACCATCACCGTGGGTTTCTCCAGCTCCTCTCTGTGTGACACAGTGTTACCTCATCATTGCTGGCTAGATTAGCTTTTCACATAAATCCTCTATAATTGACCATGGGAAACCTCTGTAGAGGAACTGTATTAATGAATCAGTCATGTGAAAGATGAATGTGATATAGCATGAGAGTTTTAGCCTGAAAGAGACAGAGATTTTACAGGGACAAAGGAAAAGAGAAGAAGGGGTAAGTCCACTCTCTTTAACCTTATTCTTGAACCATTTGTTATTTCCACGAACGAACAAATGCACACACCCACACCCACACACACCTTTGTTTTACTATCCTTGTGGGGACCAAAGAATAAAAAACATATTTCCCCTAACCCCAAACCCATAACCTTAACCCAAAACCCTAACTCTAACCCTAATTGTAGCCCTAAACCTAATCCCTAAGCCTAAAATAGCCTTTTCCGGCAAAATGTCCCCACTTTACGAATTGTCGTTGTTTTACTATCCTTGTGTGGACTTCTGGTCCCCAACATAGCTGGGGAGGGGTCAGACGTATCCTTCTGCCTGCCTTTATCACAATCAAAGGCCAGCGAGGAACAGGGGGAGCTACAGGAAGTGTGTTTCTTTGGAGATTAGTTGCCATGGTCTGTGGTGGTACTAATAGGGAATTTAAAGCCCTGCTCTCTCTCTCTCTCTCTGTCTCTGTCTCTGTCTCTGTCTCTGTCTCTCTCGCTCTCTCTCTCTCTCTCTCTCTCTCTCTCTCTCTCTCTCTCTCTCTCTCCTGCTCTCTAGAACAACAAGCTCTAACTACAGTCTAACTGTAGCCTGCCAATATGATGGGAGCCTGAGAATGGCACAGTGCCGTTCTACCATTCTACCGGCCATGACCGTCGTGTGCCCGAGGAGGGCTACACTCATGTGGTAATCAGACCTTGCATGTGCACCGGATCCCTAATAGTATTCATAGCCTATATTTAGAATCCTAATGGATGGAAAATGGGGGCATGAAAGGATTACGCTTCTAATCAACTGAGATTTGAACATTTCTCAGAATGAGTTGCTCCTGAGCTCCTGCTGGATAATGCTGAATGGATAATGCATGGGATACCTGAATGGAAGCAATTTTGTAGCTCTAGCTGACCCTGCAGGAAATGCTCTGAATAGAATATGACTTGATACGAGATATATCAAATTCACCATGGTTTATTGGTGACTAGCACCTGTTCCCAATGCCTATATCAGACAATGTGGCCTTAGGTTGGCCATCATCTGATTCAGCCAAATATGCATGCTCCGTATTTTAACTGGGTCTGGAGGGCACAATGGATTGTCACAGTATCACAGGACAGGAGTCTGGCAGGGGTACCACTCAGTCTGCAGGCTGACTGCCTGGGATCCCATAAGCCAGAGGCAGGCAGCATATTGAGCTCTTCTCATTAAAGTGTCACCATGAGCTTACAATCTGGGCATTTTGGGCTTGCATCCATCACACCCACCCCCACCCCCACACACACCCACTTCTACATGAATCTCTCCCCGTCCCAACCAGGGCACAATACTGTCTCATGTGGAGGCAACAGAGACTAACAAGCACGCATGCACAAACGCAAGTACACACACACACACACACACACACACACACACACACAGAGAGAGCACAACACAGTTGGTGTCTTAATTAGCTTTGGATTAGGGTACAGCATGTGCAGGAACAGAAAAATAAAGGGGAGAGGAGAGGGGAGAGGAGACTGGGGAATGTGAGAAGTGTGGCGTGGTTTTGGTGGGGAATCGGCTGTTTGTTTCCATTTGGTCAGGCAATGTCGGGGAAGCTACTCTGAAAATGTAGCTTACCAAGCTACCAAGTACTTCACACTGGAAGAAGCTAAGCTACACTAAAGCTACTCTTAAGAAGAATATATTTTAGGCCAACTTAATAACATGTTCCGGAACTTTGGCAACTACTGAGTCATTTTTAAATCTCCCGCTTCGGGCTGGATGTGTAGTTCATTCATGCATAATCTATGAGCAGAATTACTGTCTTACCTCAGTTAGCCACAAAATCCCTAGTTTGAAAGTGATTGTTTTTCTGGAAGCCATGCTGTGCCATTTTCCCCCACGTGGGCAGGTCCCCTAGCAATTCAATTTCTAGCCAATGAACTTCAGCCTCTCGCATTTTGAGTGACTGCTAGCAAGATACACACAGCATAGTGCGAGAGAGAGCAATGACCAAATAAGGCCATTTTCTGTCTACCACCCCTACCTTGTCACAACACAACTGATTGGCTCAAACGCATTAAGAAGGAAAGAAATTCCACAAATGAACTTTTAACAAGGCACACCTGTTAATTGAAATGCATTCCAGGTGACTTCCTCATGAAGCTGGTTGAGAGAATGCCAAGAGTGTGCAAAGCTGTCATCAAGGCAGCGGGTGGCTTCTTTGAAGAATTTAAAATGTAAAATGTATTTAGATTTGTTTAACACTTTTTTTGGTTACTACATGATTCCATATGTGTTATTTCATAGTTGTGATGTCTTCACTGTTATTCGACAATGTAGAAAATAGTAAAAATAAAGAAAAACCCTTGAATGAGTAGGTGTGTCCAAACCTTTGACTGGTACCATATGTAACGTAGTATGCAATTATCGGGGACTACTTGCTTGTGCGCGCTACTTTCAGAACTACTGGCTAAAAGGTATACACAACTAACAGAGAATCTCTTTAACTGAAGTTACTTAGAAAAAGTAGTCCATTACATCCAAACTACTTTGTGAAAAACCAGCATATCTAAATCTGAAATGTCATAGACTACAAATTGCAAGAACAGTTCCATCTGGAGTCAGATGTTAACAGAATGTGTCATTTAGCCTATTAAACGCAGTTGAATTAGGCACACAAACTATTTTTAAAGTGAGAATTAGGTTGGTCTGATGCTGAAAATGACATTCTTGCCTACTTCACCCATATTTATTTTTTGGCAAAAGAAAGTAATGTGTAGTTCCAGTAGTTAGCAACACCACTATGTGGCAAAAAAAAGTTATTAACTACTGAAAACAATACCAAGGTTTGGATTTAGTTCAACTACCACCAATCTACTGCAAAATGAAATTATTTTACTAGTAGATTACTAGAACTAAATGTTGTTCACTACTCCCCAACACTGTGGGCAGGTCCCAACAAGGTATGGTTGTTCAAACTGGACTGGGAAGGAGGAGGAGCAGGAGAACAGGACATGCCTCAGCACACATTCAGTGTTGGACAAACCTAGCCCTGGCATTGGTTAGATTGGTGACCCTTGACCTCCCAAGCTGTATGGACATGTCATCTCTTCCTGCCTCCACAGGCTTTTCAATAATTAATCCACTCCCACTTATCATTTCTTTATTGGACACAGAGGGAAAGAGGCAGGCTTCTCAAGTTGCCCCCTACTGAAAAAAAACACACACAATCACAGATCACGGCCTGCCTGTAATGTCAACCCCCACACTAGCATAGAAACACACACACACACACACACAGAGTTACTCAAACAAAGACACACACACACACCGGAAAACACATACACACTCATGCGCACAGATATACACAAACAAAGACAGTACACACACACCTGCCCGCACTTTGTAAACCCCATCGGCCTCGGCACGCCAACTCAATTGAATTACTGTTATCATACACCCCCGGCTGGGAGTGAGGTCCAGTCTGCCCGCCATGAACCATGCCCCATATGTCTGGCCTTCACTGGAGTACATACACAAGACCAAACACACACACAGGGCCAATATGCAGGGCCAACAAACACACACACACACACACACACACACCAACACACACACACACACACACACACTCACCCACCCACAACCAAAAACAGAGACAAACACAAGCACCACCACTGCCTCCCATTATGGCAATCACTTACAGACCGTATTGATTCCCCTCGAGCTCTGAGTCATAGTTTGGGCAGGAGATATGTTACCCAGCTAACAATTCTAGGGAGAGTGTACGTTTTTGTAATGTTACCCATAATGTTCCCCTAATGTTTCAGTGTCCAGTTTTCCGTTAGTTAAGGGAACATTCTATCTATGTTAGCAAAAACCTTCTGAGAACCTTTTTAGCATGTTTTGGAGTTAGAGGGGGGAGAACATTCCCTTAATGTCAAAGAGAACATACCCAGAACATGGCTACCATGTTCTCAGAATATACAATATTAATGTTCTAGACACATTTCATGGGACGTTGCAAAAACATTTCTGTCCAATTTCCTGAGGGTTAGGAGAATACTCCATCAACGTCCCACCAAATATACACAGCATTGTGGTTGCCATGTTCTCAGAATATAATATATACATTTCCAAGACACGTTTCATGGGAACGTTGCAAGAACATTCATGTTTCCAGTTTTCTGAGGGTTAGGAGAATATTTATGTTCCACCCAACAAACACAGAACATTGTTGCCATATTCCCAGAACATAAGATACTCATGTTCACGATACTTTTTTATGGGAACGTTGCAGGAACACTTCTGTGTGTCAGTTGTCAGGCTGATGGAACCAATGAAATGTTCTCTCCGCCAAAAAATTGTTTCCTTACATACCACGCCTGTTGCCGTGCCAATCAAGACCCTGATTGGGAAACTACTGATCCATTCACAGCTCTTTGTCTGTTGGCAAGGTTATGGATACTCACAAACACAGCACTTTTAGCAAAACCGCACGCTGTTTCCACATCATTTCAACAACATAAAAATCTATGTGATGACGTCGATGTCACCGACGTAAGGGAATCTCTTTTTTTTTTCGCCCAACTTTCAATCTAGATTCAAAGACATGGTGACATTTTTTTGGTTGATTTCACGTTGAATTCACATTAGTTGACAATTCAACCAAATGTAAAATCAAAACTAGTTGTTGAGTGTTTCCAACTTGCATATTTGACACACTTGATATACCTGATTGCATTGTGCATTTTCATTTACACAGTAGTTATTATTCAACATTCCTCACCTGGGATTTGAACTCAAAACCTCTTGGTTCATGGTACACCAATTGTCCTGCTACGAAACTATGTATGTGTCTTGTATCGGTTTATCTAACTATTCTAATCATTGATTTGATTGACTTATTTCAGTAATTTAAGGGCTTTCAGTATAGTTGTCTAATGTTGGTGGGGCATGATAACCTGATACTTCTGAATCCCTATCATCAATACAAGTGTATATTGAATGTACTTTTAACAGAACTGAGATTTACTTCAAAGTTCATTCACCCTATTGCTTACAGCCTTACACCTATCAAGTTGTTTCAGATCTACACAAGGACCTAGGGAGGACGGGGGTAGGGTTTCATCTGGACAGGACAGGGCCTAACTATACTGAACAAAAACATAAATGTAACATGTAAAGGGTTGTTCCCATGTTTCACAAGCTGAAATAAAAGATCCCCAAAATGTTCCATACACACAAAAAGCTTACTTCTCTCAAATTTTGTGCACAGATTTGTTTACATCCCAGCTATTGTGAATATTTTGCCAAGATAATTCATACACCTGACAGGTGGGGCATATCAAGAAGCTGATTAAACAGGATGATCATTACACAGGAGCTCAAGGTGCTGGGGACAATAAAAGGCCACTCTAAAATGAGCAGTTTTGTCACACAACACAATGCCACAGATGTCTTAAGTCTTGAGGGAGCGTGCAATTGGTATGCTGACTGCAGGAATGTCCACCACAGCTGTTGACAGATAATTTAATTATCATTTCTCTACCATAAGCCGCCTCCAACGTTGTTTTAGAGAATTTGGCAGTTCATCCAACCAGCCTCACAACTGCGTAACCACGTCAGCCCAGGACCTCCACATCCGGCTTCTTCACCTGAGACCATCGTCTGAGACCAGCTACACCGACAGCTGATGAAACTCTGGGTTTGCACAACCAAATAATGTCTGCACAAACTGTCAGAAACCTCAGGGAAGCTCATCTGTGAGCTTGATGTCCTCACCAGGGTCTTGACCTGAATTCAGTTTGGCGTCGTAACAGACTTTAATGGGAAAATGCTTACTTTCGATGGCCACTGGCAGGCTGGTGAAGTGTGCTCTTTACGAATTAATTCTGGTTTCAACTGTACCATGCAGATGGTAGACAGCGTGTTTGGCATTGTGTGGGTGAGCGGTTTGCTGATGTCAATGTTGTGAACAGAGTGCCCCATGATGGTGTTGGGGTTACGGTATGGGCAGGCATAAGTTATGGACAACGAACACAATTGCATTTTATCGATGGCAATTTGAATGCAGCGATACTGTGACGTGATCATGAGGCCCGGTGTCGTGCCATTAATCCACCAGCCTCACCTCATGTTGCAGCATGATAACACACAGCCCCAAGGATCTGTACACAATTCCTGGAAGCTGAAAATGTCCCAGTTCTTCCATGGCCTGCATACTCACAAGACATGTCAACCATTGAGCATGTTTGGGATGCTCTGGATCGACGTGTACGACAGCATGTTTCAGTTCCCGCCACTATCCAGCAACTTCGCACAGCCATTGAAGTGGAGTGTGACAACATTCCACAGGCCACAATTAACAGCTTGATCAACACTATGCGAAGGTGTGTCGCACTGCATGAGGCAAATGGTGGTCACACCAGATACTGACTTGTTTTCTGATCCACTCGGCAACCTTTTTTTTAAGGTATCTGTGACAAACAGATACATATCTGGGGAAGGTTCTTACTTGTTTCAGCGTGACAATAGCCCATGCACAAAGAGAAGTCCATACAGAAATGGTTTGTCGAGATCGGTGTGGAAGAACTTGACTGGCCTGCACAGAGCCCTGACCTCAACCCCATACTTTCGGTAATGTATTGTATATATATATATATATATATATATATATATATATATATATATATATATCTTTGTCAGGTGAATGCTGTATATAAAAGTACCATTTATGTAGTATATCAAATGTAATATGTAAATTAAATGTATAAGTAACAACAACAAAAAAGCTCATAAAAAAAGTGAGAGTCGGGTGATTCTCCTAGTTGGTCTCGAATGCCCTAACCACTGTTCCAATAAGGGATATTTCTAGGTCATGTGCTTGTTGGGCCAGTATAGTTAGGCCCTGTCCAAAATAATCCATAACCCCTCCTCCCTAGGCACTTATGTAGATGAAACAACGTGATAGGTGTAAGCAAAAGGGTGAATGCACTTTTCCGTAAATGTCAGCTCTGTTTAAAAGTACACTCAAGAAAAAATATGTTATCCAGGAGTATCATTTAAACATGTTAACATGCCCCACCAACATTAGACAACTATACAGAAAGACCTTAAATTGCTAAAATAAGTAAATCAAATCAATGATGAGAATAGTCAAATTAACCAATACCTGACACATGGTGGCGTAGCGGGAAGATAAGTGTACCGTGAACCAAGTGGTTGTGAGATCCCAGGTGAGGACATGTTGAATAATAATTACTGTATAAATGGATCAGTGGTTAACCAATCAGGGCCTTGATGGGCTTGGCAACAGTAACAAGGTGTGACGTGTAATTAAAATGTGTAATTAAAAAAAAAAAAATGGGGGGGGGGCGTTTCTTTGGGAATGTCATGACAACTGATACGCAGAAATGCTCTTGCAGCGTTCCCATGAAACGTGTATAGAACTTTAACATATTTTGTTCTGAGAACATGGCAACAATGCTCCGTGGACATGTTTTGGTGTGACATGGATCAAATATTCCACTAACCACCAGAAAACTGGACACATGAATGCTCTTGCAACGTTCCCATGAAACGTGTCTAGAACATGAATATCTTAAATTGGTAACATGGTAACCACGTTCTGGGTAAGTTCTATTTTACATGAAGGGAATAGTCTCTTGGAAACATTTTTTGCACATCCACGGGAACGTTCCTATTAAAACGTTAGTTAATAACCTAATGAGACTCTGAAGGGAATGTCCTCTAAAATTGTGGGGAGGTTTGTTGTTAGCTGGGTAGATCCCAGGCTATTGATTTGTTCACTGTGGAAATTGCTGCCCTGCGTTACGCTGTTCTTTTCCTTCTGTTCTGTTTCATTCTGGCAGGTTTTTGTTGCTAGGCAAATGGAAGAGGAGATTAATGAAACCAGCCAGGCTCGTGTATTGAAAACAAAAACACCCGTCCACTGCATTACAGAGGCAGGCAGAGAGGGCTGGAAGCAGAGGAAAACCCAAACCCACTCGGACCTAAGAGGCTGAAAAAGATGAGAGCGTACTGAAATACAGTGGCTGGTTTAAACACACCTTATTCTTCCAGCCTCATAGACCATTTGACGTCATAAGAACATGCTTTCAATTGGAACCACTGACACGTTTCTGAGCCCACAATTATGTACACTGAACAAAAATAATAACACAACATGTAAAGTGTTGGTCCCATGTTTCATGAGCTGAAATAAAATATATATATCATTGTTAGGGAGCATTTCTCCTTTGCTAAGATAATCTGACAGGTGTGGCATATCAAGAAGCTGATTAAACAGCATCATCATTAAACAGGTGCACCTTGTGCTGGGGACAATAAAAGGCCACCAAAAAAAAAAAAAAAAATAGGCGCGCAACACAATGCCACAGATGTCTCAGGTTTTGAGGGAGCACGCAATTGGCATGCTGACTGCAGGAATGTCCACCAGAGCTGTTGACAGATAATTGAATGTTCATTTTTTGACCATAAGCTGACTTCCATGTTGTTTTAGAGAATTTTGCAGTGCGTCCAACCGGCCTCACATCCGCATACCATGTGTATCCACGCCAGCGCAGGACGTGTGGAGAAAAAAATCATTCTGGTTGGCTGGGCGTGGCTCCCTAGTGGGTGGGCCTGTCTGCCAAGTGGGTGGAACTATGCCTTCCCAGGCCCACCCATGGCTGCACCCCTGCCCAGTCATGTGCTGGGCAGGGGTGCATAGAATAGGGTCCAATGAATTTATTTAAATTGACTGATTTCCTTATGTAATTCAGTCAAATCTTTGAAATTGTTGCATGTTGCATTTATACTTCTGTTCAGTATAAATGTGGAGCCTGAATCATTTTAGCGGATCTACTGAGGCAGATCTGCACAATGTTAGCAGCAGTGCTAAGAGGGCAGGAGAGGGAGGGAGAGGAGAAGAGAGAGAGAGAAGACACACTGGGGCTTTCCCCAGAGCCACTCTGTTCTGAGCCAAGGAGAAGGGGTTTCCATGGCAGCCACGCTACATCCCACACCGCCCTCACCACGCTCCGCATGGGGGGACAGCCTTCACTACACCAGAAAAAAAGGTGCTATCTAGAACCTTAAAGAATTATTTAGCTGTCCCCATAGGAGAACCCTTTTTGGTTCCATGTATAACCCTTTTGGTTTCAGGTAGAACTCATTTGGGTTCTACCTTCCCCTCTGTGGAAAGGGTTCTACATGGAACCCAAAAGGGTTCTACCTGGAACCAAAAAGGGTTCTCCTATGGGGACAGCCGAAGAAACCTTTCGGAACCCTTTTTTCTAAGAATGCACGCCCCCCCATGAACATGGCAGCCACAGAGAGATTACCCACGCCCCCTAAAATCACTCATGTCTTATCGATGCTGCCGTATGCTAAGGAAGTCTTATACACAGACTATGCCAGGCAGTCTGAAATCTGAATCATGCCCTGCTAGCTGGCAATGGTTCCTTTATTTCACCATGCAAGGGAGAGACATAGTCTATGACTCTTATCTATTAAAAGGGTGTGCCTTGTGCCCCCCAAATTCCCAGGATCCTATCCACAAACTGAAGCTTCTTTATGCTCTCCTGTGTTTATTGGACTATGTGAATTGTGGAGAGACGGGAGTAATTGGAGAGCCCATCCCCCCTCTCACTGGTTCTAATGTACATGTATCATTAGTATTTTGTCATTTGATATCCCCACCCATTTTATTTGCTGCTAATTAGACAGTTGATGAGCTTTGCATGCTTGGTGATGTCTGCCAGACAGAGATGGACTTCTGGCTGATAATGTTTCTGTAACGGCGTTCTTCGTTTGTTGAGAGAGAGGACCGAAATGCAGCGTGGTGATTACTCATGTTCTTTAATCAATAATTGACGATACATGAAATAACTAAACGAATACAACAAACGGAACGTGAAACCTCAAAACCTAATACAGCCTATCTGGTGAACACTACACAAAGACAGGAACAATCACCCACAAACAAACAGTGAAACCCAGGCTACCTAAGTATGGTTCCCAATCAGAGACAATGACGAACACCTGCCTCTGATTGAGAACCATATCAGGCCGAACATAGAACTAGACCAAAACATAGAAAAACAAACATAGACTACCCACCCAACTCGCGCCCTGACCATACTAAATAAATACAAAAACAACGGAAATAGAGGTCAGAACGTGACAGTACCCCCCCCCAAAGGTGCGGACTCCGGCCGCAAAACCTTGACCTATAGGGGAGGGTCTGGGTGGGCGTCTGTCCGCGGTGGCGGCTCTGGCGCGGGACGCGGACCCCACTTCGCCATTGTCCTAGTCCGCCTTATTGTCCGCCTCCGTGGCTTACTCACCCTGCCCACCCCTCTCAATGACCCCACTGGACAGAGGGGCTGCTTGGGACAGAGGGGCAGCTGCTCGGGACAGAGGGGCAGCTGCTCGGGACAGAGGGGCAGCTGCCCGGGACAGAGGGACGGCAGCTGCTCGGGACAGAGGGACGGCAGCTCGGGACAGAGGGGCGGCAGCAGCTTGGGACAGAGGGGCGACAGCTGCTCTGGACAGAGGGGCAGCTGCTCGGGCGGCCCCTGGCTGACTGACGGCACTGGCGGCCCCTGGCTTACTGGCGGCACTGGCGGCCCCTGGCTTACTGGCGGCCCCTGGCTGACTGGCGGCACTGGCGGCCCCTGGCTGACTGGCGGCACTGGCGGCCCCTGGCTGACTGGCGGCACTGGCGGCCCCTGGCTGACTGGCGGCACTGGCGGCCCCTGGCTGACTGGCGGCACTGGCGGCCCCTGGCTGACTGGCGGCACTGGCGGCCCCTGGCTGACTGGCGGCACTGGCGGCCCCTGGCTGACTGGCGGCACTGGCGGCCCCTGGCTGACGGGCGGCACTGGCGGCCCCTGGCTGACGGGCGGCACTGGCGGCTCCTGGCAGACGGGCGGCACTGGCGGCGCTGGGCAGACGGGCGGCGTTGGCGGCGCTGGGCAGACGGGCGGCGTTGGCGGCGCTGGGCAGACGGGCGGCGTTGGCGGCGCTGGGCAGACGGGCGGCGTTGGCGGCGCTGGGCAGACGGGCGGCGTTGGCGGCGCTGGGCAGACGGGCGGCGTTGGCGGCGCTGGGCAGACGGGAAGCTCAGCTGGCGCTGGGCAGACGGGAAGCTCCGGCAACGCTGGAGAAAAGGAAGGCCCTGGTAGCGCCGGAGAGGCGGGAGACTCCGGCAGCGGCGCCGGACAGGCGGGAGGCTCCGGCAGCGGCGCCGGATTGGCGGGAGGCTCCGGCAGCGGCGCCGGACAGGCGGGAGGCTCCGGCAGCGGCGCCGGACAGGCGGGAGGCTCCGGCAGCGGCGCCGGACAGGCGGGAGGCTCCGGCAGCGGCGCCGGACAGGCGGGAGGCTCCGGCAGCGGCGCCGGACAGGCGGGAGGCTCCGGCAGCGGCGCCGGACAGGCGGGAGGCTCCGGCAGAGGCGCCGGACAGGCGGGAGGCTCCGGCAGAGGCGCCGGACAGGCGGGAGGCTCCTGCAGAGGCGCCGGACAGGCGGGAGGCTCCGGCAGATGCGCCGGACAGGCGGGAGGCTCCGGCAGCGGCGCCGGACAGGCGGGAGGCTCCGGCAGCGGCGCCGGACAGGCGGGAGGCTCCGGCAGAGGCGCCGGACAGGCGGGAGGCTCCGGCAGAGGCGCCGGACAGGCGGGAGGCTCCGGCAGCGCTGGAGAGGAGGAAGGCTCTGGTAGCGCCGGAGAGGCGGGAGACTCCGGCAGCGCTGGAGAGGAGGAAGGCTCTGGACGGATGGGCCGGAGAGACAGCCTGGTACGGGGAGCTGCCACCGGAGGGCTGGGGTGTGGAGGTGGTGACGGATAGACCGGGCCGTGCAGGCGCACTGGAGCTCTTGAGCACCGAGCCTGCCCAACCTTACCCGGTTGAATGGTCCCGGTCGCCCTGCCAGTGCGGCGAGGTGGAATAGCCCGCACTGGGCTATGCAGGCGAACCGGGGACACCGTGCGCAAGGCTGGTGCCATGTAAGCCGGCCCAAGGAGACGCACTGGAGACCAGATGCGTAGAGCCGGCTTCATGGCACTTGGCTCGATGCCCACTCTAGCCCGGCCGATACGCGGAGCTGGAATGTACCGCACCGGGCTGTGCACCCGCACTGGGGACACCGTGCGCTCCACAGCATAACACGGTGCCTGCCCGGTCTCTCTAGCCCCCCGGTAACCACAGGGAGTTTGCGCAGGTCTCCTACCTGGCCTAGCCATACTCCCTGTTAGCCCCCCCCCAAGAAATTTTTGGGGCTGACTCCCGGGCTTCCATCCACGACGCCGCGCTGCCTCCTCATACCAGCGCCTCTCCGCTTTCGCCGCCTCCCGTTCTTCCTTGGGGCGGCGATATTCTCCTGGCTGAGCCCAAGGTCCTTTACCGTCTAATTCGTCCTCCCAACTAGTATACTCCATGCCATTGCTGTCCATAACGTCCTCCCTTCGCTGCTGCCTGTTAACACGCTGCTCGGTCCGGGTGTGGTGGGTGATTCTGTAACGGCGTTCTTCGTTTGTTGAGAGAGAGGACCGAAATGCAGCGTGGTGATTACTCATGTTCTTTAATCAATAATTGACGATACATGAAATAACTAAACGAATACGAAAACAACAAACGGAACGTGAAACCTCAAAACCTAATACAGCCTATCTGGTGAACACTACACAAAGACAGGAACAATCACCCACAAACAAACAGTGAAACCCAGGCTACCTAAGTATGGTTCCCAATCAGAGACAATGACGAACACCTGCCTCTGATTGAGAACCATATCAGGCCGAACATAGAACTAGACCAAAACATAGAAAAACAAACATAGACTACCCACCCAACTCGCGCCCTGACCATACTAAATAAATACAAAAACAACGGAAATAGAGGTCAGAACGTGACAGTTTCACGATGCCAGGGATTTCTTTGCATAACGATGCATAATGCGTGTCTTTGTTTGTTCTTACAACTACTAAATCAGTCATTTGACAAATAGTCACTTATGTCAGAGCTAAGTCAAAGATGGTCCACATAATGAACAGGATTGATATAAATCTTTCAATCCATGCTGACACATAATTCATATCAGTACTTGCAAAGCGGTTTAATACCGGAGTGTACAGACGGTGATATGGAGTCTCTTTGTGTCTTACAAGTCGATGGCGTTTAAGTAACAGAGAATGACTCAGCTGTTACCTACAACTAGAGCCACAGATCCAGAACATAAAACTTACTACAGTGCAGTAGAACCACCCATCACTCTTATCCACCCTCATGACTGTCTCCACCATCCTGACTCCTGAGTGGCTGAAACAGAAGCAAGGGGGAAGGGCCACGAGACAACTTTGAAAAGGGATCATGTTTAGGGACCAATCCTATTGGTGTGACAGACCAGTGGCACGCACAAGCATGCTTTAAGCCCTCACCCCAGGGAGCCGTGACACCAGCTGCAGGACCAGACCTTCAGTGCTGATCCAATGCACACCCATCCCATCCCAAGCATCAGTGGAACAGGAGTAGCTGGACCTAGTGTGAAAGATCTAGACAAGCAACACGCTGATAGCTTCCTATATCAAAGTTACCCATTTGTACATGAACACCTCTTTGATTGATACAATGCTGAAGCATCAATCATTTCCTCTCCCAATGCTCTCTGCCCCCCCCCCCCCATCTCTCTCTCTCTCTTTATATCATCCATCTACATTTTTATCTACCTTTCTTTCTCATTCTAAAAAAAATAGACAAGGCATGCATGTATGATTGACCAAGCCTCTGTTTTAGCTAATTAATCTGAGAGGTAGGAAGGCATAACAGGCTTACGAGAAAAGGCAGGAGAGGGAGGGGGGAGTGGAGGTCAGCAGAAGAAGGGGCAGATGCTTGGGCCTCAGATGCCGTGAGCAAATAATTATCCTGATGATATTTGTAGATTGCGGCACGACGCAGAGGAGAGGGAATCGGGATTTGGGGAATACCTCACAACACAGAGAGAGGGAGAGAGAGGAGGAGAGAGAGTGGCTTTTAATTGCAGAGGGATATGCTGCCTGCCTCCCACACTCTCTCTCTCTGTTCCTCTTACTCTCGCTCTCCTGCTTTCTCTATCCCCATTTCTCCCGCTTCGTCATACATAGCGTGAGAAAGTGGGGCCTCGCTCCCGTGTTTGTAGTGGAGTCATGTCCTCCATAAAAACTCCTCCAATGATCCACACTAAAAATAGAGATCTTTCGGGAAGCTAGCTTGCATTAGCATGGAATGTGCATTAAATACTGACAAGGAAACTGCTTTGAATTCACACCGGCACCCATCTGCAGGCTTTACACACAGACTGGAGAGTACAGAGATGCAACACAGAGAAAGCATGAAAAGCTTGTCAACTGTCTAATTAGCGGCAAATAAAATGGGTGGGGAGATCAATAGACAGAGAGAGAGATATATACTTAGTGTAGAAAAAATTAAGAACACCATCACAAGCCGCCGAAAGTGCTCCACAGGGATGCTGTGGGATATCCAAGGGATATCCTTGCCTGTGAAGCCCTTTTTGTGCAAAGCAATGATGACGGCACGTGTTTCCTTGCTGGTAACCATTGGCTGACAGAGGAAGAACAATGATTCCAAGCACCACCCTCCTTTTGAAGCTTCCAGTCTGTTATTTGAACCCAATCAGCATGACAGAGTGATCTGCAGCCTTGTCCTCGTCAACACTCACATTTGTGTTAACGAGAGAATCACTGACATGATGTCAGCTGGTCCTTTTGTGGCAGGGCTGAAATGCAGTGCAAATGTTTTTTGGGGATTCAGTTCATTTGCATGGCAAAGAGGGACTTTGCAATTAATTGCAATTCATCTGATGACTCTTCATAACATTCTGATTGCCATCATAAAAACTGAGGCAGCAGACTTTGTGAAAATTAATATTTGTGTTATTCTCAAAACTTTTGGCCACGACTGTACAACCCTTCAAATGAGTGGAATCGGCTATTTCAGCCATACCCGTTGCTGACAGGGGTATAAAATCGAGCACACATCCATGCATTCTCCATAGACAAACACTGTCAGTAGAATAGCCTTACTGAAGAGCTCAGCGACTTTCAACGTGGCACAGTCATAGGACGCCACTTTTCCAACAAGTAAGTTCGTCAAATTTCAAATTTCTGCCCTGCTAGAGTTGCCCCGGTCAACTGTAAGTGCTATTATCATGAAGTGGAAATGTCTAAGAGCAACAATGGCTCAGCTGCAAAATGGTAGGCCACACAAGCTCACAGAACAGGACAGCTGAGTGCTGAAGTGCATACCAGGTAAAAATTGTCTGTCCTCGGTTACAATGCTCACTACCGAATTAGCATCAGTGCAACAACTGTTCATTGGGAGATTCATGAAATGGGTTTCCATGGCCGAGCAGCCGCACACAAGCCTAAGATCACCATGTGCAATGCCAAGCGTCGGCTGGAGTGGTGTAAAGGTTGCCGCCATTGAACTCTGGAGCAGTGGAAACGCGTTCTCTGGAGTGATGAATCACACTTCACCATCTGGCAGTCCGACAGACTAATCTTGGTTTGGAGGATGCCAGGAGAACACTACCTGCCTGAATGCATAGTGCCAACTGTAAAGTTTGTTGGAGGAGGAATAATGTTCTGGACTGTTTTTTATGGTTCAGGCTCCTCAGTTCCAGTGAAGGGAAGAGACGATTCTGTGCTTCTAATTTTGTGCCAACAATTTGGGGATGGTCCTTTCCTATTTCAGCATGGCAATAACCCCGTTCACAAAGCGAATCCATACAGAAATGGTTTGTCAAGATCAGTGTAGAAGAACTTGACTGGCCTGCACAGAGCCCTGATCTCAACCCCATCGAAAACCTTTGGGATGAATTGGAACGCAGACTGTGAGCCAGACCTAATCGCCCAGCAAGTCCCTGCAGCAATGATCCAACATATAATGGAAAGCCTTCCCTGAAGAGTGGAGGCTGTTATAGCAGCAAAGGGGTGACCAACTCTATTATAATGCCCATGATTTTGCAATGTGATGTTCGACGAGCAGGTGCCCACATACTTTTGGTCATGTAGTGTATATAGAGCGAGAGAGGAAGAGAGAGACACCGTTTTAAATATTTCATACAGCGCTGAATTCCTATTAAAATAAGCCTATCAAAAAACAAAAGCCGGCTCTTTGTTTCGAGGGGACTTGATCTCTCTCCAGAATATGGCAAGATGAAAAGAGATTTGGGAACTTTTGCTTCGGTACAAGAACCTTCCGGCCCCTTTGTGTGTTATCCTGCCTGCCCGCCCACCTATGACACATGTCCTCAAATGGGACCGATTCTCATTACATTTGCCACGGCGTGTTACATTGATCGATTGAGGTTTTATAAATGTGAGGAAGATGACGATACTCTGGTGGTGCTGATTTGACCTGGTTTTCATGAATTCCTGAGATGTCTTTCTTGTTTGAGAGCATCAAACTTCACAGGCATATTTAGAATTGGTTTAAGGAACCTATTTCGATTCAGATCCTATTGAATTATAGGTCATACTGCAGAAAGTTCCATTAGAACCTGACTCTTTACAACTGAAAGAGACTTATCTCTCTCCTCTGCGTTCTCCGAGTAATGAGTGAGTGGGTAAGATGATGTGTAAAGTAGAGCAGGGAGTGAGCAGCAGGGAGTGAGCAGTGAGACACATGCCCTCTAGTGGCCGACGACGGCCTCCAGCTCTGTCAAGGACGTTTCCTCCGTGCCTGCTTGACACCTGCAGAGACTCAACCTGTCTGTTTCCTCAGTCTGTCTGTCTCCACAGCCAAATCACAAATACACACAATACTAAACTCACAAATTATGCATCTGGTGAGGAGAGCAGCCTCAGGCAAGCATATGGCCCAGGCCTGCTAACCAGCCAGGCAGACCTGCACATCTGGGTTTTGGGTTTGGTTTTCTCGATGTCACTTACAATCTCCATTTTATTGAGATTCACCATTTTGTTTGGGTTTCACACTTTGCAAAGGGAAGAAGGAGCATGAGTTAATTCCAGCTGCAAGGAGACTGGCAACCTGGTGGGATAAGACAATGACATGTTCGTATTCTGAAGGCACACCAGCCTATCAGGCCCCAACATTTCAGACTGACAGTCTCTCCTGTGACTGAGTGATGACTGTAATGTCTAATTGAATTAGCATGCATTTGCAAACATGGTTTGCAGATGTGAGAGAAGGTTTGCAGCAGACAACGTGGATAATCTCTGTCCCCACGATGATTAGCATAATTGGAGACTAACGGCATCAAATAAAACGACTTGGCTGCCAGACAACAGAGGAACCCCTGCAGAGGTTTAAGAGACAGCTGTGAGGTATAGTAAAACACACACATTCACACATGCATGCACACAAACAGACACACATTTTGCATAAAAAGCACTTCATGCAGATGTACACATTGTGTATACATTTTCAATGAACAGAGGGAAGATTTCATAGTTGGTTATTCACATTCAGTAAGAAAAGCCTAGTTAATGTAACAGGATGCACCACCCCTGGGTAGAGAACAGACGTTCCTCAAAATAAACTTTTATTGTTGGTTTAATGTCACCTCAATTTTGCTGTTTGATTAGAGTGTCTAGTGCACCAATGTGTGAATGTGAGTGCTGTAAAACAAAGATGAGGGACATGTCACATCATTTCCTCTCCCCTTAGTGGCTTGCCTTAAGATGACAGTGACTTAATATTTCACAGTCTCCCGTGCGCATAACACACACGCTCGTGCTTCAAGCAGTGCAGCTCATCTATGAGGAAAACAAATGGGAGCGATTCTCTGGAGGCATGAATAAAACAACACACAGAATTCAATCTAGCACTTCAGCAGGATGCAGAGGACAATTTTCATATCAAACAAAACCATTCACACCTGGGTTGGGAAGGGGTGGGCAATCCGCAAATCAGATATTCATCCCCTTGATATTTACTTAATATCTCTGTAATGTCCGGCAGGAATGCATAAGATCATGTGACACTAGATGATGTCATCAGCTGCGGTTGCCATGACAGAGTACTCTTCTATCTGTGGAAGCCATTTTCCTCCAGCCCTATACTGTTCATCTATATTACAGAGCTATTATAACCCTGTCAGGGTGCTGGAAGGATGGAGCATTCAGACAGTAATTAGTGTTATTCTAGTGTGTGTGTGTGTGTGTGTGTGTGTGTGTGTGTGTGTGTGTGTGTGTGTGTGTGTGTGTCAGGAGATGGCGACTGGAATCTGCTGCCATCCATCCACCATGATCTCTTCCGACTCCTCCGACTCCTCCGCGTTGCCTTGGATCTGCGTCATTTTTAAAGGCAACAATGTAATACGTCAAGGCTGTTAGCCCTCATTATTGTACATGGATTTGTTTTACAATTACATAAATCATCCATTCTATTTTTCAAGCATCAATCTAAAAAGGTAATTGTGCTTTTGTGAACTTCCAAATTCACCCCTCCCAACCTAATTTCAATTGCAGTAGAGGAAAAATAAATGAGCGCCAATAGATTGTACGAAGGGTTATCATGGCAATTAACACGGCAGTTGCAGTGCATTCAGAAAGTATTCAGATCCCTTGACTTTTTCCAATTGTTGTTACGTTACAGGCTTATTCTAAAACTGATTACATCGGGGGGGTTTCCCCTCATCAATCTACACACAATACCCCATAATGACAAAGCAAAAACAGGTTTTTAGAAATGTATCACATTTACATCCTCGGGTCTTCTTGGGTATGACACTACATGTGTGGTACACCTGTATTTGGGGAGTTTGTCCCATTCTTCTCTGCAGATCCTCTCAAGCTCTGTCAGGTTGGATGGGGAGCGTCGCTGCACAGCTATTTTCAGGTCTCTCCAGAGATGTTAGATCGGGTTCAAGTCTGGGCTCCGGCTGGGCCACTCAAGTACATTCAGAGACTTGTCCCGAAGCCTGTGTCCTGTGTTGTATTGGCTGTGTGCTTAGGGTCGTTGTCCTGTTCATCTTTCCCTTGATCCTGACTAGTCTCACAGTCCCTGACGCTGAAAAAACATTCCCCCATCATGAAGCTGATACCACCAGGCTTCACAGTAGGAATGGTACCAGTTTGCCTCCAGACGTGACGCTTGGCATTCAGTCCAAAGAGTTCCAACTTGGTTTCATCAGACCAGATCATTTTGTTTCTCATGGTCTGAGAGTCCTTTAGGTGCGTTTTGGCAAACTCCAAGTGGGCTGTCATGTGCCTTTTACTGAGGAGTGGCTTCTGTCTGGCCACTCTACCATAAAGGCCTGATTGGTGGAGTGCTGCAGAAATGGTTGTCTTTCTGGAAGGTTCTCCCATCTCCACAGAGGACCTCTGGAGCTCTGTCAGAGTGACCATTGGGTTCTTGGTCACCTCCCTGACCAAGGCCCTTCTCCCCCGATTTCTCAGTTCGGCCATCTCTAGGAAGAGTCTTGGTGGTTCCAAACTTCTCCCATTTAAGAACTATGGAAGCCACTGTGTTCTTGGGGACCTTAAATGCTGCAGACATTTTTTGGTACCCTTCCCCAGACCTGTGCCTTGACACAATCCTGTCTCGGAGCTCTACAGACAAATCTTTCGACTTCATGGATTGGTTTTTGCTCTGACATGAACTATCAACTGCGGGACCTTATATAGACAGGTATGTGCCTTTCCAAATAATTTCCAATCAATTGAATTTACCACAGGTGGACTCTAATCAAGTTGTAGAAACATCCCAAGGATGATCAATTTCGAGTCTCTTAGCAAAGGGTCTGAATACTTATTTACATAAGTTTCTTTCTGTTTTTTGCAAAAGAAAATCTAAAAAACTGTTTTCACTTTATCATTATGGGTTATTGTGTGTAGATTAATGAGAACAAATATTTCATCAATTTTAGAATAAGGCTGTAACGTAACAAAATGTGTAAAAAGTCAAGAGGTCTGAATACTTTCCTAATGCACTGTACATCTTGCTCTTGCTATGGGATGTCTCGGGATGCATTCTGTACAAGGCATACCATTTTAACCTGCCATTTTCAATGAGTAGAATATATGTGTTCACTGATTTAGTTTAGTTTATTAATTTGACCATTTTAAAAACAAGCGCACATGAAACTTGAAAAAGACATACAAGTACATGAGTCAAATCATCAAGGATAACACACAACAATGTCTGGGCCTTATTTCCATTGTGATCCTCTTCCAGTAGTATATTTGCTGGTTTAGAGACAGTCAGCAGGTCCTAATCAGGGCCACACACATCTGGGTAGTGCTGTTTGTTGCTAGATGATGCAGCTTTAAGACAGTGACACATTGAGTCAGCTACCATACCCCCCCTGCAATCTCAAAATGGCTTCGCTCCAACTGGCTCCATCTGAGCAGAAAGAGAAGGAGCCATAATTCAGAGCTTTCCTGAAGCCTGCCTTATATCTATGGCCTTACTGCTATTAGTCCATGGAAACACATTGAATAATACATTCAGCGACAACAATAAAACAACACTTCTTCAAAAATTCTAATCAATTGTATTAGTTTTCACTAATTATTTACAGTACAATCACGGGTGACCTTCTCACAAGTCCTGTGAATCTTGTGGGTGTCATAGTGGGGTCCATAGTGGGTTCACATTAGTTTGTATCTCAAACCGTTCTGAATTTATAACGTTTTATAAATCGACAGGTACCGAAGGGACCGACTTCAGACGAGTCCTGTAAAGCTTGTGGCCGTTGTAGAGCAAAACAGAGAAACGCAGCCCATTCAAAAACCTGGAAATCTCTAGCTTAATCAGATGAATTCTGATGAATAAAATGACAATTTAAATACAAATAAAACAATGATTCCATTGCCTCTAGGGGGTTCTAGTCTCTTGGTCCTCTGGTTGGAGGATAAACTAAAGGAGTCTTCTCTGCTCAGCCCTGTAGTACCCAAACCTTACTGCACATCAAATCTCACTTGACCTTTGCGGGATGGCAGAGTGAGCATCAGACTTTTTGAAAAATACATTATTTTCTCTCGCTTTTATTTTTTTTACTGCAAAATAGTTACAGTTGAAGTCAGAAGTTCACCTTAACCAAATACATTTAAACTCTGTTTTTCACAATTCCTAGTAAAAATTCCCTGTTTTAGGTCAGTTAGGGTCACCACTTTGTTTTAAGAATGTGAAATGTCAGAATAATAGTAGAGAGAATGATTTATTTCAGCATTTATTTCTTTCATCACATTCCCAGTGTGTCAGAAGATTACATATACTGAATTAGAATTTGGTAGCACTGCCTTTAAATGGTTTAACTTGAGTCAAACATTTTGCGTAGCCTTCCACAACCTTCCCGCAATAAGTTGGGGGAATTTTGGCCCATTCCTCCTGACAGAGCTGAGCACACTTTTTCAGTTCTGCCCACAAATTTTCTATAGGATTGAGGTCAGGGCTTTGTGTTAGCCACTCCAATACCTTGACTTTGTTGTCCTAAGCCATTTTGCCACAACTTTGGAAGTATGCTTGGGGTCATTGTCCATTTGGGAGACCCATTTGCGACCAAGCTTTAACTTCCTGACTGATGTCTTGAGATGTTGCTTCATGTCACGTCCTGACCTTTTTTTTTTCTATTTTGGTTCGGTCAGGGCATTAGTTGGGGTGGGCATTCTATGTGTTTGGCCTGGTATGGTTCCCAATCAGAGGCAGCTGTCAATCGTTGTTCAGTTTATTTAATAAAATTTACTATGAACACTTACGACGCTGCGTGTTGGTCCGATGATTCATATTCCTCATCATCAGACGAAGAAGAGAGCCATTACACTTCAATATATCCACAAAATGTCCCTCCTCATCTATTTTGTGAAGTGCCCCAGTCCCTCCTGCAGCAAAGCACCCCCACAACATGATGCTGCCACCCCCATGCTTCATGGTTGGGATGATGTTCTTCGCCTTGCAAGCCTCCCCCTTTTTCCTCCAAAACATAACGATGGTCATTATGGCCATTTTTGTTTCATCAGACCAGAGGGCATTTCTCCAAAAAGTACAATCTTTGTTCCCATGTGCAGTTGCAAACCGTAGTCTGGCTTTTTTATGACGGATTGGAGCAGTGGCTTCGTCCTTGCTGAGCGGCCTTTCAGGTTATGTCGATATAGGACTCGTTTTACTGTGGATATAGATACCTTTGTACCCGTTTCCTCCAGCATCTTCACAAGGTCCTCTGCTGTTGTTCTGGGGTTGATTTTCACTTTTCGCACCAAAGTACGATTATCTCTAGGAGACAGAACATGTCTCCTTCCTGAACGGTATGACGGCTGTGTGGTCCCATGGTGTTTAGACTTGCGTACTATTGTTTGTACAGATGAACGTGGTACCTTCAGGCATTTGGAAATTGCTCCCAAGGATGAGCCAGACTTGCAGAGGTCTACAGTTTTTTTCTGAGGTCCCATGATGTCAAGCAAAAAAGCACTGGGTTTGAAGGTAGGCCTTGAAATATATCCATAGGTACACCTCCAATTGACTAAAATGATGTCAGTTAGCCTATCAGAAGCTTCCAAAGCCATAACATAATTTTCTGGAATTCTCCGAGCTGTTTAAAGGCACAGTCAATTTAGTGTATGTAAACCTCTGACCCACTGGAATTGTGATACAGTGAATTATAAGTGGAATAATCTGTCTGGAAACAATTGTTGGAAAAATGACTTGTGTCATGCACAAAGTAGATGTCCTAACCAACTTGCAAAAACTACAGTTTGTTGACAAGAAATTTGTGGAATCGTTGAAAAATGAGTTTTAATGACTCCAACCTAAGTGTGTGTAAACTTCCGACTTCAACTGTACTTATCCCTTTACCTGTTTCCATAGAGATGGGACCTAGATGCAGGCTAACTTACATGTTCCCTCCCAGCTCAGCGGTCTTTACTTATTCATGGTGGCATGGTTGGTGCTCGCTCCTCTTGACCTGAGGATGGTGGGAGGGGATTCTTCACATTAAAGTCCAACATTATGAAGATTAATCATCTGTGAGGAGGACATGGATACCCTGCACCCATAGCGTGCACATAGATACACGCATGTGTTTGTGCACAAACACACAGACACACAATCTTCCAGAGCATTAGTCTGTCAGCACAGTACTGTGGGTCTGACCTCCCACTCCGTCTCATGTCCTATCAGTTGTGTTCTACAAAGTGTTTGAGTGGATAATTACTCAGGCGGGATTAGACACGCGCGCACACACACACACACACACACACACACACACACACACACACAAACAAATGTGCTGTGGAAGCTCAAACCTTGATAGCATACTTTACATATAGGCCTACTTGAATTAAGTGGAATGCTAACGAAAAAAGCTGAAAAGAAAACTGCAACAACATTCTGAGCAGAACTCAGCAGCACCTACTGTCTCCTTGAACCAGGACTCTGCTCCACTGTTCCATTCTAGTAACCAAGCCAACCACACAGATGGCCATACAATCCATTCCAATCATACTGATTTGCACTGTAAAACCCACATAAATCATGCATGGTATCCATCATCAACATCGCTATCATAATAATTTTCCTTGATGAACTACGACAATGTTGTGTACAAGGGAGATGACAGATCGAACACTGCACAAACTTCATGCAGTGAAACAGGACCTCCATTTTGAGGTTGCTACTGAAACTCACAAGGATAATTTCCTGGGCCATGTGAGGCTGGATGAGCACCAGGGGAGGGTAAATGGCCAGTGGATGAATGGGTGTTACAGGGATGAGTTTCAAGGACCATTGTGTGAGTATTCATGTCACTCAGACAGAACATTACACTTTGTCTATGAGACTTGTGGGGTTGAGAGCTGATGCTAAGGTGTGACAGAGTATGGTGACCTGTATAGGCAGAGAGATAGAGAGAGAGTGATGAATGAAGACAATGTTCTGGGTGAATGTTCAATCTTAATGTCCAACAGAAAATGGACTCTTAAACAAACCATTTCCAACATTATCATCCTAAGAGGGCAATGTGTGCACTTCAAACAGTAAAATGGCTCTTTGGCTAGCTTTTGCTACAGCCTATGTCAATGAGCATTAGCATTCTAGCAAACTGATGCTGCATCCAAAATAGGAATTTTGCAAAGATCACAACCAAATATAATCTTAGCAAATGTTCAAGCAAAAACAACATTCTAGGATATGAAAACTCCAAAAAGTTGTTTTGTTTAGAAGTAAAAAGAACTTAAATCTAGACTATGTTGAATGGGTGCAGATGGCGACGGCTTTCTTTCTGCGGCCATGAGTTCGCGCATCTGTACGTGACGTCAGTGTGTCGTGTGCTGAAAAGGGGCCATTGATATAGATGTGACATTGCATATTCTGTATATTGCTGGTGTTTGTCACAGTTATAGAATGAGTAATAAGAATATGAATTTAATAGGATCTCTGTGGTCACATTGCCCTAGAATCGTTGTTGCCATGGAAATAGGCTAGGGGAGAGCTGGGACAAAAGTAACACCGGGTAAAAGCAAGACACCCATTTTCTCTGATAACACAGAAGCTAGAATGACGTAGTGAAGACAGCACATTCTTAATGCGGAGGACGAGCTCCCGGCAACAAAAAAAAACTGCCCAGTCCAACCATGTTTTGCTGAGTTATCAACAAAAAAGTGGTTTTGAGAGATGTAAGTAAAAAATGGACCCGGAGGGTTTTTCAGTTGTAGAGTTGAATTTAGTCATTTTCTTAAATCATCTAGTGACTAAACGACAGCATAGGTTTTAAGTATCATGCTAGCTAGTCTTGGGTGTTAGCCTGGGAGTTACAGGAGTGTAACGACAGATTTCCTCCTCTTCGTCTGAAGAGGAGGTGTAGCAGGGATCGGACCAAAACGCAGCGTGGTAAGTGTCCATTTCGTTTATTATAAAACATAAACTGAACACTAAGAAATACAAAACAATAAATGTGAACATGAACGAAAACCAAACCGAAACAGTCCCGTGTGGTGACAAACACAGACACGGAAACAAACACCCACAAACCAACAGTGAAACCCAGGCTACCTAAGTATGATTCTCAATCAGAGACAACTAACGACACCTGCCTCTGATTGAGAACCATACTAGGCCGAAACAGAAACCAAACATAGAAACACAAACATAGACTGCCCACCCCAACTCACGCCCTGTCAATACTAAATAAAGACAAAACAAAGGAAATAAAGGTCAGAACGTGACAGTACCCCCCCGCAAAGGTGTGGACTCCGGCCGCAAAACCTGAACCTATAGGGGTGGGTTTGGGTGGGCGTCTGTCCGCGGTGGCGGTTCTGGTGCGGGACGTGGACCCCACTTCACCATAGTTCTAGTGCGCCTCTTCGCCCGCCTCCGTGGCCTCTTTAAAGCGGCGACCCTCGCCACCGACCTTGGACTGGGGACCCTAGAAATGGGTCCTGAATAGGCGGGAGACTCCGGCTGCGCCGGACAGGTGGGGGACTCTGGCAACGCTGGAGTGAAGGACGCCTCCGGCAGCGCCGGACAGGCGGGAGACTCCGGCAGCTCCGGAGTGAAGGGCGATTCTGGCATCGCCTGGCTGACTGATGGCTCTGGCAGATCCTGGCTGGCTGACGGCTCTGGCAGCTCCTGGCTGGCTGGCGGCTCTGGCAGCTCCTGGCTGGCTGGCGGCTCTGGCAGCTCCTGGCTGGCTGGCGGCTCTGGCAGCTCCTGGCTGGCTGGCGGCTCTGGCAGCTCCTGGCTGGCTGACGGCTCTGGCAGCTCCTGGCTGACTGACGGCTCAGGACAGACTGGCGGCTCTAGCAGCTCAGGACAGACGGGAGACTCTAGCAGCTCTGGACAGACGGGAGACCAGCTCTGGACAGACGGGAGACTCTAGCAGCTCTGGACAGACGGGAGACTCTAGCAGCTCTGGACAGACGGGAGACTCTAGCAGCTCTGGACAGACGGGAGACTCTAGCAGCTCTGGACAGACGGGAGACTCTAGCAGCTCTGGACAGACGGGAGACTCTAGCAGCTCTGGACAGACGGGAGACTCTAGCAGCTCTGGACAGACGGGAGACTCTAGCAGCTCTGGACAGACGGGAGGCTCTGGCAGCGCTGGAGAGGAGGAAGGCTCTGGCAGCGCTGCACAGGCGGGAGACCCTGTAGGCAGAAGACGGAGAGACAGCCTGGTGCGGGGGGCTGCCACCGGAGGACAGGTGCGTGGTGGCAGCACTGGATAGACCGGACCGTGAAGGCGCACTGGAGCTCTTGAGCACCGAGCCTGCCCAAGCATACCTGGTTGAATGCTTCCCGTAGCCCGACCAGTGCGGCCTATTCCACCTCGCCGCACTGGTCGGGCTACGGGAAGCATTCAACCAGGTATGCTTGGGCAGGCTCGGTGCTCAAGAGCTCCAGTGCGCCTGCACGGTCCTGTGCAGTGCGGCGAGGTGGAATAGGCCGCACTGGGCTGTGCTGGTGAACCGGGGACCCCATGCGTAAGGCTGGTGCTATGTACGCCGGCCCAAGGAGACGCACTGGAGACCAGATGCATAGAGCCCGCTTCATGGCACCTGGCTCGATACCCACTCTAGCCCGGCCGATACGAGGAGCTGGAATGTACCGCACCCGCACAGGGGACACCGTGCGCTCCACAGCATAACACGGTGCCTGCCCGGTCTCTCTCGCTCTCCGGTAAGCACAGGAAGTTGGCGCAGGTCTCCTACCTTGCTTCGCCACACTCCCTGTGTGCCCTGCCCCAATACATTTTTGGGGCTGACTCTCGGGCTTCCAACCACGCCACCATGCTGCCTCCTCATACCAGCGCCTCTCTGCCTTCGCTGCCTCCAGCTCTGCTTTGGGGCGGCGATATTCCCCTGGCTGTGCCCAGGGTCCTCTCCCGTCTAGGATTTCCTCCCAAGTCCATGAGTCCTGTGTCTTCGGCCGCTGTTGCTGCTGCCCATTACCACGCCGCTTGGTCCTCTGTTGGTGGGTGTTTCTGTAACGGCAGATTTCCTCCTCTTCGTCTGAAGAGGAGTAAGGATCGGACCAAGATGCGGCGTGGTAAGTGTTCATGATGATTTTAATAAGAAAAGCACTGAACATTATGAAATACAAAAACAATAAACGAATATGTGAAATAACCAAACCGAAACAGTCCCGTGTGGTGACAAACACAGACATGGAAACAAACACCCACAAACCAACAGTGAAACCCAGGCTACCTAAGTATGATTCTCAATCAGAGACAACTAACGACACCTGCTTCTTATTAAGAACCATACTAGGCCGAAACAGAAACCAAACATAGAAACACAAACATAGACTGCCCACCCCAACTCACGCCCTGACCATACTAAATAAAGACAAAACAAAGGAAATAAAGGTCAGAACGTGACAAGGAGAGACATTTGGGACGAAAGTAACACAATGTTAACTGATGACCTGGAATAAATCAAAATAAACATTTAAGCACAGGCGTTGTCTCCTCTAGTTCATATTGATTTTATAATGTTAGCAAAATATCAACAAGTGTCTGAATGTTTGAAAATGATATATGACATCGTTAGAATTATGCCTTAATCAATTGAATGGATGGATCAGCTTCTTGCATAAGCTTTTATCGACAGGTTAGTGGTTAAAAATATATATCTTTATGATTCTGGGTGTCAATTACTTTATGGCAAGCCATGGGAATGTGATAAGCATGATGAGTTTGCCATTTGTGAAGAGAATGAAAACATCTATTCTATCAAGACACGAGGAGCACGCATGACAAGGACAGCCACAGAGCACCTGATTGGTGGGACTAAGCATTAGTCAAGGAAAATGGTGAAAAACATCTCCTACTGTATTCCCATTGAAGTGAGATGAGAAAATGATGGTTAATATAGCAATGTTGCGATGTTGACGCATGGTTCATTTTCATATATTTCAAACCTATATCATTAATTATTCAAATCGACACTAACATGAAATGATGGCTTATAGTACATTTGTTAACAGTAACTAGCATTTACAAACCAAAAACATGGAGATAAGATGAATATTGTGTACTTCTCGCCAGCTGTTACTTCCGTCCCAAGGCTGTGTTACTCCCAGCCCTTCAGGCAGGTACAAAGGTAACGTTGCAGTAGTTCTGTTCTCGGTCTATTTAATTTAAACAAATTTACCCTAGAAATGAAATTACAGTTGCTAATGGTAGATGATATATATACATTGTTTGTCATAGAATGTGGTGTCTTTAGCTCTATTGTTCTCTGAGTAATTAGGAATAAAACAAAAAGTGTTACTTTCGTCCTGGTTCTCCCCTACTCTTGACTGTTCCAAAGATATCCGACCTCAGCATTCAGAAAAGTGAACTTCTGATATTTGAAGCACAGTGGAAGACATTATTAGCCTGATTTTTTACCTCTGTAGCTCTGCTGCGAATAACCCTGCTGTGTTATCTTCAGATAGCATTTGTAGCTAATTCCATACTTTCCATACAGTCATTTCTTACACTGCTGTTGTTTATTACATCTTGTTAGAAAACATGCTAGTTGTTTCTCTTGTGTTACTATGTAATACATGGTTACTAGACACAGTCCTTTCCTATTGTGCTATTGTTGTTGTTTATCATGCTACTACACTGTTGTAGCTTATTCATGTTCATTCACTACTCTGCTCTATCCATTGTAACCTGTATGTGAATATTCAGTATTCCTTTCTCTGGGAAGTCCATCTACTTGGCAGTTCTGACTTGTGGTACTTGATATCGTAGGTGTGTGCTGACAACATAGCCCGCCTTTGCATTCTTATTGCAGCAAATGACAGAATCCCAGTATGCGATCCAAAGATGCTCGTCAGGTGCCCCCGAGTGTGTGTGCAGTGTGCATCCTGGTGCTATAGGCGTTACTACAGACACGGGATCATTCCCGGGCTATGCCACAACCGGCCGTGAGAGGGAGTCCCATAGGACAACACACAATTGGCCCAGCGTCGTCCGGTTTAAGGGATGGATTTGCCCGGGGTGGCTTTACGCTCTAGCGACTCCTTGTGGTGGGCCAAGTGCCTGCAGGCTGACCCCGGTCACCAGTTGAATGGTGTTTCCTCCGACACATTTTTGCATGACTCAAAAACATGAATGCTTCCTTGCATTTCATGAATGCTTCCTTGCTATGTTCAGTCCATTTCCATGTTTTGTCCTAACAAATCAACTGATGCAGTGGCTTCAGCTTCGTTGCTAAGTTCTGGATATAGCCTCCTGAGTAATTCAGTAACCCCAGGAAAGAACGTAGTTGGCTCACGTTCTGAGGAGCTGGGGCGTCCAAGATAGCCTTGACCGTGTCCAAGGTATTCAACCAATGATTGGAAGAATACACATTCGTCCTTACGAACTTGCAGTCCGTAGTCCTTCAATCTTTGTAAGGTCACATTCAAGTTCTGGAGACGGTCCTCTTCAGGTCATCCATTGTACTCCTGGCAATCCACTCAAGATCCGGTCCATCACCCTCTGGAACAGCGCTGGTGCATACTTGTGATGCCATACGGCAGACGACAGTACCTGAAGAGCCCCTTGTGTGTCACAACGGTAAGCAGATCCTTTGACTTTTCATCCACATGCATCTGCAAGTAGGCTTGGCAGAGGTAGATTTTGCTGAACTTTTAACCCCCAGCTAAACCCTCAAAAAGGTTGTAGATGTGTGCTAGCGGATACTGCTCAGCAGACAACACCGGATTAACTGTGATCTGAGTTGTTTTCCCGTTCCAACGTCCATTTCAAATCATTTTCTGCCGTCCATGACGATGCTAACTCTCTCACTTGGCTTGCTCTACTATGCACTTGCTTCTGCTAGCAATACACTGCTTACATTAGCCTAGATTGTACAGCAAAAAATAACAGCTTTAAACTTATTTTTAAATGACTTATTCTGGACAGAATAGTTCGTGTTGGTTAGAGGTATTGGTAGGCAGGATAGATCACTTACATTCAGGGGTCAATTTGGTCTTTTATTGGGGTTGAACTGTCAATATAATTCATGGATTTTCTATCACTATTCTTTACTGTAACATAACTCTATTCCATTCCATTGTTGTCACTACACCATGGTGGTGGAACTCTTCTCCATGCAGTTCCTCCCTATTTTACCCCAGTAAAAGCCCATAGGAATATCCATTCATGAATATTATCTGAATTGTAACTACTGCAGCACAGACTAAGACATGATATGATAATTGATGTCATAATCCTAAAGACATAAGATAAAGATAAATGAAGCCGTTAGTGCATACAGATGTGGGATCTTAATTTGAGCCAGTTTGCTACAACAGGAAAAGAATCCTCCAGCAATAGGCCATTACAAACTTCAGAAGCCATTGTAAACCTCAAATACACTACATGTTTTACATTTCCTGCATTGCAGGAAAGTTCTCCTGCAACATGGTAATCAAATTAAGATCCTACATCCGTAAAATGTCTCTTCAGTTGAAAATGTTAAATCTGGACCTAAACCTTGGCAACGGAGACTTGTATGATCAGACAATGGAGAAAATGGGTCTCTGTGGTCAACTGGTTTAATTTGTGTGCATTATATTACATGAACTATTCCCGGTGGTGGTAAGTGTCTACAATTAACATACAGATGTTAGATCATAACATTTTAATTTGAGACAGTTTGCTACAGCAGGAAAATAATCCTGCAGCAATAATGTGAATTATTATGGGGATTATAATTAATGGACATTTTTGTAGGGGTTGAAATCTCAAAGTGGAAATTATAAACTTTAGAAGCCTTTTTAAACCTCAAATACTATGACGTTTTAGGAAAGGCCCAGGTGCAGACAGTGTCGAAGTAACAGGGGGCAGGCAAAACGACAGGTCAAGGGCAGGAAGAGGTCAGATCAGAGTCGAAAAGGTACAGAATGGCAGGCAGTCTCAGGGTCAGGGCAGGCAGGGGTCAATAATCCAGTGTGGAGTGACAAGGTACAGAACAGCAGGCAGGCTCAGGGTCAGGGTAGGCAGAATGGTCAAAACTGGGAAAACAGGAAATAGAAACAGACTGGAGCAAGGGGGAAAATGCTGGTAGACTTGACGTACAAAAACGAACTGGCAACAGACAAACAGAGAACACAGGTATAAATGCACTGGGGATAATGGGGAAGATGGGCGACACCTGGAGGGGGGTGGAGACAAGCACAAAGAAAGGTGAAACAGATCACAATGTGACTGTATCCACCCCTCTAGGGACGGCACCTGGCGTCCTACCTGGGAGCATACCTGGTTGACCGGGGTGCCGGCGTTAAAAATCAGAGATGATGCCTGGGTCCAGGATAGCCCTAGCAGGGACCCAGCACCTCTCCTCCGGGCCATTACCCTCCCAGTCAACCAAGCACTAGAATCCACTGCCGGAGGTCGAACCTTCAGGAGACGCCTCACCGTGTACGCTGGTTGGCTGTCAATCAGACGGAGGAGAGGGGTGGGCCTGGAAACAGGAGACCAAGGGCTGTGAAACATGGGTTTGATTCTAGACACATAAAAATTGGGATGTATACGGCGGGTCCTGGGCAACAGAACACGAACAGCAGAGGGGCTACTTGCCTTTGAGATGGAGAAAGGGCCGATAAACCGGGGGGAAAGTTTGCAGGACTCCACCCGGAGGGGCAGATCCCGGGTGGACAGCCATACCTTCTGCCCGAGACGATACCGGGGAGCCGGGGTCCAGTGGCGGTCCGCTTGTCGTCGATACCTGGAGGTGGTCTTGAGAAGGGCCATCCGGGCTCTCTTTCAGGTACGACGACAGTGGCGGATAAACATCTGAGATGCCGACCTCTTCCTCTTGCTTGGGGAAGAGCGGGGGCTGATAACCCAGGGAACACTCAAAGGGCGAGAGACCCGTGGGAGAGCAAGGAAAGGTGTTGCGGGCGTATTCGACCCACGCTAGTTTCTGGCTCCAGGTGGTGGGGTTGGTGGAGACCAGGCAGCAAAGAGTCATCTCCAGGACTTGGTTGGCTGTTGGACTGGGGGTGGAACCCGGAGGACAGGCTGGCTGACGACCCAATGAGTGTGCAGAACGCCTTCCAGAACCGGGAAGAGAACTGAGGACCCCGGTCGGAGACCATGTCCAATGGGAGTCCATGGATCCAGAAGACGTGCTACACCATGAGCTGGGCTGTGACTTTGGCCGGGGGTAGCTTGGGGAGAGGAAGTGGCGGCAGTGTTGCCATCTGACGGGGGGAGACACGTGAGAAAGTCCAGGGATATGTGAGACCAGGGATGGTGAGGGACAGGTAGCTGGAGCTTGCAGAGGAGTCTTGTTCTGCGCATAGATTGTGCATTCGGTGACTAACGCAGAGACGTCAGGAACCATGGTAGGCCACCAAAAGCGTTGTTGCACAAAGGCCAGGGTGGAACGGGAGCCCGGGTGGCAGAAAAGCCTGGAGGAGTGGGCCCGCTTCAGGACCGAGGAGCGAACAGCATCAGGAACAACATCCGGCTATCTGGGCCCTCCCTGGGTTCGGCTGGGAACTATGTGCCTCACAAACCTTTTTCCCTATTCACCAGCTGAGTGCCGTCGCCCGGCACGAGGTGGGAAGGATGGTTCAGATTCAGGGGTTGTAGCTGTGGGGCTTTTGTGGCATGACAGCGCATCCGGCTTGACATTCTTGGATCCCGGTCGGTATGAGAGGGAGAAGTTGAACCGGGTGAAACGCAGGGCCCACCTAGCTTGAATGGAATTGAGACGCTTGGCAGTGAGGAGATACTCCAGGTTCTTGTGATCGATCCACACAATGAACGGATGTTCCATCCCCTCCAGCCAGTGCCTCCACTCCACCAACGCCATCTTCACTGAGAGAAGCTCACGATTCTCCACATTGTAATTCCTCCCAGTGGCATTGAGGCGATGGGAGAAGAAGGCGCAGGGATGTAACTTGAGGTCCAGGGCAGAATGCTGGGACAGGACAGCCCCCACTCCGACATCCAAAGCATCGGCCTCCACCACAAACTGGCGGGACAGGTCAAGATGAACCAAGATGGGAGCTGTGGTGAAACGGTGTTTGAGATCCCAGAACGCCCGGTCAGCAGCTGGGGACCACGTGAACGGAACCTTGGGAGAGGTAAGTGCAGGCAGGGGGGAAGCCAGGCTGCTGTAACCCCGGATAAAGTGCCGATAAAAGTTGGCGAATCCGCTCTCACCTTCCCGAGATCTATCTGTACACTCCCTGCAGCGATGATGTAACCCAGGAAGAGTATGGTGGAGCGATGGAATTCGCACTTCTCTGCTTTCACAAAAAGGTTCTCCAGGAGGCATTGGAGAATGTCGGATGTGGAGCACGTATTCTTGGGCGAAGCGGGAGAAGACGAGGATGACGTCGAGGAAGACGAAGATCAACATGTTAATACTCGTAGTGACCGCTGGCCTTGTTGAAGGCCATCTTCCGCACGTCCCCTTCCCGTATCAGCACCAGGTGGTAGGAGTTCTGTAGGTCCAGCTTGGAGAACACGGTGGCCCCCTGGAGCGGCTTGAAGGCCAAGGAGATGATGGTAGCGGGTAGCGGTTCTTCACCATGATGTCGTTGAGGCCCTGGTAGTCGCTGCACTGGAGCAGGGTTTTGTCCTTCTTCTCCACAAAGAAGAACCCTGCACCGGCGGGGGAGGCAGAAGGATGAATGAACCCTGCAGCTAGAGTGTCCTCTATGTAGGTCTCCAGACCCTACAGAGAGTTCAGTCGTTATAAATCAATTTATAAAATTTTTGACATGCATTTTTCTGGATTTTTGTTGTTGTTATTCGGTCTCTTACTGTTCAAATAAACCTTCCATTAAAATTACAGACGGATCATTTCTTTGTCAGTGGGCAAACGTACAAAATCAGCAGGGGATCAAATACTTTTTTCCCTCACTGTATAATGAGCTTTTGGTTGATCGTTGATTAATGGCTGGCCCCCTACCAAGATGGGCCGGCCTGGTTTTCTGAGGTCGGCAAACTCACATTCAAGGTCAACCACAGCATCAGCAAAGAGACCTGCTCCAACTCCTCATCAGTTAAACAGCCAAGATCATTGATCATAAACAAGAGAAAGAGCACATTTTTACCCCACTCAAAACGTCCTATTTTATGTGGGGGCTAAAACCATGATATGGTCAAACAGTAAAGTACAATACGCTCATGTAATGAACGTGTCTGCATTGCAGCTGTGCCTCTCTGTGGCCTGTTGCTGTAATGAGCGAGCAACTCTCATTCCATGACTAGCCCTAAAGAAAAATTGCGTTCATCATTTATTAACATTTCAAAACGAAAAACACAGCTTTGAAAGCTTCGCCCACTTGTCCCTGTCGAATAGAGATGGTCTCAGCTTTTTGTCGGCATTTTATTTCTCAACTTTCAATATTCAGCTCAATAGCAACTATTTTACTACCAAGATATTTGATATTGCTTTCACATACGGAGCGGCGCTCTCACGCATTTTTGGTCTTCGTGTGTCAAAAAAAGATGCACGTCAAACACTCTTTTAAGCTTTTCATTTCACGGGTCAAATAACACAATTCTATTATAGCATGTTGTGTGCGCTGAATTTGCGCTGAATTTGCAAGACAAGCCGCGCCACTACCGACAGTAGCACTGGACATCCTGCTGCTTCTGCCAGCCAGCCACATCCCAAGCAGTTGCACTTGATTCATCCTACCTAGTCAAAGCACTGAATAATAACCAAGCATTTGGTAAACAGTGATGGCAGTTTGGTAACTGGAGGTAGGTTGTCTCCCTACTACGTTGACTTCGGTTTGACAAAGTCGCATATCTTTGCACTGGGCGAAAAGGGTCCATGTCAGGGGATATCTTTACATGACACGTTTTTGATTATCTAGAGAATACAGACCATTTCCAATGCATATTTGGAGTTTTGTGGATATCCACTATATCATTGACAAGTTCTGAATCCAGACGTGTCTTTAAGACCAATTTGATATTGTGATTACTCAGAATATCACACATGGACATTTACTATGGCCGGATATGGACTCATTAGATAACATGGGATAAGTGAAATCCTATGTTCTCTCTTTATGTTGACAAATACTGACTGTATACATAGCATATGCGTTTTCTCAGCACATTCAAGATAGGAAGCTACATTGAGTCCAGATATAGGTCGTCATGGTAAAAAAATAACGTGTTCTGGCTTGCCTAGTTAAATAAAGGTTAAATCAAATAAAAAATATATAAACATTTGCATCCCTTGGCTGAGGTCCATATCCCAGATCTTGATATGCTTTTTGATATGCTAAAAATAAGGATGATTTCTAATGCATTTCTGAGTTTTCAGCATATGCTCAATAATTTCACAAATATGAAATCCATATTTTTCTTTTTTTGGGGATTCCCTCCGGATATCATATGGACGGATATGGACTCATTAGATATCCTGAGATAGGCCTATGTGGACATCTTATTTGCTTTATATGTTGACAAATACTGACATTAGGCCAACATAGTATATTTTATCAGCACATACTATGCATATTCTCTTGGCTGAGGTCCATATCAGGACCTTGATATGCATTTTGATATGCTAAATAGGGACACTTTCTGATGCTTATTTGAGTTTTGAGGACATGCTCAATAATTTGACAAATATTAAATCCATATCATTCTTTCAGGCACTAGGCCTATATTTTTGTATTTTACTTCTGGATAAAGGCACACGCAAACCGCAAGCAAAAAAAAAGCATTAACTTGTAGCCTAGCAACAAGAATTACGTATTTTCTGCCGCAAATGAGTGCATAAACGTAAACGGTGTGATTGAACTGACAACTAGAGAAACAAAGTAAGAAGCTGTTCAGAAAATATCTCAATTAAGTAAATGCTAAAATTAGTAGCTAATTTGAGATCTGTTTTAATTATCTTAGTAACTTGAATCAATAACGTTAACTAATTTGTCCAGTAGCAGTAGGGCTAGCTAGCTAGGCTTGATAGGGGGGTAAAAGCTAACTGGTAGCCTAGCTAACAAATAACGGAATTGCCTTCCCTTCAGGGGAAATATTTTTTTACCCCCCTATCAAGCACCAAGGTGACGCTAATGTTTTAAAACGTTTAGGCGTATTTTATATTACTAGTTAATATATGCTAACTAGTTAGCTTGCTGACTAACTAACGTAAACTCGTACATCGCCTTGGTCCGTACAATTGCCCTTATTTTAGCGCCCCAAAAACGTAATACTTCCAGATCAACTGTAATGTCAATACCATTGTAAAGCACAATTGCTCCCCTTTCCAACAAATAAATTACATGACCTAAACGCTGCCCGTTTCTGCATAATTCAAGCAGGCAATGAGCCCTCAATGGTCTTTTTAAAAATGGCGGGTGGGGAAGCGAAACTAATGCGTGCTAATGAGAAGGACAGTTGTCATGTGGGAAAATTGCTTTTTTTCACTAGATCTGTCCATCACCTCTAAAATGAAAATAAAACACTATAAAGAGTTTATATAATGTGTCACTACATACCTATTTGAAAGTTTGTGTCGAATTTGAATCGGGTTTTTGGGGCGGTGCTAAAGTGGTCTTAGATGTAAAACAGGCTTTGAGAATGATGATCGCATGCAATGATGACGAAAAAAATGACTAGGTAATCCCCCTTACCCCCGTCACTGTCCATTTCTTGTTTTTAAGCGATGAGAAAAGTGCTACACCTGGTGGAGAGAGATTGTAAAACAGAAATAGTAGCTTTATGCGTGCTGTACGTTACGACATGACACGCCACGATGTAATGGATGGTCCGTTTTTTCAACTTTTCTCCAATACTATAGAGCCATGTCGATCAACGCTTGAATAGAAACCCAGTTCACACCCCCGATTTTGAAGTCAACACAGTCCAATTAGTTTTCTTTGAAGCCTCATTTGAATGTCGCGGTTATGCACATTTGCACGGAATGGGGTGAGTTTATATGTTAGCAACTTGGCTGGCTATCTGTCTAACTTTAGTTTCAGTTACTATAGTTCTTTCGTCATGATGAAGCAGCTAAAGTAGCTCTACCTTGTGGTATGGTTATGTGGAATTGCAATATTTTCTTGCAATATCATAATTTTGATTCACAATGTATGTATTGATAGTTTTGAGTGGATCACAGACCAACACTCTCACCACTTTGGGTCTGGACTCCAAGGGACCACCGCTGACGACCCAATCTGCACCCTTCGCATCGTCCATAATAACAAACAGGGCAGGCAGGGGTATTGAGCATGTGCAACTTGGATTTTCTGTTAAATGAATAAAATAACTTTTCTCAAAGATTGGTTTACGTTTTTATCTTCCAGAATAGGTTTTATGATTGGAGCTCTGGATTTTCTATGCAGCATTTTTTCTTTTTACACAAATATCAAAGATGTGCTTTGGAAATAGCAACTTGGATTAAATATGTGGATGTTTGCCTTTCCATGGCTTGCATAGCCTACTACTGAATGTGGTGCAAATGTATGCTCAGATATGTCACCTTCATGTGAAGAAGCACAATCATTTTCAGCGCTTGAACAGGTAAAATCATTTGGGCGATGGACATTTCATTAGCCCATTTTCAATCAGACATAGGAGGATAAAACATTATTCTGAGCACCCTGTTGCAGGATAATGTAGAGAATTTGAGGTTTAAAAAGGCTTCAGAAGTTTGTAATTTCCACTTTGAAATTTCAGACTTGATTTTCCCTTGTGAAAAATGTATCAACTCCTACAAAAATGTCCATTAATTATAATCCACATAACAATTCACATTTCCTGTTGTGACTGGTTAGATTCCAGGCTGTATCATATAACCTGTCGTGATTGGGAGGCCCATAGGGCGGCGTACAATTGGCCCAGTGTCATTAGGGTTTGGCCGGGCTAGGCCGTCATAAATAAGAATTTGTTCTTAACTGACATGCCTAGTTAAAGATTATATCAAATAAAATGTTCCTGCTTGACCAAACTGTCTTAAATTAAGATCCTACAACTGTTATTTATGAGTTGTATTGCCAGTGGTGCTTTTACATATTGCATTTGTTTTAAACATGCGCTGCTTAAAAAAGATGAGGAGGACCATGTCTCACCAGTCACTGGTAAAGAAATGGTTGAAAAACGCTGTACTGTACTGTACTGCCAATGTTATGTATCAGCACTACTGCCTGTGTCTAACTAGGGTGTAGGGTCTGAGTTGTATGTGTGGGTTGAGTTGACACCGTGCGCAGTGATGTAGGCTGGTGTGGATAAAATACCAGGGCCGAATTCTTGTCCCAGTGCACCCCTGATTACATGACACCAGGCCTGCCTGATTCTGATAAATTGGCATTGGACTAGTTCCATTAAGAATTGTGTGTGTGGGCGTGCGTATGTGTTTCTGCCGGAGTGCTTTGTTTTTGTTATTTGGTGGCCATTACAGAATATCTTATTCTAAAGATCAAAGATACATATGCCGCTGCACATGTCGAAAACTGTCAACTACAAATGGAGAATAAATTAGAGGGTATTGCATAATTAAACCTCTGCTTTAACTCTGACACATATTGATGTTATGTCACCACCTTGTGGCCTAAATCTGGAAGATGAAATTACTTTTTCATATTAAATTGAACCTTTATTGAGATTAAATTACTTTGCTTGAACCATCCCGAGGGTACTTTGTGAAATTAATTCAATGGATTAATATGCATAACTGCAAGTGAAAAAGACAATGCCGTAAAGAAGTGTCTGAAAAAGAAGTTTGAGATCATCTGGTTGGCCTCTACCTCTCCAAACACATTGACAATTGCAGAAGGGTTGTCAATTCACATTTGGCCTATTTGCATTTTTCATCTTCCAATGAGAGTCAAATTAACCAGGCCTTCAGGCTCCAGCCACAATACATAGAAGGCTATAGGGCTAAATAATATTTAACAATCTACATAAAAATAAATCTGACTTAATACTTTTAATATTATGGTAAAACAATGTGCAATCAAGTATTATGAGTACCTGACTAAGATCAAGAAATAGTAATGAGAACGAATTTCAAAGCAAGTATTTAATTAACATTGTAAGATGAACGAGTTCCATAATACAAGGTGAAATGATATGTTACAAGGCATTACTGGCATTAACCAGGCATTATTCTAGGCATACATATCCTAACACCTTGATCACACCGACAGCGTCATTGTGCAAAATGGTACTCAGCATCATCTGCGCTGACTGTTTGGAGTTTTTGAACAATAGCATTAGTGTAACTCAGCCTCAGACCTACAGGACCAGCAGAATCTGGTCCCCAGAGATGTCACGATTGGAGGGTTGGAGAGAGAAACACAGATAAGGTAGAATTCCTGAAAAGACAATCAACTCTCTTGCTTACAGTAGTTTAGAGTTCACTCTGAATGGATACAAGTTACCACAGAGATCATACATCCATATAGATGGCATCGACGTTCTCTGCAGGGAAAACGTTTCAGATAGATACCAAACATGGATGCCATAATATTACTCTAACACACATGCATTTTAGCAGTCAGTCCTCTGGGAACTGTGTGTGAGAGAGAGAGGGGCATTTTGACCTCTTGACGGGGGAAGGGCTGACTGGCTGGTATTATCCTTGCGTACCTGGGCCATTTGCCTCGTCGCCCCAGATGACAGAAAGCATGAGTTGGGGCAAGGCCTACAAGGACATTGTGTACTTAAATAGACCCAATGCTACAATACATTTGATATACTTGTCACGGCCCTCCTCATCAGGTCCTCTTGTCCCCTCCCCCCTCCCTCCCTCAGGGTCACCATGGTTCCTCTCCCTAGTTGCCTGGCAACCAGCTCCTCCTGGAAATTGAGACTACAGTTGACTTCATAATTAAAGACCACACCCACACTTTACAATAACTACATTTATTAGAGAAAATAATTGCAAGGCCAAATCATGTCTCTGTAGTTTATTTTACAACTAGGCCTTGCAAACACATTCACGTTCAAGTTCTTTATAAATCATCAACTTGGCCAATAGTTTTCCAAACAACAATTGCCTCAATGGTTTTTAAAAGAGGCATTTGGAATTAATATTCAAATAAACAGAAAATGCTGTCTGACAATATGAGTCAGACATAATTGAGAATGTGCAAAGTGCAATGTAGAAAATAGTCAAAATAAAGAAAAACCATTGAATGATTAGGTGTGTCCAAACTTTTGACTGGCACTGTATATGTGATGGGATGTATATACAATATGGACACTATATGAATACAATATGTAGTATACCTGAATAATAGAACACGTGCAGCAACAGTTAAAAAGGATAGGCCTTGACTAGAATACAGTATACACATATAACATGGGTAAAACAGTATGTAAACATTGTTAAAGTGACCAGTATTCCATGACTATGTACATAGGGCAGAAGCCTCTAAAGTGACGACCTCACCTTTTTTTGTACATATATTTTTTTATTTAACCTTTATTAACCAGGTAGGCAAGTTGAGAACAAGTTCTCATTTACAACTGCGACCTGTCCAAAATAAAGCAAAGTAGTGAGACACAAACAACAACACAGAGTTACACATGGAATAAGCAAACATACAGTCAATAATACAATAGAAAAAGTCTATATACAGTGTGTGCAAATGAGGTAGGATAAGGAAGATAAGGCAATAAATAAGCCATGGTTGTGAAATAAGTACAATATAGCAATTAAACACTGGAGTGATAGATGTGCAGAAAATGAGTGTGCAAGTAGAGATACTGGGGTGCAAAGGAGCAAAATAAATACAATTAATAACAGTATGGGGATGAGGTAGTTGGATGGGCTATGTTCAGGTGCAGTGATCTGTGAGCTGCTCTGACAGCTGGTGCTTAAAGTTAGTAAGGGTGATATGAGTCTCCAGCTTCAGTGATTTTTGCAGTTCGTTCCAGTCATTGGTATCAGAGAACTGTAAGGAAAGGCAGCCAAAGGAGGAATTGGCTTTGGGGGTGACCAGTGAAATATACCTGCTGGAGTGCGTGCTACGGGTGGGTGCTGCTATGGTGACCAGTGAGCTGAGATAAGGCGGGGCTTTACCTAGCAAAGACTTATAGATGACCTGGAGCCAGTGGGTCTGGCGACGAATATGAAGCGAAGGCCAACCAACGAGAGCATACAGGTCGCAGTGGTGGGTAGTATATGGGGCTTTGGTGACAAAACGGATGGCACTGTGATAGACTGCATCCAATTTGCTGAGTAGAGTGTTGGAGGCTATTTTGTAGGTAGGATAGTCAGTTTTACGAGGGTATGTTTGGCAGCATGAGTGAAGGATGCTTTGTTGCGAAATAGGAAGCCGATTCTAGATGTAATTTTTGGATTGGAGATGCTTGATGTGAGTCTGGAAGGAGAGTTTACAGTCTAACCCGACACCTAGGTATTTGTAGTTGTCCACATATTCTAAGTCAGAACCGTCCAGAGTAGTGATGCTGGACGGGCGGGCAGGTGTGGGCAGCGATCGGTTGAAGAGCATGCATTTAGTTTTACTTGCATTTAAAGCAAGTTTTACTTGGCATTGAAGCTCGTCTGGAGGTTAGTTAACACAGTGTCCAAAGAAGGGCCAGATGTATACAGAATGTTGATGTCTGTGTCGAGGTGGATCAGAAAATCACCAGCAGCAAGAGCGACACCACCCGCCTTCTGGGTGGTAGCGGGGTGAATAGGCTGTGGTTTGGGTGGCTGAGGTCCTTGATGATCTTCTTGGCCTTCCTGTGACACCGGGTGCTGTAGATGTCCTGGAGGCCATGTAGTGTGCCCCCGGTGATGCGTTAGGCAGACCCCACCACCCTCTGAAGAACCCAATATTGATAAACGTCACCTTGTCCTAGAGAGATTTACACGGTTATCAAAACGTCACACCAGGGTAACCTACACAAAAGTGTTTCTAAAATCTCATATGGGAAAAATGAATGGTGGAAAAACGATTGGAACAATTTCCCTGTTTGACTGCTAGGTGTTATGGGTATTATGACTCATACTGTGGTACTCTATATCACCTGTTTCCTCAAAAATGATCATGCAAATTATCTGGTCATACTCACTGTCATTAGCATATTTGGGCGTTATTAGGTAGAACGGTGTGTAACCATGAAATATTACAGTTCATTCCCTCTGTAAACCAAAACTAAATGTAAAACTAGCTAAGTAAATACTACATATCCCAATATACAATGTGCCTCTTCCCGCAATGTAATAAATGTTTTAATAACCCGTACAGTAGGTGGCGGAAATACACCAATATGTGTAGTCTACCATCATGCTCGTAACATAGAATGTTAAAGAAGAAGACGCAATGGGCACGTTCGTAGATTCGCTCTGGCTATCTACTCCGATCACTCCCGTCTGAGTCTGCAACGAGCAGAATAACTGATTAATTTACGAACGCACCCAACGTAAGAGACTTCCTATTGCATAGCATGTTGGTACTTGTGTACACTGCTAAATAATGTAGCTAGGTTTTAGAGCCACCAGCAGTTATTTTGTGTAATTTCTTGAAATTATTTCGATACTGCTACACTTCTATATGTACAAAACTAATTGACGGGCTGAATTTCAACAAACACCGGTATGGCGGAGGGTGTCGGTAACGCAGTGAATCTTCCCCCCGGAGATCCGCAGCTCATCGGGCTCATCGTGGAACATCTCAAGAACCGAGGCCTGTTCGACGAGTTCCGCAGAGACTGCCTGGCAGATGTGGATACAAAGGTAGCTAATCTAGCTTTCAACTTTTTCTGACTAGCTATCAACGTTCATTTAAGCCTGCTATTTAACGTTAGCTAGCAAATAGTTTCCGCTTTATTTGTCCCACGTTGTTGTTTTTAGCTTAGCTAACTAGCTAGCCAGCTGTTGGTAATGTTCCGGCTATTGATCAATGGGTAACGTAAATGACGTGCTTCTGTCATTGTTGTCATCAGCCTGCCTACCAGAATCTACGACAGAAAGTTGACAACTTCGTCTCTACTCATTTGAACACTCAAGACTGGAACCCATCAATCAACAAAAATCAAGTGCGGAATGTGCTAAGACAAAGCGTCGTGCAGTGAGTAGCTACTATAAATGATTATAATTATGCTTGTAAATGTCTAATGCATTGTAGTTGTTGACAGTACATAACAATTAAATCACGTTTTCAAGCCAAAAACAGTGCCATCTGCACATGAATGGTTAAGATCATGTACCCAGTCTGGATTGCAATCAGGTGTTCCTGCTAATGCCAGTATTTTTTTTTATTTCACCTTTATTTAACCAGGTAAGCTAGTTGAGAACAAGTTCTCATTTACAACTGCGACCTGGCCAAGATAAAGCAAAGCAGTGCGACATAAACAGCAACACAGAGTTACACATGGAATAAACAAGCATACAGTCAATAACACAATAGGAAAAAAAAAAGTCTATATACAGTGTGTGCAAATGGCGTGAGGAGGTAGGCAATAAATGGGCCATAGTAGCGAAGTAATTACAATTTAGCAGATTAACACTGGAGTGATAAATGAGCAGATGATGATGTGCAAGTAGAGATACTGGTGTGCAAAAGAGCAGAAAAGTAAATAAAAACAATATGGTGATTGGGTGGGCTATTTACAGATGGGCTATGTACAGCTGCAGCGATCAGTTAGCTGCTCAGATAGCTGATGTTTAAAGTTAGTGAGGGAAATATAAGTCTCCAGCTTCAGCGATTTTTGCAATTAGTTCCAGTCACTGGCAGCAGAGAACTGTAAGGAAAGGTGGCCAAAGGAGGTGTTGGCTTTGGGGATGACCAGTGAGATATACCTGCTGGAGCGTATGCTACGGGTGGGTGTTGTTATCGTGACCAGTGAGCTGAGATAAGACGGAGCTTTACCTAGCATAGACTTATAGATGACCTGGAGCCAGTGGGTCTGGCGACGAATATGTAGCGAGGGCCGACTAGAGCATCCAGGTCGCAGTGATGGGTGGTGTAAGGGGTTTTGGTAACAAAAGGAATGGCACTGTGAAAGACTACATCCAGTTTGCTGAGTAGAGTATTGGAAGCTATTTTGTAGATGACATCGCCAAAGTCGAGGATCGGTAGGATAGTCAGTTTTACTAGGGTAAGTTTGGCGGCATGAGTGATGGAGGCTTTATTGCGAAATAGAAAGCTGATTCTAGATTTGATTTTGGATTGGAGATGTTTAATATGAGTCTGGAAGGAGAGTTTACAGTCTAGCCAGACACCTAGGTATTTGTAGTTGTCCACATATTCTAGGTCAGAACCGTCCAGGGTAGTGATGCTAGTCGGGCGGGCGTGTGCGGGCAGCGAAAGGTTGTAAAGCATGCCACAGAAGGAGTGTTTTATGGCATCGAAGCTTGTTTGGAGGTTAGTTAACAGTGTCCAAAGACGGGCCAGAGGTATACAGAATGGTGTCGTCTGCGTAGAGGTGGATATATCATTGATATGTATACAGAGAAAAGAGTCAGCCTGAGAATTGAACCCTGTGGTACCCCCATAGAGACTGCCAGAGGTCCGGACAACAGGCCCTCCAATTTGACACATTGGACTCTGTCTGCGAAGTAGTTGGTGAACCAGGCGAGGCAGTCATTTGAGAAACCAAGGCTATTGAGTCTGCCGATAAGAATGCGGTGATTGACAGAGTCGATGAAGACGGCTGCACAGTACTGTCTTATCGATGGCGGTTATGATATCATTTAGTACCTTGAGCGTGGCTGAGGTGCACCCGTGACCAGCTCGGAAACCGGATTGCACAGTGGAGAAGGTACGGTGGGATTCGAAATGGTCAGTGATCTGTTTATTAACTTGGCTTTCGAAGACTTTAGAGAGGCAAGGCAGGAAGGATATAGGTCTAGAGTGTCACCCCCTTTGAAGAGGGGGATTACTGCGGCAGCTTTCCAATCATTAGGGATCTCGGACGATATGAAAGAGAGGCTGGACAGACTGGTAATAGAGGTTGCAACAATGGCGGTGGATAGTTTTAGAAAGAGAGGGTCCAGATTGTCTAGCCCAGCTGATTTGTGCGGGTCCAGGTTTTGCTGCTCTTTCAGAACAGCTGCTATCTGGATTTGGGTGAAGGAGAAGCTGGGGAGGCTCAGGCAAGTAGCTGCGGGGGCGGAGCTGTTGACCGGGGTTGGGGTAGCTAGGAGAGCATAGGAAAGCTATGAAAGCTAGGAAAGCATGGCCAGCCGTAGAGAAATGGTTATTGAAATTTTCGATTATCATGGATTTATCGGTGGTGACCGTGTTACCTAGCCTCAGTACAGTGGACAGCTGGGAGGAGGTGCTCTTGTTCTCCATGGACTTTACAGTGTCCCAAAACTTTTTGGAGTTAGAGCTACAGGATGCAAAACCCTGTTTGAAAAAGCTAGCCTTTGCTTTCCTGACTGACTGTGTGTATTGGTTCCTGACTTCCCTGAACAGCTACATGTTGCGGGGGCTATTCAATGCTATTGCAGTCCGCCACAGGATGTTTTTGTGCTCGTCAAGGGCAGTCAGGTCTGGAGTGAACCAAGGGATATATCTGTTCTTAGTTCTACATTATTTGAAAGGGGCATGTTTATTTAAGATGGTGAGGAAATTACTTTTAAAGAACGACCAGGCATCCTCGACTGACGGGATGAGGTCAATATCCTTTCAGGATACCCGGGCCAGGTCGATTAGAAAGGCCTGCTCGCAGAAGTGTTTTAGGGAGCGTTTGACAGTGATGAGGGGTGGTCGTTTGACCGTGGACCGATAGCAGATACAGACAATGAGGCTGAGATCCTGGTTGAAAACAGCAGAGGTGCATTTGGAATGCAAGTTGGTAAGGATATTATCTATGAGGGTGCCAATGTTTACAGATTTAGGGTATATGTGACAGTCATATGTATTGTCTCTGGTGTGTCAGGTCCGGCATGCTGGAGTCCGGAGTGGACAGAATCATCACCCAGGTGGTGGATCCCAAGCTTAACCACACCTTCAGGCCCCACATTGAGGAAGCCATTCACAACTTCCTGTCTGCTGAGAAGAAGGAGGAGGGTCCATCCAACACTCCATCAGAGACAGAACAGCAAGAGGCTCCAAGCCACACTGGACCCAAAACACCATGAAGGTCAGTGTGTCACACCTGTGGTCAAGATTGCTGAAATCAACATAAACATACAAATCATGGGAAAGGTATTGAACTATAATCTCCTCAGAATGTTTCAGGTTCTCAGTTTGTCATTTATCTTTATTTCAGGTGCAGAGAAACATCTTCTGCTAAAGGTAGACTTTTCTAGAGCTCCATCAGACTGGACAAGGAACTCCAACTTTAAAAACTAGTGTGGAGGTTTCCACAACTCTTAGTCATTCTTCATGTGGAGAAACCAAGCCATGGATTTTAGCTGTCAATGCTGGACATGCGTACCAACTACCAAGTCACAGGAGGAATCGTGCAAAATGACACTTTATTGTGTAGCTAGCACAATTGGCTAAATATACCATCTTTTACTTCCAGATAAAGTTGTATGAATTGCTCTGATTTAAATTGCATTTGTGGTTATTGAATTAACAATAGAATGGTCACTTTTATTTCTTAAAAGCCAGAAGTAGTCATTTTGTAATGTTTGCTAACTGATTTTATCCCCCAATGTTTTGCCACTTTTTTTTTGTGAATTTTGTAAATAAATGTTTTCAACAATAAATGATTTGGTAGAAATGTTTACACCGCCCTTTCATTTTTAAACTGGGTCAATAGAAAATGTGCTGTACTGGCCATGGTAAGACTTCATTGCTGAGTTAGCCTAGATTAAATGATCCATACCTCTGCTACATCTGCCTATATTCTTATTAGATTAGAATGATCTCAGCATTATTATCCAATTTGGAGCCATCCAGAGCAAAATCAGTGAGATCTCTTGAGGGGAGGGAGGTGCAATGTGTTCCTTATAGAGCACACAGTCCTGGGCAAAACCTTAGCCATAAAAGGGTGCTACAGTCTTTGCCAATTTGAGACTTGACATCTGGAGTACAGCCCAGGATATGAAACTAGCTCCCAGGGGGGATCCAACAGGCTGCCTCTGACAGGTTTGTTGGCATTTCTCTGGGCAGACAGGGTGCAAGGTGATTGGCACGGCATGTTGCTGTCTCCACATCCATGCTATATTTCTCTTGCTACCCTCGACCGTGTAGGAGAGGCTTAGCTCAATGGCCCTAAGATGCAGCCCCCAGGAAGGGGACGAGGGGCTCTGGATGAGCTGTGCAGAGTGTTCCCACCTGGCTGAGACAAAGGTTAAATTGATAGAGCTGCTTCTGTCTTTCACCACCTCGCCTTTGAGGACGTGCAGACTAGCAAGCCCTCTATGCTGCATCACTGAGAACTGGAAAGTAGGCCTTTCTGTTGTCTTTAAAAAAAATATCAGATACTTCCACACACCCGACACAACAGAATGAGTTTTCTTCGCTCTCCTGGTCTTTGTACAAGTAGTAGGAGAAAAGTCAGAAGGAAATTATATATACACTCTGTATTTGGACAGTGAAGCTAAAACATTTATCTTGGCTCTATAATCCAGTGTTTTGGATTTGAGATTAAATGTTTCATGACTACAGAATGTTACCTTTTATTTGAGGGTATTTTCATACATATGTTTTACCGTTTAGAAATGATAGCACGTTGTGTATCTAGTCCCCCCATTTGAAGGTGTCTGGCATATTTTTTTTTTTTTTTTTACAAATTTGCATATGTAGATGCATGGGCACAAAGATCATACCCCCCAGACATGCTAACCACTCAATTTTACCAATAACAGTGGAGGTTAGCCTTTTTTTTGGGGGGGGGGGTATGATATTTATACCTCTAACTTTCTCACTCAACATTATTCACGTTTCATTCATGATTATCCGTAATCATGGGAGCATCCACATTAGTGTGGAAGTGTTCAGAAACATATTATATTCTTATTTACCATAAAAGTGACTCCAAAATTATTTACCACTTATTTCTATTAGGCACAACATAATCTGAAACACAACCAAAACAAAACTGCAAACACATCCACGTTTGTAGAGTCACAAGCTTGATGTAGTAATTGCGTGCTAGGGCTATGGGACCAAATACTACACTTTTGACCACTTATGTACACATATAAGGGGATTTGCCCAAATACGTATGACACCTTCAAATGGGGGGACTAGATAACTAGATAAAATAACATCAAAATACAAGGTGACATTCTGTACTGTCACCTCATATGAAACATTTGATCGCAAATCCAAAATGCCGGAGTATAGCGCCAAGTGAAAAGCTTTAGCTTCACTGTCCGAAAAAACACATTGGGGAGTGTAGTAGATCGATAAGGGCAAGTAGAAAGTGGATACTAGTGACATATTGGACATTGAATATAGCTCATTTGGTTGGTTGCTAAGAGAAGTGACACTTAGTGAAAGCCGATCTTGTCCTGATTTTAAGACCACAATTGTCTGCTGTCTGGCGTGAGTAATCAGAAAGCAGGGTGAGGAATTGAACGACCTGGCTCCGTTGCACTCTAGCTGGAAGTCTCTCGTCCTCACTCCCTCTCGACCTGTTATTGCAGGTCATAGCATGTGGTTGGGATTATCGACTAACACTCTTTGCATCAAGTCAAGTAAAGCCACTTATTACACACGCATAATACCAGTAACTCAGTTAAAAGCCATGGCAACTTACGACCAGATGGTCTGAACACACTCGTTTTTTTATCCTGAATAGTAAAGGTCAAGTGGTGACCAAGTTGTGTTTCAGAGCTCTCACAACAACTGCATCTTCCTCCCACACAATGGAGGAGTACTGTGCAGTGTACAGGGCAACACAAGGCCGTGCTGAAGCAGATGCTTTGGCAGTATCTCAAATGTAAGACAAAACCCACAAAGGGGGCATAGTGATCCAAACTAGCTAAGGGACATCATCCTCTAGCCGTGTCTCTTGAGTCTGGCTTGACATAGCTGACAAAGTGTGATGTATCATTTCTGGCGAAGAACAATGTATGCAACCAATACAACAGGGGTATTAATTGGGAGATAGCTGGTCACCTGTGGGATTCATTTTTTGTGCCTCGGCTCTGGCACTGGCTACTACCACTATTTTGTCTATACTCGGGCAACAAATCATGACACGCAATCATGACTCCCTAATTGTAATTTTTCATATCGCATATTGATAACAATAAATTCAAAGGTTTTTATCATATTTGTAGGACATAGCAAGTAAATAATTTAGCATCAAGTGTAAAAAACTCAAATCCACAGATGTACCCAATTACTCACTGATGAGAGAGGACACCAGTACAAATACAAATAAGAGCATCTGCTCTTGGCCTTTCTAGGGAGTTTTTCCTAGCCACCGTGCTTCTACACCTGCATTGCTTGCTGTTTGGGGTTTTAGGCTGGGTTTCTGTACAGCACTTTGAGATATCAGCTGATGTACGAAGGGCTATATAAATACATTTGATTTGATTTGCTAAATGACTAAAATGTCAAATGCAAATGACACACATGGTTGAACAGTGCATTGTGTAAGCAACCAAGTGACACAGCACATTTAGCCTTAGATCTGCAGCAATTCAACTTGGGGTCCTTGGGGGGCACAGGTAATGTGAACTTGTGTGTTCACTGCACATCTTGGGTTGGGAAGTCTCAGTTGTCGTTGCATTTGTCTTCTGGACATTATAAATCACCAGAGATATTATTGAAAGAGGGGGGATAAAGTCACCCCCCCCCCCCCCCCACGCCCCTCCCCTTACCCCCATTAGAGCACAGCTGCACGTTGGTCCCAGAGTTGGCTCTCAGAGGCCCAAGCCACAACAATTAAATCCCCGTTCCTCTGCAAAGCCTTAGTGCATCTGTTCATTTTATTGCCCCTCAGATTTTTATCACACATCAGTAGGGGGATTCATTACATAAAGTGGCACACTGAGGTTGCCCGATCCAGGCAAGGTCACTTTTACCACTAGGCACAAGTTCCTCAGTCTCTTCTCTCCACTTCAGCCAGGGAATATGCAGACATAATGTGTATTCAAATCTGTGGTGTAGTGATTAGGGAGCAAAAAAAACTGTAGAAAATAAATAATACAAAATACTGAGCTATAGTTAACTGCCAAAATAAAGGAAACACTTGAGTAAATGAGGGATACAAAGTATATTGAAAGCAGGTGCTTCCACACAGGTGTGGTCCATGAGTTAATTAACATCCCATCATGGTTAGGGTCATGTTTATAAATGCTGGGCAGGCAATTATTTTGGCTACCATGGCCATGCCCCCATAGGATGACATTGTCCCCATCCACAGGGCGCAAGTGGTCACTGAATGGTTTGATGAGCATGAAAACAATGTAAACCATATGCCAAGGCTGTCTCAGTTACCAGTTCTCAACCCAACTGAACACTAGAGTGGTGCCTGAGACAGCGCTTTCCGCCACCATCAACAAAACACCAAATTATGGAATTTCTCATGGAAGAATGGTGTTGCATTCCTCCAATAGAGTTCCAGACACTTGCAGAATATATGCCAAGGTTGAAGCTGCTCTGGCTTGTGATGGCCCAACACCAAATTCATTAAGAAACTTTATATTGGTGTTTCCTGTATTTTGTCAGTTACCCGTATATTGCGTTCACATTTATTTTGTTGAAATTGCATTATTTTATACTAATACAATTGCTCAGAGAAAGAGATTTTGTTTAACAGGTAATATACAAAATTATTGGCACCCCTGTTTTCAGTACTCAAACACTCTCCCCTCGCGAGGATAAATAAAAAGCCTTTTTCTAAATTGTTTTATGAGTTGGAGAACACATTGGGAGGGATCTTAGACCATTGCTCCATACAGAATCTTTCCAGATCCTTGATATCCATCGTCTGCGTTTATGGACTGCCCTCTTCAATTCAAACCACAGGTTTCTGAGATTGCCATTGCAAAATGTAGATTTAGTGGTCAATTAACAATTTCTTTATTGATTTTGATGTGTGCTTGAGGTTATTGTCTTTCTGGAAGATCCACTTGCAGCCAATTATCAGCCTCCTGGCAGAGGCAACCAGGTTTTTGGCTAAAAGTTGATGATGCCGTTGACCTTGAGGGCCCCAGGACCAGTAGAAGCAAAATAGCCCCAGAACATCAAACCTCCACCATCGTATTTTACAGTAGGTATGAGATACTTTTCTGCATATGCTTCCGTTTTTCGACACCAAACCCACCCCTGGTGTGTGTTTTAGACATTTTAGAAAAAGGCTCAGTATCGTTATCCCCACAATGGGAGAGTGCTCTAGTACTGAATTCAGCGGTGCCAATCATTTTGACCCCCATCTTCTTTAGATTTGTTTTTATTGCTTGTTAAACCAAACCTCTTTCTCCGAGCAAATGTATTAGCAGAAAATAATATAATCTTCCAAAAAATGTTTTGCATACAATATAACAGTATTTGTATGATTTATTTTACAGGCCTACAGTCTTTTTTGCACATCTTTATCAACGTTGCCAATCATTTTGGACCTGACTGTATGCATGGTAAATATGTTAGCAAATTTTCTTAGCAAATTTCTGATTTATATCATTTTTGGAAAGTTATATTTTGAAGTAATTAGTTGCGGAATAAGGACTCGAAAGGACAGAGGATAGCGGCTGGCTACAGTTTATATGTAAAAAAAAAAAAGAGGATCAATTCATGACACAGAGAGAATTATTAGCAGGCCTATATACATATTAGGCAATTGTATTCATTGTACATTTTATTTTTAAAAATATTATGAATTCGGCCATTACAAGCACATTCTGCTGTTTTTCAGAGTGAGAAAGAAGAAAGTAAGATCGTAACATGAGCACAGCTTGGCTATTCTATTCATCTGCAGATGTCAGCGCTGATGTAATTTCATTGATTTATCCACTTGTTTTTGGCATGAGTCTGAAGCACAATGCCCTAACAGGGCAAAGTGTATGCAACTCACATGTTTAATGTCAGGCAATGTGCAGATTTGAGTAGACGTTGTGTGTAGTGGGCCCTGTTGTTTTTTCCCACGTGCTTAGGGGCCGCTAGTAGGGGACAGGACAAATACTCTCTCTGTATGCATTGTCATGACCTACTGTATCACAGTGGAACACAAACCAGGTGCCTTCAGCACTATCAGAACGTTTTATTTGAGTGTCTCACAGAGTTCATTCTCAACTCACATCTTCCATCTCTTCACTCCAATAATTTTGCCACCATATTAGTTGATTTAGAATGGGGAAAATGTACCCAGATACATTTACATTTAAGTCAATTATTTCCAAAATGCCATTCCCAAATGCCACCGTAATTCAAGAATGACCCCAATATCAAAATACAGTCTCTGGAATGCTTATACTACACCTGCATGACTTTTTCTTTTGTGTTTAATCCATCATCATTTAAAAGCTACTCAAATTGTGTTCATACAACATGCACGCACAAGACTTGCATTTTACAACTCATAAAACCAGTTTTACGTTTTGCATTTTTCACAACATCATCATGTGAGAGACAGGGGGTACAAGAATGCACATGAACGTTGTGTGTTTGAGACAATGTGTAGGCATATGTTTCTAGGGCAGGGGTCATTCAGTGGGGGATCAACACAGAGGTTGCCTGAAGTTGGAACTGTTCTCTTTGGTTGTTTTGAAAGCTCTCTGCGAGGATGAAAGAGAGCTGGACAGTCACCAGTCCGAATATGGGGCCCACTATGTGTAAAACCACCCACACACACACACACACACACACACACACACACACACACACACACACACACACACACACACACACACACGAGGCCTCTTCGCCCCCTTCCCAAAACAAAACAACAGCTCCCCCTCCCATCTTCAATCGCCCAGGGCCAGGGGGAGGAGACCGGAGATCACCATGTCTGTGTGGCGCTACTCCACTGGGACCCTGTGATGTCATCATGGCGTGCTGCACATGATCATGCTGCCCTTGGGCTTTACTAAACTGTCACAAAGTCCAGGGGGATCGTTCACAAAAACAGGTTATGCACCCTGGGACTTTCATCCAATGTGCCAGTCTCTGCTTCAAGACAGCACGCCCTTTGGATTTTCCCCCATAACACACAAGAAGCTGTTCTGTTCGACGAACAGTTCTTCTCGCAGCAAGATAGGCACTCATTGCCCTAACCGGGCAAAGTGTATGCAACTCACGACTCTCCTGTGAGGAGTAGGGAGGCAGGTGAAATGCTGCTATGATTAAGGGCTGGTTAACATGTGATGATGAAAGGACCTTAGGTAAGAATGCTGGATTTGGCCAAAGCACTGCCTTAGATCCATATTCTGCTAAAGTGAGTAATGAAGGTTGGGTAGAAAGCGCATGTACTGTAATTCTCTAACACGCTTGGCTGAAACAATAGCCAATAGAACGGCAGTCTTGACTGAGAGCTCCCATAGCTCAAGTGACAGGGGCTCAAATGGTGGACTCATAAATGATCGTAGGACAACATCTAACTCCCACGAGGCTACTAAAGGAGCCTTGGGTGGCCGTAGCCTGCGAGCACCTTTCATGAATTGCGATACTAGAGGGTGTGCCTGTAGTAATGCATCCGCAATCTGGTCATGATCCATAGAGATGGCTGCCGTACACACTTTCAATGTAGATGGGGACTTCCCTGCAGCCATAAGCTCCTGGAGGAAAGTCAAATGACAGAAATTGGGCAGGAAGTTAACAATTCTGCATGGTCGACACACCACTTCCTGAACACATTTCCCTTGTAGGAATACAGGGTTTGCGTAGAGGATGCCTTGGCTGCCTAAATTGTATCCATTACCAAAGAGAGCAACCCTGCAGCTACAAGGCAGTTACTTTCAGGGGCCACATCCACAACTTCAGTATGCTGGTTTGGGGTGCCAACGCTTGCCGTTCGCTTGTGACATGAGGTCCGCTCGAAGCGGGAGTTCCCATGGTTGGGAGGTTGTCAGCTGTACAAGGTCTGAAAACGAGTGATGCTGTGGCCTATGTGAAGCAACAAGCATAACTTACACACTCTCAAGACTGATCTTCTTCAAGACCCGAGGGAGCAAGGAAATTGGTGGAAACGCATACAGCAGCCCCCTTGGCCATCTGTGTGATATGGCATCGCCCCAAGTGGGCCTCCAGGACCCTTGGAGAACTGCATAGGACAATGGGTTGAATCTTGCGATGCAAACAGATCGGTGACGTCCATTCTGAATCGCGCCCAGATCCTCTCCACTACAGAGGAAGAAGGCCTCCTCTGGAGAAGATGTTCTGCTGCCTGATTCTCCACCCCTGGCATGTGTATTGCTCTCAGGTGTCTGTTTGCCCAAAGCAGTAGCTCCTTTGCTAGTGCAGTGTCATTGACCTCAATCCTTCCCGGGTGGTTGATGTGTGCAACCACGGTTGGGTTGTCTGTCCATATCAGTGCATGTTGTCTTCTCAATACTGGGAGGAAGTGCCAGAGTGCAAGGTGAACCACCTTGAGCTCCAGTACATTGATGTGAGCCGTTGTCCATGGTGCTGACCATACACCATGGACCCCAGACTACTACCCATCCCTGTAGGGAGGCTCTGTGTTCAAAGACCCGGTTGTGAACTGGGCATAGGATAACTCCACTGGGAGTTTGATGTGCTAGGCACCACCATTGTATTGCTCTCTAGTGACTCATTGAAATTGTCAGCTTTTTGTGTTTGTCCCTTTTGGGACATAGATTATGTCTGTTGTACCAGCATTGTATTGGCCACATGTGGAGCAAGCCCAGTGGTACAACATGGACTGCAGCAGCTTGGAGGCCTAGGAGCCTCTGACTCTATAGTGCTGACACCTATTTTTTTCAGTTTGAATGTCAAAAGACAATTTGTCAAAGATATACCACTCTTTCTGGAGACTGTTGCTCACATGATTTGAGCTTACAGTGTCAAGGCCAGGAAGTGCACACACTGAGTTGGGACCAGAGAGCTCTTTTCCAAGTTCATTGTTAGTCCCAACTCAGAGAGATAATGTGAGATCATGGATGTGTGTGCCAAAACTTGGTTTTGTGACCCTGCAAATACACTACATATACATAAAGGTATTTGGACACCCGTTCAAATGAGTGGATTCGGCTATTTCAGCCACACTAGTGGCACACTAGTGGCTGACAGGTGTATAAAATCGAGCACACTGCCATGCAATCTCCATAGACAAACATTGGCAGTAGAATGGCCTTACTGAAAAGCTCAGTGACTTTCAACATGGCACCGTCATACGATGCCACCTTTCCAACAAGTCAGTTCATCAAATTTCTGCACTGCTATAGCTGCCCCAGTCAACTGTAAGTGCTGTTATTGTGAAATGGAAATGTCTAGGAGCAACAACGGCTCAGCCGCAAAGTGGTAGGAAACACAAGCTCACAGAATGGGACTGGTGTGTGCTGAAGCGGATAGCGTGTAAACAGTGTCTGTTCTCAGTTGCTACACTCACTACCAAGTTCCAAACTGCCTCTGGAAGCAATGTCAGCACGAGAACTGTTCGTCAGGAGCTTTATGAAATGGGTTTCCATGGCCGAGCAGCCACACACAAGCCTAAGATCACCATGCTCAATGCCAAGCGCCGGCTGGAGTGGTGTAAAGCCCGCTGCCATTGGACTCTGGAGCAGTGGAAACGCGTTCTCTGGAGTGATGAATCACGCTTCCACATCTGGCAGTCTGACGGACGAATCTGGGTTTGGTGGATGCCAAGAGAACGCTACCTGCCCCAATGTATACTGACAACTGTAAAGTTTGGTGGAGGAGGAATAATGGTCTGGGGCTGTTTTTCATGGTTCAGGCTAGGCCCCTTAGTTCCAGTGAAGGGAAATCTTAAGACTACAGCTTACAATGACATCCTAGATGACTCTGTGCTTCCAACTTTGTGGCAACGGTTTGGAGAAGGCCCTTTCCTGTTCCAGCATGACAATACCCTGTGCACAAAGCGAGGTCCATACAGAAATGGTTTGTCGAGATCGGTGTGGAAGAACTTGACTGGCCTGCACAGACCCCTGTAGAATAGCAGGAAACTTGCTTTAAAACGGCAACATTTTCTCATAGACTCGTAAGGAAATTTGAAGAATAGCATTATAAAACTGCACAGAAGGTGTGTACAAATGTGTAAAAAATTTTTTTTTTAAATAACGTTTTCCAGGGTCCCAAATGCGGTAGTCCTGCCCTGCGTTGGGCCCTGGGGAAGGCCTGCCTGGCCCTGCAGCCTGAACTCTTTTCTCAGCCTGGTAAAGTGAGTTTATTTGAACAGCGGCAGCAACCCTCCTAAACCCAAACTTACTACCCTCCTGAGAAGCCTGCTCCTTTTCTTGGCAGCAGGCGGGGTCTGTTAAATGTGCCCTGACGTGAGACCATCGTTGCTTTCCTCTGACAGTTCAGATTCACTCTGCAGAGTCAGCATCTGCTGCCACCAGAGACCCGAGACCGGCTCCATTAGGCCCGCTGCCTGAGAGCAGCACACCCACAGCACACCCAAAGAACACCACCCCTTAACCACACTGTCAACAGTGTGGTTAATCCTATGTGATTGTGTTGCCACAGTTAATGAGGACTTGTGCGTGTAGGTCTGGAAAAGCAGGCTATTCAATACCTTCCACCAGTCAGCAATAGCCAATTTTATTGATGACAACTGTTTTCATGAAGTCATTTTGTTTAATCTGACTCCAGAGTGGTTACACAAGTTTTACATGTGGTGGTATCGGTATTACACAAGAGACATATGATGTCGACTGTTTTGAGGACCACATTCTTTGGATGTGTTGGGTGAAAGTCAGAAGGGTAAACAGCATACATTTACTACCGAACAACAGAGTACGGCCAGTATCCCTGTATCGGTTACCTGCATATGGGAAAAAAGGAATTGGACTATTTCACAATCATGATTGCACACAGAGAAATATTATTGTGGGAAAAACTGTGGCTGAGCAAAACCAGAGGTTTCAGATATTCTCTCTTCCAACATTTCAGATAAAAATCCCCTGATTTCAAGCAGAGGTCTTAGAAAAACAGAACACTAGGGTAGTAATTAGCCACCAACATGGTCAATCCCTTTAGAATGTTACAACTTTTACTTGTTGATAAACCAAACATTGTATTCTTCCAACTCCCTGCTCATATCTCATCCATTGTAGAGTTCTATTGTCTCAAAGTAAGGAACAACCAACCACATTCCATGATAACGCATAGCTATGATTATGTGGTAAATTGTAGTCCACTTCATGGTTGATTGTCATCACCCCTGCCTGACATGCAGTATATAGAGTGCATCTGGAAAGTATTCAGACCCCTTGACTTTTTCCACATTTTGTTACGATTATATTGCTTGTTTTTCTCATCAATCTACACATAATACCCGATAATGACAAAACAAAACCAGAAATGTTCGCAAATGTTTTTTTTAAAAACTTTTAAAAAACTGAAATGTCATATTTACATAAGTATTCAGACCCTTTACTCATTACTTTGTTAAAGCACCTTTGGCAGTGATTACAGCCTCAAATCTTCTTGGGTAGGACGCAACAAGTTTGCCACACTTGTATTTGGGGAGTTTCTCCCATTCTTCTCTGCAGATCCTCTCATGTTCTGTCAGGTAGGATGGGGAGTGTCGCTGCACAACAATTTTAAGGTCTCTCCAGAGATGTTCGATCGGGTTCAAGTCCGGGCTCTGGCTGTGCCACTCAAGGACGTTCAGAGACTTGTCCCTAAGCCACTCCTGCTTTGTCTTGGCTGTGTGCTTAGAATTGTTGTCCTGTTGGAAGGTGAACCTTCGCCCCAGTCTGAGGTCCTGAGCACTCTGTAGCAGGTTTTGATCAAGGATCTTTCTGTGCTTTGCTCCGTTCATCTTTCCCTCAATCCTGACTAGTCTCCCAGTCCCTGCCGCTGAAAAACATACCCACAGCACGATGCTGCCACCACCATGCCTCACCGTAGGGATGGTGCCAGGTTTCCTTCATTCTGGCCAAATAGTTTAATCTTGGTTTCATCAGACCAGTGAATCTTGTTTCTCATGGTCTGAGTCCTTTGGGTGCCTTTTAGCAGACTCCAAGTGGGCTGTCATGTGTCTTTTACTGAGGAGTGGCTTCCGTCTGGCTCTCGACCATAAAGGCATGGTTGGTGGAGCGCTTCAGAGATGGTTGTCCTTCTGGAAGGTTCTCCCATCTTCACAGAGGAACTCTGGAGCTCTATCAGAGTGACCATCGGGTTCTTGGTCACCTCCCTGACCAAGGCCTTTCTCCCCAGCACTAGGAAGAGTCTTGGTGGTTCCAAACTTCTTCAATTTAAGAATAATGGAGGCCACTGTGTTCTTGGGGACCTTCAATGCTCCAGAAATGTTTTAGTACCCTTCCCCAGATTTGTGCCTGGACACAATCCTGTCTCAGAGCTCTACAGACAATTCCATCGACATCATGGCTTGGTTTTTGCTCTGACATTATATAAACATATAAACGTACCTTTCCAAATCATGTCCAATCAATTGAATTTACTACAACTCCAATAAAATTGTAGAAACGTCTCAAAGATGATCAATGTAAACAGGATGCACCTGAGCTCAATTTTGTGTCTCATAGCAAAGGGTCTGAATACTTATGTAAATAAAAAACTAAATATATTTTTTTATATACATTTGCAAAACCTGTTTTCACTTTGTCATTATAGGGTATTGTATGTAGAGTGATGATTGTGTTTTTTTATTTAATCAATTTTAGAATAAGGCTGAAATGTAACTAAATGTGGAAAAAGTAATTGGGTCTGAATACTTTCCGAATGTACTGCATGTCCCTATTTGACTGTTCTTCAGTGTCACTTATGTTCCTGGCGCCATTGTGGCACTGAACACTTTCACTAAGGAAGTTTAGAGAGTGATATGTCTATGCTATGTAAACACTTGAGCTGTTGTTAATAAAGTAAATATCGGTATATTCAACAGCCGAAACATTCAGCACCCACGCTATTGAGGGAATGAATTAAACTCGGCTTAACTGGAGTTGTGTAATCAGCTTGCGAAATTCTTTCAACCCTAAACCATTTACAGCCATTTCAGAAGGCCAACATTTGACCATATTTGGCCATGGAGGAACATACATCTTTGGAGAGAGGGTGAAAGCCGTTGCTGAACTTGCCTTCTGCTGGGAGACAGATAGCTTCTCATCCTGTCCCATTACTGGATCTCACCCATTCTGTAACATTAATATTAGCCTAACTAAACACTGGGGCCATCCCTAGGGCCCTGCTACTACTGAGGGAAGTATGCCATTATTCCCCGACCTCAGTACACAGGCGTGACTGATGGATGATTTGTAAACCTCAGACCCCCCACCACCCCTTACCAGGCAACTGGGAGTAATGCTAATGATATTAACTAAGCCAATTGGACTTCTCCAAACAAACACATTGGACGTCTCAAATTAAGCACCTTACTACTGAAAGCAAAGACAAATTGTTTTGAAATGTGTCTATGACGTCTGAGTTGAAGATGCTGGTTGTGGGCATTTCTGTGGTCCCCTGTACCTCAGTTGGCAGCGCCAAGATAGTGGGTTCGATTCCCAGGACCACCCATACATAAAATGTATGCATGAATGACTACGTCGCTTTGGATGAAAGCGTCTGCTGAATGTGAAAATATAAAAACAACCATTTTAAAGATGTTACTGAGTTACAGTTCATGTATGGCAACCAGCCAATTGAAAACAATGAATTAGGCCCTAATCTATGGATTTCATGACTCGGAATACAGATATGCATCTAGTGTTGGTCACAGATACCTTTCAAAAAAAAAACTAGGGGCGTGGATCAGAAAAACAGTCCGTATCTGGTGTGACTACCATTTGTCTCATGCAGCATGACATCTCCTTCGCATGGAGTTGATTTAGGCTGTTGATTGTGGCCTGTGGAATGTTGTCCTACTCCTCTTCAATGGCCATGCAAAGTTGCTGGATATGGGCAGGAACTGGAACACGCTGTTGAACACGTCGATTCAGAGCATCCCAAACATGCTCAATGGGTGACATGTCGGATGAGTATGCAGATCCATGGAAGAACTGGGGAATTTTCAGCTTTCAGGAATTGTGTACAGATCCGTGCGACATGGGGCCGTGCATTATCATGCTGAAACATGAGGTGATGGCGGCGGATGAATAGCACGACAATGGGCCTCAGGATCTTATCACGATATCTCTGTGCATTCGAATTGCCACCGATAAAATGCAATTGTGTTCATTGTGCATAGCTTATGCCTGCCCATATCATAACCCCACTGCCACCATGGGGAACTCTGTTCACAACGTTGACATCAGCAAACCGCTCACCCACACAACACCATACACACTGTCTGCCATCTGCATTCCAATTCCAATTGCACACTCCCTCAAAACTTGAGACATCTGTGGCATTGTGTTGTGTGTCAAAACTGCACATTTTAAAGTGGCCTTTAATTATTCCCACCACAAGGTGCACCTGTGTAATGATCATCCTGTTTAATCAGCTTCTTGATATGTCACACCTGTCAGGTGGATGGATTATCTTGGCAAAGGAGAAATGCTCACGAACAGGGATGTAACCAAATTTGTGCACAACATTTGTGAGAAATAGTTTTTTTGTGCGTATGGACAATTTCTGGGATATTTTATTTTAGCTCATGAAACATGGGACTAACACTTACCTGTTGCCTTTATATTTTTATTCCGTATATACTGTATATACACATTTCTAAACTGTACCGGAAGAGATTGAATTGTCACTCAAGTGACTTCAAGAGTCCGCTTTAAGGTACAGTGGTTTCAGCAAGTATTCACACCCCTTGACTTAGATTGATATTTGTTTGTCTTTTGCCACTGGCCTACACACAATACCCTATAATTCCTAATTCAAAGTGGAATTATGTTTTTCGAAAATGTTCCTAATTAATACCAAAAATAAAAAGCTGAAATGTCTTGAGTCAATAGGTATTCAACCCCTTTGTTATGGCAAGCCTAAATATGTTCAGGAGTAAACATGTGCTTAACAACTCACATCATAGGTTGTAGGGGCTCAATGTGTACAATAATAGTGTAACATTCATTTTGAATGACTACCTAATCTCTGTACACCCACACATACAATTATCTGTAAGGTCCAAGAGTGCATTTCAAACACAGATTCAACCACAGAGACCAGTGAGGTTTTCCAGTGCTGGAAAGAAGGGCACCTATTGGTAGATGGGTAAAAAAATCAGATATTGAATATCCCCTTGAGCATGGTGAAGTTATTAATTACTTTTTGGATGGTTTATCGATACACCCAGTCACTACAAAGATACAGATACTCAGTTGCCAGAAAATAAGGAAACTGCTCAGGGATTTCACAATGAGGCTAATGGTGACTTTAAAACAGTCACAGAGTTTAACGGCTGTGATAAGAGAAAACTGAGGATGGATCCACAACATTGTAGTTACTCCACAATACTAACCTAATTGACAGCCTGAAATTAAGGAAGCCTGTACAACAAGGCACTAAAGTAATACTGCAAAAGAAATTGCAAAGCAATTCCATTTTTGTCCTGAATACAAAGTGTTATGTTTGGGACAAATCCAATACAACACATTACCGAGAACCACTCTCCATATTTTCAAGCATAGTGGAGGCTGCATCATGTTATGGGTATGCTTGTAATTGTTAATGACTGGGGCGTTTATCAGGATAAAAAAGAAACAGAATGCAGCTAAGCACAGGTCAAATCCTAGAGTGAAAACCTGGTTCAGTCTGCTTTCCACCAGATAATGGGAGATTAATTCACCTTTCAGCAGGACAATAACTACAAATGTTAGAATTTGTCTGCCACTGACAGAGTATTTTTTGGGGTTGTAAACCCATTTTAATCCCACTTTGTAACACAACAAAGGTGTGTGAATACTTTCTGATGGCCTCCTGAAGTGTGCCTCTGACACACAGTGCCAATATAAGGATGACAGGGGATATGTTTGGCTTGGCACTGAGCCCTGGTAATGGCATCGGATTCTCTCTCACCTCATGTTCCTTTGGGATCCTTTGGCACTATAGGCCACTTTGTCACATTCTGTTTTCCATGGTATGTACTATGCCTCTCATGCAGTTGTAACCTTTAGGCAAGACAGCAAGATATTTCCCACAAATCACTGCCCAGCCTATGGGAACTAAGGCTCCTGACTTCCACTCAACTATTTTGAATAGCACCACTTCACAGTACACACCCCCCCATTGACTATCTCTCCGTTAAAGACTCAAAACTAAGTGACATTTTTCTGGAGTATTGCAAAACTGATCCCTCGAGCATGTCCCTCATGAAGGCTACTACTTTGCAGTTGCCTACCGCCACACTGGCTGTCACGGCACGCTGACATTCTCTCACCCCCGTTAGCTGCCAGATTAATTGAGGCTAGAAGTGATAATCCCATCAGTGTAACTGATTTACAATGTGCTTAGGTTCTTTGGGGGTAAGGGACATTGCTTTCCTGTGCCACTGTATACATTCAGGCAATGGCAATATCATGTGTCCTAGTAGTCCACAAGCCTTTGTTATCCATGTCTATGTGCATGCACACTCTTCAAGAAACTACATTTCAACATTTTATTCTGTCTTTTTCAAATGCCATCTCAACAGCAGGAACTACTAGCCTCCATTGTTATAACAAACAACTCAGCATCTGAAAAACCCAACTCCACCCTTACTTTGTAGTTTCACATCACATAATTCAAAAACATAAATGCATCACAACGTTGTAATATGAAATATATTACAGCCTTTGACTTCAATACTTCCTCCAATTCTTTAGTACAGTATGGCGAAATGTTATTGAACGCAGGCCATTTAAACTTTGGCCGTGGATGCCTGACATGCGATTGGTCGGCAGCCACAAACGACAGCACCTGTTTAGCGCCTTCATTAAAACTGACATAAGAGTTGAGGGAAATATAGGCAGCATCCATTCCCCCGCAATGCTCGTTTTGATTCACGTCTCTACTGGAAAGTTATCCATTTAGTTGAATTTAGTACATTTAAAAAATATATATATATTTAAAATGTTATTTTCTTTTTGGAGTGTATTAGTGCGAATGGAGATGCTACTTACATTTTCTTTGGCGGTCTTTCTTTGTATAGCCTTTCAGCAAGTAAAGGCGACAGACCCAAACGAACTTCACGAAACCCCTCAAGAGAAACAATTGAACCATCAGAAAAGACGACTCTCACTGCAAAACACAGGTATGTTGGCTAAATGTTGCTTGTAGGCTATAGCTACTGCCTCGTACTTGTATGTCTGAAATGCGGATCATACGTTCACCAGATAGTCTAAAGTTTCACACGTTTTCATAAAATGGTCTGCACAATGCCCTTTTGACTCTCCGGTCGTATTCTTTTTAGGCCACATGAAACTATTTCACTGTGAATGAAAGTTTTTTTTTTTTTTTACAAAATGATGTCCCCCGAAATGACCTGTGGTAGAATTTGGTTTTATAGTGTCGTCCGTCGCAGGTACGCAGTGATCTCTAGTTCTGTCACTTCACTGTAATTCAATGCGCCAAGTGACCAACTCTTATCCAAGCACATTCCCGTTGAAATGCCAACACAAGCTCTGACAGCAAGCTGTTCTTACCCCCGGCGCAGCCACACACCACCGTGAATATGTTGACGACGTTTTTTTTAATACCCTGGGTTTATGTAATCCATCAATGTAATCATGGATCCACGTGCCTAGTCTTCAGCAGTGTTTATTTAGTTTTTGCAGAGTATAGGCGCAGTGGCGATTTTTAGCATGTAAATCTTGGTGCTCCTATTTTCTGCTGGCCTGCCCCACCACGACAAAGCAATGAGCTAGGCTGAAACACCTGCATTTTGGAGCTGCTTGTTTTGTAAGCAGCTTTATTAACTCAATTATATATATTTTTTACATTGTTTACAAACTGATGTGACATGCATTCAAAAAATGTAGCACTAAGAGATATGGCCCTTGGTTTACCTCAGACTTGACTGCCCTTGACCAGCACAAAAACATCCTGTGGCGTTCTGCATTAGCATCGAATAGCCCCTGCGATATGTAACTTTTCAGGCAAGTCAGGGACCAATATACAATGTCAGTTAGGAAAGCTAAGGCTAGTGTTTTTCAAACAAATGTGCATCCTGTAGCACTAATTCCAAAAAGTTTTGGGACACAAGTCCATGGAGAATAAAAGCACCTCCTCCCAGCTGCCCACTGCACTGAGGCTAGGAGACACTGTCACCACCGATAACTCTACGATCTGCAGCAACTTGACCTCTTTCGTATCGTCTGAGATCCCCATAGATTAGAAAGCTGCCGCGGTCATCCCCTTCTTCAAAGGGGAAGACACTCTAGGCCCAATATTAGACCTATTTCCGCCCTACCTTTCTAAAATCTTCGAAAGCCAAATGAACAGATCACCGACCATTTCAAATCCCACCGTACCTTCTCCACTAGGCAATCTGGTTTCTGAGCTGGTCATGGGTGCACCTCAGCCACGCTCAAGGTCCTAAAGGATATCATAACCGCCATCGATAAGAGTATTGTGCAGCAGTCTTCATCGACCTGGCCAATGCTTTCGACACTGTCAATCACCTCATTCTTATCGGCAGACTCAATAGCCTTGGTTTCTCAAATGACTGCCCCGCCTGGTTCACCAACTACTTCTCTGATAGAGTTCAGTGTGTCAAATCGGAGGGCCTGTTGTCTGGACCTCTGGCAGTCTCTATGGGGGTGCCACAGGTTTCAATTCTCGGGCTGACTCTTCTCTGTATACATCAGTGATGTCGCTCTTGCTGCTGGTGTTTCTCTGATCCACCTCTATGCAGACGACACCATTCTGTATACATCTGGCCCTTTGGACACTGTTTACAAACCTCCAAAGAGCTTCAATGCCAAACACTCCTTCCATGGCCTCCAACTGCTTTTAAATGCTAGTAAAACTAAATGTATGCTCTTCAACCGATTGCTGCCTGCCCGACTAGCATCACTACTCTGGACGGTTCTGACTTTGATTATGTGGACAAATACCTGTCTGGTTAGACTAAACTCTCCTTCCAGACTCACATTAAGCATCTCCAATCCCAAATTAAATCTAGACTTGGCTTCCTATTTCGCAAAACAAAGCATCCTTCACTCATGCTGCCAAACACCCTCGTAAAACTGACTATCCTACTGATCTCTGGCTACGTCATTTACAAAATAACCTCCAACACTCTACTCAGCAAATTGGATGTTAGTCTATCACGGTGCCATCTGCTTTGTCACCAAAGCCCCATATACTACCCACCACTTCGGCCTGTATGCTCTCGTTGGCTGGCCCTCGCTACATATTCGTCGTCAAACCCACTGGCACCAGGTCATTTAAGTATTTTGCTAGGTGAAGCTCCATCTGATCTCAGCTCACTGGTCACCATAGCAACACCCACCTGTAGCACACGCTCCAGCAGGTATATTTCACTGGTCACCCCCAAAGCCAACTCCTCCTTTGGCTGCCTTTCCTTCCAGTTTTCTGCTGCCAATGACTGGAATGAATTGCAAAAGTCGCTGGAGTCCAACTTTAAGCATCAGCTGTCAGAGCAGCTTGCCGATCACTGTACCTGTACACAGCCCATCTGTAAATATCACACCCAACTACCTCATCCCCATATGATTTATCTTGGTGTTTTGCACCCCAGTATCTCTACTTGCACATCTATCACTCCAGTGTTTAATTGTAATTATTTCACCACTGGCCTATTTATTGCCTTACCTCCCTGATCTCACTACACTTGCACAGTCTATATAGATTTTTCTATTGTTATTGACTGTACATTTGTTTATCCCATGTGTAACTCTTGTTTGTTGTGCTATCTTGGCCAGGTCGCAGTTGTAAATGAGATTGTTCTGGCCAACCTGGTTAAATAAATGTAATAAAATGTATTAATGCCAAAATTACATGCAAAACAGGCAAGCCACCCTTTATTTTATTTTTTATTTTTTTGCAAGAAATGTGCCTGCCCTGAATGACTGATCGCCACTGTATAGGAGGGACCCATTTTTCTTTGTCTCTAGGGCGGCAGAACGACCAGGACGAGTCCTGACAGCACTAGTCTAACCCTGAAACATTTTAAATACTTTTACAATATTACATCTCCACAGTTGGTTGTATAATTTGTAAGAGGATTATTCTTTACTGAAAAAGCAGCAGTCATATTTGGAGGACTTTTCAATGATTCCCTAGGAACCAGCACATTGACACAATATCGACTGTTGCATTATTATTAACAAGCTACTGTTCTCTTCTGAAGAGACCACAAACATGCTTGCCACCCTCCTGTTTAGTAACATGTTCCCTCCATCAGCGGAGATCCAGCACTGTCTGGTGAATGCTGGGGATGTGGGCTGTGGCATGTTCGAATGCTTCAACAACAACTCCTGTGAAATACGAGGCCTACATGAGATCTGCGTAACATTTCTGCACAATGCCGGCAAGTTTGACTCCAAGGTATTCCACTTCTCCTAAACCGCTGTGCTGCTGTCATAGAGGGTTTTCCACAAATGCTCTCCACTCTTAGAAAAAGGGGTCCAAAAGGTTTTTTCATCTGTCCCCGTAGGAATAAATACAATTTGGGGTCCATGTTGAACCCGCTATAGAAAGGGTTCTCCTATGGGGACAGCTGAAGAACCTCTTAAGGTTCTAGATAGAAAAAAGGTGTTAAGAGTGTACTACAGCCAGTACATCCTTTATGTAACTGTATGAACATGTTTAGTATGTTATAGAACAACTTGGAAAATGATACCTATGATGTGACTATTCTGGAATTTGGTGTAACAATTTACATCTTTGTAAAAATATATTTTTAGCTTATCATAATGCATCTTTGCAAATTAGCTACAACATGCAGTTGAAGTCATTTTCATAATTCCTGACATTTTAATCCTAGTAAAAATATTAGGATCACCACTTGATTTTAAGAATGTGTCAAAATAATAGTGGAGAGAATGATCTATTTTAGCTTTTATTTATTTCATTACATTCCCAGTGGGTCAGAATTTTACATACACAATTAGTATTTGGTAGCATTGCCTTTAAATTGTTTCACTTGGGTCAAATGTTTTGGGTAGCCTTCCACATGCTTCCCACAAGTTGGGTGAAATGTGGCCCATTCCTCCTGACAGAGCTGGTGTAACTGAGTCAGGTTTGTAGGCCTCCTTGCTCGCACACACTTTTTCAGTTCTGCCCACAAATGTTCTATGGGATTGAGGTCAGGGCTTTGTGACGGCCACTCCAATACCTTGACTTTGTTGTCCTTAAGCCATTTTGCCTCAACTTTGGAAGTATGCTTGGTCATTGTCCATTTGGAAGACCCATTTGCGACCAAGCTTTAACTTCCTGACTGATGTCTTGAGATGTTGCTTCAATATAGCCACATTTTCCTTCATTATCCCAGCTCTTTTGTGAAGTGCACCAGTCCCTCCTGCAGCAAAGCCTGCCACCCCTGTGCTTCACGGTTGGGATGGTGTTCGGCTTGCAAGCATCCCCCTTTTTCCTCCAAATAACGATGGTCATTATGGCTAAATAGTTTTATTTTTGTTTCATCAGACCAGAGGACATTTCTCCAAATAGTACAATCTTTGTCCCCATGTGCAATTGCAAACCGTAGACTGGCTTTTTTATGGTGGTTTTGGAGCAGTGGCTTCTTCCTTGCTGAGCGGCCTTTCAGGTTATTTCAATATAGGACTCGTTTTACTGTGGATGCAGATACTTTTGTACCCGTTTCCTCCAGCATCTTCCCAAGGGCCTTTGCTGTTCTGGGATTGATTTTGCACTTTTTGCACTATCTCTAGGAGACAGAACGTGTTTCCTTCCTGAGCGGTATGACTGCTGCGTGGTCCCATGGTGTTTATACTTCTGTACTATTGTTAGTACTGATGAATGTGGTACCTTCAGGCGTTTGGAAATTGCTCCCAAGGATGAACTAGACTTGTGGAGGTCTAAAATTTTCTTTTGAGGTCATGGCTGATCCTTTTTTTTTTTTTTTTTCCCCCATGATGTTAAGCAAAGAGGCACAGAGTTTGAAGGTAGGCCTTGAAATACATCCACAGGTACACCTCCTATTGATTCAAATTATGTATATCAGAAGGTTCTGAAGCCATGACATAATTTTCTGGTTTTTCCAAGCTGTTTAAAGGCACAGTCAACTTGGTGTATAATCTTCTGACCCACTGGAATTGTGATACAGTGACACCTGTCTAAACAATTTGTTGGAAAAATGACTTGTCATGCACAAAGTAGATGGCCTAACTGACTTGTTAACAAACCTATAGTTTTGACAAGAAATTTGTGGAGTGGTTGAAAAATGTGTTTTAATGATGCCAACATAAGTGTGAACTTTTGACTTCAACTGTATCTAAATAGTAGGGGTGCTGCCAAAGTTCTGTTCTGTCTCAAACAGTTTTGACTGCTTGGAACTTTTGTAAATTAAGATTCTCCTCCCGAACGTTCTGATCGTAAAATGATCAACTTTACCATCTTCATGTAAAAACAAAACTGCTATTGGGTAAACTATCTACTTGAAAATAAAGTGGAACACCTCCCTCCTAAAATGTAGTGACTTTTTTTTTTTTGTCCATAATTGTAGGTTACATGATACAATTATTGTGCCAGTCCTGAGATGACGTGTCAGCTGTTATGTTGAACTCTGTAGGGGAAGTCCTTCATCAAGGATGCCCTGAAGTGCATGGCCCACAGCCTGAGGCACCGGTTCAGCTGTGTGAGCAGGAAGTGCCTGGCAGTGAAGGAGATGATGATCCACCTGCAGAGAGAGTGCTACGTCAAACACAACCTTTGTTCCGCCATCCAGGAGAACATCAATGTCATGGTGGAGATGATCCACTTCCAGGACCTCTTCCCCAAAGGGTGAGCATGAGGCCTTTTTCCATTTCATACTAAACTCTGTGTAGGGTGTTTCCAGACTCCACATGATCTGATATTCAAATACTGTAGTAGTCTGCATTCAGAAATATAACTTTTCCTCCTACCTCAGGACTCATGTGGAGCTGGTGAACATCCTGCTGGGTTGTGGTGAGGAGGTGAGGACAGCCATAGCACAGAGAGTGAGGATGCAGTGTGAGCAGAACTGGGGGGCCCTGTGTGACAGCCTGAGCCCGTGCTCCCTCGGTCGTTCAGATGACCCCCAACACATCACCGTCCCTCCCGCCTCTCTGCATCCTGCTGGACAGCTCTTCCTCCCAGACATTGAACAGGAGAAACCTAAGACGGGCCAGCTAGACAGGGGCTACCTCCACCCCTCTGTGAGTCTCAGTCAGGAGCCCCTGGACAATGCCACAGACCTTGGGCTCGCTGTGGCCAGTCAACCACCCAATACTGCCATCCAGGGGTGAAACGCTGAGTGCAATGTCTTTAGCCTGTTGACACACAACATAGCTGCCCCTAACCCCTTTTCCCCCTCAAACAGCCCTACTACTGAACCTCAGTGGTTACAAACAATGACACAGGACGAGTAATGGTCCTGTACCATGCTCCTCCATTCATACTGTCCTAAATTGTAAAGGTGACAGGGTATGTGTGGTCAAATGTAGATTTGAGGCCATGCACTTGTTTTTCAGTAGTAATAGTTACTTTTGTTTTAATTACAGGTGCAATGTAAAACATATTGTAAAATAGCTTTCATTTGATTCCTTTTAGAAGTAAATGGGTACAGTGGGGCAAAAAAGTATTTAGTCAGCCACCAATTCTGCAAGTTCTCCCACTTTTAAAAAGATGAGAGGCCTGTAATTTTCATCACTTCAACTATGACAGACAAAATGAGGAAAACATTTTTTTTATGAATTTATTTGCAAATTATGGTGGAAAATAAGTATTTGGTCAATAACAAAAGTATCTCAATACTTTGTTATATACCCTTTGGCAATGACCAAGGTCAAACGTTTTCTGTAAGTCTTCACAAGGTTTTCACACTGTTGCTGGTATTTTGGCCCATTCCTCCATGCAGATCTGCTTTAGAGCAGTAATGTTTTGGGGCTGTTGCTGGGCAACACGGACTTTCAACTCCCTCCAAATATTTTCTATGGGGTTGAGATCTGGAGACTGGCTAGGCCACTCCAGGACCTTGAAATGCTTCTTATGAAGCCACTTTGTTGCCCGGGTGGTGTTTGGGATCATTGTCATGCTGAAAGACCCAGCCACGTTTCATCTTCAATGCCCTTGCTGATGGAAGGAGGTTTTCACTCAATCTCACGATACATGGCCCCATTCTTTCCTTTACACGGATCAGTCGTCCTGGTCCCTTTGCAGAAAAACAGCTCCAAAGCATGATGTTTCCACCCCCATGCTTCACAGTAGGTATGGTGTTCTTTGGATGCAACTCGGCATTCTTTGTCCTCCAAACACGACGAGTTGAGTTTTTACCAAAAAGTTATATTTTGGTTTCATCTGACCATATGACAATTCTCCCAATCTTCTTCTGGATCATCTAAATGCTCTCCAGCAAACTTCAGACGGGCTTGGACATGTACTGGCTTAAGCAGGGGGACACGTCTGTCACTGCAGGATTTGAGTCCCTGGCGGCGTAGTGTGTTACTGATGGTAGGCTTTGTTACTTTGGTCCCAGCTCTCTGCAGGTCATTCACTAGGTCCCCCTGTGTGGTTCTGGGATTTTTTGCTCACCGTTCTTATCATTTTGACCCCACGGGTGAGATCTTGCATGGAGCCCCAGATCGAGGGAGATTGTCAGTGGTCTTGTATGTCTTCCATTTCCTAATTGCTCCCACAGTTGATTTCTTCAAACCAAGATGCTTACCTATTGCAGATTCAGTCTTCCCAGCCTGGTGCAGGTCTACAATTTTGTTTCTGGTGTCCTTTGACAGCTCTTTGGTCTTGGCCATAGTGGAGTTTGGAGTGTGACTATTTGAGTTTGTGGACAGGCGTCTTTTATACTGATAACAAGTTCAAACAGGGGCCATTAATACAGGTAATGAGTAGAGGACAGAGGAGCCTCTTAAAGAACAGGTCTGTGAGAGCCAGAAATCTTGTTTGTAGGTGACCAAATACTTATTTTCCACCATAAATTCATTAAATCATACAATGTGATTTTTCTGGATTTTTTTTTTCTCATTTTGTCTGTCATGGTTGAAGTGTACCTATGATAAATTACAGGCCTCATCTTTAAGTGGGAGAATTTGCACAATTGGTGGCTGACTAAATACTTTTTTGCCCTACTGTATATACAATTTACAGTTAACATTTTATATAGGTTCAGTGAAGATGTACTTGTCATAGCAAGGACTCTTGCAGAAGGTTGGATGTTTTCCATTTCTTAATTGTGGCTGTAATGTAGTTTTAACTGGACACTAACTTGGTACACACAATGTATTGAGACCGTGAGCTATTGCTTTTGAGATACTATGATGTCTCTTAAAAGTACATCTCGTCCTAATGTACTTAAACACCCACATTTTGGATGGCTGACTCCAGGTCATAGATTTCAAGGTATCCAGAAGATGAGGTAAATATAACAAGTAAACTGTCCCTTTGATACTACGCTTTACATTCTATAAAATAGGTAATACTGCGTTAGCTCGACCCATTTATACTGTCACTACTGAAAAACATTTGTATAGAGATTGGTGCTTTTGCAAGTTCAACATTTCTGTGGAAAAAAAATTCTACTTTTTTCATTTGTATGTCTAAGACAGGTTTACCTTCCCTTTCAACTCAGTAATTGCACATAAATTCCACAAGGGAAGTCCATCTCTGGTATATGATCACTAATTATAAGGAACAAGTGGCCTACCACAATCAGGAAAGTTCGTAACAAATCTCACAATGGTAACAACTCTGCAACATGGTATGTATATTCACTCAAAGACAAACCTCAGGTCTCGTAACAAAACGAGACCCATAATTTCCTGGTTAAAATATTATGGGCCTTGGACTATTCTCACAGAGGTCTTTGATAATACGTATGTATCAAATAGGGTCTACTGCAATGTATTTTTCAACTACAGTGTCTTATCAGAACATTTGCCACTGACGGTTCAACATTTTTACTAGCTTTTGATGCAAATGGCTAGCTACTGTACATCAAATGCTTGTTCTAACTTCATCATTAGTACTCCAAGGAACCTACCTCACACCATGCCAGCTCTAGATGTTTCATACTGGACACATTGAGGACATTGAACTGGTATGAATACAACTCCGCTATCTCACACATTCATTTTTACATGCATTTTGTACAGGTTGGTTTATATGATAGTACTGACAACTTCTGTGTCAGTATTATCACCTAATTGTAATCAAATGAATGACATTCACTTTTACCTATTGGAAAATGAAGGTCTGTACTTAAAGACAACTTATTTCTTATGAAGTTTGTTTGTACTCTGATTCAATGTTTTTTATTTTTAATAGGCTATGCATACCATTAGGCCTTGATGCAAGCAAACCATTTTATACATCTCTTTTGTTCTGTACTTTTGGACATTAAACATTTTCACATACTTTGTTGCTATTTTGACCATTTATTGAAATGTTATAGAATAAAATAAAGAATAAAATGCTACTAGTTTGAGTGCAAATTGACTAATTGAGACTTGTTGATTTAACTCTCTCGTGTACAATTTGAAGTGAGGGAAGTCAATTTACGACTGCGCAAAAGTTATCAATTACATCGTAATCCCAGAGGAAGGCGAAGGGAGAGGGCTGACTCCACTCAAATGTCAGCGTGAAAATAAAGCGTTAATGCGATTGCGAAATTAGACAAGCCATCTCCAAAGATCTCGATAATGACGAGACAGGACTCAATGCCTTAACAATGTAAATATATTACCACAAAGGCGGGACATTCTAGCCAACCTAAACATTGCAAAATTTAGTCAGTAAGCCTCACACAGCGAATTATAGACATTTATTTTGACATACTCCCATTGACCTCCATACAAATGATTTTATTTAAATCCACTTCAACTGGAACGTCTTCAGGATCGGTGGATACCCTGAGGTACAGATGGTAAGTACAGACATCTGTGGTCAAAACTTAAGAATTTAATCCAACTGTACTGTATTACAGTGAAAGAATACCATGCTATGTACAGTTTTGAACAAATTGTCTTCATACAACATTTTGAACAAACGCAATGGTTCATTGCCTAAAACTTCACGTACACTGCCATCTAGTGGCCACCTGGGCTGGAATAATACATTATGGCCTTTATCTTGCATTTCAAAGATGATGATACAAAACGTTTCTTTTACCAAATCAGTGTGTTCCTCTCACATTTCCAAAGGGTACCAAGAATGCATACCCCAATCTTACTGTCTGGAGCAAGGATATGTCCTTTCGGGTGCAAAAGTGTCTGCTCTTTAAAACAAAACTGGCAAATCTGGCCATAATACATTGGTTGCTTACTGCCATCTACTGGTAATATGTAGAACATGTATTGGAGAGATCTTTCCGCTACCTAGCAATAAGACACGAAATACTTGTTTATTCAGTCGTTTTTCAACTTCAATGTAAACTCAATTTCCTACACTAATGCAAAGAACTTACCAGAACAAGGTGGAGCAAGCAGAGCGAGACGGGTGAAAAGGACGGGACAGGCAGAGCAGGATTGCTATGTTTCCATAAATGGATGAATTGGTTAATTTACCATGTATGGTAAAGCCTCAACCCTTAGCTACCTCTTCAAAAAAAAAAAGTTAAATTGACCACATTTTGTTGTGACTAACAGCACCAGCGATAACTTTACAATATACTTAATTGAGCGAGGAGTTAAAGTGGAAAACCCGCACGCTCGGCTTCAATTGAGTCATAATTCAAAAATGTATTCTCAAATTACACACACGCCGTCTCCTTTGGTGCGTTTAGGCCATAATGTTCTCTATCCAAAAACCATTGGCAGACGTTACGTCCAAACTTTATTATACTGTTTCAGATGTACAGTAACCATTGTCATTTCCTCGTATGGACTAACACCAGGGTGTACATTTGAGGTATACTATACAGTAAAAATAAGGTAATGGAATAAAAAAGAATTCCTGCCAGTAAAGATACTCAACGAGATGTTGCATGCACGAAAGTGGATCAATTTCCGCAAGGCTAAACTTCTCTGTTTTGGGTCCTGTAGCTTCCATTTCGTAGCAGCGTGAAGCGCACCTGTGCACATGCTCAAGATACTCTGAGAGCAGTCCTTTCATCACGCTCATCTCAACATCTGCGGTGAGTTTACCATTAAAGGTCATTCCTCTGTGGTATAGATAATGCATGTCAGACAGGTTTGAAGATGCAAAATGGCCATGCACAAGGCTGTAGTAGGGCAAGAAAGACATTGAAAGGTTAGAAACGCAGCATGACTGCAGTGACATTACAGATGTCGTTTTGGGGAGTAATAAAGGACAAAACTGGCAATTGCTTACAATTTCCTCTAAATGAATGGGAACAGCCTTTTTTTCAAAATGTACAAGACAGTGGCTAAAAACAAAGCTACTGCTAGAAAGATGAGTAGTTTGTCAGTCAATTCTCGTCGATTATACTTCGAGATCAGTTTCCTTCCCAAATGTATGGTTCCTGTCATGGATTTGAACTCTTCATCTGTTTCCAGGACTGTTCTTGAAGATGTGGCTATATAGGAGGACAAGTACTGTATGAGTGAATGTGCATTTCTACAAAGCATGAATACTGTAAAATTTCAAAAATAGCTTGGGCGTTTATTTGCTGAAATCACTGAACAGGCGCTTATGAGCCAGGCGTCTATTTCCTTAACGGACACAGCTTTTGCTCATTTGCATAGTTAATTCCAGCATATTAATACATTTCCTGCAGTAATGTGTTTATTTATTTTTTTATTCATTCATCCACCTCTTCGGAGGACATCTTTATTTTTTTACAGCTTTTCTGCTACATACATTTTATATACAGCAATCACATAATACATAAACTCTTTAATCCCACCGCTTAGGCAGTCTCTGCCCATCAACATAGACCACCCTCGTTTGGTTTCCCTGTGCCATATATTTTCAAATTGTGCTGTGGTGTTCTACATTAATTTTGAACCTTTCTAATAGCATAGTATCCACAGGCTTTTTTTTTAGCTTCCCACAAGTTGGATGAATTTTGGCCCATTCCTCCTGACAGAGCTGAAGTAACGGAGCCTGTTTTTTTGGCCTCCTTGCTCGCACACGCTTTCTCAGTTCTGTCCACAAATGTTCTATAGGATTGAGGTCAGGGCTTTGTGATGGCCACTCCAATACCTTGACTTTGCTGTCCTTAAGCCATTTTGCCACAACTTTGGAAGTATGCTTGGGGTCTTGTCCATTTGGAAGATGCATTTGTGACCAAGCTTTAACTTATTGACTGATGTTTTGAGATGTTGCTTCAATATAGCCACAATTTTCCGACGTGCACCAGTCACTCCTGCAGCAAAGCACCCCCAAAACATGATGCTGCCACCCCCATGCTTCACGGTTGGGATGCTGTTCTTCGGCTTGCAAGCCTCCCCCTTTTCCCTCCAAACAGTTCTATTTTTGTTTCATCAGACCAGAGGACATTTCTCCAAAAAGTACGATCTTTGTCCCCATGTGCAGTTGCAAACCGTAGTCTGGCTTTTTTATGGCGGTTTTGAAGCAGTGGCTTCTTCCTTGCTGAGCGGCCTTTCAGGTTATGTGGATATAGGACTCGTTATACTGTGGATATAGATACTTTTGTACCTGTTTCCTCCAGCATCTTCACAATGTAATTTGCTGTTCTGGGATTGATTTGCACTTTTCGCACCAAAGTACGTTCATCTCTAGGAGACAGAATGTGTCTCTTTCCTGAACGGTATGTCGGCTGTGTGGTCCCATGGTGTTTAGACTTGCGTACTATTGTTTGTACAGATGAACGTGGTACCTTCAGGCGTTTGGAAATTGCTCCCAAGGATGAACCAGACTTGTGGAGGTCTAAAAAAAAAATGTCTGGGGTCTTGCCTGATTTTTTATTTTCCCACGATGTCAAGCAAAGAGGCACTGAGTTTGAAGGTAGGCCTTGAAATACATCCACAGGTACACCTCCAATTGACTCAAATGATGCCAATTAGCCTATCAGAAGCTTCTAAAGCCCCCCACCCCCAAGCTGTTTAAAGGCGCATTCAACTTAGCGTATGTAAACTTCTGACCCACTGGAATTGTGATACAGTGAATTATAAGTGAAATAATCTGTCTGTAAAAAATTGTTGGAAAAATTACTTGTATCATGCACAAAGTAGATGTCCAAACCGACTTGCCAAAACTATAGTTTGTTAACAAGAAATTTGTGGAGTGGTTGAAAAACTAGTTTTAATGACTCCAACCTAAGTGTATGTAAACTTCTGACTTCAACTGTACATGCATACACATAAACATTCATACATACATATACTTTTTTTAGAATATACCTTTATTATTCCTTGCAAACCCTCCCCCAATTGGAGTAAACTAATAAACAATAACACTTAGGCTTCTACCTTCAGTTTACACACATTTTACAATAGTTATATTTTGTTTGTTTTTAGTCCTTCCTCTATTTCTGATGTCCATCCAGTTTGATTTCTATTTGTAACTGTGCTACTTAACATTTCTGAACCTATATACATTTTACAGACCCCGTATGTTTTACATTGGTTATCTTGTTATTAGTCCCACCCTTCAGCTCCATTCAACCCCTCCCATCTATCTCTTAACACCATCCATTTTGGATTTATATTTACCATATATGTTTCAACTGTGCTGTGATGCTTCACAGAAGTACTAAACTTTTCTATTCTCATAGCTTCTCATTTTTTGCTGAAATAATAATTATATTATTGATTGATTGACTGACTGACTAGTTCTAGGCAAATGCTGTAATTCTTCAGCCATTCTTGGACCTGTGACCAAAAATGAGATACATATGGACAGTACCAAAATAAATAAATGATATAACAGTCTATTAATTTCAAAAATGTTGTATAATGATTTAAATTGAAAAATGTGAAGTTTTGAATCTGCCGTTGTTTTGCGTGTCAATTCATAAACCATGTGCCATGGAATAGGTACACCGAAAAACTCTTCCCAACTATTTTGCAATTTATATGGCACAGCTGTCAATGTTTTGGTCCTTAAATGAAATTGGTATATGGTTTTTATTTATCACAATTTTCTTGAACCATTTATGGTCTTTAATGCAGGGCCGACTGACAAGTTCCTTACTTTTTGGGTAGAGCAGACATTTCCATATGTCTGTGTTAGCTGCATGTGACCTAACTCCACCAGTCCTATTTATGATATAATTTACAACAAAATATATTTATTTATTTAATTTATCGAAAAATAAGTTATTTTTATCCATTAGTATGTTAGAGTTTAACCACAATATTTGTTCTGTTTTTTTCAGGTGGATTAAACTAAAATTGCAACCAACCTTTAAGGCTTGTTTAAAGAACTATATTTTGGAGATGATTCTGTTTTCAAACAACCGAAAGTGAGCAGTTGTAATCTGAATAAAGGGGAAAAGGCCATTCTTGAACATGGGGTGAGACATTCCTATCAATTTACTAGAGAACCATTTTGGATTTAAATATTACTTTTGTATGACTGATACCTTTTAGTGAGAGGTCTAATGCTTTAATAATTTCTGCCCCACAAATTCATATTCATGATATAAATTGGACCTTTTAATTTTGTCTGGCTTGCCATTCCAAATAAAATTGAACATTTTTTGTTCATATAATTTAAAAAGTTTAACCATAATATTTGTTCTATCTTTTCTGGAGGATGAAATTGTAACCAGCTTTGTACGGCTTGTTTAAGAAAGGGTGATACTTTAAACAAAGTTTCATTTTCAATTAGTCTGAAATTAAAAGTTGTAATCTGTATAAAGGCAAAAAGGCCTCTATGGAAAAAAAAAAAAAAATCCTGGACATAATTATTCTCCTCGACTGCATTTTCGGGCAATTCTTACTTCCGCCACTAGTGGGCGATCTGACGATTTCTGGGGGTCTGTTCACCTGAAGTTCTGTTTTTGTGCTTGCCACTTAGCTAGCAGTTTCTTACTGCCGATAAAAACAGATTAAATAATGGCAATGTAAAAAATCAAAGATTAAACCTCGGAAACAATTATTGTTAATTCATAGGTACCTCGTAAACAAGTAATTTAGAATTCATTTATTTGAAACCGGCGTTTATTAGCTGAAATGTGTGCCTTTGCCTGGTTAATTAAAAGGCACAGGCGACTAAGCGTTTAATTAAAGTTTTACAGTAATTTATCATAGCTTAATAAGAGTGGCTTGCATGAATTAGAATAGGTGCTGGAAATGCAAAGTGTTCTAGCCTAATGGACGAAGTCTGTAACTACCCAGGGACACTGAGGACATTATGCCAAAGGGACTAGGCTATGTGAATGTGTTCTCACTTTCCAGCCATTTTTGTATTGCATTATTTGTATTATAGTGTATTGATTGTGTATTTTGTATACTAACTTTAAAAAAAAATGTGAATGGACAAAGTTATCGTATCTTATATTTGTCTTCAAGCACTAACCACTGGCACCCATTTTGTGACTGTTCTCCCTTCCTGAATGAGTAGTCTCTTACCCAGAGTGCCGATGGTCTCCTCGCTCTGAGACACCGACTGGGCCATCATACGACTGATGCTCATCAAGCTCTCTGTGATGTCACCAGACGTCTGGACCAGACTCTCCTTAGTTGCTTTCCTGAGAACACACACGCACACAGAGAGGGGATGACACACTAGAACTAAATTCAATGCAATCTCAACTTTCTGTCCCTGTCACCCTGTTAGAGGGGGTATCTTTTAGCCTGTACATTAGGGTGTGTTGAAAATAGGGTTTTTCAGGCTGTGAAGAATAATGATTGTAGGAATAAGAAACTGGACATAGAGCATTAATAAAATAGCTAACAGCTGTGCCTGATGAGAAGAGCACTACTCACCGCTGTCTCACAGTAGAGTCTCCACCATTCAGAAGTTGATCTTTCTCAAGGTTGTCAATGGACAGTTTACATGCCAAGTTTGCCTTCCTCCAAGCTGTCTGGTTACTGTAGATAATAATATGAAAATATTCAGTCAGGGAATTCCAAAAGGTGTGAGGTCAATGGCATGTTAAATAGGAATCTGGATCCCAATCTCTCACCTCAGATTCTGTCTGCGATGACTCTCTGTCTCACTCAGGATGGCTTGTTTGTCTGTCTCTCTGTCTTGTTCCTTAGCCATTTGTTCCATATTCTGTGAATGTAATGTATAGTTCAGATGAGTTTTTCCTAGCTATCTAATCACAATAAATGCGATCTAAAATAAATTAGCATTGATTTACATAACTACCTGGATTCTCAGTCGCAGTTGATTTAATTTCTCTTTTACTTTGGAGTTGAAATCCATCAGCACACTTTGTGGCCCCGGACATTCTCTAATGTCCTAATCAAGAGAATATAGTTTTATGTAACTGTCCATTCAATGTAATACACAGTCGTGAAACAGGCTATATTGCATAGCTTGCTCTCCGCAATTAGCTAGTTAGCTAGCCAGCCAAATGAACTAGGCTAGATTAGACAGCTGGACAAATGTACACTATCTTGGCTCACAACCGCATATTGAAATGACACAAGGTAAACCTAATAAATAAAAATAAGTTAAAAGTTGTTAAGATGGGTGTACCTGAATGAGAGCTTTAATTTCGAGATCATATTTGATTATTTCTTGTCCACAAATACGGACGTGGACATCCTGGGAAGACGCCATTTCTGTTGTTGTTGTACGGCGAAACCACTAATCCAAAAAGCGCGCAATACTTGAAGCGCGTTGTTTTATGAAAACGTTGACCGTGTTCATTCACTATAAATCGGACAAAATAACTAATGGACACATCTAATAAATAATATATAGCATAATATAGTGCATAGCCTATATATGAAAAGGTGCTTATTTGAGTGATCACAAATAACGTTAGCAAACTAGACACCGATATTCTATTAAAATTGTTATTTTGGCCAGTGTTTTAGGTAGGGTACTCCCATGTAATTAGCTTTGGCGTCATCCTAAGCAAACTACTGACACTGTCGTTTCAACAAACGTTTTCATCAGCCTCGCGTGTCTTTATTAACATACTTGGCTCTCACAACAACAAATGATTGGCATGATACATATTTCCACTAATGTGTTACCCGACCTGCTAACACTGACAGTAATGCTGTGTTCAAAACAACTGGGAATTCAGAAAAATAGATCAAGATCATGACGTACAGTACCAGTCAAAAATTTGGACACACCTACTCATTCAATAGTTTTTCTTTATTTTTACTATTTTCGAGATTGTAGAATAATAGTGACGACATCAACACTATGAAATAACACATATGGAATCATGTAGTAACAGAAAAGTAACTAAACAAATCAGAATATACTTTTATATTTGAGATTATTAAAAGTAGCCACCCTTTGCCCTGATGTCAGCTTTGCACACTCTTGGCATTCTCTCAACCAGCTTCACCTGGAATGCTTTTCCAATAGTCTTGAAGATTATCCGTTCACCTACTCTGCATCTCACAAAGACATGGAGGTTGGAACCAAAAATCTCAAATTTGAAATGCATTCCAGGTGACTACCTCTTGAAGCTGGTTGAGAGAATGCTAAGAGTTTGCAAAGCTGTCAAGGCAAAGGGTGGCTACTTTTAATAATCTCAAATATAAAAGTATATTCTGATTTGTTTAGTTACTTTTCTGTTACTACTGTACATGATTCCATATGTGTTATTTCATAGTTTTGATGTCTTCACTATTATTCTACAATGTAGAAAATAGTCCAAATAAAGAAAAACCCTTGCTTGAGTAGGTGTGTCCAAACTTTTGACTGGTACTGTGAGTGATCTTCAAGTCGGAGCTCTAGAAAGAGTCCTGAGTTTGATTTCCGAGTTGGATGACCGTTCAAAAATATTTTTTCCATTTGGAGCTTGTTTTATTCCCGAGTTCCCAGTTTTGAAAGAAAGGAAGTCAGAGATTTCCCAGTTCCGAGTAGTTATGAATGTGCCATAAAGCTAGTAAAGCTGCTACATTATACACTGCTCAAAAAAATAAAGGGAACACTTAAACAACACAATGTAACTCCAATTCAATCACACTTCTGTGAAATCAAACTGTCCACTTAGGAAGCAACACTGATTGACAATACATTTCACATGCTGTTGTGCAAATGGAATAGACAACAGGTGGAAATTATAGGCAATTAGCAAGACACCCCCAATAAAGGAGTGGTTCTGCAGGTGGGGACCACCGACCACTTCTCAGTTCCTATGCTTCCTGGCTGATGTTTTGGTCACTTGAATGCTGGCGGTGCTTTCACTCTAGTGGTAGCATGAGACGGAGTCCACAACCAACACAAGTGGCTCAGGTAGTGCAGCTCATCCAGGATGGCACATCAATGCGAGCTGAGAAAAGAAGGTTTGCTGTGTCTGTCAGCGTAGTGTCCAGAGCATGGAGGCGCTACCAGGAGACAGGCCAATACATCAGGAGACGTGGAGGAGGCCGTAGGAGGGCAACAACCCAGCAGCAGGACCGCTACCTCCGCCTTTGTGCAATAAGGAGCACTGCCAGAGCCCTGCAAAATGACCTCCTGCAGGCCACAAATGTGCATGTGTCTGCTCAAAAGGTCAGAAACAGACTCCATGAGGGTGGTATGAGGGCCCGACGACCACAGGTGGGGGTTGTGCTTACAGCCCAACACCGTGCAGGACGTTTGGCATTTGCCAGAGAACACCAAGATTGGCAAATTCGCCACTGGTGCCCTGTGCTCTTCACAAATGAAAGCAGGCTCACACTGAGCACATGACAGACGTGACAGAGTCTGGAGACGCCGTGGAGAACGTTCTGCTGCCTGCAACATCCTCCAGCATGACCGGTTTGGCGGTGGGTCAGTCATGGTGTGGGGTGGCATTTCTTTGGGGGGCCGCACAGCCCTCCATGTGCTCGCCAGAGGTAGCCTGACTGCCATTAGGTACCGGGATGAGGTCCTCAGACCCCTTGTGAGACCATATGCTGGTGCGGTTGGCCCTGGGTTCTTCCTAATGCAAGACAATGCTAGACCTCATGTGGCTGGAGTGTGTCAGCAGTTCCTGCAAGAGGAAGGCATTGATGCTATGGACTGGCCCGCCCGTTCCCCAGACCTGAATCCAATTGAGCACATCTGGGACATCATGTCTCGCTCCATCCACCAACAGTCTGTGTTTCACCACAGACTGTCCAGGAGTTGGCGGATGCTTTAGTCCAGGTGGGAGGAGATCCCTCAGGAGACCATCCGCCTCCTCATCAGGAGCATGCCCAGGCGTTGTAGGGAGGTCATACAGGCACGTGGAGGCCACACACACTACTGAGCCTCATTTTGACTTGTTTTAAGGACATTACACCAAAGTTGGATCAGCCTGTAGTGTGGTTTTCCACTTTAATTTTGAGTGTGACTCCAAATCCAGACCTCCATGGGTTGATCAATTTGATTTCCATTGATCATTTTTGTGTGATTTTGTTGTCAGCACATTCAAGTATGTAATGAAAAAAGTATTCAATAAGAATATTTCATTCATTCAGATCTAGGATGTGTTATTTTAGTGTTCCCTTTATTTTTTTGAGCAGTGTACTTACGTCACTGTTTGTTAACCCTAAGCTTTTTCCTAGTTAGCTTGCTTCGCTAGTTTTAGATATGCTGCATAACTACTTCCAGTCTTTGCCTAAGCTTGAACGGTCTAGGTATTTAGAAAAGTTGATTCTTGTTCACTTGCCTATATGTCCTTTCAACTTGCCTGAGACCAGCTGTGCAGACAACCCTACCAAATGGCCCAAAGTAGCCTATGTCAATATCTACACCTACTTCAAATCAAATTGTATTAGTCACGTACACATATTAAGCTGATGTTATTGCAGGTCTAGCGAAATGATTGTGTTTCTAGCTACAACAATGCAGTGGTATCTAACAAGTCACAACAATACACACAAATCAAGGTAAAATAATAAAATGAAGAAATACATCAATATTAGGACGAGCAATGTCGGAGTGGCATTGACTATAATACAGTAGAATACAGTATATTCATGTGCAATTAGTTAAACAGTATGTAAACATTATTAAAGTGACCAGTGATTCCATGTCTATGTACATAGGGCAGCAGCTTCTAAGGTGCATGGATGAGTAACCAGGTGGTAGCCGGCTAGTGACAGTGACTAAATTCAGGGCAGGGTACTGGGTGGAGGCCGGATAGTGATGGCTATTTAAGAGTCTGATGGCCTTGAGATAAAAGCTGTTTTTCAGTCTCTCGGTCCCAGTACCCTGACCTGTACTGACCTCACCTTCTGGATGATAACGGGATGAACAGCCCTTGGCTCAGGTGGTTGATTTCCTTGATGATCTTTTTGGCCTTCCTGTGACATCGGAGCTGTAGGTGTCCTCGAGGAAAGGCAGTGTGCCAACGGTAATGCTTTGGGCAGACCGCACCACCATCTGGAGAGCCCTGCGGACGCAGGTGGTGCATTTGCCATACCAGGTGGTGATACAGCCCGACAGGATGCTCTCAATGGTGTATCTGTAAAAGTGTGTGAGGGTCTTAAGGGACCAAACCAAATTTCTTCAGCCTCCTGAGGTTGAAGAGGCGCTGTTGCACCTTCTTCACCACACTATGAGGGTGGAACATTTCAGATTATCAGTGATGTGTACACCGAGGAACATGAAACTTTTCACCTTCCCCAATGCAGTCCTGTCGATGTTGAGTTGAGTGTATTTTGTTTTTACAGGGACAGTGCACATTAATCAATGTTTCTGTAAAAGTGCTGGTTTTAGCCAGCCGGCTAATTTTCAACCGCAGTCTCTGGGCAGGTTCTTAAAAACAATTACAATATAGACAATCATTGAGAAGTGAGCACACGCAGAGCAACATAGGACAAGCAAGATGTAGCAAACAGACAGAGCAACATAGAACAAAAAGCAGCAAGACAAAATTCATAAAAGCAACAAAGTGTTTCCACACCTCACAAGCTACAGACAACAGACAACATGGAAAGTGGCAATACACAGCTAAGGATTATGTTCAGAAATCTGATTGACCTTTAGCCATGTCTTCATGCATTTTGTGAAAGTGTGATATGTGGTGCAGTTGTGTGTGTCTGATGGCAGTGTATTCCAGACATGGGAAGCTCTCACAGAGAAAGCGGATTTACTAAAGGTGCTTTTCCTTAAGGGAACTATACAGTCACCTCTCATGGCAGACCTTGTGGATCTGCTGCCATATGTTTGGGTTTTCTGTTTAACAAAAATACTGGGAGCCAGGCCATTTAGGATCTTGAATACAAGACATGCGTCGGTGTATTGCACACGATTTTACCAACTCTGGAGCTCATGCTTTCTGAGGATGTAACAATGATGATGGCTATTAGGCTTCCTATCAAGCACTTCGGGAGCCTGTTTGTAAACCGACTGAATAGGTTTTAATGTTGTACAGCAAGCTTGGGCCCAACTAGTCAAGCAGTATGTTAAGTGGGGGAGTATCATAAATTTGAAGTACAGTTTTGCTACCTCTGTAGTCAAACAATTTCGTATAAATCGGAAATGAGTTAGGTTGAATTTGGTTATTTGAATTACCTTTTTCACATGCTTTTTAAACGAGAGGTTGGAATCAAGTATGACGCCAATGTACTTAATATCAGATACCACCTGGTGCTTCTCCCCTGACACATAGACATCTGGCTCAGTAGCATCTGTTGCCCTCTTTGTGAAGAACATGCAAACAGTTTTTTTCACATTGAGATGCAAACACGAGTCACTGAGCCACTTTGTAACCTGGACCATTACAGTAGTGAGTTCTTGTGCAGCTTGTTGTTTGCTCTTTGCATGCACATATATCACTGTATCATATGCATACATTTTAACTTCAGACCCAGTACAGACAGAAGGCAGATCATTAATGTACAGGCTGAACAGGAGGGGCCCCAGTATTGACCCTTGGGGCACGCCCACATCATAGCTAAGAGTGGGCGACAGCTCATTACTTACTCTGACACACTGAGTTCTGCCTTCAAGGTATGATTTCTTCCATCTCAAGGCATCGGGGGAAAGTTGAACTTGGACATTTTTGTGATGAGAATCTCATGGTTAACAGTATTAAAAGCCTTCCTTAGGTCCAGAAACACAGCCCCAACAACACCCCCTTTGTCCATCTTGGACTTCACATTTTCCAGAAGAAAGCAGTTGGCTGTTTCTGTGGAGTGTTTCGCTCTGAAGCCAAGCTGCATGGAGTGTAATGTGAAGGGGCTGTTGTTGAGGTGGGCAATCAGCTGTTCTGCTACACATACTTTTCAACAACCTTTGACACCACAGGTGGGCCTGTAGTTTTTCACGTCAGCAGGGTTGCCTGATTTAAAGATGGCCGTTATTATGGCCGACTTCCATACCCTTGGAAACACCCCGAGACCAATAGATGTGTTGGTGACCTTAGTAATGGGGTCAATGAGTGACTCTTTGTAGTTTTTAAGAAAGGTAGAGTCCAGCCCAAACACATCTTTGGCTTTAGAGTTCTTTAGTGAGCTAATCACCTTGTTCACCTTTGACTCAGAAACCTCACTTATGATGAACCCTTATGAAGAAGACAGTTTGAGCGTCTGAGCTGAGCTACCACTGAGCCCAAGAAACCAGTGGAGGGGTTCTGTGTCAGTACCCTGACAGTCAATAAAGTAGGAATTGAAGGCTAGTGCTATTTCGACTGCATCCTGTGTAAGATTGTTATTCACCATGATTTCTAGTCTTTTTGCAGTGTTACTATGGTCTTTCCCTGGTAACTCTTTTTTTTTTTTTGAATTTTTACCCCTTTTTCTCCCCAATTTCATAGTATCCAATTGTTGTAGTAGCTACTATCTTGTCTCATCGCTACAACTCCCGCACGGGCTCGGGAGAGACGAAGGTTGAAAGTCATGCGTCCTCCGATACACAACCAACCAAGCCGCTGCTTCTTTAACACAGCGCACATCCAACCCGGAAGCCAGCCGCACCAATGCGCCGGAGGAAACACCGTGCACCTGGCCACCTTGGCTAGCGTACACTGCGCCCAGCCCGCCACAGGAGTCGCTGGTGCGCGATGAGACAAGGACACCCCTACCGACCAAGCCCTCCCTAACCCGGGCGACGCTAGGCCAATTGTGTGTCGCCCCACGGAACTCCCGGTCGCGGCCGGTTACGACAGAGCCTGGGCGCGAACCCAGGACTCTGATGGCACAGCTGGCGCTGCAGTACCCCTGTTAACTCTTTTTAGATTCCCCAGATCAATTTAGAATTTCCCTTCACCAATTATGTTAATAAAAAAGTTTGCCTTGGCCAGTCTGATTTTTTTCATCACCTTATTTCTCACTGTCTCGTCAGTGTTGGCAATTAGGCCTACTACTGTTGTGTCATCTGCAAACTTGATGATTGAGTTGCAAGCGCGCGTGGCTTCACAGTTATTGGATAACAGGGAGTACAGGAGGGGTCTGAGCACGCACCCTGGGGGGCCCCTATGGGGCCCCTGTGTTGAGGATGAGCGTAGTGGAGGTGTTGCATCCTACCTTCACCACCTGGGGCGGCCCGTCAGGAAGACCAGGACCCAGTTGCACAGGGTGGGGTTCAGACCCAGGTACCCTAGCTTAATGATGAGCTTGGAGGGTACTACAGTGTTGAAGGCTGAGCTATAGTCAATGAACAGCCTTCTTACACTACTGTTCAAAAGTTTGGGGTCACTTAGAAATGTCCTTGTTTTTGAAAGAAAAACACACTTTTTGTCCATTAAAATAACATAAAATTGATCAGGAATACAGTTTACACATTGTTAATGTTGTAAATGACTATTGTAGCTGGATTTTTTTTTAATGGAATATCTACATAGGCGTACGGAGGCCCATTATCAGCAACTATCACTATCACTGTTAGCCTTTTAATATGATCTACTTGGATTAGCTAATTGATCATTAGAAAACCCTTTTGCAATTATGTTAGCACAGTTAAACTGTTGTTCTGATTAAAGAAGCAATAAAACTGTCCTTTAGACTAGTTGAGTATCTGGAGCGTCATCATTTGTGGGTTCGATTTACAGGCTCAAAATGGCCAGAAACAAAGCCTTTCTTCTGAAACTCGTCAGTCTATTCTTGTTCTGAGAAATTAAGGCTATTCCATGCGAGAAATTGCCAAGGAACTGATGATCTCGTACAACGCTATGTAATACTCCCTTCACAGAACAGCGCAAACAGGCTCTAACCAGAATAGAAAGAGGAGTGGGAGGCCCCAGTGCACAACTGAGCAAGAGGACAAGTACATTAGTGTCTACTTTGAGAAACCGACACCTCACAAGTTCTCAACTGGCAGCTTCATTAAATAGTACCCACAAAACACCAGTCTCAACGACTGGTGTTTTTTGTTAAAGAAGCAATAAAACTGACCTTTAGACTAGTTGAGTATGTGGCCAATATCAACAGTGAAGAGGCGACTCCGGGATGCTGGCCTTCTAGGCAGAGTTGCAAAGAAAAATACATATTTCAGACTGGCCAGATACTCAACAAGTCTAAAGGTCAGTTTTATTGCTTCTTTAACAACAACATCATAACTGCCATCGATAAGAGACATTACTGTGCAGCCGTATTGATCGACCTGGCCAAGGCTTTCGACTCTGTCAATCACCACATTCCTATCGGCAGACTCAACAGCCTTGGTTTCTCAAATGACTGCCTCGCCTGTTTCACCAACTACTTCTCTGATGGAGTTCAGTGTGTCAAATCGGAGGGCCTGTTGTCTGGACCTCTGGCAGTCTCTATGGGGTGCCACAGGGTTCAACTCTTGAGCCGACTCTCTTCTCTGTATACATCAATGATGTCGCTCTTGCTGCTGGTGATTCTCTGATCCACCTCTGCGCAGACGACACCATTCTGTAAACCTCTGGCCCTTCTTTTGACACTGTGTTAACTAATCTCCAAACGAGCTTCAATGCCACACAACTCTCCATCCGTGGCCTTCAACTGCTCTTAAATGCAAGTAAAACTAAATGTATGCTCTTCAACCGATCGCTGCCCACACCTACCTGCCCGTCCAGTATCACTATTCTGGACGGTTCTGACTTAGAATATGTGGACAATTACAAATACCTAGGTGTCTGGTTAGACTGTAAACTCTCCTTCCAGACTGACATTAAGCATCTCCAATCCAAAACTAAATCTAGAATTGGCTTCCTATTTCGCAACAAAGCATCCTTCACTCATGCTGCCAAACATACCCTCGTAGAACTGACCATCCTACCGATCCTTGACTTCAGCGATGTCATTTACAAAATAACCTCCAACACTCTACTCAACAAACTGGATGCAGTCTATCACAGTGCCACCCGTTTTGTCACCAAAGCCCCATATACTACCCACCACTACGACCTGTACACTCTCGTTGGCTGGCCCTCGCTTCATATTCATGGCCAAAGCCACTGGCTCCAGGTCATCTACAAGTCTCTGCTAGGTAAAGCCCCGCCTTATCTCAGCTCACTGGTCACCATAGCAGCACCCACCCGTTGCACGCGCTCCAGCAGGTATATCTCATTGGTCACCCCCAAAGCCAATTCTTCCTTTGGCCGCCTTTCCTTCCAGTTCTCTGCAGCCAATGACTGGAAAGAACAGCCAAAATCACTGAAGCTGGAGACTCATATCTCCCTCACTAGCTTTAAGCACCAGCTGTCAGAGCAGCTCACAGATCACTGCACCTGTACATAGCCCATCTATAAATAGCCCATCCAACTACCTCATCCCCATACTATATTTATTTATTTAGCTCCTATGCACCCCAGTATCTCTACTTGCACATTCGTCTTCTGCACATCTACCATTCCAGTGTTTAATTGCTATATTGTAATTACTTCTCCACCATGGCCAATTTTTTTGCCTTACCTCCCTTATCCTAACTCATTTGCACATACTGTATTTAGACTTTTTCCACTGTGTTTGTTTATTCCTTGTGTAACTCTGTTGTTGTGTGTCAAACTACTTTGCTTTATCTTGGCCAGGTCGCAGTTGCAAATGAGAACTTGTTCTCAACTAGCCTACCTGGTTCAATAAAGGTGAAATAAAAATAAATAAATAAAAGTGTTAGCTAGCCACTTACAGTGAATTAAGTGCTTGAAATGTATCGAGTAACCGGTACCCACAGATTTCCATCAATGGCGGCCTATAGCCTGAAACCATGAGAGGTTCGTCTAACCTGGGCAGTTGATGAAACTTGATTTGGTGGTCTTTTCTTCAAACAAAATGGTACGCAACAGCTTCTCTGCATTTTATCTATAAAAGCAGGGTTAGTTAGCTAACGTTCGCGATCTGAAGAAAGTAATTTGGGATCGGCTTGTTGGCTGACGTAGCTACATTCCATGCGACAGTCTCTGTTCATGCTAACATTTTTACATTTAGAATCAGTGTTTTTAGGTATGATGTAATTTGTCATTTATGACATGGAAATGTTAAAAATGACTAACTAAGCATATCCAAAATGTTTATAGACTAAAAGTAAGAGTACAGCCGTTGCCTGGTTGAGTGAAGTAGGCAATTTAACATGGGAGTAAGGGGAGTGCCCCACGTTTGTACCCTACTCGGGGCCGTGGTCACGTTAAGCCACGCCTCATCGTGTATCTATGTAATTCCATGAAATAAGAAATTCATTGAAAATTTAGAGTTGTAGCAAGTTGACCACAAATCACGTCTAATACAATTACCTAAGTCAGTGGTTCCCAAGCTGTGAGGCGCGCCCCCTAGGAAACTAAGTCCGGCTTCAAACGTACTCTTGAAAGTTTAATAGTAGAATGCACAAGGTGCAATTGGGTAGTGCATCATCAGTTCCTCTTGTCATGTTAGTCATTGTATACATTAGAGCCATTTATAACTTGTCAGACATGTCCAGATCAACTAGCCCACAACAGCTAACTTTTTTTTTTTAAATGTAGGTTTTTGTCACTCTTATCAAATGAATACACATTAGACATGGAAAAATGTAAAGAATTGCAAGAAAAGTAGCTTTAAAACTGCAACATTTTCTTTCCACCCACCCCAGCAAGATCTGAGATGATACTGGCATTCATCCAAGACAAGAAATATGGAAAATAAATATACAGGAGGCGACATAACAGTTCTGTTAAAGGAAAGGAAATGTGAATCACAATGCAAAGTGAAGCTGCCAGGCTATTTGAACTAATTTGTCAGTACAGTAGGTCAGTCAGCCCACAGAAGTAGAATGTGATTATATTTCTATGATTCGGCCTCTAACATCAATGCTTATGCAATAACATCTTATGGCAGATGTCTGGACTGAATTTCAACTATGCAAGACATACTGTAGGTCATGAATATGCGTCAGTGTCAATCATACGATTAAACTAATAGCCTACACAAATAAAACAATTGAAGCAAATTGTGGTTTCTAAAAGTTTTTAAAATTATTTTTATATTAAAATCAATAGTATATTTAGACTATTATGGTTACAAGCAAAACTGGGTTGTGGCTAGATGGAATACAGCTACAGACCAAAAGTGACATGTTCGAGTCGCAATGGGGACAACTGTAGCATTTTCGCTAACCCTTACCGAATTCTCCTTACCTGCTACGTAACGTCACTTCTGTCCATAGCTGTACTCTAAAATAAACCGCAAAACTGTGGTACAAACTCTGAGCAGAGTTGGTACCTGTGAGAAAAATGATTTTTTTAAAAGAGGCACAATTACACAAGCAGACCCATTTTCCAATCAATTTTATTGTTTTTAAACTAGGCAAGTCAGTTAAAAACATTCTTATTTACAATGACGGCCTCCTGGGGATCACTGCCTTGTTCAGGGGCAGAACAGATTTTTTTACCTTGTCAGCTCTGCGATTCGATCCAGCAACCTTTCGGTTACTAGGCTACCCTGCCAGTTCACAACTGAACTTAGCCAAAATCACATCTGTACATTTTCAAGGCTTATTATCCATAACAGTTCTCCAACTATTTGTGCCTCCAAAAAAAATAAAAAAATAAGAGTACGACAAAAGTATAAACCCAGCACAACATTTAAACCATATATGACAACGGTCAAGATAATGTATTTGAACTACAAATATACATTGCTAATAGGATCAAGTTACTGTTAGTTTCAGCAAGATATACTTCTGCAGATTTTCTTATGAATCTTACCAAGAGATCTATTACAGAGAATTTAGCAATGACATACAGCCTTCCTACTGTGACAAATATTCTACACTTGGGGAGTACACACACTACTACATGCTAAATTATCAATTTAAATACCATACAACATCAGAAGCATTACATCAAGGGCAGGAATTGTGTCGTTTTTAGAAGGGTTTTAAATAGAACTCATTGAGAGTTGTAAGGATTTTCAAAAATAATTTGGAGTTAACCTTACAAAAACCACAAATAAATGTTAGGTACATTTCCCTCTCACTCCATGCATTTGGCAAGTTTGGAAGGAAATGTATATCATTGCAGTGTGAATATGATGTGTTTATGGTGTTTGGAAAGAGGGTTATACCCATTTTCTCAGCGGCATTGGTAATCATTGAATTGGTCTGCATGCGTCACATGCAGGAGTACATACCTCAACACTTCAGTGCAGGGATGAGAGATCTCTGCCCAGCAGCCCTAGCGACTCTAACCAATCTCTATGCCTTTCCTGAAGTAAAAATAATCCTATTAAAAAGCACCACCACCGGCCAATCCACTTCAATCAAATTCAAACATGGTCGTCGGTGACCATTACTGAGGACAAGGCCTTATTGGCACTGATACCTCAGTGGCTAGTGCAGGTCTTAAAGCAAATCAGTCACTGTCCAGAGAAGTTCTCTGGGAACTGGTAAAGAGTTGCAACGCTCCCAAGCAGCGTGCAAACATGGCAACAGGAGCCGAGAGGCAGCTCTCGAGTGAGCTCAAGTACGTCTGAGATTCAGCACCATGGCTGGTGAGTTGTGACAACCTATCAGCTGTTTGCATTGTTTGTTTAAAACTCACTCTCCAATTAGTGCTCCCTTCAACCTTCGGTGATATAAAAGGGAACTGTGCGGTGGCACCACTTTGGAGAAATCAAGGAAACTGATTATGTGCAGAGGCCCACCACTTCAAGATTATCAATCGCTTTAAGTGTTATACAGGGGTTGCCATGTTTAAAACCTTGCCTACCTTGGTCTCTAGTGAAAAATATTTATGCAGTTTCCTGGAGCTCCATGGTTAATATAGATCTAAAGTTGAACAATGCAAACCTCGGTGTGTCATTAAGAGTTATTTCAAACCGCATTTGTTCATTGAAGAACGGCTGCTAAAGGCCACCTGCTTGTATGCGCCACTGCTCCAGGTAAAGTGCAACCCAGCCGTTTGTGGAACAGTATAAAATTATGAACAAAGAGGCACAATTATCTTGATCATTTGTGGAGGGGACACAATAGGTTAGAAAAGGTTGGACATCGTCTTTGCAAAGCAGATCTACCGGTTCTATATAAAAAAATAAAATTGTTGGTGGACACTCTGGGTCTGCTAAATGTATTTCAGCAAGAATGTATAGCTCGCAGCAGTATCATGAATATCTAAAATAATTTCTGTAGGTAAAGTAATTTCTTTAGGTTAAAAGTAAATATAATAAAATAAATGGTATGGCAAGTCGGAAAGTACAAAAGGCACAAAAAAAAAAAAAAAAGAATCTACAAATTCAAACATGTGCAACAACTTACAGATTTAAAGCATAAATACCAAAGAAATAATAAAAGGTTCACAGATATTAGGACTACAAAGTTCCTTCGACTCATGATTGCAGCACTCTTTGGATAGTCTCTCTCACCCAGTGTTACACTAGGATATTTTGGAGTATGAACACATCCGTATATTGAATTGAATCCCTCGAAGGAAGACTACATTCAACTTATAAGAAAACTGTCTGAGGCAAAGCAGCAACAATTTTCATAAGTACATGAGATCACCACTCTACACTGTTAAAACACCAGACAGAGTAAATGTCAGAATTCTTAGCATCGTGGGCAGAAAGATAGTAAATCTTGTATCCATACAAAACTTCCAAGACTTTGAAGGGTGTAGATCAAGTTTGGATTATTTTATTTTTTTGTAAGGCACCTGGTTTAGCAGGCATTGTATTAAAAATAATGTTTGACATTTTGTAAAACCAAGTGCAATGTGGGTATGCTTCTGTTTGTACTATTTGTTGTCATAACAGTGGGTAAGCAACGGAAAATAGTTTGGTCTAAATATATTGATCAACATCCAAAACAAAATCTCTTTGCGCTCATTCTTTTATGTTGAAATATCTCCAATAAAGTCCTTGAGACATACAAAATCCTTAAACTCAGGGTGAAGATGCACCCATTGCTAGTAAATTAGTAAATGTTTTACCAATAAACAAATACATTAGATGAGTGAGATTTTCATGCACGATGCTCATTCCCTATGAAATATTCGCTGCATGTATTTATCAAACAATATATTACACAAAAATGGTTATACTACATATAAAGCATAGAACCTTGGAGTATGAGGATTTCTACAAGCAATAGGGGAAGTTGCGCAAGTTATGACATAAAATGAGGCTTTTCAAAATGCTTCTGCAATGCTTAAGCATTGAAGAAAAATTCAAATACAGCCCACGACAATTTGCTATAAAAAAAAAAGTGTTGAATTTCTATAGACACTGTGGGTGTAGGGGGAAAAGGTATATGTAATGGCAGAATGCATTTTACAGGGTCCTTTAAAATGACAGATTAAAACAAAAACACAAAAGCATTCCACTGGTTAGATAAGATGGAAAGAAGAACATGTCAATTTAGCAGTGTTCGACGAGACGGGACCTTTCTCCGTTACACACGCCTGGCTCCTCCATTTCAGAGGGAATACCTCCACTCAACCCCCCCCCCCCCCCCACCTGCCTTTCACCACTAGGAACAACTCCATGGGGTTATGGAGACAGAGTAAATGTCTTTGTAGAACGTCAAATAAAATGCTCTGCTCAGACACGAGACAGCTGAAAACTAAAGAAACACCGTCTTACGAGTAAGACCTGCATAGTGCACCATTTTAAGAACATTGTCATCACACACTACAAACACCACTACATACAGAAAGCAAGCCAAAATCATATCAGGAATTTAACAACAAAAAAAAAAGGAGAAAAAAAAAAGGGGACAAGACACGCTTGCCGCCTCCTCTCTAGTCCACTGTAGCCATTTGGAACAAATCGAGTACGGTCACTTTCGCATTGTGATCTAACTGTTGGGTAACGCTGCCATTAGACATCTATAGACTTAGCAGAAGGTCTAAGACTATAGTATAAGGTTGACTCAAATGTGATCCTTTGTTAGCAAATAAAAAGGTCTATGTAATGTATCATAAACAATAATATTTTTCATACATTAAACATTTAGGAATTACCAACCATAGATGACCAGCAGCATGGTAAAACCCAGGTTGGATCAAAACTATAAAGCAAAATGATTTCCCTTTTGAAAAATACATTTTTGTATGTTTACACATGTTAAGAGTATAAAGAAATGCAAATCTAGGAAAAATATTTCTACTTACAAGTCCATTGGCCGTTGACTATTCTTATCCATCGCACCATTTTGTTTTACACTGACTCTCCATTAACGCACACAATATTATTGAACTGCAGAAATAAATCGCAACAATTTGGATTACATAAATATATTTTCCTTTGATTGAATATTTTGTTACATATATTTCTGATAGAATGGTCGTTACCCTGATTCGCAGCAGAAAAGACCATAATGGATTCAATTATCAGACGAGAGTAGCACATAATTACACTATCTATTAGCTTAATATCTGTTTATTTATGTTTGATGTCAATAGAGCAGAAGGAATATTTACTGGCTTTGAATGACAACCACTTCCTTGACTGTTAAAATGCCACAGAGTCTCCTGGCTAGAATGTAAAGTTGCACAGCTTGCGCCCATCATGTTAAATGTGAAAACCTGCGTGGAAACACACCTGACGCTAGAATCAGCTACTCACAGCACTCTTTCTAGATAAGATGTTTTACTAGCATCTTACATAACATCAATTCCCCTAGCTCAACCTCACTTGCCATCAATGATCCCAATGGAGAGGCCATTGTTGAGTTGAGCATATATCACCAGGTTGGAGTTCTTGGTTGTAGACTGTACAATAGTGGCTGATATCGGTTTCCACAGCAACACTGCCGTGCAATTGAACCAACTATTGGCCATCTTACGTGAATGGATGGGTGTTTGAAAAGGCAAAAAGTATCCGGATTACATTTCCACCACAAATTACTTGCCATACAGTACATTGATAGTTTTCCTTCTGAGGCACTCACAAAAGGACATGGGCCTTTGTGAGTACCTCAGTCTCCCCCTCCCCATTAAGTTACAAGTACAAATTACTAAAAAAATTATAACAATATAACTCTGGCAAATTCCCAGAAGAAATGCGTCTACACTGTACATCAACCTGAAGAAAAACCCAAAGCAGAATTTGTTTTTCCATAGGAAATCTCTACTGAAGGCAAATTAATTCATGACGTTAGACTCAGTCATTCAAAACATAGGGGCCTTATAACCAAAATGTTGATTGCCCTCTTAAGACCTCCCCAACACACTGTCCTGATCAGGTTACAGAAGTCAAGCACACACTGCAGCATTCAAACAAGGTCGGTTTAGCAGCAAATGGAAGGAATTTTTTTTAACTTTGTTTGTATTTTCCTTTTTTTCTTTTAACAAAGTGCTTTCTTTTTCCATACACGTAATATATAATATACAAATATAATATTTAGAAGATACATTTCAGCTTAATCTATTTACAAAATGAAACACTACAAAAACAAACCATGGATGGTATATAGAGAATCTTGACTACACTAACAAAGTAGAATAAGATATTTTATTAGAAACATAAAGTATCATTCTAGTTTCAGAGAAAGTATATTTTCTCCCCTTCTAATTAAAATCATGAGTTAATCAGTCTATGGCGTGCAGTGTGGGAGACCTGCTTTGCAGAACAATAACATTGTCCCTCTACAGCAAACGAAAGGCATGTTCAGATAATGTAAGAACTCAAATAAGATGCTCACTGGATAAAATAACATATTCAATTAAAACATGCCTTTTTTTCAGCATAGGGACAATGGTACTGTTCCGCAGGGAGGGTTTGCAGCTGTGCCAATTTGATTAAATGTAGCCTTAAATCACCACATTCTCTTGGAATTAGAAAACCTAGTCCTTCAAATTGAGAAGATCGACAAGTTGCAGCAGCAAAGAGAGATGCTCGAGCTAAAAGCATTCTCTCTAAAAGCTGCGCGTCTCATTTCGTCTGGGCTGAGATCGTAACAGGTTAAGACTACAATTGCAAGTACTCAATTGAGAATCCTCATCCATACATTTTCTACCAATCTTCCCCATGACAGTGCAATGGAGCAGCTTTGTGTCAAGAACTGAGGCTGAGGGCACAAAGAAACCATAACGATATCCATGATATTCAACCACTTACATTCAGTACGCCTAAAAAACTCTACCGTCTTCACAAAAAACAGAGGAACCCTTCCTTATCTTATGCAGAGTCACACTCCAGAAATATATCTCTCTCAAATGAAATACCTGCACACCAACAGAAAAAGGTCGAGGCAAATATTACAAAAATATTTTCTTTGTCACCCCCTCTCCAAAGTTTCTCTGAATGTGAGGATAGACCTTAGAAATGTGTCATGCTTATTAAAACGTATCAATTTGAAAAAGTGGCAATTCATAATAGATAGATATACGTGTACTGTATGCATGAATGGACAGTACTGTAAATACACAACATAAATCACGTCATGTCAATGATGTATGTGTATCCATCTCACCTACATAAATGATACAAGTTATATACCTTTTGGTTATTTGTGATTGACGTTTTGACAGGCAAAATAAAATAAAAAAAAATCATCCAAATTGCGCTCCATCCCTTTTCTACTTTGTGCCAAAGCACAATAAAAAGAGCTGGGAGTAGTAACTTCAGGAATCTATCAAAATGTTTCCAAGTAATCTACTTGAGAAGCCAACTGACAGAGCAAGCCTTTTAGAAAATGTTAATGAATGCTTCTTTCAGGACATAATTGGACCCAAGCGAATTTCACAGTTCAATGAAAATCCCTGACCCTACCACATTTCCTACATTCAATACAGTGTCAGGTAAGCTGTGCAAAACCTTACTTTATCTGGCTAGTCACCGTTTTTGTTGCATGTGTCTTTGGTACAAAAAAAAACGAATCAAAATATAGTGTGCAAATATTTAGAAATTCTAGACGAATTTTTTTTTTTTTTAAACCCTCCCATTCCCAAAGTCCAAGTACCGATAACCAAAGTAAATGTTTGTCAGAGCCATCTTATAATACAATGCACAGACTCTGTGGCATATATCTACATGTTCCATGTTCATATGTACATTCAGAATAATTTTAAAGAGCAGAAATACATTACAAACCCACACCGTGACGTTCCCTGCACCATGTTCTGCTCTCCCTCATTGTAAAATGGTCCACTACCCTTCAACCTCTGGGAGTTTTTGTAATCATCTCACTTTAAATACAAGGCACAATGAATAGTACTCTGATCAAATACAAATACGAACACCCCAAACTAAGGAATTCTGAACTTTTAGCGCTCTCATCCCTACTTCGCAAGAAGCCAATGGCATTTTCATTTGAAGACACATCAAACAAAGTGTATATAGAAAGAGAAAATTGATTGTTGTAATCACGTCATCTAGCTTATAGTCGAGACGACTTAGGATCTTAGCCTTCTGCTCAAGTCCATTTGAAATATCTTCTCAACTGCAGAAACACAGGAACAGAAACAATCAGGCTAAATCGCAAACCAACCTTCCTCACTGCATTCATGTCCTAAATGTGTAACCCCCAAACATTTACTTTTTTTTTTAAAAGAATCATTCCCTCAAAATATACTATTTATTTTCTTAATATTAGTAGTATTTCAGGTGCTTCTGTGTTTTTGTTGCCTTATGATGTGGTTTGCAGGTTGACATGTATAGGGTTACATTTTCTCCTCCTATGTAAATACCGTGGTACAAGAATGGGAAAACAGACAACTGGCATCAATAGGTATTAGGGTGTTCCTAACAGTATACACTATGGAATACACAGTGGCTGTTCTTCACTGGGAACACAGTTCAGTAAGGTGGCATAATAACAAGGCAGCTGATTAAAAGGACATGGGCTTGACAGGTGAATATTTATATTGAATATCTCCTGTCGGCTCACTCTAAATAGAACTGCATCCTGTGTTGGCGTTCCCACTCTGGTACGCAGACATGAAACGGGTCGTTTGAACGCTACAGGAAATGGCTACAGCAAGAACTGATGATCATTCTGTTTTGCTTCACTTCTCAACATAAAACATTTCAGGAGTTATCGTTTCATATATTGGCTTTGAATTCGCAAACACTGTGGCTCGTGAAGGTCACTAGCCACTTGCAACAAATGGCAAGTAACAGACTACTAAGTGCAGAGATAGCTACTAGTTTCATTTCTGTACATGCGCATTGTGTGAATACATACATGTGAAGCTATGGTATATGTATGTCTTCCCACTCAGCATTGGGAATGCGTTTCCGGATGGAATGGACATGCAGAGGGTGTGCCCGTTACAGTGTGGGACAAGAATGGTGCGGGATGGCTTGGAGTGTGCCATCACCAGGCTTCTCTACAGGGCCTGTCTACACTCTAGATGTGGGTACACGCAGCCCGACCAGACCTCCGGTGGGATCCCCCTTGCCAGTGTTCTCCAGGATCTGGTTCACAAAGTCTGAAGTCTCCCCGGCAACTGGGGACTTCACTGCAGAAAGAAACGTTTATAGTGTGCTGGTTATTTAGCTGCTTTTAACAGCCATTGTTAAAACTGTGTTTGGGCTCAAAACTCTCTGCAATCTTGATCAAATGCTGACTCCCCAAAATATACTCAATAGGCTCAGGTTAGCTAAGGACGAGAGAGTGTCTGCCTCATTTCATGGCCATTTCCTGAAGACAACCTACTGCACACTATATTTCTGTTGCTACTTACGAAATACAAATCATCCTCATCTTACCAAGGGTTTCTTCGATGAGTTTGTCCAACGTTTCAGTCATGCTTGTTTCCTTGTCGCAGATATCCTGCACTCTGTTCACCATCTCTTCCTTTATGGTGTTGATGACAAACAGAAGCCGATCTGGAGACAAAAAAAAAACAGCAATTACATTTTTCAGTTTTTAAAGAGAGGTTGGCAAAAAGCCTTCCTTCCCTAAACCTCAAGGACATATTCCAGCCTACCAATCACACAATGTACAAAACTGAAGAGGGAAATTGACAGTGAGTGTGTTATTCAACATAACTGGTAAACCTATAAGGCGTTCACTCACTGCTCTAGAATTGAGTGAAAAGCTGGTCAATTCAAGAGGGTGCGACTAAATTAAATGTCTAAACCTAATTTTCTTTAGCCTATATCATTGTGTCACACAATTAATCATTAGATATTTCCCTACAATATTACAACCTTAATAGGCTTGTACTTAACAGTGTTGATTAAACAAGAAAGTTTGTTCATTGTGACCATTGCTAATTTAGACGGCGCAGCTCTTGGTTTTATCTCCTCTATATTTCGGCGTTGGGCGGTGGTAAAATTAGGATGCGTTTCTGCGCTTTGGACCAATCAAAATCAACTTGATACTATAGTAGTTTCATCTCCAGATCCGTGGATTTCTATTCCTCTGACTCTGGTCAATCAATGTTGAGAGGGGTCGTTTTTATGGTAATTAACAAAGGGAAAGAGTCAGAAATTCACAATGAACCTCAACTGGCCTGTACCCCCACACACTGACTCGGTACCAGTGCCCCCTGTATATAGCCTCGTTAATGTTATTCTTGTGTTACTTTTTATTTTAGTCTACTTGGTAAATCTTTTCTTCTTCTTGAACTGCACTGTTGGTTAAGGGCGTGTAAGTAAGCATTTCACAGTAAAGTCTACACATGTTGTATGTGACAAATAACGTTTGATTTGAAAATCTGGATCAGATTTTTTCACGAGGGTAGGTATTGAAATTCAGTCTGTTAGCTTTGTTTATTTGTAGATATATAATACCAGTCCAAAGTTTGGACACACCTACTCAATCAAGGGTTTTTATTATCTTTATTCTACATTGTAGAATAATAGTGAAGACATCAAAACTATGAAATAACATATGGAATCACGTAGTAACAAACAAAAAAAAGTGTTAAACAAATCAAAATATATTTAACATTTGACATTCTTCAAAGTAGATACCCTTTGCCTTAATGAAAGCTTTGCATTCTCTCAACCAGCTACATTAGATGGCCACCTGGAATTCATTTAAATTAACAGGTGTGCCTGGTTAAAAGTTAAGTTGTGGAATTTCTTTCCTTCTTGATGCGTTTGAGCCTATCAGTTGTGTTGTGAAAAGGTAGGGGTGGTATACAGAAGATATCCCTATTTGGTAAAAGACCAAGTCCATATTATGGCAAGAACAGCTCAAATAAACAAAGAGAAATGACAGTTCATCATTACTTTAAGACATGAAGGTCAGTCAATCCGGAAAATGTCAAGAACGTTGAAAGTTTCTTCAAGTGCAGTCGCAAAAACCATCAAGCGCTATGATGAAACAAACTGGCTCTCATGAGGACCGCCACAGGAAAGGAAGACCCAGAGTTACCTCTGCTGTACAGGATAAGCTCATTAGAGTTACCAGCCTCAGAAATTGCAGCCCAAAATAGACCTAAAATTGCAGCCCAAGAGTTCAAGTAACAGACATTTCAACATCAACAATTCAGACTGCGTGAATCAGGCCTTCATGGTCAAATTGCTGCAAAGAAACCACTACTAAATGACACCAATAAGAATAAGAGACTTCCTTGGGCCAAGAAACATGAACAATGGACAATAGACCAGTGGAAATCGGTCCTTTGGTCTGATGAGTCCAAATTTGAGATTTTTGGTTCCAACCATGTCTTTGTGAGACGCAGAGTAGGTGAATGGATGATCTCTGCATGTGTAGTTACCACTGTGAAGCATTGAGGTGGTGTGATAATATGGGGGTGCTTTGCTGGTGACACTGATTTATTTAGAATTAAAAAGGCACAGTTAACCAGCATGGCTATCACAGCATTCTTCAGCAAAACACCATCCCAACTGGTTTGTGCTTAATGAGATGATAATTTGTTTTTCAACTGACCCAACACACCTCCAGGCTGTGTAAGGGATATTTGACCGGGAAGGGAGAGTGCTGGAGTGTTGCATCAGATGACCTGGCATCCACAATCACCCGACCTCAACCCAATTGAGATGGTTTGGGAGGAGCTGGACCGCTGAGTAAAGGAAAAGCAGCTAACAAGTGCTCAGCATATGTGGGAACTCCTTCAAGACTGTTGGAAAAGCATTCCAGGTGAAGCTGGTTGAGAGAATGCCAAGAGTATGCAAAGCTGTCATCAAGGAAAAGAGTGGCTACATTTAGTTTTGTTTAACACATTTTTTGGTTACTACATGTTCCCATGTGTTTTTTCATAGTTTAAGTCTTCACTAGTATTCTACATTGTAGAAAATAGTAAAAATAAAGAAAAACCCATGAATGAGTGGGTGTGTCCAAACTTGACTGGTACTGTACACACACAGCAGTCAGAATGTATTCCGACCCCTTCCCTTTTTACACATTGCTACGTTACAGCCTAATCCTAAAATGGATGTAATAAAAAAAATGAAATCCTCAAATCTACACACAATACCCCATAATGAAAAATTGAAAACAAGTTTAGACATTTTAGCCATTTTATTCAAAATAAAACAGAAATCACTTATTTATACATGTAATCAGACCCTTTGCTATGAGACTCAAAATTGATTTCCAAGAATCATCCTTGAGATGTTTCTACAACTTGATTGGACATGATTTGGAAAGGCACACACCTGTCTATATTAAGGTCCCACAGTTGACAGTGCATGTCAGAGCAAAAACCAAGCACGAGGTCGAATTTCTGCAGCATTGAAGGTCCCCAAGAACACATCATTCTTAAATGGAAGAAGTTTGGAACCACCAAGACGCCTGGCCAAACTGAGCTATCAGGGGAGAAGTGCCTTGGTCAGGAAGGTGACCAAGAACCCGATTGGAGCTCTGTCAGAGCTCCAGAGTTGCTCTGTGGAGATGGGAGAAACTTCCAGAAGGACAACCATCTCTGCAGCACTCCACCAATCAGGACTTTATGGTAGAGTGGTCCAGACAGAAGCCACTCCTCATAGAAAGGCACAGGACAGCCCGTTTGGAGTTTGCCAAAGGGTTTTAAAGGACTCTCAGACCATGAGAAATAAGATTCTCTGGTCTGATGAAACCAAGATTGAACTCTTTGGCCTGAACACCAAGCGTCACATCTGGAAGAAACCTGGCACCATCCCTACGTGCGAAGCATGGTGGTGGCAGCATCATCATGCTGTGGGGAGGTTTTTCAGCGGCAGGGACTGGGAGAATAGTCAGAATAGTCCTTGATTAAATCCTGCTCCAGAGTGCTCAGGATCTCAGACTGGGGCGAAGGTTCACCTTCCAACAGGACAATGACCCTAAGCACAAGTCTCAATGTCCTGGAGTGGCCCAGCCAGAGCCCGGACTTGAACCCGATTGAACATCTCTGGAGAGACCGGAAAATAGCTGTGCAGCAATGCTCCCCATACAACCGGACAAAGTTTGAGAGGATCTGCAGAGAATGGGGGAAACTCCGCAAATACAAGTGTGCTACGCTTGTAGGGGCATACCCAAGATGACTCTAGGCTGTAATCACTGCAAAAGACGCTTCAACAAAGTACTGAGTAAAGGGTCTAAATACTTATGAAAATGTGATACTTCAGTTTTTTTTATTCATATAAATTTGCAAACATTTTTAAAAACTATTTTTTTCCCTCCTTTGTGAGTATGGGGTAACTTTCCAAACACACTCACTATCTATCAGTGTAATTTTGTTTTGCATTTCAATTAGAAAAAGGCCATGTTATCACACACAAATCTGCAGCCACTAGATCGAATGTCAACTGACAAGCTAAATTAGCGCTGTTCTTCCCAAAAGCAGTGACCGAGTTCTATTTAGCAGTAACCACTTTTTGGCCGTAATTACATTCTATTCACTCTAATCGCGTTAAATTCTCTGAGTAAATAGTCCAAGTTTTGAGAAATATATAAGTCCAAACCTTGTGTCTCTACTATTTATATATAGTAGAGATACAGGGTTTGGACTATCGTTTTCTGATGCAATTCTTTACTGAATTGCATTTTCATAAACATTGAATTAAATAATAATTTTATGGACAAACACCCTAAAACATACCATATTCTGTGCCCAGACCCCACAGCTTGACTTTATTGGCCTCATACTGAGCCTTCTTCTTCAGCCGACAGGCCCTGAAAAGAGAGAAAAACAAGTGGTTTAAAGGCGTAGTAGCATTAGTGGTGGTGGTGGTGGTGGTGGTGGTAGTAGTGGTAGTTGTGTGTAAAGTTAACAAAGCAGAAAGGGACGGTTCTTGAGAGGGACCATTGAACATATATAGTGGAGTCCGAAATTACTGATACCCTTGATAGAGATTAGCAAAAATGACTGTACATAAAAAAATATTAAAATACTGATATTGTATGTTAAAACAATTGGGAAATGATTTTATACTTAATAGAATTGCTCCAAAAAAATATATTTTTTAACAAGTAATAATTGACTTTCTCAAAGTTAGACACCCCTTAATTCAATACCTACACCTTATGAGAATAACGGCACTGAGCCTTTTAAATATATGTTTTATGAGTTGGAAAACACATTGGCAGTGATCTTAGACCATTCCTCCATACAGAATCTTTCCAGATCCTTGATGGCACATCATGTGTTCGCTAACATCTGACTTCCATCTGCTCAGAGATTGGACAATACAGATTCTTTGAAATGGAAACTGACAGTAAAAACACACATTTCTCAACACAGAGGCTGAAACATTCATAACCGATGAACACAACATACGAATTGATTTGCAATCTCGTTAGAAAATAGAACGTCTAGGTTGCACAGTAATATCGCTAATCGCTAATATTTGATATCACCACTGGGTTTCAAGGATTGAGAATCCACCTCAGGAAGCCCCTGTTGCAGCCCTATTGCAAAACGTTGATGTTATGGCAAATTAAACATTTCTTGATGTGCACTTGGGGTTATGGTCTTGCTGGACGATCCACTTGTGGCAAAGTTTCAGCCTCCTTTACCATGCACCAGGATATTTTAGCCGAAAACCTGCTTGCCTCTGCCAGGAGGCAAACACTTGGCCGCAATCGGTTCTTCCAGCAAGACAACTCCAAGCACAATCAAAATCCACAAAGAAATGGCTAATAGGTGACAAAAATCAACATTTTGCGATGGCCATCTCAGTCTCCGGAGTTGAACCCCATTGAAAACCTGTGGTTTGAATAGAAGAGGGAAGTCTATAAGCGCAAACAAAGGATATCAAGGATCTGGAAAGAATCTGTATGGAGCAATGGTCTAAGATCCCTCCCAATGTGTTCTCCAACTCATAAAACATTATGCTCGCGAGGTGAGGTATTGAAAACAGGTGTCAATTTTTACCCTTACCTTTGAGGAAAAAAAACTAATAGCGTACCTATTAAACTAATTCTCTTTGTCTAAGCAATTGTATTAGTATAAAATAATAGAATTTCCGCCCCAAAAATGTACATACAATATAGCTCGGTAGTTGAATGTTTTATTTTATACAGACATTTTTTGCTCATCTTCATCAAGGGTGTCAAAATGTCAGACCCAGCTGTAACTACTGAGTGTTGAACATATGGAGGTTGAAAAGGTGAGAATCCAGTACCTGGAGGCCAGTTTGTTCTTCTCCTTGCGGGAGCGAGGGCGGGCTGTGATGGGCAGCTCGCTGACCGGGGTCAGGTCACTGATCACCTTGTTGAGCTTACGCAACTCGTTACCGATCTGCAGCAGCTTCCGAGGGTTAGGGGTTAGGTCCTCCACGTCCGTCCGTCGAGACTTCTTCAGATTGTACTTCCCTGTTCACACAGCCAAATCACCGAGCCGGTTAACCACTGAGACGTTTCCCCTTTGTCAGCAGCGACAGTCAGATGCATTTGTATCCAAATGGATTCATCCAAAACCCATGAATGCACATCATGAATAACGGAACAGCCATGTTACATGTATAACCTGTGATCTACTGTAATTAATTAACTATGAAGCATGTGGCTTTGATCAGGTACAACTGTAAGTGTGAGAATTCATACTTCAATAGGTAGTTTGTGGTGTGTGCTTCTATACTGAACCAAAATATAAGCGCAACATGTAAAGTGTTTGGAGCGATGTTTCATGAACTGAAATAAACAGCATGATTATTACACAGGTGCACCTTGTGCTGTGGACAATAAAGGCCACTAAAATGTGCAGTTGTCACACAACACAATGCCACAGACATCTCAAGTTCTGAGGGAGCGTGAAATTGGCATACTGACTGTAGGAATGTCCACTAGAGCTGTTGCCAGATAATTGAATGTTCATTTCTCTGCCATAGGCTGCCTCCAACATTATTTTAGAGAATTTGGCAGTATGTCCAACTGGCCTCACAACTGCAGACCACTTGTAACCGTGCCAGCCCAGGACCTCCACATCCGGCTTCTTCACCTGCGGGATGGTCTGAGACCAGCCACCCTGACAGCTGATGAAACTGTGGGTTTGCACAAGCAAAGAACTTCTGCACAAACGGTCAGTAACCGTCTCAGGGAAGCACATCTGCATGCTCGTCGTCCTCACCAGAGTCTTGACCCAACTGCAGTTCAGCGTCGTAACCAACTTCAGTGGGCAAATGCTCACCTTCGATGGCCACTGGCACACAGAAGTGCGCTTCATGCCAATAGGCTGAAAAAAGGCCTGAATTATATAAAAATCTGTGAAACTCAGCCTTCATTAAAGGAAGGAGTATTCATAACCATATACGATTAGTTTGAGATATTATAGATTACAGTGAGTTCATAGAAGATGATGGCTTTATATTGTATTTAGATTTTTTTTAAAGGCTTTTGACACTTTAGAGCACAACTTTGTATTTAGAACTCACTCTACTTTTGGGTTCAGGGAGAATTTCTGTAAAGTGATAAGGATGATTGATATATAATGACATTAGCAGTTCGCTAGCTATGAGTAATGGAACCTCCCCTCGTTTCTCTATTGCTAGAGGAATTAGACAGAGTTGTACAATATCCCCTCTTATTTATTTTAGCCAGATTTACTAGCCATATTTCTTAACAAATCTGAGAATTTAAAAGGGATCCGCAGTGTTTTTTTGAGGTGCAGAGTAGGTGAACGGATGATCTCCGCATGTGTGGTTCCCACCGTGAAACATGGAGAGGGTGGTGTGATGGTGCTTTGCTGGTGACACTCTCAGTGGTTTAGTTAGAATTCAAGGCACACTTAACCAGCATGGCTACCACAGCATTCTGCGGCTATACGCCAACCCATCTGGTTCTCTCTTAGTGGGAAAATAATTTCTTTAGGACAATGAGCCAACACACCTCCAGGCTGTGTAAGGGCTATTTGACCAAGAAAGAGTGATGGAGTGCTACATCAGATGACCTGGCATCCACAATCACCTGACCTCAACCCAATTAAGATGGTTTGGGATGAGTTGGACCACTGAGTGAAGGAAAAGCAGCCAACGAGTGCTCAACATATGTGGGAACTCCTTCAAGACTGTTGGAAAAGCATTCCAGGGTGTGCAAAGCTGTCATCAAGGCAAAGGGTGGCTACTTTGAAGAATCTTAAATATATTTTGATTTGTTTATTTGTTCAACACTTTTTTGGTTACTACATGATTCCATAGTTTAAGTTTTCACTATTATTCTACAATGTAGAAAATAGTAAAAATAAAGAAAAACCCCTTGAATGAGTGGGTGTGTCCAAACTTTTGACTGGTACTGTAAGTTTCACCAGCAAAATTTACTTTTCTGGAAAAACATTGATTTGGAATAATAGTTATTAAAATTAATAGGAAATCAATTTTCAAAGGCCTTTGGTTTGACAAGGGTTTTCATTTTGTATGTGATTTGTTAGACAACACTGGGGAGTTCCTGCCGTTTGAGGAGTTAATTGGTAAATTTCAGGTTAATATTACTCAGAGAGAATATATGGACTAGAGGTTTGCAAAGCAATTCCACTTCCTTTACTTGGACTTATTAAGAACACTTTGTTATATTAATGAGGTTGTTCCTACTTTTCCAAGTTTACAAATTCATGACTTGAACCTTTTGAAGAAAAAGAAACGTAAAGAATAAGTGGATACGATTGGCAGTTAAGTCATTTTTGGTGATTATAATTCAATATATTGCTATAGAAATTACCAACCCATGCTGTGGTCAAAAGTGACTACCTTTTACCTTAATTGACCAGTTATCCCAAAAGTTAGACACTCATTTTAAAATATAACGTTAATGATTTCTAGCCATAAGCTACGGACAACAAACACAATTTTATCAATGGCAATTTGAATGCACAAAGATACCATGACGAGATCCTGAGGTCCATTTTCGTGCCATTCGTCACCTCATGTTTCAGCATGATAATGCATGGCCCCATGTCGCAAGGATCTGTACAGAATTCCTAGAAGCTGAAAATGTCACAGCTCTTCCGTGGCCTGCATACTCACCAGACATGTCACCCATTGAGCATGTTTGGGATGCTCTGGTGTGAAGTGTACATCAGTGTGTTCCAGTTCCCAACAATATCCAGCAACTTCACACAGCCATTGAAGAGGAGTGGAACAACATTCCACAATCAACAGCCTGATCAACTCTACTCAAAAGAGGAGTGTTGCGCTGCATCTGGTCACACCAGATACTGACTGGTTTTCTGATTCACACCCCTTTCCTTATATGAACTGTAACTTTGTCAAATCTTTGAAATTGGTGCATGTTGCATTTATATATATTTTTTCAGTGCACACATAACCACTGACCAGTATGAGTGTGTGTGTTTGAGAGAGATACAGTTGTGTGTCTCACCGTGGTGTGGGCCGTTCCTCTGGTAGAGGTTGCTGGGCAGGGTCTGTCTGTCCCACTCGGAGGGCTTGAGCATGCGCTCCTGCTTAGAGGGGGTGAGCTGCTCGCTGTACTCCCAGAAGTAGCGGCGTTTGCCCCTCTTCCTGGAGATCCCTGCTGTCAGGCCCTTCACGTCCCCCACCGTGTCATTGTCACATCCTGATCACAACAGACAGGACAGGGATGAGGGAGAGAGAGGCGAGGGAACAACAAGAAAGAAAGAAAAGATTAGAGGGAGATATGGGTGAGGAGAAGAGATGAGGATAGGGAGTGAGCATGAGAAAAGTGCATAGAGGTTCAGTTGATCAGAGACGACCCCCCACTTATAAAATAGTATAAATAAACCATTGAGCCTGATGATCATACTGTCCCAATCACATAGGCGGGAATTCCGACTCGAGCAAGCATGCACTTTTCTTTCTCTGCATATTCTGACCCTGAACTTAAGCAGGAGAATAGCATGATATTCATCTGCTATATGTTTTGGGGTGGAGATCAAAGAAATGAAGGTGTGTCTACAAATACACCGTATTCTGACCTCGACTTCATGCCTACATAATTCCACCACCTTTACGCACAATGAAATTATGAACTTGTAGGTTGTCTCTTCTCCCCCCCGATAGAAATAACTGTGATTTACAAATTGATAAGCACTTTTGCTAAGAGCTAGGTAAATGAGCAAGCCATTTGGATAATGGGATTGTGAATATACAGTAAATTACAATTGTTTTAGATCTAATTCACCTTATGGCACCAATGGAAGAAAACTGAAGCATATCAACATATTACCTTTTCCACAGTGAAGTTAATGAAATGCTGGCTTTATAATTTGCAGGGATGAAATTTGGAGACCCAAGCTATAGGCTTCTGTAGCCATACGCAAATGACAGTATAGCGGCAAGCGTACCGAGTTGATTGCTAGAATGTTTTATTAAATGCCCGGACCTTTCACTATATTTTTTATAATTTGTATCATGTTAAATATCAGCCACTATCGGTAGCCACCGTCAGTTATACCCACATATATTTATAATTGGCACTTCATTGTTAGTTTCCTTACATTTAGCATCATTACATAGTTTACCTTTCTTTCCTGTCACGTTTGTGTGGTTGTTCCTGAGGATCGCTAGCAATGGTGGATCATATTAGGCTAACGTATTACAAGTTGTGCAATAATTTGGGACATGTAGCCTATTTGAATCGTTATGGAAGGCAGACCATACAGAGCCGTTTAAACCTGGAGAATGGCACACAGTTGACGAGGACTGGACCGTTGTCGTCGCAGTTCCATGATTAGTGAGGATTATTAGGGTTGATTTATAGACTACTATATAGACTACTGTTCAACCCCTATTGTACACTTTTTCACCGTACAATATTCCATGGATTGAACAATTGAATATGGGAACATTCAAGATGAATCAAACCGCTATTTTTGATTCACAAATATATTTAGTGTGTAAAGGCTCTCCAAACCTGTGTTTTTATTATTCACAAATACTTTCCTAACCCTAAATAATATTACAAGATCAGATTATTTTTTTTATCTGATGAAAAGGAGAGGAATATGAGTGTATTTACATGGCTTTCTTTCATTGATCCCTAATATTCTGAACCGTTCTCTCCATATATTCTAGGGAGTCTGTTGACAAAAGTCTAATTAAAGAAGGTGCACCAAATTTAAAGAGAACTGCTGGCAAGCTTCCTTGACTTGGACAATTTTGCCAACACATGGCTAACCTTTGTTTAACCAGCGAAATAGCAGCTCATACCGAAAATGTGTTTAAGTCACCCTTCTAGCTAAAAGGCTGTTAGATTTTACACTTCCTCTTCCAATTTTAATGTGGGGAGGTCAAAATAATGAAAAACTATCTGCCAAATCTATTCATTTAAAAATGTTGATTACTTCTCCTTGCCATTTTCATTCACAAGACATGTGAAGAAAGAAAAAAAATAAGTTAGCTAACGTACGATGGGGGTCCCTAGGTCGCCAGTTTGCCTGGGGGGGGGTCCCTGGACAAGAAAAGGTTGAAATTCTTCCTTTACAATACAGAATGACTCACTGTAACACAATGGGCCCGATCAAGGATTTCCAACAGGGAACAAGTGAACCTATCACAAATGTTATTTTAATTAAATGTTTCCGTCCTTCAGCTACAAAGAGACTCCCATCTAGACATATAGGTGATGTTTTCTTTACAGGTACCAGACATTAGTAATATACCCGCCGTTCTGAAGTGGGCACCTTCAGCGACTAACTTTACTTCACATGAAAAACAAAAAATGGTTACTATAATTCAAGGTGCATGGACATTGAAATGACTACCTGATACATGGCTACCTGGCTCGGAGAAGGTGTCACTCATGTCGTCATCTTTATCGCCCTCATAATCATCATCCTCCTCCTCATCATCATCATCCTCCTCCTCCTCATCATCATCATCGTTCTCAGAGAGCTCATGCTCACTGCCGAAACCCTCATCATGATCTTCATCCAGCTCCACCCCCTCAGCATCTTCCTCATCCTCCATCTCCCCCACCTCTTCTTCTTCCTCCTCCTCCTCATCCATCTCAGTGAGGGTTTTCCCAGCCAGCCTGGCTCGGGTTAGGAACAGGGAGTAGTTGTGCTCCTCTTCCTTCTTTTTGTCAGAGACTGGGTCATGTCCCAGGACACTCCCACTGGCAGTCAGCAGAGTCTCGCTGGCCTTGGCCCCAGCCACAGGGTAGTGGAGGATGGGGGGCACAGCTCCAGATGTGCCCACTGAGGCGGGGGGCATCACCCGGCAAGGCAGCTCTTCTCTCTTCTCATACGCCAGGATGCTGGCAGATGCAGAGGCTGCAGTAGCAGGAGCAGCCACAGGGGCAGCACAGCCAGACGTGGTGGCCACCTCAGGGGGCTTGCTGGGGTACGGGGAGTGGTCTTCAGACTCAATCTGATGGGAGGCCATGGGCATGTCGACTAGGGGCCGGCGAGGCATGCTGACGCGAACCGTGGCCTTGCGCACATAGTCGTTGCAGTGGTGGCCCAGAGCAGCCATCTTGCTGGGACCCTGGGCCTTGGACATAGTCTCTGTGGTGGAGGGGACAGGCCAAGTGGCGCTCAGGGAACCCTCTGCAAAGTCACCCAGGGGGTCCCTGACCAGGTTGGAGCAGGAGGCGGAGAACGAGGGGCCCGGGCGGGCGGCCATCTTCTTGCCCAGGGAGAGTGGGGGGAGGGAGGTGTGCTGCTTCTGGCCCCCCATCAGCAGATCAGGGTGGTAAAGCGTGTCACACACAGGTGGTTGCGAGTCCTCGCTGTTGAGCTGGGCCAGGGTGGGGGTCTGGCCAATCACCTCCTCGTCCTGGTAGGGGCTGGAGAAGTCATCCAGGCCTCCCTCCTTGGTGCCCCAGATGTCACAGCTGGTAAAGCGGGTGTACTTGGTCATGTCCTCCCAGTACGTATCCCACTGCTCAAAGTTAGAGCTGTAGTCCGGGTCACTGTCCACCAGCTCCAAGAGGTACTCCCCACACTCCATCTCCTTGTAGTCCCCCACTGTGAAGTGATCACCTTTAGGGCTTTGGCGATTGGTCATATCTCTATCCTGGGGAGGAAAGTGAAGTATAAAGATTAAAAAAGGCTACATTAAATGCAGGTTATTGTCTTATCCTTTGACAGATGTGTGATAAGGCTAAGTACGCAACCATATTCACTCAAAAATATTGTATGTGTAAATAAAGAGACGTTACAGCTTTATAATTCTATTGCCGTAGCGGGTTGTGTTCTCTACTAGGCCACCTGTCTATCCTGATTCTCTGTGAGCTCTGTAAACTGTGATCTTGCCCAGAGGCCACTTTGCATGGAGAACACTTACCAGTTCGTACATGAAGTCTGGGTCTGTGTTACTCGCCAACAGGTCTGTGCTGGTTAGTGCCTGGTCAGCAAAAGTATAAGTTTGAAAGAAATCCCCAAAGGGAGGATCCATTCCACTGATGCTGGGCTAAGGAGAAATAAACATTCCAAACTATTGAAACGGTGAACAGAGATGATTAGTCGTAGTTTAAAAGGGGCAATCTGTTTTTAGGCTTTACAAACAACGGAGTAACACAAGCTTATATTTTAGGTACTGATGGGGTATGACAGTTCATGAGGCATTTATAAATGTATATTCTTCAAGAATCAGTGGGCATGTACATAGTACCACTTTAAACATTTAGTTAAGCATGGAGAGTAACAATGAACATACAACATTTGTGGTGTTGTGTAAGCCAGGATGCATGTGGGAACGTTCCCATGTCCAACATGGGAACTCGCCATATACCATCCACGGTGTAATTGCAGGGCAACTAGTCGAAGGTCTGTCAATTTTAAGCTACAGACTCAGGAAAACAATGTGTGAAGATCTGAGATACATCGTTATGCATAATGGTAATCAACTATCCAGCAACCTAGTTGTTTTTGCTGAAGAGGTTGTTTGTGCTGAAAGATGGTCAATTGTAAGATAACAGCGAGACCATTGACTAAAGTTGGACCACTTCTAAAAGAACCCTCCCTTCCATTACCTGAGGCATCGCCGAGCACCGATCTCTGTTCCTTATTGTGAATTATTCTTCCACCTCGTGTCCCAGTCGTCTTTGGATGATATCAACCTCCAGTAGAAAATTAGATGGGTTAAGCAACAAAGTTTTCTTTATTGTGGAAAACTCAGTGACTCATGTAAGTCTCGCCACCTTCTCTTCTGATCCCTGGTGTCTGGAGCGAGATGAGAGAACACAGGGGGAATGGAAGGGTTAAATTGGTAAGATATGACATATGTTTGCACATTTCACTACTTCACCTTCATACTAGGTAGACTTGACAGCATATGGCACTCCTACAATCTTATATGCAATAATGTAACTTTGCCTACAAGCTGAGATTCTGTGCAGATTGTCAAACACTGCTTCTGAAAGTGCCTGTCAAGACCGGCTGTTCATTTAAATCAGAACACAGCCTACTTCTATCAACTCTAGTGTGAGCGAGCTTAACTCACGACTGCGTTGGTGACGCTCAGTGCAAACTGGGGGCCCTTCCATGCTTGTCCATGTAAAAGAGACCCTGTTGAAGCCGAGTGAAGTTGCAGACATTGTCCGGTTGCAGCCTTTCAGATGCAGAAAATGAGTTTGATGCGAAACAGAATGAGCTTTGAACCAACACTGTGTCTAGGCTATTTTTAAATGATTCTAGCTAGCTACCTTTCCCCACTGCCTACTAAGAGTCACAAACGGAGGGAGCAGAGTCGCTTGGGTGCCGTTTGCATAACAAATCATGAGAAATATGCTGGGGAGAGCGGGCACTGTGCTGGCCAGCTGCAACACCAAGCAAAACAATCCAGCTCCTTAAAAAATGTTTTGATTCAAATTAAGCAAAAAATGTTTTGCCAACATATCCAGGAGAAGATTGAATGTCTCTGCTGTAACCAAGAAGCTTGATCTTGACATCTAGCCACTCAACTAGCAAGTTAGCAAACCAAATGCATAGCTGAAGCCCTGAGCTGGATATAATTTATTTGACATACATCTTAGATTTCTTATAGTTACACTTAACTTATAATTAAGCACGCAGGTGCCCCAACCCCCAAAATACCCAGGTATAAACGGTATATCGTCCAAGCCTAGTGGATGACGTCATTTCCTCATCTGTCTGCTTTTGCATACATCTCAGCCCGCAAAAGAAGAAACCCCCCCCCCCCCCAAGCCAGCTAGCACACTTTAGGAGTTAACAGTTGTGATACGCCACGCTAAGGAAAACTTTTGAGCCATCTGTACGAGTCCAGTCCTGGTCCTGCGAAGATCCACCCACCTGTTAGAACAACTAAAATGACGGTGATTGTGTTTTGGGAGGCACTGTGGGGAAGCCCTTGCTGCAATCGGCTGATGCCATGCAAAACTGCCTGCCTGGCTACTGCACTGAACTGCCATTTTAATATCTTTGTCCTCTCTACAAAAAGAAAGGGTGGAAATAATAGCAGAATTCAGACAAACTACTATGTGCCACACACCCTGTACTGACAGCAGTGTATTCCATTTAGATTAGGGTAGGCTACGTGTTTTAGCCTTTTGGGTGCATAAATTAACATTTTGAAACTAGATATCACCAGAGACTAAAGCGCAATGGCTTCTTCATTATGCTAAGCACACAGGCGGACAGGTTAAGTCAGTTTACTATGGGCACTAAACTGATATGGGTCACAATGGATGGCACCAGCTGTTCCTGATGAACACAACTTCACTCTGCATTGGCTGGCTTCAAAGGTCTCTCAACACAATTGGAAAGGCATTAAGCCCTTCAAGGCCTTAGGAAACATGAGCCCACCTTTACAATCTGATTGTGTGGGATAAAAGACAGCCACACTCTCCTGTACCAACTACAAGGTGGGAGGATCTCACTCACAGGCATGCACACAAACATCAACAGCGTTTTCCCTATATTAATTTGGCAGAAGCAGGCAAAAAATAACATTGAGATTTTAAAATGGTTTTCAGAATAAAATGTAAATGACTAAAACCAGATAAAAATTATGTAGAAAATCTATTTAAACATGTATTTATTTGTTTAATTTTACCCCCTTTTCATAGTATCCAATTGTTAGTAGTTAATAATTGTTAGTAGTTACTATCTTGTCTCATCGCTACAACTCCCGTACGTACGGGGCTCGGGAGAGACGAAGGTCGAAAGCCATGCGTCCTCCGAAACACATCGCAACCAAGCCGCACTGCTTCTTAACACAGCGCGCATCCAACCCGGCAGCCAACCGCACCAATGTGTCGGAGGAAACACTGTGCACCTGGCAACCTGGATAGCGTGTACTGCGCCCGGCCCACCACAAGAGTCGCTAGTGCGCAATGAGACAAGGATATCCCTACCGGCCAAACCCTCCCTAACCCGGACGACGCTAGGCCAATTGTGCGTCGCCCCATAGACCTCCCGGTCGCGGCCGGCTGCGACAGTGCCTGGGCTCGAACCCAGAGTCTCCGGTGGCACAGCTAGCACTGGAAAATCGATTTTTAAATAAGATCATATTTGAGAACTACACTGAACAAAAATATAACGTAACTTGTAAAGTGTTGGTCCCATGTTTTACGAGCTGAAATAAAATATCCTTGAAATGTTCCATACGCACAAAAAGCTTCTCAAAAATGCTGTGTACACATTTGTTTACATCCCTATTTTTGAGCCTTTCTCCTTTGCCAAGACATTCCATCCACCTGACAGGTGTGGCATATCAAGAAGATGATTTAACAGCATGATCATTATACAGGTGCACCCTGTGCTGAGGACAATTAAATGCCGTTCTAAAATGTGAAGTTGTGTCACAACACAATACCACAGATGTCTCAAGTTTAGGGAGTGTGCGTTTGGCATGCTGACTGCAAGAAGCTGTTGCCAGAGAATGTAATGTCCATTTCTCTACCATAAGCCGCCTCAAATGTAATTTTAGAGAATTTGTCAGTACGTCCAACTGGCCTCACAACCGCAGACCATGTGTATAGTGTCGTGTGGGTGAGCAGTTTGCTGATGTCAAACGTTGTGAAAAGAGTGCCCCATGGTGGTGGTGGGGTTAAGGTATGGGAAGGCATAAGCTATGGAAAACAAACGCAATTGTATTTTATCTATGGTAATTTGAATGCACAGAGATATCTTGATGAGATCCTGAGGCCCATTGTTATGCCATTCATCTGCCATCATCACCTCATGTTACAGCATGATCATGGTTCAAGGACCTGTACACAAATCCTGGAAGCTGAAAATGTTCCAGTTCTTCCATGGCCTGCATTCTCACTAGACATGTCACCCATTCAGCATTTTTGGGATGCTCTGGATTGACAGCATGTTCCAGTTCCCGCCCATAACTAGCAACTTCGCACAGCCATTGAAGGGGAATGGGACAACATTCCACAATCAACAGCCTGATCAACTCTGCGCCAACGAGATATGTTACACTGCATGAGGCAAATGGTGGTGACACCAGATACTGACTGGTTCTGATCCACGCCCCTACCTTTAATTTTTTTTTAAGTATCTTAAAATCCATCCATTTGGGCCTAATTAATTTATTTCAATTGTCTGATTTCCTTATACGAACTGTAACTCAGTAAAATCATATACATTGGCATGTTGCAGTATATTTTTTTGCTCAGTATAACAACCAAAATAAAAACTAGACAGCAAGGGAAAATCTTAAATTCCAAAAATGTTATGGCATTGGGCCCCCAATGATTTTGTTATCATGTTCGAGTCACTAATTGCAAGAAATTTGCTTTAAAAACAGCAACATTTTGTTCAAGAAGAAGGCCTCTAAAATTGTAAGTGTTAGACCACGCCATTGGCCACGTCCATTAACCCCTGCACGCTAACTTTGCCACCTATGTCGATAAAAGAAAATCTAGGGGAAACACTGAACATGACACCATTCTCAGAAAGGGCAAATCATAGAGCACGTCAAATCAAATCAAATGTTATTTGTCAAATGTAGAGGTCGACCGAGTAATCGGAATGGTCGATTAATTAGGGCCGATTTCAAGTTTTCATAACAATCGGAAATCGGTATTTTTGGACACCGATTTTTTTAAAACAAATTTATTTAAATCTTTATTTAACTAGGCAAGTCAGTTAAGAACACATTTACTTTCAATGATGGCCTAGGAACGGTGGGTTAACTGGCTCGTTCAGGGGCAGAACGACAGATTTTTACCTTGTCAGCTAGGGGGATTCAATCTTGCAACCTTACAGTTAACTAGTCCAACGTTCTAACTACCTGATTACATTTGCACTCCTTGAGGAGCCTGTCTGTTACGCGAATGTAGTAGAAGCCAAGGTAAGTTGCTAGCTATCATTAAAGGTATCTTATAAATAACAATCAATCATAAACACTAGTTAACTACACATGGTTGATGATATTACTAGTTTATCTAGCGTGTCCTGCGTTGCATATAATCGATGCAGTGCGTACATAACCATAAACATCAATGCCTTTCTTAAAATCAATACACTGAAGTATATATTTTAAACCTGCATATTTAGCATATCCAGGTTAGCAGGTAAATATTAACCAGGTGAAATTGTGTCACTTCTCTTGCGTTCATTGCACGCAGAGTCAGTGTATAAGCAACAGTTTGGGCCGCCTAATTTGCCAGAGTTTTACGTAATTATGACATAACATTGAAGGTTGTGCAATCTAACAGGAATATTTAGATTTATGGCTGCCACCCGTTAGATAAAATATGGAACGGTTCCGTATTTCACTGAAATAATAAATGTATTGTTTTCGAGGTGATAGTTTCCGGATTTGACCACATTAAATTACCTAAGGCTCGTATTTCTGTGCGTTATGTTATAACTAAGTCTGACTGAGCGGTGGTAGGCAGCAGCATGCTCGTAAGCTCTTCGCTGTGCTTCAAGCCAATCAACTCCCGAGATTAGGCTGGTGTAACCGATGTGAAATGGCTAGCTAGTTAGCAGGGTGCGCGCTAATAGCGTTTTCAAACGTCACTCGCTCTGAGACTTGGAGTAGTTATTCCCCTTGCTCTGCATGGGTAACGCTGCATCGAGGGTGGCTGTTGTCGCTGTGTTCCTGGTTTGAGTCCAGGTAGGAGCGAGGAGAGGGATGGAAGTTATACTGTTACATTGGCAATACTAAAGTGCCTATAAGAACATCCAATAGTCAAAGGTTAATGAACTACAAATGGTATAGAGAGAAATAGTCCTATAATAACTACAACCTAAAACTTCTTACCTGGGAATATTGAAGACTCATGTTAAAAGGAAACACCAGCTTCATATGTTCTCATGTTCTGAGCAAGGAACTTAAACGTTAGCTTTCTTACATGGCACTTTTACTTTCTTCTCTAACACTTTGTTTTTTCATTATTTAAACCAAATTGAAAATTTTTATTATTTATTTTAGTCTAAATTGATTTTATTGATGTATTATACTAAGTTGAAGTGTTCATTCAATATTGTTGAAATTGTCATTATTACAAATTTTAAAAATTTAAAAATAAATAAAATTGACCGATTAATCGGTATCGGCCTTTTTTGGTCCTCCAATAAATCGGTCGACCTCTAGTCAAATGCCCTGAATAAAACAGGTGTAGACCTTAGAGTGAAATGCATGTGATGTGATATCATATGAATGCGCTCTCATAGTTCACCCTGTTTTGGACTGATAGATACCACAGTGTGATACCTGCCTACAGGACCAACTCAGGTATGCTGCAATGTTTCATTGCCTGCTTTCATACCAGTATCCATTAATATGACACCACATAAAACAACCAATATGTACTATACTACCTAGACCATGTTAAGAATACCTCACATTCGGTTCTTGATGGCCACCACATTTTCATAGCTGAAATTGCACAGGATGAATCTAACTGTAAAGCAGACAGGCCGTTATCTCTGTGGCCTCAACGTGAAACCTGGTTGTACTCTGGGGCTTTGGTTGTCAACAGGAAGAACCGATCATATAGACTATTTGCCTTGCACCTATGCATTTACACCTATGCTACTCTCTGTTGTTATCATCATCTATGCATCGTCACTTTAATAACTACGTACATGTACACATTACCTCAACTAACCAGTGCCCCCACACATTGATTCTGTACTGGTACACCCCCCCTCCCTGTATAGTCTTGCTATTGTTATTTTACTGCTGCTCTTTATTTCTTAGGCAATATTATTAATATATTATATTAATATATTTTTTAACCGCATTGTTGGTTAGGGGCTCGTAAGTAACCATTTCACTGTAAGGTCTACACTTGTTGTATTCAATGCATGTGACTAATAAAATTGTATTTGATATAAGCATATTGAAATAAGTTTTTTGTATTTTTATAAAAAATAATCCCAGGATAGGAGTATTCTAGAAACACAGGGTCCTCCCCTGTGCCCCTTTGCCGTGCACAAAAAAATATATAGATCTAGCACTGCTAAGTATGCCCAAGTTCCATATTATTTAGCTAATATTGAAGGTGAGCAAAGATCCAAGGCAAAAATGTGTGTGGTATTCTCAGCACGCATCGCATTCTGCATCAAATTTGTAACGCTGGCCACCCCTAAGTTTATGGTGGCAAATCGATCACATACGCAGTAAAAGTATTCACATCTATCACCTATAAACTAGATTTAGGCCCCGATTGCTGTCTAGCGTTACAGGCGATGAGGACCTAGCTACATAGCATAATGAATACCTCGGAAAAATCTGACTTTCGGAGAGGCATATGGCCAAATAAATAAATATATTATACAGGCTAGTAGATAAATAAACCGTAAAAACTACAATAACTAATCAACTGAATTAATATATATTTTTAGGCTGACCCACTAACACCCTACACCGACCCTGACACAAACAAATGCAACGTCAAACCAACGTCCTACTTGGGCCAACGCCCACGCAATCTTACAGTCCTATTGGTCAAAATGCAGTCATAGCCCGCCTTAAAATATGCGCGAATGGTCCACAATGATGTCAATCGTAGGAGATACTTCAGAGAAAAACACAGCCCATCTCAATATAACTAGGTTGAGACAGAAAACAAACAATTCAAAGCATCGTTTGTGTGGCCTAAATAACGAATTAAATACATGCAAAATGACCCCATGACACGTAGAATTCGCATAGGGGATAATTTTACAGAAGTCTATGTTATCCTCTTATTATAATCTTACAGAAGACACGCATGTCTAGCTTTGTCATATAGTCAACATAAACACACGACACGGAGAACTCGGTAATTGAACAAAAGTAGCTCGCTAAGCATTGAAGACTGTCCGGACTAGTTGACGCCTTCAAATCCCCGAAAAGCCAATCTGTCAACTGTTGTATTTTTTTCTCTACTCAGTTTACCTAGAATGTTCTCGATCTCTCTCAGCACACTGGCTGTGGTTGGGGGAGGGGGGGGGGATGTACCCTGAGAGGATTTGGATGTGTTGATTTTTGGTTGACCAATACATGTATTAATTGGGGAATGCCTGATTGGCAGCACCTGGCTTCAACATCGTCATGATTAATCAAGTTTACACTTTTAATCTTGTAAACACCCCAAAAAATATTTTGTAAAATAAAGCTCTTGTAACGAGCTACAATGCTCCTGCACATATAGTACCTATTCGTGATTCAAATTATTTTTTTACATAGGTAAGCGGTTTTAGTTCACCAGGATTTCACACGAAACAAGCTAAATCTAGTTCCCTACCAACTACAGTATGGCCTCCGTCCCGCCCCTCTCACAGCAGCACATACAACTAGCTAACGTTAGCTTACCAAGAGGTGAGAAGCATCCAGCGAAAAAACATGATGTACAAAGTTTTCAAATGGCTTGAAAAACGTTCAACTCACCGTTAGAAACCCCATGTGAAAGTTTGGTGTCGTGTTTCGCTTCGTGTTTAATCCTATCTGAGCAATAATAAAGCCATTTCAATGGAGTCCACGCTGCCTTCCTCTTGCATTTGTTTTGTTTATCTTCTTCCTGACGGGTTCCTGGAAAGCGCGTGACTTGCTAGTCATGTGGTCCTTCACGGACCAATCGCAGCAGGGCATTAGGATTGACCCAAAACATTGTACATACCTAACAGTATGCACACCATGGATGGCATAGCACACACTTCATATGCAAAATACCGTTATCCAGACATTTTTAATTATATATTTTTTTCCAAAAGCCCTAGGTTACAGTTATTTGGCAAGAAACCCAAGTCGTGTTTCCTAAGGGTTCACAAATGAAAGACTATAAATACCATCTTTGATTAGATCTGTCATTATACTATCTCTTATGTACTGTGATTTGACTATTGTTACCTCTTGGGGAAAATCACACAGACTAGGTTAACTTCACATAAAACATACAAATACATGACAAAGAAGTACAAAACAGTTATAAACCAGGAAAGTTATATATTGGAATTCTATTTACACACTATTCCTATGTGCATATTCATAGTATTATATACAGTTAAATATGATCTTAAGAGAGAGGCGCTGTGATACAATATGTTTTTTAAATCTGCTTTTTAAAGCTAAACTTTATTTTTGCCCGAGTGACCCAAGTAACCTCTGGTGGCAGAGTATTCCACTATGACATGGCTCGCTATATAACTGAGCGGCGCATTAAACCTGTTTTTGGTTTGGGTACAGTGACGAAACCCATAGTGGCGTGTCTGGTGGGGTATCTATGTCTGTTTGAAGTGTATGCAAATAGATTATACAAGTGGTTAGGCATTTTCAACACAGAAATGTTTCTGCAAGAGAAGTAGTCAATTTCTCATCAACCCTCAACCATGAAAGACTATTATGCATGTTTGTGATGTTAGGTCTGTGTGTGCAGTTAAGGGCAAAATGTGCTGCTTTGTTTTGATCAGGCTGCAACTTTGCCTTGGTCTTTCTTTGCTGCACCTCACCTATATTACCGGGTCAGTTGTAAAAGTTAAATAATTCAAATAAGAAACCACCTAGAAAGCTGTTATTCAATTTGCTAATGCTTGATTAGTGTCTCTACGTAGCTGAGAAGTTTTAGGAGTACCCATAAATACATTTTTAGGCCTAAAGTGAAGTATTAACATTTTCGCTACTCCGTTTTCGGTCAATGTGACATGCCTAAAAGATCAACATTTTTTGTCGTTATCAATTTTGTGTATTTTTATCCAAATAACAGTTTCAAATCATAACATTTTTCAATTACCCATCATTTTTTACCGTTGAAGATGGTATTACATTTAATATTGCAGCCTGTTACATTTAACAATAGTAACATTTCACTTCAGCCACTCTTGGTTGAATTCTAAACAACTGGTATGTCCTAGAAAAGTAGTTACAGTGTCTAATGGTCTAACATGTATGTTGTTTGTATGCACGGTTGAGGATTACATGTAAGGGATTACAAAAACGGCTACTGTAATACGTTACGTTACCAGAAAAAAAACTAGATGATTACTTCGAGGATTACTTTGATATTGAGAAAGGAAGTTTGCGGAAAAAAATATTTGACACTTCTCTGTTTTCTCAATGACATTGAAAGCTGCATTAAAAAAGGTGCAAATGAGCGAGGCTGACCGCAAGTGAAAGACCACTATGATGACACACCAAATGTGTTTGATCGATCCCGGGAAAAGCGCATGAATAGGCTTTTGTAGTCTTCAGTCCAAGGTATGTCTTCCAATGGTGTGACTGCTGTCGGCATCCAAAGATTATCCAACTTGAACAAACGCTTGGAGGTAAGGATGACAGCAGTGGTGTAATCTACCGCGATACGGCTATCACTTATTATTGATGTCTAAATAGCGAGTTGATGCGAATCACACTGCTGCTCTCTCATTTAGCTATTTGCGCCTTACGGATTGTGGTTGTTGTGGATACAAATCCAAATGTGTATTTGAACCCAATAATGGTTGAATTCAAGAAGTTTAAGCTGCCTGTCAGTCATTGTCTTTTAAACCAGTGGACAGCCAGTGAAAAATGCGCTCTTGCAACAGTTGTAAAGTGCGGATCCTAGTTTATGGAATACAAATTGGGCTTTTATTGCTAAATCTAATTCATGCTGATAGACTTAAATGGCCAATCTGTAGTTGCTACATCCATTGACTTCTTTCCTTCTTATTGTGTTTGAGACAATCAGCTGTGTTGTGACAAGGTATGGGGTGGTATACAGAAGATAGCCCTATTTGGTAAAAGACCAAGTCCATATTATGGCAAGAACAGCTCAAATAAGCAAAGAGAAACGACAGTCCGTCATTACTTTAAGACTTGAAAGTCAGTCAATCCGGAAAATGTCAAGAACATTGATATTTTCTTCAAGTGCAGTCGCAAAAACCATCCAGCGCTATGATGAAACTGGCTCTCATGAGGACCGCCACATGAGAGGAAGACCCAGAGTTATCTCTGCTGCAGAGGATACGTTTGTTAGAGTTACCAGCCTCAGAAATTGCAGCCCAAGTAAATGCTTCACAGAGTTCAAGTAACAGACACATCTCAACATCAACTGTTCAGAGGAGACTGCGTGAATGAGGTCTACATGGTCGAATTGCGGCAAAGAAACCACTACTAAAGGACACCAATAAGAAGAAGAGAATTGCTTGGGCCAAGAAACATGAGCAATGGACATTAGACCGGTCCAAATTTTAGATGTTTGGTTCCAACTGTGTCTTTGTGAGACACAGAGCAGGTGAACGGATGATCTTCGCATGTGTGGTTCCCACCATGAAGCATGGAGGAGGAGTGTGACGGTGTGGAGGTGCTTTGCTGGTGACAATGTCAGTAATTTATTTAGAATTCAAGGCACACTTAACCAGCATGGCTACCACAGCATTCTGCAGCGATACGCCAACCCATCTGGTTTGCGCTTAGTGGAACTATCATTTGTTTTTCAACAGGACAATGACTCAACACACCTCCAGGCTGTGTAAGGGCTATTTGACCAAGAAGGAGAGTGACGGAGTGTTGCATCAGATGACCTGGCATCCACAATCACCTGACCTCTACCCAATTGAGATGGTTTGGGATGAGTTGGACCACAGAGTGAAGGAAAAGCAGCCAACAAGTGCTCAGCATATGTGGGAACTCCTTCAAGACTGTTGGAAAAGCATTCCTCATGAAGCTGGTTGAGAGAATTCCAAGAGTGTGCAAAGCTGTCATCAGAGCAAAGGGTGGCTACTTTGAAAAATCTAAAATGTAAAATATATTTTAATTTGTTTAACACTTTTTTGGTTACTACGTGATTCTACATGTGCTATTTCATAGTGTTGATGTCTTCACTATTATTCTACAATGTAGAAAATAGTAAAATAAAGAAAAGCCCTTGAATGAGTAGGTGTGTCCAAACCTTTGACTGGTACTGTACATTTTTGACTTCTTCTAATGCTTCTTAAGGGGAAATGAATCTAAAAGTAACTGAATGTAATCAGTTTGGGTAATCCAAAAGTTAATTTACTGATTACAATTTTGGACAGGTAACTAGTAACTGTAACGGATTGCATTTAGAAAGTAACCTACCCAACCCTGTTTGTATGTATATTATTAATCTAACTCAAACAATCTTTTCATAAATAAGCAAAATGCAAAAAGTGTTACATTTTGCCCCTGTCTCCCATATTGCCTTACAGGAAGTGCTTGGGCACGTTGTGTTTCTACATAGGAGGTCCCCAAAAACCTACAGCACAAAAAACATCACAAAGTGGTTTTTGTGGCAACTACACATATTCATTGTAACAGACAAGTTTGGTCAAATAATTACACAATACAACATGAGTTCTGAGAAAAACTTAAATCTGATAGGATGAACAAGGTAATGTGTGTTCAACCATGACTAAAGGTCCTATATCATATATTCAAAAAGCATTTTCCCAAAAAGGGATAGTAACTATGTCGGTTATTAAAAATAAATATAAACTAAGCCAAGGATTCCATCTGTGGGAGGGTCTGAACTCAGGGCTAGTCTGGAGAACTCCATAGTGCACATCCTGCTTAGATCTGCCTGCGCTCCCAGGACACAAGCCAGCTCACTCTCTCACTCTCTCTGTAGAAGAGACTATATTACTCAGCAGCAAGAAATCAAATGAATACACTTTCACTTTGAATGACACTTTGTATCTCAACTACTTGCCTCCCGGTTTTCAGATTCCTACACACGAATAGATTCCAAAACAGCATCACTAGATGCTGCTGAGTGACTTACAGGCTGAGCAGAGTTCCATCTTGCAAGCCATTGCAGTACATTCATTACCTTATTATCTTAAGTAAACCAAGTGACAGGTTTAAAGTTTAGAAAAGCTAAATGGTTGACAGGTTTAGGATGCCTTTGTTCTTGATCCTCCTAGGCCTTTCTCAGTCATTGAGGGCAGAGTTGAGGGCAGAGTTGAGGACAGAGTCAGGGCCAGTGGAGTCACATGTACCAAATGGTGTCATTACTCAATGCAGGTTCAAACAGTGGATTCAGCTGGGAGAGAATAGCTGTCAACCAGCTGTGGAAGAACAGGGATGAGGAAAAACACATTATGATAACATTGAGTCAATTCAATTATCTTATTCATAATGTACTCTCCCGATCTGCTTCAAGCACTCTTATCCCCTTTGTATTGAATTCATCTTTAATATGACCAAAGCTAGAATGTGGATCATTTTTTTGATCCATTGATTAAAAACAAATGATCAACATACTATAATAGTTTGTACTATGGCGTGATAAACAATTTGGGATCAAATAGGTTGTTCAGCAAACCAACCTCTCTTCATTATAATAGGGCAGCAGGTAGCCTAGTGGTTAGAGCATTGGACTAGTAATCAAAAGATTGCAAGATCAAATCCCTGAGCTGACAAGGTACAAATCTGTCATTCTGCCCCTGAACAAGGCAGTTAACCCACTGTTCCTAGGCTGTCATTGAATTAACTGACTTGCCTAGTTAAATAAAAGTTACATTTTTTTATGAATTCCCCAAATGTTATTGAGGAGACAATGCACTGTGCTTGTTTTCTACATTTGCCTTCAATGTTGTGGTCAGCTGCTGTCGTCAGCTGGTTCATTAACACAAGGCTCAGTAACACACAGACATAGGCAGCTCCACAAGCTCAACATTTATCAACGTTTTTCTATTTAAATAGATGCATCAGACAATCCAAAGTGAAGAGAACTGGCTGCCGTTTGTTTCTTGTGTTTCCTGGGTCCACCTGTATGAATCTTACTGTACTCTAATCAGTCCAGCTGTCATAGTTGTCAGGGGAGAGAGAGAGAGCAACTAAATGCCCACACTCTGGCATTTGTTTCGGAAGCACAGAGACCCTTACTTATCCATCAAAACACTGATAACTGGCAAGAGTGGTTTCATTAGGCTACAAGGTTTAAGTGTTGATATCTGTAAAATATGAATACAGGCCAAACAGGCACAGTGTACAGGTACAGGTACTCATAAGTACTACCTTGTTGCGCAAGTTGAACAGACCCCCAAATAAAGAAGGGGATTTGTAACAAATATGTGGCTTACTGAGCTCATTGCATTTCCTCACAGTTTCAGGGCAAAGGTCCCCAGTTTGATCCTCTTGTGAATCACACTAGTTTCTCACACACACACTTGTATACAAAATACTATTCTGTTTCTTTCGCATTCTTGGCAGAGCTATGGGTGACAAGTAGCCTAGTGGTTAAAGAGCGTTGGGCCAGTAACCAAAATGTTGCTGATTAAAATCTAGAGAAATCTGTGCCCTTGAGCAAGGCCCTTAAACCCAATTGCTCCTGTGGCTCTGGATAAGAGTGTCTGATAAATTACTAAAACGTGAACCAATGAACACACATGATATCTGGTATTTACTGCCTCTTAATGCATACAAGTGGAACAATATTGCACACCTTCAGAAAGTATTCATACCTCTTAACTTAGTCCACATTTAGTTGTGTATTCAAAATGTATTAAATTGATTCCCCCCTTCACCCATCCGCACACAATACCCCATAATGAAAAAGTGAAAACATGTTTAGAAATGTTTTCAAATGTATTGAAAATGAAATACAGAAATAGTATTCACAGTAGTAGAAGCACCTTTGGTGGTGATTATGGCTTTGAGTCATCTTGGGTATGCACATCTGGATTTGGGGATTTACGCCCATTCTTCCTTGCTGATTTTCTCAAGCTCTTTTAAGTTAGATAGGGAGTGGCAGTGAACAGCATTCTTCAAGTCTTTCCACAGATTTTCAATGGGATTCAAGTCTGGGCTTTGGCTGGGCCACTCAATGGCTTTTACATTCTTGTTCTGAAGCCATTGCAGTGATGCTTTGGGTCATTGTCCTGTTGGAACGTACATCAAATTACCACCCCAGTCTAAGGTCGTTTGCACTCTGAAGCAGGTTCTCATCAAGGATGTGCCTGTATTTGATTCCATTCATTGTTCCCTCTATCCTTACCAGTTTCCCCGTTCCTGCCGCCTAAAAATATCTCCATGGCATGATACTGCCACCACTTTGCTTCACGGTAAGGATGGTGTCAGACGGGTGATGAGCTGTGCCTGGTTTTCTCCAGACCAAAGAGTTACATTTTTGTCTCATCAGATCAGAATCTTTTGCTTTATGCTTCGTCTTTCATGTGCACTTCTTATTGTTCTTCTTTGGTTTTATGGCAGTCCAAAAACAAATATTATAGGTGCATGCCGCCACCTACCGTATTGGATGTGTTTCAGCCTACTATTCTGTAGTATGAAAACATGACACTTTCTGACATGCACTGTCAACTGTGGGACCTTACTGTATATAGACAGGTGTTTCTTTCTAAATCATGTCCAAACAATTTAATTGGCCCAAGGTGGACTCCAATCAAGTTGTAGCGACATCTCAAGGATGATCAAAGGAAATTGTATGCACCTGAGCTCAATTGGAGTGTCATAGCGAAGAGGTGTGAATGCAATTTGTAAATGATATATTTCTGTATTTAATTTTCAATAAATTTGCAAACCTTTCTAAAAACCTCTTTTCACTTTGTCAGTATAGGGTGTAGATGGGGTGGGATTTTTTTTTGTTGTAATCTATTTTGAATTCAGGCTGTAACACAGGCTGTCACATGGTTATACTTACAAGTATCAGCAAACTGTCCATACTAGCAAGACAATGATGACCCTTTGAAACACAGACATAGCCATTCAAACAGTAATGCAATGGAAGTGAAGATTAAAACCACATCATCAAAAAATTGCCCTTAACAATAACTTTAAAAAATAACTTAAATATATATGTTTTTTTTTTTTTAAATAACTTCAAATAACTTTGCTCATTTCATGAACTTTTTGTGCTGTAATATCAATATTATGCAATAGAATCCTACAGTTAGCCAAGACTATTTGTCATTGTCAACTCATTTACATTTCCTGCAACCTAGAAAAGGAATTGTGCCATACTAGAGGCTAGACATTCGGTTTGGTCCCTTGAGATTAAACCATTGTACCACCCCTTCAACAAATGACCAAAACAGTGTAAATACAGTACAACCATAGGAATGGCAAAAGCCATGTTGCGTCTTAAGATTTGTTTGTTAATTTAAGAATGTGGTTTTAAAACTACATTAGACTAACTTTACAAGAATTACAATATCTCCGTGAGAGCTGCAGACGAATCAGGAAGTCAAGTCACGTGATGAAAGTGCCTATGTCAAGAATCATAATGCATAATGTAGCCTATTGTTGATACATTGTAGTAATGTGTAAATAATGCAGTTAGGAGTATTATATTTGTCATTAGAGATAACAATGTTCCAATTTGTCACTATGCAGCAGAGATGCAACTATGTAACAACTATGCAACAGGCTTCAAGCGTTGATGACTGTAGCAACAGCAGAAGCTGCTTCCAGAGAGAAGTTCCAGTTTTAAACTCAGTTTAAAACTAGACTGCCATATGGTGCAATATGGTGCATCAGAAAGTGAATCGGGAAAAAAAACAGAAGAAAAGATGACAGACACTGAGCATTTTTTAGCATGACAGAGCAAAAAAATTAAGAACAACCATTTTAATTTCTTATCAGGCAAACACGTGTACAGTTTGTTATTACTTGAACTCATGAAGAAATAAAAGCAATTATTAAAACTGGCCTTTAATCAGTGCATTATTGACTGTAGTTTAGTTAAGTAAATCAATTCTAACCATATTGTATTTGTTTATCAGAATGCCTTATGACTACAAGCATTTAGTTTGAATAAAGTCCATATTATTTACATATTTAATTGTACCTTTATTTAACTAGGCAAGTCAGTTAAGAACAAATTCTTATTTTCAATGACGGCCTAGACATGACAGTGCCTGTGGGGGGCAGAACGACAGATTTGTACCTTGTCAGCCCGGGGATTTGAACTTGCAACCTTCCGGTTACTAGTCCAACGCTCTAACCACTAGGCTACCCTGCCGCCCCACGAAATATCAAGTCAAACAGCTGAGAATGAGCCACTTTCCATGGAATGCAACGTGGCATTAAATTAAAACATGTTTTTATTTTGCATTGCAGCCAGCAGCAGTAACTTAATAAAACACAACTCCTTAGGGTTAGGCATCATGCTACAACATCTTTCAGCAAGGTTCCATAGAAACAATCCCCGCAGCTAGCCAGCGGAGCCTGAGTCTGCGGAGTTGGCGTGTCACAGCTCAGTCTTGATCTTGTGCATCAGGTCTTTCTGGTCGACCATCTCCAGCTGCCTGCTCCAGCGGTGGTAGGCCAGCAGAGCAATGTTTTTGGCTGCCACTGAGCTCATTTCCATGGCGCTGCCGGCCCACTCGATGCCATTGAGGTAGTACAGGCTCTCATGAAGGACAACTGGCGGCAGGTCCTGGGTGCTCCCATAACGTGGGTAAGCCTGCCAGTCTGTCACCTGCACAGAGTAGTAGGACCTGAACAGTGTCTTCAGCGCTGGCTTATCTAAGGGTTGGGGAGAGAATACCTTGTAAACACCAGCCTCCTGGGGCTGCTTGCGGCGGAATCCAGTGCTGATGTTGACGGGACAGATGCTAGCAGCACTGTTGAAGAAGAGTCCCGGTGAGTCTGTGGTGAGAACACTGGCAAAGGGGAAGAGCTTGGGGTCTGGGAAGCCAAAGTAGGAGCAGTTGAGGTAGCCGTGAACGATGGAGGCCACTGTGTGGTGGTAGGAACCAGCAATATCAGGCAGCTGAGGCTCAAAGCCCTGGAAGGAGATACCTGAGCCCACACTGGACTGCAGGGGAGTCGCCACCACCACAATGTCATAGAACTCAGATCCTTTCTCAGTCAGAGTGGCATAGTTGAGCTGGTACTGGGTAGACTCTCCTTCAATTCAGGTAAAGAAATAATGGGATTGGAGCAAGTAAATTAATATGTGCTAAAACGCAGTTTTGCAAAACATGCCAGTTCACCTTGGTTAATGCTATGTTATAAACATAATTCTATGTTTAGTCACTTACCAGCTGCATGGGGGGAGATGGTTGTGACCTGGGCCTGGATAAGGTTGGCCTTAGCCAGTTTTAACAGCCCAGAGCAAACCAGCTTGTTCCCTCCCTCCACTGCCCACAGGTTGGCCTGTGCACCTGCCAATGACACAGCACCTATAACACAGATTAAAACATGTGAACATGATTGATCATGATGAGCAACTGCAGTGGTAGACTGGCAGAACGTTATGACCTGAACGGCACACAACAACTACAAATGTTCTTCGAGTTCCTACGAAGGCTGCGACGACACCATTATCGCTATATTTTTTCCCATGGCAAAAATGAAAACACAAAGCAGACCTTACTCTTCGGTCCTTTAAAAACCTGCTGTATGTAGAATATTGTGCGGTATAGCTTGGATGTTTGTTTTCAACATTCCAACATTAGGGCTGTTTTCTTAAAGAAGTTAAATCCACTTTGTGTTTTGTTTCCTTGCCACAATACTAATGAGTATCGCAATACTGGTATCCTCATGGCCTTAGTTCCTACCGACAAAAGCTGGGATGCTGATATTCTGTCCATAATTGACCCTCATGACAGGGGCGATGACTTCGTCAATGAAGCGTTGTGACACCCCCAGCTCCAGCAGAGACTCAGAGAGAGAGCAGCGAGTCATATTCAGGAACCCTGACCCGCCCAGAGAGTGCAGCAGCTCCTCCACTGAACTGAAGGCATAGCCATGGGCCTGGTACTTATAAATCCTGAACACATAGACACAGAAAGGAGAGAGACAGATTGTATAGGGGATGTAAGGCATGATGAATAGCTTGACAGCGCTCTGAAATCAAGAGTAAACCAATTTACAGCGAGAAGGATTTCCCCTGTCTGTCTCGTCTGAGCTCTCTTCCCCTGCTGCCGCTCACCTCATGAACTTCTCCATGATCTCCTCCACCCACATCTGCAGGCGGATGAAGCTGATGCCATAGCGCCACCACAGGCGGAACAGATCCAGCAGGTACCAGTCAGTCTCCTCCAGGATGAACTCTTCCCCGTTAAACACAGCCGTCTTCCCTGCCACATTCTTACGATACTTAAGACCTGCAACAAAAATAGAATAGTGTGATGGGTGGAACAGCATCCTGTAGTTACCAGCAAAGCAGTAAGCCTAAGGGTATGGAAGATTATCCTACAACCATCAGTTCCTCCTCTGCTTTGGTGTGCATGTAATGGCAATGAACAGAACACCTTTTTGTCTTTGTGGTCTTCACTTGTACTTTCTCAGAGGGATCTGGACAGATAAAAGCGGTGGTACTAAAATGTACCATCTATGAACGGGACAGCGATGGACCCACCCAGTTGCTTGACAAAGTCCTGCATGTGCAGGTTTAGGGAGTGGATAATGGAGCCCCCGGACTCATAGTCCTGATGGTTCACGGTGACTGTGGCCAGGCGCCCTCCGACTGTTCCCTTCTCGAACACATCAATGTGCACTTCTGGCCCGAAGTGCTGCCTTAGAAAATGCGCTGTGGCGGTCCCGCCTATCCCAGCGCCTACAATGGCTGCGGACATCAGAAGAAACACATCATCAGTATGCTACAATTTAATGATCTGTCAAAAAAAACAAGTCATCCCCAACCAGGGAATTTACATGGCAGTTTTGGTAGCTACTCCATTTCTCTGTGGCTGAATAGCCCCCTGAAAGCTACTAGGCTAACTTACGTTAGCAGCACACATGTCCGCAAAACTATAGCTAACTTACGTTAGCTAGACAAAATAGAGCTAGCTACTTTACCTATTTTTGAAGGTGGAGTACCATCAAGTTGTGCAAATCCAGAGTCTCCTAGTGCCAAGATTGACGATAGTAATGTTAGAAGAAATCGGAAAGGAAGACACCAGTGCATGATGCAGGAATGGATGCTAGAACTGTGATGCGACAGCCAAGCGAGTCACTGCATGTGTTGTCTGTCGCCCAAATCCGCCAATTGCGAATGAAATTAGGTATCAATCGTAAACGAATGAGGCACTATATGATTATCCCCGTAATAGAATAACACATTTAGAATATGTGAAATTTGGAGATTAATAAAAAAAACGACTATGAATGGTTTTACCGTTGGCAAGATGTGGATCAATATCCGGCAACATTACCACGTGATCTGGAAAAGGCTGTTAGCTCGACAAATGGCATTGCACGAGAGCATCATTGGCATCCCCACCCTCTTCTTCAGCATCGTGAAGAAAATTGAACTGAATGAGTATAATCTAATCCGAGTTTTCCTTTGTGCTCATTGAAATAAAAGGATTGATCAAATGCTGGGATTTGAACCAGGATACCATTGTTATGAGATAAATACATAATATACATATAGCTTACATAATATAATTTAAAAGTATGCATTAAGATGACTGTAACAGAATAAATGTAACAAAACGAATGTTGACATTAATGAATTCATTTCTATAGCTTCCAAAATATTTTTACAACGTGGGGAGTGCCAACCTGGAGATGCGGTGGCTTCAATACAGCACCCCTTAACCGTCATCTAGTGTACATATAAATAATTTCTAGTAACCTTAGTTTTGGGCAGTGTTTCCTGTGTAAATAGTGGTGAACCGGTAGAATGTATAAATCCCAGAACAGGCGAAAGCTTTCAGGGAAGGTTCTGTGTTTATAGGCTGTGCGGGGTCGTTGCTTTTACTAGTCTTTTGTGTGAGAGCAACCATTTTGTGACCATGCTGTTTTGAAGAAGTGTTTGGGGATGTGGTCCATATTTTTGGGGGGAGAAGGTATGTTTGTTTATTTGCTTGTTATTTGTATCGAGGTTTATTAAATGATAAAGGTTTGCTTGTTCAAACAGGTTTACAGTAAAACACATACAACTACACAAAAGGCTTCTTAGTTCTTTCACTTCCACTGCATATAAATTACATCTTTAATTTAAAAAATGGCCATTGAACAAATGTAAATATTGCAGATTTTAGGCATACCTTTCAAAAACATTCAGTTCAATATCTAGACATTTCAATGTTATTTTCCTATGAAATGTAGGGTGCAAAAGGGATAAGAACTACCAATCAGCCATTTGGGGTAAAGAGGGTGTGTGCCTCTCCTGTTTGAAATACGCCTGTGAGGTAAAAGTGGGCCCTTGGCAGAGTAGCATGCTCTCTGATCACGTTGTCTGTCTGTGTGGGAGGAGATGGCAGCTGTGTGATCTTATGTAGTACCTCACATTGCAAGACATGCATGATTCTCCCCGTCACACACGTCTTGATATCACAAGGTCAACAGGACTCAATCTCAATGGTTTCAGGGAGGGATATTCACAGGTACTGTGCAAGGACATTTTGCACCATATGTTGTTTTCCACTAAACACTTATTAACGGCAAGGTCTTTTGGACATATTTTTTGTTGGTGCAGTCCGGACCGGCCTTGATTTCAATGTCCCACACAGACAGACTGGCCTTGATTTCTACATCCAAGGACATTGATTTTTGGTCTGGACCAAATCCGAGGTGTAGGGTTGAGTGTAGGGTTTGAGCATAGCCTGAAGGTAGGGAGGGGCAGTTCCTCTTGCTGTTCCGTAGGTAAGCACCATGGTCTTGTAGTGGATGTGAGCTTCGACTGGAAGCCAGTGTGCGGAGGATCGGGGTGACATGAAAGAACTTGGGAAGGTTGAAAACCAGGCTGAAAACCAGGCGGGCTAAAGCTTTCTGGATTCATTGCAGGGTTTTGATGGCACAAGGGGCAAGCCCAGCCAACAGTGAGTTGCAGTAGTCCAGACAGAAGAGGACAAGTGCCTTGATTAGGACCTGTTCCGCTTCCTGTGTGAGGTAGGGTCGTACTCTATGGATGTTGTAGAGCATGAACCTGCAAGAGCGGATCACTGCTTTGATGTTTGCAGAGAACGACAGGGTGTTGTCCAAGGTCACGCCAAGGTTCTTTGCACTCAGGGAGGGTGACACTGTGGAGTTGTCAACCATGATGGAGAGGTCTTTGAGCGGGCAGGCCTTCCCCAGGAGGAAGAGCAGGTCCGTCTTGTTGAGCTTAAGGTGGTGGGCCGACATCCAAGTTGAGATATCTACCAGTCATGCAGATATGCGTGTCGCCACCTGGGTGTCAGGAGGGTGGGGCGCGGGGGGGAGAGAAGTAGTTCGGTGTCATCCGCATGGCAATGATAGGACAGCCCATGTGAGGATATGATGGAGCTGAGTGACTTGGTGTATGGAGAGAAGAGGAGAGGGCCTAGAACCGAACCCTGGGGGACACCAGTGAGAGTACGTGGGGCAGACACAGATCCTCTCCAAGTCACCTGGTCGGAGCGGCCTGCCATGTAGGATGCAATCCAAGAGTGTGCAGAGCCTGAGACACCCATCCCTGGGAGGCAGCGGATAGATCTAGGAGGATGAGAACAGAGGAGAGAGTCAGCTTTGGCAGTGCGGAGAGCCTCCGTGACATAGAAGAGTAGTCTTGGTTGAGTGACCCGTCATGAAGCCTGACTGGTTAGGGATCAAGAAGATTGTTCTGAGGGAGATAATGGGAAAGTTGATCAGAGGCAGCATGCTCAAGTGTTTTAGAAAGAAAAGAACGAAGGGATACAGGTATATAGTTTTTGACGTCAGATGAGTCAAGTGATGGTTTCTTAAGGAGGAGAGCAACTCGGTCCATTTTTAAGTCAGATGTGGTCCACGCAGCCAGTGGTCAGGGATGAGTTGATGAGGGAAGTGAGGAATGGGAAAAGGTCTCCAGAGATGGTCTGGAGAAGGGAGGAGGGGATGGAGTCGAGCGGGCAGGTTGTCAGGTGGCCAGACCTCTCTATTCGCAGGATGTCATCTGGAGAGAGAGGGGAAAAAGAGGTCAAGGCGTAGGGTAGTTCTGTGTGAGTGAGACCAGTGGACTCAATAGGCTGAGTGAATGAGTAGCGGATGTCGTCAACCTTTTTTTCAAAGTCGTCTGCAGAGAGGGAGGGATTAAGGAGGGAAGAGATGGTGGAAAATAGTTTCCTAGGGTTAGAGGCAGAAGCTTTAGCAGCGGAGACAGAGGAAGAGAAGGTAGAGCGGAGAGAGTGAAAGGATAATAGGTCCTCTGGAAGTTTAATTTTCCTCAATTTTCGCTCAGCTGCCCGCAGCCCTGTCTGTAAGATCGCAATGAGTCAGCCACGTAGCAGGAGGGGAGGGCTCAGCGGAAAAGGGGCAGTGTGAGTCATAGGATGCGGAAAGGGAGGAGAGTAGGGTTGAAGAGGCAGAATCAGAAGACGGGAGGGAGAAGGATTTACCAGAAATGAGGATTTAATAGAAGAGAGAGTAGTTGGAGTGAGAGAGCAAACATTGCAACCTCGCATGACCATCTGGTTAGGGGCTGAGTGGTTGGGGTTGGAGGAAAGGGAGACAGAAAAGGAAACAAAGTAGTGATCAAAGACCTGGAGGGGGTTGCAGTGAGATTAGTAGGCGAGCAGCCTCTAGTAAAGATGATGTCAAGTGTATTGCCTGCCTTGTGAGTTGGAGGGGATTGGGAAAGGGTTAGGGGAAAGAAAGTTGGAAATAAATTAATTGAAGGCAGACGTCATGAGGTTGATGTTGCCAAGTATTAAGAACGCCTAGCCATCGTCAGAAAATTAGCTTATCAATGTGTCAAGCTCATTGAGCAACTCTCCAAGGGCACCTGGTTGGTGATAGATGACAATTTTAAGCTTGAGTGGACAAATGACAGTGACAGTATGGAATTCAAATGAAGAGATGGACAGGTAAGAGAGGGAGAGTAGACTCATGCCACCACTGCGACGATCAGATGCTCTCGGACTATGAGAGAAAACCTAGTCAGATGAAGAAAGAGCAGCTGGAGTAGCAGTGTTCTCTGGGGTGATCCATGTCTCCGTCAGGGCCAAAAAGTTGGAAGAACTTTACCGAAATTATTACGAGGTTGTTTGGCAGAAATACAGGTTTTGGCTTTGATACAAAGATATAAAGAAAAACATTGATAAATATGAAAGGGATGCACACATACTGACATGCAGCCACATGCACACATGTGCACACACACACACACACACACACACACACACACACACACACACACACACACACACACACAGAGAGACACAGATACTAGTGGTGGAAAAAGTACCCAATTTTCATACTAAAAGTGAAGATACCTTAAAAGAAAATGACTCAAGTAAAAGTGAAAGTCACCCAGTAAAATACTACTTGAGTAAAAGTTTTTGGTTTCAAATGTATTTAAGTATTAAAAGTAAAAGTATAAATCACTTACAATGTATTATATTCAGCAAACCAGACAACACGATTTTCTTGTTTTTTAAATTTACTGATAGCCAGGGGCACAGTTCAACACTCAGATATAGTTTACAAATGAATAATTTGTGTTTATTGAGTCTACCAGATGATCAGGGATTTTCTCTTGATAAGTTTGTGAATTAGAAACTTTTCCTGTCCTGTTAAGCATTCAAAATGTAGTGAGTACCTTTGGGTGTCAGGGAAAATGTAGGGAGTAAAAAGTTATGGGATGTAGTGGTGTAAAAGTTGTGTAAAGTACAGCTATCCCAAAAAACTACTTATGTAGTACTTTAAAGTAGTTTTACTTAAGTACTTTACACCGCTCACAGATACACACCCACACCTCCACGTGCATACACACACAAAACCAATAATTATTGTTGTCGAGCTAAATTAAGTAACTTGTTTGGAAATATGTTGATCAATACTAGAAGTTTCACACAATAAAGCAATCATTGCTGTTGTTGTGCTAAATGTATATATTTGGTTGGCAATATGTTGATCAAGACTAACCTTGATTTAAAAGTGATAAACTCTAATGGACAACAACATCCGTGAAGACGAGATCTAAATAGATGATGGTTTATGGTGGCTGGTATGCCTACCAGGTTTTAGGATTTCCCCGTCGCAACCCACGGAGTTTACAGAGCGGAAACGCTGTATCTGCTCTGGTTTGGGGTTTTCCTAAACAGATATCGGTTGTAACCAATGCGTCATTGGTTGAAACCCACGGTCCTGTATGTCTGCATGAACATGAAAATAAAAAAGAAACATTGCTATTTGTCCGATGTTGCAAATTATTGAGAATGCTTGCAATTAACCAACACATGGTGTTCTATTTGGATATGCCCCATGCATGCGTCATGATGCATTGTCACAGAGTTTTGCAATCTCTCTGTGTGCAATGGGATACAAAAAAAGGGGAGTTTCCGTGACTATATGTGTACGCTGCCTGTTAAATGGAATATACGCCTATGCAAATGAGCAGCCATGCTTCCCTTATATACCGCTATTTGAGGCCCATCGTGAAAGCTGGTTTAGGCAGCTAATGTTCTCCTAGTGCCCCTCTTTACCCAAACAGCACCGCGGAATGATTCAGCAGTGGCACGGTCGTGATGCTGACAGCACTGGAACAAAAAATGATTCGTACTAATGATGATGAAGCCAGAGAAAGAAAAACCCATGGTAAGTACAAAAGGAAAGTGACTAACTAATGAGAAAGCCCTGGGCTACAGACAAACATTAGAATGGTTTAAGTTGGCACATTTGTAACTGTAATGATTCAAATGTATGGTTATTTTATTCTTATGGGCCTCTATTTAAATCAACAGATTAATTTGTGCAGAATGCATTAAGAGGTGACTTTACAGCATTTAATAGTTTAGACTATTCTAACATTAGGACCCATCTCCCTAAAATGTTGAAGTGCAATACGTGATACCTTATAATATGCATAGACTACAATAATGTAAGAAAGGATAATCAGGGGAGTTTCTGTGACCAGTTTTCAGTGACCAGTTTATTAGGTACGCACATCTAGTACCGGGTCGGGACCCCCCTTTGCTTCCAAAACAGCCTGAATTCTTCAGGGCATGGATTCTACAAGGTGTGTAGTTCAAACGTTGCTCAATTGGTATCAAAGGACCTAATGTGTGCCAGGAAAACATTCCCCACACCATTACACCACCGCCACCAGCCTGTACTGTTGTCACCAGGCAGGATGGTGCCATGGACTCATGCTGCTTACTCCAAATCCTGACTCTGCCATCAGTATGATGCAACAGGAACCAGGATTCGTCGGACCAGGCAATGTTTATCCACTCCTCAATTGTCCAGTGTTGGTGATCGCATGTCCACTGAAGCTGCTTCTTCTTGTTTTTATCTGATGGGAGTGGGACCCGCTGTGGCTGCAATAGCCCCTCTGTGACTAGGACTGACAAGTTATGCATTCCGTTCTGCACACCAATGTTGTACTGCGCCGTTATTTGCTTGTTTGTGGCCTGCCTGTTGGCTTGCACGATTCTTGCTAATTATACGGCTATTATTGTAACCAGACCCCCCCCCCCAAACATCTTCCCGCAGCTATGCCTGTATGGAGATTGCTCACGTCCAGTATCCAAAGATACTGATTCCTTGAGATGCGGTCACCGGTCGAGTGTGTGTGTGTAGCAAGCTACCTAGTTTAAATATCAACAGTCCTGCCAGAGCAGCATAACATTTGATTAACACTTGATAACACTTGATTTACATCATAATCAACATTTGGTAAGGTTGGCTGATAGCCTATGTGCTGCAGAGAGAGGCACAAAGACACATAAATTCTTCTGTTGTGCAAACCCAGTTTCATCAGCTGTCTGGGTGGCTGGTCTCACGGATGTGGAGGTCCTGGGCTGGTGAAGTTACACATGGTCTGTGGTTGTGAGGCCAGTTGGACATACTGCCAAATTCTCTAAAACGATGTTGGAGGTGGCTTATGGTAGAGAAATGAACATTAAATTATCTGGCAACAGCTCTGGTGGACATTCCTGCAGTAAGCGTGCCAAATGCATGCTCCCTCAAAACTTGAGGCATCTGTGGCATTGTGTTGTGTGACAAAACTGTACATTTTAGAGAGGCCTTTTATTGTCCCCAGCACAAGGTGCACCTGGGTAATGATCATGCTGTTTAATCAGCTTCTTGATATGCCACAATGGTGGATGGATTATCTTGGCAGAGGAGAAATTCTCACTAACAGGGATGTAAACAAATTTGTGCACAACATTTTACAAATAAGCTTTATTTCAGCTCATGAAACATGGGACCAACACTTTACATGTAACGTTTACATTTTTGTTCAGTGTAGATTATCCACACAAGTCACTAGCCAGCCAGCCATATATTATGAGTTTGAAGATTATAAATATTATACTATGAAGTTACTACTTAAGAGCATTGAAGATAAATCGCAATCAGTAAAAAAACAAAAACAATTTGCTACCTAACTAGCAGATTTACAGTACATCAATCATCAACATCAATAATCAGCCTACCCTCTTTTCCCGATGTCAGTCATGTCTTTAGGAGGCACTGTAACTAGCCTTCTTAAATATCATGATGAGTGGTCTGTGCACGGCCCTGCTACAACTAAGGTCTCCTTTTTCATTTAAAACTGTTTGAGTTCTCGCCCCATAGCGCTCACATCTGTAGCCATGAAATGCTTTGAAAGGCTGGTCACGGCTCACATCAACACCATTATCCCAGACAACCTGGACCCACTCCAATTCCCATACCGCCCCAGCAGATCCACAGACGTCGCCATCTCTCTGTCACTTTATTCCGACTTTATTCCACGTGTGTGAGGTGTATACTTTTATTTCAAAGTATAGATTTGTTTAAGTCTACCAAGTAACATCCCTGATTTAGTAAAATGTTTGCTTTTATCACTTCACAGGCAGGATGAGCTGTGCATCCATCTGTAAAACAGCGCATTGAACACACCCTGAGTTCTTGACTTTGAGAACTGAATTCCAAGGGTTGTATTTCTGAAGTCAGCCCATGGGGCTCAGTTCTTTAACTTGGATGCTCCCTACTCTTGCAGAGACAGATATAAAGTGGGGTCTGAAATGATTGACACCCTTGACAAGGATGAGCAATAATGACTGTATCAAATAAATCATTCAAATCCTGAGCTATTTTGTGTGGAAATTTATATTATTTAATTCTAATACCATTGCTCAGAGAAAGATATTTTGTTTAACAAGTGATACTTTTTTTCCTCAAAAAGCTTTAGGTCAAAATGTTGAGTTTAGTCCCATATTCTTAGCACGCAATGAATACATCAAGCTTGTGACTCTACCAACTTGTTGGATGCAATTGCAATTCATTTTGGTTGTGTATTTTGTGCCCAATAAAAATGAATGGTAAATAATGTAATTCTGGAGTCACTTTTGTAAATAAGAATAGAATATGTTTCTAAACCCTTCCACATTAATGCGGTGGTTTACAATACTGAAGTAAAAATACTTTAAGGTACTACTTAAGTCGTTTTTTGGGGTGTATATACTTTACTATTTATATTTTTGACAACTTTTACTACTTTACTATTTATATTGTTTGACAACTTTTACTCCACTACATTCCTAAAGAAAATAATGTACTTTTTACTCCTTACATTTCCCTGACACCCAAAAGTACTCATTACATTTTGAATGCTTAGCAGGACAGGAAAATTGTCTAATTAACACACTTATCAAGAGAACATCCCTGGTCATCCCTACTGCCTCTGATCTGGCAGACTCACTAAACACACATGCTTCATTTGTAAATGATGTCTGACTGTTGAAGTGTGCCCCTGGCTCTCCATAAATAAATAAAAAACAAGAAAATTGTGCTGTCTGGGTTGCTTAATATAATACATTTGAAATGATTCATACTTTTACTTAAAATGTTGATATATAAGTATATTTTAGCAATTTACATTTACTTTTGATACATACTTAAAACCAAATACTTTTAGTCTTTTACTCAAGTAGTATTTTACTGGGTGACTTTCACTTTTACTTCCGTCATTTTCTTTTAATGCATCTTTACTTTTATTCAAGTATGACCATTGGGTACTTTTTCCACCACTGCATTAACGTGGATGCTACCATGATTCCTGAATGAAAGGTGAATATGTTTTACTCGCAAGGGGGCAACAAAATTTTGCTTAGGACTCCCAAAAGGCATGTGTTTGTATGGATGTGGGTATGCAGACCCGCAAGCCACTGCGGCCCATCATGACGAGTTCAGAGTTCAGCCCCCACCCCCATCAAAGTTGCCCATCCTGGTGCTAGACTAGTCTCTGTATGAATTTCTTGGCTCCCTCTAGAGGGTATAGTATATATTGCAGATGAAACATAAATATAGTCTAAATAGACAGACTGCAATTTTAGCCAAACCTGTCTTATCTTTGGTTTCATCAGCGCTTAAGACCATTGCGGTTAATTCTGCTCAGTGTCAGCTTTTTTTTTTTCCATAGAGAGCTAATATGAGAATGTACAAATTAACAAAGAAATAGTAAGTGTAAAACTAATTTTCATATTATCAATGATTTTTTAAAATTGTTGCACAGCTGAAGAGGAAAGGACAACTCATTGCGCAACTTCCTCACCATACTTTTATGAAGCATGTAAAAGTATCCGTTAATTAACCACTACTCACCCAGCACAAAGAAACAAACGTCATAACTGCTGCCCCAACTATCGACTGCATGCACTGTAAAGCAGAGCATGGTCCACATGGGCAGCCACAATGTATCTCCCTTCTAGTTTGGCTTCTAAGCTGACACCCTGTAGATTACTTAACCAAAGAATGCAAGTAATTTATTACACACACACACACACACACACACACACACACACACACACACACACACACACACACACACACACACACACACACACACATACACACACACACACACACACACACACACACACACACACACACACATATTTTAAGAGCTTCCCCATTTTTTATTATGTTGACAGAGGCAGAGAGCGGGAGCGGATGTTAATGATGATAATGATATACAGTAGCAGTCAAACGCTTTAGAACACCTACTCATTCCAGGGTTTTTCTTTATTTGTACTATTTTCTACATTGTAGAATAATAGTGAAGACATCACAACTATGAAATAACACATATGGAATCATGTAGTAAGCAAAAAAGTGTTAAACAAATCAAAATATATTTTAAATAAGTAGCCACCCTTTGCCTTGATGACAGCTTTGCACACGCTTGGCATTCTCTCAACCAGCTTCATGAGGTAGTCACCTGGAATAGTATTTCAATTAACAGGTGTGCCTTGTTAAAAGTTAAGTTGTGGAATTTCTTTCCTTCTTAATGCATTTGAGCCAATCAGTTGTGTTGTGACATGGTAGGGGTGGTATACAGAAGATAGTCCTATTTGGTAAAAGACCAATTCCATATTATGGCAAGAACAGCTCAAATAAGCAAAGAGAAATTACAGACCATCATTACTTTAAGACATGAAGGTCAGTGAATACGGAACATTTCAAGAACTTTAAAAGGTTCTTCAAGTGCAGTCGCAAAAACCATCAAGTGCTATGATGAAACTGGCTCTCATGAAGACCCAGAGTTGCCTCTGCTGCAGAGGATAAGTTCATTAAAGTTACCAGCCTCAGAAATTGCAGCCCAAATAAATGCTTCACAGAGTTCAAGTTACAGACACATTTCAACATCAGCTGTTCAGAGGAGACTGCGTGAATCATGCCTTCATGGTCAAATTGCTGCAAAGAAACCACTACTAAAGGACACCAAAATGAAGAAGGCCAAGAAACATGAGCAATGGTCATTAGACCGGTGGAAATCTGTCATTTCGTCTGATGAGTCCAAATTAGATTTTTTTTGTTCCAACCTCTGTGTCTTCCTGAGACGCAGAGTAGGTGAACGGTTGATCTCTGCATGTGTAGTTCCCACTGTGAAGCATGGAGGTGGAGGTGTTATGGTGTGGGGGTGCTTTGCTGGTGACACTGTAAGTGATTTATTTAGAATTCAAGGCACACTTAACCAGCATGGCTACCACAGCATTCTGCAGCGATACATCATCCCATCTGATTTGCACTTAGTGGGGCTATCATTTGTTTTTCAACAGAGCAATGACCCAACACACCTCCAGGCTGTGTAAGGGCTATATGACCAAGAAGGAGAGTGATAGAGTGCTGCATCAGATGTCCTGACCTCCACAATCACCCAAACTCAACCCAATTGAGATGGTTTGGGATGAGTTGGACCACAGAGTGAAGGAAAAGCAGCCAAGAAGTGCTCAGCATTTGTAGGAACTCCTTCAAAACTGTTGGAAAAGCATTCCAGGTGAAGCTGGTTGAGAGAATGCCAAGAGTGTGCAAAGCTGTCAAGGCAAAGGGTGGCTACTTTGAAGAATCTAAAATATATAATATATTTGGATTTGTTTAACACTTTTTTGGTTACTACATGATTCCATATGTGTTATTTCATAGTTTGTTTTTAATAAAGAAAAACCCTTGAATGAGTAGGTGTGTCAAAACGTTTGACTGGTGCTGTACATGAGCAACAGACAGATTCTGTCTGAATAGAAAAACAAACAGTTATATTAGTAATGATGGGAACGGGATCAGTAGGGGAAACCCAGTCATGAGAGCCTAGTAGATGGATCCCCACCAGGGTGTTTGTGGTGGTGTCAAGCTGCTAATGATGGTGATGACTATTCCTCTCTGAGGAGAGAGTTAATCACCTTATCATATGCTTCGTTGGATTCGATCATTCTCTGTGACAGACAAGATTCTTTGTGTTATGTACACTGGGTGTACCACAGTTATAAGTGGATGCAGTTCCCTATGGCGTAATGTTTCAAACAATGATATAGAAGCCTTTCGGAGAATAAAACGTTGCTCGTTGCATGGTCATTGTTTGTAGAATGTCATTATTCAATACTGCACTCCAATAAATGACACATCTGCCACACACTACACACCTTTAATGACTCAGGAGAGATGCACCCCTGCCACTCTAATGCCTCCAGTAGACAGCCTGCTTGTATAACATCATCAGTAGCTGGCCATATGCTGTGTTTTCAGAGGAGTCCCACGAGGGAGCCGGTCCATCTCCCTTATTGCTAAATTCTCCTGAGAGTGCAGTCTTTTGAGCTTAAAAACAGGATTGTTGGAACGAAATAAACTAAATTGCGTCCACAACAGGACCACAACAACATTTAGTCATTTAAAAAAAAAGGGTTCTTCAAAGAATGCCTTTTTTAATGGATCCTCGAAGAACCTTTTGGGGTACATTTTTTTAACTACACCCCCTCCCCTATTATTATTATTGTTAATAATAATACACTTAACAATAAAAACAATAACAACAATAGCACAATGTTTTAGTTGTCAGTGTTTCTTATGATTTTAGTGGCAAAGCAGAATTATAAAATCCAAATATGAGGTAAACTCCCAGCAGAGACCCAAGTCCAATGGGTATATATCCTCTGGTATGTTGATGTTAAATGTGTTGATGTTCTCTGTATCCATAGCCAGAATGATTTTGCAGTGCATGTGATCGAACAGGTTTCCTGTTATATTCATCAGAGGTGTAGGGAGGGTGAAGTCTGTAAATCCCAAAAATTAGTAATTATACAGATGATTAACAAAACATGCACACGACAGTATTCATACCTTGGTTTCTGTGGTAAAATGTGACTGAAAAAAAATGGTATACCTTGTCCATAATGTAGAGGCCTATGGGATATTCATTGAAGAGGTAAGGGAGGAGGATGGTAAATGTGATCCGCATATTAATACCAATACCAATTGACATACCTTTGTATGCCTCCTCGTCTGTATACCTGCAGACACAAAAGTGAGCAGTTCAGTAGCTACACGCTATACAGCTAGACTTCAACATATTCTTATAGCCTACAGTACATATTCTTACATCTGTGTTGATTGATATCCATTGAATTGTGTCCGTTTTGTGTTTTTAGAAAGATTTGCACAAATATGAAAAGATGGTTTTCTGATGACACCATCTATAAATGTAGATCTTAAATTGGGGAGATCTTTACATATTTCAGTTAAGTGCCTGCACCTGCTGTCCTTTCATATTCATATCAAAATGTTTCAGTTGGGCAGTTAGATTCCTGCAAGAACCCACACCAACTAAGGAGGTTCCTCGATGAACCCCACCTCCTATGGGGTTCATGGAAGAACCTTTTGGGGGCAATTTTCAGTGCCAAGATCCTTAAGGTTCTTTGAAGAACTTTGAGGATCTTAGAAGAACCCTTGTTGAACCCACCATTTTTAGAGTGTACCTTAACCTTATCTGGCAAAGACTACATCAAAACTCAACAGGACAGACAACGTCTTCTCTGTTTCCCCACTCTCTCCACCGGATCTGCGTCGCACCAAACGGCGAGCGTCACAGACACCAGGAATCTTCACTTTTCTGATCTTCCTCGACATTTAAGGCCACCTCCGTTATCACTCCTTTCAACGGTGCCCTGCTCCGGAGAGGAAAGCAAGTCCCATTTATTGTCCCTAATCGAGTGATTCGGAGTGCCCGCTCCCTTTGGGCTGAAGAAACACAATAAATCATCACTCCTAGTTACTTTCACCAACTCAGTAGTCCCCAACCTCTCCTCTACCCAACCTACCACCACATATGGATCAGTAAAAATGCAAGGATCCATTCTCTCCACAAATCTTACTCCCACTGGACCAGAATCATCCTTTACATCCACAAACCGAGGCCGACCTCAGCGGTCCTTACTGCAGGAACTTCATCGACACTCTCGTCAGATTACATCTGAGAGCTACTGGAACACGTATCCCTGTTTTTGCACTTGACGCCAAACTTCCTCGCCACCCTGCTTCCCTCTACACTCAACTTCTTCTCAACAGTTATCACTGCACCTGCCACCACATCTAATTTATCCTCACTCTCGTCACTCTCAATGTCCTCAAGTTCCTCCAAAGGTTCTGTGAAATCATCCCACATTCCCTTATATCCATTTCCACTGTTCTCTCTTCTTTTTCTTGTCCATCATCTTCTCCTTCACCAGACCTTTCAGAAGGCCTGTGTAATCTCCTTCACCAGACCTTTCAGAAGGCCTGTGTAATCTCCTTCACCAGACATTTCAGAAGGCCTGTGTAATCTCCTTCACCAGACCTTTCAGAAGGCCTGTGTAATATCCTTCACCAGACCTTTCAGAAGGCCTGTGTAATCTCCTTCACCAGACCTTTCAGAAGGCCTGTGTAATCCCCCACTCCATGTTTCTTCATAATATGCTCCACTGTCTTCCTTATTTATTTTTCTGCCATCTTCTCAAATCGCTCCCATTCTCCAAACACTACTCCCTGTGCAACCCACTATCACCCGTTGTGCTCTAACGACATCTTAATCTAGGTCGGTGGTTCCCAATCGCTTTGGGTTATTGTACCACCAACTGATTTTTTTCTCTGTCCGGAGTACCCCTGAAGTACCACCTTGTGCATTTTATCAGTAGGCCTATGGTCTCATGAGTCTTCTCAAGTACCCCATGTGGATAGGTCAAGTACCCCCAGGGCTCCTAGTACCCCTGGTTGGGAACCACTAGTCCAGGTCTTAATTGTAAGGGGGAAAAATTACAACCCGCAGACACTCGGCCCTCCTTGGAATGAGTTTGACACCCCTGAGTTAAGTGAACTGAATGACTGTTATATGGCCTTGGCAGTCCTGATGCTCTGTGACCCAGTTCATTAGCCTACAGAATGGAGATGTCACCAGAGTTATCCAGGGATTCCCAAGAGCACAGACCCAGACACTTCAAGTGCCCTAATGACCCACATAGCGTGGCTTTTACATGGAGAATATGCTTGAAGTAAAAGCAACACAGGCAAATTATTCTATAAACCCATCATCAACAGTATCATTAAATGTCGCCTCGTCTCAATAAGGAGTGATAACTGATATGGTTATGATAAATAGTCTACATTTATTTATCAGACGCACGTAGGCTATATTCTCTCTTCAAAATGGGCTTTGAAACTTTCCTGCGGATACCAATAGAGACACTCACAGGCATAACAGTCAATTCTCGAGCGACCAACAGAGGCAGCATGCGGCTATCGACAGACAGAGCAGGTGCTCCCCAGCCTCCCCTGAAATAACCCTGATGCTTCGGTCCTCCTCCCTCCGTCAACACCCTCCCTCCCTCGCATCCGACTCCAGCAAAAAAATAACATTCTCGTGTCCTGCTGGCGACTAGGGGAAGAACAATGTTTTACGAGAGTAGCATCGCGCGTGGAGACCTCTCTTCTCTTCCTGCTACTATAGCCCCGAAGGAAGGATTCCCGTTGATCTAAACCGAGTAAAAGTGATGCCGAAGACTATGGGCTCTGTCTCCAGCGCTCGGTTTCTTTCCGCTCTGTCAGTGCAGTGGGTGTAGACGATGTGGACTTGATAGTGATGCGCAGCCAACAACAACAAAAAATATGAAATGCTTCTCCCGGTACCTTCCTTACCTCTTCAGACCCTCAAGCACCATCCTCTCCTCCAGCTGTCACACGGAAGGTAGGCTACGGACTTGTGATGTTATTGCGCGCGCGCCTATGTGTGTGTGTGTGTGTGTGTGTGCGTGCGTGCGCGCGTGTCTGTGTGTGGGCACTGGGCAGCCAGCAGCAGGTTAGGTCGGGTCGGGAGACATCTCTTTATATAGAGAGAGAGAGGAGTCTGGAGATTGAATGGGACGGAGCAGAACCGCGGACTGGCTTGTCTCACTCATATCACCCTGCTCTCCTCCCGTTTCTCAGGCGAAACAGCCAGTCAGGTTTGAACATTTCAGACCGTGTCGGGAGGACCACTCTGGAGTTGGCTCAACTTGGCTGGGTTTCCTTTGTAGGCCATGTTTGCATAATTCATGACTGCACCTGTCGATGTAAATTGTAGGAACTTTCAAGACAGGACGTACAACCGTGTCCCTCAGCCGAAGCTGAATAGAGTAGACTACTCTGGTGGCAATGATAAACTGCTTGCAACACCGGATGCTGTTCAAAAAGAAACGAGAGAAATGTGTCAGCCTTTCTGTCAGTCCAAACACGGTGGTCAATTGTTTATATTTATTTTACCAGGTAAATTGACTGAGAACACGTTCTCATTTACAGCAACGACCTGGGGAATAGTTAAGGAGGACAAATGAGCCAATTGGAAGCTGGGGATGATTAGGTGGACATGATGGTATGAGGGGTAGATTGGGAATTTAGCCAGGACACCGGGGTTAACACCCCTACTCTTACGATAAGTGCCATGGAATCTTTTAGTGACCACAAAGACTCAAGACCCGTTTAACATCCCATCTTAAAGATAGCACTCTACACAGGGCAATGTGCCCAATCACTGTCCTGTGACATTGGGATCTTTTTTTAGACCAGAGGAAAGAGTGCCTCTTACTGGCCCTCCAACACCACTTCCAGCAGCATATGGTCTCCCATCCAGGGACTGACCCTGCTTAGCTTCAGTGATAAGCCAGCAGTGGGATGCAGGGTGGTATGCTGCTGGCCAAGGACATGTCATCTGACCATGACAACCAAAACAACGTTATGTAAGGCGTCATAAGAGCCCATTAGGTTAAGTTTATGATGAACTTAATGTATTATTATTAAGTTGTTATTATTAAGTTATTACACTTATTGACATTTAACATATAAACAATAACATCCCACTGGGAACAAAATGGCTGAACTCATCAACTCAAACTGTTGTTTTGAGTGCAATTTCACAGGATTATGTCATCATTGTAATCAACTTTCATCATAGACAAACCTTGTATAAGATACAGTATGTTGAATTTGTACCTTTTGAAACGGCATTGGATCTTCAGGTTTAACAAACAATAGCCTGGGCAGCACTTCCTACTGGAGAGTTGATCTACACCTATTTATTTATTAGGTCTCTTGTCCAGGGTTTTGACCAAGCCCTGCTTCACTTTTACATTTGTCACTGAATACCACACATGTGCTATCGTGATAATTATTATTAAGAGATGTCTTAATAACTAAATATATTCACTGTTGTAGCGAAGTCATTCCAAAGGGGAGGTTTAACAATGCAAATGAAATGTAACCATACTTTATAAGTCATATATCATCAATTGTGTTGTTTAGGCCTACATAGCGTTTGCAAAGTCATCCCAGGGTTCAGCAAAACATAGAGAGTACATAAAGGCCTAGGACTTCAAGCTTTGGTTGATTTCAAATGTAATCTTCAAGTTAATCATTAACACTGTATGTTGGATTCACGTCTCCATCTCAACCAAAAATCTCAGTTCAAGAATAGGACTAAATCAAAGTAAACTTTATTTAAAGTTTGATGAGATTAGATTTAGTCCTATTCTTGAACCTTTTGGTTGAGATGGAGACGTGAATCCAACATATCAACTATGAATTTGTAGACAAACTGGATATTGAATTGTGTTTGGTTGTCAACGCAACATTTTAAGGAGATCTTCTGCTTGGATAGTTCCATCTGTGCCACTGACTTAGGCGGGCTTTAATTCCAGCGCCAATATTGCAAATAGCTTATTGAAGGGGTGCTTCAGAATGGCAGATGTGCTGTGGTTGGTAACCATGGCTGGGGGCTGGAGGTAGACTAGTAGTCTTGCAGTTGTTGTTGATCAATTGAGGGGATCTTTTCATGTGACAAAGAAATGTGCTCAGACTCATTATAAACCAGCTCACCACATGTATATCAGGCACCCTACAGGACTATGGGCCATTTGCATTTAATCATTCACCAAATCCTTCAGAATAAGCCTCGTTCAAAGGCTCTCAACAAAGGCTGTCCTGGAAGTATTCTCAGTTTTAATTTCAGAAAGGAGTTTGTTGTGATTTCCATGGGCATATTGTGTAATGGTGTGGGTCTGGCCTGCCTCTCCCAGGGGGCTGACGTGATCACATCTAGCTTTTGTGGAACCAGGTGGTGATATCAGTTGTGTAACCCCCCCCCCCCCCCCCCCCCCCCCCATAGAGAGGAGTGCAGCTGGGTCATTTTGCCCATTTCAGCCTGGCTGGGAGGGAGAAGTGCAGCCCTTGAGAATTACAAGCAACACACATGCACGCACACACACACACACATACACACACACACACACACACACACACACACACACACACACACACACACACACACACACACACACACACACACACACACACACACACACACACACACACACACACAGAGAGACACAAATACACACAGACACAATGTACCCCCAGGTCTCCATCAGCAGGCAATGAGAAAAGGAGATCACTCTTGCTAAGCTCCAGTTTGCCACATCACACTGTAACTGGACCCTATAGCTTTGAGGGAGGGAAGATTTCTCTTGTGGCCATCACAGCGCATCTGGGGGACGGGGGTAATGGACACATATACCCCTCTAGGGTCAGTCATCAATAGGGCCTGAATTACTGCCAAGGTGGGAGGAATGATCTCTCTCTCTCTCTCTCTCTCTGCCTCTCTCTGTCTCTCTCTGTCTCTAGGATTGATGTGGTCTGATAAAGGGGGATGGGGTGAATATTTCAGGACCTTTGTCAATTCAGATTGCCTCAGCAGGGTGCCATCTCTCATCCTTGTTTCTAAACCCCATCTGTAGGCCTCCTCTCCCTCTCTGCCTCTCTCTCCCTCACCGCCTCTCTTTCCCCCTCTGCCTTTCTGTCTCTCTTTGCCTCATCTCCCTCTATTGACCTCTACCAGTCCCTCTGTTGTCAGCCTGTGTGTTGCGGCCTGCTTCTATGAGCCACGATGAGCCACTCTTCAACCTCTGGCTATTGGGTGACGGTGATATTGGCAGCCCCTCTGCCCCCTGGGTCCAACGGCCCAGTCACCTCAGTTGGACATACTGTAATAGAGGGGTGAACGCCACGTAGGAGAGCTCTGCGTCACAGATTGATCTTTCGATTGGGATTTGGCCGAAGGAGACAGGGACAGGGAGGGCTAGTGCCTGGTGTTGACTGTCCCACCGAGATGAGCTGTGTGGGGCAGCATGAGGAGAGACTGCGTGTACATCCCGTATTCCCTAAATAATGCACTATTTTTGAGCAGGGCCCATATGGACTCACCCAGTAGAGGACAAACTGAGCTGTCAGGAGGGATTTGATACACAGTATATGGATGGATGTATGATCGTATATATGGATGATACACAGTATATGGATGTATGATCGTATATATGGTTGATACACAGTATATGGATGTATGATCGTATATATGGTTGATACACAGTATAGTGTATGTATGATCGTATATATGGTTGATACACAGTATACTGTGTGTATGATCGTAAATATGGTTGATACACAGGATGTATGTGCTCTACTGTGTACTGTACTGAATTCTACTCCTCTATTCTAGTCTACAGTACATTACATGACTGTACTGAACTATACTTTTCTTTACTGAACTATACTTCACTTTTCTTTAATATTCTGTACTGTACTTTACTGTGCTCTAAATGACTGTAATGTACTATACTGTACTGAAATATACTCTACTTTTATTTACTGTACTATGCTGGACGTCCTGTGGCGGTCTGTGCTCAGTTGCTGAGGATGTTGGTTACAGTAAATGGAAAGAGAAGGGCTTATGGGTAGGTGTCACTAAGAGCTGTGAGTGGTGGCATTAATGAGAGAGACAGAGAGTTACAACATTTGAAATGTCTTTATTCTTTAGGAACTTGTGTGAGTGTAATATTTACTGTTAACTTTGTTTTATTTGTTTATCCATTTCACTTGATTTGGCATTGTTGCCATTTTAATGCAAGTTTGCTCTAATTCTCCACATTTTGGCATGGGGTGGAGAGAAGGTTTGGCAATTTTATAACTCATTTCATGCAATTCTACTAATTTTGGCATGGTGCAGAGAGGAAAATAAACTTTTCTACAGCTAATTTTCTGCAATTTAAAAAAAAAATCATAGGGGGAGAGACATTTTTGCATTAATATGATATCTGAACGAGACTAAGTAACAAAATCAATGGGGGCCCCCATGGTAATTTGACCATGATAACAAGTTTAGATAGCTGACCGCTAAACTAACTTAGTAATCAATGTTAGCTGACATGAGCTGATTGACTGACTATTACTGTAACGGTATTCGTCGTCGGAAGAAAAGGAATCATCGGACCAAAGAGCAGCGTGGTAAGTGTTCATACTTTTATTTCAACTGAACACTAAATAACAAATATCACAAAGAGATTGAACGAAAACCAAAACAGTCCTGTACGGTGCAGAAACACAAAACAGAAAATAACTGCCCACAAAAACCCTGTGGGAAAAAGCTACCTAAGTAAGGTTCCTGATCAGAGACAACGATAGACAGCTGTCCCTGATTGAGAACCATACCCGGCCAAAACAAAGAAATACAAAAACATAGAAAAAGGAACATAGAATGCCCACCCAAATCACACCCTGACCAAACTAAAAAATAGACATAAAAAGCTCTAAGGTCAGGGCGTGACAATTATTGACTGACAAAAACTGCTGATGCACAACCACATTTTTAAATGTCACCTTCTGCTATCCTACTGTCCTAACAGTAAAATGATAACCCAACTGCTAATACAGGCAGTAGCATTCATTTTAGTAGTAATAGTAGCATGTTTAGTCTAAATCAAATCAAATCAAATTTATTTATATAGCCCTTCTTACATCAGCTGATATCTCAAAGTGCTGTACAGAAACCCAGCCTAAAACCCCAAACAGCAAGCAATGCAGATTGTAGAAGCACGGTGGCTAGGGAAAACTCCCTAGAGAGGCCAAGACCTAGGAAGAAACCAGAGAGGAACCAGGCTATGAGGGGTGGCCAGTCCTCTTCTGACTGTGCTGGTTGGAGATTATAACAGAACAAGGCCAACATGTTCAAATGTTCATAAATGACCAGCATGGTCAAATAATAATAATCACAGTAGTTGTCGAGGGTGCAACAAGTCATCACATCAGGAGTAAATGTCAGTTGGCTTTTCATAGCCTATCATTAAGAGTATCTCTACCGCTCCTGCTGTCTCTAGAGAGTTGAAAACAGCAGGTAGGACAGGTAGCACGTCCAGTGAACAGGTCAGGGTTCCATAAACGCAGGCAGAACAGCTGAAACTGGAGCAGCAGAATGGCCAGGTGGACAGGGGACAGCAAGGAGTCATCATGCCAGGTAGTCCTGAGGCATGGTCCTAAGGCTCAGGTCCTCCGACACTGTGGCCCCATCCGATGATACCCCCGGACAGGGCCAAACAGGCAGGATATAACTCCACCCACTTTGCCAAAGCACAGCCCCCACACCACTAGAGGGATATCTTCAACCACCAACTTACCATCCTGAGACAAGGCCGAGTATAGCACACAAAGATCTCCGCCATGGCACAACCCAAGGGTGGGGCGCCAACCCAGACAGGAAGATCACGTCAGTGACTCAACCCACTCAAGTGATGCACCCCTCCTAGGGACGGCATGGAAGAGCATCAGTAAGCCAGTGACTCAGCCCCTGTAATATAGTTAGAGGCAGAGAATCCCAGTGGAGAGAGGGGAACCGGCCAGGCAGAGACAGCAAGGGTGGTTCGTTGCTCCATAGCCTTTCCGTTCACCTTCACACTCCTGGGCCAGATAGGTAGGTGCAAGCCCTTGTAATGCTTTGTAGGTTAGCAGTAAAACCTTGAAATCAGCCCTTGCCTTAACAGGAAGCCAGTGTAGGGAGGCTAGCACTGGAGTAATATGATCAATTTTTTTGGTTCTAGTCAGGATTCTAGCAGCCGTATTTAGCACTAACTGAAGTTTATTTAGTGCTTTATCCAGGTAGCCGGAAAGTAGAGCATTGCAGTAGTCTAACCTAGAAGTAACAAAAGCATGGATACATTTTTCTGCATCATTTTTGGACTGAAAGTTTCTGATTTTTACAATGTTACGTAGATGGAAAAAAGCTGTCCTTGAAACAGTCTAGATATGTTCGTCAAAAGAGAGATCAGGGTTCAGAGCAACGCCGAGGTCCTTCACAGTTTTATTTGAGACGACTGTACAACCATCAAGATTAATTCTCAGATTCAACAGAAGATCTCTTTGTTTCTTGGGACCTAGAACAAGCATTTCTGTTTAGTCCGAGTTTAAAAGTAGAAAGTTTACAGCCATCCACTTCCTTATGTCTGAAACACAAGCTTCTAGCGAGGGCAATTTTGGGGCTTCACCATGTTTCATTGAAATGTACAGCTGTGTGTCATCCGCATAGCAGTGAAAGTTAACATTATGTTTTCGAATGACATCCCCAAGAGGTAAAATATATAGTAAAAACAATAGTGGTCCTAAAACGGAACCTTGAGAAACACTGAAATTTACAGTTGATTTGTCAGAGGACAAACCATTCACAGAGACAAACTGATATCTTTCCGACAGATTAGATCTAAACCAGGCCAGAACTTGTCTGTGTAGACCAATTTGGGTTTCCAATCTCTCCAAAAGAATGTGGTGATCGAAAGCAGCACTAAGGTCTTGGAGCACGAGGACAGATGCAGAGCCTCGGTCTGACGCCTTTAATTGGTCATTTACCATCTTCACAAGTGCCGTCTCAGTGCTATGATGGGGTCTAAAACCAGACTGAAGCATTTCGTATACATTGTTTGTCTTCAGGAAGGCAGTGAGTTGCTGCGCGACAGTATTCTAACCTTTTTGAGAGGAATGGAAGATTTTATATAGGCCGATATTTTTTTATATTTTCTGGGTCAAGGTTTGGCTTTTTCAAGAGAGGCTTTATTATTGCCACTTTTAGTGAGTTTGGTACACATCCGGTGGATATAGAGTCGTTTATTATGTTCAACATAGGAGGGCCAAGCACAGGAAGCAGCTCTTTCAGTAGTTTAGTTGGAATAGATTCCAGTATGCAGCTTGAAGGTTTAGAGGCCATGATGAATTTCATCATTGTGTCAAGAGATATAGTACTAAAACACTTGAGTGTCTCTCTTGATCCTAGGTCCTGGCAGAGTTGTGCAGATCCAGGACAACTGAGCTTTGGAGGAATACGCAGATTTAAAGAGGAGTCCGTAATTTGCTTTCTAATAATGATAATGATAATGACAGTATCAAAAATACATTTAGGAGTGTTCTTATTTTCCTCAATTCATTTGGAAAAATAGGATGATCGAGCAGCAGTGAGGGCTCTTCGATACTTCACGGTACTGTCTTTCCAAGCTAGTCGGAAGACTTCCAGTTTGGTGTGGCGCCAAACTGGTATTTTCCATATACCAGGGAGCTAGTTTCTTATGACAAATGTTTTTAGTTTTTAGGAGTGCAACTGCGTGGTTAACTGATTTTTGTCCTCTGACTTCTTTGAGTAGACAAAGGGAGTCTGGAAGGGCATCAAGGAATCTGGGTTGTCTGAGAATTTATTGCATGACTTTTGATGCTCCTTGGTTGGGGTCTGAGCAGATTATTTGTTGCGATTGCAAACGTAATAAAATGGTGGTCCGATAGTCCAGGATTATGAGGAAAAACATTAAGATCCACAACATTTATTCCATGGGACAAAACTAGGTCTAGAGTACGACTGGGACAGTGAGTAGGTCCAGAGACATGTTGGACAAAACCCACTGAGTCGAGGATGGCTCCGAAAGCCTTTTGGAGTGAGTCTGTGGACTTTTCCATGTGAATATTAAAATCACCAAAATGTAGAATATTATCTGCTATGACTACAAGGTCCGAGAAGAATTCAGGGAACACAGTGAGGAGCGCTGTATATGGCCCAGGAGGCCTGTAAACAGTAGCTATAAAAAGTGATTGAGTAGGCTGCATAGATTTCATGACGAGAAGCTCAAAAGATGTAAATTGAAATTTGCTATCGTAAATGTTAGCAACACCTCCGACTTTACGGGATGCAGGGGGAATATGGTCACTAGTGAGGCCTCATTTAACACAGTAAATTCATCAGGCTTAAGCCATGTTTCAGTCAGGCCAATCACATCAAGATTATGATCAGTGATTAGTTCATTGACTATAACTGCCTTTAAAGTGAGGGATCTAATATTTTGAGATGTGAGGTATCACGATCTCTTTCAATAATGTCAGGAATGGAGGAGGTCTTTATTCTAGTGAGATTGCTAAGGCGAACACCACCATGTTTAGCTTTGCCCAACCTAGGTCGAGGCACAGACACGGTCTCAATGGGGATAGCTGAGCTGACTACACTGACTGTGCTAGTGGCAGACTCCACTAAGCTGGCAGGCTGGCTAACAGCCTGCTGCCTGGCCTGCACCCTATTTCATTGTGGAGCTAGAGGAGTTAGAGCCCTGTCTATGTTGGTAGATAAGATGAGAGCACCCCTCCAGCTAGGATGGAGTCTGTCACTCCTCAGCAGGCCTTGGTCTTGTTTGTGGGTGAGTCCCAGAAAGAGGGCCAATTATCTACAAATTCTATCTTTTGGGAGGGGCAGAAAACAGTTTTCAACTAGCGATTGAGTTGTGAGACTCAGTTGTGAGACCCTAACTGGGAGGAGGCCAGAGACAATTACTCGATACCGACACATGTTTCTAGCTGATTTACATGCTGAAGCTATGTTGTGCTTGGTGACCTCTGACTGTTTCATCCTAACATCGTTGGTGCCGACGTGGATAACAATATCTCAATACTCTCTACACTCGCCAGTCTAATATTGTCCATATTATTTATTATATTTTTCTATTCACTGTTTTACTATCCACTGTTGCCATTCTATTGCTGTTATTTATATTATATATTTATTTTTATGATAGACTTTTTATCACTTTTATTTATTATTTTATTACAATGTATATTGTAAACATTGTACTTTGGCAATCTTTAAGCAATGATTTTCAGGCCAATGAAACAATTTGATTTTGAATTTGAAGAGGTAGAAGTAGAGACAGCACCCTACAATCACACTACACTGTGGAAGAAGAAGAGACAGACAGACACATTACGCTGTGGAAGAAGAAGAGACAGACACACTACACTGTGGAAGGAGAAGAGACAGACACATTACGCTGTGGAAGAAGAAGAGACAGACACACTACGGAGTGGAAGAAGAGGAGACAGACACATTACGCTGTGGAAGAAGAAGAGACAAACACACTACACTGTGGAAGAAGAAGAGACAGACACACTACACTGTGGAAGGAGAAGAGACAGACACATTACGCTGTGGAAGAAGAAGAGACAGACACACTACACTGTGGAGGAAGAAGAAGAGACAGACACACTACGGAGTGGAAGAAGAAGAAGAGACAGACACACTACACTGTGGAGGAAGAAGAAGAGACAGACACTACGGAGTGGAAGAAGAAGAAGAGACAGACACACTACGGAGTGGAAGAAGAAGAAGAGACAGACACACTACGGAGTGGAAGAAGAAGAAGAGACAGACACACTACACTGTGGAAGAAGAAGAGACAGACACACTACACTGTGGAAGAAGAAGAGACAGACACACTATACTGTCGAAGAAGAAGAGACATACACACTATACTGTGGGAGAAGAAGAGACAGACACACTGTGCTGTGGAAGAAGAAGAGACAGACAGGGGGAAACTGCTGTGGAAGCAAACTGTGTAACCACACCATGGTCGATAGCTTTACAAGAAGTGAGCGTTGGCTTAATGCAGGCTTGTTTACCCTTGCTTTTTTTGTCTCAGCTCCATCCGTCTCTCTCGTTGGCAGCCTGTCTGTTCCAGGTTCAAGCTCTTGTCATTTTTTGGTTGAATTTAATTTATTTTTCATAATTTTTCATAAATTCCCATAATGTATTTAGCCTTGAGTGTTTCAGTTATTCTGGTGGAGTGAGTGATAGTCCATATCAGAGTTTTCGAATATCATTACAATACGTTCTGTTCCACAGATGATGAGCATGAGAAATGTTAGTCGGCATAGCTAGCTATGATCAGAGAAAAGTTTAATTGGTTCTCTGTTTTCTATGATAATGTCACGCCCTGACCAAAGAGAGCCTTTTTATTCTCTATTTTGGTTAGGTGTGACTAGGGTGGGTAATCTAGGTTGTTTTATTTCTATGTTGGCCTAGTATGGTTCCCAATCAGAGGCAGCTGTTTAGCGTTGTCTCTGATTGGGGATCATATTTAGATCATATTTAGGCAGCCATTTTTGTGGGACCTTGTTTTTGTGTTGTTGCCTGTGAGCACTCCAGAACGGCCCGTTTTGTTTATTCTTTTATTGTTTTTTTCTGCGTTTCATTCTGCTCTATGGCCGGAGCCTTCTTCTGCGCCGGTGCCCAGTCCAGGCACAGCGTCCAGTCCTGCTCCAAGACCGGAGCCTTCCTCTGCGCCGATGTCCAGTCCAGGCACGGTGTCCAGTCCTGCTCCAAGGCCGGAGCCTTCCTCTGCTTCGGGGCCCAGTCCAGGCACGGCGTCCAGTCCAGCGCCAAGGCCGGAGCCGTCCTCTGCACCGAAGTCCAGGTCAGGTCCGGTGTCCAGTCCCGCTCCATGGCAGGAGCCTTCCTCTGCGCCGGTGCCCAGTCCAGGTACGGCGTTCAACCCAGCTTCATGGCCGGGGCCCTACTCTGAGCCGAGGCCCAGTTTGGGCACGGCGTTCTACCCGGCTCCATGGCCGGACCCGTGGTCTGGGCGGGGGCAAAGTCCTGCACCAGAGCCGCCACCGATGCTGGATCCGCGGGATGAGCGGGTTCTTCGTCCCGCACCAGAGCCGCCACCGATGCTGGCGGATCCGCGAGCGGAGTGGGTACTTCGCCCCGCACAGGAGCCGCCACCGACGCTAGATGCCCACCCGGACCCTCCCCTATAGAGTCAGGTTTTGCCAGAGTCCGCACCTTTGGGGGGGGGGGGGGGGGGTAATCTGACCATAGAGAGCCTTTTTATTCGCTATTTTGGTTAAGTCGGGGTGTGACTAGGGTGGGTAATCTAGGTTGTTTTATTTCTATGTTGGCCTGGTATGGTTCGTGACAGATAAGTCATAATCAGACTGTTTTGCCAGTGTAGTCACACACGGTAGTCATACATTCTGAACCCTTGTTAGTCTATGAAAATGTCTATGTGTATGAAAATGGAGTATGAGTGTTTCATCTGTTTTCTTTTAAGTCTGAGAAATAAAAGTAGTTAGTTCCACGGATACAGAAGCACCCCGATCCAATGATTACACTGCCCAAGTTTCTGAAATAACAACAGACATTTGACAAGGTCAGATATATAGATTTTAGGAAACATAATTGCGGAAGGTTATTAGCATATGTGATATAACCAGACCTGTTTTGTGTCTGTGAAAAACATGAATATCAATCAGTTGTGTATGTGGTTTGAATATTTACACCAAAGCTTCAGCCAACTTAATCATGTGAGCCTCTCTCGACTTCTCATGTCACCTGAGCCCCAGCCCACCACTGATCTAGTTCAGCAGGCCATGCGGGCAAGTATGGGTAGCTGCAGCCCAAAATGGCAATCAGAGTATGGGTGAGTGGGTGTGTATAAAGAAGTGGGTGTATGGAAAGAGAATCAGCTAATTGGGCAGATTTGTTGCCACTCAAAACAATTTTGCGTGGCTGATTGGGCTTCACGACGAGTTGATAAGCCGGGGGTAATGACTAGTTCAGTTGTGCTGTATGGAGATGTTTACCGACCTGAGGTGCTTCCCACTGGGCAGCTGTATCATGGTGTCGCCGGCGGTAGCTAACATGGAATTTTCTCCCCCCGTCCCTTGATTTGACTTCAAGTAATATAGCAGCCTACACAGGAAATGACTAATATTGATTGTCACCTTGATACAGTACATAGAAAACAGTCAATGGGGGAGATCAGGAACGGCAGCAAAAACAACACAGTGTCCTTGGCTCCCGTTTGCCAAGCACTACTGTCCCTCAACGGCATGGGAAGTAGCTGCCTCGTCGCCAATATCAGGGTCACAGTAAGCACATGCATACAACACATACAAGCAACAGTACAGCCGTCGTTAGTACTTTTAATAAAAAATAAACAATCCTCAGTTTTATAACTGAAAATGTACAGTTGTTTGTGTAAAAATAACAGTGAAATACGACTTAGACTCATCCTCTTACAGAAGTCCAAAGTCTCGCGGTATGTTATAGTTGCGTGGGAAGAATTGCAGCTCAATCAAAACCGTCTAGCCTATAGCAGAGCGCGTTCAACACACCCACTCCTTTCCACACGCCGACTACTTTCCCTTTGACACATCCACTCCTTTCCACACGCCCGCTACTTTCCTTTCTCCACACCCACTACTTTCCTTTCTCCACACCCACTACATTCCTTTCGACACACCCAATCCTTTCCACACGCCCACTACTTTCCTTTCAACACATCCACTCCTTTCCTTTCAACACACCCACTACTTTCCTTTCAACACACCCACTACTTTCCTTTCAACACACCCACTCCTTTCCACACACCCACTACTTTCCTTTTTTTCCCCACACGCCCACTACTTTCCTTTCGACACACCCACTCAACACGCCCATAGTCCGGTCGCCATATTGGGCTGAAGCTAATCACTTCTCCATGCGTACGGGAACACTATTCACTGACACCAATACTCTATGGTAGTAGCCTTATATGTAATCTACAGTGCCTTCAGAAAGTATTCACACCACTTGATTTTTTCCTAATTTTGTTGTGTGGGATTGGGAAAGTGGGATTAAAATGGATTTAATTGTAATTTTTTGGCAACGATCTACACAAAATGCTCTGTAATGTCAAAGTGGAAGAAAAATTCTGAGTCTAAGAGCTTTGCACACCTGGATTGTACAAGATTTGCCCATTATTCTTGGAAAGATTATTCAGGCTCCATCAAGTTAGTTGTTGATCATTGCTAAACAGACATTTTTAAATCTTGCCATAGTTTGTCAAGCCGATTTAAGTCAAAACTGTAATTAGGCCAATCAGGAACATTCAATGTCGTCTTGGTAAGCAACTCCATTGTACAGTGCCTTGCGAAAGTATTCGGCCCCCTTGAACTTTGTGACCTTTTGCCACATTTCAGGCTTCAAACATAAAGATATAAAACTGTATTTTTTTGTGAAGAATCAACAACAAGTGGGACACAATCATGAAGTGGAACGACATTTATTGGATATTTCAAACTTTTTTAACAAATCAAAAACTGAAAAATTGGGCGTGACGCTTGCCGTGTGGAAGCAGAGAGAACAGTCTATGACTAGGGTGGCTGGAGTCTTTGACAATTTTTAGTGCCTTCCTCTGACACCGCTTGGTATAGAGGTCCTGGATGGCAGGAAGCTTGGCCCCAGTGATGTACTGGGCCGTACGCACTACCCCTGTAGTGCTTTGCGGTCGGAGGCCAAGCAGTTGCCATACCAGGCAGTGATGCAACCAGTCAGGATGCTCTCGTTGGTGCAGCTGTAGAACCTTTTGAGGATCTGAGGATCCATGCCAAATATTTTCAGTCTCCTGAGGGCGAATAGGTTTTGTCGTGACCTCTTCAGTACTGTCTTGGTGTGCTTGGATGATAGTTTGTTGGTGATGTGGACACCAAGGAACTTGAAATTCTCAACCTGCTCCACTACAGCCCCGTCGATGAGAATGTGGGCATGCTCTGTCCTCCTGAGGGAGAGGTTGTTGTCCTGGCACCAGGCGGCCAGGTCCTGACCTCCTCCCTATAGGCTGTCTCATTGTTGTCGGTGATCAGGCCTACCACTGATGTGTCATCGGCAAACTTAATGATGGTGTTGGAGTCGTGGCTGGCCGTGCAGTCATGAGTGAACAGGGAGTACAGGAGGGGACTGAGCACGCACCCCTGAGAGGTCCCCGTGTTGAGGATCAGCGTGTTGTTACCTATCCTTACCACCTGGTGGCAGCCCTACAGGAAGTCCAGGATTCAGTTGCAGAGGGAGGTGTTTAGTCCCTCTGCAACTTAGCTTAGTGATGAGCTTTGAGGGCACTATGGTGTTGAACGCTGAGCTGTAGTCAATGAATAGCATTCTCACATAGGTGTTCCTTTTGTCCAGGTGGGAAAGGGCAGTGTGGAGTGCAATAGAGATTGCATCATCTGTGGATCTGTTGGGGCGGTATGCAAATTGGAGTGGGTCTAGGGTTTCTGGGGATAATGGTGTTGATGTGAGCCATGACCAGCTTTTCAAAGCACTTCATGGCTACAGACGTGAGTGCTACGGGTCGATAGTCATTTAGGCAGGTTAACTTAGTGTTCTTGAGCACAGGGACTATGGTGGTCTGCTTGAAACATGTTGGTATTACAGACTCAGACAGGGAGAAGTTGAAAATGTCAGTATATACACTTGCCAGTTGGTCAGCGATTGCTCGGAGTACACGTCCTCAGAATCTGTCTGGGCCTTGTGAATGTTGACCTGTTTAAAGTTCTTACTCACATCGGCTGCGGAGAGCGTGATCACCCAGTCGCCGGGAACAGCTGATGCTCTCATGCATGTTTCAGTGTTACTTGCCTCGAAATGAGCATAGAAGTAATTTAGCTCGTCTGGTAGGCTCGTGTTACTGGGCAGCTCTCGGCCGTGCTTCCTTTTGTAGTCTGTAAGAGATTGCAAGCCCTGCAACATCCGACGAGCATCGGAGTTGGTGTAGTATGATTTGATCTTAGTCCTGTATTGATGCTTTGCCTGTTTGATGGTTCGTCGGAGGGCATAACGGGATTTCTTATAAGCTTCCGGTTTAGAGTCCCGCTCCTTGAAAGCCGCAGCTCTACCCTTTAGCTCAGTGCGGATGTTGCCTGTAATCCATGGTTTCTGGTTGGGGTATGTACATACAGTCATTGTGGGGCTACGTCATCAATGCACTTACTGAAGGCAGTGACTGATGTGGTGTACTCCTCAATGCCATTGGAAGAATCCCAGAACATGTTCTAGTCTGTGATAGCAAAACAGTCCTGTAGTTTAGCATCTGCTTCATCTGACCACTTTTTTATTGATCGAGTCACTGGTGCTTCCTGCTTTAATTTGTGCTTGTAAGCAGGAATCAGGAGTCAGATTTGCCAAATGGAGGGCGAGGGAGAGCTTTGTACGTGTCTCTGTATGTGGAGTAAAGGTGGTCTTGAGTTTTTTCCCCTCTGGTTGCACATTTAACATGCTGGTAGAAATTAGGTAATGGATGGGTAATGTAAAACATGGAGGCAATTTAAGCTGCTCTCGATAATGGAGAGAGTGCCAAGCAACCAGGCATTGATATGAGCTGCTGTAAGAAGAGCAGGGTTTCAAATGAACACACAGTTCACAGTTCAACCTATGGGCCTTGTTTTTATAGTGGTGTGTTAATATAACTAAGTGGTTTTGTATTGTGGCCAATTTTAGCTGAGTAACCCTGCAAAACATACACTTTATGCATTGTCCCTTACGAGGGGGAGGAGGGGGAGAGAGAGGGGAAACAGATAAGTGCAGTGATAAAATGCAACAAAATTATTTTGATTGCGATTCCTCTCTACGAACTAATAGTCCATGGCCTCACAGTTAAGTTGATTGAAAACATTACCCCGCTGTTGATTGCAATGGCTTGCACTGTAGGCTTAGAAAAAAAGTGTTTTTTTTCTAGACTGGGGCTTGAAGCATATCCGTCTCTAACAAATGAGCTTTCCATAGGGCCTCTGGGAAAGGTCTACACATTTGACAGAAAACAGCGTCCCTTGTAATAAAACTGTCCATACCTTGACAAACATAGCGATTGTCCATTGATCTCTTTAGTGGGGAACAATTGCAGACAACTGCAGACAATTCCGCAGGTAGACTCGTGATGGCATGCTCACCGTGACTAGGCGGCCGGCCGATGGTGAGCTAGCTGGGCTGTGGAAGTGAAATCGGTAGCCATGCTAATCCCCTGACAACAACTCTGACAGATTGAGCTCGGGTCGATGGAGGTAGTGGAGCTGGTGTTGTCTTTATCCTCCATTCGTGGCTGTTTAAAAAGTGAACTTTGTATTTCCATAACTTGTGACTAGTTCGCATGAGCAAAGAATTGCAGAGGGTCAAAACTAATTGTGCACTGTTAGCTACCTAGTAGGTACGTGTGTGTGTATGTGTGTGTGGGGGGGGGGGGGGGGGGGTATCAATTGTGATATAACCAATTAGATCTAACCATTTAAAAAAACTATTATCCAATTTTTAAAAATATATATTTTAAGCCAGCCTGATTAGGTGGGCCAGTGTTCATTCTGGCAGGACCTCTGCCCAGCCTGGCCCTGCCAAAGCTTCGCCTCTGACATAGCCACATTTAGATTAGCTCCCACCACCATGCTTGCCTGGCAGCGTTTGATCCTGTTTGGGCCTTCATGTGTGTTTCTGCTCTGGCTTTCTGCGGCACCTCCTGGTGCTCAGCATCACACAGATAGCTGACGGAAGGAAGCTTGCACTCTGATCATCTGACAGAGAAAGGGAGAGGAGGAGTCGGCGAAAAGATGATTCACAGAAAAACGTGTTTCCTTCCCCTCTCTGCATCGCTTCCCACCCACAGAGTTTTTTTGTTGTGGTTGCTGAGCGACTTATCAAAAAGCTGTTGGAATTGAGGAAGAAGATGTTTTGAATCCTGCTTGAAAGTAACAAATGTCATTCGTCAGCATTTGTCAACAGATGATAAGAGTGTAATTGGAAGTAAGTGTGCCCTCGTGTACAGCACAGCCAAGTTTTTAGTTTCAGGAAGGCTTTTAGAAAAGTGCTTTGTGATTTCTGGTGCTCTGCCTCTGACACCAAATGCTGTAATGAGTATACGCAGTGTTTCTGCTTGTGTCATGAAGAAGATATAATTTGGCTCCCGCCCAATTATGCAGCCTTCAATTAAATTCATATTCAGCCAGTGAGCAGAACCAGCTTGACTTTCCCTTGCGTAGATCATGTGCTGCTCCTAGCTGTGTGCTGTGCTGCAGACCGGGTTCACTTCTGCAGTAGCTACACTATATGGTGGACAGTGGTGGAGCCTCCCATACACTCCGAAGGGAGGGGCCCTTTGCTCACAGACCTATTTTAGCCTTTCCTCTGCAAAGGCTTTCTAAAGTGATGACAATAGACCAGGGCGAGGCTCAGAAAAGCAGAACTACTGTGAGATATCCGTATTATTAATAAGTATATAGATTGACATACGTTTATTGCATAGCAGATGCAAACGCTTTATGCAATTTAGGTTGACTTTTGGAACCATTCATTCAGTGATTGGTTGTTTTGGCAAATGGCACACTTTCACCAAAAATAAGCACCTGTTTTACATGTTCTAATCAAGGAGACTGCATGTAGACCTATTTTCTGTAAATCTCTCCTGTCCCCTCACTGTACCTTGCACACTGAAGAAAGCCCATTTCACTACTAAAGCTATCCTTGCAAGAGGTAGTTAAGTGGGTAGGCTATTCAGCACAGAGGACATTTATCTCCAGTGTAGGAGCGGGGATAAGAGAGCTTCTCTAACCTTTCTTGCTTGGGTGAAGACCCCAGTGGGTGAAAGCGGCCATGTAATTTGCAGGGTGAATGGGCTGAGTGACAGAACAAACAAATGGGTCTGGGAGAGGAGGAGGAGACCCAGTGCTGTAACTTTAGTTTCAGTCTCTCTCTCCCTCTCTCTCTTTCTCTCTCTCGCTCTAATTCCTCTTTTTCTGTCTGATTTATTGTGTAATCACCAGGGTGCTTCAGCTCCACAGTCACCGTGGCATGCACCAGGGAGGTCACAGCAACCTCCTCCCTCGGGTTCATGGCAGCTCCATTTATCCTGGGGGAGGAGAGGAGCTGGGCTGAAAGAGGAGAGAAGGAGAGCTGTGGCAGGAGAGAGAAGAGAAATTGGGCTGAGGATGAGTACAGGAACATGGAGAGGAGAGAGGAGAGATGTCCCATGGGGCTGAACTGGAGGAAGTTGTTAGGGATATGTGTTGAATCACCAACTTTGTCCCAGTATCCTATCTAGCCTGCTATTTAGTATGTGTGGCCAATACATAATTTAGTAGTGTGCAAATTTAGCCTAGATATTGGGTTACATTGTTCAGCTATATAACCCTTGACCTTCTGGCCATTGGCCATCAGTAAAAAAATGATCAGTGGCACTAACTCCTTGTACCTGTCCCTCTCAAAGTGGGAGAGCATCAGTGTTTTCTCTGATATTCAATATTTAGAGCCTCTTCATAGGCTCCTCGTAAAGAGAAGTTGCCCATGTGACGCAATCAGTCCCAATGGGCTCAGCTAGAGGCTGGGTGACGGGCCCCTGACTCCCTTCTCTCACTTTTGTGTCGACTGCTCATTAGTCTTATCAGATAGGCACAATCCCAGTATTTTTCCTGCTCCATGTTAGAAAGCAAAACAGAGGCTGGGATTTCCTCGCTGGTTCCCATGAGATCCTAATTCCTTGATCGCCTCAGTCAGTTTTTACAGTGCCTTGCGAAAGTATTCGGCCCCCTTGAACTTTGCGACCTTTTGCCACATTTCAGGCTTCAAACATAAAGATATAAAACTGTATTTTTTTGTGAAGAATCAACAACAAGTGGGACACAATCATGAAGTGGAACGACATTTATTGGATATTTCAAACTTTTTTTAACAAATCAAAAACTGAAAAAGTATTCAGCCCCTTTACTTTCAGTGCAGCAAACTCTCTCCAGAAGTTCAGTGAGGATCTCTGAATGATCCAATGTTGACCTAAATGACTAATGATGATAAATACAATCCACCTGTGTGTAATCAAGTCTCCGTATAAATGCACCTGCACTGTGATAGTCTCAGAGGTCCGTTAAAAGCGCAGAGAGCATCATGAAGAACAAGGAACACACCTGGCAGGTCCGAGATACTCTTGTGAAGAGGTTTAAAGCCGGATTTGGATACAAAAAGATTTCCCAAGCTTTAAACATCCCAAGGAGCACTGTGCAAGCGATAATATTGAAATGGAAGGAGTATCAGACAACTGCAAATCTACCAAGACCTGGCCGTCCCTCTAAACTTTCAGCTCATACAAGGAGAAGACTGATCAGAGATGCAGCCAAGAGGCCCATGATCACTCTGGATGAACTGCAGAGATCTACAGCTGAGGTGGGAGACTCTGTCCATAGGACAACAATCAGTCGTATATTGCACAAATCTGGCCTTTATGGAAGAGTGGCAAGAAGAAAGCCATTTCTTAAAGATATCCATAAAAAGTGTTGTTTAAAGTTTGCCACAAGCCACCTGGGAGACACACCAAACATGTGGAAGAAGGTGCTCTGGTCAGATGAAACCAAAATTGAACTTTTTGGCAACAATGCAAAACGTTATGTTTGGCGTAAAAGCAACACAGCTGAACGCACCATCCCCACTGTCAAACATGGTGGTGGCAGCATCATGGTTTGGGCCTGCTTTTCTTCAGCAGGGACAGGGAAGATGGTTAAAATTGATGGGAAGATGGATGGAGCGAAATACAGGACCATTCTGGAAGAAAACCTGATGGAGTCTGCAAAAGACCTGAGACTGGGACGGAGATTTGTCTTCCAACAAGACAATGATCCAAAACATAAAGCAAAATCTACAATGGAATGGTTCAAAAATAAACATATCCAGGTGTTAGAATGGCCAATTCAAAGTCCAGACCTGAATCCAATCGAGAATCTGTGGAAAGAACTGAAAACTGCTGTTCACAAATGCTCTCCATCCAACCTCACTGAGCTCGAGCTGTTTTGCAAGGAGGAATGGGAAAAAATGTCAGTCTCTCGATGTGCAAAACTGATAGAGACATACCCCAAGCGACTTACAGCTGTAATCGCAGCAAAAGGTGGCGCTACAAAGTATTAACTTAAGGGGGCTGAATAATTTTGCACGGCCAATTTTTCAGTTTTTGATTTGTTAAAAAAGTTTGAAATATCCAATAAATGTCGTTCCACTTCATGATTGTGTCCCACTTGTTGTTGATTCTTCACAAAAAAATACAGTTGTATATCTTTATGTTTGAAGCCTGAAATGTGGCAAAAGGTCGCTAAGTTCAAGGGGGCCGAATACTTTCGCAAGGCACTGTATTTGTCATTGTGGACGTTCAAAAGCAGATTTCGTCGCTGGTCTTGTAATTGAGTCGTGGCTCTGCTGAACCCTTAAACCCCTGATCAGACTGAGATACTAAACATTTGGAGTGTTTTTCAATGTTTTTCTATTCTATTTAGCATATTCTTGACTTCCCTGCTGTGGAGGGATGGGCTGGGATTATCCCTGCATGACTGGGCAGGAGGCAGGATGGAGGGATGTGGGGGTGTAGCCTGTGGGCTGTGGAAGGTCAGGCTGCTGTGGGCATCTAGGACAGGAGGACCAGACTGAGCAGCAGAGGCTTCTCTTCTCCACACGTCATCAATTTGGGATGAACTCTGAGCTTTCTAGAAAACCACAACACTCTCCATTCACAAACAAGCAATACTAGGATTTCGGTATTCTCACATGTCTCATAGCTCAGCTGATCAGGTTAACCTGGTCGGTAAATGTACGCCTTGAGGGATGTTGGATGGTTTGATTTGTTGCATGTAGGAGATGCTACCAAGACTCAATGGAAAATAACCGTAACAGTGACCTCACTTATTAAGATTACATGTATTGTACTTCTCCTAGCCTGAAATGTTCAAATAAATTCCACCCGTTGTCTCACAATGTCAGTCTAGATATTGGTAGAACATGCTTAGTCAGGTGTGCATTGAGGCATGTTTGAAGCAGGCGAGGAGTGAAGAGGAGACTTCGGGGCCGGTACGCTCTGTTACATATAATGCCTGCCTGTAGAGAGAGAGAGAGAGACACAACTGCATGTGAGCTCTCGCATCTTTCAACATGTTTTTTTTACAAAAAGATAGATTTGGAGTTAGATCAACTTGGATTTTTCAGGCAGGGACATATATAGGATGCTACCCTCCACAGCATAACCTTCACTCCAGATCAAAACTCCAAATATACAACCTGATTTTGGACAAAATTACCTGGAAGGATTACTACTACCAAGGATTCAGAGACCATCCACTGGCATTTTCTACAAGAAACCTGCCTCCTGAAATAAAAGCTTCTCCCAAGTGGGTGTGACACCTACTCCCGTTGCCTGCTGCACTGTTGCTTGGATTCTACGTGGCGATCTGTTCACTGTCTGCCCTGGCTTGTCTCCCCTTGTCTGGTACAGGTACCCCCACCACACTCCCACCTCTCTCCCGAGCTTTTGCTCGCCTGCAGCACACAGGCATTTTTGGGGCGAGTGACTGAATTTACAATGGCAGCTCCAATCCAGATGTGTTGGTCATTACTGAGACGTGGTTAAGGAACAGTGTTTTGAATACTGATGTTAACGTTTCTGGTTATAACAGTTTTCGGCAAGACAGATCTTCCAAAGATGGGGGAGCGGCAATCTTTACCAAGGATCACCTTCAGTGCTCGGTTGTCTCGTCCAAGTCTGTCTCCAAACAATTTGATTTATCGGTTTTAGCTCTTCGTTGACTGTTGCTGGGTGTTATCATCCTCAATCAGCATCGGCTTGTACCCTAGCTGCCCTAAGCTCTCGCCTGGCCCCTTACACTAAGTCTGAATTTTTCCTGCTAGGTGGCCTAAACTGGGACATGCTTAATCCGCCTGACCAAGTCCCAAAACAATGGGATTCCCAAAATGAGAATTAAGTGCATCCAGGCTATCCGGAAGGCCAAACTTAGTTACTTTAAGGAGCAGTTCGCTCTCTGTGGGTCTAAACCCAAGAAGTTCTGGAAAACGGTTAAAGACCTGGAGAATAAAACCTCCTCCTCACAGTTGCCCATGTCCCTTATAGTTGATGATGTGGTTGTTACTGACAATAAACACATGGCTGAGCTCTTTAATCATCACTTCATTAGGATTCCTATTTGACTCAGCCATGCCTCCTTGCCCGTCCAACATTTCCTCATCTTATAATGCAACTAGCCCCGATGCTCCACCCTCTTTTTCCCCTGCCCCGCTACAAAGTTTCTCCCTACAGGCGGTCACTGAGTCTAAAGTGCTAAAGGAGCTCCTTAAACTTGACCCCCAAAAAACATCTAGGTCAGATGGTTTAGAACCTTCCTTCTTTAAGGTTGCTGCCCCTATCATCGCCAAGCATATCTCTGACATTTCTAACTTGTCTCTCCTCTCTGGGGAGCTTCCCATTGCTATGAAGGCAGCCACGGTTCATCCTTTATTTAAAGGTGGTGATCAAGCTGATCCTAACTGTTATAGGCCTATTTCTATGTTGCCCTGTTTATCAAAAGTGTTAGAAAAACTTGTCAATAATCAACTGACTGGCTTTCTTGATGTCTATAGTATCCTCTCTGGTATGCAATCTGGTTTCCGCTCAGGTTATGGATGTGTCACTGCAACCTTAAAGGACCTAAATTAGGTCAACATTGCCCTTGATTCTAAGCAATGTTGTGCTGCTATTTTTATTGACTTGGCCAAAGCTTTTGATACGGTATACCATTCTATTCTTGTGGGCCGGCTAAGGAGTATTGTTGTCTCTGAGGAGTCCTTGGGCTGGTTTGATAACTACCTCTCTCAAAGAGTCCAGTGTATAAGGTCAGAACATCTGCTATCTCAGTCACTGCCTGTCACCAAGGGTGTACCCCAAGGCTCAATCCTAGGCCCCACGCTCTTCTCAATTTACATCAACAACATAGCTCAGGCAGTAGGAAGCTCTCTCATCATCCATTTATATGCAGATGATACAGATTTATACTCAGCTGAACTCTCCCCGGATTTTGTGTTAAACGCTCTACAACAAAGCTTTCTTAGTGTCCAACAAGCTTTTTCTGCCCTTAACCTTGTTCTGAACACCTCCAAAACAAAGGTCCTATGGTTTGGTAAGAAGAATGCGCCTCTCCCCGCAGGTGTGATCTTACAAGTACTTGGGAGTATGGCTAGACGGTACACTGTCCTTCTCTCAGCACATATCAAAGATACAGGCTAAAGTTTAATCTAGACTTGGTTTCCTCTATCCCAATCGCTCCTCCTTCACCCCAGCTGCCAAACTAACCCTGAATCAGATGACCATCCTACCCATGCTAGATTACGGAGATGTAATTTATAGATTGGCAGGTGAGAGTGCTCCTCAGCGGCTAGATGTTCTTTACCATTCGGCCATCAGATTTAATTTAATGTATACAGTATGTTTTTAAATAACATTCTTAGAATGTTCTCTGAACGTTGCCAAAGTTTTCTTGTCGTTTTTATGGAAACTTTCTTTAAACAATTTGAGAACGTTACTTTAAATAGAACCATGAGGAAACCTGTAGGAAATGTTATGCTGAAGTACTGAAATTCCCACAGAAGAACGTTGTTTCTTAACATTCTCAGAACAATGTGAGAACATGACTTTAAATAGAACCATGGTGAAACCTATAAAAAACTAAGTACTGAAATTGTCACAGAAGATTGTTGTTTCTTAACGTTCTCTGAACTATTTGACAACATTTCCAATGTCAAACCAGTTGGAGAACGTTCCTAGAACATTACCAACATTTACATTAAATGTAACCATGTTTGAACTATTAGGAAATGTTCTTTTAAAGCAATGAAATACCAACAAAATAATGTATTTTTCTCAAGTTCTGTAAACGTGCTGAGAATGTTCCAAAGCCAAGCAACTATCCTGCACCATTCCCAGAAAGTTGTGGGTAAGGTTGTATGCAAAATAACCATAGAACAACCACACTCTAACCTAGCTCTAAGAAACATATGGTTCTAAGAACGTTGTGTGCTAGCATACATACATATGTTCTTCACTTTGATTAATTGTGTTGTTGTGGCGTCTGTTTTACAGATTTCTTTGATATCACACTTGAAAGTTCCTTTCTTACACTAAGGCAACTACCCATGTGCCGTACCTCTGGAAGTGCCTTCTTCTCTGTTTGCTTAGGGCTCGGATACAGCAATCTGTATCTGTCATCATCCATAAAGCAGAGTAATTCAAAATAAGAGAGAGAAAAATACAGTGCTGGTCTGTGTGTTTCTGCCTTCCTGGCTGTACTCAATGGCTCTTCACTTGAGAGTTATTTCATTGGTAGTGTATTTACTTGTTGTTGTGTTCTCTCTCTCCTGCTGAGTAGGTGGTCATATTATCGGCAAACAGGAACGTTGGCCGAGCCTGTGCTGCCTGGTCCCTCCATGGGGGGTTGACTTTGTTTTGTGAACCACACCAGCATTGTGTGTTACTGCTCTAACCCCCTCTCCTTTGCCCCCCTGCCTGCTATTGATGGTCTGACTCATGCCTCTGTCTGAACACGAGGCGAGCAACCTGACTGACCTGCTTTATCCAGCAGCACGTGGCTGGCCACACTCACTGACACCTCATCTATTCCGGCCCATTTCCACATGAAGCTCCCCAGTCCCCTCTCCCATGCTGCTCCATCCACACCCACCCACAGCCCACTGCCTGTACTGAGCTCATAACCTGGGCCACTCATCCATGCTAAAGAGGGATTTATACCCAGGGAAGGCCAGACATGGCGGGCAGGCAACATCATGTCAGACCTGGCCTGTTGTGGCCTGTGGTGGATCTGGACCATAAACCTCCAAGATTCCAGGAGGGTTAGAATGTGAGTCATTGTTGTTGATGTTAAATTGTGAAAGTGCATTTGGAAAGTGGTTGAAACACACTGTGTCGGGATGTTATGATGTGAATCGCTGAGTTTTCAATCATAGAGCGGCCCTAACCATCTCCAGGATAAGAGCTGAGAGATTCAGCTGACAAGTGGCGGGTAATGGCCATGTTAGAGAGACGACTGGCTGGGAATGCGCATCATGTGATTCTCTCATACAGTTGTTCAACAAGGAAGTTGTTCTACACATTTGATCTCAATGTTCCTCCTCCTTGTTTTTCCTCATAGTTCTCTTTTTCTCATCCTCTTGTATCCCTTCTCCACATAGTGGAAAAACCTTTAATACAACATTGTGTTCTAATCCAACACCCCCTCATAGTGTATACAGGAAGCTGTGTGGTCAATGCTTCTAAAAATAGTGTCCCCAGGGCCGGCTCTAGCCTTTTGATGCCCCCCCCCGCCACTTTTGACGGCGGAGAGAAACGTTACATTTTTTAAAGTTCATTTCCTGCTGTTCTACACATTGAGAAACATTACATTTTTTAAAGTTCATTTCCTGCTGTTCTACACATTGAGAAACATTACATTTTTTAAAGTTCATTTCCTGCTGTTCTACACATTGAGAAACGTTACATTTTTTAAAGTTCATTTCCTGCTGTTCTACACATTGAGAAACGTTACATTTTTTAAAGTTCATTTCCTGCTGTTCTACACATTGAGAAACGTTACATTTTTTAAAGTTCATTTCCTGCTGTTCTACACATTGAGAAACGTTACATTTTTTAAAGTTCATTTTCTGCTATTCTACACATTTTGCTATGGAGCGGAGAGAAGGTGGTGCAATTTTACAACTTATTTCCTGCAATTCTACCAATTTTGCTATGGGGTGGAGAGATTTTTGATGCTAATTTCCTTGATTTCTACACTTTGCCATGACTTATGTCATCTTAATAATGTCTGGGTGAAAATGACGAACAAAATCAATGGGGGCCCCCTGGTGGTCAGGGCCCCTGGGCACAGTATTTGGCCATGATTATTACAAGTTTAGATAACTGGCTAGACTAACTAACCAATCTAAATATTGTTAGCTGACATGGCTAATTGAGTGACTGTCAGTGACAAAACAAGAGAAAAACTGCTGATGCACAACCGAATTTCCTAACGTGCACCTTGTGTATTCTACTATTCTATACTGAACAGAAATTTAAATGCAACATGTAAAGTGTTGGCCCATTTTTCATGATCTAAAATACAGTGGGGCAAAAAAAGTATTTAGTCAGCCACCAATTGTGCAAGTTCTCCCACTTAAAAAGATGAGAGAGACCTGTAATTTTCATCATAGGTACACTTCAACTATGACAGACAAAAGGAGAAAAAAAATCCAGAAAATCACATTGTAGGATTTTTAATGAATTTATTTGCAAATTATGGTGGAAAATAAGTATTTGGTCACCTACAAACAAGCAAAATTTCTGGCTCTCACAGACCTGTAACGTCTTCTTTAAGAGGCTCCTCTGTCCTCCACTCGTTACCTGTATTAATGGCACCTGTTTGAACTTGTTATCAGTATAAAAGACACCTGTCCACAACCTCAAACAGTCACACTCCAAACTCCACTATGGCCAAGACCAAAGAGCTGTCAAAGGACACCATAAACAAATTTGTAGACCTGCACCAGGCTGGGAAGACTGAATCTGCAATAGGTAAGCAGCTTGGTTTGAAGAAATCAACTGTGGGAGCAATTATCAGGAAATGGAAGACATACAAGACCACTGATAATCTCCCTCAATCTGGGGCTCCACGCAAGATCTCACCCCGTGGGGTCAAAATGATCAGAACGGTGAGCAAAAATCCCAGAACCACACGGCGGGACCTAGTGAATGACCTGCAGAGAGCTGGGACCAAAGTAACAAAGCCTACCATCAGTTTTTCTGCAAAGGGACCAGGACGACTGATCCGTGTGAAGGAAAGAATGAATGGGGCCATGTATCGTGAGATTTTGAGTGAAAACCTCCTTCCATCAGCAAGGGCATTGAAGAAGAAACGTGGCTGGGTCTTTCAGCATGACAATGATCCCAAACACACCGCCTGGGCAACGAAGTAGTGGCTTCGTAATAAGCATTTCAAGGTCCTGGAGTGGCCTAGCCATTCTCCAGATCTCAACCCCATAGAAAGTCTTTGGAGGGAGTTGAAAGCCTGTGTTGCCCAGCAACAGCCCCAAAACATCACTGCTCTAGAAGAGATCTGCATGGAGGAATGGGCCAAAATACCAGCAACAGTGTGTGAAAACCTTGTGAAGACTTACAGAAAACGTTTGACCTCTGCCATTGCCAACAAAGGGTATATAACAAAATATTGAGATAAACTTTTGTTCTTGACCAAATATTTATTTTCCACCATAATTTGCAAATAAATTCATTAAAAATCCTACAATGTGATTTTCTGGATTTTTTTTCTCATTTTGTCTGTCATAGTTGAAGTGTACCTATGATGAAAATAACAAACAGCTTATTTCTTTCAAATATTGTGCACTGCAGGAATGTCCACCAGAGCTGTTGCCAGATAATAGAATGTTAATTTCTCTACCATAAGCCGCCTCCAATGTCGTTTTAGAGAATTTGGCAGTATATCCAACCTGCCTCACAACCGCAGACCACGTGTAACCACGCCAGCCCAGGACCTCCATATCCGGCTTCTTCACCTGCGGGATCGTCTGAGACCACCCACCTGGATAGTGCTGTCTGTAATAAAGCCCTTTTATGGGGAAAAAGTTATTCTGATTGGCTGGGCCTGGCTCGCAAGTGGGTGGGTCTATTCCCTCCCAGGCCCACCCATGGCTGCACCCCTGCCCAGTCATGTGAAATCCATAGATTAGGACCTAATACATTTATTTCAGTTGACTGATTTCCTTATATGAACTATAAGTCAGTAACTTTGTTTAAATTGTTCCATGTTGCGTTTATATTTTTTTTCAGTATAATGCTCAACAGTAAGTTTATACCCTGATTGAGTTCTCCAAAATATATATATTATAACTTTTTGGGATGGGGGGCCACCTAGGGGCCGGGGGCCCTAAGCAACCGCTTATGTTGCTTATGCCTGGAGCCAACCCTGAGTGTCCGAACCAGTCCTTTTTCTGCTGATTTCCCTTGACACAGCACTTTTTCCTGATTTATCTGTGTCTTTGAGCCCTGTGGAAGTATCTCTCTCTCTCCTGCTCTCTGAGACCACAGCCCTGCCTGCCTGCTTGGCTACCACTCTCTCGCTGATGTCAAATCAGCCTGTCAGGCCAGCCCTCTTGATGTGAACATCCCCAGTCCCAGTCATTTCCCCTCATTCTCTATCCCTTTATGGAGGCTACTATTGCTGCTGTGAGATTTGCAATTGTGGTAAAAGTCTGCTGGACTGTGGGTATGCATGACACTTTGATTTAAAAGCACCCTCCTTATGGTTTTGTCCTTGTTTTTAGATGCTGACTCAACGTTCTGAAAATTATTATGTGTGTGTGCAATGCAACCCTTTGTAAAATAACATACTATTGCTTTCACCTGTGCACATGTATTTGACACATTAGCTTTTTTTGTAGTTAATACCCTGTTACCCAAGTATATATCTTGTAGACAATCTATGGAATTAATTTAAACAAAGCAAATGTTACTTTTGGTTATTGATTAATATGATGTCTGAGTGCTCATTTCCTTACTGGTTGGCGCTGAGCTTCGTTCCTATGTTACTAGTGTAATAGCGCAGACTGTCCACTTGATGGTGCTGTAGGGTAAGACTTGGCTCCACTATGTTACTGCAGCCTCAGACACAGGTCGTATCTAACATATGTGTTTGACAACAAAAGACGGTGTTAAAGGATAAGCCGTGATTTATTGCTTGACTTCCTCCCACCTGCCCATATCCTGGAAGAGATGATTCTGACTTATGTGTGTGTATATATGTATGTGTGCGGTGCTTGCTTGCATTTTTGCGTGTGTATTTCGCGGGAGCGCGTGTGTGTGTGTGTGTGTGTGTGTGTGTGTGCGTGCGTGCTTTCCAGCCTGCATGCGTGTGTATTTGGTAGGGCGTTTGCGTTAATAAATATGGCTCTGTTTGGAACCTCAGTAATGATCATTCACTGTGTATACAATGAGTCAAGCCCACAGAATGGCATCCAATCGGCTGTATTGAACGAGAATGAAAGGCTGTTCATGCTGTAAAATTAGCCGAGGGACGGACCAACCAGTTAAGCCCAAGGCTTTGGATGCAATTTAAACCTGACACTGAAGGGCACTACGGTCATTGGTGTGGCGTTGAGCTGTGAATAGGTCCTAGAGAGCTAATCAAGAAATATCATTTTTTGCTCGATCCATGAGCCTGTTGTTGCATATCATACGTGGCTGTACCTTATTGAAAATGCGTAGATGCTCATACAGTATAAAGCATCTCCCAATGACAGTAGAGTAGAGCACCTTTGTTTGTTTGATGAGGGGCCGTGCGTGGCCTCTCGTGTTGCACTGACACAGTTGTCATGGTGACTGGGTGATCACAGTGGCGCAGGCAGAGTCAGCTGGGGGCGGGACACCCCCAGCCACGGTCCCGTCTGCCTGATCCCCAGAATGCCCTTAGCCCCCGCCAGAGGAACGTCCGTCTGTTTCTCCTGTGGGCGGTGGTGGGGAAGAAACAACAGGTCTCCATTTAGAGTGTGTGGCTACTGCCGTGAGCTGGCCATATGGTGCCGCTATTAAGCTCCCTCTGCAGAGAGCTGAACCAGGCCTGCAGGCAGACAAGCCGACACCAACTCATCCACAACACTTACTGGAGAGAGTAGGAGCAGCTAGGAGGGGGCTGTCTATTGTTCCTTTTTTGTTTACTGTTGCTATAGCTACTCGCTCTCCTCTCTCCTCTCTGTCTTTCTCTGTCTCTGCTCTCTGTCTGTCTCTGTGTCTGTCTGTCTCTGCTCTCTGTCTGTCTCTGTCTCTCTCTATCTCTCCTCTGTGTCTCTCTCTGTCTCTGCTCTCTGTCTGTCTCTGTGTCTCTCTCTGTCTCTCCTCTCTAACTGTCTCTGTGTCTCTCTCTGTCTCTCCTCTGTGTCTCTCTCTGTCTCTGCTCTCTGTCTGTCTCTGTGTCTCTCTCTGTCTCTCCTCTCTAACTGTCTCTGTGTCTCTCTCTGTCTCTCCTCTCTGTCTGTCTCTGTGTCTCTCTCTGTCTCTCCTCTCTGTCTGTCTCTGTGTCTCTCTCTGTCTCTCCTCTGTCTGTCTCTGTGTCTCTCTGTCTCTTCTCTGTCTGTCTCTGTGTCTCTCTCTGTCTCTCCTCTCTAACTGTATCTGTGTCTCTCTCTGTCTGTCTCTCTCTGTCTCGGCTCTCTCTCTGTCTCTGTGTCTGTCTGTCTCTGTGTCTCTCTGTCTCTCCTCTCTGTCTGTCTCTGTGTCTCTCTCTGTCTCTCCTCTCTGTCTGTCTCTGTGTCTCTCTCTGTCTCTCCTCTCTGTCTGTGTCGGTCTCTGTGTCTCTCTCTGTTTCTCTTTCTCTCTATCTCTCTCTTTGTCTCTCCTCTTTGTTTGTTATCTGTCTCTCTCTGTCTGTCTCTGTGTCTCTCTCTGTCTGTCTCTGTGTCTCTGTCTGTCTCTGTGTGTGTCTCACTCCCACTCAACAGTGGGGATATAACCACTATATTGTAGATGTAGATCCTAATTTGATCCAACACTCTCCATGATTTAACTCACTTCAAAGCTTTAAAACATCTCAAGGAAGTTCCTGTCCTTATGCCCGAGTTCCCAGGGACTCTGCGATGAGAACATTTCCCAGCGTGCTCTACCAGTCAGCACAGTACCACCACTATTCCCCTCTGGAAGCTTTAGTCGGGATCCTGATTGAATATTTGGACAGCTTAGCCTAGCGCGGTGCTCTGTAGAATCAACGAGTCAAAGGGAATTACAGAATAGGAAAGATTAAATCCTGTTCTGTTTAGGCTCAGACATGATGTGCACATGTTCTATTTGTGGAGTTTCAGTGTTCTGTGCTGCAGTTGGAGAGGGGCCGAAGTGTCTGCTGGGTGTCTAGGGAGCTGCCTGTGTCTGTCTGGCACGAAGCATTTACTAACTCGTCTTCCTGGATTCCCCCCCCCCCCCCCCCGAGTCCTGTTCACAGGTGATGGGCATCACTGCCACAGGTTCACTACCACTGTCATAGATGTGGTGTGATTTTGAGACACCGCCCTGGACAGTAAAAGAACCGGGGGAGTTTTTTTCCGTTGGCTATGGCACACAGCTGATGGAGGGAGGTTTTCATTCGAGCATCAAGTCCTCCTTGGCCTTTTGATAGACAAGCGTCTGACGCTATCTGGTCTACTGCCAGTCCTTGCAACACTCGTGTGTTCTTTCACAGAGAGGGTGTAATTTAGTCAGAGATTGATCAACAACAACAAAATAACGGTTGAAACAAAAGGTTAAGTCATGCAGTTCAATTGTCTCGGTTCATCTGCTGGTGTCCTCACTTGCCTTCATTTCCTGTCTTGGTCGTCTATAAATAGACCAAATAGGGAAAGCATGAACCTGCTTATTTTGTGTTGGAGTCAATCTGTCTCAAGCCTTAATGTAATTTGGAACGATTGCCGAGTAATTTGCCTACTAGGTACCGCAAGTCATTGTGAATGTAACCGGGGAGGAAGCGGTGGAGGGGTTTAATGAGGCGTTGAGGCGACATGACCAGAACGGCCGCTGTTTATGAGCTGAAGCGCATTTCAGCTTCATTGACGAAATAGAGCCGGAGATCTTTACCTGAAATGTATTGCTGCCTTTAAGTAATCTTTCCCCAGGTTTTCTTTTAAACTGCCTTGCTTTTCTCATTTTTTTTGCGCAACAGGAAGTGTGTGTCACTTTCCTATAAATTCATTAAGGTGACACAGAGACCTTTGAGTTCGGGGGAGGGTTTTCTAAAGGATTAGGCTTTGGATATTGATTTCTGGGCTCGCACTGAATAAGAAATGAAGAGAACAAAGGGTAGGGTAGGAAAACAAAGTGTAGGACTGGACTGGTCACGCTGGGCCGAAGTGACAGCTGTCAATAAGTCAGATGTATTGACGACGAATGTCGCGTCTGGCGTGTCACGCCACCCAGTGAGCGATTTCCGAGATTAGAGAGCGCATGAGGACCGTGGGACAGGTCACTCTGTCATCATCTGATCTGGATGGATCACAGATACAGTACATGTCCTCTGTCACATGAACAGTATACAGGACTAGGCTGTAGGGAAAAGACCAATCAGATGTACTTCCTCTGTCACATGAACAGTACACAGGACTAGGCTGTAGGGAAAAGACCAATCAGATGTACTTCCTCTGTCACATGAACAGTACACAGGACTAGGCTGTAGGGAAAAGACCAATCAGATGTACTTCCTCTGTCACATGAACAGTACACAGGACTAGGCTGTAGGGAAAAGACCAATCAGATGTACTTCCTCTGTCACATGAACAGTATACAGGACTAGGCTGTAGGGAAAAGCCATGTCCTTTTAGCCGTGCATCAGAAATGTGTGCTGGTATAATGACTTGGTATGGTCATAAATAATGTCCGAATTATTTGACATTGTATCTTCTTGATTTAGTGTCCAACATGTAGGCCTACACAGTGTCACGGTCGTCTCAGGTGGAAACAGCAGACCAAAGCGCAGCGTGGTGAGCGTACATACGTCTTTATTATAAGATGTCGCCAACAAAACAATAAACATCAAAAGGAAAACGTGAAGCCAACGTAGTGCTCACAGGCAAATATACATGGACAACAACCCACAAATACAGGTGGGAAAAAGGCTATCTAAGTATGGTTCTCAATCAGAGACAACGATAGACAGCTGCCTCTGATTGAGAACCACACCCGGGACATAGAATGCCCACCCAAATCACACCCTGACCAAACCAAAATAGAGACATATAAAGCTCTCTACGGTCAGGGCGTGACACACAGAACTGTGTTTCACAGCGATATCAAACCAATGCCATGTTATTGCATGTTATATGTGATTCTGTAGCTGTTATTGTTTGTGGTTTTATGGATCCCAGCCCAGGACTAAAATAAGTGAGAGGACTAGGTTTAAAATAAGAGAGAGAGACAGAGAGAGAGAGTGAGAGAGAGTGAGAGAGAAAGAGAGGAGAGAGAGAGAGAATGAGAGAGAAAGAGAGGAGAGCGAGAGAGAGAGGAGAGAGAGAGAGAGAAAGAGAGAGATATAGAGATAGAGCTAGAGAGCGAGAGAGAGATAGAGAGAGGAGAGATAGAGAGGAGAGATAGATAGGAGAGATAGAGAGAGAGAGAGAGAGAGAGAAGAGATAGAGGAGAGATAGAGAGAGAGAGAGAGAGAGAGAGGGGAGAGAGAGAGAAGAGATAGATAGAGAGAGAGAGAGAGAGAGAGGAGAGAGAGAGAGAGAGAGAGAGAGAGAGAGAGAGAGGAGAGAGAGAGAGAGAGAGAGAGAGAAGAGATAGAGAGAGGAGAGAGAGAGAGAGAGGAGAGAGAGAGAGAGAGAGAGAGAGAGAGAGAGAGAGAGAGAGAGAGAGAGAGAGAGAAGATAAAGGTCAGGCTGGGGGAGAGCGGATTAAAAGCAGCCTGTAGGAGGATAATCTAATAGTCCTTCTTAAAACATGATGACTACTGCATCTCTTTCTCTCTCTCTCTCTCTCTCTCTCTCTCTCTCTCTCTGTCTCTCTCTCTCTCTCTCTCTCTCTCTCTCTCTCTCTCTCTCTCTCTCTCTCTCTGTCTCTCTCTCTCTCTCCCTCAGTCCATCTCATTCTGGCTGTTTCTCACTAAATCCATTTTCCATCCTGTGAGTGTGTGACCTATATTTTTGTTCACCGTGCATTTCTCTCTCCTCCACCCTCTCTCACCCTCTCCTTCCTGTCTTCTATTTTACTCTACCTTGCAGCTCCAAACCCCCTGCCTAAAATAGACGAGTTGGCTCTCTTCCAAACAGCAGTTTGTGGAGCATATCGAGGTGTCTGAGTCGACAGGGGCTTGACAGAACTTATTTTCAAAATAATTCCCCTCTCCTCTCGTAGCTAATTCAGACAATGTTACTGCTATAAGAACATTCTCCATAAGGCAACCTCTAAAACCTCACTACCTGAGGAGAAAACATCACCAATCAAACCCACAAAATCATGCCCTCATGATTACCCTTTTCATTTTTCTTCTTCAAAATTTTCTTTTCATTTTTCTTCTTCTTTGCCTGCAACTTTCTATACTTAACAGTCGTGTTCCCCAGGAATTCAGGAGGGCAGTTTTGACAGTTCTGCAGTCGGTGAGGTCTTGTTGCAACACATTTTTCTATACAGTACAGTGACTCTGTAAGCTGATTCCAGGTCAGTAAGTTCAGATCCAGAGCTGGCCTATCAGGAGTGGTTATTTCATTTGGAGCTGGCAGGGTGCTTTCCATCACAGGACTTGCAGGTTCTCCAGCTCCAGGCGAACGTGTCCCTCTGCACCTCTTCACCGTGGCAGCTGGCCAGATCGGCGTATGGCTCAATCCTATTTGCTATGAATTCAATTAGGCCACCCAGAGTCTACCACTTTGTGCTCTGCATTTGTAATCACGGATGTGTGTTGTTTAAGAAGAGGAGCTCTCCTTTCTTTTCTCGTCTGCTCCATTAGTGCTTGTATATGGCTAGTCTGGATTGCGAGTCTCGCTGTGTTTTATGTAGTGATCGCTCTACTCTGTGCTTTGTGTCCCTCTATAGGGACTGTGAGGTCATTAAGACCTGCGTGACGTTTTCTGTTCCCATAGATGCAGAGGGCTCCAGTGCGTAAGGTCAGGATGGATAGCTAGTAACCATAGCACTGCACAACTAGGCCCGTGGAGCTGTGGCGCTAGCTACCTCTCCTGGGTGAACAGAGTACACTGACCGAGGTGGCGGCGCTGGGCTTGATGTGGTTGGAGGAGGGTTATGGGGTGACAGAGTGAGAGAGGGGGGATGGGAGAGAGGGAACACAGCACATCAGGGGAGTATTCCCCCATAAGCCACTGCAGCAGCAGCCAGGAGCCAGGTGGGCACAGGGGGCAGGTTGAACGTCAGAGACAATTTGGAGGCAGACCCTGGCCATGCTCTCCGTGGAGGACAGCCCTGCGTGTTCCAATCAGGCTCCTTCCCCAGGTCATGCAATTACCACGGCATCCACAAGAGCGATTGTGTGTTATAATTAGGTAATTATTGTCTGTGTGTTTTCGATGAGTGGCGCTGTGGTTCTCACAGCTTAGAAGCAGGTGTCCTATTATGAGAGGAGGGATGCTAATACAAGTGTTGTGCTGGAATACTCTGCAATATGCACTCCCAATGACCGATCTAATGATTATTCGGAGATCACACTTCTGTGTGTGTGCACAGTGCGCGCAAACACGAACACGCTCACAACAGCTCAGCCGCGAAGTGGTAGGCCAGAGAAGCCCTCAGAACGGGACCACCGATTGCTGAAGCGCGTAGCATGTAAAAATTGCCTGTATCGGTTGCAACACTCACTGCCGAGTTCCAAACTGCATCTGGAAGCAAGGTCAGCACAATAACTGCTTGTCAGGAGCTTCATGAAATGGGTTTCCATGGCCGAGCAGCCGCACACAAGCCTAAGATCACCATACGCAATGCTAAGCGTCGGCTGGAGTGGTGTAGAAGCTCGCCGCCATTGGACTCTGGAGCAGTGGAAACGTGTTCTCTGGAGAGATGAATCAGGCTTCACCGACTGGCAGTCCGACGGATGAATCAGGAGAACACTACCTGCCCCAATGCATAGTGTCAACTGTAAAGTTTGGTGGAGGAGGAATAATGGTGTGGGGCTGTTTTAGATCCAGGGAAGAGAAATCTTAACGCTACGGCATACAATGACATTCTAGACGATTCTGTGCTTCCAACTTTGTGGCAACAGTTTGGGGAAGGCCCTGTCCTGTTCCAGCATGACATTGCCCCCGTGCACAAGCGAGGTCCATACAGAAATAGTTTGTCGAGATCGGTGTGGAAGAACTTGACTGGCCTGCACAGAGCCGTAACCTCAATCGAACACCTTTGGGATGAATTGGAACGCCGACTGCGAGCCAAGCCTAATCTTCCAACATCAGTGCCCGACCTCACTAATGCTCTTGTCGCTGAGTGGAAGCAAGTCCCCGCAGCTATGTTCCAACAACTAGTGGAAAGCCTTCACAGAAGAGCGGAGGCTCTTATAGCAGCAAAGGAGGGACCAACTCCATGTTAATGCCCATGATTTTGGAATGAGATGTTCGACGAGCAGGTGTCCACATACTTTTGGTCGTGTAATGTATGTTTCTCTCAACCATCACCACCATAATACAGAGGCTTTGGATTGGAAATGGGTTTGGTCGGTGGTATATTTTACAGTGAACAGGCCAGTAGAGAGAGGTTTCAGTCAACAGACTTCTGCTGTGGTTGTGTGTCCTGGACGCAGAAGCTTTAATTAAAGCAGTCAGATTATTGATCTCAGTCTTGGCTTCCTCAAGGCTATTTCCACCCCCTACAGTATCATTGCAGAATAAAATGGTATTTCTGCAAGCCCCTTAGAACCCCTTGTGTGTGTGTGTGTGTGTGTGTGTGTGTGTGTGTGTGTGTGTGTGTGTGTGTGTGTGTGTGTGTGTGTGTGTGTGTGTGTGTGTGTGTGTGTGTGTGTGTGTGAGTGTGCGTGTGCCTGTCTGCATACAGAATAATAATACATCTAAGCCCTCCTCCTTCCCAAGGACAGCAATGAGCTCTGCCTGTTAATGTCATCCATCAGAAGGCCTCTCTAATGCAGTCTCCCAGTCTCCCAGTAATAGAGCACATCCCAGTGTGGTGATTCTGGAGAAAATCAATGCCTTTTTAATTCCCTCTTCCTGTTGCTTATACCCCTCAGCTCCCAAATAGAATTATCAAAACAGTTTGTTCAAACCCCATGACGGCAAAGACAGATTCTATACCATTTAGAGTGAATGTGAACCCAGATTATTCAGGGGTTGGTGAGGACTATCTCCTTATTAAAAGGATTAGGGGTTGAGGGGAATGGTTTGTCATGGTACGGAGAACCATGACAACGGAGACAATTGGATTGGGGAATATTCAACTGGTCATAAATAGGGTGGATGGAACTTATTTTCATGGCATGCATCAGTGACCTTCATCATTTGGGGATGTAGATAATGGCTGTGATTTATCCAGACCTAGCTGAAGGGCAGTGGGCTGTTAAAACATGATCCTACAGCACAGATGATTTAACATGTAGAGGCAGGATGGGTAGGGGGAGGTCTCTGACAGCCACAGCCACCAACACCACCATGCCCAAACCCAACTAGGGGAAATTACAGTGTGGCCACAGAGACACAAGCAGGCAGGCACACACACACACACACACACACACACACACACACACTTTTTGGGGTAACAATTATCAGAAAGGATTTGAAGGGCATCGATATATTGTATGTTTGTTGATCAATATGTGACCACCGTATCCCCCTGATATGAGGGCGCATCCCTGCGCTCTGCCCCAGCATGTGCGAACACATCACTTGTGATGCTGACGCAGGTCGACAGAGGCAAGCTGTCTGGGCGGAGCCAGTAACGCAATGCGCGAATGGGCAGTGGCAACAGCAGGCTGGCAGTGAAGCACCCGGTGAGGTTTGGCGGCAGAGCGACACGTCGAGGCGAAACGGGGTGATCCAAGAGGAAACGGACGCTGCGATGCAAGCAGACTGGAGCAAAATAAGAACCAGCTCACACACCCTGCTCTGATTTCTGGACTGTTGTATTGCGCCTCTGACAATGGAGACGTAATGCGCAGCTATTTTATTGCTGTCAGTTTTATAGTTCGTTTTCTGCCACTTTAATCTGAGCCTATTATTGGCAGACAACCGACGACTCAACGGTCGTCTCTAAAGGGACAGGCTTTTTCCTCCTATGATATTGTATCGAACGGTTATTTATTCGTTCAGGAGCAAACGTTGAGGTTTCTGCCTCTATTCCACATTCTTATTTCTGGAAAGGGTCTAATCATGACGAAAAGCGCGCAGCTTGCGCCGACCCTGTGCTGAAGCGATGTTTCAGGACCATGGATACTTGTTTCTCTGTTTCTGGTTTACAAAATAAGTGTCACAAATGGATGAAGAAATCGACACCCGCAAAATAAACAACAGCTTCCTCCGGGACCACAACTATGCAACTGAAGGTATTGTAATGAAAGGATGCAGGGACTGTAGCTCGAATCTTCCACCTTCTACCTTCTGACCAGTAGCTCAGTGTGCCATCAACTGTTCTACAAAAGCATGCTCTATGGTACCTCATATATAGACCTAAGTACGTAACTTTAGCGCCTATTGACGATAGTATATTATCACTGGGGGAGTTTTTTTAAGAGCCACGACACGGTACGGTTTTGGAAACATAGGCCTTTTGGAAACGTAGGCCTAAATCGTTCATATAAGCGATACATAATTTAATAAAAAACAAAGGTTAAATTACTACATGTTTATAGGGTTGGGGTTCCCATAAGACCATATTTCCATGTTACAGAGCTTATTTATGCCAAACACATAGGAAGGAGGTGTACCTGTGGTAATTATTTATCTGCGTCCCCGAACACCTGTCTTCAAACTGAAAACGGACGCCACTAACATGTTGTCACATAAAAAAATACTGTCAGCTGCAACTGTGTTAACATCGGTTAAAACAGTATACATTTAGCGTTTGTGAAATAATTTTGATGTGATTTGAAAGTCGGGGGATTTATGTTTCTCGAACCGTACTGCAATTGAGATTCAATTCACGTTTAGATGGAGTATTTGGCTGTGTTGGCTGCCAGAGCCAATTCGCCTCGAAACAGAACATGTAAGGTCCTTGGGGGGGTTCTCCCGCTCTGCTGACGATTATTTTCATGCAGGAGTAATAAAGGTCTAGTGCACTAATTTGGTAAACTATTTTTTTTTTAATGTATATAAATCATTGTGTTTATTTATTGTGATTAGTGCATCAGCACGACTACTTCCCGCGGCAATGCTGAGTTGTCATAGCTATGAGTCTGTACAGTCTCTTTCTCAGAAAAAAAGTGTTAAGCTATGTAGAATTAATGGCTGTCTGGCATTAGCCTATAGCGTTGCATTATATATTGAGAAGGTCAGATATTGGAGAATACACCATCCAGTCACGGATGTCTGTGTATTCCGAATGAATCACTGAAGCTACGCACATCCCGATGCATGAGAAGCGGGTCAGAGGAGACTCGGTGGGAGAATCTAAATCCCATTCTCCTCGTGTCCTCTATCCTCTCTCTCCTCGCCTCCTTCTCAAAACCCATTGGATGAGAAAGCCAGAGGACCCTCCCCTTTGACCTTCTCCAATGTGTTTAGGGAAGGAAGCGAGGAGAGAGAATGCGAGGAGGACGCAATTGAGATTATCCCGGGTAGTTCACATAGGGAAATAGGTTTATCCCTCTGGCCAAGTACACTGAACAAAAATATAAACGCAACATGTAAAGTGTTGGTCCCATGTTTCATGAGCTGAAATAAAAAATCCCAGAAATGTTCAATATGCACAGAAAACCTTTTTCTTTCAAATTTAGTGTACAAATTTGTTTACATCCCTGTTAGTGAGCATTTCTCCTTAGCCAAGATAATCCATCCACCTGACAGGTGTGGCCTATCAAGAAGCTACTTAAACAGCATGATCATTACACACAGGGGGAGTATTTCTGTCTGTAATAAAGTCATTTTGTGGGGGAAAACCCATTCTGATTGGCTGTGCCTGGCTCCCCAGTGGGTGGGCCTATGCCCTCCAAGGCCCACCCATGGCTGCACCCCTGCCCAGTCGTGTGAATTCTTTAGATTAGGGCCTAATGAATTTATTTCAATTGACTGATTTCCTGATATGAACTGTAACTCAGTAAAATCTTTGAAATTGTTGCATGTTGCGTTAATATTTTTGTTCAGTATACAACAAGAGATCACAAACAGCATTATGTTGACCATTTCGTATCAACCACACGAGTAGCCTAAATATTTATTGATAACGACACAGTAATTCATTTAGAGAGACATTATGGCTACTTATTTTCATTTTTAATTGGCTATCGTAATTGTTTCAAATAAAAAAAGGTCATTCAAAATTCTATATCTTATAAGTTGGTTGTAAATGTAAAGGACACGCACTCTTATAGACAATTCATTCTGCTTGCCCTATGGCTGGTTATGCTGTATTGTTTAGGGTCTGTGCTGTAGCCTGTAGCAGTGGAATAAAGCATTGGGGTTGCTGGTGTCAGAGTAGTGCAGGTAATCAGATTGTTTGCTGTTCAGAATTAAAGTTTAGTTCTCTATGCATTTTGCCTGTTTAAATGGCAATAGTGAAATATGCAACACTAAGCAAAGGCACAAACAGGATTCTATGCTTTTCCATGTTGATTTCCGTCTTTCATATGACTTAGATTCATTGATTCAGGGCTATATCAAGAGTTAGGCAACAGTAAGCAGCGCAATCATGTTGAGCCCAGCCCCCTCTGTTATCTAAAGCTAAATAAACTCAGCAAAAAAAGCAATGTCCTCTCACTGTCAACTGCATTTATTTTCAGCCAACTTAACGTGTGTAAATATTTGTATGAACATAAGATTCAACAACTGAGACATAAACTGAACAAGTTCCACAGACGTGCCAATAGGCGACGTTGTTGCCGGTGACATCTGGTGAGGACCTACCTTACAACAGACCTACAAGCCCTCAGTCCAGCCTCTCTCAGCCTATTGTGGACAGTCTGAGCACTGATGGAGGGATTGTGCGTTCCTGGTGTAACTCGGGCAGTTGTTGTTGCCCTCTTGTACCTGTTCCGCAGGTGTGTTGTTCGGATGTACCGATCCTGTGCAGGTTTTGTTACACGTGGTCTGCCACTGCGAGGACGATCAGCTGTCCATCCTGTCTCTGTGTAGCGCTGTCTTAGGCGTCTCACAGTACGGACATTGCAATTTATTGCCCTGGCCACATCTGCAGTCCTCATGCTTCCTTGCAGCATGCCTAAGGCACGTTCATGCAGATGAGCAGGGACCCTGGGCATCTTTCTTTTGGTGTTTTTCAAAGTCCGTAGAAAGGCCTCTTTAGTGTCCTAAGTTTTCATAACTGTGACCTTAATTGCCTACCGTCTGTAAGCTGTTAGTGTATTAACGACCTGTGGAACACAGGTGCGTGTTCATTGATTGTTTATGGTTCATGGGAAACAGTGTTTAAACCCTTTATAATGAAGATCTGCGAAGTGATTTGGATTTTTACAAATTATCTTTTAAAGACAGGGTCCTGAAAAAGGGGACGTTTATGTTTTTGCTGAGTTTATGCGCGGATGGATCAGGGGCTGGGCAGTGAGAGGAGAGAGAGAGCTGAAATAACCATATAGGATTAAGCTGAACCACCAGATAGGCAGATGACACTGGCGTCAGACAAATGCAACACATAAGACAAGCTTAACTCAAAATGTTCTCTCCCATTCTCTCATGTGAAAGCCAGGCAGGACCAAAACATTTTCTCTCTCTTTAATCTGCTTCACCTCTAAGCGGCCAGACTACTGCTCTTTCCAGGAGGGCTTAACCAGTGCCATTCTTTATACTGAAAGTGTTGTTGCATTGTCTCAGAGGGAAGCGTACCCTGCTCGTTTCACTATATGGGTAACTGTAAGATCTATACTGTAGGGTTCTGCAGTCTTCCTAGTGCTGCATGTCCTGGAGGGAACGGAAGGCTTTCACAGAAACGTACATGTTACAGGCTCTGAGGTGTACAGCTCACTCGTTTCTCCTCGATGTATGAAGGAACTGAGGTGAAGACAGGAGCCTCGGGTGAAAGTGAGCAGCAGGAGTAAAATAATATATATTTTTATTCAGGTTCATCTGAATTCTTAAAAAAAAAAAAATATCAGTCAAGAAATGCTAGATATTCGTTTTCAATAATGGGTTTCACCCAATATGTTGTTCATATTCATATTAGCTTACCCTGCTTCACATGAATCTATTTTCAATTTATTTGCGATTCCTAAAAAAATATGTAAAGTCAATTGACAAATGGTGAAGTGATTTTCCTCGTATTATTGTCTCTTATTACTCCTCACAATCTAATAGGGAATAATGAGTAAATCATACAATTTCTGAGGCAAAACAATGTAGACAAATTACGTTCTCCCCTCCCCCACATCTCCTCCATAAAAGCATATTACTATTATCGCCGTTTCTAGCACCTTCTCAAGGGCATGAGGGCTGGAGGGGGGCTGATGGCTGCCAATAACCCCCCTCCTCCATCACTAAGAGCCCAGGTTAAGCCTGTTTCCGAGTGAATGACCCTGCCTCACCCACTGACCTACAAACTACCAAACCCTTGCCCCCCAACCCCCTCCACCTACTCACCAGGAGCTTATCCCCCCCCCCCCCAAATCCACACCCCTGTGTGCTTTCTCCCCAAGGACCACAGAGTGTAAATAATTCAGGTACCGTCCTCTCTCATCCATCAGAAGAATATTTACAACCCCCCCCCAACACCCCTCCATCCTCCCAGTCTGCTGTCTGTGGCTGTGTCCTATTATAAGGTCGGCCTGCATTTGTATGGGAGGGAAAGGAGAGGATCTCAAGGCCACCAGACTGCTGTCTCCATCTTACCATTACTAGTAAAACACATGGCATACACAACCTCTTTACCTCTATAAAGACTGCTCATGTCATCTCAGTCTATGATGAAGTAGATGACATGAAATAGGTGTATGGGGTAAATTTCACGCCTTAAGTATTGTTTTCAAAAATCAAAAAATTCGTAAACATGAAAAATAAAGTTCTAAATGTAAAAGTTCTACTTTTGAGGAAAAGTGAAATAATGGATGTTGAGATAAAAAATAAACAAATTGCAAGCAAATAATTTTAAAGCGAGAGCAAATGATTTGAAAACTAATGCAAAATTAGTTTTCAGTTCAAATTTTCCAACAACCAACTGTTAAATCTATTTCGCCTATGCTCTTGCCCGGCAGTTCACAGGCAGCTGATGAGGGGAGGACGGCTCATAATAATGGCTGGAATGGAGTGAATGGAATGATATAAAAAATATGGAAACTATGTGTTTGATACCATTCCATTCATTCCATTCCAGGTGGTGTATATTCCATTCCAGGTCTCTTTTCCATCAGTAAGTGGTATACACACGAGTCCCTGGCCTAAATACAATGATGTAGCTAGCTAGCTAACTGGAGACATTCGTCATGGGTCTAAAATCACAATGGCCTATTCGGACGTGACATCACTTGGTTTAGTAAAAACATACGGGCAAACCTTTCACTACGGCTGGCAGTGGCTAGCAACAGGCGTGCGGAGTCTGGCGATTCATTCTATTTGGCTAGCTAGTCAAACAACTAAGCAAGCCAACTAATCTAACATACTTAAAAACTGTACGTGTCAATAATTATTGGATAGCCACTGATGTGTTTACATTGGCTATTGTAATTTGCATCACCATTACGTTGCGAGACGTATTTGTCACATGCGTGTTCCATTAGAAGCATATCTATATAATACCTTTCATGACAAACCATGTAACTAGATAGGTAAACATATTAATTAATAGATAGGAATTTAAATAGAAAACTGGACTATTTTGGCATTAGTTTTCAAATAATTTGTTACTGCTTTAAAATTCAAGTTTGCTCTCGATTTAAAATTATTTGCTTGCAAGTTTTTTTGTTTTGCTATTGATATCGATTTTTCCATTCATAGTTTCACTTTTTTTTTTTAACATTCTTCACTATTTTTCACGTTTTAAGATATATTTTATTTTGAATTCAATACTTAAGGTGTGAAATTTACCCCATGTAGATGACTGTCATCTACACTGTCTGTTCTGTCTGGGAGGTTGTCCAGAGTTATGGGAGATGTGGATAGCTGCAGACAACTGTGCATTTTTAAGAGAAAAGCTTTGAATCACAACAGCAATGCTATTTATCCCCAGATGTTTCAGATGTACTGTTTCCTTAGATGTACTGTTTCCTTAGCATATAATTGACTTGGACTTTTTTTTAAAAACTTTTTGGAGTGCACTATCCACTGTCCAAGTTAGAGCAGGGAATATGTCGATAGGAATCAGGAAGAACTCATAGAAATGGCCAGGGGGTAAGCTGTTCTGCTCATGATGGTCCGATGCTACTTGTTTGACATTCAGATTAATATTTGATGACTCATACATTTTTAACATGTATTTTAATGCACGTTGTGTTTACCTCTGCCTGTTACTACTGTTAACATCCTCCACTAGAAGAAAAGACTAAACGTAAACGGTGCACTTTAACCTATTTTATGATACCGTGAGAGGCGCATCGTGTATCTTCCTTTCACCATTTTAGTCCCCAATCCCCTCACTTCTGCTTTGCTCTTTGGGGTCTAGGCTGGGTTACTGTAAAGCACTTTGTGACAACTGCTGATGTAAAAAAAAAGGCATTATAAAATCTAGAAAAGAGGAAAACCCTCTCATTGTGTTATTTTGATTGATGACATGAGAGTGAGACCAGAGCAGTAATTAGACCAGGGCGTTAGAGCAGAGCTAACGTAACGTCCATGGACCTCTATCTATGTTGTCTCTCGGAGAGGGAACACTACAGTACCACTGGGATCTCTTTTCCGTCAGCAAACCTTTGGGAGAGAGGATCTTCCTTCTGTGAGATGGGGCTTGAATTTGATGGCGTGGATTAGTCCTAAATGAATGCACACACTGGGTGATGTGTGAGTGAGGCGGTGTCACGCGGTGATTGTGCCCTCTCTAATCAGATCTCAGCCTCTTAGAGGGCTCATCCTCTCCCCTCCCAATCGGCTCCCTCCCTGCACACTGACAGGGACAGAGATTTATGGACCTCCCAATTCTCACAAAATGGATACGGGCGGGAGGTGGAAGAGGGAGGAAGACGGGCTACTGTTACAGGGACAAGCATGTACAGTGCATTCAGAAAGGATTCAAAAACCTTTTTTCTCATTGATCTACACCCAATAAACCTTAATGACAAAGTGAAAACAGGCTTTTAGACATTTTTGCAAATGTATTAAAAATAAAACACAGAAATACGTTATTTACATAAGTATTCAGACCTTTGCTATGAGACTCGAAATTAAGCTCAGGTGCCTCCTGCTTCCATTGATCATAATTTAGATGTTTCTACAACTTGATTGGACCTGTGGTAAATTCAATTGATTGGACATGATTTAGACACACTGGTCTATATAAGGTCCCACAGTTGACCGTGCATGTCAGAGCAAAAACCAAGCTAAGAGGTCGAAGGAATTGTACGTAAAGCTCAGAGACATGATTCTGTTGAGGCAAAGATCTGGGAAAGTGTTCCAAAAAATGTCTGCAGCATTGAAGGTCTCCAAGAACACAGTGGCCTCCATCATTCATAAATGGAAGAAGTTTGGAACCACCAAGACTCTTCCTAGAGCTGGCCGCCCGGCTAAACTGAGAAATCGGGGGAGAAGGGCCCTGGTCAGGGAGGTGGCAAAAAACCTGATGGTCACTCTGACAGAGCTCCAGAGTTCCTCTATGGAGATGGGGGAACCTTCCAGAAGGACATCTCTGCAGCACTCCACCAATCAGGCCTTTATGGTAGAATGGCCAGACAGAAGCCACTCCTCAGTAAAAGGCACACGACAGCCCGCTTGGAGTTTGCCAAAAGGCACCTAAAGGACTCTCAGACCATGAGAAACAAGATTCTCTGGTCTGATGAAACGAAGATTGAACTCTTTGGCCTGAATGCCAAAGCGTCACGTCTTAAGGTATCCTGGCACCATCCCTATGGTGAAGCATAGTGGTGGCAACATCATGCTGTGGGGATGTTTTTCAGCGGCAGGAACTGGGAGACAAGTCCGGATCGAGGGAAAGATGAATGGAGCAAAGTAAAGAGAGATCCTTGATGAAAACCTGCTCCAGAGCACTCAGGACCTCAGACTGGGGCAAATATTCACCTTTCCACGGGACAACAACCCTAAGCACACAGCCAAGACAATGCAGGAGTAGCTTCAGGACAAGTCTCTGAATGTCCTTGTGGCCCAGCCAGAGCCCGGACTTGAACCCGATCGAACATCTCTGGAGAGACCTGAAAATAGCTGTGCAACCAGTAGATGACATGAAATAGGTGTATGGGGTAAATTTCACGCCTTAAGTATTGAACCAGACAGAGCTTGAGAGGATCTGCAGAGAAGAATGGGAAAAACTCCCCAAATACAGGTGTGCCAAGCTTGTAACGTCCTACCCAAGAAGATTTGAGGCTGTAATTGCTGCCAAAGGTGCTTTAACAAAGTAATGAGTTAAAGGGTCTGAATACTTATGTAAATGTGATATTTCAGTTTTGTATTTTTAATACATTTGCAAGAATGTCTTAACCTGTTTTTGCTTTGTCATTATGAGGTATTGTGTGTAAATTGATGAAGGTAAAAAAACAACAATTTAATATATTTTAGAATAAGGCTGCAACATAACAGAATGTGGAAAAAGTGAAGGGGTCTGAATACTTTCCGAATGCACTGCAGCTGTGAGCATATTGCTGGCCTTTCGGAAATGGCATAATGGTAAAAAGGCTAACGACGCTGGAAACCTTTATCACAGCCCCATCAATCACCACCTGAAACAAACCCTGTGACTCTTATTAATGTATATTATGCCATGAATTAGTTTGACATTATTATACAGGTTGATCGCGTTACTAAGCCAAATAAAGTCTCCGGTCAGACATGTCTCACTCAGTTAGGACAAGGCCACGCAAAAGGTACGCCAGACTAAGGATAAAGCACTAGCTGAAATTGCCCTACACACACAACTACTCAAGTTGAGAGGGCTCTGTTTATGCCCTGTCAACGGATCCTTCAAACTACCCTCGGGAGGTACATTATCTCCCCGAGTGGACGCTTCACAAGCAATGTAGATGCACCAAAACCGGGAAAAGGAGAACGTTCCCAAAGTCCGTCCATATATATAAAGTCCCTTTATATAATCTGACTTTGGTTTACTTTCTTTGGGTGCGCGGTTTATGATGAGCAAATACATCTGGGTTTCAGGACCTGCACGTATCAGTACCGACGGATACAACTCCATTTGAAAAAGTCGTCAACATCTAGGATGTACAGTGGGTTCTGTATAACTCACGAGGAACATTATGCAGTGCCGCTGGGACAATCCTCTTGGGTCTATGGCCCGGCCTCAGGCCAAGTCAGGCACCTCATCTCCCAGTCAGTGTTAGCAGCAGCCAGGTAGAGTTATAATGAGACGGGTCTCACATCTATCTCTCTCTTCACTCTGGAGGCAGAGGAAGTAACAGTACAGGACTGTTGTGATGGATGCTGTAGTCCTGGGAGATGCACCTTCAGCCTCCACACTACTCAAATGAGCCCGCTGCCTTATGGATGGGCTGGGAGTTCGAAGGAAGCAGAGAGAAGGAGAAAGAGATGGAGGGCGGAGGGTTAGGTGGATAAATAAAGCTCAGAGAACGGCTGAGGGAGCTGGCTGACCTAGAATTGTGAGCAATTCTTGTTTGTTGTTGCTTCACACCAGTACACTACCACCTCTAAAGTAACTGCAGTAAATGAGAAGTCGGATGGATTGTTTGTATATTAGGCTCAAATGGCTTTGAGTTGAGCCGTGTGTGGCATTTCCCAGGGTTACAATTCCGGATGCTGATGTTTTTCATACCTGGGTTTGATTAGACCCGGATGAGTTAGAATGATGCTCTGAACAGTTCTACGTTTTGGAGCAGAACCAGGAGTTTTGACTCCCCATCCCGGTAACATATGCTTCTGTGAGCTTGCCTTTGTGTGCCTGTGAGCTCCCCAATCCCACTGGAATCCCTTTGTGTGTGCAAGAGGGAGTGTGAATTAGCATAATGGTGATGCTAATGTAAGGGTGTGTCTCTGTGGAGGTATGTGCATTAAACCACATGGGTGAGCAGTGAGCACCCATGTGGGTTTTGGGCGTCCGTTCAGTAAAGCAGTTCATTTTCAACTCGCCTCCGATCAGTCCAGTTGCACCTCTCACCTCTCGAATCTAAAGGCTGAAGCACTGGGCTCAAATTGTGACCTCATTGGTTCCTGCCGTTGTCTACTCTGGCCCCTACACTGCCCCTGTACCTATGGCATGAATGGGTATTTTACTTACTGCTACAGTAGGACTCCTGGTACCTCCGCAATTTTAGTCGTATTTTGGGGCTGTCTCAAAAAGATCAGGTCTAACCTTCCAGCAAACAACATTCCACTCATTCTGTAAATCTCTTTTGTTTGCCTGCAGCTTGTTTGTCTTGAATGCTGGTTCTATTAAAATACACATCTGTTTTAGCCATGCGGTCTGCAATCGATAGGCTATTGTTTTCCTGCGGCTGCTGTTGCCCTTATCATGGCCCTGCTCTCCAATTATCAAGAGGCTCCTTGTGTAAACAATGGTAAGGAAGCCAGAACAAACATACACAGCGAACACCGAACATCCACCTTCTGTTTGTGCTGTGTTTTCCTAGTGAAAGGTTCTAGAATGTCTCTACTAACCCTCCACACCCCTAGTCGGCCCTGGGTGGAATCTCAGGGTTAGCCTCTGAGGGCTGGGGAGTCCTACAGGATGTAGGAACTAGGGAGGTGGTAGAGGCCATTGTTTTGGACTGTGGTAGCGGTGAGCTGAGGTAATGGTAGATGGCGCTGAGTTCCTTCGCTAGTCTCTCTGCCTGGCTCTGGCTCTCTCCTGTTGACCCTGCAGTGACAACACCACTGAACAATAGTCAGGAGTCTGTTGACATGCCTGTTGTTTGTCCAGAGGAAGGAGATCAGCTCTCCAGTACCCAGGGAGGCCTCATGACCAGGTCCCAGAGAACATGTGATATAAGACCGGCTAAACAATGCTATGTTGTTCCTCTGCATCAGGATATCGGCCCACCACCCTCCAGCAACTGTGTACTAGAGTTTAGGTGGCATGATCTCTAATTGTGACACGAAAACAGTGCAATGCATTAGGTGTGTGACATCTTGGTGATACAATGGAAATCTTAGCTGCTGTATGTAATACATATTGCTGAGTATTTCAAGATGTATGAGCTCAGAATGAATCAAGATTCCGTGAAAGATACTTTAACATCCAAGCTGCTCACAAAGCAAATGGTATTAAGAGGGACGTTGATGTCATCCCTTCTGTTCTCCCCTTTAAGGGTTAATGAAGAAGTGACGGAGAGACTACACATACATGCCTTAACAGGCTGCTGAGTCCCTTCATGTCTGTCCATTGTCTGTCTTATCTGTGAGGGAAGAGGAGTGTGTGCCTGCAGCGCTGCTCTCTTTTCCTCTGCCCTGGGAGGATTAGGCTACTGTTCATCTGTGATGAGAACCAGCAACTCCCCCCCCCCCCCCCCCTCCTCAAAATGGTTTTCTTCCTGTAAACATAGCTTCTAAGAGGGCTCGTATAGGGTGATTTTTTTCTGTGCTCCAAAAAGAAGCCTGTGATTGTGATTTGAGAAAAGGGCTGTGGAGTTGTGATTGTGATTCGAGAACAGGGCTGTGGAGTTGTGATTGTGATTCGAGAACAGGGCTGTGGAGTTGTGATTGTGATTTGAGAACAGGGCTGTACGTAGAGTTGTGATTGTGATTCGAGAACAGGGGTGTGGAGTTGTGAGTGTGATTCGAGAACAGGGCTGTGGAGTTGTGATTGTGATTCGAGAACAGGGCTGTGGAGTTGTGAGTGTGATTCGAGAACAGGGCTGTGGAGTTGTGATTGTGATTCGAGAACAGGGCTGTGGAGTTGTGATTGTGATTCGAGAACAGGGCTGTGGAGTTGTGATTGTGATTCGAGAACAGGGCTGTGGAGTTGTGATTGTGATTCGAGAACAGGGCTGTGGAGTTGTGATTGTGATTCGAGAACAGGGCTGTGGAGTTGTGATTGTGATTCGAGAACAGGGCTGTGGAGTTGTGATTGTGATTCGAGAACAGGGCTGTGGAGTTGTGATTGTGATTCGAGAACAGGGCTGTGGAGTTGTGATTGTGATTCGAGAACAGGGCTGTGGAGTTGTGATTGTGATTTGAGAACAGGGCTGTGGAGTTGTGATTGTGATTTGAGAACAGGGCTGTACGTAGAGTTGTGATTGTGATTCGAGAACAGGGCTGTGGAGTTGTGATTGTGATTTGAGAACAGGGCTGTACGTAGAGTTGTGATTGTGATTCGAGAACAGGGCTGTGGAGTTGTGATTGTGATTTGAGAACAGGGCTGTGGAGTTGTGATTGTGATTCGAGAACAGGGCTGTGGAGTTGTGAGTGTGTGAGAGGTAAACGGAGGATCTTTGAATTTGAAGTAGTAGAGTGCAATTGCATTGGGAAACAGATGATTGAAAATGATTTTCTTTCTATTTTTGCAACTGGAAGTGGTATGACCAGGCATTGACATAGAAAGGTGTTGCACATCATATTTTGCAATAACATAATTGTTGACATGAACAAATGTGGCCATGACTATTTGCACTAATGGGCAAAACATTAACATAATGATACAGTGGAATTGAATGCTATTGTTCCATCCCCTCCCCTCCAAATGGAATCTATCAGGCCCACATTTACAGTGTGTGTGTGTGCATGCATGCCTACGTGTGCGTGTCTGTCTGTGTGTGTAAGAAGGGGAGACTGTTCAGTACCCGTCTCTACTGATTACCTCTCTGGCAGCGAGGCTGGATCTCCCCCTCAGACCCCCTGACCCTGAGTTAATCTAACAACAGCGTGGCAGAACAGAACAGGGGGATGGGGTGGAGGAGAGGAGGGGTGGAGGAGAGTGGAAGGGGAACCAAGGGGGAACCAGGGATCCTGTTAGAGGGACTGCGACCCTCTCTTGTGCGCTCATTAAATGCAGATTGCTGATGCCTATTTTTCTAGTTCCAACTCCCCTTACCCCCACCCTCTCTCCCCCTGTCCTGCAGCACTTTACCGCAGCCCCTCTGAGTCGCTCCCTGTACAGAAACACTTCCCACATACACAACACTTCTCTCCCCCACTCCAGCACCGTCAGCAGTGTACAGTAGGCTGCCTGCCTACCTGTCTGCCTGCCTGTCCTCCAAATGGCATGACGGGCCGGCCACAGCCCCAGTGGACAACAACTGATACAGCGATCTGTTTATCTCTCAACCAGGCTGGAGAGATGCTAATAGGTTGGGACCTGCTTGAATTGGGACCAATTTGAGCCTGATCACTGTAGGCTGTTTTATACTATATCCCAGGGATTGGCAACCCTGGTCCTGGAGTGCCACGGGTACATCATGTTTTTGATTTAACCCACCTAGAAGACCAGGTGTGTTGAATTTGGGCAAACGCTGAACTGATCAATTAGCTCAGTTGGCCAAGTGCCTAGTAGAACCTGCAGCACTCCAGGCAAAGGGTTGCCTGCCCCTGCTGTATACCTCCAGGAAGCCTTCGTGCTCCAGTCTCCTAGAGGTATTAGGAAGTCATACTGAGGCTAGGCTATTTATAACCTCTATATTCTCCCTCGGTTCCATAGTATGGGCTAAAAAGGCACACATGTAAACACACACAAACCCAAACCTCTTGGGGTGCCTCCTATGGTACACAGAAAGAATGTACCAGACCAAAGCCAGGCTACGGCTAAGGCTCCGAGTATATACCACATTGCCAAAGGAAAATCAACCACTGAATGCATGGCTGGAGTGGAGGTTTGTGAAAACAGAACAGGAGTCCTCTGCGTTGAATGCATGCTGATCTATAGGATTTCAATAGAGCAGTACACCAAGGTAGAGAGTCTTGTCAATGTCAGTTTGGCTGCCAGTGTCAGTGGACTGCCGACTGGTTGTCTGCTGCTGACGTAGGTTTCGATTAAAATTCCCTGCCTGGCCTGGATCAGCTTTAAAACATACTGACACTTTAATCACCACACCAATTTCATCGCCACATTTTCCATTGATTTTTTTTTTTCAATCAATACTTTTAAAGGCCCAGTGCAGTCAAAAAACAGATTTGCCTGTGTTTTATATTTCCATACTATGAGGTTGGAATAATGTTGAAGTGTATGATAATGCCCGTTTAGTGTAAGGGCTATTTAAAAAGACCGCCTGAAATTTCTGCCTGTTTTGGTGGGATGGAGTTTTGTCCTGCCTGGTGACATCACATACATGAGTTGATAGACCAATAAGAGTTCCAAACCTCTCTGCCAATAACAGCTAGTTTTCAGTTTTCCCCTCCCCACTCAGACCACTCCCATACAGTCTTAGAAAAATTCTTGCTTGAGAAATTGCTAAGAAATTTTTCTTTTTGACCATTTTAATTGCAGTAAGGTACATAATTGTTACCCGGAAATGATTTGATATTAAGATGAAAAATGCCGCACTGGACATTTAAACACGTGTTATTGCCAGGTGAAGAAATGGTCCAGAGTGGAATCGTTTCCTCGGTCAGTGGATCCTATGAAATGAGATGCCAGACTGCAGGCAGTGCTGTTGTTGATGACTGGTCCTAGTATCAGGTCTGCCCCCTGAGTCTCTGACTCGACCCTATTGATCTCTCTCTCTCTCCAGCCTCTGTGCCTGTCTCAGGAACTGTCTCACAACACAAACACGCATGCACGCACGTGCAAACATAGACGCACACACACAAAAACACACAAAACACACCTCATAAAAGCAGTCTAAGCAAAATGGTGCCTATCCCATTCTGCTCATTGTATATGGTTGAGTGGTTATTACAGCTACATGAATAGGTTGGGTTTTATGGGTGTGAAAGGCTCACACTGAGACTAGCTTCTGGCCCATTAACACAGACGAGAAATCAGCTTTTAGGCTCAGCCCTTTAGGCACACTGATATTTGTTAACCTTTTACATGATACGGCTCAGTTGACCATCTCCGTTTAGACGGGACACTAAATGTTCGTCTGTTACTCCAGTATGGTGTTCTAGCAGCCACGAATGTAAGGCTTGACATTGTAAAAACCGAGACGGGGGCAAACATTTCGGCCAACTAATCGGTGTACTCTCGCACTATTAGTTTGTTCGCAGCCAATTGTGCGTGTTTCCTGGACATAATCATTCCTGACCGTATTAGATCACCCGTCGTTGGAGTTTGGAGATTCAGTCAATATGAACGAGGGAAAGGGAAGAGGAACACAAAGAGACCTTGGCATGGCCAAACAAATCGTTGAATTAAACGTTGTGGTACATTTGGCTGGATTCTCCCTATTACATCAGTACCTAGTCAGCAGTTCTGCTCTGCCGGCCAAGTGTACCCAGGGCACTGCGTGGCACGGTACCACTCACCTTCTCATTTCAGTTCCCATGCTAATGCTCCCGGACTCCCAACAGCAGTCAAAGCCGGTCGCAGAGCCAATGATGCACCGATGGTGTCGGCTAGGCTAGGCTAGGCTAGGCTAGGCGGACAAGAACTGCTGAATTTAACGTCCCTTCAGCCCGGCATGGCTGGATGCCTCAGCACTGTTAGTAGCCCATGTCACTGTTAGTAGCCCATGTCGTTGGGTTATAGTGGTGCAGCTCCTCAGACAGACACCGAATGTACGCAACATTAAGAACACCAGGTCTTTCCATGACATAGACTGACCAGGTGAAAGCCATGCTCCCCCTTATTGATGCCACTCGTTAAAGCCACTTCAATCAAGTGTAGCTGAAGGGAGGAGACGAGTTAAAGAAGGATTTTTAAGCCTTGAGACAATTGAGACATGGATTGGGCAACTCCACATCAGGAAGGTGTTCCTAATGATTGGTTTGCTCAGTTTATTATATTAAGGGCGCATTTACATGTCCAATTATAAATAAACTAGAGAATGTTTTCTGTTGTCTCCACCGACCTCCTTGACAGATAATTAGCGCTTTTCACTTTGGTGTAGTGGATGTAGTAGAGAGAGGGTAGCTAGCTACCAGCTAACCGAATTGCATATGAAATCAAAGGCACATCACTTTTAATGGGGTACTGTGCTGCAATAAAGCAAAGTAGGGCCTGCAGCCCTGCTACACTCACATGCTCCAGATACATATCTTAACTCGTTGACGTTGAACGTTTCAACCCAAACGAATCCAGGAAGCTTACGGGTTGGTCCAAACACGGATGCTGTACTGATGGGAACCATGGTTCCCGACTGTGCTACGCTGACTGGCATGGGCAGGCTGGTATCAGCAGCTGTCATAGCAGTGACATTCTGCCAGAGGCACTGAGGGATCCCTGTGATCTGTCTTACAGCCGTCTTGGAGACACTTGTGTTCACTCCGCGGCTCTTCCTGTGCCAGACAGCTCTATCGCAACACACACACACACACGCACACACACACACACACACACACACACACACACACACACACACACACACACACACACACACACACGCAAAACACAAAACACACACAAAACACACACACACACACACACAGAACACACACACACAAAACACACACACAGTTCTCTCTAACCTGTGGCATATGTCAGCAATAAAACGTGTATTACAGAAGTAGAGGGTCCCAGATGCTCCTGTAATGGAGACAAATGTTCATGTGTGGGGCAATTTAGACCAGGTGTGTGTGTGTATGTGTGTGTGCATAGATGGTGCTGGGATGGCAGCTTATATGAAGGGGCTGCCTGCTGCAGAGATTACATGTGAGCTCATTATCATAGACCAGATGTCTCTCTCTCTCTCTCTCTCCATCTCTCTCTCCCTCGCTGTCTCTCTCCTATGAAATTGCTCTAACTGTTGATTCTGATCCAATGCTGTGCAGTCAACTGGTGATCTCCATCTTCTTTTGAGCAGATGGCAGAGGTTGAGAGAAAGGAACGAGAGCGAGGGCACAGAGCATCATGATCCTGCAGTTAGAAACAAGTGCCTTGGTTGCACGTTCCATTTCCAGCCAGGGAGTGATACTGCCTTCTTGCTCGTGGCTCCGGCCCAAGTTAACGTTGCTTACGAACGAAATGGACAGAATCAAGAATCAAAGAGGCATGCAGTCTTGATTACAGTTGTTGCAATGCAATGATAAACACGAGTGGTCTGACTGTAATAGCTGATAGCCACTGATGTGTTTACATTGGCTATTGTAATTTGTATCACCGTTACGTTGCGAGACGTATTTGTCACATGCGTGTTCCATTAGCTCATGGCTGTTGTAGTGGCTGTTAGTGTAACGGGGGAGCTGGCTCCACCAAGCATGTCCAGCCTACTGCTGGAGGTTATTTATGTGACTCTGCAGAGTGCTGTAGAGCCAGAGGCCCTCTCCTCTCCTATCATTTGCTGTGGTTGAAACAGAGAGTTACAGCTACAGTACCTGCCTCAGCAAAAACACCCTTTATTCACACACAGCAATCCCCCCCCGTCAGCATCCGCAACCAATACCCGGGGGGAAGAAACTGTCTGCTCAGGCGCTGGCAGCCAACAAAAGAGAGACAGAGCAATGGGGAGTCAGTCAGAGACCTGCTAATTCTGCTATCAGACCGTATATCACGGGTGTGACAAAAAAATAGATATTTTCTGCTCTAATTACGTTGGTAACCAGTTTATAATAGCAATAAGGCACCTCGGGGGTTTGTGGTGTATGGCCAACATACCGCAACTATGGGCTGTATCCAGGAACTCCGCGTTGGGTCGTGCATAAGAACAGCCCTTAACCGTGGTATATTGGCCTTGTACCACACCGCCTCGTGCCTTATCGCTTAAGTATAAAAGGAGAAGAAAGCAGGAGTTCACCTAGCCCTGTGACTCTGGATGTGGCTGTGGCTGCAATGTGGCCCCAGCCCCAGCCCTGGCCCCAGCCCTGGCCCCAGCCCTGGCCCCAGCCCCGGCCCCAGCCCTTGCCCAAGCCCTTTCCCCAGCCCTTGCCCCAGCCCCAGCCCTTGCCCCAGCCCTTGCCCCAGCCCCAGCCCTTGCCCCAGCCCCAGCCCTTGCCCCAGCCCCAACCCTTGCCCCGGCCCCAGCCCTTGCCCCAGCCCCGGCCCCAGCCCTTTCCCCAGCCCTTGCCCCAGCCCCAGCCCTTGCCCCAGCCCCGGCCCCAGCCCTTGCCCCAGCCCCAGCCCTTGCCCCAGCCCCAGCCCTGCTACTTCAGCCTGTGCAGCTCCAGCTTCAGTCAACCCCACCAGTGATGTATGGCTCCAGAGCTGCCTCGGGACCGCAACAAAGACAGCTGGCCAATCTGCATTGCAGCAAAGGTCCCTCATACACTGATGTGCAGTGCACACTCTCATAGAGACTGGGGGCGATTGTGCCTAAACGCACACGTAGGTACATACTGGCCGGTACACACAGCAACATATTGGAGGTAAAAAAGCATTGCCATTCAGCTGTTCTTCTGCTCAATCACATACTGCACATTTTCCAGATCTACAGCATCATCAGAAACCCAAAGCAATGCAGTGTAAAGACTCAAATTTCATCTGCTGCTGGAACAAGACGTATTCACTGGAAGCTCACACCTTGACTTTGACTAGGAAGCAGTGCAGTGCTCAGAATCCCAGTGGACATGAGAACGGAATTTGGAGATCAATTAAGAAGGAATAGTCTTGTTTAACGCTCCTCTTTCAACATCGTTATCATTTCACTATGATCTGCAATTTTCTGCTGGAGCGAACCAGCCTGCGTCAGCATAATTTGATTGAGCAGCATTTTAAATGCATTTTTCAAACTCCACCTCAAAGAAAAGTATTGGAAGTCTACCCCCCAAGTGAAATATAGCATTCAATGGGCAGTTGTCTTGTATGTCAGTTGCGTTGCATTTCACAAATGATACAAATGTATAATGTGACAACAAAAAACAACACATTTAATTCTTCCACGCAAAACAGATTCTCCCTAGGCCCATGGTTTCATAAGCTTAGTACCTCAGTGCCGTGGTGCTGAACTGGGGTTGGGGGCACTGAGCTGGGGTTGGGGGAGTGCCTGTTATTGACTGGGCTGCAGTAAGCTGCCTGGGCCAAGCCAAACAGCCCCTGGCCACTCTCCCCGATTTATTTATGAAAATAAATATTCCAGCAGCCCCGGGGGCCACATTCATTATTCCTAAAGAAAATCCTCAGCTCATTCTGGCCCCGGTACAGTGTAAGGGGAGGCGGGGGGGGGGAGAGAGACAGTTTGTGTGATTTAGATAGTCAAGCCGCAGTTTTTATTGTCTGCATTAGCATAGGATCCGTCCATTTTGTGACAAAAGAGCATTTGCATGGGCATGAGGGTGGAGTGATAGGTTTCGGGGCATATTCTAATGACCACCTGCCTCTGGCCTTTCACACAACAACACCAGGAGGTGGCTGCATGAAATCTCTGATGATATTTTAAGATCAGCCTTTGGATCTGAATTTTATTGAAATCGTTGGAGGATGTAGATTAAATTATGTGGCCTAGTTATGGTCTCGAATTGCTGATCTTCAAATGGAATTGGGCTGGGAATGAACACATGCCCTGAGCCAACCTCTATACACACCTAATGAGAGGCACTGAGCAGAACGGACAGAAACGGCACACTGCAGGAGCCCTCTGTTAATGGCCGTGAAGGGTGTGTGTGCGTGCGGGGAAATGACCAAACTGGCCTCAGGTCCTACTTTGAAAGCAGACCCTGTCATGTGATGATGTCATGCTCTGAGGGAGCTGCTGGTGTTCATGGTGAGATGACAGAGCAGTGTGTGATCCAGCCAATCAGAGAGACACAGTGTGGGCCAGTCGTCACCTCAGGACCAGGCCTCCTCAGATATCTCTCTCTCTCTCTCTCTCTCTCTCTCTCTCTAGCTTCTGTGATCTGGTCATGGACTTGGGGCAACGCTTTAGGTACAGTACAATCTGCTCTCCTGCAGATGACTCCGTGTTTCCTGATGAGCCAGTGCCACATAAACCATTCTGACCATGTCAGTGAGGCTCGGTATGTTATGATGTATTAGTTTGTTGTTATCAGTGAGTTTGAACAGTGAGCAGATTGCTGCAAATAGATTTTTCAGAGGGACTTATGGCTGTGTGTGGACGCCAGGGGCACAACATAGGATTATCAGACCTGTCTAAGCCACTTAGTGCTGTGGGTCAACTCAGCCTACAGCATGTAGGGAAGGAAAGATGGGAAACTCCCCAATGACCTCAATGCCCTAGACCCTTCCATTCGTAAAAACATTCCAGCGGACTTCTAAGAACAGCTGGTTAAGTGGATTTACCACCGTGTTTCACTTGGAAAAGACCAATGTGTCAAGACTGCAATTTGGATTTTGTTTATTTTAATACATGTATGTTGTTGACACTATGATTACTTTGCCCGTATGTTGAGGTGCTCCGTTTAGCGTGACTATTTGCATTGTTGCATTTCTTTGAATCTAGACTTTAAGGTGAGACCAGTGCAGTGAGTTTATAGTGTGTTTGTTTCACAGGAAATGGGGGCCATTCCTGATAGGTGCAGTTTATCCTGAAGTCAATCCTTTAGACACGTAATTCAGCTGCACAGACTCAGCCTGCTAATCTCTGGCCCCACGCAGGTGTTGTTTAGCAATGCATTAAAGCCAGCAAGCTGCTGCGTCTCTGTCTCTGTCTCTGTCTCTCTCTCTCTCTCTCTGTCCCTCGCTCTCTCTCTCTCTGTCCCTCACCCTCTCTCTCTCTCTCTCTCTCTCTCTCTCTCTGCCTCGCTCTGTCTCTCTCTCTCTCTCTCTGCCTCTCTCTCTCACTGCCTCTGTCTCTCTCTGTTTCTCTCTCTCTGCCTCTCTCTCTCACTCTGCCGCTCTCTCTCTCTCTGTCTCTATCTCTCTCTCTGCCTCTTTGCCTCTCTCTCTCTCTGCCTCTGTCTCTCTGTCTCTCTCTCTCTCTGCCTCTGTCTCTCTCTCTGTCTCTCTCTGTCTCTCTCTCTCTCTCTCTCTCTGTCTCTCTCTGTCTCTCTCTCTGCCTCTGTCTCTCTCTCTGTCTCTCTCTGTCTCTCTCTCTCTCTCTCTCTCTCTCTCTCTGTCTCTCTCTCTCTCTCTGTCTCTCTCTCTCTCTCTCTCTCTCTGATACTACCTGGAACTCCGCTTATACAACTGTTTCTGGGCAGAGCTACAGCAGTTGGTGGGTCCATCCCAACCTTGTAACACAAGAACTCCACAGCATGTAGTCTGCCTGAGCTCTGGTACTGGACAGTGTAGGGTTAGGACCTGTCTGGAGTCTGCTCTCTGTCTATGTTACTTACTGTTCTCTGAGAGCTTGTGAACTACTCACTAGCCTGTCTGGTTCTTGACTAAAGCTGATTGTACGGTCAGTGTTTATTCGTTTCCTCGTTATACAAGCATTGGCACATAGGTATGTTCCCTGCTTACTCTTGCAAAATGTGCACAATGTACACAGCACATAGGCCTACATTAGCATTGTTTTGGAGTACAAGGAAACAATGCAATCTTTGAGAAAGGGAACCATGCAAAATGTGTTATACAGTGGCCGGAGGTGTCAGGCACATTATTTACTGATGCTGCTTAGTCCTGGTTGGTAATACCTTTGTCACAGAGAGACACAGTGCCTCTGTGCCCTCCAGCACATTCAGATGAAACATTTGACTCCTGGTTTTAATAATACATTTTAAAAAACTCATCCTTCTCCGGTGTCGGCCCTGCTGCCCTCTGCACCTCAATTTCAGTGTCCCACGTCTGAATCGACCGCTATCTGCATCCTCTCTATTCTAATTTTAGCCTTTCGTCTGGGGCTGTTATGTGGGTTGGAGGTAGACTCAGGGATCCAATCTCCATTGCAATCAGCACTAGGCTGCAGGGGCGAGGGCGCCCCACCATGGCACTTCCGATACTCATTCCACGGCTCGGGTTTAATATTATAGGTGAGCGTGTGGGTGTCCAGATGTGTAGATGTGCGTGAAATGTATGGATGGGGAGCAGTGATATACTCAGCTCTTGTCCCCTTCCACAGTGTCGCTCTGACATTATTACACAAGATGGATTTGTGTTATCAGGGCGGCTGGGCTCTCATGCAGCACCTCGACCCCTGACCCCCAGCGTTTGAAAGCCCGACTGGCTTTGTGATTTATTCTCTCTCTCTCTCTCTCTGACTCGACGGCCAGCATCATCTAGCCTGCGTTATAGAGAGAATCGAAAATCCCAAGCCTTTCAGAGCAGACAGGTCTTTGTGCTGAGTTGATTCATCAGAGTGCCACATAGTCAGGTGTTCGAACCTGGCCAGTGATCAAAGCATCACTGAGATGTCCGGGTGAAGGCCTGTTCAGAACAGGACTCCTCACTCCTCTCAGTCCAGTCGCTTATCAACACACCGTTTTCTCCGCTATTTCTGAGACATGTTTCCCAACTAAATATCAACACGGAGCGTCGGCCTTTGGAGAATTCTGATATCATTCATGTTTGATACAGGCGACCAGATTTTAGTCTGGAAGGTTCCGTGCCGTTGTCTGTACGCAGTATGCAGACGACCTGTCTGGTGCTTTCTTATTGTGCTAGTGTGTGTGTTTTTTGTCCTCCGTCTGTCCGGGTATGATCAGAGAACAAAGCAGCAGAGCCCCTCTCTGTTCAGAGCAGCTACAGTAATGAGCTCTCCCTTTCTGAACACACACGCCCTTCTAATGGGTTAATCATGGAAAAATGGAATCCGCCTTTGAAGTCACACTCTGTCTGACAAGATATCACCCATCAATTCGCACCGGTGCCGAGTCCGATTGACTGACGCACGCACGCACACACACACACACACACACACACACACACACACACATGGAGCAAGAGAAATGTATTCTGATCTTCTGTTTGAACAGACAGTGAATGTGAAACATGCTCACAGCAATACGTGTAAGGAGCATACACATCACACCATGTATACTGATTGAAAACCAATTTCGAATTTGATTTCACATCTATTGTTCTGATTTTACTTCACAGGACAAACAGTGGGTGTATGTTGTGTTTGGCTATATGCCCTGTCCACTACAAAGAAGCAAGATGGAGCTTGGTTGTTATTAAAAGAAGATAACACTTCACCCTCTGGCGCATTCATTGCCTCTGAATCTTTCATCTTTGTTGGTGGAATTCTCCCACCACGTTCTCGTCTGATGATAAGGAAAGAAAACGTTGGGAAAAGGAGTCTGAAAATTGGATACTCCTGGGGCCTAATTAGGTCAGCATGTTTCCCATCTCGGAGAGATGATTTGGAATTCTGTTTCCATGTGGATTGTGAATATGATTTAGATGTAATTATTCCTGCCCCTGTATGTACCCCCCCCCCCTCCCCTCCCCTCCGCCGGCTCTGCTCTGCTCTGCTTTGTGTTCTCCAATACGCCTCTTCATCATGGCGCCTGATCAATGCATTGAGCATGGTGCTCTGTTCTGACGCACTAGGTGTGTGTGTATGGCAGTGTGGTGTCTGGGTTCGTGTGTGTGCTTGTTTTTATCTTTGTGTGTAGGACTGTGTGTTCTAACACCACTGAGGTAATACATCTGTGACCAAGTGGGTCATACGCTCTCACTGCCACCTCCTCTTATAAATTAGACTGGAGAAATGTCTTCTATGTTATCTGTGCTAAAAGCATGGTGTGTGTCTCTTGTGTGCGTGTGTTTGTATTCTTGCATGTGTTTGAAAGCGTGCATGTTTTTTGAACATTTCCTTGCAGTACCTGTTGTAGGTACAATCTGATATACTCATATTCTGTTCCATTGAAGCAAGGGAGTAATGATGCTGAGAGACCAACCACTAAGTGTCCATACAGACATAGAGAGGAGCTGGGGATGAAGAGCCAGGACCAAATGTCTCAGGACAGGTTGAAAGAACCCCCTTTAGCTCGGGACACAATAGTTCCCCTATGTAATGGCTGCAGGGCTGCGACACAGCTTGGGCCCATGTCTTTCTGTCTGTCTGCCAAGTGTTACCATTGTTAGCTTAGGACCATGACATGAGCCATGAGTTCTCCTGGTTACTGGACAAACACATCAGCCTTGTGTGTGTGTGTGTTTGTGTGTGTGTGTGTGTGTGTGTGTGTGTGTGTGTGTGTGTGTGTGTGTGTGTGTGCCCCTATAGTGCCTACTAAATGGCACCCTATTCCCTATATCTATACTGCAATAGGGCTCATATCAAGTCAAATCGAATTGTATTTGTCACATGCGCTGAATACAACAGGTGCAGACGTTACCGTGAACTGCTTACTTTACAAGCCCTTCACCAACAATGCGGTTTTAAGAAAATAGAGTTAAGAAAATATTTACATAAATAAACTAAAGTAAAAACTACAAATTTAAGTAACACAATAAAATAACAATAGCGATGCTATATACAGGGGGTACTGGTACCGATGTGCGGGTTACAGGTTAGTCGAGGTAATTTGTACATGGAGGTAGGGGTACATTTACTATGCATAGATAATAAACAGTGAGTAGCAGCAGTGTAAAAACAAGGGGGGATGTCAATGCAAATAGTCCAGGTGGCCATTTGATTAATTGTTCAGCAGTCTTGTGGCTTGGGGGTAGAATCTGTTAAGAAGCCTTTTGGACCTAGACTTTTGGACCTAGACACCGCCTAGTATAAAGGCCCTGGATGTCAGGAAGCTTGGCCCCAGTGATTTACTGGGCTGTGTTCACTAGCCTCTGTAGCACCTTACGGTCAGATGCCGAGCAGTTGCCATACCAGGCGGTGATGCAACTGGTCAGGATGCTCTCGATGGTGCAACTGTATAACATGGGGACCTATGCCAAATCTTTTCAGTCTCCTCTTGGTCTGTTTAGATCATGATCGTTTTTTGGTGATGTGGACACCAAGGAACTTGAAGCTATCGCCCCGCTCCACTACAGCCCCGTCAATGTGAATGGGGGCACTCATTTTCCTGTAGTCCACAATCATCTCATTTGTCTTGCTCACGTTGAGGGAGAGGTTGTTGTCCTAGTACCACACTGTCGGGCTATGACCTCCTCCCAATAGGCTGTCTCATTGTTGTCGGTGATCAGCCCTAACACTGTTGTGTCGTCAGCAAACTGAATGATGGTGTTGGAGTCGTGCTTGGCCACGCAGTAGTGGGTGATCAGGGAGTACAGGAGGGGACTAAGCACACACCCCTGAGGGGACCCCGTGTTGAGGATAAGCGTGGCAGATGTGTTGTTGCCTACCCTTACCACCTGGGGGAAGCCCGTCAGAAAATCCAGGATCCAGTTGCAGAGGGAAGTGTTTAGTCCCAGGGTCCTTAGCTTAATGATGATCTTTGATTTAAAAATGTTTAAATGATTTTAATGGTGAGCTTTTTTTCAACACTATGGTGTTGAACACCGAGTTGTAGTCAATGAACAGCATTCTCACAGGTGTTCCTTTTTTCCAGGTAGGAAAGGGCAGAGTGGAGTGCGATTGAGATTGAGATACCAACGTGAGTACTACGGGGCGGTAGTCATTTAGGCAGATTACCTTCGCTTTCTTGGACACAGGCACTATGGTGATCTGCTTGAAATATGTAGATATTACAGACTCGGTCATAGAGAGGTCGAAAATGTCAGTGAAGACATTTGCCAGTTGGTCCACGCATGCTCTGAGTACATGTCCTGGTAATCCATCTGGCCCTGCGGCCTTGTGAATGTTCACATTGGCTACGGAGAGCGTGATCACACAGTCTTCCGGAACAGCTGGTGCTCTCATGCATGTTTAAGTGTTGCTTGCTTCGAAACGAGCATAAAAGACATTTAGCCCATCTGGTAGGCTCGTGTCACTGGGCAGCTTACGGCTGGGTTTCTCTTTCTAGTCCGTATTAGTTTGCAAGCCCTGCCACATCCGACGAGCGTCAGAGCCGGTGTAGTAGGATTCAGTCTTAGTCCTGTATCGACGCTTTGCCTGTTTGATGGTTCGTCTGAGGGCATAACGGGATTTCTTATAAGCATCCGGATTAGTGTCCCACTCCTTGAAAGCAGCTGCTCTAGCCTTTAGCTTGTTGCAGATGTTGCCTGTAATCCATGGCTTCTGGTTGGGATATGTACGTACAGTCACTGTGGGGACAACGTTGTCGATGCACTTATTGATGAAGCCCGGTGACTGAGGTGGTATACTCCTCAATGCCATTGGATGAATCCCGGAACATATTCCAGTCTGTACTAGCAGAACAGTCCTGTAGTGTAGCATCTGCATCATCTGACCACTTCCGTACTGAGTGAGTCACTGGTACTTCCTGCTTTAATTTTTGCTTGTAAGCAGGAATCAGGAAGATAGAATTATGGTCAGATTTGCAAAATGGATGGTGAGGGAGAGCTTTGTATGTGTCTCTGTGTGTGGAGTAAAGGTGGTCTAGGGTTTTTTTTCTCCTCTGGTTGCACATGTGACATACTGATAGAAATGAGGTATAACGGATTTAAGTTTGCCTGCATTAAAGTCCCCGGTCACTAGGAGCAGTATTTTCTTGTTTGCTTATGGCTTTATACAGCTCGTTGAGTGCGGTCTTAGTGCTAGCATTTAATTGTGGTGGTAAATAGACGGCTACAAAAAATATAGATGAAAACTCTTGGTAGATAGTGTGGTCCACGGTCTATCATGAGGTACTCTACCTCAGGGGAGCAATACCTCGAGACTACCTTAGTATTAGACATTGTGCACCAGCTGTTATTGACAAATAGACACACACCCCTATCCCTCGTCTTACAGGACGTAGCTGTTCTATCCTGCCGATGTACAGAACACATATATTACTCGTGTTGTTGTTCAGTCACGACTTTGTGAAAAATAAGATATTACAGTTTTTAATGTCCCATTGGTAGGATAGTCTCTAATGGAGCTCATGCATTGATTGCATGCAAAATATCACAATTGGTTAGAAGCCTTTAAAATGGCAGCCATTCCCTATGGCGCCATTCTTTCTTTCTAATGTAGGGAATAGGGTGCCATTTGGGATGCAGGGTTATAGTGTGATGACAGTATGTGGCCAACCTGTCAGCAGTATGGATGTCCTTAACATCAGGGACAGGACAGGATAGAGACAGACAGGATGTATAGAGACCGATTAGAAAGAGACAGACAGGACACAGACAGACAAGAGACAGACAGGACAGAGACAGACAGGATAGAGACAGACAAGATAGAGACAGACAGGGCTAGCCAGGACAGGAGAGCCACTGACCGCTTACGTGTGGATAAACACTTTGTTCTCTCCTGTCTCATTAAGCCTATTGGATCCAACACAATTCACAAATGAGGCCCGTTATGTAACACACAAATAGGAACGTTAACAAGGTCGTTCAGCTGTCAATCTGTTGTCTCATCAAGCTATCTGATGATCATCTATAACACACCAAATCTAATTTTGGATTTCGAACATAGCTGACAACATATCATTCCATACTGCAGTATTTTCTATATGTATGTACTATATATATGTGGAAGGGGGGGGGGCGGGGGGTTAGTGTATATGATTATGAAGCAGTAGTGAAGATGCAGTGTGCTGTTGCCAGTTCAAAGCCTAAGAACAAAGTCCTCCCAGGCTATGCTCCTCATACAGCCCCTGCTAGTCTAGGAGGGGGTCGTCATGGAAACCTCCTAAAATCCCCCCAACACACACAGACAACATGGAGGTGCACTAGGGTAAAAATATAACAACCCAGTCTTCTTTCTTTTTCACTCCCCCTCTTTTCTCTCTCTCTCTCTCTTTCACTCTCCCTCCCTTATGGAGCGATTTCAGTGCCAACAGAAATTGTATTTTAATTTTATCATTTTTAATTTGTATTAGGATATTTGAATGTAATATTGTTTTATGTTTAATTCACAAATTTGAATAATTGAATTCATGAATTGAACTTGTATTTCAGGATTTGAAACTAAATTGAATGAATATTGCATTACGATTTAAAATAAAATGTCAATTGAATTCAAATTCAATATTTGTATATTCAGCTTAAATATGGTAGATATTGCATTCATGGTCTGTGTATCAAACCATCAATTCAAGTTAATCAAAGTTTAATATATTTAATTTCTCAGATGCATTCAGATTCAGTCCTTTAAATTCAGACCGGAGACCACGTCCTGGTGCTTTGCCAGCCAGGAAAGGTAGAGGAGAACAGATATAATCAAACTCTCTCAGTGGTCAACAGAAGCTTCTGCTGGTTTCTGAAGCCAATGTGGCATGTTGAATTTATTTCCCTACTATGGATTTGGCTTTAGTGTTTGAACCACTTTAGCGATGAGCTATTATGACCCCATTCCCAAAAGCTAAGATTCTCTGGAGCATTCATTTGCTTTCTGCTCCCATGTGCGATGATCACAGGCTCCATTAGGAGTGTCACAAAAACAGCAATTTGGCCACTAATATAGATGTCTCCTAGCCAACTTTTCAGAATAGCCCTGTCATAGCCCTTCTAAGGATAGCCTTTCCACCCCCTATTTTATCTTGCTCTTGTGACTGACTGGGTTCGAACCAGGTCTCCTGAATGCCACAAGGCTGTTAGACCTGAGATTAGCACATAGGCATTAGTTCAGGAAGCTAACACAAGTCTTCAAGTCTCCAATAAGGTTCATCCAACCACCTCGGTTACATTTCACCCCCCTCCCCCCCTTGGACCTCATACTCGGAGATCACGGCACCAATATAACAGACTGGGTTCGAAATCAAGCCTACTGCACAACAACCCTTTCTGTGGCAAACAGAAGCAGAAGAATCTGTGCACCTACTTTAATACACCCATCCAAGTCACAGGACCAATGTCTAGGAAACAGGCTAACACAGTCTTAACCCAGTCAGTCACATGTTAACCTCATAATGACTACCCTTGCCGGAGACATGAGACCAGGGGCCGACTGGGACCAGAAATCGGCCCCGGCATTTCTAACACAGAGCCCATTCTTATTTCCAGGCCCCTTCGCCTGCCCATTCTTTTCCTCCAGGCCCCCACAATGACTCATTATTTCCCTTGAGGCCCCCACTATTATAATTTTGTGCAAAATAAAAACAAGTTTGACCGTCCCACTGGGCTAAAAATGGACCAGCCCATCTGGCATTTGCCCGAAATTCCAGATGGCCAGTCTGCCCGTGCCTGATGTCAAACTAGCACATCTTCAGGTCTCAGGGTAGGTTCTCATCACATAAGCATTGATCACCTAAACTTGCTGGATCTTGAAGACCTGTACTCGCTAAGCAGGCAGCGTGGCGTCCTTTACAATGGTGAAACTGGACTCAACTCTACAGTTGCACTGGTACAATCACTGGGGTTGCTGTGGAGTGAACTAAAGGGGTGAATGTCGCAGATGGGGATCTTTGAAACTCACTCATCAGCAATGTTCCCTTTCTTTAGGCACTGAGCAAATGTCTGGTCTGCTGAGCGCAAACTTGAACGTTGTGAAAATGATGTGCATCTTCTGGCACGCGTTGACTGTGAACACTGAGGCTATACACGCTTTAAGGAACCGTTTTAACAGTGGACAAGTAGGCTACGGTGGCTATTTGATCATAATGTAGGCCAACCAGAGTGGCCTACCATCAAAATCAATGGAGAAAATGCATCCCATAACATTTTAAAATGGAAACAGCTGTTCTATCATTCAGCCTACAGTAGCAACTAATGTGCGGTGTTCAATGTAGTCCTACATTCTGTGAGACTTTTGGGAAAAAATATGCAGGGCTTGACATTAATTTGTTTATCCACTTGTCCTTCAGACAAGGAGGTGATTTAAATGTGTTGTTTGTGCAAGAAACCACTTTACGAAATTCAGTTAATTATTATTCCCATACCATTATTACAGAGAATCAGACAAATTATGCTATCCTCTGCATATTGGCTACTTAGCTTATTCAAGCCTGTCTCAAAAATACAACACTGCCCCTTTAAGACAGAAAAAATGATCATTACCTGACTCGCTTTTCAATGATGGCTAGAAATGAACACGTTTTGTACTCTTGAAGGAAGCAACTATTCCCCCATTGCTGACTAGAAATGAGCTATAACTGGGCTAATAACTCACTTACTAGCAAAGAACATTAACAAATGTGCACACGTGGCTTAATGCAGCTCTCGCTTTGATCTCAAAGCAAGCGCATCTACCATAGCCACGGGACGTAATGGTGCTGAGGGTGCTGGAGCACCCCCTGAAAAATCTGAATAAATATATATAAATATAAATATATATATAATATATAAGTAGTGCACTGGGGTTTTAATAGTCCTGTAATAGCCAGACCGATATAGCCGCGTCTGCAATGCGGGCAAAAACTCCCCACCCCCCTGTTGACCAAACATCTATATTAGTGGCTAATATTGGCAATTCCCACAGTAAAGGGAAACGTTGATAGTGTTAACTAAAGGGGAAAACTAGAAGTTGAGTGAAGTTCAATCTCGTGCTTCTCTGTGCTGGCTGATATTTATTTTGTGCGGCAGTCCCGGGGGAGCTGCGTGCCAGCGCATAGCTTACAGGCAACATTGCTCATCAGCCTGAAGTGTCCCTCCTTGCGCAATTGAAGAAGGCCTTTTTTCAATAGAGGGGTGGGTTGGAATGAGGGCAGTCCATTGTGGGCAGTCAGGAGGGCAGTCCAGTGTGTTTGCGAGGCCTGAGGGCAGTCCAGTGTGTTTGTGAGGTCCTGAGTTTGAGTCTCGGTACGAGCTGAATCAGAGGGAAGCGGTACTCCTTAATCAAGCAGTGTGTCGTCCTTTACATGAACTTCCTGAACTTATCCCTATAGGCTTTAGCTGAGTGGACTAACACAGTCTTGTGACATGCAGCAGACCTGGCTCAAACACAGTCAGTCACAAGAGCAAGATTAAATTGGGTGTGGAAAGGCTATCCTTAGAAGTCCTTTACAATGGTTTTTGTTTACCACAGTGAGCTTTGGATTCTATGACAAGGCATTTCAACTACAGTTGAATTTGGAAGTTTACATACACTTAGGTTGGAGTCATTCAAACTTGTTTTTTCAGCCACTCCACAAATGTATTGTTAACAGACTTTAGTTTTGGCAAGTCGGTTAGGACATCTACCTTGTGCATGACACAAGTTATTTTTCCAACAATTGTTTACAGACAGATTATTTCACATATAATTCACTGTATCAAAATTCCAGTGGGTCAGAGGTTTACATACTGTGCCTTTAAACAGCTTGAAAAAATTCCAGAAAATGATGTCATAGCTTTAGAAGCTTCTGATAGGCTAATTGACATCATTTGAGTCAGTTGGAGGTGTACCTGTGGATCTATTTCAAGGCCTACCTTCAAACTCAGTGTCTCTTTGCTTGACATCATGGGAAAATCTAAAGAAATCAGCCAAGACCCCAGAAAAATAATTGTAGACGTCGTCTGGTTTATCCTTGAGAGCAATTTCCAAACACCTGAAGGTACCACGTTCATCTGTACAAACAATAGTATGCAAGTATAAACACCATGGGACCACACAGATGTCATACTGCTCAGGAAGGAGACGCGTTCTGTCTCCTAGAGATGAACATACTTTGGTGCAAAAAGTACAAATCAATCCCAGAACAACTGCAAAGGAACTTGTGATGATGCTGGATGTCATAAAAAAGCCAGACTACGGTTTGCAACTGCACATAGGGACAAAGATCATACTTTTTGGAGAAATGTCCTCTGGTCTGATGAAACAAAATTAGAACTGTTTGGCCATAATGACCATCGTTATGTTTGGAGGAAAAAATGGGAGGCTTGCAAGCTGAAGAGCACCATCCCAACCGTGAAGCACGGGGGTGGCAGCATCATGTTGTGGGGGTTTGGCTGCAGGAGGTACTGGTGCACTTCACAAAATAGATGGCATCATGAGGGAGGAAAATTATGTGGATATATCGAAGCAACATCTCAAGACATCAGTCAGGAAGTTAAAGCTTGGTCGCAAATGGGTCTTCCAATTGGACAATGACCCCAAGCATACTTCCAAAGTTGTGGCAAAATAGCTTAAGGACAACAAAGTCAAGGTATTGGAGTGGCCATCACAAAGCCCTGACCTCAACCTATAGAAAATTTGTGGGCAGAACTGAAAAGGCGTTTGCGAGCAAGGAGGCCTACAAACCTGACTCAGTTACACCAGCTCTATCAGGAGGAATGGGCCAAAATTCACCCAACTTATTGTGGGCGCTTGTGGAAGGCTACCCGAAACGTTTGACCCAAGTTAAACAATTTAAAGGCAATGCTGGCAAATACTATTTGAGTGTATGTAAACTTCTGACCCACTGGGAATGTGATGAATGAAATACAAGCTGAAATAAACAATTCTCTCTGACATTTCACATTCTTAAAATAAAGTGGTGATCCTAACTGACCTAAAACAGGGAATTTTTACTAGGATTAAATGTCAGGAATTGTGAAAAACTGAGTTTAAATGTATTTGGCTAAGGTGTATGTAAACGTCTGACTTCAACTGTATATTCTTATGTGGGGAACATTTTGTGACACTCCCTTCTAACGCAGCCTGTGATCATCATAGAGTGAATCACCCATGTCCAGGCTCCAGAGGGTCGTAGCTTTCAGGAATGGGCTCATAGTAGCTCATAGCCAAAACGGTTCAAACGGTTCAGGGCCAAATGAATTGTTTTCAGAAACCGCCAGAAGTTTCTGTTTACCACAGTGGGCTTTGGATTCTATCAGTTCTCTTCCACCTTTCCTGGCTGGCAAAGTACCAGGATGTTGTCTCTGGTTTTGAATCTGAATTTAGAGAACTGAATTGGAAAACTGAATCTGAATGCGTCTGAGAAGTTGAATATATGAAACTTTGATAAACTTGAAATTATAGTTTGTTAACTTGATGCACAGACAATTAATGCAACATCTATCATTTTGAAAATTAATATATAAATATTGAGCTTGAATATTCAATTAAATGGAAATTAAATGTTAAAGCTGACTGTAATATTCATTCAATTCAGTTTCAAATCAGGAAATACAAGTTAAGTTTACAAGTTCAGCATTACAATATCAAAAAGATTAGATTAAAATTCAAAATGATGGAATTCAAATAAAATGTATGTTGACACAGAAATCGCTCCATACTCCCTTCCCTGTTTCTCTCTCTCTCTCTCACTCTCTCTTTCTCGCTCTCTCTCTCTCTCTCTCGCTCTCTCTCTCTCTCCCTTCCCTGTTTCTCTCTTTCTCACTCTCTCTCTCTCTCCCTTCCCTGTTTCTCTCTCTCTCTCCCTTCCCTATTTCTCTCTCTCTCTCCCTTCCCTCTCTCTCTCTCTCCCTTCCCTGTTTCTCGCTCTCTCTCTCTCTCCCTTCCCTGTTTCTCTCTCTCTCTCCCTTCCCTGTTTCTCTATCTCTCTCCCTTCCCTGTTTCTCTCTCTCTCCCTTCCCTGTTTCTCTCTCTCTCTCCCTTCCCTGTTTCTCTCTCTCTCCCTTCCCTGTTTCTCTCTCTCTCTCCCTTCTCTGTTTCTCTCTCTCTCTCCCTTCCCTGTTTCTCTCTCTCTCTCTCTCCCTTCCCTGTTTCTCTCTCTCTCTCTCTCTCTCTCTCTCTCTTTTAATCACACAAAAAAACACATCTATCTATTTTCCTTTCATTCCATCTCGTTCTCGTTCTATCCCTCTCTATTTCTGACATGATTCTCCTGGGAACAAAATATCATTATTTAAAAGCCCGGTCTTGTTTGTTTGCTTGGTTTAATGTTAATTATTCAAATCCGGACCGAGCGTTGTCGGTAAAAGCACTCTGTTCGCGAGTGTGTGGGAGTGTGTATGTGTGCGAGGGACTCATCAGGTCTGAAGAGAGTTTCGAACAATACAAATATACCTGCGAATGAGAGAGCGAGCCACAGCCCACCTGGCAGAGTATGTACCCGTATCTCTGAGAGGATTGCATAGCAACAGTGTACCCAGGCACAGCCTCTAAAACAGATGCATCTGCTAGAGGAAGACCAGGGAAGATGTGTCAAAGGTAGGAATCAATCGACCACAATCTGCTTGAGGGGAAAACTCATGATCGACTCCTTTGTTTTTCAGATGAAAACAAACTATTTCCATTCTAGGCATGCCAGTTGAATTCTCTTAACCTCACACTGCTAGAACCAGCTTGAGATAGATATTCTACTTGATACATCTCAGTTCTGGATGTCCTGACCTGAATCAATGTTTGGTGCGTTCAGTCGACAGGTCATGTGAGGTAGCCAGGTGTGTCATGTCATTTTTGTTGTGTGTGACGTGGGCGGAAGGGAACCTACAGGGTTAGATAAGGAGACGGAGAGGATACTCGCCCGCCTTGGATAGACTGTGTGTTTGGGCTGAGGATAGTTATGCATAATAGACACACAGATCCTCCATTTAGAAGCAAATCCCCTCCGCTGGCAGGGCAGGGCAGAGCTTACTGCTGCAGCATACATAAACACCCAGCAGCACATAGACAGCAATACAGGCTCTTTGTCTTCTTCGAGGTTGCCAAATTGTACGGTCGAGTCAAGAGCGGGGCGTGGAGTACGAGACACTTGAGAGGCTGTTAATGCGTACAGTGAGCTGTATTGGGGCTGTGGTGGCACTGATACGGCAGGCTGTTTACACAGACAGGCAGAGGGGAGAGCATTCGTTCCCTAAGTTCCATGGTGGTGTCGCAGTTCTTCAACGCTCCCTAGTGAGCGGTTCCTTTAATTAAACATCCCCGATTGCCCTACTTTCCTCTGTGGCTGTGTGGGTTAAGATAGTCCTCATCACACCGCAAGACAGCCAACAATGGCAGCTTCCTTTGCCATTTCTCTAAGCCCCTAGAATGCAGACGGGTTATCTGGATTTGCGCACCACCTACAGTGATGCTGCTAAATGAGACGTTTGTGTCGTACACACACGTTTGTCTGTTTGTGTTGTCCTCGGTGTAGTTTGTGTATGTTTCTCAGAGATGCAACCACAGTAATTCTGTACCATCGTCAACGGTTGGATGCCTAGCCACCCTGTTGGGGTCTGTAAAGACAGACATTGCTCTTCCATCTCTATATATGAACATGAGTGTGAGCATCTATCTACCATCTTTAATATTGTAGGAGGAGGGTGTGGGGTGGCTCTTTTGTAATGCAATTTCACTGTCAACCACATGAATGGAGTGTTCCGAGTGTGCGACGGGTGGATCAGAAATGTCATTTGTATCTGATCTGATGTGATTGAGTTGTGGAGACATATTGCGGAGGCTCCCCTGCCACAGAGAGAAGCAGCAGGCTGTAATTCTCCAGGTCCACCATACCGTGTTATTGTAGAGATCTGGCGTGTGTGTCAGGGAGATGTGTGAGAGGGTTTTGCATATGAATAGGGTGGTGACAGACAGTGTGGGGGGCAAGGGGCAGGGGGGGGGGGGGTGCTACTGATGGAGCTAGCCTAGCGAGGGGGCTGTAGCATTGTGAGTGGCCCAGGCTGTTGTTGTTGTAGTGGTGGCCCAGGCCTTTCATCAGCCCTGAGATGAGCTAGTGGCACACATAATTGATCCGATCCATGGACACTATCTGAGCAGGCCTTTCTGCCTCGGAGAGAGCAGGCCTTCAAAGACTTGAGGAGCTCATCAACTGCAAGGGGCGTGAAAATAGACCGCTTGAATGCATTGAAGAATCAGGGTTACGTTTTTTAACTCTGCCTCTTGACCCGCCTACACTAGACAGTATATACAAAAGTATGTGGACACCCCTTCAAATTAGTGGATTCGGCAATTTCAGCCACACCCATTGCTGACAGGTGTATAAAATCAAGCACACAGCCATGCAATTTCCATAGACAAACATTGTCAGTAGAATAGCCTTACTGAAGAAATCAGTGACTTTCAACGTGGCACCGTCATAGGATGCCACGTTTCCAACATATCAGTTTGTAAAATTTCTGCCCTGCTAGAGCTGCTGGTCAACTCTGTGGTGTTATTGTGAAGTGGAAATGTCTAGAAGCTACAATGGCTCAGCCGCGAAGTGGTAGGCCTCACAAGCTTACAGAACGGGACCGCTGAAGCTCATAGCGCGTACAAATCGTCTGTCCTCGGATGCAACACTCACTACCGAGATCCAAACTGACTCTGGAAGCAAGGTCAGCACAAGAACTGTTCGTCGGGAGATTCATGAAATGGGTTTCCATGGCCGAGCAGCCGCACACAAGCCCAAGATCACCATGAGCAATTTCAAGCGTCTTCTTGGGTGGTGCAAAGCTCGACATTGGACTCTAGAGCAGTGGAAACGTGTTCTCTGAAGTGATGAATCATGCTTCACCATCTGGCAGTCCAACAGACAAACCTGGGCTGTTTTTCATGGTTCAGGCCAGGCCCCTTAGTTACAGTGAAGGGAAATCTTAACGCTACAGCTTACAATGACATTCTAGACAATTATGTGCTTCCAAAGTTGTAGCAATAGTTTGCGGAATCCTGTTTCAGCATGACAATGCCCCGTGCACAAAGCGAGGTCCATACAGAAATAGTTTGTTGAGATCAGTGTGGAAGAACTTGACTAGCCTGCACAGAGCGCTGACCTCAACCCCAATCAAACACCTTTGGGATGAATTGGAAAGCCGACTGCAAGCCAGGCCTAATCGCCCAACATCAGTGCCCAACCATATACTTATGGTGAAGGTGGTGCATTTCAAGCCATTCACCAATTTAATTTCACATAGCTGGGTCTTGAAAATAGATTTTACGGTTGTCAGTGAGGTGAAGGAAACAGAACGTGACTCATTCAGGCATACAGTGGGTGGGCAATGTACTGTATCACTGTATTAAGTATCTCAGTGAGGTAACGTTTCTCTGTGTGTCTTATCTTCCAGCTGACATCATATCCACGGTTGAGTTCAACCCAACTGGAGAGCTGCTGGCAACGGGGGACAAGGGAGGGAGAGTAGTGGTGTTCCAGAGGGAACAGGAGGTAAGACCGGCACGGACCCCCATTCTCATCATGTCTCTCACATCCTGGCACTCTGTTTTACTATGTCACTAACCATTTGCCATCTAGCTCATAAACCTGCATCTAAGGAACCCATATTTTGAACCTTGAATGAAATAACATCACATCGGCACATGCATTACCATTCATAAACGTCCCTTTTTCAGGACCCTGTCTCTCAAAGATAATTCGTAGCAATCCAAATAACTTCACAGATCTTCATTGTAAAGGGTTTAAACACTGTTTCCCATGCTTGTTCAATGAATCATAAACAATTTAGAAGGTCTACAATAAACCATAAACATGCACCTGTGGAACGGTCGTTAAGACACTAACAGCTTACAGACGGTAGGCAATTAAGGTCACAGCTATGAAAATTCAGGACACTAATGAGGCCTTTCTGCTGACTCTGAAAAACACCAAAATAAAGATGCCCAGTGTCCCTGCTCATCTGTGTGAATGTGCCTTAGGCATGCTGCAAGGAGGCATGAGGACTGCAGATGTGGCCAGGGCAATAAATTGCAATGTCCGTACTGTGAGACGCCTAAGACAGCGCTACAGGGAGACAGGACTGACAGCTGATCGTCCTCGCAGTGGCAGACCACGTGTAACAACACCTGCACAGGATCGGTACATCCGAACAACACACCTGCGGGACAGGTACAAGATGGTAACAACAACTGCCCGAGTTACGCCAGGAACGCACAATCCCTCCATCAGTGCTCAGACTGTCCGCAATATGCTGAGAGAGGCTGGACTGAGGGCCTGTTGTAGGCCTGTTGTAGTAAGGCAGGTCCTCACCAGACATCACCGGCGACAATGTCACCTATGGGTACAAACCCACTGTCGCTGGACCAGACAGGACGGGCAAAAAGTGCTCTTCACTGACAAGTCGCGGTTTCGTCTCACCAGGGATGATGGTCGGATTTGCGTTTATAGTCGAAGGAATGAGCGTTACACCGAGGCCTGTACTCTGGAGCGGGATCGATTTGGAGGTGGAGGGTCCGTCATGGTCTGAGGCGGTGTGTCACAGCATCATCAGACTGAGCTTGTTGTCATTGCAGGCAATCTCAACGCTGTGCTTTACAGGGAAGACATCCTCCCCCCTTCCTGCAGGCTCATCCTGACATGACCCTCCAGCATGACAATGCCACCAGCCATACTGCTCGTTCTGTGCGTGATTTCCTGCAAGACAGGAATGTCGGTGTTCTGCCATGGCCAGCGAAGAGCCCGGATCTCAATCCCATTGAGCACGTCTGGGACCTTTTGGATCGGAGGGTGAGGGCTAGGGCCATTCCCCCCAGAAATGTCCGGGAACTTGCAGGTGCCTTGGTGGAAGAGTGGGGTAACATCTCACAGCAAGAACTGGCAAATCTGTTGCAGTCCATGAGGAGGAGATGCACTGCAGTACTTAATGCAGCTGGTGGCCACATCAGATACTGGCTGTTACTTTTGATTTTGACCCCCCCCCCCCCCCCCCCCCTTTGTTCAGGGACACACTATTCAATTTCTGTTAGTCACATGTGGAGTCTGTGGAACTTGTTCAGTTTGTGTCTCAGTTGTTGAATCTTGTTATGTTCAAATATTTACACATGTTAAGTTTGCTCAAAGTAAACGCAGTTGACAGTGAGAGGGCGTTTTTTTGTTGTTGCTCAGTTTAGTTGGTTGGATCTGGAAGAAACAGTGCCAGCGTGTTACAGTAAAGGCTCGCACACATCGCACCGAATGTTGATCTAGCGTTCGTCTGCCAATCGTTCCGCGCACTGTGTTTTAGGGACCACCCACTGTTGACATCTGACTGTCTTCACCCGATTCTACATGTAAAACTGGTGTACACTCGGTTCGCAAATGATGGCTGACACTCTGTTCAGAGATGCCAAGGACTCTCGGCAAGCAAACGCTATTGGTGTGTCTGAGCTCTTACATTCGCTGGGTTACTGTGTAGTTGTAGTAGTTGTAGCAGCAGTAGTAGTAGCAGTAATACTAGTAGTGGAAGTGTTAAGGGTCTGTGAATGTTTATTCAGTGGTTGTAGGAAGTATTATGGAAAGATTATGGGCCACTCGGGGAGGCCTACCGTCTTCTTTGGAAGCTGGATGAAAGGACTAGACAGCGTCTGCACCTTCTGTCTGGCTGTGAGAAAATATGAACGTCAGGGATTGCATGAGTCCCCCCCCCCCCTCCTCCTTTCTCCGCGTCTTTTCACCTTCCAGCTGATTTCAAGGCGCTCCATAGTATCCGCTAATCCTCACACCAGAGGCGCTTTCCCCCCCTCCCCTCTTGCTTCCCCCTGTCTTCACCCCCGCAGAGGGCAAATCTGTTTCCATTAATACCCATCCCTCTTGTTTGGTCATCTGATTTGGCTCTATTGATTCTGAAGCTTCCTGAGGTGAAACCTGACCTGCCATGTTGGCTGAGCTGAGGCTGCTGGGCTGTTATTGAGCGATCTCGCTGGCCCTTACTACAGATCCTGACAGCCTTACAATAGATTTAACCCACTTTTGCCTGATTTCTCATAGTTCTACTCAACAAAAATACCTTATGGAGGCACGAGGTCTGTACTATGTCAGCAGTTATGTCAACCCGTATAATGCCGGAGAGGGATTTTGGTGACTGCTCAACATACTACAGTCCCCATGTTTTGTTTGTTCCTGGGTAGTTCCTGGGTAGTGTGCGTATGTATGCTTGATCTAGAAAGCAGAAACCAGGCCAGCGACACATCTGCTGCTGTGAAAATCTTGGGTTGCTGTTTCCTTACATTTTGTCTATTCAATGCAAAAAGGAAGATCCCCACTCTCAAATTGTGTTCAATGTACCCCTCTGTATCCTCATCCCGCAATATCATTATCTTCATTTCATTGTCAAGCTTCAAACACTGGATTTTTTTTTTTTTTTTGCATGTCTGAATAGCTGAATAATCCCAGAACATCTGCATATTCTTCCACAAACTCCAACGTTGTCCTTGTTGTTTCAGAGTAAGAACCAGCCCCACAGGAGAGGGGAGTACAATGTTTACAGCACCTTCCAGAGCCACGAGCCTGAGTTTGACTACCTGAAGAGCCTGGAGATCGAGGAGAAGATCAACAAGATCCGCTGGCTGCCTCAACAGAACGCTGCCTACTTCCTCCTCTCCACCAATGGTAAGCCGCACAGCCAGCTTTAGGGAAATCACCATATTTTACTGCTCACTTGTCGATGTTGGTATTTGCTAATGGTTCCATTACCTCCGTTACGTCATCTGTTGCATAATACAGCCTATTGATTTTAGCCAAGCAGCTGCATTATGGAAAAGTCTTTCATGTTAAAGTGCCGCAAGAGGCAGGAAGTGGCTCTTCTCAAGTTACATATTCACATATTCATCAGTCACTCCATTGACCTTTACAATACTGCAGTGCCCCTCCTTTTCACCTTTCACTAAATGTATTAGACGGGGAACTTGCATCAGCAGACAGACTCGTATGAGGGCAGAGCGCTATCTTTGGACATCAGTGGAACAAGCTAGGCTGGCAACAGGAGGCTTTAATCAGGTTAATTGGAGGCTATTGATCTCAGCTGATATATCTGCTATCTATTTATGCCATGCCAACCCTCCGCAGTGGCAAGCTTCCAATACTGTAGCAGCACAGCAGATCGAGCCGCACACCACTGAGTCGCACTCCTCCCCTCCTCAGCGCAGCTAGCTATCTCCCCGAGCCAGATCAGCACAGTGCACCTTTCGTTTAGCCTATCCCTCGTCTGTTGTTACTCATCCCTCTCTCCCCTCCTCCTCTCCTCCCTGCAGATAAAACAGTGAAGCTGTGGAAGATCAGTGAGCGGGACAAGAGACCGGAGGGCTACAACCTGAAGGACGAGGAAGGGAGGATCCGAGACCCAGCCACCATCACCGCCCTGCGGGTAAGATGCCAACCCGTGCCCCACCCCCGGTGTCACCACAGCCTCCGGGCATCTCTGTGCCCGCCCGCCCAGTGCTACACACAGAGGTTGAACACTGATGTCATCCTTCCTCTGGCAACCTGTGTCATTATCGCTCCCCATGGCAGTCTAAGCCTCTATCTCTCCCCCAGTGCCACTGAGGGATTAAAGAAACTCGCCTGGTTTCATATCTTGCCAAATGCACATGTCTGTCAGTGTGAGGGTGTGGAAGGGGTGTTTCTGGCACTTAAGAGGGGGGGTAGGGGTGGGGTAAGTGGGGGACACCAAGCGCCAATGCTGCTGACTGACCAAACATTAGCCAGGTCCAGTAGTGACCCATCTGTCTCCACCATCCTGTACCCAGGGGTCAGCATGGGGTCAAATATCACCCCCATCTCCATGGATACACAGACAGCAGGCTGGGACATGTCTGAATCAACTCTATTGGTCGCTGTCAGGTGGTAAAGCAATGATAGTAGATTATAGCTGGTGTAAACAGAGGTCTTACGATGGCTAGACGTTTGTTGTCTTTTCCTTTATAAACATAAAATGCCTATTTTCATCATCGTTGTGTTCCATGAAAGAACCCCCCCCCCCCCCCACAGAACAAACATTGGAATTGAATCCTCTCTTTTTCTCCTCCACTCTCATTAAAAAAAGGAAAATGTAACAGACATGTTTTCCTTCGTTCAAGAGCTCACACGCCGCACTCCTCAGTAAATATCATATTGATTTAGGAGAGAAGTGAGCGGTGCAGAAACTGTATCAATATTTCGACCCCTGACTCGTGCCAATCATCCCTCTCTCCTCATGCTCTCATTTTCCACTCTGGGCCCAAATTGACCCTTACGCAACACAGCCTTTGGAAATCAATAGAAATCACATTATGGTTGAGAGATGGAATTGTGAAACATCATTGAATGGGATTAAGTTAGTGGGAGGGAGCGACAGTGTTGCAGGCTGTGCTTGACTTGGGCAGGAGCTCACCGGAGCTGAGTACCGGCAACTTCAATTTTCTAATGCTTGACCTCCTGTTCCTCTTATAGAATATTAGCTCAAAAGTATTGTGGAGCTTCGGCACCTAAATGTAAGCAGTACTGGCACCCAAAATGAGTACCGGCACCTATTTCATTCCATGTCAAGCACTGGTTCCAGGACTGGCACAGACTATCCATTATATTGATCAGATACTCTAGTGGCCAACAATGAATATTAAAAAAAAAATGGAAGGCAGTCAGGAGTAGGCAAGATCAGGTGGGATAATTTGAGCCAATGAGAAGGCAGATACGTGTGTACAGCCACAAAGTCAAAATTGGCTCTATCGTAAAAAGTCATGAAAACAGAACATTTAAGGTTAGGTTTAAAATCAAATTTTTAGAAGAGAAATTGTAGAAATAGTTGGGGTGTATGACTTTGGCTGTGGTAACTAGACCAGGCACCACTCCGATAAATAGTGTATTTTCTCAAAGTTGCCGGGATGTCACTTGTCCTACTTATATCAGTACACTCGTAACAACCGAATCATTACGAAACTTCTATTAGATCAAGTAAGCCACATGTAGCAAATATGCCAGTCAATTATGTGTTAACCAAATTTCACACTCCCTCATTGACCTCCATACGAAAACTCCTCGCTTGGTGAGCGAAGAAAATGTCTGTCAGTCACTCTGAGAGAAAACACGATGTCACCCATCAGAGAGGAGGCGGGATGTACTGTCAGTCTGTCCCAGTGCCCTGCACCTTACTAACTGACTACACTTAACCCTATGTGGGACCATTACAGGATCAATGTTATTGAAAATGTCCACTGCTCACTAGCATACCACTGTGTATGCATGCTCTTTGGGTTGAAGGTGGATTTCCCATGCCTCTCCTATCCTGTCTGAATATATCACCCGCTTGGCTTGATTCATGTCCAGGTCTTTCTATTGAGTAATAACTGTGGACCGAAGCAGCTCCTCCCAGCGCTGCCTCATCTGAGAAACAGACGTTGATGTATGAGTTAATGACCTCAGCAGTCTCTGCAGCATGCTCCTCCTCCACCTCTCGCTGTGTGATGGTGTGACCGTGCCGGGGCGCTGAGAGACACTCATCATGCTAGCAGACTCATATCTGATAATCATTGGCTGTGCTGCGCTGTGTCTGTGTGGCGTTGACAGATGGTTTGTGTTCACTGTCAGACAGATACCCAATAATGGTCAGCCAAGGAGGCGCCCAGAGTGAATGCACATTAGTGAGCATGTCCCACTCCCCCTCTCTGTCACTAGTTATCACTATCTCTCTCTCTCTCTCTCTCTCTGTCACTAGTTATCACTATCTCTCTCTCTCTCTCTCTCTCTCTGTCAAAAGTTATCACTATCTCTCATTACTCCTCTCTTTCTCTTCCTCTCTCTCTCTGTCACTAGTTCTCTCCCTCTCTCTCTCTCTCTGTCACTAGTTATCACTATCACTCATTACTCATCTCTTTCTCTTCCTCTGTCACTAGTTATCACTATCTCTCTCTCTCTCTCTGTCAAAAGTTATCACTATCTCTCATTACTCCTCTCTTTCTCTTCCTCTCTCTCTCTGTCACTAGTTATCACTCTCTTTCTCTTCCTCTCTCTCTCTGTCACTAGTTATCACTCTCTCTCTCTCTCTCTCTGTCACTAGTTATCACTATCACTCATTACTCATCTCTTTCTCTTCCTCTGTCACTAGTTATCACTATCACTCATTACTCATCTCTTTCTCTTCCTCTCTGTCACTAGTTATCACTATCTCTCTCTCTGTCACTAGTTATCACTATCACTCATTACTCCTCCCTTTCTCTTCCTCTCTGTCACTAGTTATCAATATCTCTCGCTCTCTCTGTCACTAGTTATCACTCTCTCTCTCTCTCTCTCTCTCTCTCTCGCTGTCACTAGTTATCACTCTCTCTCTCTGTCACTAGTTATCACTATCTCTCTCTCTCTGTCACTAGTTATCACTATCTCTCTCTCTCTCTCTCTGTCATTAGTTATCTCTCTCTCTCTCTGTCACTAGTTCTCTCTCTATTTCTCTCTCTCTCTGTAACTAGTTATCACTATCACTCATTAATCCTCTCTTTCTCTTCCTCTCTGTCAAATTGTCAGTACTCCGTCTCCCTCCAGGATTCTTCATATTCCCTTTCCCCTCTAGTTCTTTCCATAGTCTCTCTCCCCCTCCCTCTAATGTGTAAATGCATCTTTCCCTGTTGTCTCTCCCGTGCCGAGCCTATAGACCAGTGGTAGTACAGATTATTGTATGGGACAATATACAAATGCTTTTGAGAAAGATAACAACAAATAAAATAACAATTTTATCGAGTAAATGTTTCTTTATTTTTAAGACATGAAAATGCAATGAATTCAAGGTTATTTGTTGATGTAAAAAAAACATCTAAATGGACCAATTTTAAGGTTGTGCTATTAGATTTTGGGGTGAGGTCATGAGAAATTCTGGCTGAAAAAAATGGACCCCTCCCTGAAAAAGTTGAATACTATAGAACATTAGAGACTGGGGGATTATGGCTGAGAGCGGTAGAAATCCAATCCCAAGTGTGAATTGTCTGTGTGTGTCTGTGTGTAGGTGGGTGGGTGTGAGTGGTGTGTGTCTGTGGGGAGAGCGGCTGGAGGGGCATTTATCACTTTGCACAGACAGGAGAGGTTGTGTGTGGGTGTGTGAGGGGGAGTGCTAGTGAAGGGGTGGGGGGGTCCCTGGCGAGGAGCTGCAGGCTACAGCTGCTCCTCCTGTATGGCCGTTAAGCAGCTCTGTGAGGGGTTATCGTTTACCAGTGCTTTTATTGCTCTTCCAAACAGAGCCAAAGGAACCACAGACAGACAGAGGGAGGGGGCAGTCTCTGTCAAAAAACACACACTACAACTGACAGCTCCACACAAATGAAGGAGTCGTCTGGGCTAGTGCTGGACCAATATACCGTACAAACCTTGGTTTGGGATCGAGATATCTAAAACCTATTTCTTTGTTTTGGCCAATATGATGGTAGAAATACCCGCATGCCTATATCATCAATTGGAACTTGTAAACAGCCACAAGGTTTCCTATCTCCTGCAGTCATTGTCAATCATGAAACCCTAATGCTCCTCTATAAGAGTCCTTCTCACATCCAGAGATAATGATCATGATGCATCAGCACAAGCCTCCTGCTGATTCCACTGAGTTGGCAATGCATTAGTCTAAATTGCGAGGCGCGTATGAGACAAAATCTGGAACATTTGTCGAGGAAGGGGCCCGTAAAGTGTGCGAGTGTGGCAGACAAGGCCTTGCACAGTGGGGGTCTGGGTCTCTCTAGGGGCCCCCTGTTGTGTGGCTAGTATCTAGGGGCCCGGGCTGAGATTTGTCATCATTAAGGGACCCTACTCCTTGTGAGAACATGGGGTTCCCCATTATGGGCTGGCTAGAGGAGCTCTCAGTTCAGTCTCACACTGTCAGAGTGGTGCATGAACAGCCCATACTTGAAATACTGCACTCACTGAATAACTGACTGTTGAATACACAGGTGATTTGATGTTTATAAACACATTTTTCTTATTCTCTTTCTCTCCCTCCCCTCGATCACTCCCTCCCGCTCCACTTTTTTTCCCCCTCCATCATGCCCTCCGCGCCACCCTCCTTCCCTCCATCGTGCCCTCCCCGCCACCCTTCTTCCCTCCATCGTGCCCTCCCCGCCACCCTTCTTCCCTCCATCGTGCCCTCCTTGCCAACCTCCTTCCCAGGTGCCAGTGCTGCAGCCCATGGACCTGATGGTGGAGGCGACGCCCAGGCGGGTGTTCTCCAACGCCCACACGTACCACATCAACTCCATCTCCGTCAGCAACGATTACGAGACCTACATGTCCACAGACGACCTGAGAATCAATCTGTGGAACCTGGAGATCACCAACCAGAGCTTCAGTATCCTTCTCCCGGCAAACATACTGTAGATGGCTAGACTGACCGCTGAGGAACTCAAATTAAGAGATTGTCTCACTTTGGAAGATGTTTTCATTTTTGTTGTTGTTGGATTAGCTCATTCATGATGATGTATGCATCACAGTCAGGATGTTAAGCTGGAAGACAGAAAATATATACTATTTATATATACTATTAATTCTGAATTGCATTATTTCTCAGTTTCATGGGGAATAAAAAAAGGTATTCAGTTTAAAGCAGTTTAAGGCTCTTGTATGCAATAGAATTTGGGCCATTCTGCCAAATCGGTGCCATTTGCATGTTGTAACTTTTCAAAATGTAACTTCATTCTTTATCTTTTTTTAGCACTATATCTAATAACAGACATGTTTAACTATTCAAAATGTGTAATGGTGAATCTCAGGCAATTTTTACAAGGTTTCTAAATGGAAGATGGTTGCATTTCTCTCAGTCCGGTTACCAAAACGGTTTAAATATCAATTAAAAGTCATGCCAACTAGTTTCTTTGTATTTCCCTCAATAAAGTGGGTATTTTAAAGAAACGAATGGTTACATGTTGAAAAAAATATATATCTGTAGCTAAAAAGTCATATGCAGGCGAAATCTCTTTTTTTTAAAGACAAAGCCATTTTTTATTTAAGGGCGACCCCAACCTCAATTTTATCACAAATCTATCATGTGTTTTATCAAACAATTGTTTAAATGATGGACCAAGCATAACTGAAAACTAAGTGGTTTATCTTAATTTTTTAAATAAAAAACAATTAAGTAACAGGAATGAGGAATGAGCACTGAGTAACAGGAATGAGCGCTGAGTAACAGGAATGAGCGCTGAGTAACAGGAATGAGCGCTGAGTAACAGGAATGAGCGCTGAGTAACAGGAATGAGCACTGAGTAACAGGAATGAGCACTGAGTAACAGGAATGAGCACTGAGTAACAGGAATGAGCGCTGAGTAACAGGAATGAGCACTGAGTAACAGGAATGAGCGCTGAGTAACAGGAATGAGCGCTGAGTAACAGGAATGAGCGCTGAGTAACAGGAATGAGCGCTGAGTAACAGGAATGAGCGCTTGTATGTGTGAGAATAACTGGATGTCACAGAACTTCCTTCAATTAAACAAAGATAAAACCGGTCATTATATTTGGCCAAAAAGATCTGAGACTAAATAGCAACATAAAGCAGTAACAATTGTGTGCGTTTATGTGAGCGTGTGCTTGTGTGTGTGTATGCGGGGTGGGGTGGGCGGTAGAGAGAGAGAGAGAGAGGTGTGAGTATCCCTCCTCCCCCTGCAGCATGTGTGTCTGGCTCCTGCCTCTGCACAGCATGGGTTCTCCATCTTCCTCTACAAAAGGCAAGAAAGACAAGAAATACAAAAAGCTGAGAATATTAAGCAGATCCTCAGATCTCTACATTGACTACCAGTATCTAATATTAACTTGAAAGTACTATTTTCGGAAAATATAAAACACAACATTCACTTGCAAACACGACATACAATTGTATTTCATATAGAATTGCAATAAATGAATGAACAAAAACTTGCCTTTTCTAAGAAACAGTCTCTAGTTTGGCCCAGACTTCGTTGTCAATTTCCATGTAACGACCTGTGACTTGCTTCGCTGGTGGGATGGTACACAGGATGTCTTGAAAGGGGTACCACAGGATGTCTTCGCATGCTGGCCAGCAAAACTCGTTGGCCCCAGTCCTTTTCATACAACGAACCTTGACGTGTGTGTGTGTGTTGTTTGTGTCTGTGATGATGCCAGGGTACAGTTGACCGCCGTACTTCAGCACACACCATTTGCCGACAAAACCTCAGGACTTTGCCACTGATATTCTGTGTTCGTGGGAGCCTTCTGTCAATTTGAACGTGAAATGCTTTGCATTAAAGCACTCGCAGCTCAGAGGATGTCTTGCTGTGCACAAGCAGCTGACATCCCTGTAGGTCAGCTCTCCGTGGAATTGGTTTACTGCCTGATGCATCTTCACCGTAGCTGGAACTGGGCTAACTGGAGGTGTAAGTGAGGTGCTTCATGGCTTCTATCCTGGACTTGATCCGGTAGCAAAGTCTCCCTCCACTTTTTGCGACATCTGCGCTTTTTCCCCTTCTTACTAAATGTTATTGACTGTTTTCTTCCTGCCTGATGCTATGTCCTCCCTGTATTTCTGCTGTTCCTTCTTTTAAGTATCTCTCTCTCTCTCTCCTTTCTGGGTCGGCATCGCGTCGAGTGCGATAGCTTTTCGAGCGCGATAGCGTTTCTGCAGCATCTAATCGATTGGCTCCCTGTAAGTAATGTGTTCACATTGTAAAACTGAAAACACCTTCAGTAATTCCAACTCTGAAACTTCAAATCAAGATAATAGTATTATAATTAATCAATGTATATACCAGATACACATTTAAAATGGCTATGTCATTCAAACTTCTCACTCCTGTGACTCTTATTCAGTCCTGTTACCCTTCATATGAGTAACAGGACTGAAAGTAACAGGACTGAGTTTTTAGCATAGCATTTGCAAACACATGAAATGTAGCCACAATTGGCATCAATGCTAATAGCATGAGAACACTTAGCACCTTCAAGTGGTTTACCAAAACTATCTTTAAAAAAAAAAAGAAGCAATACCTAAATTATTTCTTGGACGTTAACAGGACTGTACTTTGAGATTGACATTTTCAGTCATACTTACAATATGATAAAACATAAGAGTGAGAGAACTTACTTTTGGACTTCCCATGGCCTTCAGGAGACTCAAATGATGCTACTTCCTGTTGATCATGTGACTTGTGGAATGTCCCACATTTTTAAAGAGGGGAATGTGTCAGGCTAACAGGACTGAGTGAAAACCTGGGGACACGACTAAAATGTGTGTTTTAACTTAACATATTATGATTTTCCGATGAAAATTCAAATGTTATGTCTAAATTGGAAATAGAGTCACACAATAATACAAAAAATAAGATTTCTGAAGGATTCTATTCATTATTTTTCATGGTGAAGTGTATTGTTAGAGAGTGGGAACGGGCTAAAATCCTATTTTTTTCAGTGTTCTAGGTAGTTTGTATCAAGGCTTCACATGATGTGTTTTCAAATTACAATTAGGACAAAGTGCAGGACACTGCTTGATAATATAATGTATTATACACATACTTTTCATGCATATTCATGCATGTAATGTCCTGGGGACGAAAAAGGCACCGATTTGGTGGAATGGCCCATTTAGTGTGTCCTATCAAATTCGTACTGAGAGAATGTGAGTTGGCATAATGTAGCTAGATCAGTCAGGTTTGGTATCATCTTGGTTATGAAACACTGGGATAAAACAGAGAACCAGGCTTAAGTTAAGAATGAATTTTGACAATTTACATTTTCTCCCAATTACACTGCTACCTATGAAAGGATATACAGTGCATCCTGAAAGTATTCAGACCTCTTGACTTTTTCCACATTTTGTTACGTTACAGCCTTATTCTGAAATTGATTAAATTGTCCCCCCCCCCCCCCCCCCCTCTCATCAATCTACACACAATACCCCATAAGGAGAAAGCAAAAACATGTTTTTTGAAATGTTTGCAAATTTAAACTGAAATATCACATTTACATAAGTATTCATACCCTTTACTCAGTACTTTGTTGAAGCACCTTTGACGGTACAAGCTTGGCACACCTGTATTTGGCGAGTTTCTCCCATTCTTCTCTGCAGACCCTCTCAAGCTCTGTCAGGTTGGATGGGGAACGTCGCTGCATCTCTCCAGAGATGTTTGATCGGGTTCAAGTCTGGGCTCTGGCTGGGCCACTCAAGGACATTCAGAGACTTGTCCTGAAGCCACTTCTGTGTTGTCTTGGCTGTGTGTTTAGGGTCGTTGTCCTGTTGGAAGGTGAACCTTTGCCCCAGTCTGACCAATCTAACATAAAGGCCTGATTGGTGGAGAGCAGCAGAGATGGTTCTTCTTCTGGAAGGTTCTCCCATCTCCACAGAGGGACTCTAGAGCTCTGTCAGATTTACCATTGGGTTCTTGGTCATCTCCCTGACCAAGGTCCTTCTCCCCCGATTGCTTAGTTTGTCGGGCGGCCAGCTTTAGGAAGAGTCTTGGTGGTTCCAAACTTCTTACATTTAAGAATGATGGAGGCCACTGTGTTCTTGGGGACCTTCAATTCTGCAGAATGTTTTGGGTACCCTTCCCCAGATCTGTGCTCGACACAATCCTGTCTTGGAGTTCTACAGACAATTCCTTTGATCTCATGGCTTTCCCCCCCCCCCCCTGACATGCACTGTAAACTGTGTGACCTTATATAGACCAGGTTTGGCCAGGGTAGACCCTCACTGTAAATAAGAATTTGTTCAAAACTGACTTGTCTAGTTAAATAAAGGTAAAACAATACAAACAAACAAATAGACAGGTGTGTGCCATTCCAAATCTGGTAAAAACCATTGATTTTACCACAGGTGGACTCCAATCATGTTTTAGAAACATCTCAAGGATGATTAATGTTAACAGGATGCACCTGAGCTCAATTATCAGTCTCCTGAATACTTGTGTAAATAAGGTATTTCTGTCTTTTAGTTTTAATACATTTCCAAAAATGTCTAAAAACCTGTTTTTGCTTTGTCATTATGAGGTATTGTGTGTAGATTGATGAGGAAAACAATTCATTTAATCCATTTTAGAATAAGGCTGTAACGTAAAAACATTTGGAAAAAGTCAAGGGGGCTGAATACTTTCCGAATGCATTGTAGATCTATATGGCTCATCGTATGAAACTGCTGATGCCAGTGTGCCTACAAATCCCCCTTTATCAGATCGTCCTCGTAACAGAATGCCCATGGACTTCCAGTGTTCCTTTAAATGGAAGGCAATTTGAGCTAACAGCTTGGTTGATATTTACACTGGGTAGATAGCAATTAGCAAGCTGCTGGTATCTCTGTCTATATCCCCCCTGGGTCTTCATATGTCTGCCTCTCTGTCACTCTGGCCATTACCCTTTATCCGGTGCCTGTCTCTGTCCAGCAGTCATCTGCATCCCATCCCAGGTGTGTGTCAGAGAGATTCCAATGAGGTCATCTTTAAACAGGCGCACATCCCCATTGATCAACAATGATTTCCACTTTGAGGTTCTCTGCAGATCACAGATGAGATGCCCTATGGACAGCAGAATGGATGGCTGAGCTTTGGGGCCCTGGGCACGTATTGAGCTTCTTTACTGGATCAATCACAGTGCTACTGGCTAGTCAACCTCTCTCCTCAGCTCTCATCTCCTGTCTCTCTCTCTCGCTCTCTGTGATGGATCTGCTGTCATTTCCCTCCGGGTCAGCGCTGGTTTCTGCTGTTCCTTGACATTTTTAAAGTCTTATTTTTTTTGACCTCATGCTGTTTGTTATATCTTTTCATTTTTTGTGTGTGTGCTTACTCTGGCAACCTCTAATGGGTTGCTATGGGTTTCCCTTTTCCTTCTCTTGAAAGTCTCAAACTGTAAGCTATGAATTGCGTCAGTGCTCCTCTATGTGGTTGAGTTCCTTTACCTCCCCCACCTCAGACATTGTGGACATCAAGCCGGCGAACATGGAGGAGCTGACAGAGGTGATCACAGCGGCGGAGTTCCATCCCAACCAGTGTAACACCTTCATCTACAGCAGCAGCAAGGGCTCCATCCGCCTGTGTGACATGAGGGCCTCAGCACTGTGTGACAACCACTCTAAATGTAAGACTGCCTCTGCCTCTGCCGCACCCCAAACCACTCATATGCTGTACATTGTCAGCGGGCTCCATGATAAGGGCCAGCAGTTTATCCCGACCACACGAGTTGACTAGGAAAAGCTATGGGGCCGAGTTGTCCCAGGCAGTCAGGTCACATGATCAGGGAAAACTGCTAGCCTTAAGCATAGGCACCGGGGCTGTTGTACGCTCTGAAGCCCCTAAACCTCTATAACAGTCGATCTACTCCTTTCTAATAGCTACTGTGTCACTAATTGTTAGTCATTTGCTGCACAGTGATAAATTAGTATTTGTATGATGGGACCCTGGCACAGTTGTTGGTAAATGAATTTATTGCATGCTATGTTTTGTTGAACTGAGCTAAGCTGCAGGTGGACATGTCTTTGTGAGATATTATTGGGAAATAAGGTGGAAATGGAGGTAAACAGAGAAGCACTATGTTGTCAAGGGGGATTTTATAGATTTTTTTCCCCCCTCCAGTTGTTTTTGGCATTTTTCCCATGTACTAAGTTCTTTGTAAATGGTGGACCAAAACGTCCACAGGATACAGTGTGTATTCCTCCATGGCTCTGAGTTGATCCAAACACACAGTGGTATTGATGTTTCAAGGTCAGTCAAGGCTCTGTCCCTGAGCCCCAATTCATCCGTTTTCACCGGGCTGAACATATTGACAGATCATAGAGAGACAGGAGGTTATGCAGTGAGAACAGCCATATTATAATATCTATTATTGGCACATACATCTTACATGTAATATGTTAAATAAGCCCACAGTATTTGTGTGTTCAATTATTGACCGTTAAGCATTTGCATTTCAAATCAATTGTCATCCTGTTTGAGAGGCCCCCGTGGATAAAGATCGACTCATAAATAGAAAAGATAGATGATACATTCCCAGAAGTAAATAATCAAGTATTAATGATGCGTTTGCATTGCAAAATATGACCATGTTAATGACTTGTTTTACTGAGAAATAAATGTCGTCCAACATGAGAAATGGTTTTCTATTTAGCCAATATTTATCAGTGAGATGTATTGTTTCTCTTCCTTTTCCCCTTTGCATATTTAGCGGTTGTTTAGAAGAGCCAGCTGATGGCCTAAAGTAGCTGGTGCAGTGTGAAAGTGATTAATCAATCAACTGAAGCTGTAAGCCAGAGAGTGGCTCCTCCAGGTGCTTTCTGTCCAGATGTGAACACCGCTCGTTCCTCTGTCTGTTCCCCCTGCAGTCTTCGAGGAGCCGGAGGACCCCAGTAACCGCTCCTTCTTCTCTGAGATCATCTCCTCCATCTCAGATGTCAAGTTCAGCCACAGCGGGCGCTACCTGATGACACGGGACTACCTCACGGTCAAAGTGTGGGACCTCAACATGGAGAGCAAACCTCTGGAGACCTACCAGGTAGAGTATACCCCTCGTACACTTTTTGTTGTTGTTGAACGTGTCAAGCTTGTTATGGAGACCTTGATACACTGTAGACCATACGTCGCTCTGACCGTGTCTGCACATCGCTGGGTACAACAAAGAAATATGCAAAGGGGGAACACCAGAGCCATATATTTACCGAAAACATATGGTTCTGGAAAATAGATCTCCATTTATTTCCCCCTCTTCCAGGTGCACGACTACCTGAGGAGTAAGCTGTGCTCCCTGTATGAGAACGACTGCATCTTCGACAAGTTTGAATGTGTCTGGAACGGGTCTGACAGGTCAGTGACCGCCGCTGTATTAGGATCGGTGTGACTGGAGGTCTTCATCCTTTACATCAGTGTATCAGTAGATTCGGTTGGATGAATGGGATTGATGTGTTGCGGCATCCTCACCCCCCCTCCCCTCCCTCTCTCTCTCTCTCCCCGTAGTGTGATCATGACCGGCTCCTACAACAACTTCTTCCGCATGTTCGACCGCAACACCAAGCGTGACGTGACCCTGGAGGCGTCGAGGGAGAACAGCAAGCCCCGGGCCATCCTGAAGCCCAGGAAGGTGTGTGTGGGAGGCAAGAGACGCAAGGACGAGATCAGTGTGGACAGCCTGGACTTCAGCAAGAAGATCCTGCACACCGCCTGGCACCCCTCTGAGAACATCATCGCCGTGGCCGCCACCAACAACCTGTACATATTCCAGGACAAGGTCAACTAAGGTTGGATGGACGAAGAGCAGAGCAGCACAGACCAGCATAGCGCGCCCTGGCTGGCTGGCTGGCTGACTGACCGCGCTCACCTGGGGACTGGGAGAGGGCCGCAAGGCTGGGAATCTCTGGCCGCACTGCAACTTGTGAAGAAGAGACACTGACAGCTTTGCAGCTTCCTCTCTCTCTCTCGATCTCGGAGACTTGCCGCCATGTTGTTGTAAATCCAGGGTTGCCCTCGGTTGCACCCAGAACATTGAGAACGATGGCTGTCAACGCCTGTTTATTTTGTTTTTCTCCATTTTACAATTTTCTCCCTCGAAGTTGTTGCTGTAGTTTTGATGGATATGCACAGAAATGCAGGGATGATACTTTTATGTGTATGTTCCTAAGTAGAAACAGGAGTGCTTTGCATTGGGGAGATGGAGATGAACTGAGAGACTGGCTCCAACTAACTCACCCTTTGCATCCCTGAGATGATGACATGCTTAGATGCTACTGAGATGGTGTGAGCTTGACACCCTTTGACCTCTTCTCCTGCCCCCTCTGTATCTCTTAATTTATTTATTTATAATTTCTCTTCATGAAGGTTTCAAAATATACCTGCAGAGGAACGGATGATGTTACTGGGTAGAATTGATTTAAAACAATGTAGCAAGCTTTTTTCTTCCAAGTTTTTAAAAAAGACATTTACAAAAATACAACATGTATAATAAAAAAAATGAGTAACCTAAATAGTCCTGACTTTTTATTATGGGCTCAGTGATCCCGGGAACAGAGCTGGGAAAATGAATCCAAAACGTTAGTCTCTTTAGCCCCGTTTATACTTGGTGCTGTGTCCTGATCCTGTCCACATTCTGATTGGGCAGACAATTAGTGTAGACCAGTGGTTCCCAAACTTTTTATAGTCCCGTACCCCTTCAAACATTCAATCTCCAGCTGCGTACCCCCTCTAGCACCAGGGTCAGCGCACTCTCAAATGTTGTTTTTTGCCATCATTGTAAAAGCCTGCCACACACACAAAATATGACATATTTATTAAACAAAAGAATGTGTGAGTTTTTGTCACAAACCGGCTCGTGGGATGTGACAAAGAGTTCTTATAGGACCAAGGCACAAATAGTATAATAATAATAATCAGTAATTTTGCTCTTTATTTAGCCATTTTACATATAAAATTGTATTTGTTCATCGAACATAGTGAATAACTCACCACAGGTTAATGAGAAGGGTGTGCTTGAAAGGATACACATAACTCTGCAATGTTGGGTTGTATTGGAGAGTCTCAGTCTTAAATACTTTTCCACACACAGTCTCTGCCTGTATTTAGTTTTCTTGCTAGTGAGGGCCGAGAATCCACTCTCACATAGGTACGTGGTTGCAAAGGGCATCATAGTCAACGCGATTTGCCAAGATTCGCAGCCCAATCCAGAAATCTGGCAGTGGCTTCTGATTAAATTCAATTTTCACAGAACCGCTTGTTGCAATTTCGATGAGACTCTCTTGTTCAGATATGTTAAGTGGACTGGATGCAGGGCATGAAAGGGATAACGAATCCAGTTGTTTGTCATCCGTTTCGGAAAAGTACCTGCGTAATTGCGCACCCAACTCACCCAGGTGCTTCGCTATATCACGTTTAACATTGTAAGCTCGAGTTCATTTGCACACAAAAAAATCATACAATGATGTGAAGACCTGTGTGTTGTCTTTGTAACGTAGACAGAGAAGAGCTCCCACTTCTTAATCATAGCCTCAATTTCATCCCGCACATTGAATATAGTTGTGGAGAGTCCCTGTAATCCTCGATTCAGATCATTCAGGTGAGAAAAACATCACCCAAAATTATGGTCAGTGAAAACTTTAAGCTCGTCTCTCAATTCAAAAAAACGTGTCAATACTAAGTCATTAATAATCAGCGTATGTTGTAAAAGCGTTACATGGTCGCTGCCCATATCATTGCATAGTGCAGAAAATACACGAGAGTTCAGGGGCTTTGCTTCAAGTTAACCATTTTCACTGTAGTGTCCAAAACATTTTTCAAGCGGTCAGGCATTCCTTTGGCAGCAAGAGCCTCTCGGTGGATGCTGCAGTGTACCCAAATGGTGTCGGGAGCAACTGCTTGCACGCCCGTTACCACTCCACTATGTCTCACCGTCATGGTTGTTACGCCATCAGTACAGATACCAACACATCTTGACCACCAAAGTCCATTTGATGTCACAAAGCGGTCGAGGACTTTAAAATGATACTCTCCTGTTGTCCTGGTTTCCAGAAGAGGATGTCTTCCTTAATTGACCCCCCATGGACATATGCCAGGCCCGCCAAGACTGTTGACCCGCATAGAATTGACTGGCTTGTATGCGAAGCAGTAATTGTTTCAAAACTGGTCATTGATGCGCCGTGAAAAAGTGATTTTTGATGAAGGCATTGTTTGTCAGGTTTTTTTGGCCTTTCCCCCCAGCATCGTCCCAGCCTTATCCACGGCAGCAGGAAGAATTAAGTCCTCCACAATAGTATGGGGCTTGCCTGTCTAAGCCACTCGGTAGTTCACCATATAAGACGCTTCTAGCCCCTTCTTATTAATGGTATCTATTGCTGTTATACATGTCTTACTACTCAAAAGTAGTCTTAATTCTCACTCCAAAAACCTCCCGTGGCTTATTTTTCAAAGTTGCTGATGGTTTAATTTTATTTTTTGGCAGTGAAACGAGGCTACTCAGGCGAGAGAAAAGAAAAAAAACTCACCCAAATGTATAGCCCCATTGGAGAATATAAATGGACTGTTTGAAATTGTGAAGATCGTAAAAAAAAAAAAAGGTGAATCACATTTTATTTGGCGTACCTCACAACGGCATTGCACATATACCCCAGTTTGGGAATACCTGGTGTAGACAATCAAAATAACTGACCTATCCGCCTCCTCTGGAGGTAGTTGTGGATGAATTGATTGGTTCGATGAAATCAGTGGGCAGAGTAACAGGGGAGTCAAAAAAAATCTATTTAGGGAGGTAAACAGTTTGACCCACACAGTTGCCAGTTCAAATCCCAGTGACTTTTGGTTTTCCAACCTTACCCAACATGAACTAATCACATTTATTTTGTCAATCAACCTAACTTTGAACAGCTGTATGTGTCAAAACAAGACTGGTGCTGTGGACTAGGCACTGGGAAAAAGGAACCCAATCTTGCCAATCCTCTTTCTCAAAAAGGGAATATTTCAGCAGAATGCACATTTTTACTTTGTTAAGACACATGCCTTGAGTCAATGGAGTCGTGTCAAGGGGGACGATTTAAATGGTTTACGATATCTAGATACATTACAACACATCCTCGACTACCTCTGAAGGTGGTCAGGAGGACCTGGGCCCAGTTTCCCCAAAAGCATTTTAAGGCCAATTTCATCGTTACAACCTTCATGGGAGCACCCAGGCTGTATCACATCTGGCCGTGATTGGGAGTCCCATAGGGCGGCCCAGAGTCGTCCGGGTTTGGCCGGGGTAGACTGTCATTCGAAGTAAAAATTGCTGAAAAAAAAATCATTAACGTTGCGTTGTTAGATTATTTTAAATGTCTCCTTTGAGGACATTGGCGGGCCTGGCATATGTCCATGGGGAACACAATCAGAATGTGGACGAGATCAGGACATGTTAGCTCCAGGTACAAACAGGGCATTTGATACCTCCATAGATTACTCTAAATTGTTTGGTAACAAAACCATTAAACACTGACAGATCATAGGACAAGATTGTCAAAAAAAGGTTGCCTTTAATCCAGTAAAACATTTACAGAAACAGCAACCTATCAAAATTAAACCGCTTTGAGAAGCATTTAAACTGTACTGTGAGATGGTACATGAAAATTACACCCTCTAACAGTTATTACCAAGACCTGCAATGCCTTGAGTCACAGAAACAGCTAAACTGATCATTTACATTGTCGCACATGTTGTAGGTTTCTGCAACTGCAGCAGATTGAAAACCACAGATGTATTACTATGCCTATCCCTTTGACCTTAGCCAAAGGTCAGATGTTAAGGGTCACAGGGAAGTGGGCATATCATCATCAGGCCCTGAAGGCAGGAGGGGAGAGCCACGACGGCCCAGAACTGCATTTAATAAATACAGGGGGTGGATGTTCTGGGTTTATGATGAGGCATTACGACGTTACAGTTTTAAATACTGCACTAGGACAGGTGGGTTCATGCTCTGGCTCTCTAGCACTCTCCGTGGTCACTTAGTGGAGCGTCGCGTGGGCTCAGAGGCAGTGGGGGGAGGAGGGGGACCCCTGCGGTCCAGGTCCTCGATGTAGAACATGATTAGTTTACTCCTCTCCTCCGGGACACAGTCCAGCACCAGGTAACGCTTGTCGTTTTGCAGAACCTTCTCCACGTCCTTCAGGTGCTGGTCAGACTCCTGGAGCAACTTCCGCGACCTGAGGAGGACAACATTGGTGGAAGCAGTCAGTGGAAAAAAATAACGTGTTGGGAGAAACAAGACTTGCCGATATCTTGTGACTATAGTACAACAATTCAACAGTTATAGGAGTGGTTAAGAGGCAGTGCAGTTGAAACAATAGCGCCTCCTGCTGACCAAATAGCAAACAAGCAATTCTTTGATAATCCATTCTGAATTAGAAGTATAAACGCCATTAAAAGTAAAACCAACTTATGATACATTTCAATTGAAACCTCATTCCCTCAGGTGGCAGTGTAAAGATGTCAAGCCAGCCCATGTGTCACCCACCTGTACCTGTAATCACCCACCTGTACGTGATGAACTTGGTCTCTTTCAGAAGCGTTCGGAAGTCAGCTTTGGCTGTGATGTACTTGTCTTTGATGTAGTCTTCAAACTCCCTCTGTTTCTTCTGAGAAGCAAAGCACACACAAAACCCCTCAGCGTGTTTTTTTTTGCCTGGTGTTTACTCAGTACATGGGTAGCTGAAGTAAACAGCAGCACACAGGAAGGTAAAGAGAAAAGCAGAGGTCTTACTCGGTCACTACTGGAGAACTTGATACAGCGAGGGTCCTCTTTGATGATCTTCTTCATCTCCTTCCACGTGGTGGTCAGTGTGATCTTTGGGTGAACAACAACAGCACTTACTATCAAGTCATTTGTCCCAGGATTACACACCATATCTGAATGACATGCATGTCCGTTGTCTACGACGCCACCTTTATGTCAACAGCACGTTCAGACGGACTGCAGTGAGTTCCCATTTCGTGCGGCCATGTCAGTGTGCAACATGCCCTGGAATGGAGTGTCACACCAGCCAAAACAAATTGCCCCTCACCATGACGGTCTCGTCCAGTAGCTGTCTGAAGTTCTCCTTCTTCTTCTTGGAGAGCGTCTCCACGTGTTCGTTGAACAGTTTCTCCTTGTCGTCCCTCTCCAGCAGAGAGGCGGACTCCCAGCGGTGGTCCTTACGCAGGTTACGCCGGGTGTCTGACCACGACGCATCAGACGACCTCACCTGATCACACACACACACACCCCCCAGCATTAGGATCTGGCAAGTAGTTCTTTGTCCACATAAATCACTGCACAAGGCTGTGCATTAATGCAGTTAAAATAATAAATTACTTTTTGCACCCAGAGGTCATATGAAACAGGCCCAATTTTTTGGTACACCCAAGTTAAACTAGTAATTATAGTCCTATTTTTCTTATTCAGTGAACTGACTTCAGATGTGTGTGCGAGAGAGAGAGCTCACCATATCCGACATGAGGGCTCTGAAGTGCTGGATGGCCTCCTCCCTCTTGTGCTGCTCCCGTTCTCTGTCGATCTCCTTGGTCTGCTCAGAGCGGGCCTTCTGCACCTCGCGCTCCCTCTCCCTCAGACTGGCCTCTATCCTGGCGGCGCGCTCCATCTCCTTCTCCTTATCAGAGTCCATGTGCTGGCAGCAGAGAGAGAAACCGTCACACACACACACAGGCATCATCATAATATACACACACAATCATCACAGGCGGCATGACAGATGACTCCCATCACGTCAAGTGCTCAAACGGCGCCTAACCGCACGCCACTGAATAGTGGCAGGTTTGTGCCTGTGGGCTGAGTTAGATGCCAGAAGAGCTGGAGTCAGTGTATGAATGAGGGCTGCAGACAGCCTCTGAGCGAGGTGCCAAGGCTATTCCTCCCACCTTGGCCTGCTTGTCCACATACTGCTTGTAGAGTTCCTCTCTGGTGTTGGAGCTCTCCACAGCCTTGTAGCGGGGGTCTCCCTCCAGCTTGTCCTTCACCTTGCTCCAGCGCTGCCCTCCATCCAGGTGGTGGTCCCCAAGAAGTTCAAAGAAGTCCTGCTTCACCTGGGACAGACACGAGGGCAGACCAGGCTTATAAGAGGAACACACACACCTGGCCAGGTAGACATTTAACAACAACTTAAATGATTGTTCTAAGTGTTGTCAATTAACAATTTAGGTATTTCTCCCAGGTTTCCCTAAGCACAGAGCCCAGGCAGCAAGGTACTTGTCCCAACATATCATTTCCTCAGGCGTCTGTATTCAGTGGGCCATGGGTTTTTTTCAGTGCTCACCTTCTCTCCTCTGTTCTTGGAGTCCTCCTTCTCTTTCTTCTTGAGAGAGGTCATGAACTCAATGAAGATGGCCTCCCGGTCCTTCATCTTCTCGATGGCCTTGAACCGTTGGTCCTTGGCGTGCTTGGAGGCAAACTCACTGAACGTTGTCCTGAAACAAACAAAGACTCTTAGTTGGCCAAGAAACAACGACAATGCAAAATGGACACTTGACACTAAATTACTAATGAGTGCAACAGCCTGGTATACCAAGACAATGTTTGATCTGATGGGTGTTTGAAGTGAGGTCTGACCTGGCGGTGAGCTTAGCATCCTCCATCATCTTCCTGAACTCGTCCTTAGACTGCATCAGTTTATTCTTCTTCTCCTTCCTCTCCTCCTCAGCCCGGGTCTTCACATACTGGTCAAACACCTGTACAAGACCAGCAGACACATGGAACAATAGTCAGCGAAAATAAAGACATTCGTGGCAGGTAACCCTTAAGGATATTCATTACCTAATATCAGGGCTCTGACCTTCCCCCAAAAGTGAAACATAGCTCATGTTACCATAACACAGAATATGGCAAAGGAAACATGTTCTTATACTTTTAAAACCAAATAGATGAATTGATTCTGTAAGTATACAATACCTGCTTTCTCTCTTTTGGGTTGAGCAGCAGATACCGCGGGTCAAAAACAATCTTGTGCAGCTCTTTCTCCCAGGTAGAGAATGCTGAGACCTGCGGGCACAGGGTTAAAAGAGGGCATGAGACCAGGCCAATCAAGGTGGGCTTCAACAACATCCACATAACAAGTTCACTCATCAGTCAACTTAGTTGCTTTCAAGGAAAAAAAATAATCCTTTGGTCGTCCCCCATCAGAATCTAAAAGGGTCGGAATGAGTCACGTTTTACTCCTCAAACTACTGACACACAAAGGAGCAATATAATAAGAGCAGAGTAAGGCAATAAAATGTCTGCATCGCGCCTGGTGGTGCCCGTGGAAAAGGCTCCAGAGACCAGGCAGGCAGCTCCAAATAAACCCCCTGCCAGGGTAGTTCAATACGGTTTACAATACAATTTAGATTTATTTTTATTGCTGCTTTGGATGCGGCAGTTACAACAAGCTTCTGTTGGGGCAGAACAGCAGTTGAACACCTGGGTTTAGTCAAATGGGACAGAAAAGTTGACACACAGTTCATGTCATACATAAACAGAAGGGGAAGACAAGAAAGCTGAACCCAGATTAGAGATAAGACTTTAACAATGTAAAATAGGCTATTATCTACTCTGCATGCCAGTTTGTAAACAAGGAACATTAACCGACTGTCATAGGCAGTGTAGGCCTATAGACATATGGATGGTATTGGACAAACCCAAGAACTGAATTCTAGGAACAAAAGCTATAGTTAGAAACACCTATGCAGCATATGGATGAGTCATCTTCGGAAAAAGAAAGATATGAAACAGTCACCGTTATGTACAATAAATGGATAATTATGAAATCATGTCTTCCCTACATAAAATAGTGAAATGTTAAATCCATAGCCTATCATTACAATTCAAAAATCAGACCATTGCAGTAACATTTTTTTAACCTAACATTTTATATTCCTTTTTTTGTATTAGCAAAGCAAAACATAGGCAGAAAAGTATTGGTCATTCAGCTGAGCATAAGAGAGAAGACAGAGGCAGGAGGGAGAGGAATAAAAGGAAAAGGAGAATTAACTGAAGAGTGTACCTTGGTGGGCTTCCATTCAGATTAATGTGTCTAACATTACAGAGCTGGTTACAGTATTGCGTTGGATTGAAGTGTTTTACCCCTCTCTTCAGCAGCATGTCCCTGAACTGTGTCATGCGGCTCTCCAGGGGCACAATGGCCCGCTCTCGGGCCGCCTTCAGCTCCGCCTCCATGGCTGCCTCTTTCTCAGAGTCCGCCTCTTTCATCACTTCCTCCTTCCTGCAAGCAGAGGGAACACGTCAGGGACCAGGAACACGGGGACAGGGGAGAGCTATCTGCTGATGTAAAAAAAAGGGCTTTATACATACATTTGATGATAGATAGGGAGTTTACTGGGCTGGACTGGGGTGCAACTTAAGTTATTTAAATAGGGAAACGATATGTTCTGCTCTATCCAGGTGGTATGACGAAGAAATAGTGGAGGTGCACTATACTTGACTGTTCAATCACTGGCCATCTCTAACAAAAGAGAACTCCAAATTATATACGGTAGGCTTTGCGTAGGTCTTACAGGTTTGGAGGTGGCAGGATTTGTCAAATACATGACCACTGATATTCATTGTCATGAACTTGGGATTCCATGTTCCACAATCACATAAAGCTAGGGCAGGACAGGACAGTGAGGTGAATGTCTTAATTTGCTGTTTCATTGGGATTCCTAAAGCAGTAGTTTTAGAAGCAAGGTGGTTACCTTGGAGGCCCATGTTGGCATCATGTGTTCTACAGGCCTTTTCCCTGAACAATAGTCTCGTGTGCAACTGGACCAGTGTTTGGGGTAGCAGGGAGAGGCAGGCTTGGAGGGCACTGATGGGAAACAGTGACTGATTGGGTAACCTGGACAGTGACCATTGATTCACCACTTCAACAGACCCAGTGAAGACATAAATCAGGCTTTACTAAGGCAGTGCAAGCTGGGTCAAAGACTACTTCCCACCAAAATAGTCAGTCCCTCCACCCCCACAGAAAAATATCCAAATCAAGCAATTTAGGGTTTGATGACAAAAAAAAAAAAAACACAAAAAAAACCTTCAACTAACAATTTAGATTTTTAGCCAGAGTACATTATAGGTTTATTTGAATTTGTACATGCTGTTTTATCTGTTTAGACAAGAGGAAGAATGACTGAGTGCCTCCTCATGCTGCTATTGGCCCCTGTGTTGGGCCCTTGGATGGAGAGGTGGACTGTGGACTTACTTCCTCTTCTTGGCCTTCACAGGCTCATCCTCCAGAGCTTCCTCTGCTGCCGCCTCCAGCTCCTCTTTGCTGATTCCTGAGGGAACGATAATTGATAAGACAGCTGTGTAACATTATAAATGAGGCCATCCTCATGAAAACCCACAGAGGCATAATGAGAGTAGGGGCTGTGAAGATTATGGAATCTTGGGTAATAATTCATTGTCAAGAGAATAGCTAGGGCTATTGTCAGTAATTTTATGGAAAAAATGTTTTGGACCTTGTAATGCATCTAGTTAAATTAGCTAGGACATAGTGGGGTCAAATTATTGACACCCTTGATACAAATGGACAAAAATTACAGTATAAAATATATTCAAATACTGAGCTATATTGAATGCTAAAACATTTTATACTAATACAATTGCTCAGAAAACGATTGTTTAAAAAGTAATACTTTTCTCCCCTCAAAAAGGTAGGGTAAAAAAATGACAGACACCCCTGTTTTTAATACCTCACCTTGCAAGGAAACAAGCACAGAGCCTTTTTCTAAGATGTTTTATGAGTGTGAGAACACATTTGGAGGCATCTTAGACCATTCTCCCACACAGAATCTTTCCACATCCTTGATCTGCGCTTATGGACTGCCCTCTTCAATTCAAACCACAAGTTTTCAATGGGTTTCCAGAGAGAGATGAATTTAGATTGTTTAGGACAATTAACCATTTCTTTGTGGATTTCCGTGTGCGCTCGCAGACACACACACACACGTTCTGAAAGGCCCCAGAGTCTGCAACACCACTAAGCAAGGGGCACCTCGAAGACCAAGGAGCTCGCCAAACAGGTCAGGGACAAAGTTGTGGAGAAGTACAGATCAGGGTTGGGTTATTAAAAAAAAGTAATCAAACTTTGAACATCCCACAGAGCACCATTAAATCCATTATTAAAAATGTTGGCAGGGACTGGGAAACAGGTCAGAATTGAAGGAATGATGGGTGGCGCCAAATCCAGGGAGATTCTTGAGGGAAGCCTGTTTCAGTCTTCCAGAGATTTGAGACTGGGATGGAGGTTCACCTTCCAGCAGGACAATGACCCTAAGCATACTGCTAAAGCAACACTCGAGTGGTTTAAGGGGAAACATTTAAATGTCTTGGAATGGCCCAGTCAAATCCCAGACCTCAATCCAATTGAGACTCTGTAGTGTGACTTAAAAGATAGCTGTACACTAGCAGAACCCATCCAACTTCAAGGATCTGGAACAGATTTGCCTTGAAGAATGGGCAAAAATCCCAGTGGCTAGAGGTGCCAAGCCTACAGAGAGATACCCTAAGAGACTTGCAGCTGTAATTGCTGCAAAATGTGGCTCTACAAAGTATTGACTTGAGGGGGTGAACAATACTGCACGCTCAAGTTCAGTTGTGATATTTGACTGTTGTACAAGAAAAAATATTTTGCATCTTCAAAAAGTAAGCATGTTCTGTAAATCAAATTGATACAAACCCACCAAAAAAAATACATTTCAATTCCAGGTTGTAAAGCAACAAAATAGGAAACATGCTTACTCAAGCCACTGTATATGTAGTACAGTTACATCAATTACCTCGTACCCCTACTGGTACTCCCTGCATTTAGTCATCTTATTTTTACTCGTTATTCATTGTGTATTTTATTCCCTGTGTCACACAGACACAAACTCAGCAGTTCCCGGACATTTCTGGGGGGAATGGCCCTAGCCCTAACCCTCCGATCCAACAGGTCCCAGACGTGCTCAATTGGATTGAGAGCTGGGCTCTTCGCTGGCCATGGCAGAACACTGACATTCCTGTCTTGCAGTAAAACACACACAGAACGAGCAGTATTGCTGGTGGCATTGTCATGCTGGAGGGTCATGTCAGGGGGAGCCTGCAGGAAGGGTACCAAATGAGGGAGGAGGATGTCTTCCTTGTAACGCACAGCGTTGACATTGCCTGCAATGACAACAAGCTCAGTCCGATGATGCTGTGACACACCACCCCAGACCTTGACAGACCATCCACCTCCAAAATGTATCCTGCTCCAGAGTACCGGCCTCGGTGTAACGATCATTCCTTCGTCAATAAACGCGAATCCGACCATCACCCGATGTGAGACAAAACCACGACTCGTCAGTTTAGAGCACTTTTTGCCAGTCCTGTCTGGTCCAGCAACGGTGGGTTTGTGCCCATAGGCGATGTTGTTGCCGGTGATGTCTGGTGAGGACCTGCCTTACAACAGGCCTACAAGTTCTCAGTCCAGCCTCTCTCAGCCTATTGCGGACAGTCTGAGCACTGAAGGAAGGATTGTGCGTTCCTGGTGTAACTCTGGCAGTTGTTGTTGCCATCCTGTACCTGTCCCGCAGGTGTGATGTTCGGATGTACCGATCCTGTGCAGGTGTTGTTACACGTGGTCTGCCACTGCGAGGACAAATCAGATGTCCTTCCTGTCTCCCTGTAGCACCGTCTTAGGCATCTCACAGTACAGACATTGCAATTTATTGCCCTGGCCACATCTGCAGTCCTCATGCCTCCTTGCAGCATGCCTAAGGCACATTCAAGCAGATGAGCAGGGACCCTGGGCATCTTTCTTTTGGTGTTTTTCAGAGTCAGTAGAAAGGCCTCATTAGTGTCCTAAGTTTTCAGAACTGTGACCTTTATTGCCTACCATCTGTAAGCTGTTAGTGTCTTAACGACCGTTCCACATGTGCATGTTCATTAATTGTTTATGGTTCATTGAACAAGCCTGGGAAACAGTGTTTAAACCCTTTACAATGAAGATCTGTGAAGTTATTTTGATTTTTACAAATTATCTTTTAAAGACAGGGTCCTGAAAAGGGGACGTTTCTTTTTTTGCTGAGTTTATATACACACTACCGTTCAAAAGTTTAGGGTCACTTAGAAAAATTCATTGTTTTTAAAAAAGAAAATCAACATTTTTGTCAATTAAAGTAATGGTGTAAATTACAATTGTAGCTGGAAATGGCGATGTTTTATGGAATATGTACATAGGCCCATTATAAGCAACCATCACTTCTGTGTCCCAATATCATGTTGGGTTAGTTAATCCAAGTTTATCATTTTAACAAGGCTAATTGATCATTAGAAAACTCTTTTGCAATTAGGTTAGCACAGCTGAAAACTGTTGTGCTGATTAACCTTCTTTAGACTAATGCATCAGCATTGTGGGTTTGATTACAGGCTCAAAATGGCCAGAAACAAAGCCTTTCTTCTGAAACTAGTCAGTCTATTCTTGTTCTGAGAAATTAAGGCAATTCCATGCGAGAAATTGCCAAGAAACTGAATATCTCATACATCACTGTGTACTATGCCCTTCACAGAACAGCGCAAACAGGCTCTAACCAGAAGAGAAAGAGTGGGAGGCCCCAGTGCACAACTGAGCACGAGGACAAGTACTTTAGAGTGTCTAGTTTGAGAAACAGACACCTCACAAGTCCTCAACTGGCAGCTTCATTAAATAGTACCCGCAAAACACCAGTCTCAACATCAACAGTGAAGGGGCAAAGAAACAGCCAATAAAAATGGCCAATAAAAATAATATTGAGATGAGCAAAAGAACAGACACTGGAGGGAGGAACTCTACCTTGAAGGCCATCATCCCGGAGTTTCCTCTTCACTGTTGACGTTGAGAGTGGTGTTTTGCCGTCTCAAGTATTCAGACCCTTTACTTAGTCCTTTGTTGAAGCACCTTTGGCAGCGCTACAAGCTTGGCACACCTGTATTTGGAGTTTCTCCAATTCTTCTCTGCAGATCCTCTCAAGCTCTGTCAGGTTGGATGGGGAGAGTTGCTGCACAGCTATTTTCAGGTCTCTCCAGAGATGTTAGATCAGGTTCAAGTCTGGGTCACTTAAGGACATCCAGAGACTTGTCCCAAAGCAACTCCTGTGTTGTCTTGGCTGTGTGTTTAGGGTCGTTGTCCTGTTGGAAGTGGAACCTTCACCCCAGTCTGAAGTCCTGAGCACTCTGGGGCAGGTTTTCATCAAGGATCTCTGTACTTTGCTCCAATCATCTTTCCCTCGATCCTGACTAGTCTCCTAGTCCCTGCTGCTGAAAAACATCACCACAGCATGATGCTGCCACCACCATGGTTCATCATATGGATGGTGCCAGGTTTCCTCCAGACGTGACGCTGGGCATTCAGAATAAAGAGTTCAATCTTGGTTTCATCAGACCAGAGAATCTTGTTTCTCATGGTCAGAATGTTTAGGTGCCTTTTGGAAAACTCCAAGCAGGCTGTCATGTGCCTTTTACTAAGGAGTGGCTTCCGTCTGGCCACTACCATAAATGTCCATCTGGAAGATTCTTCGATCTCCACAGAAGAACTCTAGAGCTCTGTCAGATTTACCATTGGGTCCTTGGTCACCTCCCAGACCAAGGTCCTTCTCCCCCGATTGCTCTGTTTGGCCGGGTGGCCAGCTTTAGGAAGTGTCTTTATGGTTCCAAACTTCTTCCATTTAAGAATGATGGAGACCACTGTGTTCTTGTGGACCTTCAATGCGTCAGACATGTTTTGGTACCCTTCCCCAGATCTGTGACTCGACACAATCCTGTCTCGGAGCTCTACGGACAATTCCTTGGACCTCATGGCTTAGTTCCAAATCATGTCTAATCAATTGAATTTACCACAGGTGGACTCCAATCAAGTTGTAAAAACATCAACTTATCGATTTGTCTTTATGGGGTATTTTGTGTAGACTGCTGAGGATCTTTTTTCCCCCATTTTAGAATAAGACTGTAAACGTAACAAAATGTGAAAAAAGTCAAGGGGTCTGAATATTTTCCGAAGGCACTGTGTGTAGATGACATATCACACACACACACAAACACAGTGTCCTTCAGAAAGTATTCAGACCCCTTGACTTTTTTCACATTTTGTTACGTTTACAGTCTTATTCGAAAGCGAGGAAGTCACTCGCTGGGTGGGGTAAGTTTCTCAAAAAAAAAAATTGATATCGCAAAAGTAGTGTCTGGACCCTGATAGAACTTTATCCAGGACATTTAAGGGGGAAATCTAGTTGCGTCCCCTTACGAGGCTGAAACTTAGTGGATCTTCCAGCAAGACAATAACAACAACCACATAAAAAAACCCCACAAAGGAATGGTTTATTGGCCACAAAAATCAACATTTTGCAATGGCTAGCAGTCTCCGGACTTCAAACCGATTGAAAACCTGTGGTTTGAATGGAAGAGGGCAGTTTATTAGCGCAGACAATGGATATCAAGGATCTGGAAGGACTCTGTATGGCTGAAGGAGCAAAGATCCCTCCCAATGTGTTCTCTAACTCATAAAACATTTTAGAAAAAGCCTCAGTGTCGTTATCCTCGCAGGGTGACGTATTGAAAGGTATTGAAAACAGGGGTGTCAATTTTGATCTATATATGAATTTATTTGTTCAACAAAATCTCTTTCTCTGTGCAATTTTTGAAACGTACAATTTAGCTCAGTATATGAATTATTTATTTTCCAGCATTCATTTCTGCTCATCTTTATCAAGGGTGTCAATTTCGGACCGCTCTGTAACTAATGAACACAACACAGCTTTGGTGATATCCCGTCTCAAAAACAAATGTTCTTGACCGCTTGGAAATTAAAATTCTCCTAACAGTGCCGTTCAGCTCATAAAATAGATTACATAAAGTTGGTAAAACTGGTTTTAAAAAAAGAAATAAAAAAAAGCTATGGGTAAACTGTATATACACTTGAATATAAATTGGAACCCCACCTTCTCCTAAAATCAAACATTTTTTTGGGGGTGTGCGTGTTCGTACCCAGCTTCTTGGTGGCGTCCTCCAGGCCTCTTTTGTGAGGTGGTTCCTGGATATTCTTGTCAACGTCGGCCCGCCCCACCAGCTCATCTGGCCGGTCCCACATGGAGAGACGCGTGGTGGGATTGTAGTAGAAAACACGCTCGTCACCGGTCCACACAATACACCTACACATGTTCAATAGGGCACATGGGCAGGAGAGTGATTAAAGTTCAGCCTCATACAACAGCACATGGCTCCATCACCATCAGTGGGTACATACCAGGGAGTGCCAGGGATAGGGTTAGTGGCCACTGGCTTGGCTTTCTGTGCAGTCTTCTCCTCTTCAGTCATCTCTTCCTCCTTAACCTCCTCAATGAAAGGAATACAACCGTTAAAAGAGTATTCTTCAAATGATCCACCCTATCAAATTTTAACATTTAATGCTACGGATGTAAAAAAAAAAAAAAAAAAAAAAAGGCTGTTAAACGTTTGATGCCAACTTTCTGACTAGGAGACCGCGCCAGCTCTCCTCTTACCTCTTTCATCTCATTAGGGGGTTCTATTTTGGGCTCCTCGTCCTCCATCTCCATGGCCTCCTCCTCCAGGGCCTGCTGCCTCTCCTTGGCCTTCTCTGCCTCCCTCTCTACAGGAGGAGAAACTCACACACATTAGACATGCAACAGTTAAACATCAAATTTTATTGGTCCCATACACGTGATTAGCTGATGTTATTGCGGGTGTAGCGAAATGTTTGTGCGAAGTTTCCTAAGAGCTAGTCGCGATGCTGCCATCTCCGTCGGCGCCATCATCAATATTTCACTAACCAGTTTCACTATCCCTAACCAGTCCAGGATGAATGATAACTGGCTGTAGAGACCCAAGCTTTAAATAGACCAACCTTTCTCCCGTAGTTCCTGGGGCTTGTCCCAGGTGGACTCTAGTGTGCGGTTGTTGTAGTAGTAGGTTTTCCCATCAGCCGTTTTGTACTCGGACCACTCTGGGAGTTGGAGGCCTGCCAAGGTGGGCGCCGCCAGGGCCAATTGGGGGTGGTGCATCATGGGAACAAGGGGAGGGGCCATGCCGGGCAGCATACCTGTAGAAGGTGAAATACACAGACTACTTCTTAAGACATTCAGCTCTGATAAACTCCTAACCCCAATCTATTGCACATCTAATCAACACCAAACATACAACATGAGATGGGTAGTAGCAGAGGTTGATGAGTGCCTCTTATTCCTAAAATATATTGATGTGCACTACCAGTCAAAAGTTTTAGAACATCTTCTCATTCAAGGGTTTCTCTTAATTTTTTTTTTCCATTGTAGAATAATAGTGAAGACAACAAAAGTATGAAATAACAATCATGTAGTAACCAAACAAATATATATTTGAGATTCTTCAAATAGCCACCTTTTGCCTTGCACACAGTTGGCAGGCTCTCAACCAGCTTCATGAGGTAGTCACATGGAATGCATTTCAATTAACAGGTGTGCCTTGTTAAAAGCTAAGGAAATTAATGTATTTGAGCCAATCAGTTGCGTTGTGAAAAGGTAGGGGGGTATGCAGAAGATAGCCCTATTTGGTAAAGATCAAGTCCAAATTACAGCAATAACAGCTCAAATAAGCAAAGAGAAACAACAGTCCATCATTACTTTAAGACATGAAGGTCAGTCAATCCAGATAATATCAAGTGCAGTCGCAAGCGCTATGATAAAACTGGCTCTCATGAGGACCGCCACAGGCATGGAAGACCCAGAGTTACCTCTGCTGCAGAGGAAAAGTTCAATAAAGTTACCAGCCTCAGAAATTGCAGCCCAAATAAAGGCGTCACAGAGTTCAAGTAAGACACATCAACAGTTCAGAGGAGACTGTATGGAATCAGGCCTTTATGGTCAAATTGCTGCAAAGAAACCACTACTAAAGGACACCAATAAGAAGAGACTTGCTCGGGCAAAGAAACACAAGCAATGGACATTAGACCAGTGTAAATCTGTCCTTTGGTCTGGAGTCCAAATCAGAGATCTTTGGTTCCAGCCTCTTTGTGAGATGCGGTGTGGGTGAACAGATGATCTTCCCATGTGTGTTTCCCACCATAAAGCATGGAGTAGGTGGTGTTATGGTGTGGGGTGCTTTGCTAGTGGCAGTGATTAATATATTTAAGCAGCCAACAAGTGCTCAGCATAAGTGGGAACACCTTCAAGACTGTTGGAAAAGTATTCCAGGTGAAGCTAGTTGAGAGAAAGCCAAGAGTGTGCAAAGCGGTCATCAAGGCAAAGGGTGGCTATTTGAAGAATCTTAAAATATATTTTTTTAATAAAAAACATTTGATTGGTTTAACACTTTTGGTTACTACATGATTCCATATGTGATATTTCATAGTTGATGTTTTCACCATTATTCTACAACGTATAAAATAGTAAAAAGAAAAACCATTGAATAAGTAGGTTTGACCGGTTGTGTATATAATATAAGAATTCACCTGAAATATAGAAAGGTCTTACGCAAAACATTTACACCTAATTCCCCACACTAGAAAGAAATTGGCCTTCCCCTGGTTAGTCACACAGGTAACATCTAAACTGAGCCACTGAGATGTTAACAAAAACACACAAAAGGCATGCCACAACAAGAAAATGATTATCAAATGAAAATACAACATTAATGTGATTATCCTCTACTGAATGGAAAATAAGGGTGCCTGTCGAAACAAGGTCCAATACTCCTTTGTCACTGTCTACAAAATCAATGACCACTCCGCTCTTAAAAATGTTACCCTGCTAAAGTAGCCTACCTAAAACCAACAGAATAACAGTGACATTACTGATGCAAGTCTACAACGCGGTTACCTCCAACAAGACGTCACACTGATGCCAAAAATAAAATGGTTGTTTATCATAATTACAAGGGCAGAGATGTCTCTGTTCGGGGGGGGAGCATCAGAATCTATGCATCTATGTCTAAATCACCAATGTTGAGGAAATATAAAGGAAAAAGATAGTAATACTTTCACATTGTTTAGCGGTGCCTAAGCGGCAAAAAATAAGAAGCATAATTTTCACAACACACCACTAACATGCCACCTAACAAAATGCTGACTGGAGACGTTTGAAAGAATTACCGTTATTGTTGGGGGAGACTGTCTTTATATAGGGAGCGCCTACTATCTGCATCATTGCTACACCTGCAAGAACGGACAAGCAAGCATGTTGATGGGACACAGGAGAAGAGGTGCCAGCTGCCAGGGCAAGGCAGACAGCTATTGACACAACACATATAGAAAACTAGGCCCACAACTATAATATCACTTTGATAAAACCACATTAGTATTCTCATCCTGGAAACAACAATATGGAAGAATAATTTGGTCATGTAAATGGAGAGAGTATTGAACATTTTTATTTATTTATTTAAATTCAGGAAAGTAGATTAAGTCATCTAAAATTAACACCCCCTTTCCTTATAAGGCAGTATGTCAAAAGCCTTCGAATTTGCTTCTGCATTTGTTTTCTCTAGACGCCTTGCTGAACTTGGGCAATGCTGACATTTACAGGACTGAAAGGGACTTGTTTCTGCAATAATTAGTGCAAGAAAAAAACTGGGGGAAAAAAACGCAACCTGCAACAATTTCAAAGACTTTACTGAATTACAGTTCATATAAGGAAATCAGTCAATTGAAATAAATTCACTCTGCCCTAATCTTTGGATTTCACATGACTGAATACAGATATGCATCGGTTGGTCATAGATACCTTAAAAAAATAAAAAATAATAAAGTGTATTTTTTAAAAGGACCACAAAACCAGTCAGTATCTGGTGTGACCACCATGTCTCATGTAGCTCGACATCTCCATCACATAGACTTCATCAGGCTGTTGACTGTGGAATGTTTGTCCCACTCTTCAATGGCTGTGCAAAGATGCTGGATATTGGAGGGAACCGGAACATGCTGAAGTACACGTCACACCAGAGCATCCCAAACATACTAAATGGGTGAAATATCTTGCGAGTATGCAGGTCAAGGAAGAACTGGGACATATTCAGCTTTCAGGAATTGTGTACAGATCCTTGCGACATGGGGCTGTGCGTTATCATGCTGAAACATGAGGTGATGGCAGCGTATGAATGGCACGACAATGGACCTCAGGATCTTGTCCAGGTATCTCCAGGCATTCAAATTGCCATTGATAAAATGCAATTGTGTTTGTTGTCCGCAGCTTATGCCTGCCCATACCATAACCCCACCGCCACCATGGGGCACTCTGTTCACAACGTTGACATAAGCAAACCGCTCGCCCACACGACACCATATGTGGTCTGCGGTTGTGAGGCACTGCCAAATTCTCTAAAACATTGGAGATGGCTTATGGTAGAGAAATTAACATTCAATTCTCTGGCTACAGCGCCGGTGGACATTCCTGCGGTAAGCATGACATTTGCACGCTCCCACAACTTGAGATATCTGTTGCATTGTGTTATGTGACAAAACTGCACATTTTAGTGGCCTTTTATTGTACCCAGCACACAGTGCACCTGTGTAATGATCATGCTGTTTAAAATCAGCTTCACCTGTCAGGTGGATGATTGTGACTGAGGATAAATGCTCACTAAACAGGGATGCAAACCAATTTGAGCAACAAAAAAGCCTTTTGTGCATATGGAACATTTCTGGGATCTTTTATTTCAGCTCATGAAACACATGGGAGCAACACTTTACATGTTGCGTTCGTATTTTTATTCAGTGTAAAATGCTAAGAGTTGAATGTGGAATAAAACTATTTTCATTGGCACTTTGAAGTCAACCCAGATTGGGCTTTCTTTGTTTGGCTAGCTGAAATTGCATTTCCACTGCTTCCAGAAATGAGAAATGTCATGTTGTTAGGTAGCCAATGTGACTGCAACTGGCTTTGCCAATGTTGCTAACTAGCAAGATGTTGAATAATTTAAATCACCCTCACCATGCAATAACTAACGTTATCACATAGTCCTATCAGCACCAGCCAGACTTACGTCAGTTAGCTAGCTAAACGGTTAGCGTCGATGCCAGCATAACAGACGAGATAGCTTAAATCCTACATTGCTTATCATGGCATTGACTATTTGCTAGCTAGCTAACCAAGCAAACCAACCGACATGTTTGATATGATGTAGCTTGCTAGCTCTCAAAACGACCTGACCAGCAAAAATTTGCTGCTGGCGCATGTTAGCTAGCTTGTTTCAACTGATTTACTGGCTAACGTTAGGTAGCTAGCATTTGAGGGCTGACTGTTCAAAAGTTTGTGTAGTGCAAAAATGAATGAAGGATCCAGCTATGGTGGAAATTTGTGTAATGTCAGACAAGCAGTTCTGCAGTAGTCAATGTGCTAGCTAAGAGCAAGGAGCCCAGACAAGCTAGCTAAACATATCAGCAGCCAGCAGTGATCAGTTTGGTGATTGCATATTAACAGAATTACCAGCCAGAGTTCTAATCGAGCTGGCATCAGTTGTGAAACTGGGCTGCACTGGCCTGGGTTTCTCTCAACCCAGCTTGAATTTGAGAATTCCATTCGAACGTGGCCCTAATTTTAAGTGCCAGTGGAAAAGTTAAGAATCATAAAAAACTAAGTAGAAACAAGTTGAATTTATTTGCCCAATTGTTTACTCCAGCCTTGACCAGGACCATTCTACAATAATTGTTTAACCTATTGCTTTACCAGAAGATGAAAATAGGAGACCTAACATTATGACAAACAAATGAAGAGATGACACATGACAGAGTATGGAAAGGGGTGAAGAGGCAGTACTGTTAAAAGTGGGTAGAGAGCAGAGGGTTTGGGATGAGGGAGCTTATGTCTTACCGGGCAGTGGGATGTGCATGCCTGGTAGAGGCAATCTAAAGGGGTGCATGACCCCTGGGGGGAAGCCTGGGATAGTGGCCGTGTGAGGCTGGGACATGGCGTGGTGGGGCAGGCCAGTCGGGAGACTCTGGGGCAGCAGGGACATGGTCTGGACTGGTGTCACGGAGGCTGGCACGGTGGCTACACTGATGGTCACCGCAACACTGGAGGGGACGGAGGCCACAGGCTGCAGATCTGTAGCAGCAGAAACTGGACAAAGACCAGCAGAGAGTTGCAACACAGTCTGGTCATGTAGTACAACCAACCATAAACAAGCAGAAAACAACCCATTACCAACTTTGTGAACTTCACCAAATCAGGATTTCTCATCATACAAAAGGTCAGACATGCCAAAAACTTTGATGGGAGCCAGATGTCCCTCTCCCATTTACAGTGGCTTGCGAAAGTATTCACCCCTGGGGATTTTTCTATTTTGTTGCCTTACAACCTGTAAAATGTATTTTTTGGGGGGTTTGTATCATTTGATTTTTCACAACATGCCTACAACTTTGAAGATGCAAAATATTTCTGTGTTTGAAACAAACAAATATCACAAAACAACTGAACTTGAGCATGCATAACTATTCACCCCCTCAAGTCAATACTTTGTAGAGGCACCTTTTGCAGCAATTACAGCTGCAAGTCTCTTGGGGTATGTCTCTATAAGCTTGGCACATCTAGCCACTGGGATTTTTGCCAATTTTTCAAGGCAAAACTGTTCCAGCGTGTTCAAGTTGGATGGGTTCCGCTGGTGTGCAGAAATCTTCAAGTGATACAACAGATTCTCAATTGGACTGAGGTCTGGGCTTTGCCTAGGCCATCCCAAGACATTGAAATATTTCCCCTTAAACCACTCGAGTGTTGCTTTAGCAGTATGCTTAGGGTCATTGACCTGCTGGAAGGTGAACCTCTGACCCAGTCTCAAATCTCTGGACGACTGAAACAGATTCCCCTCAAGAATATCCTTGTATTTAGCACCATCCATCAATCCTTCAATTCTGACCAGTTTCCCAGTCCCTGCCAATGAAAAACATCCCCACCATGCTTCACTGTGGGGATTGTGTTCTCGGGGTGATGAGGTGTTGGGTTTGCGCCAGACATAGCGTTTTCCTTGATGGTCAAAAAGCTCATCTGACCAGAGTACCTTCTTCCATATGTTTGGAGAGTCTCCCAAATGCCTTTTGGCGAACGTGTTCGCTTATTTTTTTCTTTAAGCAATGGCTTTTTTCTGACCACTCTTCTGTAAAGAGAATCTGTAAAATGTAGATTCTGCAAAGCTCCACAGCGGAGATTGGTGTTCCTTCAGGGTTATCTTTGGTCTCTTTGCTGCCTCTCTGATTAATTCCCTCCTTGCCTGGTCCGTGAGTTTGTGGGCAGCCCTCTCTTGGCAGGTTTGTTGTGGTGCCATATTCTTTCCATTTTTAATAATGGATTTAATGGTGCTCTGTAGGATGTTCAAAGTTTCTGATGTTTTTTTATAACCCAACCCTAATCTGTACTTCTCCACAACTTTGTCCCTGACCTGTTTGGAGAGCTCCTTGGTCTTTGTGGTGGTGCAGACTCTGGGGCCTTTCAGAACATGTGTATATACACTCGGATCATGTGACACTTAGATTACATAGGTGGACTTTATTTAACTAATTACACGACTTCTGAAGGTAATTGGTTGCACCAGATCTTATTTAGGGGCTTCATAGCAAAGGGGGTAAATACATATATATGCACGCACAACTTTTCCATTTTTCTATTCTTTTTATTTTTTAAACAAGTTATTTTTTTTCCATCTCACGTCACCAGTTTGGACTATTTTGTGTATGTCCATTACATGACATCCAAATGAAAATATATTTAAATTAAAGGTTGTAATACAAAAAAAGTATGAAAAACACCAAGGTGGATGAAAACTTTTGCAAGGCACTGTATGTACTCACTAGCAATGGTCTGGGACACAGAGGTGGTGGTGGTGTTGGAGTCTGGGCTGGTGGTCATGGTGCTGGATGGAGCGGGGGCCTGTGTGGACACTGGGGAGGGTATAGCAGCTGTAGTGCTGACTGATGTGATGCTACTGGAGGAGGCTCCCGTCCCCACCGGGGTCACCATAACAGGGTTGAGCTCTGACTGCTGGATCACCTTCACCCCCTCAGGTTTGCTCCAGGCTGACTCTCGAGTCCTGGCATTGTAGTAGTACGCCTAGGGTGAAGGGTAGGGGGAGATAGACGGGTTGGTTTACAACGTCACAAAAACAATGTGCACACTTCAATGGGGCAGAAGTCTGTGTGGCGTTTTGATTCAGGGATGGCCAGACCGCTAGCAACAACGACAAGAAGCTGCCATGTGGGGAATCGCAGGTGGCTCATTTCAGCTAGTGTTATCTTGTTCTTGATACCATGCCTTGTTTGGAGGTGTTTTGACTGATGTCACATCTATGCTAATATGGCTAAAATTTACAAGCTAATCAACAACTGTCACAATATATTTGAGAGAAATTAAAATGTATTTATGTTTTCAATAAACAAATATAGTTTACATGTCAACAATCTAAGCCAACCCTGTCTGTTTTACCCCATAGTTGTGCATGCGTCAGTTGTGTTGCTAAACAACCAACCCACCTATAACTTATGAGGGAAACACAGGAAAATATTAATTCCGGTAGGTTGAAATATTACAGAACTATGTAACAGCCCAATGTAAAAGGACATTCTTTACTTTTCCCTCCGGTGTCTTGTTCTCCACCCAGATCTCCTCAGCAAGGGGCAGAGTAGGGGCTCCAGCTCCTGGAACTGGGGGCATTCCAGGGGGGAATAGCATTCCTGGGGGTGGGGGCATGCTGCCCATTGGAGGGGGCATGAAAGGAGGTCTCTGAAAAACAAAAACAAATGCATTCCAATTTCAAGCCTTTTATACTAACTATGCAGTCTGATGTTCTGGCTCTTAATGCATTCCGAGCTCTGACAGACCAAAAGTGCAGCAGTCATACTTTAGAATAGATGGATGGTCTAAATTCTAAAAATATCCTTGCATCACTGGCAGGTGTACCTGTAGGTGAGGGGGTCCGAGAGGCGGGGGCATGCCTCCTGGTGGGGGGATGGGTGGCATGCTGGGGTCAAAAGGTGGACGCCCGAATGGTGGCCCCCTTGGTGGAGGCCCTCTCATCATACCGAAAGGGGGAGGCGGGGGTCTGAGAAGTGGGGGTGGACCACGCATCACTGGGGTTGGAGGAGGAGCAGGGCCGCGGAAACGCAACGTCTGCTGCGTCATCCTGGAAACAAACCAAATGGACCTGGCTCATGAACCAAATCAAAATCAACACAACATTTTACTCGCTAGCTTTCCTACCCATGTTCAGGTTACTGTTTGTAGCAACAGACTAGCGCCTCAAAATATTCACTCATGTTATCAAGCTAGCTAACTATAGTAGCTAGCGTATTACTTACGTTGCGCGGTCAAGCTAGCGATTCATCGCTTGATGGCATCAAACGACGCAGTGACTGTCGCTAAATTTGACAGTTTCACTGGTTAAACTGGTAATCCGCGGGCCAATGAACAGTAACTAGTGAATGTGTATGCTGACCAGTTAGCTAATGTAGCTACTCTAGGCTAACTAACGTTGGCTAATGTTATGCCATTCAAATCGACGCGCAGTCTGCACGCCCAGCTAACGCTAACGGACCATTTCAGAAACAATTGTCCGTGTCTAAGTAGCTATTAAGTAGTTTATGTTGAAACTGCTTTGCTTAACTCGACGAATAGCATCACCTTTTAGCAAAATATACGATGAGTCAGGTTGTAGCTAACGTTACGAGGCTAATGTTAGCAACTACCTAGCGTGGCCACATTGAACAGTCAGCGGCAGCAACGAATGTCCTCGCGAGCGCATGTAACACATCATTGGGAGTTCAGTCTCACAATAATGTCAAGTTAACAACCGCAGAAAACATTATTTATCACAAATATCGATCACTTGGGTTTATTCGCTATAACCTCACCTGTTGTCGTTAAACCCAATACTTTCACCGTCTCCGTGGTCCGCCATTAAAGGGAAATCAAACGATTCTTCCTGGAAACACCTCCTTGACACAAACTTGGAAACAGCATTGGCCAAATGGCCTGTCAATCATAGTAGGGGGGTCAGTCGGTATTAACATCTGATTGGATGCCAAAATAGTCAACATCGTCTGGGCAGAGGGCTCTGCGTCTAGCCACTGATGTGTTTTGTTCAGTTAGGACTTTCCCCAACTATTGATATGTAACTATTTCATAACAGATGGCAAAACAGGCAACTGTACCATAACCTAATTTACATTTGAGAAAAACACGTTGCATGCAATATGTATAAACAGTATATGTATTCATGCAATATATTATCAATATTGTGGGTAAAGTATTTGCTATAGTTGTGTAAAAAGTATAACTCATGATTAAATTACCACTCTGCAATGTATTATTGGTGCACTGTAATTTATTGGATTTCTATACAAATATCAGCTGGTGTCTGTCTGCATAAAATCAGCAAAACACCCCTTTCTCCTTACAAACCAGGTATTTGTAGAACAAAAAGGCATAAATAGAACCCCTATCAAACACTTTAAAATACTTGACATTTAATTTTGTGCAGAGCAGTGGTCGATCGCATAAAACAGTATTAAATCGTTAAAAATACATTTCAGAATAACAGTAACAATTCATGTGTTTTTGTATGTACAACAAATAGTCTATCAGGGATTTTGCTAAAGGATGTCTCTTAGGTTTGATCCTAGAGAACTCTCATCACGCGCACTTCTTCTGCGTCCTCCTCATTGGGGACTTGGACCTCCTGGACACTGGCAGAGTTGGTGAAGACGTTCTCCAGGGCACGTACGTCCAGAAGTGGGACCGAACCTAGGAGCTCAGAGGCAGTGGGGGCCTGCCCTTGACATCTCTGCCCGCCCTCTCCACTCTGCCGAAACGGGTAGTCTCTGTTGAGAAGGGAAAATGTGGACTCATGCTGATCGTAGTTGTCATCATAGGGGTAGCCCGGAGTAGCCATGGGAGTAGCCATGGGGTTTGAGAAATCCTGGGGTTGGAGAACTGGGTAGGAGTATGGGCTGTGTAGGTAAGGGTATGATCTGAAAAAAAATACAACAATCCCAGGATGATGGCATTTCAAATGACCATAATTACATTTTCACCACTAACCTTCACAAGTATAAAACATCAAACAGCATACCTAAGTAGAACTTAAATGGTATTCAAGATGAAACAGCATTCATTGCTCACCCTGGAGGATAAAAATTGGGTCCAGGCATGAAGTAGGGCGGAGCAAAGGGGAAGCGAGGGGTGGGGAAGAGGCCCACTGGATGTGGCATGGGAGATGGAGGATACATGTGAGTGTGAGCCATGTTAGGGAGTGGCATTTGGAGACCTCTGGAGCTGGATGCCATGCTTGTTGAGGGCATCTCATTGGCAGAATTGTAGTAGGCCTGTTGCCTGCTGATTTTTCTGGGTTTGGGAGCTTCTTCAGGATTGCTGGCAGAGTGACTGGCTTCATGCTTGCGTTCTGCAGGCTTACCACCAGAGGTTGTGGCTGTTGGGTGGGGATGTGGGCAGGCAGTAGTCTGGAAGAATATGGAGACTGGGCTGGTAGTCTGAGAGGCATTTGGAGCTGCCGTTATAGCCACCTGGAGACCATGGTCATTAGAGCCTAGGGAAGACAAAACCATAATATTTACAGTATTGAGCTTCATACTACGATGTATTATTCTTACTGTTACAGCAACCGGATCATTCCACGAAAAGTGTGACTTTTGCATCCCTTTGATATTTTATGTAGAAACTGTACACCAATATTACATTTTAGAAGCATGTTATAATAAATGAACTGCCTTTAATATAGACAAGGAAAATTCAATAAATCAAATTTTTAATATCAACAAAGACTTGCTTAAGTGCGAAAATTCAGTATTTTGACATGTCCCTCCATGCATCTTCTGTGACTTCTAGGAAGATTAACCCATTTAAACTGTCTACGTTTTTAACATCATTGTAAAGCCGTAGTTATTTTGTTGCTTTGACAAAGTAATTTCTGAAAATTATTATTTAATGTGATTAGTGAATAATTTACATATGTCCCTTATTTTAAGGTCAAACCTGTTACGTGAACTGAACTCTCATTTTAATATGGTGAAACTATTCCTTTAAACAAAACAACAAAAAAAATTAAAAAGAAACATTGAACATCTAATAGTGAAATCATAGTGTAAAGGCAGGTGAGCGCGTTCTACACTTTTTGGCAATTTTCTGGTGTTGTGGTAAAAAAACTGAGCAGGTCAAGCACACAGTATATTGTCCCACCCCACACACACGAGGAGACCTTACCTGGCTTAACTTGTCTGTCCAGAGATGAAATCGCTCTCATCGTCACTCAACACTTAGGTTTACCTCCACTGCACTCACATCCTACCATACCCTTGTCTGTACATTATGCCTTGAATATATTCTACCACGGCCAGAAATCTGTTACTTTTATTCTCTGTCTCCAACGCACTTGACGGCCAGTTCTTATAGCCTTTAGCCATGCCCTTATCCTACTCCTCCTCTGTTCCTCTGGTGATGTAGAGGTTAACCCAGGCCCTGTAGCCCCTAGTTCCACTCCTATTCCCCAGATGCTATCATTGGTTTCATGCATGTTAACATCAGAAGCCTCCTCCCAAAGTTTGTTTTATTCACTGTTTTAGCACACTCCGCCAACCTTGATGTCCGAGCCGTGTCTGAATCCTGGCTTAGGAAGGCCACCAAAAATTCTGAAATTTCCATCCCCAACTACAACATTTCCCACCAAGATAGAACTGCCAAAGGGTGTGGAGTTGCAATCTACTGCTGAGACAGCCTGCAGAGTTCTGTCATGCTATCCCGGTCTGTACCCAAAAGGTTTGAGTTTCTACTTTCAAAAAATCCACCTTTCCAGAAATAATTATCTCACTGTTGCTGCTTGTTATAGACCCCCCTCAGCCCCCAGCTGTGCCCTGGACACCATATGTTAATTAATTGCCCCCCATTTATCTTCAGAGATTGTACTGTTATGTAACCTAAACTGGGATATGCTTAACACCCTGGCCATCCTACAATCTAAACTAGATGCCCTCAATCTCACACAAATTATCATGGAACCCACCAGGTACAACCCTAAATCCATAAACACGGGCACCCTCATAGATATCATCTTGACCAACCTGCCCTCTAAATACACCTCCGCTGTCTTCAACCAGGGTCTCAGCAATCACTGCCTCATTACCGCGGTCAACAACCACCCCTCATCACTGTCAAACGCTCCCTAAAAAATGTCAGTGAGCAGGCCTTTCTAAATCGACCTGGTCTGGATATCCTGGAAGGGTACTGACCTCATTCCGTCAGTAGAGAATGCCTGGTTATTCTTTAAAAATGCTTTCCTCACCATCTTAAATTAGCATGCCCCATTCAAAGAATGTATAACTAAGAACAGATATAGCCCTTGGTTCACTCTAAACCTGACTGCCCTTGACCAGCACAAAAACATCCTGTGGCGTACTGCATTAGCATCGAATAGCCCCAGCGATATGCAACTTCTTTTAAAAAATGTATTTTATTTTACACCCCTTTCTCTCCAATTTCATGGTATTCAATTGTTAGTAGTTACCATTTTGCTACGCTACAACTCCCGTACGGGCTCGGGAGAGATGAAGGTCGAAAGCCTCCGAAACACAACCCAACCAAGCCGCACTGCTTCTTAAATACAGCGCGCATCCAACCCGGAAGCCAGCCGCAACAATGTGTCGGAGGAAACACCGTACACCTGGCGACCTGGTTAGTGCGCCACAGGAGTCGCTAGTGCGCGATGAGACAAGGATATCCCTACCGGCCAAACCCTCCCTAACCCGGACAGCGCTAGGCCAATTGTGCGTCGCCCCACAGACCTCCCGGATGCGGCCAGCTGCGACAGAGCCTGGGTGCAAACTCAGAGTCTCTGGTGGCACAGCTAGCACTGCAATGCAGTGCCCTAGACCACTGCGCCACCAGGGAGGCCGATATGCAACTTTTCAGGGAAGATAGAAACCAATATACACAGGCAGTTTGAAAAAGCTAGCCTTTGCTTTCCTATCAGAAATTTGCATCCTGTAGCACAAACTCCAACAAGTTCTGGTACACTGTAAAGGCCATTGGAGAATAAGAGCACCTCCTCCCAGCTGCCCACTGCACTGAGGCTAGGAAACACTCACCACCGATAAATCTACGATAATCGATCATTTCAATAAGCATTTTTCTACGGCTGGCCATGCCTTCCACCTGGCTACCCCGGTCAACAGCTCTGCAAACCCCACAGCAACTTACCCAAGCCTTGCCCAAATCTCCTTCACCCAAATCCAGATAGCTGATGTTCTGAAAAATCTGAAAAATCTGGACCCATACAAATCAACTGGGCTAGACAATCTGGACCCTCTTTCTAAAATTATCTGTCGAAATTGTTGCAACCCCTATTACTAGCTTGTTCAACCTCTTTCGTATCATCTGAGATCCCTAAAGATTGGAAAGGTGACGCATTCATTCCACTCTTCAAAGGGGGTGACACTCTAGACCCTAACTGGTACAGACCTATATCTATCCTACCCTGCCTTTCTAAAGTCTTCGAAAGTCATGTTAATAACAAACAGATCACTGACCATTTCGAATCCCACCGTATCCTAGTGGTATGCAGGGTAGCCAAGTAGTTAGAGCGTTGGACTAGTAACTGGAAGGTTGCAAGGTACAAATCTGTCGTTCTGCCCCTGAACAGGCAGCTAACCCACTGTTCCTATGCTGTCATTGAAAATAAGATTTTGTTCTTAACTGACTTGCCTGGTTAAATAAAAGGTAAAATATATGTATATATATATATATTTTAAAATGCAATCTGGTATCCGAGCTGGTCATGGGTGCACCTCAGCCACGCTCAAGGTCCTAAACGATATCATAACTAGAGGTCGACCGATTATGATTTTTCAACGCCGATACCGATAATTGGAGGACCAAAAAAGCAGATACAGATTAATCGGCCGATTTGTATTTATTTGTAATAATGACAATTACAACAATACTGAATGAACACTTATTTTATCTTAATATAATACATCAATAAAATCAATTTAGCCTCAAATAAATAAATGTTCAATTTGGTTTAAATAATGTAAAAACAAACAAAGTGTTGGAGAAGAAAGTAAAAGTGCAATATGTGCCATGCTAAAAAGCTAACGTTTAAATTCCTTGCTTAGAACATATGAAAGCTGGAGGTTCCTTTTAACATCAGTCTTCAATATTCCCAGGTAAGAAGTTTTAGGTTGTAGTTACTATAGGAATTATCTGACTATTTCTCTCTATACCATTTGTATTTCATTAACCTTTGACTATTGGATGTTCTTATAGGCACTTTAGTATTGCCAGTGTAACAGTATAGCTTCCGTCACTCTCCTCGCTCCTACCTGGGCTCGAACCAGGAACACATCGCCAACAGTCACCCTCAAAGCAGCGTTACCCATCGCTCCACAAAAGCCATGGCCCTTGCAGAGCAAGGGGAACAACCACTCCAAGTCTCAGAGCGAGTGACGTTTGAAACGCTATTAGCGCACAAGAAATAAAAAATAATTACATGCCATTTTGCAAACACTTTTATCCAAAGCGACTTACAGTCATTCGTGCATACAATTTACAAATGGGTGGCCCCAGCAGGACTCAAACCCACAACTCTTGGCTTTGCAAGAGCAATCCTCTACCGACTAAGAGGACCACTTTTTATGTAGCTGAACATGTGTTCTTTATGACAATGTTAATTAGGTGATATCAAAATAGAAGTATGTTTTCGTAGTCTATGTTAGTTGTATGGAGAAACTTGTGCACTTAATGAGTGTGTGTGTGGTGAGGGATAGCCAGCAGGGTGGGAAAATTAACACCATTTGGGAGAATTGTTTTTATTTAGCCAAAGACCCCATGTAAAAGAATACACATACAGTACCAGTCAAAAGTTTGGACACGCCTACTCATTCAAGAGTTTTTCTTAATTTTTACTATTTTCTACATTGTAGAATAATAGTGAAGACAAACTATGAAAAAACACATTATGGAATCAGGTCGTAACCAAAAGTGTTAAAACAAATCAAAACATTTTATATTTGAGATTCTTCAAAGTAGCCAACCTTTGCACACTCTTGGCATTCTCAACCAGCTTCAACTGGAATGCTTTTTCCAAATGTCTTGAAGGAGTTCCCACATATGCAGAGCATTTGTTGGCTGCTTTCCCTTTCCCACTCTGCGGTCCAACTCATCCCAAACCATCTCAATTGAAGTCGGGCGATTGTGGAAGACAGGTCATCTGATGCAGCACGCCATCACGCTCCTTCTTTGTCAAATAGCACTTACACAGCCTTGAGGTGTGTTGGGTCATTGTCCTAAATAAATGATTGTCCCATTAAGCGCAAACCAGATGGGATGGCGTATCACTGAATAATGCTGTGGTAGCCATGCTGGTTAAGTGGACCTTGAATTCTAAATAAATCACAGATGGTGTCACCAGCAAAACACCCCCACACCTCCTCATTCATGCTTCACGGTGGGAACCACACATGTGGAGATCATCCGTTCACCTACTCTGCATCTCACATAGACACTGCGGTTGGAACCAAAAATCTCAAATTTTGAATCATCAGACCAAAGGACAGATTTTCACCGGTCTAATGTCCATTGCTCGTGTTTCTTGGCCCAAGCAAGTCTCTTCTTATATGTGTCTTTTAGCAGTGGTTTCTTTGCGGCAATTCATACAGTCTCCTCTGAACAGCTGATGTTGAGATGTGTCTATTACTTGAACTCGGTGGACAATTTATTTGGGCTGCAATTGGTAAATCTAATGAACTTATCCTCTGCAGCAGAGGTAACTCTGGGTCTTCCTTTCCTGTGGCGGTCCTCACGAGAGCCAGTTTTATCGTAGTGCTTGATTTTTGCGACTGCACTTGAAGAACCTTTCAAAGTTCTTGAAATTTTCCGGATTGACTGACCTTCATGTCTTAAAGTAATGATTGACTGTCATTTCTCTTTGCTTATTTGAGCTGTTCTTGCCATAATATGGACTTGGTCTTTTACCAAATACGGCTATCTTTTGTATACCACCCCTACCTTGGCACAACACAACTGAACGGCTAAAACGCATTAAGGAAAGAAATTCCACAAATTACACTTTTTTTTTTAGCAAGGCGCATCTGTTAATTGGAAGGCATTCTAGGTGACTGCCTCATGAAGCTGGTTGAGAGAATGCCAAGAGTGTGCAAAGCTGTCATTAAGGTAAAGGGTGGCTACTTTGAAGAATCTACAATCAAAAATATATTTTGATTTGTTTAACACTTTTTTGGTTACTACATTATTCCATAGTTTTGATGTCTTCACTATTATTCTACAATGTAGAAAATAATAGAAAAAAAAACTTGAATGAGTAGGTGTCCAAACTTTTGACACGTACTAATTCACCCAACTTATTGTGGGAAGCTTGTGGAAGGCTACCCGACCCAAGTTACACAATTTAAAGGCAATGCTGCCAAATACTAATTGAGTGTAGATGTAAACTTCTGACCCACTAGGAATGTGATGAAAGAAATAAAAGCTGAAATAAGTCATTCTCTCTACTGCCATTCTGACATTTCGCATTCTTAAAATAATGTGGTGATCCTAACTGACCTAAGACAGGGAATTCAGTTTTACTAGGATTAAATGTCAGGAATTGTGAAAAACTGAGTTTAAATGCATTTGGCTAAGGTGTATGTAAACTTCCGACTTCAACTGTATATACTTTTGTACCCGTTTCCTCCAGCATCTTCACAAGGTCCTTTGCTGTTGTTCTGGATTCGTGGAGTGGTTGAAAAACAAGTTAATGACACCAACCAACAAAGTGTATGTAAACTTCCGACTTTTACTGTGATTTATCTTCATTATTTATATCCAGAAAAAAAATGTGGCTGGTAAAAAAATGTGAGTGGCTGGTAAAACTTGGGCATCCACCAGCCACCCTGATAGTGAGCTATTGCTTTACCTGTGGTCTGTGTGTATGGAACACAGGAGCTGGTGTTAGTATTGGCCATAGTCATCATGGTCATGGGATAAGACTCAGCCGCAGGTCCACTTGTCCCTGCAGAGCAGCAGGATGGTTCAGGAGCAAAGGACATCACAGAAGGGTAGCACTTTCTTTTTCCAGGTCTGGGCTGATAGATCCAACCTGTGATGATTATGGGTGAAGATTGTGAACAAACACTTGAAAAGCAAGTAAAGGTCATAAGTGTCAGAGCTATGAGTTTTGAAATACGATAAATATATGAGCCGATAATTATACTGTACATGTTTAAATGGACTTAAATGGTGTGAGTGAGTAGACAGCCTGCTCTTTGCTTACCTGGGAACTCCTGTCTGTGCTTGTCTTTGAGTTTACGTGCTTCAACATAGTAGGGCCTCTTCTCTTCCTCAGTAAGCATGCTCCACTCTATTCCTAGCTGCACACTGATGTCTGCATTATTGGCTGTTGGGTTGGCCTTGGACAGGGCAGGCCTGTGGATTCTCGCCCAGACCATGAACGCATTCATAGGCCTCTTGATGTAGCCATTCCTGTCTATGCTCTGTGGTACTTCAAGATTTTCTAGAAGGAAATGTTTCACATAAAGTTTTGGACTGTGCATGAAATCAATACGTGACAATGATGTGTTGAAAAGTATTAAAAACATTCAATCCGTATGTAAAAAGTAGATAAGCTCTTAGTCATACCTGCTTCTGATGGTGGCATGGTGAGATTCATCCCTCTAGTCTTCACCTTTACTGGGGGTGGCGGAACATTCACATGAACAAGTGGTGGGTATGGAACTTTGCTGAGCGTTATGGCTTTACCATCCAATACTGTGAAGGTCATCCCATTTTCGTGGACAACATGGATCGGTTTGGAGAAGTCTATAGTGGGAGCCACAGGTGGACATCCTTGATGATGCGTTGTGGCAGGTTCTTGGTCAACTTTGACCTTGGCCTGACCTGGAGCAGTTGTGATGATCTCCTCCTTGATGACCAGCACTTGAGATGTCGTGGGATAATCAAATGTGGCTTTACTCTGTTTACTGGCTAATGATGATGCACTCTCCTTTTCAAATGTAACTGTTTGACCTTGTATGGCTCCCTTGAGGTGTGATGAACTTGTGAGCATTAGCTCTCCATCACCACCCCATTTATTATCAGCTTTAAAAATAACTTGAGGCCTAACCTGAACATCTCCACTAACACTATTTCCAGAACGTCCACTGCCTTTAGGCCTACCCACTGGTCTTTTCTGTTCTCCATCACCTCGATGCCTCTCTGTTGAAGATGCAGGTTCCTCGCTTTCACTTGCATTTTTCTTACTAGCTGGTGGCCCACTGTCATCTTCGTTTTGACTTGGTTCACTTTTCTTGAATGTCATTTGCGCTCTTCGCTTGGGATGCCTGTCCATTGTGGCAAACATTAGCAGGCTAAACTTAAGAGAAACACTTATCGTGCCCGACCACAACCAACGAAACACCCCAGAGTCCTGTCCGTTGTTACGAGAAAGAAACGGTCATGGAATGTTTGAGAACGATTTAAATTGTTGCGCGAGCAGCTTTGTTGCGAACCACAATTATCACGTGAGACCTGTCGTAATTGAAGTTCGTATGGCAAGGAAAGGAACGCCACTATGTAACTTGTCACAACGATACACCCTCAAAGGACAATGGACAACGTGTCAACAATGCAAGCAAAACAAGTGTAGTTTCCCATTATCACAAGCATTTTCATGAATCCAGTCATAAATATCAGTTAGGCCTACCAGCCACTGTACTCAAATTAACCACTAGATGGCGACATTATACTAATAATACATTTAGCGAGATGGAAGTCTTTTATCGCTTTAATCTGCTTGACAAATACATTTCATGCGGTCAACATGAATTATCATGCTCCTGAACTGTAAATAGCGTCCGGGTGCCATTTTTTTTTTTACATTTCTGATTGTGATTACATTTTAATGTGCACATTATCCCTAAACACACGAGCTACATAACTCTATGTCACAGAATTCAAAAGACTACCCCCTCCCTTAAACGTACCTTAATTGATAGGACAGACAACAAACACCCTTATGCACTCAAAAGCATTCTCAATTCATAGGGTATAGGCACTTAAACCTTCATTATGTTGGAATAGTGAAAAGACAAATTGGCTGAGGTGAACATCGGTATATAGTAAGTGGCTATTAAAACTTATTGAATGATAATGCAAAATGTAGATTTCTACCTAAATAGACATACCAAAAAGTAAATATTTTTCATGAGATGCCCATAAAAAATAACTAGAACTGTTGCATAGTTCTAGAAAGATCTGGAACTCACCTTTCTGGTAAAAAAAAAAAAAAAAAAAAAAAACAGTTATACATTGCTGAGGTGTACTCACTTGTGAGGACACAAGCTCAAGTACAGTACACATATTATGAAAATATGAAAGTATAAAAAGTCATTGATATTTTTTTTTCCTATTCAACAAACGTGGGGGAATAGGGCTTGAAATTATTGAAATGCTTTCTAAATATAGCAACAATCAAATTGGAAACATCTTACCATAAGATTTCACCTTTCTTATAACTGTAAAATAAATATGATCATATTTAGTGACAGTACATATTTGTCCCCCTTTCATATAAATGACGACAGAGCATTTTCTGCCAAACCTCCTCTGAGTGATGCAGACACCATTAAAATTGCTGCAGACTCGTTACAACTTCAGCTTTACGCAGGAAATGGAAGTGCTCGTGTTGTTTTTTGTTAAAACATTGTACCATGCCTATCTATGGGTAACAGAGTTGACCTGTTCAGTTTTCCACCACAAAACACCAGAAAATTGCCAAAAAGGGTCGAACCAGCTCACCTTTTAACAATATAATTTCACTATTAGATGTTCAATATTTCTTTAGAAAAAAATATTTCAAAAGGAACGTTTTCACCGTACTAAAATGAGAGTTCAGTTCACATAACAGGGTTGACCTTAAAATGAGGGACAGACGTAAATGAATCACTAATCACATGAAATAAGAAATGACTTTGTCGAAGCAACAACATAAATAGGGCTTTACATTTATGGTGAGAACTTGGATACATTTTACATTTAAGTCACAGAGGGCGCAAGGAGGGACTTGTCAAAATGCTGAGTTTTGGCACATTAGCAAGTCTTTATTCATATAAGAAATCTGATTTATTGAATTCTCCCTGTGGTTTGTATTAAAGGGCACTTAACTGAATGTCACATGCTTTTAAAATGCAATATTGGTGCACAAGTTCTACTTAAAATATCAAAGGGACACAAAAGGCACTCATTTTGTGGAACGATCCCGGTATCAAACTGGGCTGCATGGTTTCAAATCTGACAATGAGTTGTGTTTCGATGGCAACCTTGCAAGACCAGGCCTTATCTGTCTGTAATTATGCAAAATACTGTCTGCAATTCAAAAAGGTGAAAGGATGCACACGTGCAATAATATTTGATGGCTGTATATAATAGAATTGCCCACCATGGAGAAGAAAGTGGAGCCCCTTCCTTGTCTTGCTGGCGGCTCAGGGGGGAGGCTGTAGATGAGTCCCAGGGGACATCTGTTCCCCAGCTTCACAGACACACTTCAAGAGCTCCACAGAGCAGAGCAGGGCTCATTAGAATACGGTCATGTCCTTAAACACACAACAGGCTTGGAGATTTATTTTCAAGACCAACATCTGCAAAGGTGCTCCAACTGTGCAAAGTCCCCCTTCCTCTTGTGAAAGCCTCTCTTCTAACAACTTCTATGGGCACTCTAATGTTCAGGTAAGGCCCCAGCCTCCTCTTCCCAGTGCCCACAGCAAAGTCACTCTTTTCTACTTTGTTGTTTGAGAGATAAGATATGTTATTTCAAGTAGTACGATAATGAAAACTAATAAGATCTGTCCAAATTAGGTGGCAATTGTACTTCAGTGACCTTGTTTAACCCTTTAACTGGCACACCAAGAAATACATATTTTTCATAAAAATGTATTTAGCCTTAATGTAAATTAATATTTTTTACTTTAACAAAATTGAAGCTCATTTACTGCATTTCTACACAATTAAAACACTTTTAAAAACAATTTGGGGAACAGCAGAAACACATAAAATACTACTTCAGCCATTATTATTAAAATAGTACTTCAGCCATTATTACCTTGGCTGCTACGGCACCAGAATTAAAAACTCTAGTTTAGTTTCATGTAAAGTCAAAAAGCAGTTTCCTAGCCATGCCATCTACTACAGCCATCTTCCACCATTACAACCCCCTCCTAATCTCCTCTCTCATTGAACAGATGCCAGTATTGCCCACCCAGTCAAGGTACTTTGGATATCCTGTAAACCAGCCTGGTCTCATAGACTAAACATAACATAGTAAAAGTAAATCAGTGTCACTGAAATTAGTATGCTACTGTACTGTACACTACATGACCAAAGGTATTTGGACACCTGCTTGTCGAACATCTCATTCCAAAATCATGGGCATTAATATGGAGTTGGTCCCCTCTTTGCTGCTATAAGAGCCTCCACTCTTCTGAAAAGGCTTTCCACTAGATGTTGGAACATTGCTGCGTGGAATTGTTTCCACTCAGCCACAAAAGCATTAGTGAAGTCTGGCACTGATGTTGGGTGATTAGGCCTGGCCCGCAGTCGGCGTTTCAATTCATTCCAAAGGTGTTTGATGTGATTGAGGTCAGGGCTCTGTGCAGGCCATTCAAGTTGTTCCACACCGATCTCTACAAACCATTTCTGTATGTACCTCGCTTTGTGCACAGGGGCATTGTCATGCTGAAACCGGAAATAGCCTTCCCCAAACTGTTGCCACAAAGCTGGGCTATACTCGGGGCTATACTCTGCCTTGTCTCAGGATGGTAAATTGGTTGTTGAAGATATCCCTCTAGTGGTGTGGGGGCTGTGCTTTGGCAAAGTGGGTGGGGTTATATCCTGCCTGTTTGGCCCTGTCTGGGTGTATCATCGGATGGGGCCACAGCTTCTCCTGACCTCTCCTGTCTCAGCCCCCAGTATTTATGCTGCAGTAGTTTATGTGTCGAGAGCTAGGGTTAGTCTGTTATATCTGGAGTATATCTTCTGTCTCATCCGGTGTCCTGTGTGAATTTAAGTATGCTCGCTCCAATTATCTCTTTCTTTCTCTCTTTCTCTTTTTCTTTCTCTCTCTCGGAGGACCTGAGCCTTAGGACCATGCCTCAGGACTACCTGGCCTGATGACTCCTTGCTGTCCCCAGTCAGTCCACCTGGCCATGTTGCTGCTCCGGTTTCAACTGTTCTGCCTGCGGCTATGGAACCCTGACCTGTTCACCGGATGTGCTACCTCTCCCAGACCTGCTGTTTTCAACTCTCTAGAGACAGCAGGAGCGGTAGAGATACTCTGAACGATCGGCTATGAAAAGCCAACTGACATTTACGACTGAGGCGCTGACCTGTTGCACCCTCGACAACCACTGTGATTATTATTAATTGACCCTGCTGGTCATCTATGAACATTTGAACATCTTGGCCATGTTCTGTTATAATCTCCACCCAGCACAGCCATAAGAGGACTGGCCACCCCTCATAGCCTGGTTCCTCTCTAGGTTTCTTCCTAGGTTCTGGCCTTTCTAGGGAGTTTGTCCTAGCCACCGTGCTTCTACACCTGCATTGCTTGCTGTTTGGGGTTTCAGGCAGGGTTTCTGTACAGCACTTTGAGATATCAGCTGATGTAAGAAGGGCTTTATAAATACATTTAATTTGGTTTGAAAGATGGAAGCACAGAATCACCTAGAATGTCATTGTATGCAGTAGCGTTTTTGATTTCCCTTCACTGTAACTAAAGGGCCTAGCCCAAACTATGAAAAACAGCACCAGACCATTATTCCTCCTCCACCAAACTTCACGGTTGGCACTATGCATTTGGGGCAGCTTGTGTTCTCCTGGCATCTGCCAAACCCAGACTTGTCCGTCAGACTGCCAGATGGTGAAGAGTGATTCATCACTCCAAAGAACGCGTTTTCACTGCTGCATGGTGATCTTAGGCCTGTGTGTGGCTGCTCTACCATGGAAACCCATTTCATGAAGCTCCCAATGAACAATTATTGTGCTAACATTGCTTCAAGCGGTAGTTTGTAAATCGGTAGTGAGTGTTGTAACCGAGGACAGACCATTTTTACACGTTATGTGCTTCAGCACTTTGCAGTCCCGTTCTGTGAGCTTGTGTGGCCTACCACTTCCCGGCTGAGCCATTTTTGCTACTAGACCTTTCCACTTCACAATAACAGCACTTACAGTTGACCGGGGCAGCTCTAGCAGGGCAGAAATGTGATGAACTGATTTGTTGGAAAGGTGGCATCCTATGACGGTGCCACGTTGAAAGTCACTGAGCTCGTCAGTAAGGCCATTCTACCGCTAATGTTTGTCTATAGAGATTGCATGGCGGTGTGCTCGATTTTATACATCTGTCAGGTTGTGTGTTCGAATCGCAACATGGACAACTTTTTAGCTAATTAACGCCTTGCAACTACTTACTACTTTTTAACTACTTTGCAACTACTTAGCATGTTATCTAACACTTCCCCTAAGAGTTAGCCTAACTCATAACCTTAACCCTCTCCCAGCTAACGTTAGCCAGCTAGCTAATATTAGCCACCTAGCCAACGTTAGCCACAACAAAGTTGTAACATATCATACGTTTTGCAAATTTATAACATATTGTACGTTTTGTGATTTCGTAACATATTGTATGAATTGCTATTGGTAACATACTGTATCATACAACCTGTAATTCGTAGCATACCTTAGGAAATGGATGATGGACATCTACAAATTAATACATACCATACGAAACGTAACATATCATAGTAAATGAAGTGTCTCGGATTAACTACAGAATAATACAAAATTCTCTGAGACCAGGTTGTGTAAACTGGTATCACTGACATCTTTCAGCACTCTAGACAAAGGTGCCAGGACCTTTGAAATTACTAATAAACCAATCAAAATGACTGAGAAACCAACATACACTGCCTTCAGAAAGTATTGAAACCCCTTGATTTATTCCACATTGTGTTACAACCTGAATTCAAACTTGATTTAAAATTAATAATTAATCCATCTACACACAATACCCCATAATAACAAAGTGAAAACATGCTTTTAGAAAATGTTGCAAATGTACAGTTGTGGCCAAAAGTTTTGAGAATGACACAAATATTAGTTTTCACAAAGGTTGCTGCCTCAGTGTCTTTAGATATTTTTGTCAGATGTTACTATGGAATACTGAAGTATAATTACAAGCATTTCATACGTGTCAAAGGCGTTTATTGACAATTACATGAAGTTGATGCAAGGAGTCAATATTTGCAGTGTTGACCCTTCTTTTTCAAGAACTCCGCAATCCGCCTTGGCATGCTGTCAATTAACTTCTGGGCCACATCCTGACTGATGGCAGCCCATTCTTGCATAATCAATGCTTGGAGTTTGTCAGAATTCGTGGATTTTTGTTTGTACACCCACCTCTTGAAGATTGACCACAAGTTCTCAATGAGATTAAGGTCTGGGGAGTTTCCTGGCCATGGACCCAAAATATCGATGTTTTTTTCCCTGAACCAGTTAGTTATCACTTTTGCCTTATGACAAGGTGCTCCATCATGCTGGAAAATGCATTGTTCATCACCAAACTGTTCCTGGATGGTTGGGAGAAGTTGCTCTCGGAGGATGTGTTGGTACCATTCTTTATTGATGGCTGTGTTCTTTGGCAAAATTGTGAGTGAGCCCACTCCCTTGGCTGAGAAGCAACCCCACACATGAATGGTCTCAGGATGCTTTACTGTTGGCATGACACAGGACTGATGGTAGCGCTCACCTTGTCTTCTCCGGACAAGCTTTTTTCCAGATGCCCCAAACAATCGGAAAGGGGATTCATCAGAGAAAATGACTTTACCCCAGTCCTCAGCAGTCCAATCCCTGTAGTCCAATCCCTTTTGCAGAATATCAGTCTGTCCCTGATGTTTTTCCTGGAGAGAAGTGGCTTCTTTGTTGCCCTTCTTGACACCAGGTCATCCTCCAAAAGTCTTTGCCTCACTGTGTGTGCAGATGCACTCACACCTGCCTGCTGCCATTCCTGAGCAAGTTCTGTACTGGTTGTGCCCCGATCCCGCAGCTGAATCAACTTTAGGAGATGGTCCTGGCGCTTGCTGGACTTTCTTGGGTGCCCTGAAGCCTTCTTCACAACAATTGAACCGCTCTCCTTGAAGTTATTGATGATCCGATAAATGGTTGATTTAGGTGCAATCTTACTGGCAGCAATATCCTTGCCTGTGAAGCCCTTTTTGCGCAAAGCAATGAAGACGGCATGTGTTTCCTTGCAGGTAACCATGATTGACAGAAGAAGAACAATGATTTCAAGCACCATCCTCCTTTTGAAGCTTCCAGTCTGTTATTCAAATGCAATCAGCATGACAGAGTGATCTCCAGCCTTGTCCTTGTCAATACTCACACCTGTGTTAACGAGAGAATTACTGACATGATGTCAGCTGGTCCTTTTGTGGCAGGGCTGAAATGCAGTGGAAATGTTTTTGGGGATTCAGTTCATTTGCATGGCAAAGAGGGACTTGCAATTAATTACAATTCATCTGATCACTCTACATAACATTCTGGAGTATGTGAAAATTGCCATCATACAAACTGAGGCAGCAGGCTTTGTGAAAATTAATATTTGTGTCATTCTCAAAACTTTTGGCCACGACTGTACTGTATTAAAAATTAAATACAGAAATGTTGCATTTACATAAGTAGTCACACCCCTGAGTCAATCAATACAATACATGTTATAATCACCTTTGGCAGCGATTACAGCTGCTAGACTTTCTAGGTAAGTATCTAAGAGCTTTGCACACACCTGGATTGTACAATATTAGCACATTATTCTTAAAATAATTATTCAAGCTCTGTCACATTGGTTGTTTATCCTTGCTAGACAGCCATTTTCAAGTCTTGCTATAGATTTTCAAGTCGATTTAAGTCAAAACTGTAACTAGGCCAATCAGGAACATTCAACGTCGTCTTGGTAAGCAACTCCATTGTATACCTGTCCTTGTGTTTTAGGATATTGTCTTGCTGAAAGGTGAATTTGTCTCCCGGTGTCTGTTGGAAAGCAGAATGAACCAGGTTTTCCTCTAGGATTTTGCCTGTGGTTAGCTCTATTTAATTTATTTTTATGCTAAAAAAACTCCCTAGTCCTTGCCGATGATAAGCATACACGTAACATGATGCAGCCACCACCATGCTTGAAAATATGAAGAATGGTACTCAGTGATATAGCCCCAAACATAAAGCTTGCATTCAAGACAAAAAGTTAATTTCTTTCCACATCTTTTGCATTTGTACTTTAGTGAGTTATTGGAAACAGGATACATTGCAAACAGGATAAACTCAGTAACTGTTTTAAAGTCACCATTGGCCTCATGGTGAAAACCCTGAATGGCTTCCTTCCTCTCCAGCAACCAAGTTATGAAGAACGCCTGTATCTTTGTAGTGACTGGGTGTATTGATACACCATTCAAAGTGTAATGAATAACTTCATCATGCTCAAAGGGATATTCAATGTCTGGTTTTAAAATGTTTACACATCGACCTTTTTTGCAAGGCATAGAAAAACCTTCCTGGTCTTTGTGGTTGAATAGTTAGATTACTTGTTAGATGTTACTGCACTGCCGGAACTAGAAGCACAAGCATTTCGCTACACTCACATTAACATCTGCTAACCATGTGTATGTGACCAATACAATTTAATTTGAATCGATGTTTGAAAATCACTGCGCGACTGAGGGATCTTACAAAGAATTGTATGTGTGGGATACAAATCATGTGAAACACTATTATTGAGTCCATACAACTTATCAAATCCAATTTTATTGGTCACATACACAAACTGGACTTGCTAAACAAAGTTTTACTCCTGAACTTATTTAGGCTTGCCATAACAAGGGAGTTGAATACACATTGGCTCAAGACATTTCAGTTTTGAAATGTTATTTAAGTTTGCAAAAATGTCTAAAAACATAATTCCACTTTAACATTACTGGGTATTGTGTGTAGGCCATCGTCACAAAATCTCAATTTAATCAGTTTTAAATTCAGGCTGTAACAACAAAATGTGTAAGGTGTGAATTCTTTCTGAAGCACTGTACATGCTTTAATTATACCCATCGTGTTACTTATGAATCACTTTAATGTCCCACTATCCCCTTCTTCCATCTCTGGTTCAGCCATCCCCTCCTTCACTCTGATTCAGCCATCCCCTCCTTCACTCTCTGGTTCAGCTATCCCCTCCTTCACTCTCTGGTTTAGATATCCCCTCCTTCACTCTCTGGTTTAGATATCCCCTCCTTCACTCTCTGGTTTAGATATCCCCTCCTTCACTCTCTGGTTTAGATATCCCCTCCTTCACTCTCTGGTTTAGCTAAGGAATATTCAGTGAAAATAATACTATACAAGCAAAGTGACTGTTGATGTTGCCATTTGGTTTGTCAAGGAGTATCACTAAGTAACAACAAAAAATTAAGATAACAAAATAGAAGCTTTGCGTGATAAATAAATGGCATTTTAATCATGATTTAATGAAGAGTTTATTGAAATACATAAAACATTGTTGAGTACAATGAAAACAATATGTACTGAAAAGTAAAGAAACTAGCTTATGAAAGAGCCATTTTATCCTATTTTTCACATTTGCATAAACTAATAATGGTTTTTAGTAACTCTCCCATTCAGTCAACATGATGTAAATTAACATATTCCAGTCAGTTTCATATTTGAATATGTAATATTATACAAACACTATGGAATAATCTTGAGTAATAAAATAAACATTTGGTCATTTGAAACAATGCCTCGGAGTATGACAGAAAGGTGTGTTCTTTTGCCTCTGTGTGCACAGCAGCAAATGGAGAAATCTCTCTCACACACACACACACCCTTTGAAATAACCTTCACATTTGGGAGATGCAAAAAAACACTGCTTTCAGCCTTCAGTGGAAGGGAGAGTGATGAGGGGGTACCACTGGGCAGGTCAGAGGGACTCAGCCCAGGTCTCATCTCTCTCTCGGTCTGTCCCCACTCTCCCGTTAAGAGTGCTAGGCAGGTATGCAGACAGTTTCACTCATCAAAGTCAATAGTACCCCCCCTTCTCCACAGTCCCATTAAACCCTTGCTCCCCATCACCACCAGGCCTGACAGGCCACTCCGGATGGCCACACATTCATACACCTACCCACAATGACCTCGCAACACACACGTCATACCAAGCTGTGGCATATATGGGTTTAATATCCATGAATATACTTAAAAGGACTCGAACGATCAAGGATCTCAATCAAATAGTGATTTATTCTTGTGTCAGCCTCTGTGACCATACTCATGACAGACAAGGCATGGGTTTCACTGTGAGGCACCATAGAGCAGGAAGGAGAGGACAGCCTCTGTCTGGGTAACACTACCAATGCCACTGTACATGATCACATTGGGATGGAAAAGCATATGAATCCCAAATGGCACTCGAATCCCTTTATAGTGCACTAGACACTGAGTGTACAAAATATTAAACATTAAGGACACCTGCTCTATCCATGACAGACTGACCAGGTGAAAGCTACGATCCCTTATTGATGACACTTGTTAAATCCACGTCAAATCAGTGTAGATGAAGGGGCGGAGACCGGTTAAAGAAGGATTTTTAAGACAATTGAGACATGGATTGTGTATGTGTGCCATTCAGAGGGTGAATGGGCAAGAAAATATTGAAGTGCATTTGAACAGGGTATGGTAGTAGGTGCCAGGCGCACTGGTTTGAGCGTCAAGAGCTGCAAAGCTGCTGGGTTTTTCACGCTCAACATTTTCCCGTGTGTATCAAGAATGGTTCACCAACCAAAGGACACCCAGCCAACTTGACACAACTTTGGAAAGCATTGGAGTCAATATGGGCCAGCATCCCTGTGGAACGCTTTTGACACATTGTAGAGTCTATGTCCCAATGAATTGAGGCTGTTCTGTGGGCAAAAGTGTGGGGGGGGGGGGGTTTGTACATTCAGTGTGTTGGGAACAGGGTGCCATTTGGGACACAACAGCAGAAGCTGGTGCTTGTGGTTAACAGCTTTGCTTAATGCTGATTCTGATGGTTAACCTCTTAAGATGGTAGAACAGGCAATAGAACCGAGGGCATTGAAAGTTCAGCTTAAAACATGCACCAGTAACAGACTGTAGGTTTCAGATATTCAAATGTAATCGGACTTCAAAACACAACAAAAAAATTACGAATTTAAGGACTTGGGGTACTTCTTTGTCCTTTAGGCTTGCTCTCCACGTCATACGGTCCAAGACGTCGTCAATAACGCAAAAATTTATTTTTTTGCACACCGAAAATATATTTACATATGGTCAATGAATTATGGTAAATATGAGGTAATTCCTGAACATTCTGATGACAGGTTTGAAATAGAGAGATGACAACATGAAAGTAGAAAAGGGACAAAGTAACACGCCTACCATGTTTTTATCTGGTGTAGGAGAGACGCCTTTCTCCTTCTTTCAAAAGTATACTGTATATGCCTTCAAACATTTACAAAATCTCACATTAGATAAGCCACAGCCCCCTCCCCTACCCCCAAAACAAATTCAAACTCTTGATTTATACAGTACATACACTGAACAAAAATATAAATGCAACAAGTGTTGGTCCTGTGTTTCATGAACTGAAATTAAAGATCCCATAAATGTTCGATACACACAAAAAACTTCTCAAATTGTGTGCACAAATTTGTTTACATCCCTGTTAGTGAGCATTTCTCCTTTGCCAAGATAATCCATCCACCTGACAGGTGTGGCATATCAAGAAGCTGATTAAACAGAATTATCATTACACAGGCGCACCTTGTGCTGGGGACAATAAAAGGCCACTCTATAATGTGCAGTTTTGTCACACAACATAATGCCACAGATGTCTCAAGTTGAGGGAAAGTGCAAATTGGCATGCTGACTGCAGGAATGTCTACCAGAGCTGTTGCCAGAGAATTTAATGTTAATTTCGCTACCATAAGCCGACCTGCAACATCGTTTTAGATCATTTGGTACTATGTCCATACCGGCCTCACAACCGCAGACCACATATATGGCGTTGTGTGGGCGAGCGGTTTGCAGATGTCAACGTTGTGATCAGAGTGCCTCATGGTGGCGGTGGGGTTATGGTACGGGCAGGCATAAACTACGGACAACAAGCACAACTGCATTTTATGGATGACAATTTGAAAATACCGTGACAAGACCCTGAGGCACATTGTGAGGTATTTGTGACCAACATATTATTTCCAGTCATGTGTGAGCCAGGGCCTAATGAATTTATATAAATTCCTCATATGAACTATAACTCAGTAAAATCAATTAAATGGTTGCATGTTACATTTATATTTGTGTTCAGTATACGTAGGTAACTGGCAAAACAAAGGAAACACCTTAATAAAGTGTCTTAATAGGGCGTTGGGCCACTAAGAGCCAGAACAGCTTCAATGCACCTTGGCATAGATTCTACAAGTGTCTGGAACACTATTGGAGGGATGTGACACCATTCTTACACAAGAAATTCCATCATTTGGTATTTTGTTGGAGGTGGAAAACAGTCTCAGGCACTGCTCCAGAATCTCTCATAAGTGTTACAATGGGTTGAGATCTGGTGACTTGGCTATGACATATAGTTCACATCGTTTTTATGCTCAGCAAACCATTCAGTGACCACTCATGCCCTGTGGATGAGGGTATTGTCATCCTATTTGTACATAGCCATGGTAGCCAAAATAATGGCTTGCTCAGCATTTGTATACATGACCCTAAGCATGATGGGACCATAATTGCTTAATTAAATCAGAAACCACACCTGCTTTCAATATTTACTAGAAGTGTTTCCATTATTTTGGCAGTTACCTGTATATTTCAAAAGTAGGGATTGAAGGGCAACACCATCAGATATTTTTCAAGTATGAGCTTTTCCTTCAAAATGGTGTATTCTGACATACTCTTCAACACAAATCCTTCAGCGCCCTCATTTCCCGAAGTTGACGAAGTTTGCGAAGGCATCTTGTTTGGGTTGCACCATGGCAGTGTTGACCATGGGCTGCCCCATGCCCATTCCTGGCATACCCAAGGTGCCTTGCAGGCCCATGCCTGAGGGGGCCACGCCCAGGTTCATTCCCATGATTCCCTGATTGACAGGCATTCCTCCCATTCCCATGGTACCCGTTGCCATGGTGGGAGGCATGCCCAGGCCTATGGCCCTGGCGGGCATCATGGGGTTGGTCGGAGGTCTGATGGGTGTGGCTGTAGGCTGGATGTTCATATTCAGGCCTCCAAAACTCTGAGCCAGGTTGATGGGTGACTGGACTCCTGGAAGCAGGGGATCTGAAATGAAAAATGAGGCACTATTACTGTCATTTCAATCTCCCTGCACTGACACACAGATATTCAGATATTCAGATATTCATTATTGAGTTGACACCCAACAAAGATAAAAGTAGAGAGCTTGAGTTAATAACAGACCTTGCTGTAGAATATTGAGGCTTGGCTTACAGTTGGTCGACTGCATACCAGGAGACAGGAAGTCCAGGCTGATATTGACACTGGGGTCCGACCATGTTGGGGGGAGGGAGGGCTTCTGGAGTCCCATGTGCTGCGGCAATAAGCCCCCCTGCATTGGCCCAAAGTTCTACAACGATCCAAAGAAGAGACAAGACATTTGTCTATCCTACAACCACACAACATACATCCTTCTTTGTATTCACAACGTAGACATCTTCAGTGATAATGAGGCTCCTTCATCTGTAACAATGACTGGTGTAGTGAGTTGGAGGCCTGTGAGCCACCCGTACCTGTGATCTGGAGATGGGCAGGCCGGTGTTGGCGACGCCCACACTCTGGCTACCACACATGGAGAAGGTCATGCTTTGGGAGGCGCTGAGGGAGGTGCGATTGGAGCCCATTAGGTCAAAGAGCTCAGCTGATGGCGGGGTGGGGGCCGAGGCTGGGAGAGGCTGGATGCTACCAAACAGGTCTGTGATTGGCTGAGACGGAGTGGTAGTGGTGGCTGGAGGACTGGAGAACGCATTCCAGTCCCCAAACTCACCGTTCCCATTGGACCCTGGCCCTACGGAAAGAATAGAGAATCATTTAGAAAATGAAAGAATTCACCAGATATCTATGAATCTCTAACCAGCCTTATACCAACAACTCTAAATAAAACTGTGTTTTTTCTTTGAAAAAAATGAATGAGTTGATGTGCTTATCTTAAAATGTTTTTTTTTATTATCCAGTGTTCAGTTTTGTTTTTCCAAGTCAACTTGAAGAGAAATGAATAAGGCATACATGTCCCATTTCTTCTGAAAGGGCGATGTGCACCCTGTCAGCCAGGGCGGGTGAACAATGAAGGTAACAGATATCGCCCCGAGGGGAGTACCAGCACACACAGCCCAGTGCTGATGGGACCTGACACAGGACAGAGTGTGTGCTAACACTAGGGCCAGAGGGTACTGCATGGGAACACACACCACACACACCTGGCCCAGAGGGTACTGCTTGAGCAGGCACACGCGCGCGCGCACACACACACACACACACACACACACACACAAATCCAGGGAGGACTCTGACAATGACTAATTAGTATACACAAGAGTGTACAAAACATTAGGAACACCTTCCTAATATTGAGTTGCACCCCCTTCTGCCAACAGAACAGCCTCAATTCGTTAGGGTATGGACTCTAAAAGTTGTCAAGTTGGCAGGATGTCTTTTGGGTAGTGGACCATTCTTGATACACACAGGAAACTGTTGAGTGTGAAAAACCCTGCAGCGTTGCAGTTCTTGATACACTCAAACCGGTGCGCCTGGCACCTTCTACCATACCCCGGTCTTTCCCAGTAACCCTCTGAATGGCACACATACACAATCCATGTCTCAATTGTCTCAAGGCTTAAAAATCCTTCTTTAACAGGTCTCCTCCTCTTCATCTACACTGATTGAAGTGGATTTAACAAGTCACATCAATAAGGGATCATAGCTTTCACCTGGATTCACTGATGTGTACGTCATGGAAAGAGTTTTGTCCAGTGTAAATCCAATCTAGATAGCAGATAAACTGCCAAAGACTTGCTGCTGGGGCCCTCTCGTCTTCCCTGTATCCCGCTCTCTTTTTTATCCATCCATCTATCCATCCAGAGCAGAGGGTGGAGGATGGGGGAGGTAAGCTGTGTCAAATGGGAGCTGACAGGTGTCTGTCCTCATAAGGCTCAGGAGGTAGTGACTCATCAATATTTCAAGACCTTCACTTCCACAGGACAGAACAATACGTGGGACGCAACCACAAACCCCTCAGCAGGAACGGGAGGGGGGCCTCTGGATTCTCCTAATATCTCTGTCGTGGGTGCTTCTGTACTAAGGTATTCACCTCTTCTGCTCCTAGGTTTATGAAAACATTTCTGCTGGACTTAACCTGACTGCTAGGTCATTGGGAAGAGGGATCGGCCTGCCTAAGATTAATGGTCGGAGCTGTGATACAGAAAGAGGATACTGTTCAGACAATGGAGCGAGAAAGCGGTGAGACATACCGGCTGATGAAGGGAGACTGGCTGAGGCAGCTGGGGAGGAGAAGTCAGCAAAGCCACCGATGAGGTCTGAACTTCCACCTGGATGGCACGCGCATGCACACGCCCACACACACACACAGTGAAAGAGTGAGAACAGAGTGTGACAGTGGAGGTGATGAAGATGTCTTCATCTTCGTCCCTACCAGAGTGTATGACTGAGTGTGAGAGACAGGCCCCAGCTGTTTGGTTGAAGGCGGCAAGGACACGATGAACAGGGACAGCAGCATCTGTGTATGTGTGTGTGTGTGCATGCAGCACTCCCTTCCCACCAGAGACTGGCTCAGCCTCAGACAGCTGGTCATACTCTGCTACCACACTTCTCTCCTCTAGCTAAGCTGCCTGACATCTGGGCCTCTTAGGCCTGCCCGCCTCCTGCCCTCCCCTGCTCTACTACTCACAGACGATTCTGGAGGAGCGGTTCAGGGCAATTCTATACATCGATGGCTTTGAGCCATCTTGCTTTGGAGTGCCATCACTTTGTATACCAAGCTCTTATTGTCTATACCACTTTGACTCATTAGATAAGTGATGGGTCTTACCTGCTGGTGCCGCATGAATGGACCCAGAGTCCACCATCAGAAGGTCTGCAAGGCCACAGCTTGAAGTCTGGCTGACCGACGTCTGAAGAGGAGAGAAATAGAATGGCTCTTAAACAAGCTGTTCACTTTTAAATGGAGTTGGAATAAAACAAGGGGCTACCCTTCCTAAAGCTGCCACAAGAGGGCAGCATTAGTCTAGAAACAGTCAGGAATAGGCAGCCCAGGAGCTCCTGCTGTTCACTATTCCTGCTGCCATCCACTTCTATCATCTCATTAGACAGTCAGAAGAGACACAACACGGCTTGCCTTCTGTCCCACAGGAAATGATCACCATCTTGTGCTTCAGTCTCAATAAAAACGCACTGATGAAAATAGATGGCGCAGACAATCCGCAGACAATTCAACAGTGTTCTCTATAGGCTTCAAAAGCAGGTGCTGCATGGAGTCCATCCCTGCTATAGGCCTACGCTGACGTACAGCAGCGGCCTAGGTCAGTGGTCAGAGTGGTACACGAGGGCAGTGGTACCTTTGCGTCGTCTGCGTCCAGACTGCTCCTGTCCCCTGTGTAGTGTGCGGCGGCCCCCAGGTCCACGGTTTTGGACGGGACGCCGCCCCGTTTGCGTGTGGTGGTGGTGGTGGTCTCTGTTGCCTGGGTGATCTGGATGCTCTTGGTGGTAACAGTCTCCTCCTCGTCTTTGAACTCCAACCCCGACAGACTCCCTGACCCCGACAACGGCCGGCCGTTCCGCGATACCCTGTCCTCGTCGTTGTCACTGGGGGGGGAGAAAGAAAAGCCCCCCCAAAAACACAAACACATTAAAAAGGAGTGAAGATTATCTTGTACGTGTCTTTCAAGAAGAAATGATCCGTCATTAAGCAGATTTGTATGAACTTAATAAGCATTTTGGCCGTTGTACTTAAATACACTCGGCGGTACCTGATTCTGTCAGGCGAGTCATCCCTCTCCTTCTTGCGGAACTTGTTAATGGTGTCGTCGATGGTGCTGCCGATCTTGTCGCTGATCTCTCCCAGCTTCTCGCTGAAGGGGAAGGCTCCTTTGCTCTTGTCCCAGTCCTCATCCCACTTCCCTTTGGGCTCCGAGTCAAACATTTCTCCCGCTGAGGGGCAGAGGGGGGTAACGGGTTGACACGTGCAGAAAAATGTGTTTTGGTACCATTAACATGTGTTGTAGCTATGCCGAGTGAGCCTCACTTCACTAACACGAGAGGCATTGTGGAAATGCTCTGCATCTATCTGGAATGCCAAATTATGATTTGCAACAGACAACTGTTTATCGCGCATTGAAAATGGGCCCCATTGCCAACACAAACATTGCAGAGCTACAGTATGTCTGCTGAAACAGAACGAGCATCCTAGATGAACATCCTAGATGAATGTCTCGCTGTGGTATTTTGATCCTGTGTGACAAAAATAAATCCCTTCCCTACCACATCACTAATTGACAAATGGTTTGACTAATGAAGTGGGAAATCACAGCAGCAAATCAAAGATATCGGGAATCAAAGGGAGGAATCAATGAACAGCGCATGGAAATAAAGTGCAAACTCTAGTGAGTTGTCTCCAACCCAATCCTAATGAAATGGCAAGGGACCCGCCAGCCCCCTTGATTAGATATCAGAATAGCAGATCAGAAAGCAACAAATCAAAAAAAAAAAAGAAGATTTGTGGAAGATCTATTCCGTTACATGAATGGTGAGGTTTCTCTCATACAAACATGATCAGAAATCACACAGATGAAGATGTGAGAGGAGATAAGACGTGATTGGCCCCAGAGTGAAAACAGCTCTAATCAAAAGATCAATGAGGAGGAGGAGGAGGAGTGACGAGAGAGAGGGAGAGGTCTGTGGGGAATAGAGGAGGGGAATGAGGTGTGATATTCTGGAAGCCTTCCGAGTCTGTAGACTGACAGACTGAGGCCTGCAGAGAGAGCGACTCCAGGTAAATCAGTCAGTGTGTTTACTTACTTACTTGAACCTTGTATGTCTGCTTACAGGGAAAATGCCCCCGCTGACTGACGTACCCGTACCAACAGCATAACGTCTATTTCCCCCCGTCTCATTTTGTGAGAGCACGGAGCTGAACGACAATACCACATTCTCCACACCGTTAGCAGAGCATCACAGATTACTTGCCCTCTCCCCCGCGTGGTGAAACTTACGGCTGGTCTTGCCGAATCCTCCTCCAGTGCTGTCTGAGGACACGCCGATGTACTTGTCCTTGTTCTTCTTGGCTTTCTTCCTCTCCTCCCGGAGCCGGTCGTCATCCTGGACAAACTCCACCATCTCCTTCACCTTCTGACGCACGTTGATGCCCTGGTCCTTCCCACTCTCATCTGGCGACGGTAAGGGGGAACACAAGACACAACAGGATAGGAACCTTAGTATACAAGCATTCACCAAATTAAAAAGTAAAAAAATAAATAAAAATGCACTTTTGACTTCACACATTCGTGCCAACATCCCAGGCACCGTTGTTTCACTGCCACAACAGGCCTGTCCTGGGGACAGTTTTCGCCTCAGCAAGGACTTTATGTAACATAACCTAGCTGTACTAACGCCATGCACCAAATGCTAATTCTTGAGAGGGAAGCATGAAAAAAGATTACCGTGACTTTAAATAGCCCTACTGTAAATATGTTGGCCTCCCTATTTAAATATTTAAATGGATGCCATCACCCAAATACATTTGTTATTGGATTATGTGTAGCACAAAAACACAATATCCAATGATTAAAATACAGAGGCAACTTTACCAGTTGTGAATTTCTCAAGATAAACTGAACTTCTAGAGAGAGAACCCACATTTATGGCTACCTATCCTTAAGGGACAGTAACCTTGATGAATGTAATGAGATTTAGGCTTCAACGTACCTAAACATTATCTGAACAAAGGTCTGTGTGCATCTCTAGACAGGCTAGTTTAGCCTATAGATAGACCCAGAGTCCTAAATAAGCATTACTGGGTAACTGGTCTAACCACATGTACATTGAGTCATTCAGTCACTCACTGAAACTACGAACATAAGAGGTCTCTGAGGGTCAGTCGCTTGGCTCTAGGTTCAGTTGTGTAGACTGAAATGAAGTTTAAAGCAAACTGCTGTACGTAGTAGTTCAGCTCTGGAAACAACGTTCTGAGCCACTTCTAACTGCTAAATGTAACTGGAACCAAAATGGTGCCTCCAAAACATTTTTTCCCCTGAGCATGTTAAAAGTATTGATGCAATGTCATTCCTCAGTTTTTCATAACCACCAACAATAAAAGGGATTGTGGCGAAGATGCGCACGACTCCTGCTCTCCTCCTCTAGTTTGTAAATCTTTATTAATTCCCAGTTATAACACAAATATTTATTTAGTCTTATTTATTTAGATCACCATGTATGTATGTATGTATGTATGTATGTATGTATGTATGTATGTACAGTACCAGTCAAAAGTTGACACTCATTCAAGGATTTTTCTGTATTTATTTATTTTTTAAACTATTTTCTACATTGTAGAATAATAGTGAAGGTATCACAACCAACAGTCTTGAAGGACTTCCCACATATGCTGAGCACTTGTAGGCTGCTTTTTCGTCACTCTGCGGTCCAACTCATCCCAAACCATCTCAATTGGGTTAAGGTTTGGGGATTGCGGAGGCCAGGTCATCTGATGCAGCATTCCATCACTCTCCTTCTTAGTCAAATAGCCCTTACACAGCCCGGAGGTGTGTTGGGTCATTGTTCTGTTGAAAAACAAATGATAGTCCTAAGCCCAAACCAGATGGGATAGCGTATCGCTGCAGAATGCTGTGGTAGCCATGCTGGTTAAGTGTGCCTTGAATTTTTTTTTTTAAATCAGAGTGTCACCCACAAAGCACCCCCACACCATCACAACTCCTCCTCCATGCTTCACGGTGGGAACCACACATGCAGAGATCATAAGTTCACCTACTCTGCGTCTCAGAAAGACACAGCGGTTGGAACCAAAAATCTCAAATGTGGACTCATCAGACCAAAGGACAGATTTCCACTGGTCTAATGTCCATTGCTTGTGTTCCTTGGCCCAATCAAGTGTCCTCTTCTTATTGGTGTCCTTTAGTAGTGGTTTCTTTGCAGCAATTTGACCATGAATGCCTGATTTACGCAGTGTACTCTGAACAGTTGATGTTGAGATGTGTCTGTTACTTGAACTCTGTGAAGCATTTATTTGGGCTGCAATTCTGAGGCTGGTAACTCTAATGAACTTATCCTCTGCAGCAGAGGTAACTCTGGGTCTTCCTTTCCTGTGGCGGTCCTCATGAGAGCCAGTTTCATCATAGCGCTTGATGGGTTTTATTTGAGCTGTTCTTGCCATAATATGGACTTCGACTTTTACCAAATAGGGCTATCTTCTGTTTACCACCCCTACCTTGTCACAACACAAATGATTGGCTCAAACGCATCAAGAAGGAAAGAAATTCCACAAATTAACTTTTAACAAGGCACACCTGTTAATTGAAATGCATTCCACCTCATGAAGTTGGTTGAGAGAATGCCAAGAGTGTGCAAAGCTGTCATCAAGGCAAAGGGAGGCTACTATGAAGAATCTCAAATCTACTTTTTTGGTTACTACATGATTCCATATGTGTTATTTCATAGTTGTGATTTCTTCACTACTATTCTACAATGTAGAAAATAGTAAAAATAAATAAAAACCCTTGAATGAGTAAACTGAATGTGTCTAAACTTGACTGGTACTGTATGTATGTCTCCTGCTGAATCTCTGTCCTTAAGACAGCTACAAGGTCTCTATTTGACAGGGACAGCAAGCCATGTTTGGAATGCACATGTTCAGAGTTTCTCACATTCTCGTGACGACATTAGCCTCGAAAGCATGCGTTGTTGTGCCACTGAAAACACAAGGCGAGCTATTCAGGCTAGGTCTAGCACACAAAACATGTACAGAACCCATCAAAGGCTTTTACCTCTGTCATAGCAAATCACAAATGCGTACAGTTGGTATCCATAGAGAAACTCAACTTGAAGATTTAAATACGGTTAATTTGTGCACATTTCGTATGTGCATATACCAATTTAAAACCAGAACATGATGGAACTGACTTCAGTACTCCAGCATTGGAGACTTCCTTCTCACTAATGAATTCTCCTGGGTTTTCCATCTGAGAACCAACAGTCTCACCACTGAGGACATCCTGATTGGTTTAGAAGAGAAGTGTGGGATGGTTATGGAATTAATAAACACCTAGGATTAGGCTTCACACTTTTCTTCGTCGTTCTGTGCTGCGCCAGCCCCAAATGTTTCCTTACCGACAAAATGGTAGTTTTCCAAGGAGCGAAGGTCGTAGATGTGTTCCCTCGCACTGGTAACAACTCGCTCCGATCCGTTCCTGATGAGGTATGCAAGTAGTAGTAAGGCCTGGGGGAGAGGTGCAACACAGTTAGAAACAACACGGCACTAGGCTTCCTCACCGCAATCAACATGATCGTATGAATGATACATGAGCAGCGTAACAGAGAGACTCTCCACACCTTGTAAACTCTCCTCCAGTTCTTCTTGTTGTCTTTCAGCATTCTGGTCCACAGCATGTTCATGACCTCGGGGAACTGCTCGTACATGAACGTGGATCTGAAAGGTAGATCAAGAAATATGGATGGGATTAGTGGTAAATGCACAACTAGGGCTTGGCAATATTGCCACCAAAAAATTAATATGTATATATATCGTTCTTTTTCAAACTTATGGGCGATTCACGGTGTACAACTATATATATATATATTTTTAACTTCTCTCTAAATAAGTTTTGGTGTACAATGTAAAGTCAAAACTCCGCATTTCAAAAACAGTCTGCAATAAACGAATGAATTTGCAGTTTGTGAAATTATACCGTGGCTAACTATAAGCCTTCAACAATAAGGCCAACTAATAATTTCATTATTTGATCAAAATAGTTTTACCTGCTTTTTTGAAATAATCACTGATCTGGCTTTCAAGTCAGTCTAGGAAAATGACATTTGTGTTACAAGTAACCAGAACCATACACATCCACTAATAATGACTCACTTCTGGTAGCAGGCATTATTGAACATGAACACAGGTCTCAAAAACAATCTCACAAGCACATGCCCACACTGCTAGTGAGTAGCCAGCTAATCTTTATTTTTAAAGTCTAGACAACATGGATCTATTTGCTTGCTAACAAGGGAGAACAGTTGAACTGTAATGAATACACCCTCCTGTCTGTCTCCAGCTGTTTGAACAACATAGCCTGTTCACTTTGTTTAGATGTTGCCTACCTGGATAAGATGACGCTTATTTCTCAGGATGAGAACGAATTGCAAATTCCTTAAACAAATGCATATTTTTATGTTCATTGCATGTTTATAAAACACAGACTAAACAGCCATCGCATAACAGTCTGTGGCTGTTGATGATTATAGGTGGTACGTGGCAGCGCAATGTCGCGAGCCACAGAAACGGAGGATTCATTTCCCACAATCGTGTTCATTGATACTCCAGTCTTGGTAGGGTCTGCTCTATTAAAAGAGTTGGGAGTTGAGACATAAAAAGGGGACTGTTACAAAAGGTTAAGATATTTTCTATTACACTAAAATAATATCTCAATGTGTTTCGGTGCCCATATAACCGATTATATGTCTGACCAAACCTCAAACGCAAATAGCGAGTTGAAACTGCTTATTGTCAGAGAGGAAGAAGTGATGTTTCATGTCTTTGTTGTTGTGAGTGGCAGGGGGAAGGTCTTGGTGTCTGTGCGAGTGGCAAGGTACAGTTACACACAGCACAGAAGGAGCAAAGGATACAAGACCAAAAAAGACACAAAATGAAGAAAAAAACCTATGAAAAAAACTTGATTCTTGCGATACAGGTCTTTGAAACATGGCACTAAAACATACATATACAGCCCAGCCCTAGGCACAACTACCAGCCTAGTTTTTGTAAATGTGAAAGGACAGTGTTGTGCAGTGGTTGTCCCTTACTTGGCAATCTCTCCCATGAGCTGTCCAGAGGGACCCCAGGAGTCATCGTTGGTGGCCTCTCGCACCTTGGACTCGATCTCAGAGTAGTTCATCACCACATTAGTGCTGCAAGAGACATGAAACATTAGGCTAATATAAGAATCACATCAATAAAAAAAACATACGCGCACACACACACTGAAAGACACTGGTGTATCATATACAGCTGAAATCAGAAGTTTACATACACCTTAGCAAAATACATTTAAACTCAGTTTTTCACAGTTCCTGACATTTAATCCTAGTAAAAATTCAATTTTAGGTCAGTTAGGATCACCACTTTATTTTAAGAATGTGAAATGTCAGAATAATAGGAGAGAAAATTATTTATTTCAGCTTTTATTTCTTTCATCACATTCCCAGTGGGTCAGAAGTGTACATATACTAATTTAGTGCATTGGTAGCATTACCTTTAAATTGTTTAACTTGTGTCAAACTTTTCAGGTAGCCTTCCACAAGCTTCCCGCAATAATTTGGGTGGATTTTGGCCCATTCCTCCTGACAGAGCTGGTGTAATGGGTCAGGTTTGTAGGCCTCCTTGCTCGCACACTCTTTTTCAGTTCTGCCCAACATATAGGATTGAGGTCAGGGCTTTGTGATGGCCACTCCAATACCTTGAAATTGTTGTCCTTAAGCCATTTTGCCACAACTTTGGAAGTATGCTTGGGGTCATTGTCCATTTGGAAGACCCATTTGCGACCAAGCTTTAACTTCCTGACTGATGTCTAAAGATGTTGCTTCAATATAGCCACATAATTTTCCTTCCTCATGACACCATCTATTTTGTGAAGTGCACCAGTCCCTCCTGCAGCAAAGCACCCCCACAACCTGATGCTGCCACCCCTGTGCTTCACAGTTGGGATGGTGTTCTTTGGCTTGCAAGCCTCCCCCTTTTCCTCCAAACATAATGATGGTCATTATGGCCAAACAGTTCTATTTTTGTTTCATCAGACCAGAGAACATTTCTCCAAAAAAAGTACGATCTTTGTCCCCGTGTGCAGTTGCAAACTATAGTCTGGCTTTTTTTATGGCTTTGGTTGGTTTTGGAGCAGAGGCTTCTTCCTTGCTGAGAGGTCTTTCAGGTTATGTCGATATAGGACTCGTTTTTACTGTGGATAAAGATACTTTTGTACCTGTTGCCTCCAGCATCTTCACAAGGTCCATTGCTGATGTTCTGGGATTGATTTGCACTTTTCGCACCAAAGTATGTTCATCTTTAGGAGACAGAACACGTCTCCTTCCTGAACGGTATGACGGCTGCGTGGTCCCATGGTGTTTAGACTTGCGTACTATTGTTTGTACGGTTGAATGTGGTACCTTCAGGCATTTGGAAATTGCTCACAAGGATGAACCAGACTTGTGGAGTTCTACAGGTCTTAGCTGATTTCTTTAGATTTTCCCATGATGTCAAGCAAAGAGGCAGAGTTTGAAGGTAGGCCTTGAAATACATCCACAGGCACACCTCCAATTGACTCAAATGATGTCAATTCGCTTATCAGAAGTTTCTAAAGCCACGACATCATTTTCTGGAATATTCCAAGATGTTTAAAGGCACAGTGAACTTCGTGTATGTAAACCTCTGACCCACTGGAATTGTGTTACAGCAAATTCTAAGTTAAATAATCTGCCTTTAAACAATTGTTGGAAAAATTACTTGTGTCATGCACAAAGTAGATGTCCTAACCGACTTGCCAAAACTATAGTTTGTTAACAAGAAATTAGTGGAGTGGTTGAAAAACTTGTTTTAATGAATCCAACATAAGAGTATGTAAACTCCCGACTTGAACTGTGCATTGTGGAGCATGATCTATTTCATATTCTGCATGAAGAATGTCTTGTACTTGGCATGACAGTACATGGTGTGTTTTGAGTATTAGGGTAGTGGTGTTAAGATAGGTAGGGGTAAGGCTGGTCTTAACAGACTTCTGATTTAGCCTATCATGTCCAGCAAAGGCTTAACTCCTCTGTTCAGACCGGGCCTGTTCTGAGAGCAGCTTGGGAGGGCTCCAGATGTCCATAAAAATCAATGTGACTCAGTGTGGACCATTTTGAACAAATCAGCCATTTCCTGTCAGGTCTCAATTCACTCCCATCACCATACCTGCCAAATCACAGAGCAGTCAGATTGGCAGGAAACAGCTGGGCTCGACACAACTATCTCCTCTGAACTGTCAGAAGGAGCGTCAGAGTGGGCCACTCCAGGGTATAAAGACAGCAATTAAATTGACTGATGAGGAAAAAGGGTTCTCAAGATCTATCCTGATTCGAGAAGCAGCTTGACCGGATTATTATGACAACTCAAATAGACACCCATAACCACTCAGATTAATGAAATATGTACCAGCTGACAACAGGACTCATTCATGAACTCTACAAGGTGTCAAAATAGTTCCACAGGGATTGGACTGGCTCATGTTGACTCCAATGCTTTCCACAGTTCTATCAAAGTTGGCCAGATGTCCTTTGGGAGGTGGACAATTCTTGATACACAGGAAACTGTTGAGTGTGAAAAACCCAGCAGCGTTGCAGTTCTTGATGCACTCAAACCGGTGCACCTGGCACCATAACCCTTTCAAAGGCACTTTAATATTTTGTCTTGCCCATTCACCCTCAAAACACACAAACGCAATCTGCGTCTCAATTGTCTCCTTGTCTCTCCTCAAAAATCCTCCTTTAACATGTCTCCTCCCCTTCATCTACAATGTTTGAAGTGGATTTAACAAGTGACATCAATAAAGGATCGTAGCTTTCTCCTGGTCAGCCTGTCATGGAAAGAGCAGGTGTTCCTAATGTTTTGTACACCCAGATGACATTCCATCCGCTGATGGAAGATCCGTGAGAGTGATAAAATGTGATGCAATGTTATTTTAGTGACTGAGATCACACCTAGGGACCAGCCGTTCTAACCCCCTGCCACAGTTCAGCCGGGTCAGATGTGAGAGGGAGTGAGTAGGGGGCCCACCTGATGCAACTAATGGAAGGTGAGGGTGAAGGGAAACAGCACTGCGATGCTCTACATCTTAAAAAAACGAGGTAAACATGGTAACTTCCGCTTGCAATGGAGGTGACAACACGTTAACTGAAACAACAAGGCAGGTCAACTATTCATTAATGAAAGAATTCACTTGTGGCATTACCTAATTGTATATAGCCAAGGGACATTCCCACGTGAAAACTGCAGGATTAAATGGGTATTGTACGCCTAGGCCTATATTTTGTCTATTGCAGTCAGCACCATTTCACCAGGTCAAATTGTGGGTGTATGTTAATGTACTTGGTGAACAAAGGTGATTCCGATTGTGATCCCTGTAGGGACTGTTCAGCCATAGTAAGAAGGGACCAAACATGACTGTGTGGATGATTAGGCTGACCCTGGGGTTCCAAAAGAGTTTGGCCCGCAACCCCCTTTTGATATCAATTTTGAGGAAAAAGTGATGCATTCAAAAGTCAATGATAACTTTTCCCCCCCAATTGGGGCTATGACAGTCTTATAAATGAGTCTAGCATTACTTCAATCTGAAGGAAGCATGGTTTGAAGTAGAGGTCGACCGATTAATCGGAATGGCCAATTAATTAGGGCCGATTTCAAGTTTTCATAAAAAAAATACAGATTTCCGATTTGTTAAGACCTTTGTTTATCCTTTATTTAACTAGGCAAGTCAGTTAAGAACACATTCTTATTTTCAATGACGGCCTAGGAACGGTGGGTTAACTGCCTTGTTCAGGGGCAGAATGACAGATTTTTCCCTTATCAGCTCGGGGATTCAATCTTGCAACCTTACAGTTAACTAGTTCAATGCTCTAACCACCTGATTACATTGCACTCCACGAGGAGACTGCCTGTTACGCAAATGCAGTAAGAAGCAAAGGTAAGTTGCTAGCTAGCATTAAACCTATCTTATAAAAAACAATCAATAATAATCACTAGTTACACATGGTTACACATGGTTGATGATATTACTAGTTTATCTAGCGTGTCCTGCGTTGCATATAATCGATTCGCGAAAAAGGACCGTCTTGCTCCAATGTGTACCTAACCATAAATATCAATGCCTTTCTTAAAATCAATACACAAGTATATATTTTTAAACCTGCATATTTAGTTAATATTGCCTGCTAACATGACTCATTGCGAACTGTGAAGACTATTTCTTCTTAACAAAGACAGCCAACTTCGCCAAACGGGGGATGATTGAACAAAAGTATATTTGCGAAAAAAGCACAATCGTTGCACAACTGTCCCTAAACATAAACATCAATGTCTTTCTTAAAATCAATACACCAAAGTATATATTTTTTAAACCTGCATATTTAGCTAAAAGAAATCCAGGTTAGCAGACAATATTAACCAGGTGAAATTGTGTCACTTCTCTTGCGTTCATTGCACGCAGAGTCAGTGTAAATGCAACAGTTTGGGCCACCTAATTTGCCAGAATTTTACATAATTATAACATTGAAGGTTGCGTAATGTAACAGGAATATTTAGACTTATGGATGCCACCCGTTAGATAAAATACGGAACGGTTCAGTATTTCACTGAATGAATAAACGTCTTGTTTTCGAGATAATAGTTTCCGGATTCGACCATATTAATGACCTATGGCTCGTATGTCTGTGTTATTATGTTATAATTAAGTCTATGATTTGATAGAGCAGTCTGACTGAGCGATGGTAGGCACCAGCAGGCTCGTAAGCATTCATTCAAACAGCACTTTTGTACGTTTTGCCAGCAGCTCATCACTGTGCTTCAAGAATTGAGCCGTTTATGACTTCAAGCCTATCAACTCCCGAGATTAGGCTGGTGTAACCGATGTGAAATGGCTAGCTAGTTAGCGGGGTGCGCGCTAATAGCGTTTCAAACGTCACTCACTCAGACTTGGAGTGGTTGTTCCCCTTGCTCTGCAAGGGCCGCGGCTTTTGTGGAGCGATGGGTAACGCTGCTTCGAGGGTGGCTGTTGTTCCTGGTTTGAGCCCAGGTAGGAGCGAGGAGAGGGACGGAAGCTATACTGTTACACTGGCAATACTAAAGTGCCTATAAGAACATCCAATAGTCAAAGGTATATGAAATATATCGTATAGAGAGAAATAGTCATATAATTCCTATAATAACTACAAACTAAAACTTTTTACATACATATATATATATATATATATATTTTTATCGGCATCGGCTTTTTTTGGTCCTCCAATAATCGGTATCGGCGTTGAAAAATCATAATCGGCCGACCTCTAGTTTGAAGTGACTGAAATGCATCAGAAAGATATTGGGAAGAATAGAAGAATATCCGGCAATAATTTTGGATGATCTGTGTAGAAAAGAACATCATTGATGAATATGCCCCCCCCCCCACCCCCTCCCCAGTCTGATTTATTGCCTGGTCTCTTCCACTCTGCTCTAATGAGTCCTGCACCGTTTGTGGGCATTGTAGAGGTAGACAGAGTTATCTTTCAGTGAAGGGGTCATAATATTTTGTAGCTTAAAAGGATCAAAAAAGATAAGAGCCTCACCTGTAGAAAGAAAACAAAAGCGCTCTGTTTATTACAACCGTTACTGACTAACCCCGGTTCTATGAACCAAGCACAATTGTATTTATTTTATTTAGGTTTTTCACTACATTATTTTCAAAATCAGGCAAACCGACATGGGGTCCTCGACCCCTAGTTTGGGACACGCTGCGCTAACCCTTCTTCGGTCATCCCTGACCAGGCAGATGTGTGAAAAGGACAGAGGAGTCAAGACTCTGGAGAATCTCAATGCCATTCTGCTCGCATCCTCTCGATTTGCCTCCTACTCAAAACCCATTGGAGGAGAAGGCCAGATGGGAGGGACCTCTGGCTTTCTCATCCAAGGGGTTTTGAGGCGGCAAGGAGTATGCAATTGAGATTCTCCCCATGGCCCAACAGACTCTTCCTTCCCCTGCAGCTGCCAGCACTTTTACTAATCATAGCCAGCACTTTTACTAATCATCCCTACTGTCATTTAGACAGAAAACAGACACTTCCTTCACTCCCACACTCAATAAATTCCAAAGACACACCTGCACAGGGAGGGAGCAGGTTGAGTGGAGAGCCAGGTACGCAGCACCGGAAGCCATTACCACAGATTGGGACATGGATGATGGAAGAGTTAGAGGAACAGAAACTTGGTCAGGTCTGAGAGATTGACGTTTGAACACCTGTTCTCACAGGGCAGGAAATGCAGCCTACATGTGCACTGTGCACAACCCTAAGCCGACATGTTTCTTTCTGCAACTCGCAGCAAAAGGAAATCTGTGATTAAACCAGCTTTTGGAACGGATCCCTGGATTTGGCAGAGGACTTGAGATGGATCAATTTACTCTGGTTTAGAATAAACTAATAACATCCAAGAGGGTTTATTAAATCCAGAAACGCAGGTTCACAGATTAGTTCAGGTTCACAACACATGCCAAGCTCTCCCACATGTTGCTGATGGCAAAAAAAATAAAAAAGATCACATTTTATGGCTCTAGAGCCCTATCGATAGGAAGGGAGATTGACTTAATTCCTGACCCTAATATCAGCCTAGCGAAGAGATCGGACAATCCACAACACTACATGGAAAAGCATATTTACAATTCCCCTCCCTATTCAACCTATTTCACACTCAGTCTATTTGCCTACATTTGTTTGCACACAGTAACCTACCGGGGGTCTAGAGTAGTGGAGGTGGCCCTAAAGGAGTCTGCATGAGTTTGTGCATATATTATGACAACATTTTGTGAAGTTGTTTGTTTGTTTTGGACTTCGGTTAGTTCTTTTTGGGCTGTTCGGGCACACAATATATTTTCTGGAGGCAAGCCAAAGTTCAAAGTCTAAGCCGCTTCGTCAGCGGTTGGTCAACAGTAGGGATTCTTCAATAAAGTCTGTAGTCATTCAACAAGAGATAACCCATTTTCATGCACATTGTTTAATTGAAAAGTACTGTACCAAACATCTTAGTTAGATTTAAAATTGCGGGGCTTAGATCTCTTTGGCAAAAACAGGTAAGGTAATGACAGATTTCTTAAATTATCATAGATTAATTCTGACTTTTTAGGAAGTGAATACTGGTTGCAGTGTCTCAAAATGGACAATCAGAACTATTGAAGCTTTTTTCAAACATTTTTAAGCGGAGGTCTTTGAAGGGAGTATGCGAGCACACTCCTTCGGTTCGGCTAGCTGACGCCTTAAGTGACCACTGGTCTGATTAGGCTAGTCAAAAGCTGGCTGCTGGCTGGGTTTAGCCAGGGCTTTGCCACAGACGGGTGCTCAGATCCTTAGGAGGTCAAGGGTAAAGTGCTCAGTGACAGATGGGAGGACAATGGAATAGAGCTGGGGAAAGAATGACGAGACGAGAGAGATGAACGAGCCAATTATATCAAGTCTGCAAGTAAGCATTTCATTGCACTGTACTCAAATGTATATCATATGTATTTGACGAATAAACAAACTTGAAGCCTGAGATAACGGCCAACCGATCACCCATAGGCTACACAGAGACTCTAGATCAGGGATGTCCAACTTTGAAGGGGTGGGGGCCACAAAAAATCTGAACTCATCATGTGGAGCCGCAGTGGCAGCCGCAGTGGCTCGCGGGTCTGTGTACCGACATCCATACCCACACATGCAGTTAGAGCTGCAGTTAGCCTTTTGGGGGCTCTAGGTGAATTTTTGTTGCAGAACATTTTAGCTTTTGAGTTCAAACGCAAGTTTGCTGGAATTCTACATATTTTGCCATAAGGCGGAGAGAAATGTTTGCAGTTTTTAATATATCTGAGTGAAAGATCAATAGGGGCTTCTGGTCAGTAATTCGACCATGATTACTACAAGTTTATACGGCTGGCTAGACTACTGTAAATTACCAATCTAAAAAAAATGTGTGTGTCAGTGACTGACAAAACTGCTGATGCACAATCAAATGTTGAAATTTCACCTTGTGTATTCTACTATTCTAACTCTCAACAGCAAGTTGAGACCCTGATGAAGTTAATTTATCTTTTTTTGGGGGGGGGGGGGGTTGATTCGCAGGCCTACAAAAAGGGGACTCTGCTCTAGATCAACAAATGGCCACAGCTCAAGCCGGTTTGTTCCAAACAGAACATTGGGTAGAACTGGACATTCAATGAAACGGAATACACTTCTTTAGGTGTATGAAGCATGTGTGCTTCATGGTGGATGGATTAACAAACGCAGAGAGAATTTATACAGTCAGTGTCCATGCACCAGCATGAGTGACAGAGAGCGAGAGCTTCTCCACAGCAAAGCTGCTCCAAGATGAGGGAAATCCTAGTCCACTGAATAATGAATGACAGCGGTTTATAAAAGCAGATGGCCTGAACGGCAAGCGTACCGGCGATGTGCTTACATTTCAAACAGCCTAGAAAACACACACACCGACAGAAGGGCCCGCTGTGTGAAAAATATTCAGCTGAAGATGAGACAAAAGAAGGTGAGCAGTGGCTCTGACTGAAAGGGAGAAGGAAACAGACAGAGCCCAGGCTTCCCTTCCAACTCTCTGCATCCTGGGCCTCTTTGTTCAGTAGGCCCGCCGTTGCCGCGTCTGTTCTGCTCAGGATGTGCCTGCTTATTTACACATGCAGTGGAGAACACAGCCTAGCGGGCCACTGCTGAAAAGCCAAAGCCCTGCACATGAAACAACCTCTAGTTGCTCCAGTCCTCACTCTCCTCTCTCCCTCCTCCTACACTAGAAGATAAACATCACCTGCTGCTTCTGAGGAACAGTGGTTCTAGAGGTCAGTTTTCAAATGGAGATAGTGGTGAGAGTAATGAAGGGGACACAGGGGACAACAGCAGCGAGGGAGGGAGGGAGGTTGAGAGCGCTCCGCTCACTGACGCTCATTAGAAGCAAGAGGCACTGGACGGACAAGGACATTTGCCAGGGAGAAAAGTCCCTGGGGGATGCAGCCTGCAAGCTCGGTTGATCTGGAGTAGGTCTATTCCTGAAGCTACTCACACAGAAGTGGCGCTGATCACACTGCAGTGTGCTGGGAGGATATAGAATACTGTACTGCTGGGAGTCATGCCTAGGAAGATCATTTACTGATAAAATGTATTTGCAGGTTGGCTGATGGACTGAAGTTCTGTTCATTACTGTAGCCTAAAAGGATCATTTGCATTTGCTAAAAGGGTGGCTCAGTCATGACATGGTTCAGCCTAGACAGTGAGGCCAGCTAAGGGCAAGCTGAAGAACTTCTCAAAAAGCGTTGGAAGAAAACATGGACGGATCATTTCTTCACGTTTGTCTTCGCAAGAGTTTGCGAGTCCTCAGATCTTATCAGAGCGAGAGTTGTCAAAACTCCCCTCCTCTCTCTCATGTCTTCAGGAGCAGGTTTCCTCTGCTCCCTTCAACAGATCACATCTCTCCACATAATAGTGCAATGTTTGACATTTTTCATTCTCCACAGAGTGACGCCTTCTGAGATCTCCCCACACAAAGCCATCAGTCCCGCCATGATATTGATCTTACTGCATTAGATGGGACTTTCTGTCCATTAACTGGCAGAGAAAGTCAAAAGAACTAAAAACACAGCCAGGACATGAAGAAGCCGTCATAGGGGATATTGTTAGTCAAATCAATGATATCATCAATATCATGGTTTGTCATACTGAACACAGGACTCATGCCTTCACAAAGACAGTTGGAGTGGGCCTTGAAGCAAAGTCATCATTCAAATAATAAATGACTTCTCTTGCGCAATAACAGATGGAATACCTTTGTATTATAACCTACAAGAAAAATAAAAAAAACTAGAAAGAAATACTAGAGGATCACTCTCAAAGTTCCTCCCATCAATGTCTCAACTTAATTCTCAGACAGATATAATTGATCAGCCACAGAGTACTCAGAATGACCTCTAGGTATAGGCTATACGGCCCAATGACCCATCGACTAGCCTCTCATCTCAGGCAGCATCCACTACTGTCACTTGACTGCAAGCTCTGTCCATAAAACAGGCACTCGACTGGAGCCTCTGTCTGCTATAGAATAAATTATTGTTATGTAACAATAGCAAGCACATTTGTTTCCTGGCTGGAGAAAGTTATGTTAATGGTTCTGTTCAGTATTTAGAGAAATTAACAACAGCTCTGGTGGACATTCCTGCAGTCAGCATGCCAATTGAACGCTCCCTAAAAACTTGAGACTAGAGGTCGTCCTTTGAAACGTGGACCATTCTTGATACTAGAGGTCGACCGATTAATTAGGGCCGATTTCAAGTTTTCATAACAATCAGGAAATAGGCCTTTTTGGACAATGACATTGCAATCCATGAGGAAACTGCGTGGCAGGCTGACCAGCTGTTACGCGAGTGCAGCGTCAAAAGGACCTTGTGGCAGCAATGAGCCAAGGTAAGTTGCTAGCTAGCATTAAACTTATCTTATAAAAAACAATCAATCTTCACATAATCACTAGTTAACTACACATGGTTGATGATATTACTAGGTTAACTAGCTTGTCAATAATCAATGTGGTGCCTGTTAATTTATCATCGAATCACAGCGTAATTCAACTTTGCCAAACGGGTGATGATTTAACAAAAGTGCATTCGCAAAAAAAAGCACATTTGTTGCACAAATGAACCTAACCACAAACATCAATGCCTTTCTTAAAATCAACACACAGAAATATATATTTTTTAAACCTGCATATTAGCAGGTAATATTAACTAGGGAAATTGTCACTTCTCTTGCGTTCAGTGCAAGCAGAGTCAAGGTTACTGTATAAGCAACAGTTTGGGTCGCCTGGCTCGTTGTGAACTGTGTTTCTTCCTAACAAAGACCGTAATTAATTTGCCAGAATTTTACATAATTATGACATAACATTGAAAGTTGTGCAATGTAAGCAATATTTTAACTTATGGATGCCACCTGTTCGACAAAATACAGAATGGTTCCGTATTTCACTGAAATAATAAACGTTTTGTTTTCAAAATTATAGTTTCCGGATTTGACCATATTAATGACCAAATGCTCTTATTTCTGTTTGTTTATTATAATTAAGTCTATGATTTGATAGAGCAGTCTGAACGGTGGTAGGCAGCAGCAGGCTCGTAAGCATTCATTCAAACAGCCCTTTACTGCGTTTGCGAGCAGCTCTTTGTTGTGCGTCAAGCATTGCGCTGTTTATGACTTCAAGCCTATCAACTCCCGAGATGAGGCTGGTGTAACCGATGTGAAATGGCTAGCTAGTTAGCAGGGTGTGCGCTAATAGCGTTTCAAACGTCACTCGCTCAGACTTGGAGTGGTTGTTCCCCTTGCTCTGCATGGGTAACGCTGCTTCGAGGGTGGCTGTTGTCGTTGTGTTCCTGGTTCAAGCGAGGAAAGGGACGGAAGCTATACTGTTACACTGGCAATACTAAAGTGCCTATAAGAACATCCAATAGTCAAAGGTTAATGAAATACAAATGGTATAGAGGGAAATAGTCCTATAATTCCTATAATAACTACAACCTAAAACTAATTTACTGTGAATATTGAAGACTCATGTTAAAAGGAACCACCAGATTCCATATGTTCTCATGCAAACAAGGAACTTAAACGTTAGCTTTCTTACATGGCACGTATTGCTTTTTACTTTTACTTTCTTCTCCAACACTTTGTTTTTGCATTATTTATTTGAGGCTAAATTGAATTTTTAAATGTATTATATTAAGTTAAAATAAGTGTTCATTCAGTATTGTTGAAATTGTCATTATGACAAATAAATAAAACAAATCAGCCAATTAATCGGTATCGGCTTTTTTGGTCCTCCAATAATCGGTATCGGCGTTGAAAAATCATAATCGGTCGACCTCTATTGGAGTCATTAAAACCTTTTCAACCACTCCACAAATTTCTTGTTAACAAACTATAGTTTTGGCATCTACTTTGTCATTTTTCTAACAATTGTTTACAGACAGATTATTTCACTTATAATTCACTGTATCACAACTCCAGTGGGTCAGAAGTTTACATACACTAAGTTGACTGTGCCTTTAAACAGCTTGGAAAATTCCAGAAAATGATCTCATGGCTTTAGAAGCTTCTGATAAGCTAATTGACATAATTTGAGTCAATAGGAGGTGTACCTGTGGATGTATTTCAAGGCCTACCTTCAAACTCAGTGCCTCTCTGCTTGACATCATGGAAAATCTAAAGAAATCAGCAACGCCTGGTTCATCCTTGGGAGCAATTTCCAAATGCCTGAAGGTACCATGTTCATAAACACCATGAAACCACGCAGTCGTCATACCACTCAGGAAGGAGACACATTTTGTCTCCTAGAGATGAACGCACTTTGGTGTGAAAAGTGCAAATCAATCCTAGAACAGCAGCAAAGTTGTGGGGGTGCTTTGCTGCAGGAGGGACTGGTGCACTTCACAAAATAGATGGCTGCATGAGGAAGGAAAATAATGTGTATATATTGAAGTAACATCTCAAGACATCAGTCAGGAAGTTAAAGCTTGGTCGCAAATGGGTCTTCCAAATGGACAATGACCCCAAGCATACTTCCAAAGTTGTGGCAAAATGGCTTAAGGACAACAAAGTCTGGGTATTGGAGTGGCCATAACAAAGCCCTGACCTCAATCCTATAGAAAATTTGTGGGAAGAACTGAAAAAGAGTGTGCGAGCAAGGAGGCCTACAAACCTGACTCAGTTACACCAGCTCTGTCAGGAGGAATTGGCCAAAATTCACCCAACTTATTGTGGGAAGCTTGTGGAAGGCTACCCGAAACATTTGACCCATGTTAAACAATTTAAAGGCAACGCTACCAAATACTAATTGAGTGTATGTAAACTTCTGACCCACTGGGAATGTGATGAAAGAAATAAAAGCTGAAAAAATATATTCTCTCTACTATTATTCTGACATTTCACATTCTTAAAATAAAGTGGTGATCCTAACTGACCTAAAATAGGGAATTTTTACTAGGATTAAATGTCAAGAATTTTGAAAAACGGAGTTGTATGTGTATTTGGCTAAGGTGTATGTGAACTTCTGACTTCAACTGTATATGAAATACAAATGGTATAGGGAGTAATAGTCGACGCGTCATAATTCCTATAATAACTACAACTTCTGAACTGGAAATATTGAAGAACTGGGAATATTGAATCACCAGATTTCATATATGTTCTCATGTTCTGAGCAAGGAACATAAACATTAGCTTTGTTACATGGCACATATTGCACTTTTACTTTATTCTTCAACACTGTGTTTTTGCATTATTTAAACCAAATTGAACATGTTTCATTATTTATTTGAGGCTAAATTGATTTTATTGATGTATTATATTAAGTTAAAATAAAATGTGTCATTGTTCATTCAAAACTGCACATTTTAGAGTGGCCTCTTATTGTCCCCAGCACAAGGTGCACCTGTGTAACAATCATGCTGTTTAATCAGCCTCTTGATAGGCCATACCTGTCAGGTATGGCCTATCTCGACAAAAGACAAAATGCTCACTAACAGGGATGTAAAGAAATGTGTGCACAAAATTTGAGCGAAGTAAGCTTTTTTTGTGCGTAGAGAAAATTTGGGGGATATTTTATTGAGCTCATTAAATATGTGACTAGCACTTTACATGTTAAGTTTAGATTTTTTTTCAGTGTAGTTGACAGTACTGTAATGAACCAGCAAAATTGACTTTCCAATATTATGAACCATTGTCAATGTCACTGTGATATTTCATTGTGTAATCCCAAAATAATCCAGCAGACGGCCATAGTGAGCCAGGAAGTTAGGTTAGTGTGCCAACACTGTTGGTTCGCAATAAACAATGAGCAATGATAACCTGTTCCTGTTCACTTATTCATAGACGATATACACTGAGTGTACAAAACATTAGGAACACCTTCCTAATATTGAATCGCACATGCCCTTTTGCCCTCAGAACAGTCTCAATTCTTCGGGGCTTGGACTCTAAGTTGTTGAAAGAGTTTCACAGGGACGCTGACCCATATTGACTCCAATTGTGTCAAGTTGGCTGGATCTCCTTTGAAAGGTGGACCATTCTTGATACTAGAGGTCGACTGATTAACCGGCAATCGGCATTTTTGGATGCCGATTATGACCGATTACATTGCACTCCACAAGGAGACTAACAGGCTGACCACCTGTTACGCGAGTGCAGCAAGGAGCCAAGGTAAGTTGCTAGATATACATAAGATAATACATAAAGATAGCATTAAAATTATTTCTTACACAGTTACCCCAGGAAATCTGAAATCTTATTACATACAGCCGGGAAGAACTATTGGATATAAGAGCAACGTCAATTTACCAACATTACGACCAGGAATACGACTTTCCCGAAGTGGATCCTCCGTCTGGACCACCACCCAGGACAATGGATCGGATCCCAGTAGGCAACCCAAAACAACGGCGCCGCAGAAGGGGCGGTCTTCTGGTCAGGCAGCGTAGACGGGCATATTGCTCACCGCTCCTGAGTATGCTACTCACCGATGTTCAGTCTCTTGAGAACAAGGTAGACAAAATTTGAGCAAGGGTTGCCGTCCAGAGAGACATCAGAGATTGTAACATTCTCTGTTTCATGAAAACATGGCTCACTTGTGATACGTTATCAGAGTCGGTACAGCCACCCGGTTTCTTCACGCAATCGCGCTGGCAGAAACAAACATCTCTCTGGTAAGAAGAAGGACGGGTGTGTATGCCTTATGGTTAACGAGTTTTGGTGTGATCATAACATACAGGAACTCAAGTCCTTTTGTTCACCTGACCTAGAATTCCTTACAATCAAATGCCGACCACATTATCTACCAAGAGAATTATCTTCGATTATAATGAGTATATCCCCCCCAAGCAGACACCTTGATGGCCCTGAAAGAACTTCATTGAACTCTACGTAAACTGGAAACCACAAAAAATCCTGAGGCTGCATTTATTGTAGCTGAGGATTTTAACAAAGCTAATCTAAATTTTATCAGCATATCGAATGTGTGACCCGGGCCGGCAGCATTCTGGATCATTGCTACTATAACTTCTGCGAAGCATACAAAGCCTTCCCTCGCCCTCATTTCGGCAAATCTGACCACGACGCCATTTTGTTGCTAGCAGCCTATAGACAGAAACTAAAAAGTGAAAGGCCCATTCTCTGGTCTGTTCAACGCTGGTCTGAACAATCAGATTCCACACAAGATTGCTTCGATCACATGGATTGGGATATGTTCCGGATAGCCTCAGACAACAACATTGATGTATACGCTGATTTGGTGAGCGAGTTTATTAGCAAGTGCATCGGTGATGTTGTACCCATGGTGACCATTAAAACCATCCCCAACCAGAAACCGTGGATTGATGGCAGCATTTGCGCAAAACTGAAAGCAAAAACCACTGCTTTTAATCATGGCAAGGCAACCTGAAACATGACTGAATACAAAGAGTGTAACTATTCCCTCCGCAAGGCAATCAAACAGGCTAAGCGTCAGTATAGAGACAAAGTAGACTCACAATTCAACGGCTCAGACACGAGACGTATGTGGCAGGGTCTACAGTCAATAACGGATTACAAAAAGGAAACCGGTGTCCGCCGCGGACACCGACGTCTTGATCCCAGACAAACTAAAAAACTTCTTTGCTCGCTTTGAGGACAATACAGTACCACTCACACAGCCCACTACCAAATCCTGCAGGCTCTCCTTCACCACAGCCAACGTGAGTAAAACATTCAAAAGTGTTAACCCTCGCAAGGCTGCCGGCCCAGACGGCATCCCTAGCCGCGTCCTCAGAGCATGCGCAGACCAGCTGGCTGGTGTGTTTACGGACATATTCAATCAATCCCTATTCCAGTCTGCTGTTCCAACATGCTTCAAGAGGGCCACCATTGTTGCTGTTCCCAAGAAAGCTAAGGTAACTGAGCTTAATGACTATCGCCCCGTAGCACGTCCGTCATCATGAAGTGCTTTGAGAGACTAGTCAAGGATCATATCACCTCCACCCTACCTGACACTAGACCCACTCCAATTTGCTTACCGCCCCAATAGGTCCACAGACGACGCAATCACACTGCCCTAACCCATCTGGACAAGAGGAATACCCATGTAAGAATGCTGTTCATCGATTACAAGTTGCTGCTGCCAACATACTGACTCAAATCTCTAGCCACTTTAATAATTAAAAATTGGATATAATAAATGCATCACTAGTCACTTTAAACAATGCCACTTTATATAATGTTTACATACCATACATTACTCAGCTCATATGTATATACTGTACTCTATACCATCTACTGCATTTTGCCTCTGCCTCAAGGCCATCTCTCATCCATATATGTGTACATATTCTTATTCGTTCCTTCACACTTGTGTGTATAAGGTAGTTGTGAAATTGTTAGATTACTTGTTAGATATTACTACACAGTCGGAACTAGAACCACAAGCATTTTGCTACACTCATATTAACATCTGCTAACCATGTGTATGTGACCAATAAAATTGTATTTGATTATAATAACCACAACCTAAAACTTCTCAACTGGGAATATTGAAGACTCATGTTAAATGGAACCACCAGCCTTCATATGTTCTCATGTTTTGAAAAAGGAACTTAAACATTAGCTTTTTTAGATGGCACATATTGCACTTTTACTTTCTTCAACACAGTGTTTTTGCATTATTTAAACCTAATTGAACATGTTTCACTATTTATATGAGACTAAATGTATTTTTATTTATGTATTATATTAAGTTAAAAATAAGTGTTTATTCACTATTGTTGTAATTATTACATACATACATACATACATACATACATACATACATACATACATACATACATACATACATACATACATACATACATGAAATCTACTACCATACCCTGTTCAAAGGCACTTTTTGAACAGGGTACCTTATTCTTGCCCATTGTCTCAAGGCTTAAAAAGCATTTGTTAACCCATCTCCTCCCCTTCATCTACACTGATTAAAGTGGATTTAATAAGTGACATCAATAAAGGATCATAGCATTTACTTGGATTCACATTGTCAGTCTCATGGAAAGAGCATGTTTTGTACACTCAGTGTAGAATGATATCAGATCACAGCCAAGTAAAAATATCATCCTTTAAAGTGAGTGTTATTTTCTGTGTATAACATTAGCTACTAGCAAGCAAGCAGGCAACTAGTCCAAACCTGGTAGCAGGCTAGCAGTTGAAAACAAATCTCACATTTCAATGATTACATGTCGACATGTAGGCTATGGTTTATGCCAGAACAGAGAAGTAGCTAGCTAGCTAGTACAATTTATGATAACCCCATATCCCCAGCTCAGCAACTCGCTAAAACGCAACTCTATGGTGAAGAAAGTTTCTGATGAACTTCCTTCATCATTGAGTTGGGTCAGCTAACTTATGGCAGTCTATGGAGCCATCATCGGAATCAGTTAAGGAAATGTGTGCTACCAAGCCAGCTTCTACATTGAAAACACGGGTTGTCTTTGCTTGCTAACGTTATAGGACTGCTGCAGTCACCCAATGCGCGCTGGCAAGATATCCCTGCCTCAGCAATAGCATTGGCTATCTAGTTAGCTAGTTCGTTATCCAGCTAGCTTCCACCTACTGGCAGGCAGCTTGTGGCCATTTGGTGTTCAAACAATATGTAAAATAATTAAATAAACAGAACTCAGCTAGCTGAGGGGTGTTACAGATGGGCTAGCTAATGTTAGCTACAGATGGGCTAGCTACAGATGCCCAGTGCCGGGTAAAGATTGGATAAGTTGAAATAAAGTGAGATAATTGTCGCTATTTTCATAGATGGAACATGTTAGCTAGCAATCTATCCAACACTGCAATTAGGAGCTGAGCTAGCTTGCGGATTATACATTTAGAACATTTTTATTTTTAATCAGGGCTCTGGCTAGCCTTTAGCAGGACAGCTGAAATGTATATAGCTAGCTAGCATTTCCTCCATTAAATGTTACATTTTAGTCATTTAGCAGACGCTACTGTCCAGAGCGACTTATAAATTATGGTTCAGCGCCTCGCTCAAGGGCACAGACAGATTTTTCACCTAGCCGCCTTTCGGTTACTTGCCCAATGCTTTAAAACCATTGAAGTCTATAGGGAATCATTTTCCGGTAAATTGATGTTTACAGTCCTTCATAAAACCATGGAGTTCCTTTCAAAATGAGGAGACAAGAAGCCAGAAAGGACACTTTTCAATTACTGGGCTCGTTTGTCTGTTTGCACAATGAAAGAAACCTCTTCCTTTACAAACCTTCTGTTTGGAATCAAGGATGAGTGCATTCAGTCAGACAATGGAGGCAGTATCTTGTCTACCTACATGGAGTCTAGCCTGGCTTTGCACCTTACAAACCTCCATCTCAACAAGCACATAATTGAAGATCAGAGGTCACAGTGACATCAGAGCACCATTCATTGGGGAGGTGGGCGAAGTTTTGCATCAGAATACGCCATTCATATCCTTCACCTCTTTCTACTGCTCATCAGCATTCTCATTTCATGCATTCTTTATGACTAAAGTGTATGCATGATTTGAAACTACTCTGCATGCAAATAAACTTTTTGATTCAAATCAAAACACAGCAGATTATAAATAGGCTATTTTCAATAGGTCCTGAATGGCTAGACCAGTGATGGTATTTAAGTCCCTCCCTATATTAAGCCTAACTTAAAAGCATGAGAAAGGTAATCCTGCAGAAAGTGGTTGTATGCAGGGTTGATACAAGAACTGCCATGACTTTATGCTGGCATAGGGAGAGAAGTGCTAGAAACACACCACTTGGTTTCAAAACTGTATTAGTCAAATGACCACAGTGACTGCACATTTCAACCCAGAGGTCAAATACGCTCTTTCCTATGAGAAGTGGGCTATGCCTCAGGACAAAATGTCTTTCTATTTTATACTTTGTGGTTACTTAGCTACCCTTACAACATCTTGCACAACCTTGAAGCACTAAGCTGCAGGGCTTGCAATGCAAGATATTTGTGCCACAGAGGCTTTTCTCATGATCATAGCTAGCTGTGTTGACATAAACGGTTGCACTAAGCAATTTGAACTTCTCCAATACTGACGCAGGAATGATTAAATAAGTGTTGCCAGGGTATACAAACTTCAAACCCCTCTAGCGATTAATTGAAATAATGTCTGGTAAGCACCATGCAGTACAAAATGTCCATAGCCGACATATGAGCTCATGTGCAACACACTAATTTTGATTTCTTTTCTCCGAGCATCAGGATATTATGCTGGCAGCACATTTCAAAATAAGAGTGCCCCTGCAAAGACAAGCTAAATGTTGGGATTATCGATTTTCTTAGCACTAGTGCAGTACAACTGTTTTTCACAGCATTAGAACTAGGCTTGGGCGGTATACCGGGGTACTTGGAAAAAGCCAGGGGATGGTTTTTCAATAACGTCAAAACTATTTGAAGTTTTTCAATAAATGTGAATATTTGTAGCCAATTTAAGTTAAATACCTGCAGTCAACTTGTGCAATATGTTAGGAGATAAAAGCAGATTGCGTTCTTCATTTCACCTGTCACAATATGAAGCTTAGTTCCCCAGAAAAGTTGAGCGAGTTACATGTTTGTTTGTAAATAGCACAACAGGAGAAAGCAGGAGCTGGTGATTCCAGCTTTGTATTTGGTTTAACTTGCTAGGTATCTATGTAAGTGACTGAATTAATAAGGAGATCGGGCATCATATAGTGTTAGCTTTCTGTCGTGTTTGAGAAGTCAAAGCGTTTTGGATGAGTTCTTGATTTCTGTGCGTTTATTTTTTCTCCTCTCCCTTCTTGCCCGTCTGCTCCTCCCGGTCTTTGCAAATAGTTTATTTTCGTTTGCGCTCGTTAGCATATTTAGCTAGCAGCTTGTATTGAAATTTGCTAATACTTTGTGCAAATTCTATCTGATAAGACACGCAATGAGCTTTTTTGTTGTTGCATTTTTACCACCCCCATGTGTACTAAGACGGTAATACTGTAAATCCCCCGATGAGAAGGACAGTATGCCAATATGAAAACTGTATACCCCCCAACCCAAATTGCAACTACCTAGAAAAAAGTTTAAAAGATAATTTGATGCATTTTATTTTGAACATTGTATTATTTATAGTAGCATTTATTTTGAAAGTTTACACATATGTTGAAAGCTAGCTTCATGTGTAGGTTATATTTAAAAGAAATATATTTTTAAAAATACAGTTATGTTATTGGAATTACTCAATAGTCTGCTAAATTTAAATGGTCTCTTGTTTTTATTTAACTTGTGATGGGCAACAGGTTTAATACAGAGTGCTGATGACTCCTTACTCCACCCACACTATTCACTGCGATACAATACACTGTATGGGGGATACTTACTAGTTGTAGAGAAGTTGTCGGGTGAAAAATACGCAATAGGGTCTTTACTAACCAAATATGGTTAGATTTGGAGGGGGACTGGCGTACATATCCAGCAGCACTTCGTTCTCCACTCTATAGCCCTCAATGCAATACACTGTACATGGGATACAGTGCCTTGAAAAAATATTTGTTCTGAGTGATTAACTGAAAAATATATTATTGAACGTCGGTTCAATTATTTGAATTCCATTTAGTTTGTTTTTTTTCTGTGAGATCGATGCTCAGTTTCTGTTGAGATCAAGCCCGAATTGTGAGATGTAGTAGGGAGTTGTAGTTTCCAACAGGCCAATATTCTACACAGTTTAGCACAGAAAATGTGGTAATTAACTACAATGATCATAATCACATTGAGCGCCCGCTTACTTGTCCGGTCTCAGTCTGTGTGGAGCAGACGCAGAGACCTTGTTGACAGAACCGAAGAGAGAACTCGCAAGAGGGATTGAAAGCAGTTGCTTTGCAGGGCTTTCTCTACCTGAAAACACATGATCTAAGTGACTTATAGTTGGTATTCAGCAGTCATAAAAGTATGCCTTATTTACTTTTAAAAAATGACAAAATAGTGATTTGTCAAACAGCAGCTCTATAGAGATGAGATGTTGACTTGGAATGAAATAATAAAGTCATCAAATAACAACAAATGTAATATACACAACTGAAATATTTTATTAAAGTAATGTGAATAAATGATAGTTAATAGGTGATAAACAGTAATGGGCAGTCACTACCATCACGGGACTTTTATTAACTGTTTTATTCTGTGTTACAGCATTCAACCCAAATAATCGAAAACCGAAATGAATGTATTTTTTATAATCAACCCGAAACCTAGCGAACCTCAAAAAGCACTAATCGCTCAGCACTACTAGCAAGTTAGTTATACCTAGGTATCTTACAAGGTTAGTTAACTTTTCTCATAACTAGCCTCATTGTGTCTTGCTACTTATTGTCCCTCATGCTAGCCTTTACCGCCAAATATCACTTCAGAAACAACATTACAAATATTAATATGGTCAGCATTGTAGACCATTTCTCCCATCTTGCTGCAGCTTTAGCTAATCTCCAAATAACAGAGAAATGCTGTGAAAACCAGCATGCTGCAAACATTCTAAAATGTTTTGTCACCCGTGCTTATTTTGTCCTCATGCAGTGTAGCTCCTATGACACTAATCTGGTGAGCACCTTTGAAACTCTGCCCAAGCAGGACATTTGATTGGTTTGACGTGTTGCAAGGCGTCAGTGATTTCACCAGGCTCCAACCCGTCTTTAGCGGATTTCTGCCATGGAACTTTCTCAGGCCTCTGTTTATGGGAAACCTGGTTTGCAACAAAGCTAGGTCTCTACTAACCAAATATCTGTAATTTTGGAGGGGGACCTGTGTGTCGTACATATCCAAAAACACTGCTTTAAATGACCTGGTACTATCCATGGTCCTGAAATCAACAGACACACAAAATAAAAAAAGATAGTCGACCCTTTAAAAAAAAAATCTAAACGTAAATCTAATGTATATTGAAAGAAATTCATTAGGCCCTAATCTAGGGAATTCACATTACTGGGCAGGGGTTCAACCATGGGTGGGCCTGGCTCCCCAGTGGGTGGGCCTATGCCCTCCCCACTGGGGAGCCAGGCCCAGCCACGGGGGAGCCAGGCCCAGCCACGGGGGAGCCAGGCCCAGCCACTCAGAATTGAGTTTTTCCCACACAAAATAGCTTTATTACAGACAGAAATACTACTCAGCACCCCCCAAAAACCTGTTTTGCATCTCCAACTGATATTCAACACAGGTAGAAAAGTTCTCTCTACAAGCCAATATGTATCCCATGTACAGCCTATTACAGTGTATTGCATTGGGGGCTATGGAAGGGGCAGAGTGAAAAGTCACTAGCAGGCCATGCAACACAAAAATGAACCATATTTGGTTTGTGGAGACCCTACTGCGTATTTCATGCCCCACTTTTGCTAAAACAGGTAGAATAGTTAGTTCTCTCAACAGCCCAATAATCTCAACATACCAGTGTCAACATACCTTTTTCATTAGTATGGTCTGAAAAAAATGTTTTTAAAACCGATACTTTTTCATTTGTTTTCATAAATTACTTCCTGTATTTTCTTGTTGGCACAATAGAAGTGACCATTGATTCAAATGCAATACCTTTTATTTAAGGTTTCCTCATTACCATATGAGGGTGACATCGTTTGTGCTGCTGGTGGAATACTAGTCTAATTTAGCTCATGTCAACTAGCTATAAAGAAAATGCCCCCCAGTGAGACGTTAGCTAAGAGATTATGTTGGTGCTGTGTTGCATTCCTTGTGGTTCAGGTGCACTTTCAGTCAAAGTGTTTGATGAGAGGCATGAGGAGCCTGTTTACCCTATTCGGCATACAGCTCTTAGGCTCTGCTGCAAAGCCCTCCTGAAGCTAACCGGCAGCTGGCTACAATACAGTAGGTTAGTGCACAGACAAATACATGTTAGCTGCTGCTGGCTTAGATAATTAACTAACTAGCTACCTAACTAGTTAACTAACTAGCCAGTAATTGTGGTCGTATAAAACGTTTTAACTATAAAACAATAGAATGGTCATGAAGTTTAACTTCCATAGTGGGTAATGTTATGGACACAATGAAACGAAAAGGTCTTGACTGTCATTGTGGCTAGCTTAGCTATGCTAGCTAATTAGCTCATGTTACGCTAAATTTGCCCGTTTTGTAAGATTTCTAACTAGCTAATGTTAGGTGGCAGTGAGCGAGGGCCTTGCATTATAATTTTGTAATTGAGTAAGAAATCATCTAGCCATGTAAAACAAATATTGTTAGCAGGAAATGGATGATAGTGGACATCAAAGGGACCGATTCAGAGACACGGAATGAGACTAACTAACGCGTTAGCATTAACCATACATCATCAGCTAACGTTACTTTCCTGAGTTAGCAGCCTGGAAGAGGGGGATGGGGATGCTACTTTGCATGTATACTTAGAATGGACATTAGCAAAAAGATCAGAGGAGAATACATGATTTAACGTTATTTCATGTTGTACACAAGGCTGAAACAGTAACGTTACCCATAATGAGCCATCAGCTGAGAAAACAGCGTGACGTCACGAGATCAGTGATTCACTTGTCCTTAACATAAACGGGCCTTGCAACAAAACGTCAACACGATAACTGCAAGAATACTCACGCTTTATCCACCAGTTCTCGGACTTTCCACATATTTAGCATGTAGACTCTCGACCAAGGGCTCGCCGCCTCAATACTGCACCGTCCAGTCTGTTTACAACCACAGATGGACTTGGATTTGTGTCACCGACAACAGAATTCCGAGTCCTTTCAGCTAGCCAGCTCCGTTAGCGGCAAACGGGCCGCGCAAATTACTACTGTCGGGAGCGCGGCGAGCTTGTTCTTCTATGATATAATGGCGGTCCGCAAACAAACGTTAGAGGTGCATGCCGCCACCTCCTGTGTTGGAGTGTATGGTCAATCACGTTTTACAACATTTCTAAATCCTCCTACCTAACTCAGAAAAGAGCCATACTAACTTTGAACAGAAGTTTAAAGCTATTTTGGCTAACTGGTCAACGATTTCATTCCCTTCCACACCCGAACGTGCTGGGACCCAGCAGAATCTCACTTCTACACCCAGTCTCTGAAATCTCTATAACAACATTAATACCTCCAATAGTAAGTCCCTGCTATTAGATTTACCAGATGAAAAGCTATTCAATACAGACAGAGAATCTGAGCATACTATAATTCTAACAGGTTGTATGTCCTCCACCCACTGGAGGGCAACTACTATCCCCAACAGTTCAAATGAGTATACTGAGTATAGATAGCTGTTATATAGCTGTTATACTGAGTATAGCTGTTAGTCTTCTACATATCTGTACATACAATTCAGGAACATAAAAGCCTGCTCCTGTGCACCCACTATCTGTGTTCTTGGATCCATCTGTGAAAAGCGGTAAAAAAACATAAAAACTTCTACCAAAATAATTGTCAACCAGTTTCTCTATATCACTGACTTCTGACCAATCTTTCCTTTTCTCTGCCAAGGTTAGATAAACAACAGGATCTGGGAGTAACCATGGAGGAAACTCCCTTATCACCACAGAAGGGCCAACCTCCAACTCCCTCAAACCACTCTCATCAGCAAGCTTTCCTACTGTCCAACCAAAACCACTATATTACCAGTATATTCCCAACAGTCATCTAGAACAGTAGCAGTGGAATGCTCAACCTCACATTCTTTCAGCCTAACCCAATAAGCTAATGATATTTTTTTTACACCGTATATCCAAAGGCATCTCACCTGCTTCCACTAGTAAGGCACATATAGATGTTGATTTAAATTCACCAATACATATCCTTAAAGATATATACTGGATTCTGTCCAGCCTCTGAAGCCAAGTCTTTGCCGCTGTTCCATAAACTATACACCCGTAATCAATTGTCGTCCTGATCAGAGCTCTATAAATATCCATCAACGATGGTCAGTCAGCACCAGATTCATAACCAGAGACCGAGCGCATAAGATGCACCACCTTCTTACACATTGTTTCAACATGTCTGACATGATCTTTCCATGTATATTGCTCATTGAGCCATAGACCCAAATATTTGTACTTAGAAAGTCTCCCCATAGGCTGGCCATACAGAAACAACTGTATATCATCAGCAATTATCAAGAACATACAAGACATCACCACCATCTTTGAACATCCACTATAGCTTTTTGAATAAATTCGATCACAAGAGACATTGCTTCCCCTCTTCAAAATAGCTCAATGATCGGCATATAGGGAAGCCCCAATACCCCTACCTACATTTGAAAAACACACCGTTAATCCTAATGTTAAACAAAATAGGACTGATAACACTGCCTTGAGGAATACCATTGTCAACTCCATTGGCATAAGATAAAATGGATCATATGTTAACTCAAAGGAGTGATTAAATAAGAAGGCCAAAACCCAGTTATATAATCTCCCCCCAATACCAAGTCTTTCCATTTTAATCAGTAGGCATTCTCTCCAAATAGTGTCATAAGCCTTTTCAATGTCAAAAAAGACACTAGCCATTACTTCTTTCATTGCCAGAGTTTTTTCAACTTCATTACTCACCTTACCTAATGCATCCAAAGTAGATCTACCTTTACGGAATCCACTTTGACATTGACTCAATAAACCTCTATGTTCCAGGAAATATGACAATCTGTTGATTATCATCTTTTCCATTAGTTTACACAAGTTAGAGGTCAGTGCTATTGGTCTATAACTATCTGGTATCTGTGTCTGGACCAAAATACAGTAAGCAGCATTTCCTACAGTAGGTCCACTTATTCCAGGACTGACCCTAATATCTCCATCATTCTGACGAATAGGATACATTATGAGTGATTTTATATATTTGGGCCTCTCTAACCTCTTTCTGCACCTGGCATCCACCAAATGCTGCACTGCTCCCCCCCACTTTGCACAGAGCTGCCACATGGCCCATTCTTTGGCATTTATAACACCTTAATGGAGGTGGGACAAACTCTCTAACAGTGAAAGCCAAGAAGCCCATCTGTACTTTCTTAGTTAAAACCTTCTCAAACATGAATAGTACTGACAGGCTTTCACTTATCTGCCCCTCTTTTTTACTGAACAGCATTTTGGCTTTAATCACTATGCTCCCCTCTACATTTAATTTTATATAATCTATGGGCATAGATAGTGGAACCCCAGAAATGATTCCTCTCAGCTTTGCCGAAGCTCCAGGGACATGACTTGTGATTTTCTTCCCATTGTGAGTTTTCATTTTCAGAATCTTCCCTTGCTGAACATGGTCAGCACAGAATATTAACAGTCTAACATAACCAATGAACCGAGCTAATGCGATTTCTTTACGGCATTGATTAATCAAATAGGGTGTATAAGAGACCCCGTTTAAACGATTACAACTTTCCACCCTGACACATCATTACTTTTGTTTTTCACTACCTTCACCCTCTTCACGTTTTCAATGCTAGAAGAGCCACTGCTGTCAGCAGCGCTTATAGCATGGCCATCCTTTTTCCTTTTCACGACAGACCATCCAGGTCCATGACTTTCATTAACCCCACCCATACCATCAGAAGTATCATCCGTGTCGACCACAGTCCAGCACAGCTGCCTACCACAATATAGAACGATGGATTCTATTTCCCTTCCTAGTTTGAATGAAGGTTGTCCGGTAGGGTTTCACTGCAACCCCTTTAGCCAGAGATGGTTAGCTCACCGTCGTGGCGAACTGTCTGTTTTTTTCTTCTTCTATGGTATAATCATAAACTCTGTGGTATAATGGTGGTCCGAAAAACAAAAGTTTAAGGTGCATGTCGCCATCTATTGTGCTGAAGTGTGCGATCAATCATGGTTTGCCTAATTCTGTACTAAGACAAAATCAAATAAATTGTTACAAATTTATAACACCCCCCCTTCACACTTAATCTCTATCATGCTGAGACAATCCAAAATGTGGATTATTCAGCATTTCAAAAATCCTGTCGACAGTAACATATGTTACCCATAATAATTGTTGCCGTATCCACAATAATCTTCACCCTGGCATTTCTGCTTTCCTCAATCCGCGTCATGTTAATAATTTTTCCAATGAAAGCTATGAAGTCCATTTTATTTACTATCAAAGTGTTTTGTTACAGCATATTTATGGGAGCAATATTTCTGAACAGGCCTCAAAACCATGTCAGGACTAGTAGAAGCAGCCATGGTAGCTCCATCAGTCCGCCTGGTAGTTCCACCAGTCTGTTTTACAGCCTCTGCATATGAGACATCATGATTGCTTCTGGATGACTGTGTGATCACGCTCTCTGTAGCCGATGTGAGTAAGACAGGTTAACATTTAAACAGCTTAACATTCAGACGGATTACCTGCACGTGTACTCAGAGCATTCGCTGACCAGCTGGCAGGTGCCTTTACTGACATCTTCAACCTCTAACTGACCCAGTCTGTAATACCTACATGTTTCAAGCAGACCACCATAGTCCCTGTGCCCAAGAACGCCAAGGTAAACTGGCTATCGCCCCGTAGCACTCACGTATATTGCCATGAAATGCTTTGAAAGGCTGGTCATGGCTCACATCAACAACATTACTCCAGACAACCTGGACCCGCTCCAATTCGCATACCGCCCCAACAGATCCACAGATGACGCAATCTCTACTGCACTCCACACTGCCCTTTCACAACTGGACAAAAGGAACACCTACATGAGAAGGCTGTGAATTGACTACAGTTCATCACTAAGCTAAAAAACCTGGAATTAAACACCTCAAACTGCAAATGGATCCTGGATTTCTTGACGGGCCGTCCCCAGGTGGTGACGGTAGCTAACAACACATCCGCCACGCTGACCCTCAGGGGTGTGTGCTTAGTCCCCTCCTGTACTCCCTGTTCACCCACGAATGCATAGCCATGCACGATTTCAACGCCATTATTACGTTTGCAGATGACACAATGGTGATAGGCCTGATCACTGACAATGACGAGACAGCCTACAGGGAGGAGGTCAAAGGCAGTGTGGTACCAGGATAACAACCTCTCCCTCAACGTCAGCAAGACAAAGGAGTTGATAGTGGACTACAGGAAACGTAGGGGGGAGCACGTTCCCATTCACATCGACGGGGCTGTTGTGGAACAGGTCAAGAGCTTCAAGTTCCTCGGTGTCCACATCAGTAAAGAATTATAATGGTCCACACACACCAACAGAGTCGTGAAGAGGGCACGACAACGCCTATTACCCCTCAGGAGGCTGAAAATATTCATCATGTGCCTTCAGGTCCTCAAAAAGTTATACAGCAGCACCATGGAGAGCATCTTGACTGGCTGCATCACCGCTTGGTATGTCAACTACTTGGCATCCTTGGCACTACAGAGGGTAGTGTGTACGGCCCAGTACATCACTGGTGCCCGAGCTCCCTGCCATCCAGGGCCTCCATACCAGGCGGTGTCAGAGGAAGGTCCTAAAAATGGTCAAATACTCCAGCCACCCAAGTCATAGACTGTTCTCTCTGCTACCGCACGGCAAGTGGTACCAATGCACAAAGTCTGGAACCAACAGGACCCTGAACAGCTTCTACATCCAAGCCACAAGACTGCTAAATAGTTAGTTAAATAGTTAACAATCTGCATTGACCCTTTTTTGACTCACTTTATCACTATCTATATGTACAGACAGTATCTACCTCAATTACCTCGTACCTCTGCACATCGACTCGGTACTGGTACCCCCGTATATATAGCCAAATTATCGTCATTGTGCATTTATTCCTTGTGTTATTATTTTTCTTTTTTTTTCTTCTTTTTTTTCTATGCATTGTTGAGAAGAGCATGTAAATTTCACTGTTAGTCTACACCTGTTCACAAAGCATGCGTCACAACTCTCGTGGGTTGAAGAAGGAGACCAAGGTGCAGCGTGGTAGGCATTCATGATATTTATTAAACTGAACACCGCAACAAAATAAATAAGTAGAAAAACGAAAGCGCACAGTTCTGTCAGGCAACTAAACAGCTAAACAGAAAATATAGAAATAAAGAAACTAGAATACCCACCCTAGTCACTGGCCTAACCAAAATAGAGAATAAAAGCCTCTCTATGGCCAGGGCGTGACAGCATGTGACAAATAAAATTTGATTTGATTATGTATCTCTGGGCCTCTCTGCACCTGGCATCCACAAAATTCTGCACTGTGTTCTCCCCACAATTAGAACACTTAGCCTCGAAATTGTTCCCACAGTCATCGTAACCATGTTCCCCTCCACAATTGGCACATTTTCTTTCTTTACACTGAGCAGCTAGAAAATTGAGCTCAGGTGCATCCTGTTTTCATTGATCATCCTTGAGACGGTAGATTCAATTTAATGGACTTGATTTGGAAAGGCACACAACTGTCTATATAAGGTCCCTCAGTTGACAGTGCATGTCAGATCATAACCAAGCCATGAGGTCGAAGGAATTGTCCGTAGAGCTCCGAGACATGATTGTGTCGAGGCACAGATCTGGGGAAGGGTGCCAAAAATGTCTGCAGCATTGAAAGTCTCCAAGAACACAGTGGCCTCTTTCATTCTTAAATGGAATAAGTTTAGAACCACCAAGACTCTTCCTAGAGCTGTCCGTCCGGCCAAACTGAGCAATTGGGGAAGAAGGGCCTTGGTCAGGGAGGTGACCAAGAACCCGATGGTCACTCTGACAGAGCTCAATAGTTCCTCTGTGGAGATGGGAGAACCTTCCAGAAGGACAACCATCTCTGCAACACTCCATCAATCAGGCCTTTATGGTAGAGTGGTGAGACGGAAGCCACTCCTCAGTAAAAAGGCGCGTGACAGCTCGCTTGGAGTTGACTCTCGGAACATGAGAAACAAGATTCTCTGTTCTGATGAAACCAAGATTGAACTCTTTGGCCTGAATGCTGAGTGGCACATCTGGAGGAAACCTTGCACCATCCCCACGGTGAAACATGGTGGTGGCAGCATCATGCTGTGGGAATGTTTTTCAGCGGCAGGGACTGGGAGACTAGTCAGGATCAAGGGAAAGATGAACGGAGCAAAGTACAGAGAGATCTTTGATGAAAACCTGCTCCAGAGCACTCAGGACCTCAGACTGGGGTGAAGGTTCACCGTCTATCAGGACAATGACCCTAAGCACACAGCCAAGACAATGCTGGGGTGGCTTCGGAGGAATGTCTCTGAATGTCCTTGAGTGGCCCAGCCAGAGCCCGGACTTGAACCCAATTGAACATCTCTGGAGAGACCTGAAAATAGCTGTGCAGCGACGCTCCCCATCCAAGCTGACAGAGCTTGAGAGGATCTACAGAGAAGAAATGGAGAAACTCCCAAAATACAGGTGTGCCAAGCTTGTAGCGTCATACCCAATGAAGACTCGATACATTAATCACGGCCATAGGTACTTCAACAAAGTACTGTGTAAAGGGTCTGAATACTTATGTAAATGTAATATTTCAGTTTTTTATTTTGAATACATTTCTAAACATTTCTAAAAACCTGTTTTTGTTTTGTCATTATGGGGTAATGTGTGTAGAATGATGAAAAAAATAAAATAATACATTTTAGAATATAAGGTTGTAACGCAACAAAATGTGGAAAAAGTCAAGGGGTCTAAATACTTTCCAAATGCACTGTACATGTCCCATTCTTTGGCATTTAAAACTCAGCGATGCGGATGGGACAAATTCTTAGACTTTTTTTTCTAGTCTAAACTTTCTCAAACCTCGGTAGCACTGATAAGCTTTCATTTATTTGACCCTCTTTCCTACTGATCAACCTTTTCTCCCAATCACTGAATCCTTTCACATCGTCTTTAATATCATCTATGGACATACTAGTGGGATCCCAGAAATGACTCCCTTCAACTTAGCACCAGGAACATGGCTTTTGATCCTATTCAAATTGAGGGTTTACATTTGAAGAATCTTCCCATGCTGAGCATGTCTAGTACAGAATATAAGCAGTCTACCATTCCAATGAACGGTGCTATTTTTTTCCACCTATCTCTTTCTTTACATCATTGGTTAATTGGATGTAGGTGTATGTAGATGTGACCCTGTGGTCACATTAAATACCATCATAACTTCCCTCTCCAACACTTTATTACTCTTGTTCCCTACCTTCGCCCTCTTCACACTCTCTGCACTAGAAGCGCCACTCCTTTCTGTAGCATGGTCTCTCTTTTTCCTATTACTTTCCACTATAGACCATTCGGGTCCTTAACCCTCGTCCTCCCGCTCCATATCATCACAACTATCATCCATCCAACCTTCTCTCCATATCCTCCATCGCAGAATCCTCACTACTTGCTGCCATTACCGCATGTCGGGTTCCATTTTTTTTTTTTTTGACCAGTCAATTTTTTGCCAATATGTATTTTTTTTTCTCTGTGGTGCCCACCCGGCCAGGTTGTGCTAGCATGGGTCGCGTGTCAGGAAAAAAGGATACTAAGACACGCAAATATTAACCTAAAGGGTAAAGAAATTTCCAATTTAACCTTGGTCATTATTCCTCCCCTCAAGCTTGATGTCTAAGCCTATGTAAAGAATAATCAGAGACGATTCGGAATCAGAACCCTCTCTGCCATCTCTTCTCCAGTAAAATACACAGGCGTGAGATTTTCTCCAGTAAAATACACAGGTATGATATTTGATTGAGCTATTTTAACTGAATTGATTAGGTCAGATTTTTTGCTGTTTGGCAGCCTAGCTGGCTCTGGTTCTTTTTATATGCAGATGTTTATTGTTCTATTTGATAGTTTTGTGTAGATTTTGTCTCTTGCGGTAGCCTAATAGGCTGCATTGTGGTAGCCTACACAGGCAGCCCAATTTTGATATTTTTTCCACAAATTGGTCTTTTGACCAGTCACATCAGATTTTTACACAAAATCTTTTTCAGAGCTGATTTGATTGGTCAAAATACCAATGAATGAAAAAAAGGATCAGAATTGAGCTGTCTAAGTAAACGCAGCCTATTGCAAGAAAGAGGAATCACAATTATATTGGGCCGGTTTCCCGATAGCGATGGAATTTAATCTTACGAGGGTTTTAACAATGAATATTTCCTACAAGGCCGAAGATGTGACACGCATTTCCCGCGCAGAGAGAATGGTCGGTAAAGTACGTTGTTGGAGCGTGTGACGATACTGATAGTAACGGAAAAAAAAGGAGCACTGCTCTTGGATCAGCCTTCTCCATTCGAATCTTTCTTTAACATTATAATTATTTAACAATACTGACGAGGGGTCAGCTCCTAGAGAAATATTACTGCCTATGGCTGAAAATATTGAGGCGGCATATTCTAATGCTTACCCAATAAAAATGCATTAAATCACTGATTTGGAACATCATTGCACACATGTTAGTCTACACATCATGAAATATATTGAGACAAATCACAGAAAGTAGCCTAATGGAGCTCAATGGATAGAACATTTACATGTATTTCAATGTGGTTGAAATAGGCCTATAGCCTACGGTTTATATTTGCATGCAGTTATCTCAGTTTTCATTTGAATCATCTTTTTATACGTCACTTGTTGGTATCAGTTGCAAAGACATTGGCACCTTTCTATTTATAGTCAACTTTGTTCTGAAGTTATCCGTAGTCACAGAGATAGAATCACGTGGTTTATCCTGTTCAGCAGAGATCTTCTGTTTATAAAATGTGAGGGCAAAAAAACATCCAACGACGCACTTAGCTGTTTTCAAATCAAATCATATTTTATTTGTCACACGCGCCGAATACAAAAGGCAGACCTTAGAGTGAAATACAAGCCCTAACCGAAAAAAAGAAGCAAATAATTCAAGAGCAGCAGTAAAATAACAATAGGAGATACCAGTACAGTGCAGGGGCACCGGTTAGTCGAGGTAATTGAGGTAATATGTACATGTAGGTAGAGTTATTAAAGCGAATTGTCTGGGTAGCCATTTGATTAGATGTTCAGGAGTCTTATGGCTTGGAGGTAGAAGCTGTTAAGAAGCCCTTTGGACCGCATGAGAGAACAGTCTATGACTAGTGTGGCTGGAGTCTTTGATCATTTTTAGGGCCTTCCTCTGACACCGCCTGGTATAGAGGTCCTGGATGGCAGGAAGCTTGTTTTATGAGAGAACTGAGGCAGGCACAAGATAACGAGCGTTTTCAAGAGCAGCGTTAATAACAATGTTTTTGGGGAACAGCTCAAATATTTAATGATGCTCCTACGAAGGTTTTAACGATGAACTTCGCCTTTAGATGCTTCTGGGAAACCGGGTCCTGGAAATATGTGCTAGTTTCAAGTTCATCTTTTGTTTTGGTAGGCCTCAACCACTGAGGTATAATAAGAACTGGAGACTTTTTCCGATCGTTGTTTTCAAGGTAATCTACTCACGTTCACATACACTGATTCATGAACCGTCTATATCCAGGTTGCATCCGGTTTATACGGACAAACATCACATGTGAACTAGCACTCGTGCCGCGTTCACGTGCTCACCTGAACTAGGAAACTCGGAAATGTTCGACTTGATAAAGGGTTGTAGGTATGCACGTGCCGCGTTCACCCAGTTAGCAAGTCGAAAATGTCTGAGGTTCCTAGTTCCGACTAGCCCTTGAATGCGGCATCGGTGCGCTCAGGGAGCAGCGCGAGCACCGACGACATAATCAAAAAACAAGGCAGACATTGCATGAATATAACATTTTAATATCTTCAGCTGTGAGTGATGGAAAAAAACGGCTTCAGCGACAAATATTTGAATAATTCAATGGATGTTTTCTGCACAAAGGTGATGACCAAAATGTCTTATTACGAATATTGTAATATGACTTTTCTTTGTGGTCGTCTATGGAAATGGCCTTTCTCGGCCGAGTCAGTTAAACTGCAGTACCGAAGCAAAACTCTAGGAGGAGTTGAAACCGGGATTCTAGACCTGGCCTCAACCCCCAGTCCTCAAACTGTTGCGGCAAACACCTGACATTTTTCTTATGGATTTATCTCTTGAAAAGACTCTGTTTCATGATCATAATTATTACATATTTGTGAGGTATCACTCAAAATATGGTAAAAAACAAACACTTTATCCGTACAATCTAAAAAATAAACATTTGTAACTTGTAAAAACGTGTAAAAATGGACTTAAACAAAAAAAAATCACCCAAATCAACACATCAAGTGTAAACATAAAATATTGTAGCGATCCGTGCTATATGAGCCACCTTATTGGTGTGATGTGTTGGGTGTTTTCCTTTCACACCCGTGACCTGGGTTCACTTCCCTGCCTTGCTGTTTGTTACATTGGTGTCAGAAGTGGAATGGTGGCCGTGAGGCTATCAGAATGCATGGCCAGACATGTGAGCAGGCCACGGTAGGTCAAAGCACGAGGACGTGCCTTCCCGTTTGAAATGGGGGCACTGTAGTGATCCTGACTATATAAGCCACGCTACAATTCCCACCAAGTAGGTTAACCCATGCCCACTCCAGCGACCTGGGTTTGTCTCCGTTCCCCGCCAATATTATTTCAAATTAAATTACTATGCATTGACCGCTCTATAGGGCCTCAACCTCCTTGGATCTTGAAGGCCTGCCAGTGGTAAATTATTCTAGGAGATACATCATTGTGGAGGACAAGTGAAAATGTAATGGGATTTTCTGGTGCAGGCAGCCATCTTCATGAGGACACTTTCAGCTTCAAGACTGCAATCCACAACAACAGTGGTGACATCCAACAATAATGTCATTGCTCTTACTCCAGCCTGGCAGTGAAGTGAGGCCTGACCCGATGCACATCAGCACAATCACACTTTGTCATCCTGATTCTATCATGCCTGTCTCAGTGATGGACAGGAGACAGCCGTGCAGGACTTCCTGGTGTCAGCTCCGATCCCCAGCCCATTTCTCAGGATAGCGTCTGCCTCTGCCTCTGACGGAGAACGTTTACATGATCGGGGACCCACTTCAACTGCAGGAGGAGCTCTCGTCTTTACACGCATTGACATTTATTTTTTATTTTTTACAATGCTCTAAAAACAGATGGGGAAAATGACGATTTTAGTGAAAACAAAGCATGACATAAGACAGCACTTACTGTCCCTATCTGCACTGTGTCGAGGGAGCCCCCAACCCATCAAAACTGCATGGCCAATGAAGAAACAGCCCACGGACTGTCAGGCCTGCAGAGGAAATCAGAACATTCAGAAGCAATTTCATCATTTTGACTCGGAGGAGTGGCAGAGATTGACAGGCCCTTCTTTACGAACCTGTTTCTGGCTTCCTAATAAAGTATTCAGGAGTGTTGAGGCCACGGGGATGGGCTATAAGTAGTAAACAATGTCTTTCAGATGCACTTAGTCAGTGGGATGCCAAAAGGAGTGCTGTGTTCTGTCAATGCGATCAGGCATGAGTTGACCACGCCACTCCCCTGTCACGCCCCCGTCATCCTTCACTATTCCTCAGCTTTCACTGTTTCTCCTCAAGACCTCATCTGGCTGGTTTGGAGGGATTTGTTTTAGCAAGGAAGCGGAGCGATGTGGAACTTGTTAGGAAATAGGGCCTACTGGTGTATTAATAAATGAATGTTAAATTGTAACCTCTTTCGTTCACATATATTAAGAGCTTTTTTATTGATCTACATGGAAACCCACTGAAGAATAGTTCAGAAATGCATGGCACAAGACTATAAACAGAATATTTTCATAGAGAATCTGGCACTCAATGCCAAATTAACCCCATAGCCTCTACACCTTAATCACTTCATGTAGACCTGAAAAGATAGCTCCAGCTTGCCCTCTGATAGGCTAAGTAAAATGATGCGGTTCAGATCCACAAAAGTCTGTACGGGGGTACTGGCTACGGAGTGGGTGTACAAGCAATTCTAATTCGGTCAGCTACCAACACTCATTTTGGGGATTACTGATGATGATGACACAATTGCATTTGAATTGCATTTCAAATGATTGTCTGAACAGTGACGGGTCAATATTGACTGGGCATGTTTGCCCAGAGTTCACCCTGATCAAGACACAATCCTTTAATGTATGCCAATGTGATACTCGGTGTATTCTGTCTCTCCAATAGGTGTCACTGTGACCCCACCATTTGTCACGACGGCTCCAGATGAAGCGTGATAGATAGAAACAAGAGAATGGATAAATCTAACCGAGCGGTGAGTTCTTTCACCAGTCACTACGATAATCATTTGAAATGTTTTAAGAGCTTTATTTTTAACATATGTATTATTTTAAATAACAACGATGGTTATAAATGATCAATTGTTGTAGTTTTCATTATAAAGAGAAATACGTCTTCTGCCGTCCTTATACAATGGAGATGAAGGAATTTATCAAAGACAGATTATCGAGACATTGTAGGATATTGCGTTCCACTTACAAAATCACACATAAAAAGCACACAGATTTCTATGTAACAGGCATGAACCTTTTTCCCATTTGTTTGTTTAGATATCTTTTTTTTTTTCTGGGAAAGAAGCCGTGGTGGAAGTAGGCTTGCATGTGGGGCAGGGTCAAATGATGTGTGTGGGTGTATGACATGTATATCGCTTGGGAAAAGGACCTAAGGTCTGACTGTGTTCTGAGTGGTAGCCAAAAATAACAACCCAAAATAAAACAGCGGAGAAGGGGAAAGATATCCCGTCCGACAGAGCGACTACAAACCTGAGACTCTAGTTGTGGGCATGGATATGTAAAATTAGAGCTAAATCAATGAACAAAGAACATTGTATTTCAAAAAGAAATGGAAGAAAAACAGAAACACACTCACTCGCATGGTTTCACAGTATTTAAAGTAATTGGATCCATATGAGAAAAAAAATAATAATGGGACATTTCGATTGTTTGATTTGTTCTTTTTTGTTTTGCTAAACTATAAAGTGGGAGAAGAAGATGGAGAGCGTCCGTGACTGCAGATGATGATCAGCCATGGGAAATTCAGCTGGCGTAAACAGGTCTGCTCCATTAACGCTCAGGGAACGTTCAGGGAACTTGACAAATAGCCGAGTCGACGTGATGTTCAGTCCTGGCCAGTCACCTCCTGTCATTGTGATGGGATCTACAGAGCTGCCTGTCCTTGGGATGGAACAGCATAGATCTACCAGGTATAATGATGCACTGTGAGCTGGGCCATATTCACTGTGTTCACTGCGGTGGTTCTAGCCTAATAGAGCCAGTGTGAGCTGGGCCATATTCATTGTGTCCACTGTGGTGGTTATAGCCTAATAGAGCCAGTGTGAGCTGGGAGGGTCACCACCCTAAGTGGGCGGGCACACTGCCCAGCAGATCATTTTCTTCCCGCTGGGCATGTTGCCAACGTCTCGCCCAAGCACTGGACAAAAATGTGATCCGATGCTTCCTTTATACATTGTTTGAACTGGCTTCACAACAATCACTTTCAATGTTCCTTTTCCCTTCAAAATCCTTTGTCTGAAACTGTTGCCGTTCCTCTGCCCCCCACAAGAGAGGCAGCGTGCATTCCTAGGGGGTAAACAACAGTCTGGCTCAGCCTGCGGCTCAGCCTGTCATTGTTCATGCAGGGGAGGGAACAAGGGAATGGTGGAAGGACACATGAAATGTCCTCCATCTTTAGCGCCACAGCAGGGAGGGCCGTAAAGACACCACTGCATGGTCACACAGCACAGGGCCTTACTGAGGCTGCTGTCTCACTCCCACTCTCAGTCATGCTCTGAACAGGCAGCAGCTTCTCTATCATCAGCTGCTGCAGCGTTTACTGACGCTTCCATTTTTATTTTCAACACAAACAGGCAGAAGGCACACATTCCAGAGCTGTTACAAAAATAAACTGGAGAACGATAAATAAGGGCCTTATTCTTAGCGCACATCTGGGTAGGAACAACCGTGGAGCACTGGGACTTAACCCCATGGGAGAGCTCCTGTGCATTTAAAGACTTGTATCAGTCCTCTTATCGCGGATGAAAAAGCTGGGGCGGGAATGATAACTCCCCTGTCACCGCACACACTCACACACAGACACACATGCTTTGACTGTGAAGAGCCTGGCTTCAGTCAGCCATTTGCTTTTTGCAAACAACCCTAAACCGGCGTCACGCAGACACATAACAGCAGTGTAGCGGCACAGGTATAGGATGATCAGCTCTCAGGGAATAAAAAGAAAGGAATGGAGAGACTTTAAAGGCAATTAAAGAGCAGGATAAAGCTAGCTGCTGATGTCATATGGGACCCAGGACAACTCCTCTCATCCTGCTGTCCTGTTGGTCTCTCCATCCTGACACTGACACACTGTTCTGGTCCTCAAAAAGCAGCTGCTCTTTTATGGCCAGATTGAATTAACAATTTAGCTGAATAAAAAGGAGCGTGAAAAAAGGTCCAAACATCTGGAGTCATTAATAGTTGATGTGGAAAAAGAGGATGAAAATGTGAGACTTTCAAGGACAAACGCTTCCTGCTTCCTGCATGATTAAACAGGTCTGTGCCATGGTCCAGCCAAGAGGAATGGCAGATAAGTGGTGAAAAAAGTAAATTCTCAATAATAAAATAATAATTTGTCTATTGTAAATCCACTGAGACTATGGATAATAATGCATAACATTAAACAGTACAAGGCAATGGCATCAGAATTGAATTGACAGTCAATTTAGTAAACTTAGATTATACCCCAGTGGCCTAAATTATATCAATAGCTTGTTCATTTATTTTTACATTTAAAAATAATTCACGTTTTTGAAGAATAGACAGTACCGTCAGAGGGGGGGAAAAAAATCACAAATAATATACAGACCACAAAGAATGAAAGAGATGAAAACGCACTATTCACTCTTCATAGCGAGGCATTTAAGAGCCCTGTCAGTCCGTGGCTTTGTCTCTTCTCCCATGGGATGGAGAGCAATGCCAAAAAATGCTCCCTCATGCAACAACCAAAATGCAACATCATGCTATGCTTCATGTCCATGGGTCTATCCTCTCCAGCTACAAAAACCACGGGACAGAAGCAGAGTGCAGACGGCATGACAACAGATGCCCACAAAAGGGCTGGCAAGTGCCAGATGGGCTGGTCCCTTTTTAGCCCAGTGGGCCTGTCAAACTTGAGGGTTTTTTTGCCGCAAAATGAAAATGATCAGGCTAATAATTGGGGGGGGACTCAAGGAAAAAAATGTGCCGGTGTGTTTAAAATGCCAAGGCCGATTGCTGGTCCCAGTCTGCCCCTGAAAGAAAGAGAGAGCATGAGAATATAAAATAGAAAGAGGGAAAGTGTGAGAGAGAAAGAGAGAGAAAGAATAGCCTAAACCTCCCAGGGTCCTCCTGTACATCCCCTGGCTCTAGGCTAAACCTCCTTGTCTCATTGTCAACTCCACATTGATTATTTGAGCTGTTATGAGCACCTCATTATGAAAACCAGGCTCTTGGCTTACACTTGCCTGTTAAAAGCATGTGAATACAATATAGAGCTCTGAGTCCTTATCAAAATCCCCTTTTTGGCCTCTGACAAGAGAGAGGTCGAGTGGCTGAGGCATAATGTACATTGATTGAAACACTGATAAAGCATAGCTTGTGGGTCCGCATACAGAATTAACCACTGGCTCTGTTTATCCAAATAAAAAAAGGATTTCATAATATTTGTTTAAATGAAACAAACTGATGGACAGTGGTCTTTTTTTGCTCCAGAGGCTTATGGTTTCGGTTATAGATAGTGAAGAAAAATACTCTCTCAATTGCAACGTGATTTAAATCTGAAATTAAACAATGACTCCCAAATGCAATGTTGTAAAACATACAATGTAAATGTTGATACTACACATCAGCAGCATAAAAACGATAAGACAGTGACAAGGAACATTCAACCTATTTCAACGCCAGCTAGATTGCATGAGTGAAGTCATTGAAAAACTATTCCTTAATGTCATGTGGATACATCATCTCGTTGCCTGTACGCTGTGCAGAGAGCCGTTTTCCCTGCATAAGATTTATATCAAGCAGGCAGGCAGCCTCAGAGGCCTGGGAATTGCTTCAGGACACAGAAAAAAAAAACAGCATCTCTCCCAAAGCAGGGAGTATACATTCTTAAAATAACACTGCCTTGTCAAGCTGGTTCCTCACCACGCACACTAGGTGTTGAAACCCCCGTTTGCCAGAGAAGTAAACTCTCATCGAGTTGATGTGACCCATGACACTGCAGGCAAAAACAAATATTATTGCTCCTTACGCCAGAGGGAAAGCAAGACACGTTGGAGAAAAGGTGTTAATTGTTTTCAGTCTGTCATTTTAAAGAGCCCCCGAGATAAATTAAGGCGATTGCATTTATTAAGGTTTAAATCAAAGCCTTCTCAAGGAAGGAAAATCTACCCCTGTGCATTTGTGGAATGTGAGGAGCTGTCACAGTGTAATCGTGTGAAAGTAGGCAGCGAGCGAACGGTCGGGCAGCTTCAATATGTTTTGTACTTTGCCTCCCATTTATCATGAAATAACAAAGTGAAAGGAAAACACACTTCACAGGATTACGGCCTGTTCCATATGAATAGTAATAGGGACAGAGAGAGAACATCCATGGAACAACAGAGAGATGTGAGAGGTGAGAGAGACACAGCACTTAAAGACTTCCTCCAGCAATTTTTGAACTTTCACTGTTGAAAAGCAATATCCCTGTATAAATACTGATGGGAATAAGTACTGATGGGAATCCGTGATGTCATCGGCCTACCCCCTTTCTTGAGGAACGATAGAGGGGCAATAGAGAACAAAAGAGGAAAGCCCCCCCCCCCCCCCCCCCCCCACTTGTGCCATGTCGTGACTTACCTGGACCACCTTATGAGATGGGGCCTTTTGTTAAGTAAATCAGGTGTTAAATGAGGTGAAAATCATACGATGTAAAATGGATCATACGGGGATGATTTCTGTATTTTGAAAGCTATATATCTTGAAAACTTAATTGCTGAAAATCAAAACATTTTCGGCCTATAATGAAATGAATAATAATAATGAAACAAATATCAAAATATAGTTTTTGGGTGGAATTTTCCTTTAAATTATATTGATTTTCAACAGGAAACAAATAGCTGGTGTGTGTCTTGAACCCATTCTATGAGAGAACGCAGCACTCTACTAAAGATTCAGTGGCCATGATGACTATTGGAGGGCTGAGCGGATAACACGATAACGTGAAAGCTCCGTGGATGCTATAGGGTTAAGTTTTCCTGAATATGACATAGCTGTATACTCTACCTCTGCGGTTGTACAGTACTCTACATACTCACGGCATGTCATCCATGTGTAGTTTATTTAAAGGGCTAATGTATACAAGCAGCACTCTAGAAGTATGACAAACATGTCGGCCGAGAAAACGCCACTCCGTGTTTTCTCCACTCTGCCCCTCCTCTGTTCGGGGCTGTTTGATCAGAGGCTTCAGCAGTAGCATAGAGGCTGATGAAAATATGGAAAAATACAACACTGTGAGATGGAAAGAATCAACCAAGAGCCAACATGTTTCATAGTGAAATGCAGGGCACAAGAGCGAGTGAGGTAGTGAAACACTAGAAACCCAGGAGAGAATGTGTTGTTTGTGGAACCATGGCAGTTAAGGCACTGGAGCTGGGCGTCTGGAATTACCCTCTCAGCCCTCTCCCTCCAGCCCACTGCACCCCAGAGGATACCCAGGTTTTCAACACGGAGCTCAAAGTACTTGATTGCAAAAAAAAAGGGAAAATGGTCAGGGGTTGACACATGGGATAGGAAACAGCGTAGAATTGGATAATGCCTCCAGGCCAAACTGTAAAGCCAACCGTCTTGGTTGTTCACCTGCCACAGCAAATAAACGGTGGGTTAGTGTGTGTAAGTGTGTGCATGTGTTCATGTTGGGTTAGGGCCGATGGAGGGGTGGGGGTGATGGTATATGTTGTGGGACAGTGAGTGTGTTTGGATATTCAGTTGTAGCAAGATGTGAGAGGTATGCGAAGACCCCCAGAGCCTATAGTTCTATCCCGTGCTGTATCCCAGGCACTACTACAGGGACAGAAGGACTGGGTGGGTGTCATGGCGGAATGTGCTGGGAGGGAGATAGAGAGGGAGCCTTTGGCACGCTCTCTTCCCCCTCTCTCCATCTGAGAGCTATTACGGGTTTGACACTGTGTGACATGTGGAACCACAGGACCCTGACCCGCCCATGTCACATCCAAATGTAACATGACTGATGAGCTCAGGGCCACGAAGTGATTCCGAGCAGGGGAACACGGGGAGTTCAGATAGGGGGGACCACTTTCATTCCATCGATACAACTGCCCCACTTTCCCCCAAACACACCACCGCCACCACCATTTATGTTGGCATGCAAAGGAGTCAGACCAGCCCATACGATGACACTTAGAAATCCATTTCAGATACTGGACCTCGTTGAAGGTGTAAATCGATGCGGCTGTATTCTCAGCATTAGTAAGCGTTAGTGGAATTAAGACCACAACAACCCAAAAAAAGAGCTACTACGCCAACACTCAATGCACAGAGCATGAATATTTTATGGGGCATTTGCATCAGCTGTCTGAACCAATCAGGGCCCTTTTGCATTCTCTGCCTCCCACTCGGCGCCATGGCGATGAGCATGTACCCTAACAGGGCACACTGTCGCTCAGAGCACTGGTCAACATACATTACTAGTGATAACCAAGGAAGACTATAGCTAACAAATACACTATACACGTGTTTGGATGGATACAAATGATTCTATCCTCTCTCTTTCTCTCTCTCTCTTAGTACTGAGTTGATGGAGTCAATAGTTCTGAATCTGATTAACACGAATATACAACGATTGATACTCTTCACTGACTCTTACTCTTTCACCAAGAGAGATCTTTGATGGGAGAACATGTTTGGATACCACTGCTATGCAGACAGTCAAGCTCCCCTGTGGAGACTGAAGACCCCAAACCCAAACCACTGAGGCGCTTCTGTCACATCTGTCCTCCTGCTGAGCTTCTCGTAGCCTGCAGGATTAACTCACTCTGCCACCTCACCCCTCAGAGAGGAGCGACAGCGACAGAGGCACTAGGCAAACCTCCAGGACTAGGAGGACTAGGTCTGAGGACACTCTTACTGAATGAGTTCAAGCCTAATGTAACTACGCAATGATAAAGATAGGATACCACCGTGGAGGTATATGGGACAGGCTAACATGTCAGAGCTCAGTTAGCCAGGGCAAGACGATCCAAGGGGGGGGGGGGACACACACCACACCTGATCAGTAAGGGTGATAGGGGGTAAAGGGTAGGGTGTGTACGAACCAGAAAACAGGAATGGGAAAACGGGAGTCCAATTGGCACGTTGGTGTTGGGGTGAGTGGCCTGCGGTCTCCCTGTCATAATGACATTGAGTAGTAGCCCCACAGCGATGAGGTTCACCAGGGAGGTCATGAGTTCACCTGCACACAGCAGAGCGAGGTTCAACAGGGAGAGAGTCGAGCTCAGGAGCCAAGGCGCTCCTCAGGCGAAGATACAAGGCGCAGTACTGACGTCCATTTCACAAGTCAATGTTTCATACAAATTCACATGCATTGGGACCCAGTGACCTGTTAGTATGGATCACTGAGAGAAGAGCTGTGGATCGTGTCGGTAATAATAAAGAATGTCAATAAGCCGCCTTGGCCTGCGGCAGAGGTGTCCCCCCTTGTTCACAGTCAATCAGAGGTCACCACAGTAACTGTGGTTGAAATACAGATCCATTAAATGGCCGTTCCGACTTCCCCCTCTTCCGAACATATTTCTGTTCTAAACGCAAGTCTAATGAGGCCTTTGATCGCCACCTGCTTGATTGTCACACAGCCTGCAGGGACAAGCTCCCCGACTCCATCACCTCAGTCACCCTCACATTGCTTAAAACAGCAGTCGATTTCCTCCCGCTTCCCTCTCAACCGGAGGAATTTAAATGTCCCCAGCGGCATATCCGTTTGTCCCTTAACGCCGCCGATAGCCAATCCGCTTCTTGTGACAGCAGGGGGAAAAAAGGCTTATTAATAAATGAACTGAGCTATTTGTTCTATATTATTCAGGTCCCCCCAGTATTATGGGTGGCTGGAGTGGAGCCTGAAGGGCCTCTCGCTCATTTATTTATCAGGCAAAATAATGATTTCTGCATCACTTTGCCACGACGTGACCCCTACAGCTCAGTGGGCGCAGGGCTCCATGTGAAAGGACAAATGTGATGGTATGTCATAGGAGCGCAGTGTTTGAGTGGCATACCCTTTTTACGCTCACATTCAGGAATAATTTATGGATTGACACGGGTCACAGCGCCAGAGGTGTTTTTGACTGAGTTCCCCGCTCTCTTGTCGTTGCTCTGATTGTGTGTGTAGGACTATTCAAGTGAACACACAGTGAACAGAGCAAGCCAGGCCAGCAGCATCCTGGAGCTATTTAACCGCATGGATGCATTTACTACCCAGTGGGAACTAACTGGGAGGACTGGATACTCCTCTTGCAAATAATCATGAGTCATACATATGAAATGACATCATTCACCTCACACTTCCAGCACCTCGTAACATTTTGTGTACTCTCATTATCCATTCAACGGCTTGCATGGTTTAAGATGCCAGGGCATTAAAAAACACAGATATTTATATTATTAAATAGGCCTGGTGTTTGTGGGCATGGCTCCCAGAACAATCTCGATGATGAGTAAGGATATTCAATAAGTCAGAAAAACATGTCAAGAAGCTAGGTCAGAGGTGTCTAATAAGAGGACTGTAAATAAAGAGTAGCGCGTTCCAAGATGTGACATTTTGGCCTGTGTTTTATCAACAATTGAAGCTGCATTCGTTTCTGTCTCCCAATCAATCTTTCTTATTTGATGTTGAAAGAGTCCCTGTGTTTTCTTCTCCTCGCCAAGAGTTCTGTTAGAGAACATCACTTGATCTGGTTATTGATTTTGAAACTGCCTTGCAGCCCCCCCCCCCCCATGTCTCTCTCTCTCTCTCTCCTCTTTCTCGCTCCCTCTCTGGCCGTAATTGGCAAACTCCTCTGAAGTGAGAGAACGATCTCTTCTCTCTTTTAACTCTGCAGAAAGAGAAAGGCTGGCCAACCCGGTCTGTCACTTCCTGTCTAAGTCTAGGCTGTGGACGGCTGGGACAGGCACTCATGTGGAGAGCTGTGTTCTCGCTCAGTGGGACACCAGCTGTCATGTGGGGTGACACCAGGGACTGAGAGGGGCACCTTGGGACCAGGGCTGTGGCTGTCAGGGCCAGAGAGTCAGTCAGTCCGTCAGGACTGGATCAGGAAGCAAACCCCCTGGGTCTGTGGAACAGCAGTAAAAACCTCCTACAGCCCATGGGCTTTTAGGGCCAGACCACTGTAACACTGTGAACCGTGACAGATGAGATCGGACAATGTGAAGACATGCACCTGTCTATACAGCAAACATGCATTAGGAACCGTCTGTGACAGCCATGGCTGGGCCAGTCAGCGATGCATCCTGGCACTGAGCATATGTCACAGGCTGTTGTTGGAGAAATGAAATGACTAGGAGGACGGGTTGATCCTTTTATTTATGTGTAGCGAGTGCGTGTGCATGTGTGTACATGCACATTGTAATTGTGCTTTGAGGGGAGGCATGCATACGGCAGCCAATAGATAAAACCTAGTGTAGAAAACAGAGGAGCTGTTGAGGACATGTGCATGATATGCGTCCACCTCCACTGGTTCCCAGCAGCACACACAAACAATCAGCAGAGAGCGCCCGCCGCCAGTTCCTTCTAGAACTCTCCCATGGGAAAGCAGCAGAGAGATACTCGTATCCTGCTCAAACACCATGACCTCATACGATTACGCGACCTCATACGGCATGGAAACTATGACTCCCCTGCTGGGATTAGAAGGGGGTGGAGGGGTGGGTTGGAGGTGAAGAGGCAGGGGATGTCAGGGCAGGATCCTTCAAAATGTGTTGGGATGTGCTTGGCCAGGACTAGAAGAGGAGAACACTGTGTTGTGTTGACTGGAGGGTGGATCCATTCTGAGCCTATCTGCTCCAGAGGAGAATTGAGCCTCTGTGTGTTTGGACTGCCATCATGGTCACTTGTCATATGATTTAACATTAGAAGCAGACACCAATTACAGAGCACAATAGACGCTATGTGTGCTTGGCTTGTTTTTGAGCAGAGCTGGAATAATACTTCTGTGTGCTATTGTGTCTATGAAAGTTTAGCAAATTCGCCGGAGGGAAAGATTTGTTATTTTAAATCTATGCTAATTATTTTACTTTGGCTTGGTTTGTTTCCAGCGCCTTATAAATTTTGTTCAGGCAATTAAATAGCCGTGTGAGAACAGGCAGTCTTTTACTGCTACGAGGGATATCAATGTATTCTGAGCATGCTCGCAAAATACAGTGAAGTCACACTTGCAATTGTATTTGCTTTCTTTTTACATGAATAATATTACTCTAAACTATCTTTGACCTAACCTTCACTTTTACGAATTTCCCATTGAATAAAAACACGTGTGCCCAATTTTAGGAGCATATAGCATTTTGAAATGCGAAGTCGAATGCTCGGTTTGGTTTTCGAATACTTTGGTGTGAGTGAATGGCCTTCTACTCTATGCCCCGGAATAATAATACACACTCCAACCCGTACCCACACCTAGGTCAGAATGTCATACATGTAAATGACTTAAAGGATGTGTTATGGTATTGGAAGCCTATGTTAATCGTACCGAAGAAACTCCTGACAAGGTTAAGAAAGCAGTACGACTCCCCACATATCACCTGAGACCTGGATAAATCAACTCTATACATGAAATAAGTAAACAGGTCTGACATCAGCAACTCAAATATTGGTCAAAATGTGTTCAAGTAGGTTATCAAATCAAATTGTATTTGTCACATGCTTTTCGTAAAACGAACAGGTTTGGAATAACAGTGAAGTGTTTACTCACGGTCCCTTCCCAACATGGCAGAAATAAAGAAAATCGAGAAATAATAGAAAAGTAAAACGTAATAATACAAGTAAAAATAAATACATCATGAGTAAAGATAACTGGACTATATACACGGTGTACCAGTACCGAGTCTTATGTGCTGGAGTACGAGGTAACTATATCGACTTCTATTTATAAAGCATACATTTGCACGACCACAATTTTGTTTTTGGTTTAGTGTAACGTATACAATCTTAGACTGTGTTGTGGAGCCTAGTATGGTGAAGCCTACTGTTTCCCCCCCTAGCCCTACTGTTTGTAGTGTGTGTCTGTTGGGACTGAGTCCTGTGTCCGTGCAGATGCTTGTCCTTGGCTGTCAGTGATTTCTACCATCACTTTGAGGGTGCGCGGGGAGCCTGGCTCAAGGTCAGGCAGGAAATGCCTGTGCAGATGTAGCAGTAATTTAGAACGCAAAGAGAACATTATAAGCGCAGAGGGGGGAGAAAAAAAACGACACAGGAAATAGCATACTCTGGAGCTCAATATAATATATCATCTGTAACAAAGGAGACGAGAGAGAAACATACAAAGCAATAAAACACAAAGGTATAAGACACAAGTTATTCTGCTTATTTAGTTACCTTATCAGAGTCAGGGTTAGTCGACAGCAGTGGTTCCGAAACCAGAGGCACTAGGACCCTTGGGGTTACTTGGCCTATCCACAGGGGATACTTGAGAAGACTCATGAGACCATAGGCCTACTGATAAAATGCACAAGGTGGTACTTCAGGGGTACTCCGGGCAGCCAAAATTCAGTTGGTGGGACAGTATCCAAAAAAGGCCGGGAACCACTGGTCTACAGTATCTGCATTGCGTTGACCTACTTTGAGGCAGTCCTGATTCCAAGACTAAAATGGAATCAGAACACTAACACCTATAGATATTCTTCATGACGTGCTATAGACACTCAAAGCTCTTCTGGCTGATACCATAGCTGTGTGTCCATTGTAACTGTGTTGACATTCAGTAGCAGTGCATGGGTAAAATCACTGGGAGAAAAGCCATATTAAAATCTACAGTACCAGTCAAACGTTTGGACACGCCTACTCATTCAAGGCTTTTTCTTAATTTTTTACCATTTTCTATATTGTCAAATAATAGTGAAGACATCAAAACTAGGAAATAACACATTTGGAATCATGTTGTAACCCAAAGTGTTAAACCAATCAAAATATATTTGATATTTTAGATTCTTTGCTTTGATGACAGCTTTGCACACTCTTGGCGTTCTCTCAACCAGCTTCATGAGGACTGCTTCCCATCAGTCTTGAAAGAGTTCCCACATATGCTGAGCACCTGTTGGCTGCTTTTCCTTCACTCTGCGGTCCAACTCATCCCAAACCATCTCAATTTGGTTGAGGTTGGGTGACTGTGGAGGCCAGGTCATCTGATGCAGCACTCCATCACTTTTCTTTTTGGTCAAATAGCCCTTACACAGCCTGGAGGTGTTTTGGGTCATTGTCATGTTGAAAAACAAATGATAGTGTCTCTAGCGCAAACCAGATGGGATGGCGTATCGCTGAAGAATGCTGTGGTAGCCATTCTGGTTAAGTGTGCCTTGAATTCTAAATAAATCACTGACAGTGTCACCAGCAAAGCACCTCCACACCATCACACCTCCTCCTCCATGCTTCACAGTGGGAACCACACGTGGCGATCATCCGTTCACCAACTCTGCATCTCACAAAGACACAGCTGTTGGAACCAAACATCTCAAATTTGGACTCATCAGATCAAAGGACAGATTGAAGAAGCTTTCAAAGTTCTTGAAATTTCCCGAATCGACTGACCTCTTAAAGTAATGATGGACTGTTGTTTCTCTTTGCTTATTTGAGCTGTTGCTGCCATAATATTGACTTGGGCTTTTACCAAATTGGGCTATACTTCTGTATACCACCCCTACCATGTCACAACACAACAGATTGGCTCAAATGCATTAAGAAGGAAAGAAATTCCACTAATGCACTTTTGACAAGGCACACCTGTTAATTGAAATGCATTCCAGGTGACTACCTCATGAAGCTGTTTGAGAGAATGCCAAGAGTGTGCAAAGCTGTCATCAAGGCAAAGGACGGCTACTTTGAAGAATCTCATAAAAAATGTATTTTGATTAATACAGTGACATATAAGATACCAAAAACAATTTAGTCCAATCATCGTAAGCTAAATACGATGTGGCTGTCAGTAGTTCTGATTTCTGTGTATGTGAATGTGTGTGTGTGTGTGTATGTGTGTGTGCAGGTAGAAAAACATGTTGACTCACCCTACTTGTAGAGAAACACCAATGCCATCCTCCTCTATTTCATGTTGACGAAACAGTCAACATCTATCTGTCATACAGTACACACTTTTAGTTTAATTGCCCTAGGCTACCTGGCTAAAATACTTTCTTGGATGACAAATTTCCTTTCATGGGCAATGATAAGCCAGGCCAGCTAGTTAACATTAGCCTTCTACATCTAGTTACATATTGAACTTCCATCCTCTCAGGCCAGGGGCACAATGTATGAATTTATGGTTGGATCAGAATCGTCGTTATAATCATTGGCCAGTACAGAGAATTAAGCCCAAATCCTTATCCCCATCCATGGCTAATTTAGGATAGGGACGATTTTAGCTAGCTAGCTAGCCACCGGAGGATGACAGAGATGCAACCATTTTTTTTTAATTCAGCAAATTGTGCTTTGCTTTTGAATTGATGCGATTGGTGTTGGAGGTCAAATCCAAACTGGTATCCATTGACATTATTTTGGTCAGTGTGCCAGGACCATTCACAGTTGAGCTCACTCAGTTTAGCTCTAGCTGATTGGATATGATTTAAAAAAAAAAAAAAAATATATATATATATATATATATATATATATATATATATATATATATATATATATATATATATATATCAAGTGAGGCCAAATACTCTCTGGCTTCCCTTGCATTCAATGATACAGCTGAAAATATCATACTCTTTTTGACCAGACAGCATCAGATAGATGGGCTACACATACTGAGACAGAGGGAAGCTGTTTAAATCGCATGGATGCTTAATCCGGTGAGATACAGCCTGTAAATTGAAGGAAAATCATGAATCACAAAGTGACAATATTTTTGGGGAAGGCTGGCTTCCCTTGACCACTGTTGACCTTATACAGATACTGCACTCTTTTTCTCTGCTCAGACTAGATGGCGCCATTCTCTCAGGAAAGCAATGGACAAATAGCAGAGATTTAGCATCTCGCTCTCTCTCTCTCTCTCCTCCAGGCCTGAGGGGAGCACGCATGCTGCGCTGCTTGCAATGGCCCTGGGCAGCACAGAGGCACTGACATGGGAAGCTAGCACTTTGGCGAAGCTCTCTCCATCTTCTCCGGCTCGTCGTACTCCTGTTTTTCCCCCCCGCTAAGAGGGAGTTGGGCTGGTTAGAACGCACTGGGGGTGTTTTCCCCCCCCCCCAACGCTAAGGGGGAGTTGGGCGGGTTAGAGCGCACTGGCCTTGCTCCGGGACAGACGTGAGTTCTCAGGACTTTGAGGAGTGCTAAAAACACAGGCACCTCGCCAGCCCCTTTCCTTTCAGTAAGCGAGGGCCGTAGTGCACGTTAAAGCTGTTTATGACTGCAGTCCACTAGAAACGGACATCCCGACGCTGAATATTCCACATAATCCAATGCTTTTCAGTGGATGTGACATAGTGCAGGCCAGTTAAAACCAGAGCGTGAAGCAAAAGCTGTGGCTCCAAATGAATCAGATGTCTTGTTGTGCAAACAAACTCTGAAACAGAGCCTTGCACACAGCTCACTGAGAACAGTGAGTGGTAGAGACGGAGGAATGAGCCACCAGAGTGAGTGATGATGGGGATGGTCTGCCAAAATGAAACTTGGGACCCTGAACACTCAAACGTCAAACCTGAAGGATTTCCTGATTTAAGCATATTTCCAAAGTCAATCATCAAATTATTAGGAAATTGAATAACAAGACGCTCATTGTTCCACCACTATTATGCCAGAACCCAAACATTACCATTATTCACTATCATCACCTTTAATATGGTGTTCTGCACCATAAAACCTAAGAGAGTAACCGAGGGCTACTGTGAGAGGAGAGAAAAAAGGGAGGGAAAGAACTGAGAAAGGAGTGAGAGGAGAGTCATGAATTCACTGTCAAAGAATCCGTTCCTTGCACAAAAAAGTGCAGTTTCCCCCAAAAATCCATTGCATGGCAACTAGTGCTTGATTTGAGCTGTCAGAGACTGTAGTGAGAAACAGTGGCAGGCCGGTGGACTTTCATGTGCTATGGTATTCCTCCCCATCTGTCCTCCAAATTACTCTCTCCTGGGAAGGCAACCATCAGAATTAGGAGATCTCCAGTATTTTAAGTAATGTCAGAAGAGTGTTCTACTCACTATTGCTTTACCTCTCAGTGTTAATAAGTCAGTCTTTCAAGTTTTCCACAGTATATTTAGATTTGTTCAAAATTATTTGTAGAAATCCTGACCATAACTTGAGTAGAACTGGATCCAGTTCACAGGCTGAAAAGCTGCGTTTAGACAGGTAGCCCAATTCGGATATTTTTGGTCTTGACCAATCAGATCGGCTCTGAATTTGATTGGTCAAAAGACCAATTAGTGGGGGAAAAAAGATCAGAATCGGGCTGCCTGTCTAAACACAGCCAAATGCACTCAATTAAATGTAATATGTTGTTTTGGCCTGTATGGAGAGTAGTGTTCTTCACTGTCATAATTTTCACAGCGACATGGAGAACAACTTGTTGATCTGCTATCTGGAGAAAATATGTATGAATCAGCTTCGATTGGTGCAGATTTCAGGCAGCTGCCATATTCACCTCTGTTCGTTATTTTCTATATTTTTTTGCTGCCCCTGTATCCCCATTGAAAATGCACTACCCATACATGGCAGCTGTTTAAAGTCTTTACAATAAATTGTATTTTATATCCACCGATGGGAACGAGCTCTCGTTCTGCAGACTATCAGGTAGGTGAAAAATGAAGAGGAGGGAAACTTAGATATAATACAGAACATCAACAATGAACCACAAAGAAAAGGACTAATTTAGTAAAGGTTAGGGTAAGATCACTTCAGCAGGTCCGACACACTAATGCACCAATATATTATCAGATTAGAAGAGAAACTGCCTCATTGTTAGTAGCATGAGAAAGAGAGTAAAAGAGAGAGAGAGAGAGAGAATATGATAATAGCAGTAGGGAAGGGCTACGGATTCCCCGTTTCCCAGTGTGCACCTGGAGAGGAGTGGAGAGAAGACAGGGGCCGATTTCCCCAAGGAAAGCTCTTCAAAAAATGTTTTTTTTTAAAACTTATTCATGAGCCTCTGAACTGAGGGACCACCTAGAGAGTGTGCTGAGAGTGCCGCATGCCACTCCAGACTGACAAAAGGAGCTCAAACTAATAAGCCCTCCTGGTTCATGATAATTGCTCTTATCGAACATAGAACCCTCCCGTCATTAACCCAGGTGTTAAGTTTGAGATGAAAGAAAACCCTCTGTGGTCGAATTAGCTCTCATTTTCTTCATGTCGCTTGTCATTTGTCTCATGCAAGCCGGTCCATTGCACTTTGCCCCCACAGTGCTGTACTCAACAGTCCTATTCTCAGAGGCAGGCAGCACTGAGGTAAAAAAATATTGTACAGGCCTCTGGGTTGGTTAACAGCATGGCAGAGATTATTCACTGATGTGTTCTCTGCCAATAAAGCATTCTTGGATTTAATTGAATTAATTTAATAGGCATAATTATGAGAGAGAAAAAATAAGTGTGTGTATCAAACTTGATGACTTTATTATTTCTAAACAACATTAAACTGTTAATAGCTTTTAAAATCACTATAAAATGTGTAACAATTTGTGTATGTTTTCATTCAGGTATTCCACTAATGTTCCAATTCACATAAATGCGTAATGAAAACATCATGGAGGACCACATTTATGAGTAGATTAAATAATTATTATCATTGACAAATCCTTGACAAAATACAAAATGATGTGAGATCATATTTGTATAGAGGAAATAAATAACCATACCTTGCCCAGGGCAAAGAGAAAACGAATAAGCTCTCTGCATAAATAAAACATGGAGATCTGACCAAAATCCTCATAACAAACCAACATTACCATAACCATCAAGACCTAACAGACCATACTGACCTCAGACAAGCTCTTAAATGGCAGGAGGAGTAATTTACACATTCCTATGGGGAGTTGAGGCTAGATTAAAAAAAAACATCCTTAGAAATGTTCACAGAGTCTAAACGTCTCAGTGAACTGAAGTGATTGTTCAGCAGACAGCTCAAACGTACTCAGAGCAACCCTCCTCCACCAATCAAGATACAAGATGTAGGAGGCTCCATGGCGATCGTGTTGAGGAGGATATAGGGATCTATAGAGGCTGGACTCTCCATGGGCTCTTTTTATCGTCAGAGTGAAACCGATGCTTCTGGAATCTACACACAACTCACTGGCCCTGAATGAAGGACCAATAAGCCTCCTCAGCCAGGGTATAACGCAAGCTCTCAATCACTCACTGGCTGTCAATCACACCTGCAGCAGTGTTGCTTTATCTTACCTTATTTACCTTGTTATGCAGGAGGAAGGCTTATCTTTGACTATATTTGTATTTATATGTTAAGGCTGTAACATTGAATATAAACTATGTTATAACGATTATATCTATTTTTGCTGGTGGCGCATAACATTGTGTTGACGGTTTCTGTTGAAATGGCATTGTTGATTGCGGATTTGAGGGTGAGCAGGGTAGCTGCGACACAAAGGGCACTTCAGCGAAGTCAGCCCCGGAATCAAACAAACCCGAGACAGAAATAAGGAAAACACAGCGTTGCCTCCATTTCCTCCTTATGTGTGATTGACAGGGAGACAGACAGGTAAACTACAGGGCATTGATAGGGTGCTGAGGGGGGGGGGGGGGGGGGGGGGGAGTGTGTTAGCACTGGCCTCATCACTATTCAATACTCTGGCGTCTGTAAGAAGTGTCATTTGTTCCTCACAGATCCTGTTTCTGGCCCTCATATGCATTTGGGGCCCACGTGGGATGCTATTAGCATTAGAAAGGGGAATACAATCGCTTTAATTTTTAACAAGACATTTTGAACGAGCCACAAAGAACTCCATGCAACTGACAGTAGAGAAATTATGCAGGGAATTAAAAGAAAGCCAGGTTTATATGGTGCCGACATCAATCAAGTGGGAACACGGGGAGAGGGAGAGAGATAGAAAAGAGAGAGAGAGAGAGAGGAGCGTATCCATGTTTTCAATAAAAATAACATGAAAGTAAATCCACCATTAATCTTGCATATTGATCAGGGGTCTGTGTTAAGGAATGAATCATGAGCAGTGCTCTATACATCAAACAGTCATAAATAAGTAAACAGGCTAAACAATGTGCAGTGTGCAGACTGGAGTCAATACCTCATTAGGCGACTGAATCCACATCCACACACAGCAGTCCTCCACGCACAGCCCGACATGTAGTGGATATGGACAAAGGAGTAAGCACAGAAGACTATCATCCTTACCATTCCAAAGATTATATATAAATATGAGATCAGAGAAGACTCTGGTTGTTCGATAGGGGTTTTCTCTCTGTATATTGATAGATTTGCGTCACAATTCACCACGGCGAAACGTATCAAGATCTTACGTTAATGCTGCCCATGATCAGCAGCTCAAAAAAAGGGGACAGTGGAGCAGAGAGTGGGTATGCATGAATGCCTGTCAATCACAGTAATGGATATTGTTGTGGCACCTAGGTTATAATACACAGCAAATTATTTGGGAACACACAACATGACTGCTAACCTCAGTATCTGTTCGTGTGAACGTAGGGAGAAAGATACATGGCGGATGAATAGGACTGTGCAGCTGACTGTAGAGACCGACAGACAGGCAGAGTCTCTTAGTGTGCTGTGATTATAGAGAGCTGCTCCCATTTGATTGTGTGTCTGTGATAGTGCGGCACTCCACACAGAGCAGAGCGCAGAAACAGAACAGCCAGGGCACGAGAGCCACCCATAGCCCATGGCATGTCTCAGAGGAAAACAGTAATTTAACGCTCTTAACATCAGGGGGCAGAAAATTAATTTGTATCCATCTCTCCCTCCCTCCCTCGCCCCCCCCCCCCCCCCCCTCTTGTTCTCTCCTCTCCTCTATCTCCTTCTCTCCTTCTGAGCCCCTCCCTTGCTGGCCTGACCCCTGTGTAGTGGCACTCGTGGCGGGCACGCCTGGCATACTGAGGTGCCTCGTAAGTAGGGCCTGTGAATGGCGATGTCCCTGTGGGGCCTGCCTGCCTGACTCCCTGCCTGTCAGTGGCACGCTCCACATCTCCTGCCCTGCTCTTCAAAAGGCCCGGCGGTCTCAGCGGAGATGCCCGCGGGCGGCATGCTGGGTACCTGACGTGTGAATCAAATCAGAGGAGGGGGCAGAATGTTAAGTGATGAAATTAATCAGGACTAATTCTCTATTTGGCCGTCCATTAGGGTATGGGCAGGGTCCTCAGCGACAGGTGAGAGAATGGACCCTGCAGAGCTGCTGGGAAATGAATGTGGGATTCAGTGCCATGGTGATGCTGAAAGGAGACATCTGTCCATCGCAGCCAGCTAAACGAGGGAGAGAATCTGTTTCAGTAGCATGCACACAGTATTCTCCTATGTGTGTGTGTATCTGTGTGTGTACATCTGTGTGCGGGCCCACGCCTGTGCGTCGACGTGTGTGTGCACGCCCATGTGCATGTGTGTATTGAACAAGAAGAGACAGCCACTGTCGCTGAGACAGAGGGAGAGCCCATGGTTCTCCAGTAATGTGGCGTAGAATCACTGGCTTGTTACCCCTGACAGCTGCCATAATCTTTGAAGATTACCTTCCAGAGTGATAATTAGCAGGGCACGCATCGCGCACAATTATGCCACCGCGTCCCGCCTCGGTAGGCAGGCTCTGCCAATCCCGAAATCCCCCCCCCCCCCACCACCACCCACCCACCCAGGCTGGAATCCTGGGAAACTCAATCAAGTTGCCATTCTTCTGGGACTTTATTAACATTTAGCATCTGAAAGAGGAAGCTTGATTGGCATCTCTGCTTGACTGACCGCTAAAATGAAGGCTTAATGACGTGAATATTTTTTGCAGTTCCCCGTTTTAATTTCTTTGGGGATCTCGCAAGGCCTCACACTGTTTTTACTTCCTTTAACTACTTGAGCAGAAACATAGCATTTCATAGGTTTCTTATTGAATAACAGCCATTTAGATGTTTAGAAGTAATGTCCCTCTAGACCTTGGGAAAGATTCTCAGATGAACCTCCTTGGGGGCTTGTGTTTTGACCTTATTATCCAAAACAGGATATCAATGATTCGGTATTCTTATGATGTTGTCTAGTGATATAACAAATCCTAAATAAAAACGGAAAGGAATCTCATATCTTATTCGTTTTATTTTCAAATGTTCTTTCTCTTTGGGGAAAAAAAAAACCATCACGTCATGTTTCCGTTTGGAGCGATTATGTCAATAACGGTTAGATCAATGCAACTAACAGAGAAAGCTACAATTTGACCGCATTTGACCACACATAAATCCATAACAACAACAAGCAACAACAAGGTGCAAATAAAAGTCTGAAGAGGACACATAACCTTGAATAGACAGTACGTGAGATACATCCTATTCTAGTCCACATATTTCTGGCTGCCATGTGTGACCGCAGCATGGTATAGAATGATGACGGTTGTAGACTATACTGTTAGCATGGAAGTTAAGCAACTCCTCTTTCTAAAAGAAGAGAAAGACGACAAACCTCAAAAGGCACAATATAAAAAGACATGGAGCAGTGGGGTACAGTTATCCTTCTACATTCTACTGGTTTCACTTCTCTGTTTTGACAATGGCCACACACTTCCTGACCAGGCCTCTCGCATCACTTACCCCCTGTAATACTTGACACTCATTATGACAACTCTGGACCTTTGGCAGTATTTATAATCTACAATCTCTTATCTCAGAGACATAGTGGTTTAAAATAATATGTGAACAGGACAAATCAGATAGCAATGTATAACTCATTCTAAACTTAAACTTAACAAAATGTTCTATATGTGTTAGTCCACCCAGTCAGTTAGCATTAGTTGAACTCTACTACTAGCATATACAGTACCAGTCAAAAGTTTGGACACACCTACTCATTCAAGGGTTTTTCTTAATTTTTTTATATTTTCTACATTGGAGAATAATAGTGAAGACATCAAAACTATGAAATAACACATGAATCGTGCAGTAAAAAAAGTGTTTGGTTACTAAAGTGTATTACATTCTTCAAAGCAGCCTCCATGCTTCACAGTGGGAACCACAGATGCGGAGATCATCTGTTCACCTACTCTGCATCTCACAAAGACATGGTGGTTGAAACCAAAAATCTCAAATTTGGAATCATCAAACCAAAGGACAGATTTCCACCGGTCTAATGTCCATTACTCGTGTTTCTTGGCCCAAGAATGTCTCTTCTTATTATTGGTGTCCTTTAGTAGTGGTTTCTTTGCAGCACTTCGACTATGAAGGCCTGATTCATGCAGTCTCCTCTGAACAGTTGATGTTGAGATGCATCTGTTACTTGACATCTGTGAGTCATCTCTGGGTCTTCCTTTCCTGTGGCGGTCCTCATGAGTGCCAGTTTCATCAAGCGCTTGATGATTTTTGCGACTGCAATTGAAGAAATTTGAAAAGGTCCGGATTGACGGACTTTCATGTCTTAAAGTAATGATGGACTGTGATTTCTGAGCTGTTTTTGCCATAATATGGACTTAGTATTTTACCAAATAGGGCTATCTTCTGTATACCACACCTACATTGTCACAACACAACAGATTGGCTCAAATGCATTAAGAAGGAAAGAAATTCTACAAATGTACTTTTAAGAAGGCACACCTGTTAACTGAAATGCATTCCAGGTGAATACCTCATGAAGCTGGTTGAAAGAATGCCAAAAGTGTGCAAAGCTGTCATCAAGGCAAAGGTTGGCTACTTTGAAGAACCTCAAATCTCAAATATGTTTTGATATGTTTAACACTTTTTTGGTTACTACATGATTCCATATGTGTTGTTTAATAGTTTTGAAGTTTTCACTATTATTCTACAATGTAGAAAATATAAAAAATAAAGAAAAACCCTGGAACGAGTAGGTGTGTCCAAACTTTTGACTGTTACTGTGTATTTATACATCAAGTCCACTAGTGGTGATCAATATTCCCTGTGTGTACATGGGGTGACTGTCCTCATGTTGTAGCTGTGGCTGGGGGGTTGGGGCTGTGCTCCAGTGACAGCAGTACAGTGGGGTAGGGGGAGGCAGAGGGGAGACGGGGGAGGGTGAAGGGCTGTGCCACCGCTGCCCTCAGACACAGGCCACCAGCTGGGACACAAGCCATTTACATAATTCACCAGCTAAACCCATATGGTCAGGGGACAGGCGTCATTGTTTACCATCACCACTGCGTTAGAGCCCAGAGCCCTCCCTCCTTATACATAGTCACAGTCAAACTAACATACTAACATGTATTTCATACTCATACACACACAAGCTCACGCATGCACTAACACTTAAACCCAGTCTCCCTAGTGATCTTTGATTAAAAAAAATACAAACCATGTGCTTAGATGATTTGGTATTCTGGTGTGCCTCTTGGACCAGCAGGCCTAATGCTCTTTTTGTCTTGCTTTATTACTGGGGGCTGTGCACCCCTCAGCACTGCCTATAGCATACAAGTGCAAAACAGGATTAGTGTGCATCCATTCTATGTCCGCCGTCTCCTTGGCTTACTGACACTCTCCTCACGGCACCTACACACCCACAATGCCGAGCAGCTGCCAGGGACCTCTGGGTACAGGTGGGGACGAGAGGGGTGGAGAGGGGAGGGGACGAGAGGGGTCGGGGGTGGGGGGCAGGGGAGGGCGGCAGCCCCCCAGACAGCCTGGCCAATGGACCCCAGAACCTGTTCATTACGGGGTTGGAGAGATCACGAGCCACTGGAGACAAAGCAGGATTAGCCCATTGATGGTGGAGGTCCTACCGACTGGTGCTGAATGCAAATGCATGCTGAGACCCTCCACAGCACAACAGGGACTGAGGAGGGGTGTATCTATTAGACTTGGAAATATCCCCTCCACTCAATCACAATGTTGTAGTGAATCAGTCTGCTCACAGCCCTGGAAAGCAGATGGCTGTATGACACCCACTGTGCTGTAAACTTTGGCCAGGAGATACAGCGGTCAGAACGAGGGAGCGAGAGAACGGGTAAGAGAGAGAGAGAAAGGGAGGGAGGGAGGGGTGACGAGATGGAGAAATAGGTGAGGGGGGATGGTGGAGGGACAAGGGATGGATGGAGAAAGAGAGCGACAGAAAGAAAGAGAGAGTGCTTTTTCCTCACTACTGTAAATTTACCATCATTCACCTACCAGCTCAGGCATGTGCACAGATAGTGGTATACCTGTGCCCGAGCACCTGCCCCATTGCCCTCCCGCTTGCCAAGTACCCCTGTCCTGTCTGCCCTACACAGAGCCCGTTGTGTCTTTTGGGATGACGTTGCAGTAGATAGCTGCCGTCTTATGGGCTCCTGACCAATTCTGCTATTTTGTGTTTGTTTTTTTATGCTGGTCATAACTTTTCTGTATATAATGTTTCCACCATCCTTTTCTATGACCGAAAACAGCTTCTAGACAGCGATCACTAACCTACATTTGGATGAAGATTTGTACTTCAACTCTGACTGACAGCTCTGGATGTTATGCTTACCCCGGACCAGGCCCTGATCCCAGGGACTCGAAAGAGGAAGCGGAAGCAGCGGCGACCCTTAATTCAGGGCAGAGCCCACCTATTTTGAGCCCCGTATTTTTTGCTACAAAAATACAAAAATAAAAAAATCAATTGTTGTTGTGCTTTCCTGTTTTGCATGTTATTTTGGCATTAATACATGTCACATATCAGTTTGAAAACTATGTACAAAAGTGTTCTGTCACTCATGGGGACACTACGTCACCACCAATTCTAAGGGTAGAGCTAAAAAAATTCAAGACCCTTGGCTGCTGCCATAGTGTTACATTAGAAGTTCCCATCCAAGAAGGCTCAAGGTCATTGGCCACAGATAAAATTATGTCAAATCACATTACATCTACAGTAGCTTTCATTGGACAACATCATACTTTTAAAGTCTTAAATTAGAGAAATTATAGATAAAATGTATTGGTGCTCATCGGCCATTGGACAGAAACAATACACAACAAGTTGGAAATCGCAATTTCAACAGTGAGTGGTTTGGAAGGAATCAGTGGCTAACTTCAAGCTTTGCAAAGTAGTCGCTAGCCTGCTATTCAGTGGAGTGGCTGTGTGGTCCCAGGTCTGGGATTAAAGGTCTCTTTTCCAAGCTTAAAATGATAAACATTTAACATTGGCCATGCTGTCAATGAAGCATGATTTGTGCCATGCTCAAACCAACTGTTAACTCGGATCTGCGAAATCTGACTTCAGTGAGTTCAAGACAACTGGGAACTCGGGAAAGAACGAGCTCCGACTGGGAAAATAAGTTTTGAATGATCATCCAACTCAGAATTGTAAATCCGGAACTCGGGCCTATTTCTAGAGCTACGACCTGAAGATCACTGACGTCATCATGATTCAACCTTGTTTTTTTTTTCAAGTTCCCAGTTGTCTTGAAAGCACCATAAATTCAGAGAATGCCAGACTTTGATGACCATGTTTGATGATAAACTTGCCCACAATGGACCACCGCGCCACCTTCCTGTTCAAGTGAGCACTGGTGAGTCTAAAAATGTCTTGTACGCTGCATAAATAAATGATGTAATATGCCAGGGATATATATATATATATATAGTAGCAAAGAAAGTAAAACTCAGTGTATGTTGTGTAGTAAGCTGTTAGAAGCCCATGTGCCTCACCCTAAAAATGTTGTCTATTTTCCCCTCTAATATTTTAAGAGCTTTCATTCTGCTTATATGCCCCCTTTATTTATCCTGCGGTTCTTACTTGGTGTACAGGGAGGATACTGTAAGAACTAGCTATGTTTTTAAAAAAAGAAGGCAGTAAGGTTGAATTAACTGTTTTGCTGCCAGACAAGGCTCTGCTGAAAGCCAGGTGTAGCAGTGGTAAGGTGTTGGGACTGCTGTTGGGACTCTGCTGTTGGGACAGCTTTATGTCGGCCCTAACAGTCACCGTTATAGAGCAAATAATGTATTTTTTAGTGTTGTGTTGTGTAGTGGCTTTGCTGGCATGCATCCCACATTATTATTTTTTTGCCCCACCAAGATTTACGTGCTAAAATTGCCACTGAGCGGAACAGAGGCAAGCGAGTCGGCATCATGATTAGACTACGTTGGCGAAAATCTAGACCACCATTGCCCTCTGTTTTGTTGGTGAATGTATAATCACTAGAGAACAAAATGGACGAGCTCCATTCGAGACTATTCTATCAACGGGACCTGAAGGACTGTCATATCCTATGTACACCTTGCTGGCTTTTCCATGCATCGTCAAGATCTGACGGCAGCCCCGGCCGGGTAAGCTGAGAGGGGTAGGGGTGTGTCTCTTTGTTAACAACAGCTGGTGCGCTGTTCTAATCTCTAACGTTAAGGAAGTCTCAACTTTGTTCTTGCTGAGTTAGAATGCGTCATGATAAACTGCAGACCATACTATTTACCAAGAGAGTTTATCTATATTTTCCATAGCCGTCTATTTACCACCACAAACCGATGCTGGCACTAAGACGGCACACCTGGAGCTGAATAAGGCCATAAGCAAACGAGAAAATACACATCCAGAGGCAACAGAACTGCAGATCACCTTTACTCCACACACAGAAATTCATACAAGGCTCTCCCTCGCCGTCCCTGACCATAACTCTATCCTCCTGATTACTGTTCACAAGCAAATACTCAAACAGGAAGTACCAGTGACGCATTCAACACGGAAGTGGTCCGATGAAGTGGATGCTAAACTACAGGACTGCTTTGCTAGACAGTATGTGAGATCAAATCGAATCCAATTGTATTTGTCACATGCGCTGAATACAACAGGTGCAGACATTACCGTGAACTGCTTACTTACAAGCCCTTCACCAACAATGCAGTTTTAAGAAAATAGAGTTATGAAAATATTTGCTAAATAAACTAAAGTAAAAACAAAAAATTTAAGTAACACAATAAAATAACAATAATGAGGCTATATACAGGGGGTACTGGTACCGAGTCAATGTGCGGGGTACAGGTTAGTAGAGGAGTGCAGTGAGTAGCAGTAGTGTAAAAACAAAGAGGGGATGTCAATGCAAATAGTCCGGGTGGCCATTTGATTCATTGTTCAGCAGTCTTATGGCTTGGGAGTAGAAGCTGTTAAGGAGCCTTTTGGACCAAGACTTGGCACTCCAGTACCGCTTACTTTGCGATAGCAGAGAGAACAGTCTATGACTTGGGTGACTGGAGTCTTTGACTATTTTTTGGGCTTTCCTAGTTTATAGGTCCTGGGTGGGAGAAAGCTTGGCCCCAGTGATGTACTGGGCCATACGCACTACCCTGTGTAGCGCCTTACGGTCGGATGCCGTGCAGTTGCCATACCAGGTGGTGATGCAACCGGTCAGGATGCTCTCGATGGTGCAGCTGTAGAACTTTTTGGGGATCTGGGTACCCATGCCACATGTTTTCAGTCTCCTGAGGGGGAAAAGGCGTTGTCGTGCCCTCTTCACAACTTTCTTGGTGTGTTTGGACCATGGTGATGTGGACACCAAGGAATTTGAAACTCTCAACCCGCTCCATTACAGCCCTGTTGAAGTGAATGGGGGCGTGTTCGGCCCTCCTTTTCCTGTAGTCCACGATCATCTCCTTTGTTTTGCTCATGTTGAGGGAGAGGTTGTTGTCCTGGCACCACACTGCCAGGTCTCTGACCTCCTCTCTATAGGCTGCCTCATCGTTGTCGGTGATCAGGCCTACCACCGTCGTGTCATCAACAAACTTAATGATGGTGTTGGAGTCGTGCTTGGCCACAAATTCGTGGTTGAATAGGGAGTACAGTAGGGGACTAAGCACGCACCTCTGAGGGGTCCCCGTGTTGAGGATCAGCGTGGCAGATGTGTTGTTGCCTACCCTTACCACTTCCAGACGGCCCGTCAGGAAGTCCAGGAACCAGTTGAAGAGGGAGCTATTTAGTCCCAGGGTCCTTACCTTTGTGATGAGCTTTGTGGGCACTATGGTGTTGAATGCTTAGCTGTAGTCAATGAACAGATGTGAGTGCTATGGGGCCATAGCCAGGTTACCTTGGCCTTCTTGGGCACAGGGACTATGGTGGTCGGCTTGAAACATGAAGGTATTACAGACTGGGTCAGTTAGAGGTTGAAGATGTCAGTAAAGGCACCCGCCAGCTGGTCAGCGCATGCTCTGTACACATCCGCGGCCTTGTGAATGTTAACCTGTTTAATGGTCCTACTCACATTGGCAACGGAGAGCGAGATCACACAGTCATCTGGAACTGCAGGGATCTTGGAAGATCAATGTCAGAGGAAGGCCCTAAAAATGGTCAAATACTCTAGCCACCCAAGTCACAGACAGTTTTTAGCTTTTATCCCCAAGCCATAAGACTACTAAATAGTTAATCAAATAGCTACCAGACTATCTGCATTGATCTTCTTTGCACTAACTCTTTTGACTCATCACATACGCTGCTGCTACTGTTTATTATCTATCCTGTTGCCAAGTCACTTTATCTCTACCCATTTGTACATATCTACCTCAATTAACTCCAACCCCTGCACGTAGACTCAGTACTGGTACCCCGTGTATATAGCCAAGTTATCATTACTCATTGTGTATTTATTCCTTGTGTTATATATTATTTATACTATTTACTACATTTTTCTCTCTGCATTGTTGGGGGGTAAGTAAGCATGTTACTGTTATTTTACAGGGATTATCCAGTCGCAGTACATTTTAATGACCGAAAGCATGACATTTCTACCTTCAGATTTTGTGGCATAGAGAAAGTTAAGATATCAGACAGGGGAGGTGATATTAATAATACTCTGAGTAAAAGAGAATGTTTTGGATTTTCACCCTCCAGACATTATTTCCTAAAGGTCTTATTGATGAAATGCCTATGTATGTTATGTTGTGAATTTGAACATGAAGTGTGCCCCTATTTAAGATTACTCTGAAGTTTTTCATACGATGTACCCAATGATTTATGAAAACTTGCACGGTAGGTCTATGTCCTCATTGAATTTTTACAGACGTGTTTAATATGTTTTATGTACACACTTTATTTGAATATTTATGAAATGCATATTGTTATATTTGGTAGCACTTATGTTTTTCCTTCGCCTCCAACCCCTTTCGATGCGTGGAACGGATGTGGGAAGGGCTAGGTCTACATAAGGGTGCTAATTTAAAAATCTCACAAAAGCTCATGGCGCTGCCCATAAAAGAATGGCCTTTTGGCCACTAGAGGCCTTTGTCGTTCTCTATGCTCCCCCCCCCCCCCCCTGCCTTGTACAGAGATTGCAGTCTCCGTTATTCAAACATGCATGGCTTGAAAAGCAGTCACCAGTTGAGTGTGTGTAGCAAGCTACCTAGTTTACCTAGGAAGGAGTGACAAATCTGACAGTGAACAGCATGCAGACTAAACAGGCCTTTTGCAATATTTCAAATACAATCGTGGGAAAACACCGGTTGGAAAGCCAATGGCTCCTGCTGAAAAGAGAAGACTAATCAGTCTGCTGTGTAGGCTTTCAAATATTTGATAAACTTCCAAATAGGCCTATTGAGCAACATTGGGTTACAAAGTTAACAAGAGAGGGGCAAGGGCATATTGGCCATAGCCGGCGAGTGTGCGTGCGCATCGTTGGGCGTGTCAGTGAAACTGGAAAGCTTTTTTAGGACTATAATTTCCTCCTCATAATAGTACAATATGTGTGCAACTAGGCAACTGATGGATTCAAGACTAAATAATTTTTATTGATCTCAGATTCGCCCTTTGTCAGTGTCAAAATAGCCTGTCATTTCGATCAGTTGTGCGGTATTAAAAAATATTCTGCCGGAAGTCTCCAGTCAGGTAAAATGACGTATAATGTTATGAAATGCGTTTATAAACAGCACCATATTCCTGGACCCTAGGCTACTAAAAATGTTTGCAACTTCTGTGAGCGCCTCTACTCTGCTGCTCTATGCTAGTGGTGCACGGTTTCCATAAATGTATAATTCTTGTACAATTTATATTTATAGGCCACATTGAGGTTTTTCTTTCGTTGTTTTAGGCTATCTGGCATTAGTGCATAAGCCTAAACTTTAGGGCTTAACTGTACGCGCGCCAAATACACTGCACAGCCACTCGCTAAATAATGCTTTTGGGAACAGGCAGAAACATTTTACGTCAATCCACGGAGCCAAAAAGTACATTGTCAAAGTTTCATTAATTGTGAGGCTCTATACAAATTCCACAGTCACAATAAGGGACTTCAAATAGGCCTATGGCATGTCAAGGGAACTGTAGCCTACTGTTTAGATAGGTTGAATGGAAACTGAAATTTGGACACTGACTGTAGGTCTATAACCTCTCACATAGCCTTAATAATAGCTCCTGTAGACTTAAGCATTTATTGCAGTTAAACAGCTCTGCAGACAGCCCTGCAGTCAGCATGCCAATTGTATGCTCCGTCAAAACTTGAGACATCTGTGGTTTTGTATTGTGTGGCAAAACTGCACATTCTAGAGTGGCCTTTTATTGTCCTCAGCACAAGGTGCACCTGTGTAATGATCATGCTGTTTAATCAGCTTCTTGATATGCCACACCTATTCAGGTGGTGGCAAAGGAGAAATGCTCACCTATAGGGGTGTATACACATTTGTGCCCAAAATATGAGAGAAACAAGATTTGTGTGTGTACGGAACATTTCGGGGATCTTTTATTTCAGCTCATGAAACAATGGGACTTTACATGTTGCGTTTATATTTTTGTTCAGTGTAGATGGAAGCATTCATTCTATCGGTCTATTACATTCTTTTGTTGAGCAAGGGTTTATTTAGTCTTCTAGGTCCACATATGAAAGAGAAGCTGCATGTACTGTATCTAGTTTATAGACAAGTTGACTAACAAAGCACATATTCTACTGTATATTTGTGGGTTAGGGATGGGTGCGGGCCTCAGTTTTTCAATTTATCACATCGGGCGGTTGCTCCATGGGTTATTAACAATTGCGGGCAGGTGCGGGTGAACAAACAGCTGACCCGCCCGCGCACCACTACTCTATGCCACTACACAGATGCGATGGTATGCATGCAATGCTTTATTATGAAGGTAAAAAATATTTGAAAAAATGATGTGTTCCTGTACCTCAGAACTAGCTCCCTGGGCCACACCCAATCTCGCTTACTCGATTTACAACTGAAGCACTGAACACAGATAGTCCAGACTCTAGCTAACCACCACATAGCCTATTCAAATATCCACACAAGCCACCAGCCAGCCAGCCATATATCATGAGTTAGAGAATTATGAATATTAGGCTATATTATGAAGTTATTATTTAAGAGCATTGAAGATAAATCCCAATCGGGTAAAATATTTATTGAGCTAGCTAACTAGTAGATTTACATCCATCATCAACATCAATGATCAGCCTACCCTCTTTTCCCGATGTTGATCGTGTCTTTAGGAGGCACTGTAACTAGCTTGCTTACCATTTGTGATGAGTGAGTGTGTCGCTGCAGACATAAATAGGCCTACAGTATGCTAACATCTAGAAATAAATGGCTACAGAGGCAGTTAATATGTTATGAATTTCGATATATGAATCATTTTCTTCAAAAGGGTAGATGCCCTTGTTTAATTTTGAGCATCCGCCACCCAAAAGGTCTGTGCATGGCCCTTATCTCGCCTCACTCACTCTCATTCATCCATCTGTCCTCTTCATTCATCTTTTTCTCCTCTTCTCTTTCTGTCATTCATCCATCAGGTCCTCCTGGATGCAGGACTCCTGGCTGCCAGTCAGCTTTCCCCTCGCTGTGACACTTGACCTCTGCTGATATGATCCCCGAGGGCCAAAAGAGGGCAGCATAGATCTGTTGATAATGACAGTAACATCGAAGGAGCTTCCCCTCAGGTTCCCAACACGTAGAAGAGAAGGCTTTAAAGCTGTAATCCTTAATGGTACAACTGACATGTCTATAAGAAGTTGCTGCAAACAAGGAACCCTGTTCCCTCGGACATCGTTGCGCGCGCGATAGAACAACGGAATATGTATTGCTGCTTGACGCATCGTACCTCCGTTTTGTCCCCCAAAACAAAAAACAATAACAAAGTGCCACTGTTTCCCCTCATGCTGATTCCATCGGTAAGAACTTGTAGCCGAGACTTATAAAAGCAACAATACTTGGAAATCGGTATCATAGAGTCAATTTGGACTAAAGCATGTTCAAATCAGCCATATTAGATCATTTACAAATGACAATAGTATGGGGTGTTGACCTGGATGTTCGACATTTTATGTTGCTACGCCACACCCTGTGTGAACTTTAACACTAATCCACACGTTAACCGTGAACTGCTTCTATGACTTCAGTAGGCTGTTGTTGTGCAGTTAAAGAAGAGTACAACTCATAAACTAAATGATTTTGACATTTTATTGCGTTGCATTCTATGCAACATACACGGTGTTCCGCATGGCTAAACAATATTTACACTTAGATAGTCTTGTTTGTCCCCTAGAGAATAGGCTGGGGCTTGATACTAATGTTATTCCACATAAACATATATTTGTATTTGTGGATAAGGTAGGGTTTAATCTCAACCAAAAAGGCCTTTTGCTGTGTGGAAGCAGTGTGTGATGTACTGATGAAAACCTGTGAACTGACAGCAATGAGCTGCTTCCACAATGCAATCTAATGACAATGTGAGAATCCTGTCACTTTTTCAAATGGATTCTGCGTCTGCCAGATAACACAGATGATATGTTATCGTCGTGTTTATTGCTTAAGTTGTATCTATTCAAAGTATTTTACAAAGCTGTGTGTGCCTTTCTGCTCGTTTTGGTCAGGACCAAAATAGATTCAGAGATATTTATCCACAAGGTTTATGTTATATTACGCTTTCCTTTAATTAACTATAGGTCTACTTCCTGGTTTGCTGTCTCTGAGGATGCTGTACTGTGTTGGGTTGTTGTTCCAGTGCTATGCTGTTGTGTGGCATGGTGCTGTCCCTATCTGGAGAGTGACTGTGTGTAGCCAGCGGGGCGACCCAGGCAGAGCCACAGACACAGCAGAGGCTGGCTGGTGTGGCGTTCGTCACAGAATGACTGAAGCTCTCAGCTCGCGGTATGGTGGGGCTGCCGAGATGAAAGGCCAGGATGTCGCAGTTGCGCTCATTACCACAGATATGATAGCGGAAACAAAAATATGCTTTGTTTGGCACTCGGTGTGTGTGCCAGTCAATCAGTCAGTCAGTCAGTCAGTCAGTCAATCAGTCAGTCAGTCAGTCAGTCAGTCAGTCAGTCAGTCAGTCAGTCAGTCAGTCAGGTGTTTTAGCTGTTGTCACTCTGCACCTCTCCTCTCAACCGCTCCTATCAATAGAAAGGATGTAGCTGTACACAACTTTATGGATGTCTGAATGTGTGTGTATGTGGAGAGAAGTGTTGATAATATTTCTTATTGCTGTCCTGAAACCCCAAAAAAGATTGAATATTTTTGTGTTAAAAATGAATAATGCGACGTCAAAACCAGGACATGAATTACTTGCCACAATTCATTAGCAACGTATAAAGGATTGAGCTGGATTTGACCCTCTTTTTTTACTCGTACCATTTGAGATGATGGTCACTAGTCTTAGAGACATCTGGTGTGGTTCATACCTTCTGCCTCACAGGATGAGGAAGATGTTCTCTTCCCCTTGTGTGCAAGCAGTCGTGACCGTAAAGTATCAATTTGTTTCCCCAATAAATGTACTTAATATGCATCAACAGCACTTTCTGGTCTGTGGTGACATTTTTGGAATTCCAGAGTCTTGGCTGCTAACTCTTCCTTTCTGTGGAATGATGGACCATGGAAACAAACCAAAATGGAAACCAGCTATCGATGTGTTATAGGTAGGGCCAGGTGTTCTTTTTTTCCAGACCACGTGACCTAGCCAGGAAAAACTCTGGGCCCTAGTTATTGGCTATAAATAGGCCCCAGAGTTTTTCCCAGTCAGATTACATCTTAAAATGTTCTCTCAACTTTGTCTTAAAAGTGAGCCATAGTAAAATATTTCAGGTACACCAAATGAAAATAACACTTGCATACATAATATGTGTCATTTCACACTAAAAAGAAGGGCTCAAGTGGCACTCTTAAGTGGAGAATAGATGCTTCTATACCATGAATTTGACCTCAGATATTAGTGGTATTTTTCTCTCTCTCTCTCTCTCTCTCTGTGTCTCTCTGTCTGTCTCTCCCTCTCTCTTTCTCCATTAGGATTCATACCCTGAAGGCATGTGCCCGCTGTCCCCTACAGCAAAGTGGCAAAATGCCTGTCTGCTGAGGGAAGCAGGGCTTAATGAGTGTGTGAGGTGCCATGGGCCATTATGGGGAGAGGAGAGAGAGGAGCCCTGCATTTTGTAGGACAGCCGTGGCTGATAAGAGGGAGAAGAGGGGTGCAGCTCGACAGAAGGCTTCCTCGTTTGGAGAAGGTACATTATTTAGGGGCCCCATCGGATGGTGTTGGTTTAGCAGATGTAAAACTTGCCTGACGCAATGAGCAGTAAGGCTAATTACACACCACCATATGAGAGCCATGCCGGCCAAATACGTTTTGTTTTTAGTTATTTTACAGAATAGGCTGCCAGTTTATGCATTTTTAAATGTATTGCACACATCCATCTATCCATACCCACAGTACAAACATACAGTACATATGGTCTGACACATTTTAAAAACGAAAGTCTGTAATTCATCTTTCTTCTTCACAACATCACTCGATATTGCTTTTTCTGATATTCTTCTTATTTTCTTACTTTTTTAATGATGTGTGTATTGTTTTTTATGGCTAAATATGAACTGCACTGTTGGAGCTAGAAAGCACAAGCATTTAGCTGCACCTGTGATAACATCTGCAAATCTGTGAACACGACCAATAAACTTTGATTTGCTGATAATCGATACTTAAGAGGAAGCAACCATGTGTGTGTTTGAACTTCGAACATCTCTCTCTCCACCTCTCCCCTCACTCATCCTCTACTGAATTCTTCCACTGCTCTATGTTCGCTACATACTACAGTCTGAGACTGCCAACATTGAAGTGGTTTGAGGTGATGTCAAAATGTTGTGTTGTACAAAACAAAGTCATCAGCGATTGGATAATTTCTAACCAATCAGTATATAAAAGCCAATGACAAATGTTAAAAATGCTGCTTTACTCTCGTGTGTACTGGCTATGGCCCAACCCATCAGTTTCTGGGACCAATCACAACGGTTAGAATGTGTTTGCATTCTAGAAATCGTCGGGGAGGTACTCAGATCCTGACTTATTGCGGAGAATAAACTAACGTCCGTGGGTGTGGCGTAGCGTTTGGCTGGAGCAAGGAGTTTGGGTAGCCAGGCAACCGCAGGGGAATGCTGCCCCTCAGCCGAACCTGCCGTCCTTGTGTGGAGGTTGAACGGCGAGGGGGGGCTCGCAGAGGAGAAGAAGAAAGGTGTCCGCTCTCTTAAAAATAGTCCAGTTGCAGCTGCCGCGCATCCTCACTCAGTGGCCCCTCAATCAAGGCCCCAGACCTGGGTGGCCTGGAGAGAAAGAGAGGGGCCTGGGGAGCAGGGGGGCTGGAGCCTGGCCGAGCCCGGCCCTGTGACACCACCAGGCCGACCCTCTGAAGGTTAATGTAGTCATAGGTTCACCCAGTCGTCTTCCATTACTAATGTTCAAGGGTATGGGTTACAAAATTGCTCCCAATTGGTCACAGGCATGAGCCTTGCTGCCCAAAGCGGGACGGACAGCCAAAATAATTAACAGCCACTGGCCCACTGGTCCTCCCCACGTGTTTGCACTCATTAAGGGACAAGGTCAAGGCTACAGCACTACTTTGCTTTTTAACTGGGATAATAATGTTAAGCCATGTTTCCCCTTCTACTAACATTGCCGGCGCCTAACCTAAACATTGATACTGGGAATGAATAATCTCTTGTCTATTGTCAGGGCACATAAACATGCAACCTCTCACATGCAAGTACACCCGAACAAACACATGCACACACCCCCTGGATCATGTAGATACAGTGTGATTGGATAATTTGAGGAAGTTAGAGGGAGCAGGGGAAAGGTTGTGATGAATGTAAGTGCTCTCTCATTACAAGGCTCATTATAATGAAGAGAGCGAGAGAATGGAACTAGTTGAGATAAGGATGCGGTGCCCTAGGACCTGACATGGAAACCCAGATAACATCACATCGATTACAAGCAACTACTCTCATTTAGTGCAACCTGAACTCATTAAGGGTGGTCTACCCGCTACATTACACAAGCAGCCAGAGGTTCCCCCTACCCCTAACACTGAGTAGCATTGTATTCCCTGGACCTAAGAAACACAGTCCCTTTCTGTCTCTGTGTCCCTATTACTCGCTCTGTTAGTATTACACTGATTACTACAACAAGAGTCTGCACAAGTCCAGTTAGGGAAATGGTGCATGTACAGTATAGCTCAAGACTCTGGGGTACTTATGAATTAGCGTCAACTAGTTGCCCGCTGCATGCACTAATAATTGTCCCGGCGGCGGCATCGCAGTCTCGGGAGACCACATATTTCTTTTGTCTGGAGGTTAGGTCTTAGTTCAGCGTCTGCTGTGGCTGTGAAGTCCAATCTGTGAGGCAGACTCGGCCACAATTGTAGGCTGGCCCGGATTCTGTGGATTTTGTGGATGTTGTCCTGATGTTCCTTCCTCTTTGCTTTAATCAACATTCTGCGACCAATAATCCAAGAGCTGAGGAGAGAGAAAGAGCATGTTTTAGTTTTAAGGCTCAAACGAATATGTGAAATAATAACCACCCCCCCCCCCCCCACCCCCCAAACACACTCTCACCAATAGTCGTCAAGCCACATTTTGAAATCTGGGAAAGCACATTTTAAATTCCCAATGAAAAAGCTGGAAAATTGGGCCCATGGGCATTCTTAAAAAAAAAAAAAACTCTTTGCCAATCTTGGGTGTTGCTTTCCACCTTCAAACATCTTCCGTTTTATTTGATGAGGGAGTTGGGTGTGCAGAATTGAAAATGTATTATGAGAAAAGCTTAATTACTTTGCACACCTTTGACAGGATATGCAGCACAACCAGTTAGATCTAAAATTAAAATATAAACATCTACAACACCCAGCAGTGAACATTTCCCATTCAGAAACCCTGATTGCCAATCTCCATCCCCATATTATCGGGAAATGAGGATACACTGTACTTAGGGAGGCCTGGTATGAAATGGCGATAGGATAATTATATCTCCCTGTGTCCCAGGCCCTGTGTTATGAGAATGACATACTTACAACAGTGATACAATTTTTATTCAGTCCAATATTGGCATTTCCCTAGAGTTGAGTCACAGTGTCACAACAATACTCGCTGACTTTATTATCAACTAAGTATTTTGTTTCCAATCCTCTGCTCTAAATCCTCACACAAGGCTTTCTGTTGAACATGGCTGACACTACTCCCCAGACAGAGGCAGGCGCATCCAGTCCAACCGCCGGATCTCACAGCACCTCTTTGTTGCCCATCCAATTAGACGGTCCGGCTGTGGACCTGGAGAGAGAGAGAGAGAGAGAGAGAGAGAGAGAGAGAGAGGGGGGAGAGGATAGGGTGCAGGTTTTACTTTAATAGCTCTATTGGCCTAATTGAAACGTCCCATTTTCCCCACAGCAGTTGTCACTGGGCTCTGAAGACTAACAACAACAGATGCAAGGCTTTACCAAATTTCACGGAGTCATCACATTCCGTTCACCTGTCAGCCCGTTACTTAGCAGCGTCCGCCCGTCATTAGCGCTTGTCACGCCCCGGGCAGGCCTCGTAGGGGAGGGGGGAAGGGGCTTTTTAAAACTTTGTTTTGGGATCGCCGTGCCACATGTGTCCCCCTGCTACTGACAAACTATGAGCAAGTGGTGACTGAGACACCGAAGGCTGGTCCAGGCATCTATCCACCCACCCACCCACCCACCCACCCACCCACCGGCCCTGCCCCTCCCCCTCATCCTCCCTTCCTCTGTCCTCATATCAGCCCTAGCTGTGGTACAGGGGCCTGGCCAGGACAAACAGAGCCACTCCCTGCAGGGTGCACTGCTGGTTCTGATCCGCTGTGTCAACACTGGAGTGTTCTCACCCTTACTGAGACACATTCCTCTGGCTACAGCTCCAGCCCTGGCTCTGGACACTCATAGTGTACCTTTGTACCGTATATCAGGGCCAGGAGTTTTGCTGGAAAAGCAAGAATCATATACACATCACACTCTGTAGTGTACACAGTAACAAGCTGCAGCAGCGTCTAATACTGTCCTCTTTTCCGCCCTCCCCCTCTCTCCCTCCCTCTGTCCCCCTCCCCTCTATGTAGGTAGGAAGAGGGAGAGGGGGAGGAAGAGGAGGATAATGAGCTGGTTTAGTAATTGTAGCCGAGAGCGCGCCGGTGCAGCGCCTCCAAACAGCAGGCTTTTGTCAGAGGGAGAGGCCTGAGTTACGGTGTGGTGACAGCACATTTTATAACATCCCACCAAACACTTCCTGTGAAAACAAGATCCTTAAGCGTTCAATTTACGGCCCGATTACACCCCTGGATCAATGCCTCCCTTTCTCCCGACGCTGGAGTTGCACAAGCTAGATCCTAAATTCTGTTATTTCTCTGTAAAACTTTGTAATCAACATTAAAATGGAAAATGACTACTTAATGAAATTTCCATTGAGAAAAATGAGGGGATATAAATCCAAAAATTAGAGACTGGTAGTATTGTGCTCTCCAGTTTCGATTACAATTTCTTCCCTACACACTGCACATTCATAGTCGTTGAACAGAATGGTAAATGATTACATGTTTCCCACATGATATGTATAATTGTATGAGTCAGAATATTCCACTGAGCTTTCTTCAATAAAGACCTTCAAGAGTGGCTCCAAAATAACAGGCCTATCAGATTTAACCTTTAACGAAAGCAACGATAGCACATCCCAAGCAGAGCAGCATCCCTGCTAATTAGGCCATTAATACCTTGAGGTAAACAGCCAGACAGACCGTATCCATATCAGCGTATCCTGCCACCTTTTAATGTAGTTCCCTAATGGTTGCCCAGGGAGATTTATTTTACAGGAACAGGCCCTTCCCTGAGTAACTTTGACCATGTCATCACCCCCACGGCATGTCCCAGAGACAAATACCATCTTAAACATCTGATTGGTCAGCTCTGGTGTGTCTTACGCTGATAATGTCTTCCCCCTAACCTAACCTACTGCGGTAGCTTCTCTCTCTGCACCACGATTCCCAGAACTCCCCATTTCCTGTTATCAATTGATGTCCCACCGCCTCTAGCCTTTTTGGGCCAAGTTCATTAGTGCCTCTGGAATTACAGACAGGTGTCTTGTCTGTGTAGTGAGGTCTATGCTCATCATCATCATCACGTACCCTGATGGGATCCCCCAGACTGTCTGGAGGGAGGTTTGAGGATCCAGCCATGTGGTGCTCCAATGTGGTGAGAGGGAGTCACTGAGACTGATCAGGCTAAACTGTTAGGGTAGAAAAGTAATTTGGTAGTAATGCAGTACACTGAGTGTCTCTAATGGTGATGCACTTAAAGACTAATTACAGCATGGTGATTAGCTGGCTGTCATGCGTGGTCAGGCCATGGGGCTCTAACCCAAATGTTAGCTTGACCTGAACTTGACGTCGGGGGGGTCTGCATGTCGGCACAATCGCAAAGCTGACTGACTGCAAAGGTTTTTTTCTGTTCCCTCGTGGCCAGAACCATGTACGTACACTCTTGATCATAAGAGAAGCAAACTGCACACTGACTCACTGTACAGAGCCAAACCATTTTTAAAAAGGCAAACACCAACATATAACCTCCCAAATACATTTTTAAAGCTTGCATACTCACACAGCCACACACTCCCATAAAAACTAGACCCAGAACTGTAATTGTACACTGGCCCACATTAATAGCCATATATACAAGCTGAGGTGGACTTGAAGCCCCTCTTTGTTTCGCTGCCATAATGTAATGCAAATCTTCCTTACTCCAACACAGTCTCTGGTTGTGCTGCAAAGCACTCTGGGTTTTTACCACAGGTCTCATGGGACGGAACGTGATCTCGCTGCAAACGGCTCCCTCAGTGACGGCCCCTCCTCATACACACAGTGAGGAGAAGAAAAAACACATTCAAAGCACCTGTGTGAATAAACATATGAGAATCCATTAACTTGGATTTCATTTTTCTGTTGCCTCACCTCTGACCCTGACAATAGTCACTGGCTTGCAGAAAGCATTGGCCAATAGGATGCCTTGTAGGATGAGGTCAGCCATGGACTCTAAACTGGAGCCAATCAAATATTCTGAAGCTTTCAGAATGACTAAGAAATAAAGATGATGATTAGCATAATTGAACTGTAGCCTAAATGTGGTGTTCCCTGCTCTCGCTCTCTCTCTCTCTCTCTCTCTCTCTCTCTCTCTCTCTCTCTCTCTCTGTGTGTGTGTGTGTGTGTGTGTGTGGTGTTGGTGGTAATAGGGTTCCTCCCTCAAGCGGTGGAGAAAAAAAGCACTGTATAAGAAAACAAAGGGAGCAGAGATGCATCAGAAATCATGTGGATGCAAGCAAACAAATCTAGCCACCAAACAGGAAAGCAAAGCCCCAGGATCACAATAGGGTAGTTGTGGAACAGGCAGAGTTAAATTAACATCACCGGATATTCGTTTCATGTTCCCACCAGGGTCGGTGGTAATGTGTACAAACGCAGTGCACCCTGGGTGATTGGCACCCCAAAACCTCAGTTGTGGCACTGCACGGTGCTTTGTTTCTAGTCCGCGCAAGGAGGGAAGATCCGACTACATGTCCTGGCCTCTGTGAAGGGCCGTGAACGAGAGGCTCTTCGCAGTTTGTTAATAATGATGTGCCTCGCAGATTCGGCTGTCTACATACGCATTCTTAATGTGTTTCTCTATGACAGCTCTGTGCGGCAAACTAAAAGGCCATTTAAAGCTGTCAGGAGATGACAGCCATTACCCTCGCATTTATTTTGCTCGTGTGCATTGTCAGGGTGGCTCGCGCTACCTGGCTCTGGCGCCTGGTGGAACATCTGACTTTAATTAACTACACCTTTCTCTGTCGGATGAAACACAAAGCAAGTCTATTTTCGGACTGATGTATTCTGATGTCTCTGTGTCTCTCAGTGAGTTTTATTCTCTCTGTGTTCCCTCTCTCTCTCTCTCTTTCTCTCTCTCTCTCTCTCTCTCTCTCCCTCTCTCTCTCTCTCTCTCTGTTTGTTTGTTTGCTCAGCTCTGCGTCTCACCACCCACTCCCCCATGGCGGGTTTGATTCCCGCAGTCATTAAATGAGACTTAAATTAATACAGACAATGAGGAAAGTTTTCCCCCCCATAATATTTTTGTATTTTATTTTCATTGTTATTCAAAACTATGGATGGAGGATCATTGTTTTCCTCTCTTTTGAGACTCTCTTCATTAAGAGAGAGGGAAAATAATAATGTTCACCACAACTTGGGATGCAGTCATGTTGGGTTAATAAGATCAATTGCTGCCTTTGGAGCCTTCTAAAACATTATTGATTAGCAAAACAAAAAAAAGTGTTTAAAACATTGAATGTTATCAACACCTGCTTCAGCCTTTTTGAGCTGATGCAATGATGAGATGAATGTCAGAGAAGTGTCTATCATAGGCCTACACAGGCCTACAGGATTTCTGAAGCATAAAGGCTCTCTTCTTGGCCCCAAAGTGTACCTATTAGGCCAACTGTATTTTACTAGCCTACCATAGCCTACCAAGTGTCTTGATAAAAAGGGTGAAAACCAGTGATGTAAAGAGTAAGTTTGTGTGTGTGACAAATATTGCTCATGGATTGGGATTTTTGTTGTTGAGTGTGTTTTGACAACATCGTCCCATTTTTCTAGTGTATAAATCTCTCCATCGTAAAACAAACATGATTCACTGTGTTTGACAAAGCTCCTCCACTCAAATTTCTTCAGATGGAGCAGATCACATTTCCGAAAATTCCAGTCTCATGTAAACATTTACGCACAAGGAGAGAAAACAACACGTGGGCACCAAACTATGTGCACTTAAACCAAGCTGCAACAAAAATAAACCAGCCGGCCCAGTGTTCTACTCATACAGTCCCAGTGCTGCAGCAGCATTCTCAGTTGGCCGGCCAGCACTGTCGCGCCTGTCTGAAGGAACAAATAAACAGGGACCATGAGAAGGAGGCGATGAGGGGGTGAGAACGGGGCGAGCCCTGACAGAGGAGGACAAAAGTGCCCAGGCAGAGCCCCAGCACCCTCCCCGAGTCCCTGACGCCTCATACACCAGCCCAGACGTGGCCTGACAGACCGTGGCTCCTGTCCAAAAACATTTGCTTCGAGGTGTCCCCTCTCTCCCTGGTCTAGCTGAGGAACAGAGAGGGGAAGGGGGCGCACAACTGCCCTCCTTTGATTTCAGTGACTGAGGGGAGGGGAGTAGCTTGAGGGGAGAATGAAAGAGGAATGAAACAACCCAAGCTGCCCACAATTAAGACTTCATGCCATCTGGATATGTGTCGCTCCACAGGGCACATTCTTGTCACAGATCCAGAGGGGTCACAGCAACACTACCCCGCCTTAGAGCAGCCTGGCTGGGATCCAGAGAGCAGCGCTTGGGTAGAGGCGTGGAGGTCCAGTGTTGGGGATGACAAATGAAAAACCAGGCTCTAGTCAGCTGGGCAGACGTTATGGGACCTTGTTGAAGGAGACTTGTGGAGTCTCCCTGCCTCAGCCAAAGTCACCTTCCTCTTATTGTACAAATGGCGGGTTGCATGTACAGTGGCAAGACAAAGTGTGTGAGCCCTTTGGAAGGACCTGGATTTCGGCATAAATTGGTCATCAAATTTGATCACAACAATAGACAAACACAGTGTGCTTAAACTAATAACATGCAAATTATTGTATGTTTCTTGTCTTTACTGAATACATGATTTAAACATTCACATAGTAGGTTGGGAAAAGTATGTGAACCCCTAGGCTAATGACCTCTCCAAAAGCTAATTGGAGTCAGGAGTCAGCTAACCTGGAGTCCAATCAATGAGGTGAGATTGGAGGTGTTGGTTAGAGCTGCCTTGCCCTATAAAAAACTCTCACAAAATTTGAGTTTGCTATTTACAAGAAGCATTGCCTGATGTGAACCATGCCTCAAACAAAAGTTGTCTCAGAATTGTTGACTTGCATAAAGCTGGAAAGGGTTACGAAAGTATCTCTAAAAGACTTGATGTTCATCAGTCCACGGTAAGACAAATTGTCTATAAATGGAGAAAGTTCAGCAGTGTTGCTACTCTTCCTAGGAGTGGCCATCCTGAAAAGATGACTGCAAGAGCACAGCGCTCAATGGTTAAGAAGAATCCTAGAGTGTCAGCTAAAGAATTACAGAAATCTCAGGAACATGCTAACATCTATGTTGACGAGTCTATGATATGTAAAACACTAAGCAAGAATGGTGTTTATGGGAGGACACCACAGAAGAAGCCACTGCTGTCCAGAAAAAACATTGCTGCACGTCTGAAGTCTGCAAAAGTACACCTGGATGTTCCACAGTGCTACTGGCAAAATATTATGTGGACAGATGAAACTACAGTTGAGTTGTTTGGAAGGAACACACAACACCATGTGTGGAGAAAAAAATGCACAACACACCAAGATCAACCTCATCCCAACTGTAAAGTATGGTGGAGGGAGCATCATGGTTTGGGGCTGCTTTGCTGCCTCAGGGCCTGGACAGCTTGCTGTCATCGGTGTGAAAATGAATTCCAAAGTTTATCAAGACATTTTGCAGGAGAATGTTAGGCTATTTGTCTGCCAATTGAAGCTCAACAGAAGTTGGGTGATGCAACAGGAGAATGACCCAAAACACATGAGTAAATCAACATCAAAATGGCTTCAACAGAAGAAAATACACCTTCTGGAGTGGCCAAGTCAGAGTTCTGACCTCAACCCGATTTGAGGTGCTGTGGCATGACCTCAAGAGAGCAGTTCACACCAGACATCCCAAGAATATTGCTGAACTGAAACAGTTTTGTAAAGAGGAATGGTCCAAAATTTCTCCTGACCGTTGTGCAGGTCTGATCCGCAACTACAGAAAACGTTTGGTTGAGGTTATTGCTGCCAAAGGAGGGTCAACCAGTTATTAAATCCAAGGGTTCACATACTTTTCCCACCCTGCACTGTGAATATTTACATGGTCTGTTCAATAAAGACATGAAAGTTTATACATTTTTTTGTGTTATTAGTTTTAGGAGACTGTTTGTCTATCGTTGTGACCTAGATGAAGATCAGATCTAATTTTATGACCAATTTATGCAGAAATCCAGGTATTTCACATACTTTTTCTTGACACTGTATTTTAGCAATACAGAAACACCAGAGGATGTATTCACTAACCTGTCTGTTTTAGAGAGGGAAGGAGCACATTTGTTCGTAGGAAAAATATAGAATTAATCTTTTAAGAGACACTTCAGTCAGCTTACTCCCTTATTACCTAATTATCTTTCATTCACTGAATGATAACAATAATGAATAACAATAATGAAAAAAAGTTGCATGGTTGCTGAGTGAAGGTAGAATATAAAACAGAACATGGATAGTGGTAAGTGGCGTTGTAGAGAGTCTTGTGGGCATGTAGTCCCTTTAGGGAGCCACTATGATGCAGTGTCTGATATGACACAGGGCTGTCAGGGAGATTTAGCCCCTTCAGACATGGTCTCCCCACTGAGACTGTTCTCATGTCTAGCACATCTCCCTGCAGATACACCTCCTCCCCTCACCCCTCTCCCTTACCCCTCCTCACCATCCTTTTACATTCTGTACCCATGTCAACCAGCTCATCCCCTGGCTCCTCTTCATGGGACCTTCGTCAACTCAGCTCAGTGTCTCACTGTTATGCACTCTCTCTTTCTATTTGGTCACTTGCTGTAATGTTTTCTAACACTTTCTCTGTATTTTGGTCTCTCTCTACCTCTCTCTTCCCTCCTGGCCAGTGGTATATGTGGCTGTGGGGCCCTTGCCTGGTGCGTGCCCCCGGGGGCCCCTGGTCTCTGGGAGCAGCAGCTGTTTCCAGATAACAATGTTATTCTCCTGCAGGTTCCTGGGGGATTCCCAGCAGCATCGTTAATCAAAGCCCCTCACAGTTTACCCGAGCCGGTGCATCCTCCTACCATCATCCATCATAAAAGAGCCCAGTGTGTGCTTTGAGTTCAGGAAAAAATAAATTGAGACACTACAAGAAAAAAGCAATTAAGGGAGGTCTTTGGCCTATCATTCACAGGCTAATGTATCAAGCCCGCAATGCTTATTTATTTATTTTCAGAGTTGGGAGGGAGTGGTGGAGAGGTAGGGGATTTGAGGTGGGTAGTTTGATGTGAGTGTTGTGTTGTGGGGCCTGATGTTTCTTATATTTCTAAAACACTCTCTTCCTTTCAGCGAAAATAAATGATTGTTGAAGATGCAGCCCGGGGCACGGTTCATCTATCATCTGGGCAGTGCTGAGGCATGCTGCATCCTGCTACTGCTGTGATAGCTGGTCAGACTCAGAGACAGAGAGAGCGCCTAGGAGATCCAGCCTGATGAGGATGGTGAAGATGATGCTGTCACGGCACTTTGGGGAAAAGTTGCCCATGCTGTATGTAAGGGCTGGATTAGGATAAGCTTTTCACAGCCAAGGCAGACCAACACCTACCTTTACCATATAGTTCTGACTCAAACAAATCTGTTTCAACATCCTACAGTATGTAAGAGTCGTAGCCAGAATGAATGAGACCATGCCTTAAATTCTCCTTCTAACTTTATTTAATTTAACAAAAACATACAGTACCAGTCAAAAGTTTGGACACACCTACTCATTCAAGGGCTTTTCTTTCTTTCTTTTTTCTTTTTTTCTCTACATTATAGAATAATAGTAAATACAGCAAAACTATGGATTAACACATTTGGAATCATGTAGTAACCAAAAAAGTGTTAAACAAAATACATTTTATATTTGAGATTCTTCAACGTAGCTACTTGCCTTGATAACAGCTTTGCACACTTTTGGCATCATCTCAACCAGCTTCATGAGGTAGTCACCTGGAATGCATTTCAATTAACAGGTTTGCCTTGTTAAGAGTTAATTTGTGGAACTTCTTTCCTTCTTAATGCGTTTGAGCCAATCAGCTGTGTTGTGACAAGGTAGTAGTGGTATACAGGAGATAGCCCTATTTGGTTAAAGACCAAGTCCATATTATGGCAAGAACAGCTCAAATATGCAAAGAGAAACAACAGTCCATCATTACTTTAAGACATGAAGGTCAGTCAAGAACTTTGAACGTTTCTTCAAATGCAGTTGCAAAACCATCAAGTGGCAGGCTGTGTAAGGGCTATTTGACCAAGAAGTGGTCATCAGATGACCTGGCCTCCACAATCACCCGACCTCAACCTAATTGAGATGGTTTGGGATGAGTTGGACCGCAGAGTGAAGGAAAAGCATCCAACAAGTGCTCAGCATATGTGGGAACTCCTTCAAGATTGTTGCAAAAGCATTTCAGGTGAAACTGGTTGAGAGAATGCCAAGAGTGTGCAAAGCTGTCATCAAGGTAAAGGGTGGCTAAGTTGAAGAATCTAAAATCAAAAATATATTTCGATTTGTTTAACACTTTTTTGGTTACTACATGATTCCATAGTTTTGATGTCTTCACTATTATTCTACAATGTAGAAAATAGTACAAATAATGAAAAACCCTTGAATGAGTAGGTGTGTCCAAACTTTTGACTGGTACTGTATGTTTGGCTCTGAAAATTATACCAGGTGTCCAGTGAAATGGATGACATTAAACCAGTATTATTTCATCCTTGAAAAGCTATCTCCAGGCTGCTGGACTACAGCTTAACATTACTACTGGGTTAACATTCAGAAGTCTATCCTGTTCCTATGGAGACCAGGGGGAGTCACCCTTCCCTTTCAGTGGAGTGCTGTGTCTCTGTCTCTCCCAGGCCGCTGTGTGCAGGATATGGGGTCACGCCAGAGAGCAGAGGAACACAGAGAGGGTCGTGTCGCTGTGGATGTAATGTTATTTTGACTGCAGCGCCGGTAATGTGTTCTGACTCTGCGCTCCACAGCCGAGTTGAGAGGAGAAATGAATGGATAATATTATAATGGAAACCGTATTAAAGCCCAGTTTAGAGGGAGGAGAGAAGTGGGTGGTATAGTATAATTACCAGGCCCCATTAAACCACGGGTGAAAGGGTTACACTGCAATTGTATCAAATTGACCACATTTGGGGTACTTGGGCAATTTCAAATCCAGATTGTTCGTGGAAGCAATCTAAAGTGCATGATTTTTTTAAGGCCATAGTGTCATTTTGTCCAAAGATGTTTAACTCTAATTAATGAGAATTGCGCATAATATTTATGCTTTTCTGAGTCAATGCCTGTGTCAATAACAGTGTTCAAGGGATTGAAACTTCATTTGACATGCATTACAAATAACGATAAGCATACAATCAAAATATCTGTTTCTATCAAAACATGATATCTAAGTACTGGTAGCCCACTTACTAAATCATAAATTGTCTCTGCTTGTTCTGCTCTGCTAGATTCTACAAGGTTGGGCCTCCCTACACAACGCAAGTGATCTGACCTCATGTGACAAAGTGCTAATGGGTTTGCTGGAGGCAGCAATAAAAATCTGACTCAAATCAGTGTTAGCCTGGAGCAACTTGCTCTGGTTTATTTCCTTATGCCGGTGGGCAGACACAGCTCGGGCAACACTACCTCGTCATACCCACCTGTATATTGTATAATAACACTGCCATCGGCCATACAACCCTATCCCTGTTGATGCTGTTCTGATGTAGGCACTATACAGCAGGTTAGATTGTCAATGGGTACCAGCTAGGTGATAGTGATATCTCACACTGCAAACTGGTCTCAGAGCATTTTTTGTTATTCTCTACGTAAACCCGAAACACTTAATTTCGTATGATATGTTATGTTTGGTATGGTTACATAAGACATATGGTTACTTAAGGCCAAAACGAAAGGAGGGTGGTCGGTTGGGGTGGACGGGTTCGAATATCATCACAGACAACTTTAGCATTTTAGCTAATTAGCTACTTTTCAATTACTTCCCACTTTATAGCTACTTTGCAACTACTTAGCATGTTAGCTAACCCTTCTCCTAGTCCTAACTTTAACCCTTTAAAACCAGTGTTGGACCTGTCTCGGTCTCGAGTCCTGTCTTGAGACCAACGTGAGTGTTCCGATCTTGTCTCTGTGTCGGATACATTTTTACTTGGTCTTTACTCTGTCTAGGACAGTGAGGACTTGTAATTTCTTCCCGAGAGCAACGGAGACCAGAATTCAGAATGATCAGCTTCCATTCTGTCAGTGCATAAAAACCCCTTCGCCAGGCCAAATATATACACTCCTTTATTGAAACATGAATATCTTATTGCATATTAAACCTGGGATTCCTACTTTACTCATAACATTAATGTCCTTTATTGAAAAATATCCTCAAACTTTGTCCGAGTTTCCTTGACTCACTGGTAGGGAAGAGTGGGGGACATTATTGGAAAGTTGCCTGCTCACTATTAATAAAGGGGAAACGGGTAAATTGTAAAAGTCTTTATGTCTATAAAACACATGTTTGTGCAGTGGCGAACCTATTGGACCTAGGCCTTTCGTGTTGCTGAAAGGACAGCAACCATAATTCCAGCACTCTCATGTAGGAGAGTTCAATTGTTTTCTCTCTCAACTGATTGTTGCATGGAGCAGCTCACAGAAGAATGACATCGGTAGTCGGTAGGTAGGAAAAACATTTCAACTTATGATATCTACCAGTAAATACTAACTAATGGGTATGCAAACCAGGTACTGAAAAAGTTTGGTCCTTTGTCTTAGTTAGTAGGCAATTTGCGATGTGCAATCCAGTCATCATGTGCTGTTTGCGTTTCTAAAGACTTTCTCAAAAAACCTTCCCAATTAAATGTTGACTGCAATGTAGGCCTTCCTGACAGAATGATTTAATGCTTTGTATCAGTGGGGAGAGCATTTGTTTTCCTCAATTGAATTAAAGGGCAACTACACCCTCCAAAAATATATTTTTTGGATTTTTCATAGACCTAAAAAATGGTCTCCTGATGTGGTTTAAGCATTGTTGTGGACATCACATTTTTGTTGTTTTTTATTTTATTTTAAAAAGTGTGATTTTGAGAGTGAAAGGCTGAAAAATCTATAGGAAAACATAGGATATGTCACACAGGACACCTTTCCTTCACACAGGACCCAATTCTCCAGGCAACACTACACCACTGCATAGGGCCGATGGAAAAACAGCAGTCCATTCACTCGGACATAAAAAGCCAGTTGGTTCCAATCATAAGAATACAAAAGCACAACCATCAGGCTAAGCATTTGAAACCATTACTTCCCATTGCAACAAACATATCACGTTCAGCACACAAAGTAACTGGTGATCTAAAGTTTAAATGCAACAATGTGTCACACACAAGAGAAGAGACAGCTAACAACAGAATGAGAGCTGCAATTAAAAACACAGTTCCAGTCACCAGATGATAGTCATTTGAAACGCAACTTCTTGTTGAAAGTCATTCTTGAAAAGGGAGACATTAACTTAACAAATTAGATACAACATCCTCTTCGATAACACCTGCTACAGCCACTGTAAACTAGCCTACAACGAAAGCTAGCTAGCTAGACTGTGGGAAAACTACTGCTCGCTATTTCACAGTGACCTGTTGGTCTTCAACCTGTTGGCTATTACAAGCCAATGTGATTGGTTGATTCCGCTGTCACTCCAAAATGTTGCCCTAATACAGTTGAATGGCAGATGCCTTCTATCAAGCTTCTGATGGCCTAGCCAATGGCTGACTTAGCTAGTTAGATGTATCAGAGCCAGTTAGATGTACCAGAGACACCCAAAGAAAAATGCTGATTGGATCATCAATGAAAACAAAATATAATCATTATTATTTGTATTATGTTATAAATCCTTAGCTCTTAAACTCCTAAACTTAACCCTAACCTTAACCCTAACCTACCTAACGTTAGCGAACTAGCTGAAGCTAGCCAGCTAGCCAGAAATCATAACATATCATAAGTTTTGCAAATTTGTAACATATTGTACATTTCACAAATTCATAACATATTGTACGAATTGTATTTCGTAACATATCATACGAAATGGGTGATGGATATCCATTAATTAATACATACACTACATGACCAAAAGTATGTGGACACCTGCTCGTCGGGATTACGCCTGGCTTGCAGTCAGCGTCCCAAATCTACCCAAAGGTGTTTGATGGGGTTGAGGTCAGGGCTTTGTGCAGGCCAGTCAAGAACTTCCACACCGATCTCGACAAACCATTTCTGTATGGACCTTGTTTTGTGCACGGGGGCATTGTGATGCTAAAAAAGGAAATGGCCTTCCCCAAACTGTTGCCACAAAGTTGGAAGCACAGAATCGTCTAGAATGTCATTGTAAGCTGTGGCGTTAAGATTTCCCTTCGCTGGAACTAAGGAGCCTGAACTACAAAAAACAGCCCCAGATCATTATTCCTCATCCACCAAACTTTACAGTTGGCACTATGCAACTATGCAACGGAGTGTTCTACTGGCATCCGCCAAACCCAGATTGGTCAGACTGACTTCCGGATGGTGAGGCGTGATTCATAATTCCAGAGAACGCATTTCCACTGCTCTAGAGTTCAATGGCGGTGATCTTTACACCACTCCAGCCGACGCTTAGCATTGTGCATGGTGATCTTGGTCTTGTGTGCAGCTGCTCGGTCATGGAAACCCATTTCATGAAGCTCCCGATGAACAGTTCTTGTGCCAACGTTGCTTCCAGAGGCAGTTTGGATCTCAGCAGTGAGTGTTGCAACACACCATTTTTCAATTTTACAATTCTTCAGCACTCGGCGGCCCCATTCTGTGAGCTTTTGTGGCCTACCACTTCGCGGCTGAGATGTTGCTGCACCTAGACGTTTCCACTTCATAATAATAGCACTTACAGCTGACTGGGGCAGCTCTAGCAGGGCAGAAAGGCTACGAACTGACTCGTTGGAAAGTTGGCATCATGTGTCGGTGCCACGTCAAATACTGCTGAGCTCTTCAGTAAGGCCATTTTACTGCCAATGTTTGTCTATGGATTTTACATGGCTGTGTGCTCGATTTTATACACCTGTGAGCAACGGATCTGGCTGAACTAGATTAATCCACTAATTTAAAGAGATGTCCACATACTTTTGTATATATAGTGTACCATTCGAAACATAACATATCATACTAACATGGAGTGTCTCGGATGTACGCACAGAAAAATACGAAATGCTCTGAGATAAGGTACCACGCTGTTGTACTTAATTTGTCTCATTGAAATAAAAAACATAGCAATACAAGCTTGAACAACTAACGTCAAGATATGGCTGTTTGAGTTGGTATGGTCGTAATGTGACGTGATGTAGACTGTTGTTGGTGGGTTCAGAGGAAGGACAGAATGTACATTAACATGAATGTATCGTTGGTTTGTTAAAACAGGAAATCTCTTTACCCTTATTTTTACAAACTTTTAATGGTCTCCCTTTACATCAGTATGTCTGGCTATGGCCAAGCCTGCTGTAATGTACTGTACCATTGTTACAGCATCGCCCGGTCAAGATGATGGAGAGAAAATTAAAACCAGGTCTCTCCTCGTAATACGGATACAATTACTGGAGATTATGGGGAAATGGTTTCCACATGGGCCCAATGAGGAGTCGATAATCTCCCTCCCAGTGTGCATCTAGGTGCTTTCCTCTGGACCACAGCCACCAACAGAAAGAAAGAGAGTGAGAGAGAGAGAGAGCAAGAGATAGAGAGCGAGAGAGAGAGAGAGAGAGAGAGAGAGAGAGCAAGAGGGAGCAGAAAACGAGACGAAGTGAAACAACCCTGAGAGGAATGAAGGCTGATGGATATTTTTATTCTGGCCCAGGTCTTCATTCTGTCTCATTTCCTGCTCTGTTTTTACATGGTGTCAGAGCAGGAGGGAGCTGTCATGCCTGGCTTACTCCACATTGCTGCTTCACAGAACAATCATCTGCTATGGAGCAGTGACAAAGCGGCCATTGAAATACAATACATGACCAAAAGTATGTGGACACCTGCTCGTCAAACATCTCATTCCAAAATTATGGGCATTAATATTGAGTTGGTCCCCCCTTTGGTGCTATAACAGCCTCCAGTTTTCTGTGAAGGCTTTCCACTAGATGTTGGAACATTGCTGTGGGGACTTGCTTATTCTAATGAGCCACATTAGTGAGGTCAGGGACTGATATTGGGCGATTAGGCCTGGCTCGCATTCGGCGTTACAATTCATCCCAAAGGTGTTCGATAGTGTTGAGGTCAGGGCTCTGTGCTGGCCTGTCAAGTTCTTCCACATCGATCTCAACACATTTCTGTATGGTCACATTTCTGTATGGTCACTGAGCTCTTCGGTAATGCCATTTTACTGCCAATGTTTGTCTATGGAGATTTCTCTATTTTATACACTTGTCAGCAACGGGTGTGGCTTAAACAGTCGACTCCACTAATTTGAAGGGGTGTCCACATACTTTTGTACATGTAGTGTATGTATGCGTGTTACTGTACTTGAGTAGGGGGAGAGGGGTTGAAATAATATAAGTAAATCTGCTGAATCCTGAGTGTGTGTCACTGTGTTGACTTGTAATGAACACGATGGGAGACAGAGAGCTGGTTTCAAGCGCAGGGCGCAGCAGGTGTTTATTTGTAAAGGACCACAGGAGGAGGTAGGTAGCTGGGTCCAGGGGCAGGCAGAAGGTCATACACAGAGGGTCCAAAAAGGCAACAGTACAGGCAGGGAAAAGGCTAGTAACGTCATCCGGTAGATCAGGCAATAGGTTGAGAACAGGAAATCCGATAGGCTAAAGTACAGGCAGGGAATAGGCAAAAGGCGTCGTTAGTGAGGCAGGCAAAAACAATCATACACGAGAGGATGCTTTGGTGAGACCAGGCTTTGGTGAACAAATATCCACTCTCAGGTAATGCTTTCTCTCTCTCTCTCTCTCTCTCTCTCTCTCTCCCTCTACCCCCCCCCCCCCCCCCCCCCCCCTCTCCCAACCCTTCTTCTCTCCCCTTCCATTCTCCATCCCCACCGGGACCTTGTGTTTTCAGTTCTAAGGCTCTCTCTCTCTCTCTCTCTCTCTCTCACAAACATCCTTGGAATGTTCTGGAAACATTCATGGGAACATTCTGCTAATGTTATGTTATTAATAACATAACAAAAATATTCCCACAATGCTGTCATAAAGTTACAGTATGATGTTATGACATGATTGTTCCAATAACGTTCCCTTAACATTGTTCAGCAATCATGTCTGGATTCAAATGAATTGGTTCTGAGAAAAAACATTACTGGAACGTCCCATTAAGGCCTAACAACCATTGATGTGTATTGATAACAAAAACAGCCCAGCAAACCTGGAACATACCAGAACATTAGCTGATATTCCCATTAAGTTCTAGTTACACTCTTAGAAAAAAAGGTATTATCTAGAGCCTTAAAAGGTTATTCAGCTGTTCCTATAGGATAAACCAGTGCTGTAGTTCTCAAGACCATCATTATCACACTATCATCAAAGCGACAACAGTGACACAGTCACGCCCTGACCTTAGAGAGCCGTTTTATTTCTCTATTTGGTTAGGTCAGGGTGTGATGTGGGGTGGGCATTCTATGTTTTATTTTTCTGTGATTTTGTGATTTTGGCCGGGTATGGTTCTCAATCAGGGACAGCTGTCTATCGTTGTCTCTGATTGGGAACCATACTTAGGCAGCCCTTTTTCCCACCTGTCTTTGTGGGTAGTTAACCTTGTTTGAGGCATTTAGTCCTGTAAGCTTCACGGTTGTTTTCTCGTTTGTTGTTTTGTTGGCGTCATTTTTATAATAAAATAAAATGTACGCTCACGACGCTGCACCTTGGTCCGCTTCTTTCGACAGCCGTGACAGACACGTCAAAGGATGTGCGTGACTCGCTCGTGATGCTGAAAGGACAGCGACCGCAACATCAGCACACTCCATGTAGGAGAGTGCACTTTTTGTAAAACACATAGGGCCGATAGAAAGACAGCAGTCACACACAGCATGATGTTAAAGGATAAGCAGTCCATTCACTCGGACATAAAAGGCCAGCAGGTCCCAATCACAACAATACAAAAACACAAACATTACGCTAAACATTTCCCAATCTAAATTTGCAACTATTACTTCCCATTGCAAATACATTTTGGGCATTCAGCACACAAAGTAACCGGTGATCTAAAGTTTAAATGCAACACATAAGTTAGATAGCTAACCACAGCATGCGAGCTGCAATAAAAAATACAGTTCCACCAGATGATGATCAGCTGAACCTTAACTTGTTGAAAGTTCATCTTGAAAAGAGCAAAGCTAACAAATTAGCAACAACATCCTCTTCGATAACACCTGCTGCAGCCAATGATCATTGACTACAGCTCAGCATTCAACACCATAGTGCCCTCAAAGCTCATCACTAAGCTAAGGACTCTGGGACTAAACACCTCCCTCTGCAAATAGATCTTGGACTGCCTGACGTGCCATCCCCAGGTGTTAAGGGTAGGCAACAACACATCTGCCGCGCTGATCCTAAACACGGGGGGCCCTCAGGGGTGTGTACTTAGTCCCCTCCTGTACTCCCTGTTCACCCATGACTGCGTGGCCAAGCACAACTCCAACACCATCATTAAGCTTGCCCGACGACACAACATTGGTAGGCCTGATCACTGACAACAATGAGAGAGGAGGTCAGAGACCTGGCAGTGTGGTGCCAGGACAAAAACCTCTCCCTCAAGTGATCAAGATGAAAGAGATGATCGTGGACGACAGGAAAAGGAGGTCTGAGCATGCCCCCATTCTCATCGACGGGGCTGTAATGGAGCAGGTTGAGAGCTTCAAGTTCCTTGGTGTCTACATAACTAACAAACCATCATGGTCCAAACACACCAAGACAGTCGTGAAGAGGGCACGACAACGCCTTTTCCCCCTCAGGAGACTGAAAATATTTGATATGGGTCCTCAGATCCTCAAAAGTTATACAGCTGCACCACTGGTATGGCAACTGCTCGGCCTCCGATCGCAAGGCGCTACAGATGGTAGTGTGTATGGCCCAGTACATCACTGGGGCCAAGCTTCCTGCCATCCAGGACCTCTATACCAGCCTGTGTGAGAGGAAGGACCTAAAAATGGCCAAACACTCCAGCCACCGTAGTCATAGACTGTTCTCTCTGCTACCACATGCCAAGCGGTACCGGAGCGCCAAGTGAAGGTCCAAAAGGCTTCTTAACAGCTTCTACCCCCCAAGCCATAAGACTACTGAACAGCTAATCAAATGACTACCTGGACTATTGGCATCACCCCAACCCCCCCTTTTTTTACACTGTTGCTGTTTATTATCTATGCATAGTCACTTTTCTCCGACCTACATGTGCATATTACCCCGAGTTTGATTTAACAATTCAGAGACTGAAATGAATAAATCAGATGGCTTATATTTAAGGAGAGCAATCGATATATAATCCCGAAATCAGTTGCAACTGTCAATAGTAAAACAAAGCTTAAAACAATATTTGAGTGAACCCCTGAATACCGAAAATTAATGGTGAATTTTTTTATACACTGTATATGCCTTCATTTCCTCAAAATATAGACTCTTAGCTTTCATTCGACACCCCATTTGATATGCTCCTATACACTTCATATGTTGGTGCTCATGGGTCCTTTTACATGGAAATGATCACAAATAACTTACTCAACAGTAAGCTAATGCTAACACATGAAAGAAACCTCCAAAGAAACCTCCATGGACTGTTCAAAACTTAATTATATCATTATGGGAACATAGGAATAACATTCAAAGAACATTGAGGGAATGTTTTGTGCATTGTAAGAACTGCATTCCAGGTGACCTCATGAAGCTGGTTGAGAGAATGTCAAGAGTGTTCAAAGTTGTCATCAAGGCTAAGGTTGGCTACTTTGAAGAATCTCAAATATATTTTGATTTGTTGAACACATTTTTGGTTACTACGTGATTCCATGTGTTATTTCATTGTTTTGATGTCTTCACTATTATTCTACAATGTCGAAAATTGAAAAATGAAGAAAAATGAATGAGTAGGTGTGTCCAAACTTTTACTGTATATATACATTAAAGAAACCCTAGAAGACACAGTTTCTGTGTTTTGGGAAGATATTTTTTGTGATGTTCCCACCAGCTTGTTCCCACAACCTAATGAAACATTCTGGGGACCTTTAAAGAACAGACAAAATGTGTTCTGGGAACATTCTTGCAACGTCAAGCAAACGTTTTGTGCAAAAAAACGTGTCATGACTCTCCTGTGAGGATCCAAAGATCAGGTTACAATGGAGCAACGTCTACAGATCCCTCTCACCCGCAGAGGGGAGGAAGGATTAGTGTGAGGGTTTTATGACACCTCACGCCAATCGTACATTTTATGCAGCAGACAACACTTTTTGGTCTCTAGTATGGGGATTGGAATGTCTCTTTGTTACAGAGACATTTTGCTGCCCAAAAACTATAAACGTCCAAAAGTGAACAGTGGGATAACATATTTCAACATCTGAATGTGGGGAATGATGATAGATGGAATATGGGAGATTAATATATATTTTGTGATGTCATACAAAATGTGATATAATGAAATATTGTAACTTGAAGAGCTTTCACACTATGTATATAAGGTTTACATCCTTTACATTGTGTAGGAAATATCAAGGATGCCCGAGAATATTTTTGTTAAGATAGGAATGTGATTTTAGTTTTCTAACAAGATCATAGTTGTTGATGATGTTTTGCCCTGTAACTAGCCATGTCTGAGGGTGTAAGGACTGACGCCGGACAGGAGAAGCAGGTATGGGGAGTCAAATATTTATTCAGGAACGGACATAGAACACGACAGGAACAGCGTCAGCACATGGGTAAACAAGGACATATGACAAACAATCCCGAAGCAGGGAACAGAGCTAGGAAACAGACAGATATAGGGAAGGAAATTACACAAGCAATTGAGTACACGTGAATCCAATGAGTGCTGATGCGCGTGACGGGGAAAGGCAGGTGTGCGTACTGAAAGTGGCTTGAGTGCGTAATGTTGGGGAGTCTGGCGCCCTCGAGTGCCAGAGGGAGGAAGAGCGGGAGCAGACGTGACAGTACCCCCCTTCTAGGAGTGCCACCTGGTATCCCACCTGGGCGAGCTGGCCGAGACATGGGCGCCAGGCAAGCCGGCTGGCGGTAAATTCCCGACGAATCGGCAGGGGCTTGGGAGCCTGGCGAGCTGGCTGAGGCATGGGAGCCTGACAATCTGGCCGAGGCATGAATTTCTGTCAATTCTGCTGCTACATGGAAGCCCGATGATCCGACGGAGACGTGGCAGTCTGACAAGCCGGCTGGGGGAACAAGACCTGACGATCCAGCTGAGGCCCTGCGACCTTGAGCGCCAGAGGGAGGAAGAGTGGGAGCAGGCGTGACAGAGGGAGCTCAGAGAGCATGTCAATATTACGGAAAGGCCTCTTTTTACCTAAGTGTATAAAACATTGAGTTAAGAATTAACATACCAGACTAGAAGGACCACAAGCTGCAGCTAGGTCTCCATTGGTCACAACCCTGAAAATCAACAATCAGTTGAAGAAGACAAAGTAGCCTCTCTAACAATCAATGTTAAGGCTGAGTAGCTATTCTAAGTACTGTATCTAAGAAAATTAATTTAAGTAGGACCATCCGGTTATTCTATTCAAACAACCGTCGACTGCACTGCTCTCATCACAACTCTGGGGATCATCGACAAGCCAGATTAGCTGTCCTCAGAAGACCACTCTTCCAGAACGAGTGAAAGTAAACACAGACAACTAAGGAGAAGAACATTGTGACATCTTGTGGACAATCAGAGACTTATACTTACGAACTAAGGAGAAGGCCTAATAAAACCCTTTTCATGAAGCGGAACCCTTTTCAGGAAATACTGGGTACAACAAGGATAAACGACAAAGACTTTGAACACGTAGATACATTCATCACTTCTTACCGAAACGGGCGGCAGTTCGGGACAAGTTATTAGGATTACTGTGAGCGTAGTTTCCAAATGTATCCAAGTGTTGTCTCTCTTTTTCTCTTGCTTTCTCTCTCTCTCTTTAACTCTCCATCTTTCGTAACAAGTGTCATATTGTGTTAGTCCGCTAGGGACCTGTTTTCATCGTATTAACCTCTCTGGGATATGTGGGACGCTAGCCAAAAGCCAGAGAAAATGCAGAGTGCCAAATTCAAATAACTTACTATAAAAATCAAACGTTCATTAAATCACACATGCAAGATAGCAAATTAAAGCTACACTTGTTGTGAATCCAGCCAACATGTCAGATTTCAAACAAGCTTTTCGTCGAACGCAAACGATGCTATTATCTGAGGATAGCACCATAGTAAACAAAGAGAGAGAAGCATATTTCAACCCTGCAGGCGCGACACAAAACGCAGAAATACAAATATAATTCATGCCTTACCTTTGACGAGCTTATTTTGTTGGCACTCCAATATGTCCCATAAACATCACAAATGGTCCTTTTGTTCGATTAATTCCGTCGATATATATCCAAAATGTCCAATTTATTTGGCGAGTTTGATCCAGAAAAACACCGGTTCCAACTCGAGCAGCGTGACTACAAAATATCTCAAAAGTTACCTGTACCTTGCCAAAACATTTCAAACTACTTTTGTAATACAACTTTAGGTATTTTTTTTACGTAAATAATCGATAAAAGACGGGATGATCTGTGTTCAATACAGGAGTAAAACAAACTGTAGCATGCTTTCTGGTCACGAGCCTTTAATTTAATTCAGGAGATGGTAACTCGTTAAACAACTTCTTCCATTGTGCCCCAAATTCCTAATGAGTTAATTGTTACATGATTCATTTAATCTGGTAACAATTGAACATAGTAGGTAATTATTTGATATATAACAGTCACATTAATGAAAGTCACATCATTACATATTGTATAATCCTCAGCGCTTCTGGACAGTTTTTGGTGTTTTGAGAACATTTTCCTCGGTGTAACGAATGTTCTGGGAAGTTTCACAGAACCAATTTTGGTTTGCTGGGTTATCTCTACAACTTAAACATGCTTTTGGTCTCTTTCCAGAGACTCAGATACATGTTTTGCTGCTCACTCTGACCTTGTGCAGGTTCTGATGTGTGTTACCTTTTCCACTTCTTTGACTGTACAGTAGGCTACCTTGAGAGTTGAGGTCAGTCCCTGAGTGAAGTGAACAGAGTGGAGAAATGTGTCAGGTGTAAATCCTTCGTGACCTTCCCAGGGCTGGGCTGAGCAACACTGCTCTCTGACAGGCAGGAGAAGAACACAGCCTGGGAGTGAGAGGGAGAGTGAAGGTGCATCTGGTCCCACCTGGACCTGCAGTTCACTGATGGATTATCCCACACAACTAGAGGAAGGCGTGGAGCCACAATCAATTCATCACCCACAGACACCAGTCAACCAATTACACTCCAGGGTGTGGTGGGATGACACTCCCCATCTCCACCCCCCATTCCAACACATCCACACATCCAGCTGTTGATTTACAATTACAAACAGGGAAGTTTCTCTCCATCCATCTCACTGATTTAGCTCAGCTCGATGTCTTGCCCCCCCGCCCCACATCTCCCCACTGAAACAAACAACCCAGCTTTTCTCAAGCATTTCTCCTCCAAAGCCTTCCCAGGCAGCATCTGTGAACGGCAATGTTTTCAATTTACTAAAATATCAGCAGAAACCAAAACAAATGCTGTGGCGGAGACCGCAAGCAGATGAGTGTTTAAGGCTGTGTTCTTATGTTCTCTTCGTTGCATAATTCTTACCCGTTTTGGGTCCAAGAGAAATGAAAGATTGCAATCCTTTCTCTCAACAGGCGAGTGGTGGTGAGATGCCAGCCCACCGCAGGCCATTGTGTTGGGAATTTGAACGCTCTTTTCATGCATTTAAATGATCAGCTGTTTCTATTTATGGAGAAGCCCTGGCCTAGTACAGGGCCTGTTAGGCAAGGTCTTTGGTCATCATATATTTTCTGTTGTAACACTGCAGGCCAGTTCAGACTGCTGTGCGGGTGACTTTGACTGAATCCCAAATGGCACCCTATTCACCAGTGCCCATAGGGCTCCTGTCAAAAGTAGTCCACTTTGTAGGGAATAGGGTGCCATTTAGGACATACCCTGTATTCTGGATTGACGGCAATCCACTGGGATCAATTCCCTCGTTAAATTACCAGGGACTGAAGTTAACCAACAGTGGAATTCTATTGAAATTCCTTGCGGGTCTTTTCAGTGGTCGTTTTAAAATAGAAGCTGTAGACAGAAATGAAAGTGCTTTGTCAATATACAGCACGGGATCCGACCAGGATAATGCCTAGTCACAGGCTGTCCTGCCTTGTCATAATCCAACCACCAGACTACATGACTCCCACCCTTGCTGGGACGGTGTCAAGATAGTTTAGTCACCACCAGTGTAGTGTAGGCTGCTGAAGCATAGGAAGTAGTAGTAAGGCTGCACTAACCAGTAAGATTCCCTTTTTCTGCTATTGAGAGTTAGCTATGCTTTATTTTTTTGGGGGAGGGGGTAAAAATGATTCTCTCTCTCTCTCTCTCTCTCTCTCTCTCGCTCCCCTTCTCACCCTCTCTCCCTTCCATTTCTCCTCTTTCCTTTTTTAATATCTGAGGAAGTATTCCAATGGGGCACTGTATGTTAGATCTCTGAGGTAGAGAATACACTGCCTGCCATTGTACGCAGGAAGCTTGCAAAACTGGGTCCTCTTGGCAGAGGAGCAAGACAAACTCTGCTCTGCAGCCTGTACAAACAGCTCGGTCCTGAAGAGACAAACTGATCGCTAGATACCTTACAGAGCAATTAAACGTTGATTCTGAAAAATAAACATTATTATAAGGCATTGTTGTTCTAAGATCCCCGATTTCAACTCACAAAATGCATTTACAACTCTGGGTGGATGCTATTTATGCTGTGTACAATCTCTGTAGGGTATGTCTGACAAACAATGTGTAAGCCAATCTGTGTGAGCTAGGGCCTGAAGAGGAAGTTTGTCCTTCTGTCTGGTTGACCTTCCACCCTCGGGTCAGTGATACTCTGCTGCTCTCCACTCCGAGAGGCTGGGGGGGGGGGACATCTGGACACCTCTCCTGCCCCTTTTTCTCTCTCTCTCCCTCCCCTCTAACCCTTCCCCCTCCCACTAAGCAGAGATGATTATTTAATTACAGCATTCAGGGTGTGACGGGGTGACTCCCCGGCAGAACCTTATCCCCATTTCCCATCACTGTCTCCTCTCACTCTTGCATAACCCATTGGCCACAACATTTAGTTTTTTTCCTCTCTCTCTCTCTCATATTATTTTTTTCAGATTTTCGTAGTCAGTGGGGTAGGTGTGCACCAGCCACAGTCCAGTATGTGTGTGAATGTGTACGTGAATGTGTGTTTATGTATGGGGCATTAACTCATTGGCAGCTCTGTGCTAGTCTATGGCCGTTGCATTATGGGCTCTGTGTAACATCCAGAGAGCCACTGGCATCAACTTGCTGAATTCATAGTTGGTTGTGGTTCTAATTCATCTATCCAATATTTACTCTTGTCCCAGTTCGCGTTGTACAAATCATTTTTTCTCTGGAATGCTCAAAGAACCCGATCGAAGAAAAATAAAAGTGAGAGGTAAAAATTGTGACGATATTTTAATGTTCATAAGGTCATAAGCAGGGGGGATTCTTACAGGCAACCCTCCCCTGTGTTTAACAGTTTCACAAATGTCACCTTGGCATAACAACACTGAGACCCTGTACGACGGGGTAAGTACCATCACAGCCATTACAATAATGGCACAGTGTAATCTAAAGATCATGTGTTTCTGATAAGGCTGTTGTTTTAAGTTTCTCAAATTTTGCTGTCAAACTATTGAGTTGTTTTGACATGTGCTGTTATTGCAGACGTGCTGAGCAGAAACCAACAAATCACCACATTTTCGGTGTTTTCAGTGTTTTCAAATCTGCTAAATTATGTGGAAAGAAAGACTGTGCTAGGCCAAGAAAAACAGGGCCCATTTTGGCCAGAGGAGCTGAGCTTTCCTTTCACTTCACATCCTGGTTCAACATGACCTTTGTTGCTTGTACAGGAGAGCAAAAGGCCCATCTTCAAGCACAGCCACAGGCAGGATAGTTAACCCTCTATGAAACTCATAGTGCTATTTTAATTCTCCATTTCATTCTTGCTTATTTTTCTCTTTCTTTCGATGATGAGATGAAAATGACTTCAGTGTAGTGGAAAGAAACGATACGAGCTCCAATAGTCCCACTCAGTGTAAACATAATAAGCAGTATCCACAACTGTGTATAGATGATCATTTTCCCAGGCATGGTTTCCCTTTCCAATACTGGAACTCTCCATCCAAATAGGATCACTCTATATAAACAGGTCTGATGTGTAGATTGATTGATATCATTTATATAAATAAGATTGACAGATGGATTCATTGGATTGATTCAAGCTGAGGTTAGAGTGGGCTCTGGCTGGGAACACTTGCAGATGAGCTTGGTTTGTTGAGGTTTCTGGCGGTGTACATTTCTAGTTTTTCTTATTCTGAATTATTCTCATGTATCGTGCTTCATTGCCATCTCCTAACCCATCCTCATGGAGAGCAACACTGGACTCCCTAGCCAACGAAACAGTTTCTCACCTGTGCAGACCCAAAACAAACATGTTGCAATGGGAAGGGACCAAAACACATTCCCAAGAATGTGTGAGAGAGGTTCACCAGAAGTTAATTAACCACAGCTTTGAAATATTGCATATTTCACTTTTAACGTCAAATAAATTCTGTGGAACACGTGCTTCAAAAAACACAATTTACATGCTCACACACACACACACAGCACTTTCCTTCAGTGGCAAACCGTGGCTATTGGACCTAGGCCTTTACTCTGGGAAAAAATCTTCCAAAACGTTCCCCAAACTCAAAAATCAAGAAAACACAGACAGCACTAATGTTACCAGCAACAACAATCACACTGCATACACAACCTATGGTAGCCACACCATCACTATCACACCAACAGCGACTATTAAAACCGTACCCAACCAGAAACCGCGGATTGATGGCAGCACCCACTCCAATTTGCTTACGCCCCAATAGGTCCACAGACGACGCAATCACACTGCACACTGCCCTAACCCATGTGGACAAGAGAAATACCTAACCCATCTGGACAACAGGAATACCTATGTAAGAATGCTGTTCATCGACTACAGCTCAGCATTTAACACCATAGTACCCTCCAAATTCGTCATTAAACAAGACCCTGGGTCTCGACCCCGCCCTGTGCAACTGGGTCCTGGACTTTCTGACGGGCCGCCCCCAGGTGGTGAGGGTGGGAAACAACATCTCCACCCCGCTGATCCTCAACACTGGGGCCCCACAAGGGTGCGTTCTTAGCCCTCTCCTGTACTTCCTGATCACCAATGATTGCGTAGCCATGCACGCCTCCAACTCAATCAACAAGTTTGCAGATGACACTACAGTGGTAGGCTTGATTACCAACAACGACGAGACAGCCTACAGGGAGGAGGTGAGGGCCCTCGGAGTGTGGTGTCTGGAAAACAACCTCACACTCAACGTCAGAAAAACAAAGGAGATGATCGTGGACTTCAGGAAACAGCAGAGGGAGCACCCTCCTATCCACATCAATGGGACAGTAGTGGAGAAGGTGGAAAGTTTTAAGTTCCTCGACGTGCACATCACGGACAAACTGAAATCGTACACCCACACAGACAGTGTGGTGAAGAAGGCGAAACAAGAAGGTGCAACAAGAAGGAGGCTGAAGAAATTTGGCTTGTTACCAAAAACACTCACAAACTTTTACAGATGCACAATCAAGAGCATGCTGTCGGGCTGTATCACCGCCTGGTACGGCAACTGCTCCGCCCACAACTGCAAGGCTCTCCAGAGGGTTGTGAGGTCTGCACATCGCATCACCAGGGGCAAACTACCTGTCCTTCAAGACACCTACACCACACGATGTCACAGGAAGGCCAAAAAGATCATCAAGGACAACAACCACCTGAGCCACTGCCTGTTCACCCCGCTATCATCCAGAAGGCGAGGTCAGTACAGGTGTATCAAAGCTGGGACAGAGAGACTGAAAAACTACCAGACTGTTAAACAGCCATCACTAACATTGAGTGGCTGCTGCCAATATACTGACTCAAATCACTAGCCAATTTAATAATAAAAAATTGGATGTAATAATTGTATCACTAGCCACTTTAAACAATGCAACTTTATATAATGTTTACATACCCTACATTACTCATCTCATATGTAAATACTGTACTCTATACCATCTACTGCATCTTACCTATGCCATTTGGCCTTCGATCATCCATATATTTATATGTACATATTCTTATTAATTTCTTTACACTTGTGTGTATAAGGTAGTTGTGAAATTGTTAGATTACTTGTCAGATATTACTGCATGGTCGGTACTAAAAGCACAAGCATTTCGCTACACTCACATTAACATCTGCTAACCATGTGTACAGTCGTGGCCAAACTTTTTGAGAATGACACAAATATAAATTTTCACAAATTTTGCTGCCTCAGTTTGTATGATGGCAATCTGCATATACTCCAGAATGTTATGAAGAGTGATCAGATGAATTGTAATTCATTGCAAAGTCCCTCTTTGCCATGCAAATGAACTGAATCCCCAAAAAACATTTCCACTGCATTTCAGCCCTGCCACAAAAGGACCAACTGACATCATGTCAGTGATTCTCTCGTTAACATAGGTGTGAGTGTTGACGAGGACAAGGCTGGAGATCACTCTGTCATGCTGATTGAGTTCAAATAACAGACTGGAAGCTTCAAAAGGAGGCTGGTGCTTGGAATCATTGTTCTTCCTTTGTCAACCATGGTTACCTGCACGGAAACACATGCCGCCATCATTGCTTTGTACAAAAAGGGCTTCACAGGCAAGGATATTGCTGCCAGTAAGATTGCACCTAAATCAACCATTTATCGGATCATCAATAAGGAGAGCGGTTCAATTGTTGTGAAGAAGGCTTAAGGGCGCCCAAGAAAGTCCAGCAAGTGCCAGGACCATCTCCTAAAGTTGATTCAGCTGCAGGATCGGGGCACCACCAGTAGAGAGCTTGCTCAGGAATGGCAGCAGGCAGGTGTGAGTGCATCTGCACGCACAGTGAGGCGAAGACTTTTGGAGGATGGCCTGGTGCCATGAAGGGCAGCAAAGAAGCCACCTCTCTCCAGGAAAAACATCAGGGACAGAATGATATTCTGAAAACGGTACAGGGATTGGACTGCTGAGGACTGGGGTAAAGTCATTTTCTCTGATGAATTCCCTTTCCGATTGTTTGGGGCATCCGGAAAAAAGCTTGTCCGGAGAAGACACGGTGAACGCTACCATCAGTCCTGTGTCATGCCAAAGCATCCTGAGACCATTCATGTGTGGGGTTGCTTCTAAGCCAAGGGAGTGGGCTCACTCACAATTTTGCCCAAGAACACAGCCATGAATAAAGAATGGTACCAACACATCCTCCGAGAGCAACTTCTCCCAACCATCCAGGAACAGTTTGGTGATGAACAATGCCTTATCCAGCATGATGGAGCTCCTTGCCATAAGGCAAAAGTGATAACTAAGTGGCTCAGGAAACAAAAATCAATATTTTGGGTCCATGGCCAGGAAACTCCCCAGACCTTAATCCCATTGAGAACTTGTGGTCAATCCTCAAGATGTGGGTGGACAAACAAAAACCCACAAATTCTGACAAACTCCAAGCATTGATTATGCAAGAATGGGATGCCATCAGTCAGGATGTGGCCCAGAAGTTAATTGACTGCATCAACACTGCAAATATTGACTCTTTGCATCAACTTCATGTAATTGTCAGTAAAAGCCTTTGACACTTATGAAATGCTTGTAATTATACTTCAGTATTCCATAGTAACATCTGACAAAAATATTTAAAGACACTGAAGCAGCAAACTTTGTGAAAATTAATAGTTGTGTCACTCTCAAAACTTTTGGCCACGATTGTATGTGACCAATTACATTTGATTTGATTTGAAATTTGATTTGACAGTACCGCCAAAAGTTACACATCAAAGGATGTGAGTTAGTCAGACTCATTATGCTGAAAGGACAGCAACCGTAGTAACAGTGCATTTTCACCAGACGCTAATTCGGAAGGAGAAGTTCCCGCCCCCATTCATTTTCAACGAGGGCACGTGGAAAAATGTGCCGGGGGTTGTGGGATGGAGAGTGGCGAGAAACCTGCTAGCGGAGTTGTATAAAAAGTTCAACTCTGCTCTACTTTATGCAAATTTATCTTGGCCACCGCTGCCTTTAACCCATCAGGTGAGGAGCAGTAACGTGTCAATTAGGATAACGCTCCAAAAGCCAGACTCAGGAAGTCTCAGATAAAAGAAGAAAACAAGTTGACCCATTCTAACTAACTATACAGTGGGGAGAACAAGTATTTGATACACTGCCGATTTGGCAGGTTTTCCTATTTACAAAGCATGTAGAGGTCTGTAATTTTGTATCATAGGTACACTTCAACTGTGAGAGACGGAATCTAAAACAAAAATCCAGAAAATCACATTGTATGAATTTTAAGTAAATAATTTGCATTTTATTGCATGACATAAGTATTTGATACATCAGAAAAGCAGAACTTAATATTTGGTACAGAAACCTTTGTTTGCAATTACAGAGATCCTACGTTTCCTGTAGTTCTTGACCAGGTTTGCACACACTGCAGCAGGGATTTTGGCCCACTCCTCCATACAGACCTTCTCCAGATCCTTCAGGTTTCAGGGCTGTCGCTGGGCAATACGGACTTTCAGCTCCCTCCAAAGATATTCTATTGGGTTCAGGTCTGGAGAATGGCTAGGCCACTCCAGGACCTTGAGATGCTTCTTATGGAGCAACTCCTTAGTTGCACTGGCTGTGTGTTTCAGGTCATTGTCATGCTGGAAGACCCAGCCACGACCCATCTTCAATGCTTTTACTGAGGGAAGGAGGTTGTTGGCCAAGATCTCGCAATACATGGCCCCATCCATCCTCCCCTCAATACGGTGCAGTCGTCCTGTCCCCTTTGCAGAAAAGCATCCCCAAAGAATGATGTTTCCACCTCCATGCTTTACGGTTGGGATGGTGTTCTTGGGGTTGTACTCATCCTTCTTCTTCCTCCAAAAAACGGCGAGTGGAGATTAGACCAAAAAGCTTAATTTTTGTCTCATCAGACGACATGACCTTCTCCAATTCCTCCTCTGGATCATCCAGATCGTCATTGGCAAACTTTAGACGGGCCTTGAGCAGGGGGACCTTGCGTGCGCTGCAGGATTTTAATCCATGACGGCGTAGTGTGTTACTAATGGTTTTCTTTGAGACTGTGGTCCCAGCTCTCTTCAGGTCATTGACCAGGTCCTGCTGTGTAGGCCCCAGACCGAGGGTAATTGACCGTCATCTTGAACTTCTTCCATTTTCTAATAATTGCGCCAACAGTTGTTGCCTTCTCACCAAGCTGCTTGCCTATTGTCATGTAGCCCATCCCAGCCTTGTGCAGGTCTACAATTTTATCCCTGATGTCCTTACACAGCTCCCTGGTCTTGGCCATTGTGGAGAGGTTGGAGTCTGTTTGATTGAGTGTGTGGACAGGTGTCTTTTATACAGGTAACGAGTTCAAACAGGTGCAGTTAATACAGGTAATGAGTGGAGAACAGGAGGGCTTATTAAAGAAAAACTAACAGGTCTGTGAGAGACAGAATTATTACTGGTTGGTAGGTGATCAAATACTTATGTCATGCAATAAAAGGCAAATTAATTACTTAATAATCATACAATTTGATTTTCTGGATTTTACAGACCTCTACATGCTTTGTAAGTAGGAAAACCTGCAAAATCGGCAGTGTATCAAATACTTGTTCTCCCCACTGTATATGGTTAGATCACTCAGATAATGTATGAAAGCATAAAATAGCCAAATATCACATCATTCAATCAGTTAAATTGCATGTTTGCTGGTTAAAACTATTCTGTAACATACATAACACCTCTATGAAGCAGTTCATGACACATTCATGAGAGTTGAAGTAGGCCTATCATTCATTACATTAACCTTTGTGACTGATATATTCATTCATTATCAGCATCTCTCACAAGTAATGTTTTGTCTACACATCATTCTCATTTTATTGAGTGTGTATGTGAAGTGAGAGACACCAATAGATGGGTTGGTTTAAATTAATCTAGCATATAACTGAGTCTACACACTAGGTACAGCTAGACATGGCCATAACCTTTTGGGTCTGAGAACATCTGACAAACTCACAACAGTCTCAGTAGCTGAGATAAATATGGGAAGTCTGTGTTAGGGTTATTGTAATGTCAGTGATATGATGAACTAAGTTGCCAGATAAAGCAGCATCTGCAGACATATTCTATATGTGTATACAGTGGGGCAAAAAAGTATTTAGTCAGCCACCAATTGTGCAAGTTCTCCTACTTAAAAAGATGAGAGAGGCCTGTAATTTTCATCATAGGTACACTTCAATTATGACAGACAAAATGAGAAAAGAAAATCCAGAAAATCACATTGTAGAATTTTAAATGTATTTATTTGCAAATTATGGTGGAAAATAAGTATTTGGTCACAAACAAGCAAGATTTCTGGCTCCAACAGACCTGTAACTTCTTCTTTAAGAGGCTCCGAAAGTTTCTAGTATTATTATTTCCTATGACCGACAAGCACTTCTGGACATCAGACCGGAGATTTACTCACCGCAAATTTGACATTCTGGAGCGAGATCCTCCGAAGCGGTTCCAATCATCACGGGAGTCCTTTTTTAAAAAGATGCCGCCTGTCATGCCCTGATCTGGTTCATCTGTCTTGTGCTTGTCTCCACCCCCCACCAGGTGTCTCCCATTTGTCCCCATTATCCCCTGTGTATTTATACCAGTGTTTTCTGTTTGTCTGTTGCCAGTTCGTCTTGTCCCGTCAAGTCTTACCAGTGTGTTTTCCTGTTTTCTAGTCTTCCCGGTTCTGATCATTCTGCCTGCCCTGACTCTGAGCTTGCCTGCTGTTCTGTACCTCTTTGACTCTTCCCTGGACTACTCACCATTCTGTCTGCCCTGAACCTGAGCCTGCCTGGCCTTCTGTACCTCATTAACTCTGCCTTGGATTACTGACCTCTGCCTGCCCTCGACCTGCCCTGGCCTGTCCTCTTGTATAATAAATATTATGAGAACTGTACTATCCACCTCCTGTGTCTGCATCTGGATCATATCCTGAGTCGTGATAGTACGAACTGGCCATGGCCGATCCAGCAGACTGGGACCAGCTCTGCAACACTGTCTCCTCACAGGGAGTCACCATTAGAAGACATGAGGAGTTGCAACGGAACCTTATGGAAGGATTCCACACCAAGGCAGAACGCCATGACCAAACCTTCCACACCTTACTGGAGCAATTCTGCTGGCTATCGATGAGGGAGCGCTACCCCCTCATCGTGGCAGGGAACATTCAGATGGATCCTGATAAGGTGAGAGCAGTGGTTGATTGGCCTCAACCCACATACAGAGTGCAGCTGCAACGTTTTCTGCGATTTCTACCTCCGTTTCATTCGAGACTACAGCACCCTGGCTTCCCCCCTCTCTCTGCTCTCACCTCTCCCAAGGTTCTGTTCACATGGTCCACAGCTGCTGACCAGGCTTTTTTGAATTTGAAACATCAGCTCACCACAGCCCCATCCCCATCCATCCGGACCCGTCCCGTCACGTCAGTTTGTGGTAGAGGTCGACGCTTCTGACGTTGGAGTGGAAGCATTCATTCCTCTAAGCTAACCTGCCATCCTGGATCCCACCGAACTGGCCTTCCTCCGACAACGCTTTTGGAGGCCCACTATGGTTTCTGACGTCTCCGCATTCGTCACCGCATGCACGGTATGTGCTCAGAATAAGACTCAGCGGCAAGCTCCAACTGGCCTACTTCAACCACTCCCTGTTTCTCATTGCTCCTGATCCCATATATCCCTGGACGTTGTCACTGGTCTCCCTCTGTCTGATGGTAACACCACCATCCTTGGTGGATAGGTTTTCTAAAGCCACCCATTTCATCCCCCTCCCCAAGTTACCTTCAGCCAAGGAGACGGCCCAGCTCATGGTGCAGCACGCCTTCCGAATCCATGGACTTCCTGTCAATATAGTCTCCGATCGTGGTCCTCAGTTCTCGTCCCGATTCTGGAAGGCGTTCTGCACCCTCATTGGGTCGTCAGCCAGCCTGTCATCCGGGTTTCATCCTCAATCCAACGGCCAGTGAGAGCGTGCCAATCAGGACCTGGAGACAACTCTTCGGTGCCTCGTCTCGGCCAACCCCACCACCTGGAGCTAGCAACTTGTGTAGGTGTAGCACGCTCGGAACACCCTGCCTGCTCAGCCACTGGGCTAGCACCCTTCGAGTGCTCCATTGGTTATCAGCCCCCACTCTTCCCTGAGCAAGAGGAAGAGGTCAACATACCCTCGGTCCAAATGTTCATCCGCCGCTCTCGGTGTACCTGGAAGAGAGTTCGCCACTGGACCCCGGCTCCCCGCTATCTTCTCGGGCAGAGGGTATGGCAGTCTAAGATGGCGTTCTAGTCAGATTATGGAAAAGGGCAAACCACCCACCACTTCTTGGTATATTGCTTGCTAATGTACAGTTTCTGAACAATAAACTTTGCAAGTTCAGAACGTGTATTTCTACCATAGAGATAATGGAAACTGTAACGTAATCTGCCTCACAGAGACTTGGTTATCGGGGAAGGTACTTGATCGGGCTTTACAACCTACGGGGTTCTCTGTACAGTACATTGCATGGGCAGGGTAAAAGAGCTTTGCGGGAAAAACAAAGGTGGAGGAGCATGTTTTATGATCAACAACTCATGGTTTGATTGTAGGGAAGTTTCCCTGACCTGGAATACCTCACGATCAAATGCAGACCCCATTATCTCCCGAGAAAATTCACAGCTTCTTGTATCAATGCTGTGTATATACCCACCAGAAGCCAACACCACTCTGGCACTCAAGGAATTACAGGGATTTTAGAAAAAAATGGAAACAGCATATCCCGAGGCAGCATTCATTTGACAAAGGAAATTTAAGGAAAATTCTCTCGAAATTCCACCAACACATCTCTTGCCTCACTCGCAGGAATAATACATTGGATCATTGTTATTCGGCATTCTGAGATGGATAAAAAGCCCTCCTTCGTCAACCCCCACGGTAAATAAGCCCATGCCTCCATTCTGCTCTTCCCTGCCTATAGGCAGAAATTAAAACAAGAAGCACCTGTGTTTAAGTCTGTTCAATGCTGGACTGACCAATCGGAATCCATGCTACAGCACTGTTTTGATCACGCGGACTGGGATATGTTCTGGGCCTCTTCTAGGAATAACATCTACAAATATACTGACTGTCTCTAGGTTCATCGGGAAGTGCATAGAGGATGTTGTTCCTACAGTGACAAACCAAAAACCATGGATAGATGGCAGCATTCATGCAAAATGTTAAACGTGAACAACCGCATTTATCCATAATAAAGTGAAAACTTGGACGAGTATAAACAGACCGCCTATGACCTCCGCAAGTCAATCAAATAGGGAAAAAAGATCGTACAGGGACAAAGTGGAGTCGCAATTCAACAACTTAGACACGAGACGCATGTGACAGGGACTTCTGACAATCACTGGGAAAACAATAAAGGGAAAATAAAGGGAGTTCAGACAATAAAGCCAATAAAGGGAAAACCTGTAGCCAACGTGAGTAGAACTTTCAGGCTTGTTTAGCCTTACCGGGCTGATGGCCCCGAATGGCATCACAAGCCACGCTCTTAGAGCATGTGCAGACCAGCTGGCTGGAGTGTTTATAGCCATTTTCAAGCTCTCACTATTCAAGTCTGTCATCCCCTCTTGCTTCAAGATGGCCACCATTGTTCCTGTAAGCCAAGGTAACTGAACTAAATGATTATTGCTCCATAGCACTCACTTCTGTCATCATGAAGTGCTTTGAAAGGCTAGTCAAGGACCATGTCACCTCCAACATACCCGACAGTCTTGACCCACTCTAATTTGCATAACGCCCCAACAGTTCCATGGACGACACAATCACTGTTGCACTGCACACCAACATATCCCACCTGGACAAGTGGAATACCTATGTGAAAATACTGTTCATTGACTACAGCTCAGATTTTAACACCATTGTACCCACCAAGCTCATCACTAAGCCCAGGAACTTGGGTCTGAACTCCTCCCTATGCAACTGGATCCTAGATTTCCTTACGGTGCGACCCCAGGTGGTGAGGGTAGGCAACAACACCTCCGCCATGCGCATCCTCAACACGGGGGCCCTCCAGGGGTGTATGCTCAGCCCCCTCCTGTACTCCCTGTTCACTATTGACTACGACTCAAACTCAATCATCAAGTTTGCTGACGACACAACAGTGGTAGGCCTGATTACCAACAACAACAAGACAGCCTATAGGGAGGAGATTAGAGCCATGGCGGAGTGGTGCCAGGAAAACCAGGATAACCTCTCACTCAAGTTCAACAAATAAAGGAGCTTATCGTGGACAGCAGGAGACAGAAGAGGGAGCATGTCCCAAACCTCATCGACGTGGCTGCAGTGGATAGGGTCATAAGCTTCAAGTTCCTCTGCATGCACATCACTGAGGAACTGAAAGAGTCTCGCCACACCGATATTGTGGTGAAGAAGGCACAACAGCTCCTCTACAATCTCAGGCGGCTGAAGAAATTCGGCATGGACCTTAATACCGTCACAAACTTCTACAGATGCTCCATGGAGAGCATTCTGTCGGGCTGCAGCACCGCCTGGTAGGGCAACTGCTCCGGAATCAAGGACCTCACTCACCCGAGCCACAGACTGTTCACTTGGACAGTACAAGTGCATCAAAGCCAAGACCTGAGGTTACAAAACAGCTTCTATTATCAGCCTATCATTCTGTGGACAGACATTACTAGCCGTCTACCAGGTGATGCAAATAAAACAAACACACACTCAAGCTATCACACACACACTCACTCACAGCCAATGTTGCTGTCCCATGTTATAGAGACATTGAACCACTGGTCACTTCCCGTTTCTCACTGTGTGTTTAAATACTGTATCCTTGACATAGCTTATTGTAATATTTCTACTACTGCACATTGTATTGTAGTTCCACTGTTTATACACACCGCATATTTATTTATATACTGGATTCTTGACATAGCTTACTCTTATATATCTACTGTTGTATATCATTCTTAGTTTATTTTGCATAAATTCCCCTGGTGCACATATGTATAGATTGCATTTTGATACTTCGGCAGTGCTAATTGGGTTGTTAAATTGGATTCATCCCACCGTTCTTGATTTCTTGCATTTTATTTGTATTTTTCTTTACATTTAATTTTTTTAAACATTTGACTTCATTGTTAAGCGCTAGTAACATAAGCATTTCGCTTGCATTGCTGTAACACCTGCTAAACTGTGTATGTGACCAATAAACTTTGATATGATATATAGCCCCTTTTCTATTTCAGGGGGTCTCAAAGGTTTGCTCATTTCATTTTGCATTTCCACAAGGTTCTGTTCTTGCCTCTAGAGCTAATTGGACATCAAATACTTTAGATATGTCCAATGTGCCCTGGCACTCTCCATTTGTCCTTGCATGGGTGATTGAGTGAGTGAGTGAGTGAGCAAGTGGGTGAGTGAGGAAAAGAGCGTGACTGGTTGATTGATTGTTTATGCACTTTATTTTATATTGCTTTAGTTTATCAATACATTTTTATTGCTTTGAATGTTTCATTTATTTTCAAATGTTAATGGTATATTCTTGACAAATCCTTAGTTTTTTTACATATAGATGTGCCTTTTTTGTCGCGTTCGTTATACAAAGGAGAACAAGGTGCAGCGTGGTATGCGTACATTCTTCTTTAATTAATAGAACGAACACTGAACAAACTGACAAAATAACTAAACGAACCGTGAAGCTATATGAATAGTGCAGACAGGCAACTAAACATAGAATAAGATCCCACAAACACCAAAGGGAAATGGCTACCTAAATATGATCCCCAACCAGAGAGAACGACAAACAGCTGCCTCTGATTGGGAATCATATCAGGCCACCATAAACATACAAATCACCTAGACCTACAAAATCCTGGACATACAAAAACCCTAGACAATACAAACCCCTAGACCACATATGTCAGAGTCAAGGCCCGCGGGCCACATCCGGCCCGCAAGAAGGTTTTTTACGGCCCCTGGGATGATCTTGATTTATTATTAGAACCGGCCCGCAGCAAGCCGGCAGCCCGCAGATCTTTTACACGCACCAATACTACATTTCCCACAATGCAAAGGTGACGCACCGAGCAGTAGGCTGCTTCATTTCAATATTTATTGGCACAGCAGTCGTCAGCATCACAGTAAAATTAACTTTCAGATACCCATCAAAAATGGCAAAACGGAAGGTGGATACTGAGAACCGGGGGTTTCAAACAAGGTGGGAGTCGGAGTATATGTTCACGAAGGTAGCTGGAAAACCTGTGTGTCTTCTGTGTGGAGAAAGTGTGGCGGTACTGAAAGAGTATAATCTGAGACGACATTATGAAACGAAACACGCGGACAAAAACAAGAATATGGACATGGAACAAAGGCTACAAAAGGCAGAGGAATTAAAACGAGGCCTCAAATCTCGACAGGCTCTGTTCAAAAAAGCCAAATCACAAGGCCAGGCTGCTGTCAAGGCCAGTTTTATTTTGGCAGAAGAGATCGCTAAATCAGCCCGGCCATTTACGGAGGGGGATTTCATCAAAAACTGCATGATTAAAGTTTGTGACGAAGTTTGCCCAGAAAAAAGGCAACTCTTTTTAAATGTGAGTCTGAGCAGAAACACCATTGCCGAGAGAGTAGACCAGTTGTCCATCAATCTAAAAGAGCAGCTTGTGAAAAAGGGAAAAGATTTTATTGCATATTCCTTGGCTGTGGATGAGAGCACCGACATTTCTGACATTGCCCAGTTGTCAATTTTCATCCGCGGAGTGGACTCCAACCTAAGCGTGACAGAGGAGTTTTTGGCTTTACGTCCTATGCATGGCACCCCTACGGGGCATGATTTGTATGAAGAGGTGTCAAGATGTGTAAATGAGATGGAGCTGCCTTGGGAAAAACTCGTGGGTTTGACAACCGACGGAGCACCTGCGATGTGTGGACACAGGAGCGGACTGGTGGCGAAGATACGGGAAAAGATGCAAGAGGAAAACGCGACAGGTGAGCTGACAGCTTATCATTGTATCATACACCAGGAAGCGTTGTGCGGTAAAGCCTTGAAAATGGAGCATGTAATGAGCATCATCACGCGCACAGTTAACTTTATCAGAGCCAAAGGTTTGAATCACCGCCAGTTCAAGGCATTTCTGACGGAGTTAGAAACGGAGCATGGTGATTTGCCTTATCACACAGAGGTGCGATGGCTAAGCCAGGGAAAGGTGCTTCAAAGATGTTTCGAGCTTCGTGAGGAGATTTGTCTGTTCTTGGACAGCAAAGGGAAAGACACAACACAACTCCGAGACGAAATGTTTCTGTGTGAAATGGCTTTTCTGTGTGACATTACGAGTCATCTGAATGCAATAAACTTGCAGCTGCAGGGTCGGGATCGTGTCATCTCTGATATGTACAGTACAGTGAAGGCATTTAAAACCAAACTGACTCTGTGGGAGACGCAGATGCGGAAAGAAAATTTGAGCCACTTTCCCAGCTGCCAGACCATGAAAGAGAAGCTCTCTACCAGTGCGTTCCCGAGCACACAGTTGGCTGATAAAATAGGTATGCTTGCCGCTGACTTTCGACGCCGATTTGCTGACTTTGAAGCACAAAAAAGCAGGTTGGAACTGCTCGGTAACCCATTTGCTGTTGACGTGGAAAGCTCACCACCAAACCTCCAAATGGAGTTGATTGACCTCCAATGCAATGATGCACTGAGGGCAAAATATGCGGCAGTGGGTGCTGCGGAGTTCGCCCGTTTCCTCCCCGGCACAATGCCCCAGCTGCGCATCCAGGCTGCTCAAACGTTGTCTATGTTTGGCAGCACATACCTGTGTGAACAACTGTTTTCTTTGATGAACCTGAACAAAACATCACACAGAAGTCGACTTACTGCTGAACACCTCCACTCAATTCTGAGGATTTCTTCAGCTCAGAGCCTTACCCCGAACATTGATGAACTTGTGGAAAAGATGGGACACCACCAAGTATCACCCTCAACCTCAAACAAGTGAACATTACTGTGCAATCACATATTGAGAGTTTTTACTCAGTTCAAGTTTAAAAGTTAAAATTTAATATTTGTTTTCACTGCATGTTACTTCTCCTTAAACAAAGTGTTGTTTTTGATTAATAGATTTTTGCACTTTATTTTTTTGTATTTCAATCCAATTATATTTTAAAAATATTTCAGTTGAGTGGATGATAGAAAATTGCTATTATTGTTTTTTCTTTGAAGTAAATTTAGCCCACTTTTGCTAAAATAGAAAATATAGTCTACTGATGGTGCCTTGAATACCGGTTTCTTTCATTTAATGTTCATGTTATGGGGATATTTATATAAAGGAAATTTGTCTTTTGTGTCTGTTGAAAATTAAAGATTACTGACAGAGCCATAAGAAAATATTGCTTTATTTATCTGATCATATTGTAATATATTTGTTAGGTTTTCAGTAGGTTCAATTAGGTTCACTAGACTATATGCGTCATTTAAAATTTTTTCAATGAACATTCGAACAGTCCGGCCCTCGTCTTGTAGCTGATTTTTTTATTTGGCCCTCCGTCCATTTGACTTTGACACCCCTGCCCTAGACAATACAAAACCCCTAGACAATACAAAACCCCTAGACAATACAAAACCCCTAGACAATACAAAACCCCTAGACAATACAAAACCCCTAGACAATACAAACCCCTAGACAATACAAAACCCCTAGACAATACAAAACCCCTAGACAATACAAAACCCCTAGACAATACAAACCCCTAGACAATACAAAACCCCTAGACAATACAAAACCCCTAGACAATACAAACCCCTAGACAATACAAAACCCCTAGACAATACAAAACCCCTAGACAATACAAACCCCTAGACAATACAAAACCCCTAGACAATATAAAACCCCTAGACAATACAAAACCCCTAGACAATACAAAACCCCTAGACAATACAAAACCCCTAGACAATACAAAACCCCTAGACAATACAAAAACTAGCGGACCCACCCTAGTCACTCCCTGACCTAACCAAAATATAAAGAAAACAGAGATATCTCAGTTCAGGGGGTGACATTTTTGCAACTCACAGAATAAATTAACTTAGTTCATACTGTATTTCCTCTAATCCTTTTTCTATTTATTGCATGGAAACGATCATGTGTAAAAAAGTTCAAATAACCTTAGCGAAATTAGCTAATTATCAAGGTCAAGTTTTAGTTTAAACAATTCCATATGTCAGCTTAGAACCCACCCAACCAGCAGCTTAGATTTCTAAGAATTAAAAAATTCTTAGAAATCTAAGCTGCTGGTTGGGTGGGTTCTAAGCTGACATATGGAATTGTTTGAAGATGGTCATACTATGGATCATATAGTTGTTTGATTTAGAATTTTGGGATCCCTTTAGGTATAAAATAAAAACATAATTAATATAATATTGAATTTGGCCTTTACACTATAGCCCAAAGAAACAAATAACACATTCATAAATGGCAAAAAAAATGTAGTCATAAGAAAAAAGGTTTTTAAGTGTTTGTCCTATAAGAAAGCTAAGGGAAATATATATATTTGACCCTTTTTTGGGTAATAGTTTGTTGGTCAAACCGTTCGGACGCTACAGACGTTTTTGTGAGGAGACAGGTTTTTGGAATGTCTCATGGTCTGATAAACACCGCTCTAGCTCTGTCACCTTTCACCGGTGCGTCAATCGACTCTAGGCGGTTAAATAAGCTACTTTTTACTTTTACATGAGTCGTTTTTTACTCATGTAAACTGACTCCCAGTCAGTTTTGCGCGAATGCTGCCATCTATCCACAGCTTTTGGTTTGGATAGGTTTTAATCGTCACAGTGGGAACAACATCCCCTACATACTTCCTCAGTCACCGTGTCAGTGTATACGTCAATGTCATTCCCAGAAGCAACCTGGAACATATCCCAGTCGGCATGATCAAAACAATCTTGAAGCATGGATTCCGATTCGTCAGACCAGCGTTGAATATACCTTAGCATGGATACTTCCTGTTAGATTTTCTGCCTATAGGAAAGAAGGAGCAGAATGGAGTCGGGATCTGATTTGCCAATTCCTAAATTGTAATTATTTTGCCACCTTGGCCTATTTATTGCCCTAATCTTACTTCATTTGCACACACTGTATATATACTTTTCTATTGTGTTAATGACTGTACGTTTGTTTATTCCTTGTGTAAACTCTGTGTTGTTTGAGTCACACTGCTTTGCTTTATCTTGGCCATGCCGCAGTTGTAAATGAGAACTTATTCTCAACTGGCCTACCTGGTTAAATAAAAGTGAAATAAAAAAAAATAAAAAAATAAAAAAACATACATCTGGGTCTAAGGAGATGTACTAGGTAGTGTTTGACAAGATATTTGAGTTTAGGACCTGTACAGGATGCAATTTAGGAAACGTTGCATTTTTACAATGTTGGGTCTCGCAGGGTTAACCCTGTGAGCGCGTGTGAGTGCACGCAATTGTTCATCCGTCGGTGGATGTTTGTGTGTGTGCGCGTGTCTGCATAAGTGTGTGTATCTGCGTGCGTGTGTGTATGTGTGTGTGTATGTGTATATCTGTCTCTGCCTGTATGTGTGTGTATGTGTGAAGCGTCACATATAACTCTTCCTAATGGACAGTCCTGCTCCGGCACCCAGCTCCCTCCACTCCGGCCGCACCATTCATTAGGGCTAATTTGACGTGTTTACAGCCCTTCTTCCTCATATCACACACTTAAGGGGATTGATTGGACCCAAATCGAAACACCTTCGGCTGCATGCCTGCCCGCACTGAGAGCCCTACTTACACTCAAGGACCAGGTAAGTTATGCATGAGTGGAAACTTCAGCTGTGTCTAATAGATGGTGTGTGAGTGTGCTTCTAAGTGAGTGTGTGAGCGTCTAATTTATCTGTATGTCTGAGGAAAGAAAAAATAGTGAAAGATAAAATATGGTGTTGGTAAAAGTATTAGAGAAATAAGAATTTCAGAACTCTGGACCTCACAAACTATCTTTGGAGCATATATTTTTTTGTCTTATGGACTAAAAGGAAGGACTGAATCCAATAGCATTTCTGAAAGTAGTATTGTTGAATGGTGTATGAATTTATATGACGTTGATTTAAAAAAGCCCCTATCATTCCCAACATTTCCAACACTGCCTCCTGTCCCTGCCCAGCTGGGCCCAGTGTAACTAGAGCAGGGGGCCCTTCACAGTGCCAGAGAAATCCACACAGGCAGGGGGAGTCAGGTCAGCCCCCCCCCCCCCCCCCCCCCCTTACCCCAGCCCTCCACTCCCACAGCCCTGCTGCTCCAGAAGTCTAACTGGGAGACAAAGCTCGCAGCAATTACAAGCCAGACCTTTCCCAGCATCAAGGTCAACATCCCTCTGTCTTCCCTTAATATCCTACTCACTCTCTCCCAGGCCTGGGGTCTGGGGCTCGGTCACTTCCTTTCAGAGGGGGAGAGAGAGAGAGAGAGAGAGAGAGAGAGAGAGAGAGAGAGACAGAGACAGAGAGAGAGAGAGGATGAGAGAAATAGAGAGAGAGAAAGCGAGAGAGAAAGAAAGAAAGAAAGACAGAGAGAGAGAGAGAGAGAAAGAAAGAGACAGAGAATGATTCAGTTCCATGTAGTGCTTCTACATCTGCATTGATTGCTGTTTGGGATTTTAGGCTGGGTTTCTGTATAGCACTTTGTGACCTCGGCTGATGTAAAAAGGACTTGACTGAAAAACATTTGATTGATTGATTGTAGTGGGAACATACATTGACTTTGGAAATTATTCAGACCCCTTGACTTTTTCCACATTTTGTTAGGTCACAGCCTTATTCTATTTCTTTTATTTTTTTTTATCCCCCATCAACCTACACACAATACCCTGTAATGAGTATTTATACCCTTAACTCAGTACTTTGTTGAAGCACCTTTGGCAGTGATTGCAGCCTCGAGTCTTCTTGGGTATGACACTACAAGCTTGGCACAACTGTATTTAGGGAGTTTCTCCCATTCTTCTCTGCAGATCCTCTCAAGCTCTGTCAGGATGGATGTGGAGTGTTCCTGCACAGCTATTTTCAGGTCTCTCCAGAGATGTTCGATCAGGTTCAAGTCCGGGCTCTGGCTGGGCCACTCAAGGACATTCTGCCACCTCTGTGTTGTCTTGGCTGTGTGCTTAGGGCCGTTGTCCTATTGGAAGGTGAACTTTCGCTCCAGTGTAAGGTCCTGAGCACTCTGGAGCAGGTTTTCATCAATAATCTCTCTGTACTTTACTCAGTTCATCTTTGCCCTGATCCTGACTAATCTCCCAGTCCCTGCCGCTGAAAAACATCCCCACAGTATGATGTTGCCACAACCATGCTTCACCATATGGATGGTGCCAAGTTTCCTCCAGACGTGACGCTGGGCATTCAGAACAAAGAGTTCAATCTTGGTTTCATCAGACCAGAGAATCTTGTTTCTCATGGTCTGAGAGTCTTTAGGTGCCTTTTGGTAAACTCCAAATGGGCTGTCATGTGCCTTTTACTGAGGAGTGGCTTCTGTCTGGCCACTCTACCATAAAGGCCTAATTGGTGGAGGGTTGCAAAGATGTCCTTCTGGAAGGTTCTCCCATCTCCACAGAGGGACTCTAGAGCTCTGTCAGAGTGACTATCAGGTTCTTGGTCACCTCCCTGACCAAGAACCTTCTCCCATGATTGCTCAGTTTGGCTGGGCGCCAGCTCTAGGAAGAGTCTTGGTGGTTCCAAACGTATTTCATTTAAGAATGATGGAGGCCACAGTGTTTTTGGGGACCTTCAATGCTGCAGGAATTTTTTACTACCCTTCCCCAGATTTGTGCCTGGACACAATCCTGTCTCTGAGCTCTATGGACAATTTCTTCAACCTCATGGCTTTGCTTTTGCTCTGACATGCACTGTCAACTGTGGGACCTTACATAGACAGTGCCTTTCCAAATCATGTCTAATCAATTGAATTTACCACAGGTGGCCTCCATTCAAGTTGCAGAAACATCTCAAGGATGATCAATGGAAACAGGGGGTCTGAATACTTCTGTTTTTGAAACATTTCTAAAAAACAGTTTTTGTTTTGTCATTTTGGGGTATTGTTTGTAGATTGCTGACGATTTAAAAAAAAAAATCTAATCAATGTTAGAATAATGCTGTAACGTAACAAAATGTGGAAAAATTCAAGGGTCTGAATACTTTCCGAAGGCAGTGTGTAGTGGAGCTATTTCCTCATCATTACATGAACCTCAGCCTGATTTAGCAAGCCACACACATATGCACACACAAACAAAGCATGCACTCTCATGCACCCACCCACACACATGCACAAATGCACGCTCATACACACACACACACACACACACATATGTATGCACACATACACACACATGCATGCTTGTACACACACACACACACACACACACACACACACACACACACACACACACACACACACACACACACACACACACACACACACACACACACACACACACACACACACACACACAAACAGCCAGAGAGCAAAACATGTTTGCAACAACATCACACTGTGCTTTTTATTTATTTTCATTTAAACTTTCTCAACCAATGAACTGTTAAATCAAGCCAAAGTACAGAGTTGAACAGAGTTGGGGGGCACAGGCAGTCTTTTCAACATTCTGATGTATGCTACAGCGCTCAGTCTCAATTTCTATAATTGACAAGTGTGCCATAATTCACCTCTCCCAGCCCCTGTAGCTGTGCACACACACTCTGACTTCCAGCAAGTGTGTTTTTCTAAGGGGGGGGGGATTATTTGAAGGAAGTACGAACTACTGCCTTAGTGCATATTTCAAATGTATGAATCTTGGAATCCCCAAGCGTTCCGATATGATTACTCCAAGAGGAATGAAAAAAAAGAAACTGAGATTCTCATATGGAAGTTATTATGTATTTTGTGCAGTGGGGAACAGTCAAGGCCTTCTACGCCTTCAGAGACGGCCCAAGGATTTATAAAATAATTGCTGTATTTTTTTAATATAAATGATTTTTTTCTTCTTCTATTTCATCTTTTCAATAATATTTAAACGATATTCTGATTATGTTATTTTTATCAATGGCATTCTGATTTCATCTCTTCAGTTTGTGTTGGAAAGGAAAGGGTTAAAACTGAGAAAAACATGTCCAATAAGGATTTTTTCTTTGAGGGTCTCTGGGGAGATAAATCTAGCTACATAGCTCACCATTGTCGAGGCACTCAGAAGCTCGATAGAAAGCCATTCAACTGTATTAGAGCAGACTTTTGGAGTGACAGTGGAATCAACCAATCATATTTTGACTTGTAATGGTTGGGACCATTTTTACAAAAACGTATGCAAACCTCTACCTTTTCAAAGGCAGATGGGTCACTGCACAATAGCGAGCAATAGTTTTCCCACGTACTAAGCTAACTAGTATATGGTTCTTTAAAATCATGCTGTGTGTGACTGCTGTCTTTCTATCAACCTATGTGTTTTAGTCAAAGTGTGCTCTCATACATTGAGTGCACAGGTACTACAGCCCGTTTTGACCAGAAGCGGGGCCTCAGTTTGACATTGCTTTACTCCAAAAGATTGGTCGATTCATGGGCGTAGGCGTGAACTTATTCAAGTAAAGTAAATACATTTTGAAAATCGATAGCATGAGACTATAAGGTTTTATCTGCGTTTTTGTCAAAGTTGAGTTATTGACATACCCTTGTTCTGTTAAATGTTCTCTATCTATATACCGTAGTACTCCAATTCATGTTGTTCAAAAGAATACAAGATAAAACAAATGGCTGACATCATTCAAACCAATGAGGGTTCAGAACTTTAAAGCCTATTATCTCAGAATAATATTTTTTGCAGATAGAACCTTATAGTCCCAAGCTCTTGAAATGTGACAAAAATATACGGTACCATTCTAAAGTTTGGACACACTTATTCAAGGTTTTTTTTTTATTTGACTATTTTCTACATTGTAGAATAATAGTGAAGACATCAAAACTATGAAATAGCACATACGGAATCATATAGTAACCAAAAAAGTTTGAAACAAATCAAAATATATTTTATATTTGAGGTTCTTCAAAGTAGCCACCCTTGGCATTCTTCTACAATGTAGAAAACAGTCAAAATAAAACAATTCAAGGATTTGAGTACGTGTCCAACCTTTTGACTGGTACTCTAGCTGGCTACAGCAGGCCACTGTGTGTAGTCTAGGAGCTGCTAGCTAGCTAGCTAGACAACTTTACATTCTGTATAGCTAAGTGTAAAATCATCAGCTAGCTAACTTCATATTAGCTTGTTATCTTGATGTAGGCATATTAATGATTGTAAATTAAAAACACATTCTCAAATGCAAAGGATTTGCTGCTCCAGCTGTAAGAAAAGGGAAGTAGTAGGTGTACTAGTTGGATAGGGCAGGTAAGGGTTGTATGTGTACTTATGTTAGCAAATGTTGTATACAACAGTACTAGTTTGATAGGGCATATAGTTTTGTGGACGGACATTATAAAATTCAAAAGGCACTCACACATCTGAGCAATCTTTTTTGCAGGTGCATGGCAACAGTTGAACAAGATGAAGGAAAAAGGAAACCGCACACTGCTCTTGATAGTATCACTGATATTTATTAAGCTTACATATCGGCCTCACGGCCCTCGTCAGGGCTTTTGTGACATGAAAATATTCTCCAATTCATGGAAAGGAAAACTATGACAACAGACAGAGAGGTAATGGCAACATAATAGTCAGGGCTGTCTAATTGTAATATAATGAAGCTTGCTTCTTTGTGACGTTATCTGTCCTCAGATATGGAGAGCTGCGAAAGCCTGTCTGCAGATGAAGAATTCCCAATGAATGTCCCAAGAGACTGCTGGCACATCCTTGTGTGCCAAGGGTGATATGTGTACTTACAGTTGAAGTCGGAAGTTTACATACACTTAGGTTGGAGTCATTAAAACTCATTTTTAAACCACTCCACAAATGTCTTGTTATGAACAAACTATAGTTTTGGTAAGTCGGTTAGGACATCTACTGTGTGCATAACACAAGTAATTTTTCCGATAATTGTTTACAGACAGATTATTTCACTTGTAATTCACTGTATCACAATTCCAGTGGGTCAGAAGTTTACATAGACTAAGTTGACTGTGCCCTTAACTTGTTGAGTGTAGGGGGAAGTATTTTTGTTTTTGGCTAAAAAACATACCCGTTTGAAACTGCCTATTTCTCAGGCCCAGAAACTAGAATATGCATATAATTGTCAGATTAGGATAGAAAACACTCCAAAGTTTCCAAAACTGTCAAGATATTGTCTGTGAGTATAACAGAACTGATAATCCAACAAGGAAGTGCTGTTTTTCATGAAAGCTCTGTGTTCCACTGGATGCCTTGCCTCTATTTAAAGGGATATCAACCAGATAAATTTTCCTATGGCTTCCTCAAGGTGTGAACAGTCTTTAGACATAGTTTCAGGCTTTTATTTTGAAAAATGAACGAGAAAAAACCCATCGCGTCAGTGGATGGCTTGGTGCCAGCAGAGTTTTTCATGAGCAAAAGCCATTTTCTCTCTCTCTCCTATGGAAGAAGCTGCATTCCGGTTGACATATTATAGATTATATATTGTAAAAACAACCTGAGGATTGATTATAAAAAACGTTTGACATGTTTCTACGTTCATTATGGATACTATTTGGAATTTTTGTCTGCGATGTCGTGACCGCTCGAGCCTGTGGATTTCTGAACATAACGCGCCAAACAAATGGAGGTATTTTGGATATAAAATAATCTTTATGAAACAAAATAAACATTTATTGTGTAACTGGGAGTCTCGTGAGTGCAAACATCCGAAGATCAAAGGTAAGCGATTTCATTTATTGCTTTTCTGACTTTCGTGACCAATCTACTTGGCTGCTAGCTGTTTGTAATATTTTGTCTACTGAGAGAGATGTTCTTACATAAACGCTTGGTATGCTTTAGCCGAAAAGCTTTATTGAAATCTGACATGCCAGGTGGATTAACAACAAGCTAAGCTGTGTTTTGCTATATTGCACTTGTGATTTCATGAAAATTAAATATTTTTAGTAATTGAATTTGGCGTGCTGCAATTCAGCGGATGTGATGAAAATGATCCCGCTAACGGGATGGGTGTGTCAAGAAGTTTTAAACAACTTGGAAAATTCCAGAAAATGATGTCATGGCTTTAGAAGCTTCTGATAGGCTAATTGACTGTCAGGACCTGGTTACGAACTCGGGTCTCCAGTGTGAGAAACAGTCACTAATAGTCGACAGAACCCAGAAGATGAGGCAGACACAGCAGTACTAGAGACAGTGATTTAATAATGAAAAAAGAAAAAGATCTTTAGGCAAAAATATAAATCCACAACGTCAAAAGTAATTCCAAGAGAAAAAATGTATATCCTCCAAGACACAAGGAAAATCCACAAAGTGGTAAGAACAGCAGGGAAAAAAACAAACCTCAAAAGAATAATTAAAAATAAACAAGACCAAAACCCGAGTACCTCAAGTTCACAGCATGGCTGGGTGCTAACATACAAACACAGAGCAAAGAACTGAAGAAAACTAAGGGTTTAAATACAATCAAGGGAAACGAGGCACAGGTGCAAATAATAACTGGAAACAAGGGAAAACAAAAGGGTCAAAAAGCACAATAGGGGCATCTAGTGACCAAAACCGGAACAACCCTGGCCAAATCCTGACAATTGACATCATTTGAGTCAATTGGAAGTGTACTTGTGGAAGTATTTCAAGGCCGACATTCAAACTCAGTGTCTCTTTGCTTGACATCATGGGAAAATCAAAAGAAATCAGCCAAGACTTCAGAAAGAAAATTCTGGTTCATCCTTTTGACCAATTTCCAAACGCCTGAAGGTAGAGGTCGACCGATTAATCGGAATGGCCGACTAATTAGGGACGATTTCAATTTTTCATAATAATCGGAAATCGGTATTTTTAACTTTATTTAACTAGGCAAGTCAGTTAAGAACACATTCTTATTTTCAATGACGGCCTAGAAATGGTGGGTTAACTGCCTTGTTCAGGGGCAGAACGACAGATTTTTACCTTGTCAGCTCAGGGATTCAATCTTGCAACCTTACAGTTAACTAGTCCAACGCTCCAACCACCTGCCTCACGAGGAGCCTGCCTGTTACGTGAATGCAGTAAGAAGCAAAGGTAAGTTGCTAGCTAGCATTAAACTTATCTTAGAAAAAACAATCAATCAATCATAATCACTAGTTATCACATGGTTGATGATATTACTAGTTTATCTAGCGTGTCCTGCGTTGCATATAATCGATGCGGTGGGCATTCATGAAAAAGGACTGTCGTTGCTCCAATGTGTACCTAACCATAAACATCCATGCCTTTCTTAAAATCAATGTACAAAAGTATATATTTTTAAACCTGCATATTTAGCTAAAAGAAAGGTTAGCAGGCATTATTAACCAGGTGAAATTGTGTCACTTCACTTGCGTTCATTGCACGCAGAGTCAGGGTATATGCAACAGTTTGGGCCGCCTGGCTCATTGCGAACTAATTTGCCAGAATTTTACGTAATTATGACATAACATTGAAGGTTATGCAATGTAATAGCGATATTTAGACTTAGGGATGCCATCCGTTAGATAAAATATGGAACGGTTCCGTATTTCACTGAAAGAATAAACATTTTGTTTTTGAAATGTTAGTTTCCGGATTTGACCATATTAATGACCTAATTTCTGTGTATTATTATGTTATAATTAAGTCTATAATTTGATAGAGCAGTCTGACTGAGCGATGGTAGGAACCGGCAGGCTTGTAAGCATTAATTCAAACAGCACTTCTGTGCGTTTAGCCAGCAGCTCTTCACAATGCTCCAAGCATTGCGCTGTTTATGACTTCAAGCCTATCAACTCCGGAGATTAGGCTGGTGTAACCGATGTGAAATGGCTAGCTAGTTAGCGGGGTGCGCGCTAATAGCATTTCAAACGTCACTCGCTCTGAGACTTGGAGTAGTTGTTCCCCTTGCTCTGCATGGGTAACGCTGCTTCGTGGGTGGCTGTTGTCGATGTGTTCCTGTTTCGAGCCCAGGTAGCAGTGAGGGGAGGTACAGAAGCTCTACTGTTACATTGGCAATACTAAAATGCCTATAAGAACACCAATAGTCAAAGGTATATGAAATACAAATCTTATAGAGAGAAATAGTTCTATAATTCCTATAATAACTGCAACCTAAAACTTCTTACCTGGTAATAATGAAGACTCATGTTCAAAGGAACCACCAGCTTTCATATGTTGTCATGCAAACATGGAACTTAAACTTTAGCTTTCTTACATGGCACATATTGCACTTTTACTTTCTTCTCCAACACTTAGTTTTTTGCATTATTTAAACCAAATTGAACATGTTTCATTATTTATTTGAGGCTAAATTGATTTTATTGATGTATTATATTAAGTTAAAATAAGTGTTCATTCAGTATTGTTGTAATTGTCATTATTACAAATAAATAAATAAAAATCGGCCGATTAATCGGTATCGGCTTTTTTTTTCGTCCAATAATCTGTATTGACGTTGAAAAATCATAATCGGTCGACCTACCTGAAGGTACCACGTTCATCTGTACAAACGATAGTATGCATGTATAAACACCATGGGACCACTCAGCAATCATACCGCTCAGGAAGGGGACACGTTCTGTCTCCTAGAGATGAACATACTTTGATGCGAAAAGTGTAAATCAATCCCAGAACAACAGCAAAGGACCTTGTGAAGATGCTGGAGGAAACAGGTACAAAAATATCTATATCCACAGTCAAACGAGTCCTATATCGAAAGGCCGCTCAGCAAGGAAGAAGCCAATGCTCCACAACCGCCATAAAAATGCCAGACTACGGTTTGCAACAGCATATGGGGACAACGATCGCAATTTTTGGAGAAATGTCCTCTGGTCTGATGAAACAAAAATGGAACTGTTTGGCCATAATGACCATCGTTATGTTTGGAGGAAAAAAGGTGAGGCTTGCAAGCCGAAGAACACCATCCCAACCGTGCAGCACAGGGGTGGTAGCATCCCAGCGTCTTTTTTGGGAAGATGCTTCAGCGTGTGGGCGGAAGTTTCCGGTCACAACTTGTAGACTTGTTTACGTGTTGCAATGCATTTTGTTGCTAACCTGCCTTTGCTACCTGACAACTTTACGGTTTTTACTTTTTAATTACTGTTTATACACTGCTCAAAACAATAAAGGGAACACTTAAACAACACAACTTTCTCATGGCTTCTGGAGGGAAATGCTGTAGAAATGCTCAACCGGTGTCGCTCATTCAGCAGACAAACTTTTAACCGGTTCTCCCCATTAAGCAGCGAGTCGGAGTCGGAGAAAGATATGTTAGCCAGCCTGCCAGCTTAGTGGAGTCTTCCACTAGCACAGTCAGTGTAGTCAGCTCAGCTATCCCCATTGAGACTGTGTCTGTGCCTCAACCTAGGTTGGGCAAAACTAAACATGGCGGTGTTCATCCTTAGAAATCTCACTGGAATAAAGACCTCCTCCATTCCTGCCATTATTGAAATAAATTGATAAACTGATACCTCACATCTCAAAATAGGGCTACTTAATGTTAGATCCCTCACTTCCAAGGCAGTTATAGTCAATGAACGAATCACTGATCATAATCTTGATGTGATTGGCCTGACTGAAACATGGCTTAAGCCTGATGAATTTAATTGTGTTAAATGAGGCCTCGCCTCCTGGTTACACTAGTGACCATATCCCCCGCGCATCCCGCAAAGGCGGAGGTGTTGCTAACATTTACGATAACAAATTTCAATTTACAAAAAAAAACAACACGTTTTCGTCTTTTGAGCTTCTCGTCATGAAATCTATGCAGCCTACTCAATCGCTTTTTATAGCTACTGTTTACGGGCCTCCTGGGCCATATACATCGTTCCTCACTGAATTCCCTGAATTCTTATCGGACCTTGTAGTCATAGCATAATATTCAAATTTTTGGTGACTTTAATATTCACATGGAAAAGTCCACAGACCCAGTCCAAAAGGCTTTCGGAGCCATCATCGACTCAGTGGGTTTTGTCCAACATGTCTCTGGACCTGCTCACTGCCACAGCCATACTCTGGACCTAGTTTTGTCCCATGGAATAAATGTTGTGGATCTTAATGTTTTTCCTCATAATCCTGGACTATTGGACCACCATTTTATTACGTTTGCAATCGCAACAAATAATCTGCTCAGACCCCAACCAACGATCATCAAATGTCATGCTATAAATTCTCAGACAACCCAAAGATTCCTTGATGCCCTTCCAGACTCCCTCTGCCTACCCAAGGACGTCAGAGGACAAAAGTCAGTTAACCACCTAACTGAGTAACTCAATTTAACCTTGCGCAATACCCTAGATGCAGTCGCACCCCTAAAAACTAAAAACATATGTCATAAGAAACTAGCTCCTTGGTATACTGAAAATATCCAAGCTCTGAAGCAAGCTTCCAGAAAATTGGAATGGAAATGGCGCCACACCAAACTGGAAGTCTTCTGACTAGCTTGGAAAGACAGCACCGTGCAGTATCGAAGAGCACTCACTGCTGCTCGATCATCCTATTTTTCCAACTTAATTGAGGAAAATAAGAACAATCCAAAATGTATTTTTGATACTGTCGCAAAGCTAACTAAAAAGCAGCATTCCCAAGAGAGGATGGGTTTCACTTCAGCAGTAATAAATTCATGAACTTCTTTGAGGAAAAGATCATGATCATTAGAAAGCAAATTACGGACTCCTCTTTAAATCTGCGTATTCCTCCAAAGCTCAGTTGTACTGAGTCTGCACAACTCTGCCAGGACATAGGATCAAGAGAGACACACAGTGTTTTAGTACTATATCTCTTGACAATTATGAAAATAATAATGGCCTCTAAACCTTCAAGCAGCATACTAGACCCTATTCCAACTAAACTACTGAAACAGCTGCTTCCTGTTGGCCCTCCTACGTTGAACATAATAAACGCCTCTCTGTCCACCGGATGTGTACCAAACTCACTAAAAGTGGCAGTAATAAAGCCTCTCTTGAAAAAGCCAAACCTTGACCCAGAAAATATAAAAAACTATCGGCCTATATCGAATCTCCCATTCCTCTCAAAAATGTTAGAAAAAGCTGTTGCACAGCAACTCACTGCCTTCCTGAAGACAAACAGTGTATGCCAAATGCTTCAGTCTGGTTTTAGACCCCATCATAGCACTGAGACTGCACTTGTGAAGGTGGTAAATGAACTTTTAATGGCGTCAGACCAAGGCTCTGCATCTGTCATCGTGCTCCAAGACCTTAGTGCTGCTTTCGATCACCACATTCTTTTGGAGAGATTGGAAACCCAAATTGGTCTACACAGACAAGTTCTGGCCTGGTTTAGATCTTCTCTGTTGGAAAGATATCTGTTTGTCTCTGTGGATGGTTTGTCCTCTGACAAATCAAGTGTACATTTCGGTGTTCCTCAAGGAATGTCAATCGAAAACATAATGTTAACTTTCACTGTTATGCAGATGACACACATCTGTACATTTCGATGAAACATGTTGAAGCCCCAAAATTGCCGTCGCTGGAAGCCTGTGTTTCAGACATAAGGAAGTGGATGACTGCAAACTTTCTACTTTTAAACTCGGAAAAACAGAGATGCTTGTTCTAGGTCCCAAGAACTAAGAGATCTTCTGTTGAATCTGACAATTAATCTTGATGGTTGTACAGTCGTCTACAATAAAACTGTGAAGGACCTCGGCGTTATTCTGGACCCTGATCTCTCTTTTGACGAACATATCAAGACTGTTTCAAGAACAGCTTTTTTCCATCTACGTAACACTGCAAAAATCAGACATTTTCTGTCCAAAAAATTAGGCAGAAAAATTCATCCATGCTTTTGTCACTTCTAGGTTAGACTACTGTAATGCTGTACTTTCCGGCTACCTGGATAAAGCACTAAATAAACTTCAGTTAGTGCTAAATACGGCTGCTAGAATCTTGACTAGAACCAAAAAAATGTATCATATTACTCCAGTGCTAGCCTCCCTACACTGGCTTCCTGTTAAGGCAAGGACTGATTTCAAAGTTTTACTGCTAACCTACAAAGCTAACCTACACGAGCTTGCACTTACCTATCTTTACTATTTGGTCCTGCCGTACATACCTACACGTACGCTACGGTCACAAGACGCAGGCCTCCTAATTGTCCCTATAATTTCTAAGCAAACAGCTGGAGGCAGGGCTTTCTCCTATAGAGGTCCATTTTTATGGAATGGTCTGCATACCCATGTGAGAGACGTAGACTCGGTCTCAACCTTTCAGTCTTTACTGAAGACTCATCCCTTCAGCAGGTCCTATGATTGAGTGTAGTCTGGCCCAGGAGTGTGAAGGTGAATGGAAAGGCACTGGAGCAACAAACTGCCCTTACTGTCTCTGCCTGGCCGGTTCCTCTCTCTCCACTGGGATTCTCTGCCTCTAACCCTATTACAGGGGCTGAGTCACTGGCCTACTGGTGCTCTTCCATGCCGTCCCTAGAAGGGGTGCGTCACTTGAGTGGGTTGAGTCACTGACATGCTCTTCCTGTCTGGGTTGGCGCCCCCCCTTGGGTTGTGCCGTGGCGGAGATCTTTGTGGGCTATACTCAGCCTTATCTCAGGATGGTAATTTGGTGGTTGAAGATATCCCTCTAGTGGTGTGGGGGCTGTGCTTTGGCAAAGTTGGTGGGGTTATATCCTGCCTGTTTGGCCCTGTCTGGGGGTATCATCGGATGGGGCCACAGCGTCTCCTGACCTCTCCTGTCTCAGCCGCCAGTATTTATGCTGCAGTAGTTTATGTGTCGGGGAGGCTAGGGTTAGTCTGTTGTATCTGGAGTATTTCTCCTGTCTTATCCGGTGTCCTGTGTGAATTTAAGTATGCTCACTCTAATTTTCTCTTTCTTTCTTTCTTTCTTTCTTTCTTTCTTTCTTTCTTTCTTTCTCTCGGAGTACCTGAGCCCTAGGACCATGCCTCAAGACTACCTGGCATGATGACTCCTTGCTGTCCCCAGTCCACCTGGCTGTGCTGCTGATCCAGTTTCAACTCTTCTATGGAACCCTGACCTGTTCACCGGATGTGCTACCTGTCCCGACCTGCTGTTTTCAATTCTCTAGAGACAGCAGGAGTGGTAGAGGTACTCTCAATGATCGGCTTTGAAAAGCCAACTGACATTTACTCCTGAGGTGCTGACCTGTTGCACCCTCGACAACTACTGTGATTATTATTATTTGACCATGCTGGTCATTTAATTTGATCATTTGATCATCTTGGCCATGTTCTGTTATAATCTCCACCCGGCACAGCCAGAAGAGGTCTGGCCACCCCTCAGCCTGGTTCCTCTCTAGGTTTCTTCCTAAGTTTTGGCTTTTCTATGGAGTTTTTCCTAGCCACTGTGCTTCTACACCTGCATTGCTTGCTGTTTGTGGTTTTAGGCTGGGATTCTGTACAGCACTTTGAGATATCAGCTGATGTAAGAAGGGCATATAAATACATTTGATTTTATCATGTTTTGGTGGTGCTTGCTGCAGAAGGGACTGGTGCACTTCACAAAATAAATGGCATCATGAGGGAGGAAAATTATGTGGATATATTGAAGCAACATCTCAAGACATCAGTCAGGAAGTTTAAACTTGGTCGCAAATGGGTCTTCCAAATGGACAATGACCCCAAGCATACTTCCAAAGGTGTGGCTGAATGGCTTAAGGACAACGAAGTCAAGGTATTAGAGTGGCCATCACAATGCCCTGACCTCAATCCTATAGAAACTTTGTGGGCAGAACTGAAAAAGAGTGTGCGATTAAGGAGGTCTACAAACCTGACTCAGTTACACCAGCTCTGTCAGGAGGAATGGGCCAAAATTCACCCAACTTATTGTGGGAGCTTGTGGAAGGCTACCCGAAACGTTTGACCCAAATTAAACAATTGAATGGCAGCGCTATCAAATACTAATTGAGTGTATGTCAACTTCTGACCCAATGGGAATGTGATGAAAGCAATAAAAGCTGAAATAAATCATTCTCTCTACTATTATTCTGAAATTTCACATTCTTAAAATAAAGTGGTGATCCTAACTGACCTAAGACAGCGAATTATTGCTAGGATTAAATGTCAGGAATTGTGAAAAACTGAGTTTAAATGTATTTGGCTAAGTTGTATGTAAACTTCCGACTTCAACTATGTACACTGAACAAAAATAAAATGCAACATGTAAATTGTTGGTCTCATGTTTCATGAGCTGAAATAAAGGATCCCAGAAATGTTCCATATGCACAAAAACGTATTGCTCTCAAATTATGTGCACAAATTTCTTTGCGAGTATTTCTCCTTTGCCAAGTTAATCCATCCACCTGAAACCAACCAGAGCTGGGACTTGAACCTGATCGAACATCTCTGGAGAGACCTGAAAATAGCTGATTAGCAATGCTCCCTATCCAACCTGACAGAGCTTGAGAGGATCTGCAGAGTAGAATGGGAGAAAATCCCCAAATGCAGATTTACCAAGCTTGTAGTGTCATACTCTAGAAGACTCGAGGCTGTAATCACTGTCAAAGGTGCTTCAACAAAGTGCTGATTAAAGGGTATGAATACTTATGTAAATGTGATAATTCATTATTTATTTGTTTTGCTTTGTCATTATTGGGAATTGTGTGTAGATTAGTATTTTTTTAAATCCATTGTAGGATAAGGCTGTAACGTAACAAAATGTGTAGAAAGTAAAGGGGTTTGAATACTTTCTGAATATGCACTGTATACTATTATATCCTACGTATTTTCAAATATCACATTTATTTATCATTCTTTTCTTCCTTGTGACCGATCTTTTGCCACCATGGAGAAGAGGCGCACGGTGTCAGTCTTTCATGCACCTGATGATGTTTCAAAGATGATACTTGAAGCACAACCAGCAAAACCATTCAAGGTGATGAGGATGCAATGTGAAGACTTCAGGCACCTCCCAGATTCTGTCCTCAAGCGACCAGCTGGACTACAGATCACCTCAGTGAGGTGGTAAAAAGTCACAGGTATTGCACAGAGAATAGTTTACTAACATCCCATCAACACGCAACATGTTGTTGAAAATATCCTAATGCTTGACTGTGAAAGTTGTTTATTGATGTCAGGAACTTGAAATGTTTCTGTTCTAATTTCAGTTGAGGATCCTTGGAATCTGTACACCAGACAGAGCCACAGTCTATTTGAGGGATGGAAGTCGTGGCTGATCTCCAAACCAAAACAAGGAGCTACACCTCAACCTCCCTATTTTGCAAGCCACTACCCTAGAGCACATGAGAGTCCTCTGCCCATCAAAAAAAAACAAGTACCTAGATCTGATGACCTGCTCAACTACTTGCCAGCTGCTGCACGCTCTTTTTATAAATCACTTCAGAGTGAATCATTTGTTGTTAAACCAAGCTACATAATTAACCGTTTTTTTTCTGTGAGTTTATGACCCCCTGAACCTGTATAGTATGTTGAATCTGAATACATTTCAGAAGACATGTCACCCCTGTTGTAGGAAATGAAATATATAGTAGGTGTTTTCTACGTGAATCCATTTCTGTATGATTTGAACCAGCACAATATACTGAATTAATTTAATTTTAAGATGTTGTTCCTAGTGTAGAAAATGTTATGTACAATGTGTTCTGTTGAGAATTATTTGGTGTGTGTGATCATTTGGACCTTTTTTAATCTGAATGAATTAAAAACAAATAAGTCATCACATACAGTATGTGAGTGTTCATTTGATCTTGATTCCCTTTTTTTATTCATTACAATATACAGTACGTCTCTCTGTCACCACATTTAGCATGAACTCTAAGCAGTTAATACTAATTTACTGCCGTCACCTCAGTACAGAAGGACATGTCTTGCCTTTAGCATGGGTTTAACGCAATTCAAAACCTAATTGCTGATCATAGTGTTAAACGCAAAGAGAATGGTTTTCTGAACGTTTTGTAATGTTGACCTTAGGGACCTGCATAATGGACATGCATATTGACACATCACATTGATCCATATTTAATATGTACAAGTTGTTCTTGTTTTTATTGAATTAATTTAATTTAATTATATTTTTGTAGTTATTCTATGGTATGTTCACATTGAGGGCTTCATTTTAAATGAGACTAAGATTTCATGACTTAACTTTTAAGAAAAGTCATCAGTGCTAAAGTTGATAGACCAACTTTAAATTAACCTCCATACAACTTCCCTACATTTTGATCAAAAAATATGTTTTACTTTCAAACGGCACCCTGTGAAGTCTTGACTTGCAACATACGCCTAGTTTCCCGAATCAGGTAATATATGGACTTGGTCTTTTATGATATAGAGCTATCTTCCGTATACCACCTTGTCACAACACAAGTGATTGGCTCAAACACATTAAGAAGGAAACAAATTCCACAAATGTACTTTAAACAAGCACACCTGAAATTGAAATGCATTCCAGGTGACTGACTACCTCATAAAGAGTGCCAAGAGTGTGCAAAGCTGTCATCAAGGCAAAGGTTGGCTACTTTGAAGAATCTCAAATAAAGAATATATTTTGGTTTGTTTAACACTTTTCTGGTTACTACATGATTCCATATGTGTTATTTCTTCATTTTGATGTCTTCACTATTATTGTACAATGTAGAAAATAGTAAAAAGAAAGAAAAACCATTGACTGAGTAGGGCTGTCCAAACTTTTGACTGGTACTGTATATTTATACTATACTACATACCATAGACTTCCAGTCATTGCTCTAACGCTAGTTAGCATTGGCTCCCAAAACTATCTCTAACTTCCTTCATACTGGATGAAGAGACAAAACAATTGTATCCATGAGTTCATTTGACTCTGGGAATGTAGATAAATGGCTTAATGGCCACAATTCTGAAGTACCCAATTGAAGACTAATGTTGCGTTTGCAGTTTGAAAGAAGTTGCTGACTTGCGTCAGCGTAATTACTTAGTAGCGTTAACGCAATGATAGTAGATACCATAGACTTCTAGTCATTGCGCTAATACTCGTTAGCATTGGTTCGCAAAACTACCTCTAACTGTATGCAGAGAAAATGGTAGCCATGAGTCCATCTGACTCTGGGGAAGTAGCTACAGGGCTTCATTGCAAAATCCTGAAGTATCCAATTAAAAGGCTGCAAAACTGAGACATTAGGCCACATTCATATATTGATAGACAATTTAGAGAGATTGATCTCCTTGGACAACCAAATACTTCAAGAGTAACTTTGTTGTTCACTCCACACATACAAAAAAAAACTGAAAACAAAAAATATATATAAAAAGATAATAGACCAAATGGGACTTAATTTCAGATGTATATATCGTTAGACAATATTTTCCATCACATGTAAATGCTTTCATCCATTTTGATGTGATTTTAATTGAATTGTACAGCTTTCTTACCACATCATTTCCCTACCACTGATGACAGCCCAATGTCGCATTTTTGCAACATTTCCAGAAAAGTGTTCTACAAACTTGAAATTCAAAATACGGATTATTTTCATAATCAGAGGCCTGTTGCAAGTTTTTCCGAAGGGTAATATATATTTTCCCTTGTTTGGATCTGTCCTTGGATCTCACAGGGTTAACTTAGGCCGTCAAGGAAAAGCTGAAACGGACATGCAGTGGTCACACACTGTTCCGTTGGCCCAGGAACAACAGCAACACACAGAAATGAATGGAAATCTTGAGCTGAGCTCTGAAGTCTGTATACAGAGGACCTTCACTACTATCCCTGCACAGCAGAGAGCAATGCAGGGCCCTGGCAATACCTGGAAACGTGTGTGTGTGTCACACCCTGGTCGAAGTATTTTGGGTTTATCTTTATTTATTTGGTCAGGCCAGGGTGTGGCATGGGTTTTTGTAGGTGGTATGTATGGGGATTGTAGCTAGTGGGGTGTTCTAGCTAAGTCTATGGCTGTCTGAAGTGGTTCTCAATCAGAGGCAGGTGTTTATCGTTGTCTCTGATTGGGAACCATATTTAGGCAGCCATATTCTTTGAGTTTGTCGTGGGTGATTGTCCTTAGTGTCCTGATGTCATTGTTCTGTGTTAGGATACACAAGTATAGGCTGTTTCGGTTTTCGTTAAAGTTTATTGTTTTGGTAGTGTTTGTGTTTAGTGTGTTTCTTCATTAAACATGGATTGCAATAGACACGCCGCATTTTGGTCCGACTCTCCTTCACACCTAGAAAACCGTGACAGAATCACCCACCACAAAAGGACCAAGCAGCGTGTCAACAGGCAGGAGCAGCGCGAGGAGATGCACAATAAGGATTTCTGGACATGGGAGGAAATCCTCGACGGGAGAGGACCCTGGGCTAAACCAGGGGAGTGTAGCCGCCCAAAGGTGCAGCGGGAGAAGAAACAACAGGAGCAGCCCAAAGAGGAGTATACGACTTGGGAGGAGATCGACAGGTGGGCGGCCGACCCAGGGAGAGTGCCGGAGCCCGCCTGGGATTCGATGGAGCAGTGCGCGGAAGGATATAGGAGAATGGAGTTTGCGAAGCAAGCAAGGCGGCGCGGACGGAGGCCCCATAGTCAGCCCCAAAAATTTCTTGGGGGGGGGCTCAGGGAGAGTGTGGCAGAGTCAGGAGCCAGACCTGAGCCAACTCTCCCTGTTTATCGTGAGGAGCCAAGGAGACCAGAACCAGAGCCGGTGTTGGAGGTGAGTGAAACAGAGACTGTGAAGGAGTTAATGGGGAAATTGGAGGAGAGAGAAATGAGGGAGTTGCTGTGTTGGTGCATTTTGCATAGAATTCGCCTGACGGAACGTGTCAGGGATTTGATGGCACCTGGGTTAGCGCTCCATACTCGTCCTGAGGTCCGTTTTAGTCGGCTGGTGAAGTTAGTTCCAGTCTCACGCATCAGGCCTCCTGTGCCCATCCCTAGCCTTGCACGTCCTGTGCCAGCACTACGCATCAGGCCTACAGTGCGCCTCGCCTGTTCAGCGCAGCCAGAGCCTCTCTCATCTCATGCGCTATCGGAGTCTTCCGCCTGTTCAGCGCAGCTAGAGCCTCTCTTCTCTCCTGCGCTATCGGAGTCTCCTGCCTGTTCAGCGCAGCCAGAGCTTTTCTCCTCTCCTGCGCTGCCGGAGTCTCCCGCCTGTTCAGCGCAGCCAGAGCCTCTCTTCTCTACTGCGCTATCGGAGTCTCCCGACTGTTCAGCGCGGCCAGAGCCTTTCTGCTCTCCTGCGCTGCCGGAATCTCCCGCCTGTTCAGCGCAGCCGGAGCCTCTCTCCTCTCCTGCGCTGTCGGAGTCTCCCGCCTGTTCAGCGCAGCCAGAACTGCCAGTCTGCATGAAGCAGCCCGAGCTGCCAGTTTGCAAGGAGCTGCCAGTTTGCAAGGAGCTGCCAGTCTGCAAGGAGCTGCCAGAGCTGCCTGTCTGCAGGATGCCGCTCAAGCTGCCAGTCTGCAAGGAGCTGCCAGCCTGCAAGGAGCTGCCAGCCTGCAAGGAGCTGCCAGCCTGCGAGGAGCTGCCAGTCTGCAAGGAGCTGTCAGTCTGCATGGAGCAGCCTGAGCTGTCCGTCTGCATGAAGCAGCCCAAGCTGTCAGTTTGCAAGGAGCAGCCAGAGCTGTCAGTCTACATGAAGCAGCCAGAGCTGCCAGTCTGCAAGGAGCTGCCAGTCTGCAAGGAGCTGTCAGTCTGCATGGAGCTGCCAGTCTGCAAGGAGCCGCCAGAGCTGCCTGTCTGCAGGATGCCGCTAAAGCTGCCAGTCTGCAAGGAGCCGCCAGAGCTGCCGGTCTGCAAGGAGCCGCCAGAGCTGTCAGTTAGCATGGAGCAGCCAGGGCCGCCAGTCAGTATGGAGCAGCCAGAGCCGCCAGTCAGCATGGAGCTGCCAGTCAGCATGGAGCAGCCAGAGCTGCCAGTCAGCATGGAGCAGCCAGAGCTGCCAGTCAGCATGGAGCAGCCAGTCATCATGGAGCAGCCAGTCAGCATGGAGCAGCCAGAGCTGCCAGTCGACCAGACTCTCCCAGATCTGCCAGTCGACCAGACTCTCCCAGATCTGCCAGTCGACCAGACTCTCCCAGATCTGCCAGTCGACCAGACTCTCCCAGATCCGCCAGTCGACCAGACTCTCCCAGATCCGCCAGTCGACCAGACTCTCCCAGATCCGCCAGTCGACCAGACTCTCCCAGATCCGCCAGTCGACCAGACTCTCCCAGATCCGCCAGTCGACCAGACTCTCCCAGATCCGCCAGTCGACCAGACTCTCCCAGATCCGCCAGTCGACCAGACTCTTCCAGATCCGCCAGTCGACCAGACTCTTCCAGATCCGCCAGTCGACCAGACTCTTCCAGATCCGCCAGTCGACCAGACTCTTCCAGATCCGCCAGTCGACCAGACTCTTCCAGATCCGCCAGTCGACCAGACTCTTCCAGATCCGCCAGTCGACCGGACTCTTCCAGATCCGCCAGTCGACCGGACTCTTCCAGATCCGCCAGTCGACCGGACTCTTCCAGATCCGCCAGTCGACCGGACTCTTCCAGATCCGCCAGTCGACCGGACTCTTCCAGATCCGCCAGTCGACCGGACTCTTCCAGATCCGCCAGTCGACCGGACTCTTCCAGATCCGCCAGTCGACCGGACTCTTCCAGATCCGCCAGTCGACCGGACTCTTCCAGATCCGCCAGTCGACCGGACTCTTCCAGATCTGCCAGTCGACCAGACTCTTCCAGATCTGCCAGTCAGCCAGGATCTGCCAGCCAGCCAGGATCTGGTAGATTCATCAACCTGCCTGAGCTTCCCCTCAGTCCCGAGCTGCCTCAGTCCCGAGCTGCCCCTCAGTCCCGAGCTGCTCCTCAGTCCAGTGGGGTTCTGGGTGAGGACTACTAGGCCATGGTCGGCGGCGAGGGTGGACTATCCAGGGACGCGAGGAGAGGGGACTAAGACATTGATTGAGTGGGGTCCACATCCCGCGCCGGAGCCGCCACCATGGACAGACGCCCACCTGGACCCTCCCTATTGTTTTGAGGTGCGTTCGGGAGTCCGCACCTTAGGGGGGGGGGTTCTGTCACACCCTGGTCGAAGTATTTTGGGTTTATCTTTATTTATTTGGTCAGGCCAGGGTGTGGCATGGGTTTTTGTAGGTGGTATGTATGGGGATTGTAGCTAGTGGGGTGTTCTAGCTAAGTCTATGGCTGTCTGAAGTGGTTCTCAATCAGAGGCAGGTGTTTATCGTTGTCTCTGATTGGGAACCATATTTAGGCAGCCATATTCTTTGAGTTTGTCGTGGGTGATTGTCCTTAGTGTCCTGATGTCATTGTTCTGTGTTAGGATACACAAGTATAGGCTGTTTCGGTTTTCGTTAAAGTTTATTGTTTTGGTAGTGTTTGTGTTTAGTGTGTTTCTTCATTAAACATGGATTGCAATAGACACGCCGCATTTTGGTCCGACTCTCCTTCACACCTAGAAAACCGTGACAGTGTGTGTGTGTGTGTGTGTGTGTGTGTGTGTGTGTGTGTGCATGAATATGCATGTATATGTCTGAGAGAGAGCGAGAGAGCGAGAGAGAGAGAGAGCGAGCAAGACCTTAAAAGAGAGAGACTTGGGAGCAGAGGAGATATCCAGAGAAAAATGCAAGCATTTCAAGCATTATGCCATGACAAGCATTACAAGCACCAATAATCAAACTAGTGTCATTTATTTTCCATCAAGAGCCTAGCTTAGTCAGAAACTGACTGCCCCCATTTATCTATGCAGCCTCTCAGATACCAATGGATATCAGGACTGACTAGTTGAAGCATCTTCTCTCCTAATTCTCCTACACTCACAACCATGCCATGCCAAAATTAGGATTAAGGTTAGCACTACTCACGTAAGTACGATGTAATACTGAGTGGCACAGCGGTCTAAGGCACTGCATCTCAGGGCTCGAGGCGCTACCACAGACCCTGGTTCGATTGCAGCCTGATATCACAACTGGCTGTGATTAGGAGTCACATAGAGCCGCGCACAATTGACCCAGTATCGTCCGGGTTTGGCCGTCATTGTAAATAACAATGGGTTCTTAACTGACTGACTTGTCTAGTTAAATAAAGGTTAAATAATACATTTTTTTAAATTACCATTCTAACCCAAATATTTACACTACCGTTCAAAAGTTTGTGGTCGCTTAGAAATGTCCTTGTTTTTTAAAGAAAAGCACATTTTTTGTCCATTAATATATCATCAAATTGATCAGAAATACAGTGTAGACATTGTTCATGTTGTAAATGAGTATTGTAGCTGGAAACGGCAGATTAATGGAATATCTATATAGGCATTATCAGCAACCATCACTCCTGTGTTCCAATGGCACGTTGTGTTAGCTAATCCAAGTTTATAATTTTAAAAGGCTAATTTATCATTAGGAAACCCTTTTGCAATTATGTTAGCAGAGATAAAAACTGTTGTACTGATTAAAGACTAGTTGAGTATCTGGAGCATCAGTATTTGTGGGTTCGATTACATGCTCGGAACAAAGAACTTCCTTCTGAAACTCCTGTCTATTCTTGTTCTGAGAAATGAAGGTTATTCCATGCGAGAAATTGCCAAGAAACTGAAGATCTCGTCCAACGCTGTGTACTACTCCCTTCACAGAACAGCGCAAACTGGCTCAAACCAGAATAGAAAGAGGAGTGGGAGGCCACTGTGCACAGTTGAGCAAGAGGACAAGTACATTAGATTGTCTAGTTTGAGGAACAGACGCCTCACAAGTCCTCAACTGGCAGCTTCATTAAATACTACCTGCAATACACCAGTCTCAACATCAACAGTGTGGAGGCGACTTCGGATGCTGGCGTTCTAGGCAGGTTGCTGATAATGGGCCTCTGTACGCCTATGTAGATATTAAACAAAGAATCAGCCGTTTCCAGCTACAATAATAATTTTCAACATTAACAATGTCTACACTGTATTTCTGATCCATTTGATGTTATTTTAATGGTAAAAAAAATTCAGCTTTTTTTTCAAAAACAAGGACATTTCAAAGTGACCCCAAACTTTTAAACGGTAATGTATATATATCATTTTTTTCATTAAAACTTTATTTAACTAGGCAAGTCATTTAAGAACTAATTCTTATTTACAATGAAGGCCCCCGGCAAAACCCGTCCGACGCTGGGCCAATTGTGTGCCGCCCTATGGGACTCCCAATCACAGCCAGATGTGATGAAGCCTGGATTAAAACCAGGGACAGCAGTGACGCCTCTTGCACTGAGATACATTGCCTTAGACCACTGCAACACTCGGGAGCAATATAAACTCAGCAAGAAAAGAAACATCCTCTCACTGTCAACTGCGTTTATTTTCAGCAAACTTAACATGTGTAAATATTTGTTACCCCACATATTTGTTACCCCACTAAATGTTACCCCACTCTTCCACCAAGGCACCTGCAAGTTCCCAGACATTTCTAGGGGGAAAGGCCCTAGCCCTCACCCTCTGATCCAACAGGTCCCAGACGTGCTCAATGGGATTGAGATCCAGGCTCTTCGCTGGCCATGTCAGAACACTGGCATTCTTGTCTTGCAGGAAATCATGCACAGAACGAGCAGTATGGCTGGTGGCAATGTCATGCTGGTGGGTCATGTCAGGATGAGCCTGCAGGAAGGGTACCACATGAGGGAGGAGGATGTCTTCCCTGTAATGCACAGCATTGACATTGCCTGCAATGACAACAAGCTCAGTCCGATGATGCTTTGACTCACCGCCCCAGACCATTACGGACCCTCCACCTCCAAATCGATCCCGCTCCAGAGTACAGGCCTCAGTGCAACGCTCATTCCTTTGATGATAAACGCAAATCCGATCATCACCCGTGGTGAGACAAACCCGCAACTCGTCAGTTACGAGCACTTTTTGCTAGTCCTGTCTGGTCCAGCGTTGGTGGGTTTGTGCCCATAGGCGACGTTGTTGCCGGTGATGTCTGGTGAGGACCTGTCTTACTACAGGCCTACAAGCCCTCAGTCCAGCCTCTCTCTCTCAACCTATTGCGGACAGTCTGAGCACTGATGGAGGGATTATGCGTTCCCGGTGTAACTCGGGCACTTGTTGTTACCATCCTGTACCTATCCCGCAGGTGTGATGTTCAGATGTACCGATCCTGTGCAGGTGTTGTTACACATGGTCTGCCACTGCGAGGACGATCAGCTGTCCGTCCTGTCTCCCTGTAGCACTGTCTTAGGCGTCTCAAGGAACGGACATTGCAATTCATTGCCCTGGCCACATCTGCAGTCCTAATGCCTCCTTGCAGCATGCCTAAGGCACGTTCATGCAGATGAGCAGGGATCCTGGGCATCTTTCTTTTGGTGTTTTTCAGAGTCAGAAGAAAGGCCTCTTTAGTGTCCTAAATTTTCATAACTGCGACCTTAATTGCCTACCGTCTGTAAGCTGTTAGTGTCTTAACGACCGTTCCACAGGTGCATGTTCATTAATTGTTTATGGTTCATTGAACAAGCATGGGAAACAGTGTTTAAACCCTTTACAATGAAGATCTGTGAAGTTAATTGGATTTTCACGAATTATCTTTGAAAGACAGGGTCCTGAAAAAGGAACCTTTCTTTTTTTGCTGAGTTTATATATATATATATACAGTGCCTTGCGAAAGTATTCGGCCCCTTTGAGCTTGGCGACCTTTTGCCACATTTCAGGCTTCAAACATAAAGATATAAAACTGTATTTTTTTGTGAAGAATCAACAACAAGTGGGACACAATCATGAAGTGGAACAACATTTACTGGATATTTCAAACTTTTTTAACAAATCAAAAACTGAAAAATTGGGCGTGCAAAATTATTCAGCCCCTTTAATTTCAGTGCAGCAAACTCTCTCCAGAAGTTCAGTGAGGATCTCTGAATGATCCAATGTTGACCTAAATGACTAATGATGATAAATACAATCCACCTGTGTGTAATCAAGTCTCCGTATAAATGCACCTGCACTGTGATAGTCTCAGAGGTCCGTTAAAAGCACAGAGAGCATCATGAAGAACAAGGAACACACCAGGCAGGTCCGAGATACTGTTGTGAAGAAGTTTAAAGCCGGATTTGGATACAAAAATATTTCCCAAGCTTTAAACATCCCAAGGAGCACTGTGCAAGCGATAATATTGAAATGGAAGGAGTATCAGACCACTGCAAATCTACCAAGACCTGCCCGTCCCTCTAAACTTTCAGCTCATACAAGGAGAAGACTGATCAGAGATGCAGCCAAGAGGCCCATGATCACTCTGGATGAACTGCAGAGATCTACAGCTGAGGTGGGAGACTCTGTCCATAGGACAACAATCAGTCGTATATTGCACAAATCTGGCCTTTATGGAAGAGTGGCAAGAAGAAAGCCATTTCTTAAAGATATCCATAAAAAGTGTTGTTTAAAGTTTGCCACAAGCCACCTGGGAGACACACCACACATCTGGTCAGATGAAACCAAAATTGAACTTTTTAGCAACAATGCAAAACGTTATGTTTGGCGTAAAAGCAACACAGCTGAACACACCATCCCCACTGTCAAACATGGTGGTGGCAGCATCATGGTTTGGGCCTGCTTTTCTTCAGCAGGGACAGGGAAGATGGTTAAAATTGATGGGAAGATGGATGGAGCCAAATACCGGAACATTCTGGAAGAAAACCTGATGGAGTCTGCAAAAGACCTGAGACTGGGACGGAGATTTGTCTTCCAACAAGACAATGATCCAAAACATAAAGCAAAATCTACAATGGAATGGTTCAAAAATAAACATATCCAGGTGTTAGAATGGCCAAGTCAAAGTCCAGACCTGAATCCAATAGAGAATCTGTGGAAAGAACTGAAAACTGCTGTTCACAAATGCTCTCCATCCAACCTCACTGAGCTCGAGCTGTTTTGCAAGGAGGAATGGGAAAGAATTTCAGTCTCTCGATGTGCAAAACTGATAGAGACATACCCCAAGCGACTTAGAGCTGTAATCGCAGCAAAAGGTGGCGCTACAAAGTATTAACTTAAGGGGGCTGAATAATTTTGCACGCCCAATTTTTCAGTTTTTGATTTGTTAAAAAAGTTTGAAATATCCAATAAATGTCGTTCCACTTCATGATTGTGTCCCACTTGTTGTTGATTCTTCACAAAAAAATACAGTTTTATATCTTTATGTTTGAAGCCTGAAATGTGGCAAAAGGTCGCAAAGTTCAAGGGGGCCGAATACTTTCGCAATGCACTGTATGTATACACTGCTCAAAAAAATAAAGGGAACACTTAAACAACACAATGTAACTCCAAGTCAATCACACTTCTGTGAAATCAAACTGTCCACTTAGGAAGCAACACTGATTGACAATACATTTCACATGCTGTTGTGCAAATGGAATAGACAACAGGTGGAAATTATAGGCATTTAGCAAGACACCCCCAATAAAGGAGTGGTTCTGCAGGTGGTGACCAGGCCACTTCTCAGTTCCTATGCTTCCTGGCTGATGTTTTGGTCACTTTTGAATGCTGGCGGTGCTTTCACTCTAGTGGTAGCATGAGGCAGAGTCTACAACCCACACAAGTGGCTCAGGTAGTGCAGCTCATCCAGGATGGAACATCAATGCGAGCTGTGGCAAGAAGGTTTGCTGTGTCTGTCAGTGTAGTGTCCAGAGCATGGAGGCGCTACCAGGAGACAGGCCAGTACATCAGGAGACGTGGAGGAGGCCGTAGGAGGGCAACAACCCAGCAGCAGGACCGCTACCTCCGCATTTGTGCAAGGAGGAGCAGGAGGAGCACTGCCAGAGCCCTGCAAAATGACCTCCAGCAGGCCACAAATGTGCATGTGTCTGCTCAAACGGTCAGAAACAGACTCCATGAGGGTGGTATGAGGGCCCGACGTCCACAGGTGGGGGTTGTGCTTACAGCCCAACACCGTGCAGGACGTTTGGCATTTGCCAGAGAACACCAAGATTGGCAAATTCGCCACTGGCGCCCTGTGCTCTTCACAGATGAAAGCAGGTTCACACTGAGCACATGTGACAGACGTGACAGAGTCTGGAGATGCCGTGGAGAACGTTCTGCTGCCTGCAACATCCTCCAGCATGACCGGTTTGGCGGTGGGTCAGTCATGGTGTGGGGTGGCATTTCTTTGGGGGGCTGCACAGCCCTCCATGTGCTCGCCAGAGGTAGCCTGACTGCCATTAGGTACCGAGATGAGATCCTCAGACCCCTTGTGAGACCATATGCTGGTGTGGTTGGCCCTGGGTTCCTCCTAATGCAAGACAATGCTAGAACTCATGTGGCTGGAGTGTGTCAGCAGTTCCTGCAAGAGGAAGGCATTGATGCTATGGACTGGGCCGCCCGTTCCCCAGGCCTGAATCCAATTGAGCACACCTGGGACATCATGTCTCGCTCCATCCACCAACGCCACGTTGCACCACAGACTGTCCAGGAGTTGGCGGATGCTTTAGTCCAGGTGGGAGGAGATCCCTCAGGAGACCATCCACCACCTCACCAGGAGCATGCCCAGGCATTGTAGGGAGATCATACAGGCACGTGGAGGCCACACACACTACTGAGCCTCATTTTTACTTGTTTTAAGGACATTACATCAAAGTTGGATCAGTCTGTAGTGTGGTTTTCCATTTTAATTTTGAGTGTGACTCCAAATCCAGACCTCCATGGGTTGATACATTTGATTTCCATTGATCATTTTTGTGTGATTTTGTTGTCAGCACATTCAACTATGTAAAGAAAAAGTATTTAATTATAATATTTCATTCATTCAGATCTAGGATGTGTTATTTTAGTGTTCCCTTTATTTTTTGAGCAGTGTATATACATTAGATGACTGATAGGGGCGCTGTGTTGAAGCTACCGTGCCTCCATCTTAAATTAATAATGTTACTGACCCCATTAGAACAACAAAATACTCAAATACATGTAATTGAAATACTGTAGAGTTCCATTAATTCCTTTGGAGGACTGCTCCTACTGGGGAGTTCCAATATGGCCCACCGGTGGCTAAAAAGCCTCTCGATGGCCAATACATCAGACGGCCAGGGTTTACATACATCATTGGTCTAACCCTAACCCTATAGTGGTTATACATTGGGGGAAAGTCCTGCGGCATGCTGGGCAGGGTGGACCGGGCTTGGCCCAGCGCCCAGGGGACTCCCAAGTCTAAACGATGTTGTTGCCATGGCCGTGGTGTTCTCCGCTCCGGCCAGATGTTTCAGTGTCGTGGAACGCTAGGGGTCTGCCAGAGAAACGCTGCCTGGCTTGGCCTAGTGGATTACTGGAGCTTTGCTTGCATGTGTTCTAAGTGTTTCCATTATGATGAATGGCCTCTGAAATCCCCAGGTTGATCCCAGGCCTGTTCCCACGGGAGAGCCCCACAGAGGAGTAGAAGCACTGCTAACTCCACCCTGTTGCACTGCATTCCCTCTCTGGGGCTCTCGTTCTTGTTCTCTCCCTCTTCGTCACACTCTCCATTTCTTTCTATCTCTACCTCTGCTCTCTATATGCCTCTCTCTCTCTCTCTATCATACTCTCTCTGTCTCCTTCTCCTTTTTTTCTCTCTCTCTTTCAGATGCTCTTTGCACTGGACTGGCCTACTATGGAACATGGACTTCTGACACAGAGAGATCTATGCCAGTCATAAACCCAGAATCCCTGGTGCTCATATGTGTCCTGTCTCCTGATCTTGTACACATTGTGACTGTGCCCACATTTTCAGACATGCGTCCACACATAGTATTAAAATGTATCTTATCCATCCACTGTGTCTGCATTGTGATCAGATTTCCTGGTCCCTCCCTGTATGCAAGTTATTTGACAGACATTCTTTCACAATAACATTTATTTTGACATATATTGGTGCCATAAGTCAATGTTGCCACCTGTCAATGATTTTAGAGGGTGGAATAATGATGATTAAAATGGTTTTACTGTCCAGATCCATCTACATTTGTAAGATATCCAGACAATGCCTGCCTGATTACCTCCGGAGGTGGGCAGGAAGATCTGATCACAATCAGATCACAATGTGTCTTTTGATTGTCTACACCTAATTGTCAAAAGATGTGTACACAATCAGAATGTGGACAAGATCAGGACAAAGGATTCATGTTAGAACCAGGTGTAAACGGGGCTAGTGTTACTTAACAGGAGATTATGCGTGATGTAAAACCCTGCCAGTGCTTGGCCCTGCTGTCCCATGTCTAAAGGTGATTGTTAGATCAGTGAGGTGTCAGTGTAGGCCATGTACGACATGAGAGGTCCAGCAGCAGGGTGTGTTACAGTGATACGCAGGCTCAGTTGAGGTTATAGGTTATGTGGAGGTCATGTAATTCTAGGATGCAGAGAGGCTTGGCTCACCTCTCTACTCCACACGAGCTGGTGCTCACTGGTTTGATTAGAGAAACTGGGGGTCACAGGAACTTCCTGTCCATGTGTGTGTGTGTGTGTGTGTGTGTGTGTGTGTGTGTGTGTGTGTGTGTGCATGCTTGTGTGTATGTGTGAACCATGTACAGACTGTGTACCTGACAAGAGAGGTGCAAGGGTGTCAAAAAAAGGGAGGGAAAGAAAGAAAGAAAAAAAAGAAAAAAGAAAGAAAGGATGTGGGGAAGGGGAAGGCCATTAAAAATACATTATTTGATATTCATTCCATGCCGTTGAAGAATACTGGTTTCTGATTGGCTTGAAGGGGCATTTTAGAGGGTGAATTATTTCCCTTTATATTTCTGGTTGCTTGGATCCTGGATACTGATTGGCAGGAACATTTCCTTCAATTGGACCCATTTTGACCTGTGTGCCATGTTGGTATTTAGCCATCATTACTACAAGTTTAGATAACTGGATAAATGAATTTACTAATCTAAAACGTTGTTAGCTGACATGGCTTATTGAGTGACTGTCAGTGACTGACAAAACAAGATAAAAACTGCTGGTGCACAACCACATTTCCAACTTACACCTTGTGTATTCTACTATTCTAACTTTCAACAGTAAGTCGAGACCCTGACTGAGTCCCACCCACCCCAAAATATAAAAAATATTGTACATTTTTTTGGGGTCACCATTTATTCCTGGAGCCGGATCTGCTGATTGGACGAGCAGCTTTCCAAGCCATGCTGTAAAGAGTACCCCAGTATGAGTCATAATACCCATACAACTTAGCGGTTAAACAAGGAAATGGTTCCAATTGATTTTCCACTTTCCTATAGGGGATTTTAGAAACACTGAAAGTAAGGGCTGTGTTTCGTTTATGCTTACCTAAACAAAACACAACCAAAATGAAATGCTAATTAGCTGCTAATGTGGCTATCATAAAGAACTCCAAATACCATGATGACTTGGCTGTGACTCGAGTTAAAGGTAAAAATCTCTGGACTATCTAATGTTAGCTAAACTTAATAATGAATAAGTTGGCTACATTTCTTTGAATTGACAATTCTGTGCGTCAGTTTTAAATTGACACAATACCTGTTAGCAAAGGTGTCAGCTAGAGATGACGTGCAGGAATTTGTAGTGATTTGTAGTCTTGCATGATGTGTACTTTGATGCTAATTAGAATCCTTTTAATAGAGTCCTTTTTAATAGAACTATGCAAAAAGCCTTAGCGACTGGGGCACATCTGTAGCAACATAACCAAAATAACCAAAAATAACTAATGACCAGATTTTTGGCCGGACTATATCTCCTGGTGAAAGAATGAAATTGTATGAATTGACTTATCAAAATAATGTTTTAATGAAAGTGTGTAATTCATTCTTATTATATTATGTTGGTAACAGTTTTATGAAAGCAATAAGGCACGCGAGGCAGTGCTGTATCGTGAATACAGTCACAGGTAAATGGGTTGACTGGCCCTCTGCAATCGTACCTTATTTATGTAACAATGCTCAAGAAGCTGGTGTTTGGAGGATATATTGGCACAGGTGTTGTTCGCCGAGGACCGGAAAACTGTGGCAATATATTCTTCAAACACTGGCTTCTTGGGCATTATCACTTTTATACAAGGGTTATCATCATATTCAAATAATATTGTTAATAAAAAAATATTTGTATAAATGTATTCATACTATTTCATCCTTACATGAGATTTAGTCCATACACAAATCTAGGGTTGCTACCCAAGCCAGCTGGTAGTAACGCAGCCCAGTCATTAAGTCTTTTTGTTCCAAATCCAGTGCATAAGTTGTAAATCTGGAGGTGCCGGAACAAAAAGTGAGTGCGAGAGCGGGGTGACCTGGGGGGTGCTGAGGTACCGGAAAGGATAAAAAAGAAATCACCTTTATAACAAAGTAGTGCATGCCTATAATCCCATTTGCATAGTGGCATAGACAATTAGAGTAGAGGCGTTTACAGAAGGGTTTTTACTTGGGTCTAGGAGCAATTTTTTATAAACACGTTTCATAAAATGTGCCATTTTATATGACTGTAAGAACGGACGCTGGAGACGAGAAGCAAGTACAGGGAGTGAAACATTTATGGAAAACGGACATCAAACAAAACAAGAAAGCGTCTGGATGGGGGGAACAAAACGACATTACGACAATAATGTTGACATGGGGATCAAAACTGAGGAACAGACAGATATAGAGAGGGCAATCAACAATGTGAAGGAGTCCAGGTGAGTCCAATGAGCGCTGGTGACAGGTGTGCGTAATGAAGGGCAGCCCGGCGCCCTCGAGCTCCAGAGAGGGGGTGTAGGAGCAGGAGCACCCGGCGTCCCACCTGGGCAAGCCTGACAGGCCGACCGAGGCATGGGCGCTGGACTAGCCAGCTGAGATGCAGAAGCCTGACAAGCTGGCTGGGGCGTGGGAGCCTAATGAGCCGGCTGAGGCGTAGTAGCCTGACGAGCCGGCTGAGGCATGACATGGGATGGGAGCCTGCCGAGCCAACCGAGGCAAGGAAACCTTTCGAGCCAGCTAAGGCGTGGAAGCCCGATGAGTCAGCTGGGGCACCTCCGGTTCCATCGGCGGTGGCACAAAACGACATTACAACAATAATGCTGACACGGGGAACAAAACTGAGGAACAGACAGATATAGAGGGGGCAATCAACAACGTGAAGCAGCCTAGGGCCCTTGAGTCCCAAAGAGGGCGAGTGGGAGCAGGCGTGACAATGACTGGGGACTATAGCAGAATATTTTTTTAATACCACACAAATGATGGAAATGACAGGCTACTTTGACACTGACAAACTGCAAATCTGAGATCAATCAAACCAACCTTGTCTTGAATCCATCAATAGCCTAAGCCTAGGTGTGTTGACACATATTGTACAATATGAGGAGGAAATTATAGTCGTAGAAATGCTCTCCACCTTCACTGACTTACCCAATGATGCGCAGCTCACTCACAGGCGATGACCTATACTCTCGTGTCAAAAGCCTCTCTTGTTTAACTTTGTAAAACAGTGTTTAATCAATACGCCTATTTGGAAGCTGATAAAATATTGTGGAAGCCTACTGTAAGATTAAAGGCTTCTCCTTTAAGCAGGAGCCATTTGCTTTCCAACCTGTGTTTTCCTGCGATTGTAGTTTAAATATTGCGAAATTCTTATTCTGGCTGTTCATGCTGTTCACTGACAGATTTGCAGCCTGTTCCCAGGCTATATGCCTTGTGATTGGGCTACATAAACACAATCCACAGCTAGGCTATTTTTAAAAAGATGCAATTTGTCCTCTGTGGGTAAATTATAGGCCTACTCCTGGTGTAGTATCCTGGAATTATTTCATTCCTTTCTGAACAGACAGCAGTAATTCTATAACTTTGGAAAATGTTTTTCAATTGATCAGAGGTGCTGCAGCTTCTGCAGCACCCTTCCCGCAGCTGTGATTTTACCAGGAAATAACTTATGAAGTGCAACGCTGGAGAGAGGACAGTTGCATGCTCATGTCTAGTAGAGAGAGGGAGAGCGATCATAGAGAGTGAATCTCACTTTTAGTTCTAGTGAGACACAGGCGCACTTCTCTCTCTCACTACAGCAACGGCCAAGCGTTGGTCTCAAACATAGGCTATAATGTCGCGCAAACCAGTCCTGCCCAACAGGAATTCATTGTTAGAACATCAGATGTGGATCAAAAAAATCTAAATGTTCACAGTATGTTTTCATAAGGGGCAGGATAATTCATGAGGAGGCAAATCGAATTAACTCTGATCACTTTTATTTTAATTTTCTCATTGTAAATATTGATTTTATTTCTCACGTAGAGGTACCGGCTCAAATTAAGCACCGTCTAAATCAAATCAAATGTATTTATATAGCCCTTCGTACATCAGCTGATATCTCAAAGTGCTGTACAGAAACCCAGCCTAAAACCCCAAACAGCAAGCAATGCAGGTGTAGAAGCACATGGACGAGACCCAGTCGTTCGTTCTAAATGTTTTATTGCCATACTGGCTGGCAAAGTTCTTATCCCTTGCTTGCTAGCTAGCCAACTATGGCTAACTTACAGTCACGTCAAACAGTGCAGCCAGAATAACAACAAAGTACTGTAGCTGCATTTACATTTGTTTAAGCTGTGTTCTAGTGACATTTTTTTTGATACATCCATAACAATGAGCTAATGTGGTGCGATTTTGCCTGGCGTAGAAAATGTGCTCCCTCGTAAGGACACTGTTGTTCAGAAGAGCTAGCCAACAACACAGCTAACACAATCACTTCAAACTGAAGCTGTGAAGACTGCAAACTAGCTCCACTTCCTTTTGTTTGACCTTTTTTCAATAGACATTTCTTCGTATACAGCGATAAAAATGATGCCAGCTGATTCATGATTTCGACTGGCTGAGAAACGGTGCCTACCTGTCGTCTCATCCCAACTCCCGACACGTTCATTACTATGGGACAGCTGGAAATCAAATTTGAATATTGAAAAATTGTTGCAAATGTCGGAGAGACAGACAGCAAGGTTTATACAAATCTCAGCTGTTGAAAATGAAATGTTAGTCTAAAAGAAATGTGAGATAATGTCTAAATGCTGTTTATAGTGGAGATCAAGTTTATAAATTGCCTGGCTGGGTTGATGAGACAGTGGATTGTGCAGTCAGATGTAAGTAAATATGCATTTTAACGTCATAGATTTAGCCGGTGGTAACTTGTGGAATAGACACTGGCTGGAATGCGGTTTCGACCAATCAGCATTCAGGATTAGACCCGCCTGTTGTATAAGTACCCTTGAATCACTGTAACATATGAAATACGAGTGAGAGTGTAATCACTATATAAAAAAAGTATGTACATGTTTAAGTATTAAGTGACGTGGTGTCATATTCAAGTCCTAATTGGTCAATAAGCTTATCTGTCGTGTCCACAACACTCTGGCTCAGTATTGGACAACATCACTGTCTTCCTTTCACAAGAACAGAGAGAGAGAAGAGAGAGAGAAGAGAGAGAGAGGAGAGAGAGAGAGAGAGAGAGAGAGAGAGAGAGACCATGTGTAAGTACTGTAGAAGTAACAGAGAGGGTGTGTGAGCGGGAGTGTTTAAGAGCAAGAGAAAGTACGAGAGCTACGGGGAGAGGGTGGGCTAGCACTACAACTATTTTAGCGCAACAGAAAGCAACACAGAGAGAGGGTGTATGTGTGAGCGCTAGTGTTTAAGAGCGGGAGTGAGTAACCCTCACTCTGAGAGAGACCCTCGGCTCATTTGGACGCACAGGAAGATAAACATGAGTGAGAGAGAGGGAGAGGGAAGAGAGAGAGAGGATTTATGGTTGTGCTCTGTGGGGGTCTGTAGCCCCTTAATGCAAGTTTTACAATGGCTCTAAAGTCCGTCTCGGGCTGGCGCGATGGGAGGGAAGTGCTTCATCAAATATTGAAGGGGCTCAAGGTGACATTATGGGATTCTAATTATATCAATTATTTAGCACACACAGACGGCGGCCCTCATGACATCATCACGGGGCTATTGGCCTGGTAACAGAGTGAGCAGGAAGGTGCTGATGATGGACTTTGTTTCTGAGATGGGGGGGCAGTGACTCACTGAGGCTGCCCACCTGAAATAAACACAGCGACTGAACACACACATATACACACACACACACACACACACACACACACACACACACACACACACACACACACACACACACACACACACACACACACACTGCCTACTGTCCCACTGTTTGCCACAATTACCATCATGGATGGGTGTTTATCACAGCTTAAAATAAAGTATGAAAGTAGTTTATGCAGTTGAGCATGGCCTGTGAAAGTATGTATATACCTCAGATGAAACAATGACGTCAGCTTGCTACTGTATACAATTTATTGGATTCATATGATATAAGGACTTAATTCACACCTTGGTGGAACTAAAAATTGACTGATTCCCGAGGATGTAGCGGTCCTTAAAGGGGCAATCCTTAGTTGAAACAATAACAATGTGGGCACCCCGCCTCTGTTTTGGCAAAAATCTGAGGGAAGGATCATAGAGAAATGTAACCACTCTCAAATGCATAGACAGAGCTATGGATGCAAGGAAAGGACTGACCGTCCAAGATATCAAAATGATAGTTTTAAACATGTTTTGATGCTTTACAGTGTTTGTTCACATTTACAATGTTAGAGTATATTTTGGGTTCTGATGGGGTTTGACAGTTGAACTAAGCTCACGAGGCATTTATAAGTTATATTCTTCAATAATCAATGGGTATATAGGCCTACTGTATCATTCATTTATAAGTCCAAAAATGGATGTAGCTACTGCTGACTGCCCCTTTAACTCGTGGTGTGAGCTTCTGAGTTTTCCCATACAGTATCTCATTTCAACTTCAGGAATGGCTGAGACAGATGGGTTTTTTCTTTCCGCAAGGTGAGCAAAAATCCGGGATGAAACTTGATTTATACATTTGCCCTTTTCTCCCCCATCTCTCCCCTTTGATATGCAAGCGCTGTGTGCTTGTAAAGTGTATAGCCAGCAGAAATCAGACAGACTTTTATAAATGACCAGTTTGTCGGGGAGACAGCCAATGTTGGAAAACACACAGTGATCCTAAGGATGAAAATTACGCGGTGAGGGTGCTGACATTCTGTTAACAACAGGAGTAATAATGTCAGCCAGGTTCAAACCCTCTGCACTAAATACTGTATCTCTGTTACAGCCATCACCACCATGCTCGCAGAGTCATCTAACTCCCGAGTGGCGCAGCAGTCTAAGGCACTGCATCTCAGTGCACGAGGTATTAGTACAGCCACTCTGGTTCAATTCCAGGCTGTATCACAACCGGCTGTGATTGGGAGTCCCATAGGGCGGTGCACAATTGGCCCAGTGTCGTCTGGGTTTGGCCGGTGTAAGCCGTCATTGTAAATAAGAATTTGTTCTTAACTTACTTGCCTAGTTAAATAAAGGTTACATTTTTTTTTACTAAAATATTGCCACTTACACACCACCAAACATAGTCATGGAGATTACCTCAAAACATTGCTTGGAGTCACATTAGCAGTGGAGTCACTATTCCATGCAATATATAACAAGCTAACTTTCCATCCAATTGGCGAGATTTTCATGTGAACCTTCCAAAATCCGCATCTATCAAATTCACTTGTTGTGGATAAAAGGCTGTGCGTGATGACATAATGCACAGAAAAATAACTTTTGCGATTAAATTCCCATGTACCAAATAAAAAATGCAAGTTAAATGGGTTTCCATCGCATTTTCAACTATACTGATGGTTTTGTCACAGAAAATTTTGCGTTATATTGCAAATGTGCCCACTTTGGTCTTGGCATGCGCGCTCTAGCCAACAGATTGCATATACAGTGCGGTTATAGCCTACATGATGAGATTATCAAGGACAAAATAGTGATTATTTTTATCCGTCAAACGGCAGCCAGGCATCGATCATCATGTCACCAGAATAAGATCATCATGTCACCAGAATAAGATCATCATGTCACCAGAATAAGACCCTCGATATTTATTGGAAAGGATCGTCAAGCTCATCACTGTGCACTTTCACCACCCTGTGAAGTTCATCACAATTGATATAGTCTAGCCTAATAAACTGCATGCACAACACACACTACATGTAGTTGTTTCTCAATATACATACTACCATGCTCCACACTCTCATGCTCCAAGTGCATTCCTCGAGGGCGTTCTCTTGAGTACGTTCTTGTGAGGATGAGAGTGTGGAGAATGCACTAAAACATGACATTTGAGAAGCACTCCCCTTACTGTATTACCTCACGCTGCATCTGCCCATTCACTGAACCTTCTTCCAGCCAGGACAATGGCAACAATAGAGACCAAACAAGAAATACACAAAGCAAACCTTTTACTTCGTAATTATTAGCTAGATACAGCATGTATTTATTAACGTATCAAGATAAAATATTGTAGTCAGGCAACATATGAGATATGAATAGGCCACAGGAGGTTGGTGGCAACTTAATTGGGGAGGACGGGCTCGTGAGAATGGCTGGAGCGGAATCAGTGGAATGGCATCAAATGCATCAGACACATAGTTTGATGCCATTCCATTAGTCAGTCATTATTATGAGCCGTCCTCCCCTCAGCAGCCTCCGCTGGAAAAGGCAACATTTAATTATGAAGTTGTGTATTTTCTCTCACTTCAGCTCAAATGAATGCCCCCGCCATTGATTTCAAGAAAATGTAAGTAATTGTTTAACTTTGCAAACTTCTTTGCATACTTTCCGTTGAAGCTTGCATCGATGCATGCTTCAACATATGTACAAACGGAGTACGCACTCGAGAAGTGCCCTCCTTGCTCTATTTCGCATACTTTCATTTGGACTCATACTCCGACCCTCCCATGCTCCAACGCTCCCATGCTCGGAGAACGGTAGTTTGCATTTTGAGAAACATCGACTGTGTAATCGACTCTAAGCTGGTTATTAAATCAATATTTGCGCATAAAACGTTTCTACCGTCATTTTTAGCATTCCTTGTAAAGACACCTAAAGAGCCCACCTTGTCTTGCGTATTTTGTTTTGGCGACTTTTGAAAAGTTTGTTGACAAATTTGCTGTTTCCATCAGTCCTGTCGTGACATTTTCTTTTATCCTACATACTTTACTCACATAAAAAGGTTGGATGGAAACCTGATTATTGTTAAACTTTATTTTAAAGATATGCTGATCCAGTGTTGACACCAACATACCACGGTAAGACTTGTATCTCAGTTGTCGTTGAACTTCCTGTAACTTGTTGGGAATGTGAAGACTTAAAGAATAACATTCCAAAGTGTTTATATGTCCCTTTTCAGAAATGCTGGTAGATTTGCTTTTATTGTTAAAATAAACTATGAAAGAGAATGGTTTTCTTTGTCACTATCTAATCATGGCATGGGGTTGTTCAATGACAGACAATCTTTCACTTAATGGTTTCATTTCAGAGAGACAAATATTTTTTTATTTTTTTGCTAAATGATATTCATCCGCCTCCCTCTCAGAGAAATAAGTAGTACTGATAGGTTTTGCACAGTCAAATGTAACTGTAACAAATAACTACATTTTTATTAAAGAAGTATACAAACTAAACATTTATGACATCAAAACCATAAGACTCCTGAACAGCTAATCAAATGGCTACCCAGACTATTTGCATTGCCCCCCCTCTTTTCTACGCTGCTGCTACTCTCTGTTATTATCTATGCATAGTCACTTTAATAACTCTACCTACATGTACATATTACCTGAATTACCTCAACACCGGTGCCCCAGCACATTGACTCTGTACCGGTACCCCCTGTATATAGCCTCGCTATTGTTATGTTACTGCTGCTCTTTAAGTATTTCATACTTTATCTCTTGCTTTTTTAGGTATTTTCTTAAAACTGCATTGTTTGTTAAGGGCTTGTAAGTAACACTTTCACTGTATTGTCTACACCTGTTGTATTCGGCGCATGTGACAAATAACATTTTATTTTGATTTCATGAAAAATATTCACATTTTATTGTGTTGCAAATTGGGATTAAAATGAATCATTGTCATTTTTTTGTCAATAATATACACAAAATACTCTAATGTCAAAGTGGAAGAATTATTTTTAAGATACGTATAACTAAAATATAGTTGTTGTATAAGTATTCAGCCCCTTTGTAGGTAAGCCTAAACTAATTCAGGAGTAAAATGTTGCTTAACAAATCACATAAAAGGTTACATGGACTCACTCTGTGTGAAATAATAAGGGTTGAGAACCATTCCTCTGTCCCCAGGGGCGCCGCCAGGGATTTTGGGCCCCATAAAAAGATTTCACATTGCGCAATTGCTGTAACCACACATCTCCAGAACCCAATCAACCCATTCAAATAACTCTACCTTTGCAGGCTGCAACTCTTTTGTAGTCCAATATTAACTGTACAATATTTACTGACAGTGAGCTGTGACAATATAACACTGTGCAGACATGCATGCAACATTCTGCATACAGTGGAACTCACTATTTGATGCAAGACTGATACCCTCTATAAGAAATGTGCTAAAGGCCATCTTTTACAGTCTAAATGTCATTTTAATGGTCATTCTTGAATGGAAAATTCTCTTAAATTAAATATGTTATTCATTAATGTTAACTTAAATATACATTAAACTCTTCAATCAAAAAAAATGAACATGATCATCTACAGAATGATATAACAAACAAAATAATAAAATCACCAGCAGATTTTTTGAACTAAGTAAAAATACCAACTAAAAAATAAGCAGCTGTAAAAGTGAAAATGGAAAACAAAATGGAAATAGAAGTGAAAATGGTGGTGCTAGAGGAAAGGTCAAGAGGTCACCAAATCAATAGGTTTCTTGCACTTTGGGTCTTGATTGTGCACAACAAATATTATGGCAATCCAGCCATTACCTTGAGATAAATCTTGTTCTCACTCTGTTCTCAGTCTTGTTCTCAGCCTGTGGGCATCATGCGTGTAGTGATCCAATATCCATAGCCAGTCTGTCTGATTAATGCTGCCTATACACTTTAGCCAGTTATCACTGGCCCTTGCTCAGCCTTCCTCACCAAGAGCCCAGCGCCGAGCCTTCTTGCTAGCAAAGTCACTGATCAAGTCTTTGAAGTCCAGCTTTCTAGCAAACTGACTTTCAATGGACAGCATGGTAAGACTGCAAAGCCTGTCCTGGGACATAGTGGACCTCAAATCGTAAAAAAAAAAAAATCAGTTTTAGCTTACTTTTACAACTTAAAAGCTCTCTCACCACCAGCAACAGTCACAGGCAGTGTGCAAAATAAACGTAAAGCAATGCACTCTTCTCCAAAAATGCTTTGCAGCTGCATCTTACAAATTGCATTCAGGAGACTAAGAGGGGACACGTTAGGGGGGAAAGTGGCAGCATATACAGTGTTCAGGTCTTACCTGAAACTCAGGTGTGAGATCTCTGGAATACTTCATGATCAGTGGTTGGCACACAGAAGGGACTTAATCCTCACTAATCTGCACAACTTTCAGAACAGCAGAAAATGATTTTACAGTTTTTGCAGTGGTGTGGAACCTAGTGTCCAAGTCACTTATGATGTTGTCCACAGCAGTAAAAAACACTGTGTTCCCAAAACACAGTTTCTGCACTGTCCTGAGCTGTCCTCTTGGGAGGTCTCATTATGGAATCTCTTCCTTTTCCTCTGGCGGCTGTGTTGCTTGCAAAATTTAGGTGCAACACCCATTTGCATGGCAATCAGTGTTGCCCCAGACAGGAGAGACTTCCATCCGTCTCTGAGAGCCTGCATCACTTCCTTTAAGGCTCTGATATTGGCTGCCTCTGTGTCAAGTGAGATTTTTCCTGACTGGAGAATCACATTCCGGTCCTCAATGCATTGCAGTACCTGCAACATGTCATTCAACACAATGCTGCCCACCTCCTTTGGGAGGTTGGGTTGGGAGTAGGGCTGGTTCAGGGGCATGGGGATGGGGAGACAGGGCTGCTGAGCCTGAAGCTGCATCTGTTGGGCCTGGCACCAGGCAGGGGCAGGGACAACTGATTTAGTATGAATAGCTTGCTAAAAGTTTGCCTGCATTGATTAAATGTCGGCTAAAAGAGGAGCGAAATGTAAACACTCAGAATTTTCTGTGAAGATATTAAGTAACTAATATTAGGGGAGCAAAAGTAGCCTATTTCACTATGGACTAAGCTAACAGGTTAATTCCCACCAAACACAGACTACACACACCTTCCTTTGTGAAAAATTGGGTGACTTACTGTGCCTTTTCATTTCTCCCTCGTTCATTTCGTTTTTGGAAGCCAGATTTCTCTTTAGGAAGCTGAGACATGATGCTCCACTGGCACTCCTCACTAGCAATTCACTGCTAGCAAGTACCATCAGCGCCTGGTTTGGGGGCAGGACCGAACCATTTCATGTAAATAGAGGGCGGGGGGGGGGGGGGGGGGGGGGGGGGGATAACTTCCCCCTCCCATACGACGCCCACATTTGTCCTCCATACATACAACACATCTAAGGTCCCTCAGTGAAGTATGGAACTTCAAGCACGGATTCAACTACAAAAGAACAGCAAGCTTTTCGAAAGCCTCATAAAGAAGGGCAATGGTTGGTAGGGTTACAATAACAAATCAGACATTGAATATCTCTTCCAGCGTGGTCAAGTTAATAATCATGCTGTGGATAATGTATTAAACTACCCAGACACCTCAACGATACAGTCGTCCTTCTGAACTGAGCTGCAGGACAGGAATGAAATGAGACCATCCTCCTCAGTGAATTTCATAAAAATAAAAATAGTGAAACATTTAAAAAGTTATCCTTTTTAGATAAAACAATGCAACATATATTCACGTCACCAAATCATTTATTAAAACACATTGTTTTGCAATTAAGGTCTACAGTAGCCTCAACAGTACTTTGTAGGGTAGCATCATGGGGAAGCCGAAGGACAGCTAGCTTCTAACCTACTCTGGGTACATTGACTTCATTACAAAACCTAGGAAGCTCATGGTTCTCACCTCCTTCCATAGACTTACACAGTAATTATGACAACTTCCAGATGGACATCCTCCAACCTAACAGAGCGATTGCAGCATCAACTGACATGTTGTCCTCCCAATAAAATGATCAGAGAATGAATCAAGTACTGAAAGCATAAGCTACAGCTAGCTAATGCTGCAGTGCATAAAATGTGGTGAGTAGTTGACTCAAAGAGAAAGAAAGGCAATAGTTGAACAGTTTTGAACAAATTCATTTATTCAAAAATTAAGGAGGAGCAAGAGAGAGCAAGAGGTAGCGCTAGCTACATTTAGTCTTGTTTTTCCACTTTCGCTTACTTAGCCAGTAAATGTAGCTAACTAGTTTAGCTTACTCAAACACCCGGCTCCAACAGAGGGATGCTATGTTAGCTAGCTGGCTATGGCTATCCAACACTGGAGGTGTTGGACTAGTGTATTGTCCCCATGGCCTACCGGTGTAACTGCTTATGACAAACATACATTGACTTGGATAAACATGCCCAAATTTGTCCAAGAGACACTCACGTTTGCAACTGTTGGGCTAATGATTACGCCAGAGATCAGCTGAATGCAGGCAAGAATGTGCAAGGCGGTATCGAATGTGTCACAGTCTGGCCATTTGTCGCTATCTGTCACATCAAATGTTTCTCTTGACCTGTGTGCACCTATGTTGTTAACTTTAATTTATAGGCTAGGTTGTAGCAACCCCATGATGGGTATAGGGAGAATTTTAGTATCATGTAGTAGCCTAAAACCTACCAATGTTACATTGAGCTGGGTTATCCATTATCCTGTAATAGAAATAAGGCCATGCTCATACAAATATTTTTGTCCTCCCTCATCTTAAACGGCACCGACCACCACCGATTTGGAAAATTTGCAATAGTGTTTAACGTGATTTTTGAATGACTACCTCGTCTCTGTACCCCACACATACAATTATCGGTAAGGTCCCTCAGTCAAGCATGGAATTTTAAAGAGGTTCAACCACAAAAATCAGGGAGGTTTTCCAATGCCTCGCAGATAAGGGCACCTATTGGTAGATGGGTAAAATAAAAAAGCAGACTTTGAATATCCATTTGAGCATGGTGAAGTTATTAATTACACTTTGGATGGTGTATCAATACACCCAGTCACTACAACGATACAGGCATACTTCCTAACTCAGTTGCCAGAGAGGAAGGAAACCACTCAGGGATTACACCATGAGGCCAATGGTGACTTTAAAACAGTGATAAGGAGAGAACTGAGGATGGATCAACCACATTGTAGTGACAATAATGACCTAAATGACACAGTGAAAATAAGAAAACAAATATACAAAATACAAATATTCCAAAACATGCATCTTGTATGCAACAAGACACTAATGTAATACTGCAAAAAACATGGCAAAGGAATACACTTTTTGGCCTAAATGCAAAGCGCTATGTTTGGGGCAATCCAACACAACACATCCCTGAGTAACTGCCTCCTTATTTTCAAGCATGGTTGTGGCTGCATCACTGTATGGGTGTGCTTGATGTCGGCTGGGGAGATTTTAAAGCAGACTAAACAGAAACGGGATAGGGCTAAGCACAGGCAAAATCATAGAGCAAAACCTGCTTTACCTGCTTTACTTATGCAAATTGAAGTGGGTCTAGGGTGTCAGGTAAGGTGGAGGTGATATGATCCTTGACTAGCCTTTGAAAGCACTTCATGATGGCAGAAGTGAGTGCTACGGGGCGATAGTAATTTAGTTTAGTTACCTTTGCCTTCTTGGGTACAGGAACAATGGTGGCCATCCTGAAGCATGTGGGGACAGCAGACTGGGATGGGGAGAGATTGAATATGCTAGTCTGCACGTGCTCTGAGGACGCGGATTGCACAACCCAGATGGATTGAATTGTTCTTTTCCCCTCATCAATCGACACACAATACCCCATAATGACATCACAATACCCCATAATGACAAAGCAAAAACAGGTTTTTAGACATTTTTGCAAATGTATTGAAAATAAAAACTGAAATATCACATTTTCATAAGTATTCAGACCCTTTACTCAGTACTTTGTTGAAGCACCTTTGACTGCGATTACAGCCTCGAGTCTTCTTGAGTAAGATGCTACAAGCGTGGCACACCTGCATTTGGGGAGTTTCTCCTATTCTTCTCTGCACATCCTCTCAAGCTCTGCCAGGTTAAATAGGGAGCGTCGCTGCACAGCTATATTTTAAGGTCTCTCCAGAGATGTTCGATCGTGTTCAAGTCCGGGCTCTGGCTGGGCCACTCAAAGACATTCAGAGACTTGTCCCGACTTGTCCTGAATTGTCTTGGCTGTGTGCTTAGGGTCATTGTCCCGTTGGAAGGTGAACTTTCGCCACAGTCTGAGGTCCTGAGAGCTCTGGAGCAGGTTTTCGCTGTACTTTTCACAGTTCATCTTTCCCTCAACCCTGACTAGTCTCCCAGTCCCTGCCACTGAAAAACAGTCCCACAGCATGATGCTGCTACCACCATGCTTCACAGTAGGGATGGTGCCAGGTTTCCTCCAGACGTGACACTGGGCATTCAGGCCAAAGAGTTCAATCTTGGTTTCATCAGACCAGATAATCTTGTTTCTCATGGTCTGAGAGTCTTTTATGTGCCTTTTGGCAAACTGCAAGCAGGCTGTCCTGTGCCTTTTACTGAGGAGTGGTCACCGTCTGGTCACTCTACCATAAATGCTTAATTGGCAGAGTGCTGCAGCAATGGATATCCTTCTGCAAGGTTCTCCCATCTCCACAGAGGAACTCTGGAGATGCTGCCACCACCATGCTTCACCATATAGATGGTGCCATGTTTCCAAAGATGTCCTTCTGGAAGGTTCTCCCATCTCAGAGTGACTATTGGATTCTTGGTCACCTCCCTGACCAAGGCCCTTCTCCCAAGATTGCTCAGTTTGGCCAGGCGGACAGCTCTAGGAAAAGTCTTGATGGTTCCAAATGTATTCCATTTAAGAATGACGGAGGCCACTGTGTTCTTGGGGACCTTCAATGCTGCAGACATTTTTTGGTACCCTTCCCCAGATCTGCCTGGACACAATCCTGTCTCTGAGCTTGACAGACAATTTCTTCTACCTCATGGTTTGGTGTTTGCTCTGGAATGCACTGTCAACTGCGGGACCTTATATAGACAGGTGTGTGCCTTTCCAAATCATGTCCAATCAATTTAATTTACCACAGGTGGACTCCAATCAAGTTGTAAAAACACCTCAAGGATGATCAATGGAAACAGGAGGCACCTGAGTCTCATAGCAAAGGGTCTGAATACTGAATACTTATGTAAATATTTATTTATTTGATTTAACCTTCATTTAACTAGGTCAGTTAAGAACAAATTCTTAACCTTCTTTAACCAGTCTCCTTCCCTTCATCTACACTGATTGAAGTGGATTTAACAAGTGGCATCAATAGGGGATCATAGCTTTCATCTGGATTCCCCTGGTCAGTCTATGTCATGTAAAGATTTAGCAGATGCTCTTATCAAGAGCGACTTACATCAAGTGCATTCATCTTATTAACATAGCTAGGTGAGACAACCACATATCACAGTCAAATATACAGAATACAAATATTCCATTCAAGCTAAAGATTGGACATACAGCGTTTAGCAAAAAAAGACAAGAAATAATCATATACATCTAAAAATCTATTCGTAGAACATTTCTATTGAAAAAACAATGAAATGTAAAAAAGTGATGGATATAACGTTTTGGGGGAAAAAAACGTGATTCTAATATTCCATAACTCTTCTCAAGAGATTCATTTAGCAGTGACGCTAGTAGTTAGCCATGGAGCTGTTCCTAGATTTGTGACGACGTTGTCGACCTAGGCATCATACAGTGTGCTGATGTCTTTCACCTGCTCAAAACCGGAGGCTAAAATAGTAGGAGCGACGAGAGGTTAAATCAACCACCCACACGTCTTTTTTTGGGGGGTGTTGGTGGTGGTGTGACATATCACCTCCACCTGTGCCCCTTTTGTCTCTCACGTACCCCTCCCACCAACACTCTAAGATCTCCAGTATCATCTAGCCCCTCTCCTCTTCACCAGCTGCAAGGACTTTCTTCCTCTCCCTCCTCCCACTCTCCTTTCCCCTTTTTCCCCTCCCAAACTTTATCTCTTTCTCTCTCTCTCTCTCTCGCTCTCTCTCTCTCTCTCTCTCTCTCCCTCTACCCCCCCCTCTCTCTCCCTCTACCCCCCCCCCCTCTCTCTCCCAACCCTTCTTCTCTCCCCTTCCATTCTCCATCCCCACCGGGACCTTGTGTTTTCAGTTCTAAGGCTGTCTTTCAGTCCATTTCCTTTATCGTCTGCCGTAAAAAGAGCATCAGTAGAGAATATTTATTTATTTATTTAGCCCAGAGAGGCGCAGGGGGGGGGTTCCTGTGTGCAGCGTCTCTTGATCTCAGAGAATTACCTGAAAGCTTTGCTCTCCAGGAAGAGACTGCAGCGTTGGAGCAGGCCTGCCTGCCTTCCTCCTCTCCTCCACTCATCCCTCCTCTTCGCCAGTCATCCCTCCTTCCTCCCCAGCCTTTATCTCTGTGGGTCTGGCCAGACTCAGTCTGTTGATGTATGAATAATGAATAGACCAGGGACACGGCAACATCAGTGCTGCAAACTGCCTCCATAATGAGATCCACACTATGGATAGAGGAGGATGGTGGCAGGGTGGGAGGCAGGTGAGGATGTACAAGGTATACAGTACAATAATAGGTTCGCCGCGCTGCATGTCTAAACATGCAAATAAACTGCCAGTAAACACAATTGTTGAGCATCAGTGATCAAGGCGTATGGATTATCCTGTGTAACGGTTTGTTACACAACATGCCGGGGGTAGCATGTAGAAAAGCAGGAACAAAGAGAAGAAACCCCATAGAGAAGCAACAAAGTTCCCAGTAATGTTAGACAATGACAACTTTGTCCTTCAGTATTTCTCCTGACCCCATTGTCTAGTTAGGGGCCCAGCACCACTACACACTTGGTTAGTTACTCCTGACCTCTCGACAGAACACAAAGGCTGTAGTGTTACGTGGTGACCTACCTGGGAGTAGAATTGTTCTGCTGCAGTGGACAACCGTGACCTGCAGGATAACATTTGACCTAAAAGGTGAGAGGTCACTGAGCAACATTGAATGACATTTTCCTTGAATGGGGGGATGACACAGATTCCGGTAATTAGTCCATCCCAGATCTGAAGAATCTGCCTTCCTTTGGTGAACTGACCAGATAAATATGTCTGGATCAAATACATTATACATTTAAAAAGTTTGTACATGTTTGTATTTTATATCTATCATAAAAAGAGGACAGGTAACTATGGAAGACTGAAACACACCTGTTGTCGTGGGAGATTTTCTCGGGGGATTAATATTTCACCATCACCTCTGAACTTTGACCCCTAACTTGACACCGGTGAATTCCCAGCCTCTGGGACACAACTTCAGTAACAGATGCTCCTATCATCCTTATGGTCCTCTGAATGTCATGGCATATCACAAACCATAGTCCCACACTATCATCAAGAAAGAGGAGGAATAGAAGAAAAGAAAGGGGGTGAGAGAGAAAGAACTGTCATACACACTGAAAGCATGGTTAGACTACTGATCCGAGGCCCACCAGTGCACCTTGTCTGGTGCAGAGTGTGTATGAATTGAATGGCAGCGGTAAGTGTATCATATGCAGGCCTCCTCCCTCTCATTACCCCGCGACAGCCTCCTCACAGGCACAGGTCAAGCATGCTCTGTGCTTAACGGCCCCCTTGTCAGCCAGGATAAATAGCTCAGCAGCCCTGATTGCTAAATTATATCTTCACTTAGTCATCTATCAATCACACGCCTGCATTAGGAAGAGGGCAGGACCCCACCCCCCCACCCAATCCAACCCCTGACAGCCTGATAGAGGGAGGGGGAGAGAGGAGGGAGGGGAGAGACGTGGAGAGGGAGGGAGGGGATGAGCCCGGTGGGGTTAAGTGCAGTGGGGGTGTGATGTGTGGCAGGGAGGAGAGGAGGGAGACAGAGGGAGACAGAGAGAGACAGAGAGAGAGAGGGAGGAGGTTTCTCTTCTCTCAGAGATCCATTAGCTAATGGATGTCTTGAGCCCTGTCACTTATCCCCACTACCGTCGCCACACACTCATCTACTACGCTTCAGAGACGGAGTGTGTGCATGCATCCGATGTGGATACAACGTGTTTGTGTGTGTATTCCTATATTCATTGTGACTTCAAGTGTCCCTAAATTCAGTGTGATAAATTAACTCAATATGAGAGAGCACATGTGTCATGGGACTTAAACTCATTGATGTCAATAAGACATCTGTGGCTCGCTCTGCTTTGATCAGGCCTTGAGGCTTAGGAATAGGAAAATAACCTTCCCATACACCTCCGCACACACGCACGAGCGCGCACACACACACACACACACACACACACACACACACACACACACACACAGTCTCCGCCTGCAGCCTGGCTGATCAATAACCCGGAGCAGGGCACATCTGTCTAATGAAGAAGGCCTTCCTCACTGAGCATTGTTTGCGAAAGCAAACTCGTCGTGACGTCTGAAGCGCCTGGCACTTCACTAACGCTTTCCATTATGTGAGCGTCTCCATTCGGTGTCTATGACCACGCAATTGGCAGTGTGATGAAAATCGCAGAACATCACAGGGCTTGTGAAATGTGCTTGATGTGGTAGCTAGCTCCACGGCACACAGACAGACGATCCAAAAATCACAGTTCCAGGACCATCTCGGGTCCTTTTCCCCCTCGTATTCAGAACCCCGTGATGCTCCGCACGGCCGGGGAACCGTGTGAGGTCAGCAGAACGAGCGTTTTACAAGCTAATCATATCCGAGTGGCTCAAATTAAAAGAGCACAATGAAAAAAGACACTTCATTTCCGCTGAGGACCGTAAATGCAAATGATGAATCAATTACATGCAAAGCGCATATCAATTAATAACTTAGGAAGCCATCATTAATATGTTAAAGGGAACTAGCTGGGCATATTCACCATTCCATTAGGCTGTAATACATTAATTAATTAACTAATTAAAGCAGGAGTCTGATCCAGAGGGGAGGAACCCTTTCATTTGTGATCTAGATGAGAGATGGGCAGACCTCCACTCTGATTTGATTGGGCCATTCAGGTTCACTGCTTTGATGACGTCATACCCGGGCATTGCCCTGCTTTCAAACCCATCCAGTACGACTTGAACATGGGATAAATCCTGTGCAATGCCATATGATTTTGGCTTGGCATGGCTGAGTTTATAATGGCGCTGTGACAGTGGGTGTGTAATGAAATCGTGGACACTCAAATCTCGCCGTGTTGCGGGTCCAGGAACGAGCTTGTATAGTGTGTGCGTTTTTTGAGTTTGTAGAGTGTGTTGGTGCCCCAGTATATCACGTCACTGGGAAATGCAACAAAATGTTACCAAGACAAAACAGCTTCACAAAGACAACAAGAACATCAACCGTTTCACAGACAAGAGGGAACTTTAATTAAATATTGTGAAAGTTGAAAAGTTATTTTACAGTTCAAAGTTAATCCAAAAAAAAAAAAAAAGAAGGAGATCATCTTTACAGTAGTTTCATTTTCTCTTTTCCTTGTCCATCAATATATAACTGCTCTGTGTGTCCAGTCAAAGACAAGGCTTGGTAAGAGAAATGGAGAGATGGGTTCAAAAGGGTGACAATAGGATTCAGAGAACAATTTCATTCATTTCGTTGACCAGGTGGCCACCTCCCTGACAGGGATGGCTCTATACTCTTGGCTGGGCGGTGACACAGTAAACCTCAAACGTATCTGTCCCTGTACCCGAAAGACAGGAGAACTGAGTCACAATGCATACAAGCTGAACTCATCATTACACAAGTGCATTTTACAAGAGACTCCCTCATCCTCAGAATCCTCAGTTTAAATTCTCCCCCTCCTACAAAGTCACTTAAAAAAAATATCCGTCAGCAATTAAATTAAAAAGCCACGTTCTCTTTCAGAGGACTGTTAGCGCGAACACACACACGCGCACACGCACGCACGCACACACGCACGCACGCACGCACACACACACAAAAGACTACAAAGAGTGGTCATATGACCCATGTCAGAGATAAACAGGTGGCTCAATTTGTATATAAAGGGAGGGGAAGAGAAAAGGGGGAGAGTCAGAAGAGGGCAGTAGCAATTGTCAAAGCAAGGGTGTAAAATGACTTGTGTGTACAGATTATTGTGCTGTCATTTAAAACTGTTCATCATCAGATCTGTTGTTGTACCATAGCCTTTCTCAAACAGAATCAAACAGTAGATAGAATATGGCTTCACCATCAACCCACCCCTAGCTGTGTATATGAGAGAGGAATATGAAGGGGAGGCTTGGCTTCAAATGAGTATTGCAGTGCACCTCACTCCTCTCCTCCTCTCCTCCACCACTCCTTACCCCTCCAGCTGCTCAACACATTAAATATTTATCCTCCCTTCTCTTCTCAGTCATCTCATCACAGTGTCCTCCCCCCATCAGCCAGCCAGCCCCATCCACCACCTTGCCTCCCTCCCTCCCTCCTCTTCCTCTCTATGCTACAGCTCTCCTCTTCTCTTACTACCTGCCACTCTCTCTGCCTTGCCGTGCCGAGCGCTCACTGTGACAGGGAAAACAGGTAAACATTCCTTAGGGCTCCAGGATAAGGAACAACTCCACTTGTGCTACCCCCTCTATATATTTTGCTTGTTGCACCCATTTTGAAGTATGTTAGCAGAGCACTGGTGGGGTCTCTACTCTACACTGACGGCTGTGGCTTTGCATTGTTAAGGCATCTAAACTGCTGGTTCAGATTTTGGTGAGACAACAGAGGGGAAAGGGAAAATAAGATGGAAGCGAAATTTGGGGGGGCGGGGGGAGTTTTTTCATATTTTTTGCCAAAAATGGTCTTCCTGCTTTTAGCACACAAATGCATCGCTAGGAGGAGAAAACCCATGCATATTGTTTGTTTTTAAACAGTATCAGTTGTTCTGAAAGCCAAAAAATCTAAGCAAAAAAGATATTTATATGATATACTTATATACTCTCAAAACCTATATAACTAAATACTATAAGAATAATATGCTACTTTTACCATGTGATAAAACAAATCCAATATCAAGACAAAACAAAAACAGCAACATTTTCATTAACTAACAAATTATACAAAAATAGACAATGGCTTTAGGGTGGATGGAATTAGAAATGAAAGTATGGCTTAAAACAAAAACAAAAAACAAAAAAAAACATACCAATGAAATGTATCAAAATGACATTTAAACATGGAACATGGTAGACAACCAAATCAAAACAGATCGGTACTGTCACAAAATGCAAACATACACATGAAGGATGACGAAGAAGCAATGTACAAATTCAGGAGATACATACATTATTTATATGGATATTTTACATACTGTATATCCCTTTTTACTATCAGAAATCTCCGAGCTAAAGTTGATGAGATCATTTTGAGTATGTAGTAAACATGACATCCGTGACACTATATTGTAAAGCTGCCTTAAGACTTCTTTAAATGTATAAATATATCTTAAACAATGACTTTGGCAAAAAAAAAGAAAAATCACAAAGACTAACAAATGTATTACTATATACAAAAAACACACATCACACAAGGAAGCAAAAAAAAATAAAAAATTGAAAAGGTTGGATTCAGATATTTGCTAGGCATCTGAGGAGTCGGTAACTTTTACAGTGCTGGCTATTCCATTGATCACCATGGCAGCTGGGACACCACTACACACCTCACTGTTGACTCATTTAGTCTGTCTATAAAGTGTCTCCCAGTATTCCGTTTCTCAGATCCTAAACTGTTGTACGGTAACATGGTGGAATAAGAAGCACATTTTTAATGGCCGGCCCATGATCACAGTTTCATGGTGAGAGCATAACAAACAGAACAACTATAATAATACAAAATTTTAATTCACACGATATAGCAAAAGTGAAATGGCAACACCCTTTAAAAATGTATGGTTTCCTTCATTGAGATTTCGTGATGGATGGCAGAGAGAGAGAGAGAGAGAGAGAGCACACTTTAACAAAAGGGGTTCTGATGTACAGTTATGGGACTTGGCTGAGCGGCTCCACAGCAAGTTAGCGGTCCAGAGTCCATACAGTAGAGACACTGTTGGCATCCAGGGCAGGTTCAGGCTCTGCTCTCTATCTCTGACAACCACCTAGGTGCTTGGACACGATCGGTGCACTCACAGCCAACATGGGGTGAATGGCTGGTTATGTGTCATCATGGATAAATCACTTGCTTTCTGTGGAGATGAGTGAAAGCGCTAGTCGTGGCGATGGCAGTCTCTGCTTGGCATGAGAGGGAGAGAAATGTGTATGGGCTGTTTGCGGTGGCCCCAAAAAAACTCGAAAGCAGAGAGTTTCTGCAATGGTGCATAGTTAGCTTGTGCTACCTATCATGTATGTGTCTTTCTGTGCCTTAGGGTTAGTTAGGGCATGTGGCATAGTCTCCAGCATACTGTTATTGTATGAATCTAATTCAGTCTTCACTATTCAACTGGAGGTTCTCTGCCGCTCACTTTCAACACGTTGTTTTATCCTTCACAAACATTTTCTTCATTTATCTTTTTTTTTTAGATTCATAAATAAAATAAAATCCCTCTAATAGTGTGTATTACATTTTGAAATATGGGAAATATGTATTTTTCGCACAAAGGTAAAACACAAACGATGCACTAAAATAAAAGAAAGAGTCAATCCTCTCCAAAATAAATAATGTTTTTTTTTTAGGTGGGCTTTCTGGGTAATCTGTGGCCTGGCCTTCCCTCTTAAAAAGTGTCAACAAGGTGTACAAATTCAAAAGAGGTTGTTGCAAATTCTCTGGGTTTTTTTCTCTGTTTTTTTTTCTTCGTCTTCTTTTTTGTTCAAATGTGATTCCTTTTAAAAAGGGCCTGAGTTACGGGTTCCATTCCTTCAATGCAGGACTGACGATCCAGTCCTAAACCGGAGCCTTATGTACATGCTGAGATCCATGTCTGGGTGTGTGTGTCCTTCTCCTCACCTCACACACACGCACCGCTTACATGGGAGGAACGATCATTCCAGGAATCACTGTTGGGTGGAGGAGGGAGGGGGTAGAGTCGGTTAATGCATAAACAATTGCCCAATGTTTTCCTCACATAATGATTCCTCTTAAATAAAGCAATCTGTTCACACATCTGCATAACAAACTATGGCCTATGAAACTATGACTCAAATATGGTTTCAAACAAGGGATAAATCATTTCTATCTTTTCACAGCCCCGCCAAATTGGAAATTGGCACAAATGGGACACTTGAAACGCTTGATTAGTGCTGTCAGAAAAACTGCCTCTTAATTGTTTGCATGCGCTGAGGCTCATTGTGTTTGTGACGTATTGCATCATCCCCGGCAGCTTCAAACGGCTGCATGGGGATCCGTGTCAACATGTGAGGAACAGAGCTATGCTTAATGAGGGCTCCAAATCAGACCAAGTGTGACTACAGAACGCAGTGCAGTGACGACATACCAGGCACAATACTACACAACGCTATACTACACATGGCTGGGAGGGGTTGAAAGTCATTCAACATCTTGTATGTATCTACTGTATATATATATGTGTATATATATATGTGTATATATATATATATATATATATATATTTGTGTATATATATATATATATATATGTGTATAAATATATATGTGTATATATATATATATGTGTATATATATATATACATATATATATGTGTGTATATATATATATATATATATGTGTATATATATATATGTGTATATATATATATATATGTGTATATATATATATGTGTATATATATATATATATATATATATATATATATATATATATATATATATGTAATACATTTTAGACTAGAATAAACAAGAAACTCCATCATCTTCAATCATTCCCAGGGATAGGGATTGTATTTGAGTGCATGGTAAGGGAATGATAAGATGTGGTTATGCCATGAGTGGAGTATAACATGGCCTAACATATCCAGTGTAGTGGGACAGGACGGAGGAGGTCCTCTAAGCTATGTTCCTTAAAGTGGGGGAGAAATGCTTATTGCTGCAAATTTAACTTGACGTTAGTTCTACAACTGCTGACAAACACAAAAGAGGACGCTGGGTGTTTTTCTGCAGGCGTTGTGCTCTCAAACTACTGCTGATGGAATCAAGAGAGGCAGAAACAGTCACGCGCACACACACACACACACACACACACACACACACACACACACACACACACACACACACACACACACACACACACACACACACACACACACACACACACACACACACACACACACACACACACACACACCCTGTGTAAGCTCATTCAATAAAACACAGTAAGTCCTTAACCAAAATCACGAGTGTAACATACACAACAAAATCATTTGACATTCGTATGTCAGGTTAACAAAATTATCTTTGAATCAAACCTTAAGGGTTTCTTCAGCTGTCCCCATAGGAGAACCCTTTGAATAAGTGCACTCTAGGAAAAAGAAGTGCAAAAGATAACCTTTTTTGGTTGGAGTTAGATCTAGATCCCCTTTTACGGAGGGAACACAAAAGGGTTCTACCAGGAACCAAAACGGGTTCTCCTATGGGGATCGCCAAAGAACCCTTTTGGAACGCTTTTTTTCTAAGAGTGCAGAGTTGGTTTACTAATCTTAGAACAATCTGATTTACATGGAAAGCATAATACTTCTCAGCAAATCCTGCTGATAATGCGCTTGACTGCAGAGGAACCATGGCAGCATGTGGTATTTTCTGGCACTTCCGTGTCAGTTGTGTCATATTGTGACACACAACTGACACAGAACTGGGAGAGAAGGAGCTTGGATTTAGATACCGCTTCTCGCTGACAGAACATCGTATATGACAGTGCTTCAACTCTGCTTTGATCTGCCATAGTGTAACACACACACAGGCATGCAAGCACACACACACGCACACTGTCGGTGTGTGTATGTCAATGGAAATAGCGACAGTATCGATTGTCAACAGAGCCCAACAGCTGTCATTGTTGATCATTTCCCAGCATAGTGGGAGGGTTTGATCAGAGAGAAGAGCCTGTCTGACAAACAGCAGAAAGAGAGCAAGAGAGACTCTGTGTAAGTACACTACACTACACTACACTACACTACACTACACTACACTACACTACAGGATGTTGAAGAAATGAGTGCACTCCTAGTGTCCCAGCTCCTGGTAACTACACTACACTACACTACACTACACTACACTACAGGCTGTTGAAGAAATGAGTGCACTCCTAGTGTCCCAGCTCCTGGTAACTACACTACACTACACTACACTACAGGCTGTTGAATAAATTAGGTTGTATTCCTGGTGTCCCCGCTTCTGGTATGTACACTCCACTCCACTCCACTCCACTCCACTACACTACACTACACTACACTACAGGCTGTTGAAGCAATGAGGTTGTACTCCTGGTGTCTCAGCTCCTGGTAAGTACACTACACTACACTACACTACACTACAGGCTGTTGAAGCAATGAGGTTGTACTCCTGGTGTCTCAGCTCCTGGTAGGCTGGTGGATCTCTTGTCATAGCATAACACTACATACGCTATGGTTAAACAGATCTTCTCCAACACAATCCTCCTGTACTGATTATCCACTCATGGCTTGGATGGTTTATTTAATAAACAAAAGGTTCATGTAAATGGTGAGATATCCATTCGCATTGTGTTACAGTAAGGTTGTTGCTCGATGCTTGCAGCCCTGCAGGACCCTATGGGTCTCCGCAACTAATGTTGCGCTCGGGAAGATACTTCCTGTATCTATGTATGAGGTCTGTTGAAGACAGCAGTGTGTCCTGTCGGCTCTGTATTCCCACACCCACACAGCTACATCCTGCCCTGCCCTCTCCCCAAACATCCTTACCCTTTCTCCCCATTCACACACAGGAAGCTAGGGACAACCACAAAAACATTCAAGCCAAATAAAAAAGGACAAACTTGTGAGTAATATGCCGACTCTGCCAAATACCCTTGGATAAACAAAAGCACAGAGCAAAATGCATCCTCTCTCTCCTCAACATATACAGCTGCAGTATGAGGATGGTTAATGTTCATGTAATGGCTGAATGGATGGGTAGATGGCTGGATGGAGGAGTGGATGGATAGATGGATGGTTAATGAGATAGAGGAGTAGAGGGGTGGATGGGTGCATGCAAGAGAGAGTAACATACTTCAGGAGAAGGCCAGGCCCTGCAGCGAGCTGGCTGTGGAGTACTTGCTAGAGTCCACAAAAGACTGATCTGAGGGAGGGAGCGCAAAGAAAGAGGGGAAGATAGGGAAGGAGAGGAGAGGGGAGGAGAGAAAGAGAAAACAATGTGTTAGAGGATGGGAGGAGGAGGAATGACAGGGGATATTGGGGACGGAGAGGTTGGTTAGAGAGCGTCACGGACTGGCCCGGAAAGAACACAATGTCTCCGACTGGGTGAGGGGCTCACCTTGGAGACCGTTGCCATTGGTGCTGGTGCAGGTGGGTGGGGGTGAGGTCTGGGGTCGCACCACGGGAGCGAAGGCGCTCTTCTGCTTGACGGCCGACACCATGTTGGCAGGGGAGAAGGAAAAGATCCCGGAAGAGCTGCTACAGTTAGAGGGCAGGCTGGTGGAGGACGCCATGTTGGGGCTGGAGGGAACGACTGAAGGGATGGGGGGAGGGAGGGAGAGAGGGAGAGAGAGATGGGGGAGGGGGAGGAGAGAGGAAAGGGAGATGGAGAGAGAAAGAGAGAGACAGACAGACAAAGACAGAGAGAGAAGGGGCATAGCAAGAGGTTAATTTCACCATGTGGGATTTAGAACTTATCGAGTACACAAGAGAGAATACAACTCCATAAGTATGCGAGGGAGTCTCAAATGAGAGGAATTTATATTCAAGTTCATTCTAACAAATTAATAGCTATCGATCAAGTATTTTCCCAATCCACCTAGCAGTGGTCTCCTAGGCAGTTAACAATTCAATGTTAGCACACTTAGACAACCATTTGAATTCAACATTCATTGCTCTTTAATGTTTTTCCTACTGGTTACACTTCATTGGAAGTGATTCTTGTTATTGCACCATTTAAATAGGTTTATAGCTCCATCCAAGCAGAACCTTGTAACAATGGCACAATCCATTTATCAAGTCCTAACTAATCAATTAATGAAAATTGGAAGCACAGAGCCCAGGCTTGTGGATTGATTGGAAGTGTCTAATGGAGTCAGCCAACCTTTTAAAATACTTGTTAACATCCTGGGGACCAAAGTGGTGAAATTGAATTGTTACCCCTCCAATTAGTTTATTGATTTAATTAACAGTCTTTAATTCTGTGGCCGGCCTAGAAAGGAGCTGTGATACGGCCAGTCAGGCGTTGCAAACAGGCAATACCACAGTGGCTCTCAATCTAATTTCAGGGCAATCCGATGGAAGGACACACATTGCTAAGGAGAGAGGCCGGCAGTCCTCCACAAGCCAGAACATTCCAGCATGGTTTCACCTCCTAACTATTGAGTGCTCTTAGTCTCATATAGCTAGTCGATATCGCAGTGTTGATTCCTCTCCCTGAAAGAAATCTGTGGGTGTCGGTTCTTAGATCCATGCCAAACTGTCCTCAAACACAAGCCTTTGCAACTGGCACCCACCCTCCCTCCTCCCACTATCGTTAGACCCCCCCAAAAAACAATCACCCATTTCTCTTTCTGCCTCTCTCTCCAACCCTCTCCCTCTGTGTTTTCCTAATTGGAAAAGGGTAGTCAATTAAGAATTAGCAGAAGAACAACAACAGTGTGGAAGTATGGCTGTCAGATGAAAGAGGATTAGAGGATAGGACTGGTTTTAAAGAGTTGTTCAAGACAGGCTCCATTGCTGGGAGACTGCCAGGCAGAAAGCCCCATAGGGAAATAGCCATAGATCTGAAGGCTTCACTGTCACACGCACCGCTGTCTCATAAACAAACAAATGGGGAAAGAAAACTCCCACTCCTCTCATCACTCCTCAAAGACTAGAACTCTGTATAGTAATGTGCAGCCCCTTAGGCAGGCCACTGGACTACAGACCAGAACCCATACTGTACAGCTCTTCAGACAGACCACTGGACTACAGACCAGAACCCATACTGTACAGCTCTTCAGACAGACCACTGGACTACAGACCAGAGCCCATACTGTACAGCTCTTCAGACAGGCCACTGGACTACAGACCAGAACCCATACTGTACAGCTCTTCAGACAGACCACTGGACTACAGACCAGAACCCATACTGTACAGCTCTTCAGACAGGCCACTGGACTACAGACCAGAACCCATACTGTACAGCTCTTCAGACAGACCACTGGACTACAGACCAGAGCCCATACTGTACAGCTCTTCAGACAGGCCACTGGACTACAGACCAGAACCCATACTGTACAGCTCTTCAGACAGACCACTGGACTACAGACCAGAGCCCATACTGTACAGCTCTTCAGACAGGCCACTGGACTACAGACCAGAACCCATACTGTACAGCTCTTCAGACAGACCACTGGACTACAGACCAGAACCCATACTGTACAGCTCTTCAGACAGGCCACTGGACTACAGACCAGAACCCATACTGTACAGCTCTTCAGACAGACCACTGGACTACAGACCAGAACCCATACTGTACAGCTCTTCAGACAGACCACTGGACTACAGACCAGAACCCATACTGTACAGCTCTTCAGACAGACCACTGGACTACAGACCAGAGCCCATACTGTACAGCTCTTCAGACAGACCACTGGACTACAGACCAGAACCCATACTGTACAGCTCTTCAGACAGGCCACTGGACTACAGACCAGAACCCATACTGTACAGCTCTTCAGACAGACCACTGGACTACAGACCAGAACCCATACTGTACAGCACTTCAGACAGACCACTGGACTACAGACCAGAGCCCATACTGTACAGCTCTTCAGACAGACCACTGGACTACAGACCAGAACCCATACTGTACAGCTCTTCAGACAGACCACTGGACTACAGACCAGAACCCATACTGTACAGCTCTTCAGACAGACCACTGGACTACAGACCAGAACCCATACTGTACAGCTCTTCAGACAGACCACTGGACTACAGACCAGAACCCATACTGTACAGCTCTTCAGACAGACCACTGGACTACAGACCAGAACCCATACTGTACAGCTCTTCAGACAGACCACTGGACTACAGACCAGAACCCATACTGTACAGCTCTTCAGACAGACCACTGGACCACAGACCAGAACCCATACTGTACAGCTCTTCAGACAGGCCACTGGACTACAGACCAGAACCCATACTGTACAGCTCTTCAGACAGACCACTGGACTACAGACCAGAACCCATACTGTACAGCTCTTCAGACAGACCACTGGACTACAGACCAGAACCCATACTGTACAGCTCTTCAGACAGGCCACTGGACTACAGACCAGAACCCATACTGTACAGCTCTTCAGACAGGCCACTGGACTACAGACCAGAACCCATACTGTACAGCTCTTCAGACAGACCACTGGACTACAGACCAGAACCCATACTGTACAGCTCTTCAGACAGACCACTGGACTACAGACCAGAACCCATACTGTACAGCTCTTCAGACAGACCACTGGACTACAGACCAGAGCCCATACTGTACAGCTCTTCAGACAGACCACTGGACTACAGACCAGAACCCATACTGTACAGCTCTTCAGACAGACCACTGGACTACAGACCAGAACCCATACTGTACAGCTCTTCAGACAGACCACTGGACTACAGACCAGAACCCATACTGTACAGCTCTTCAGACAGACCACTGGACTACAGACCAGAACCCATACTGTACAGCTCTTCAGACAGACCACTGGACTACAGACCAGAACCCATACTGTACAGCTCTTCAGACAGGCCACTGGACTACAGACCAGAACCCATACTGTACAGCTCTTCAGACAGGCCACTGGACTACAGACCAGAACCCATACTGTACAGCTCTTCAGACAGACCACTGGACTACAGACCAGAACCCATACTGTACAGCTCTTCAGACAGACCACTGGACTACAGACCAGAACCCATACTGTACAGCTCTTCAGACAGACCACTGGACTACAGACCAGAACCCATACTGTACAGCTCTTCAGACAGACCACTGGACTACAGACCAGAACCCATACTGTACAGCTCTTCAGACAGACACACACACCACTGGATTAAATTAGAGTCACAGGGAGGAATGGGGGTGTCATGCATTTACAGTAGCAGTCAGGTCAATAGGGGGAGCTCTGCAGTGAATTGTGGGTGATAATGTGGGTGAGCTGAGTGTGGGTGGGTGAGTGTGAGAGCTGGGTGTGGGTGGGTCGGCTGACCGGATGGATGGAGGTGGGTGAAGGCGGCTGTGAGCTGGGTGTGGATGGGTCGGCTGACTGGATGGATGGAGGTGGGTGAAGGCGGCTGTGAGCTGGGTGTGGGTGAGTAGAAGAGCTAGCGTGGGACTCACTGGCGTAGGGCGAGTTGGCAGCGCTGCCGTTGAGGAAGCTGGGGGATCCTCCCAGGTTGGACATGACAGTGTTGCCATAGCCGTTCATGCTGGTGGTCACAGAGCTGTAGTTAGTCTGCTGGGGGGTGGAGCTGGGCACATAGCCATGTGGAGACACGCTGCTCGTGTTCCGACTGAAACCTACACAGACAGACCGACAGAGACAGAACAAAGACAGATCAGTCACCTTGTTCAATCAAAGAAAGACGTAAAAATGTAACTTCACAGATAACTTCACAGTGACTACATTGCTTTTCAGTTACCGGTTTCTATGACGATAGCGCCACACCCGTATCGACCCGCCCCCTCACCCTGATTGGCTCCCTGGGAGGACTCGGACACATTGACGGCCAGCTGGCCAGGGAAGGAGTTGACCCCCATCATGCCTGCGTGGACGGAGCTATTGCCCAGGCCGCTCAGTTGGTTGTGGTTCCTGGGAACATTGTAGAGAGCCTCTGCTATGTCCGCCGCCCGCTTCAGAATAATCTCCTGCCACAGGAGAACACAGTTAGACGAGCGTTCACATATACTGGTAGAGGAGCGCTGACAAATAGAACCGTAGCTTTCATGTGAACAACATTGGTATCAGTTAAAGTAGCATTCACATGAACAACATTGGTATCAGTTAAAGTAGAATTAATGTGAACAACATTGGTATCAGTTAAAGTAGTATTCACATGAACAACATTGGTATCAGTTAAAGTAGAATTAATGTGAACAACATTGGTATCAGTTAAAGTAGAATTAATGTGAACAACATTGGTATCAGTTAAAGTAGAATTAATGTGAACAACATTGGTATCAGTTAAAGTAGAATTCACATGAACAACATTGGTATCGTTTAAAGTAGTATTCATGTGAACAACATTGGTATCAGTTAAAGTAGCATTCACATGAACAACATTGCTATCAGTTAAAGTAGTATTCACATGAACAACATTGCTATCAGTTAAAGTAGTATTCACATGAACAACATTGCTATCAGTTAAAGTAGCATTCACATGAACAACATTGCTATCAGTTAAAGTAGTATTCACATGAACAACATTGCTATCAGTTAAAGTAGCATTCACATGAACAACATTGCTATCAGTTAAAGTAGCATTCACATGAACAACATTGCTATCAGTTAAAGTAGCATTCACATGAACAACATTGGTATCGTTTAAAGTAGAATTAATGTGAACAACATTGGTATCAGTTAAAGTAGAATTAATGTGAACAACATTGGTATCAGTTAAAGTAGAATTCACATGAACAACATTGGTATCGTTTAAAGTAGTATTCATGTGAACAACATTGGTATCAGTTAAAGTAGCATTCACATGAACAACATTGCTATCAGTTAAAGTAGTATTCACATGAACAACATTGCTATCAGTTAAAGTAGTATTCACATGAACAACATTGCTATCAGTTAAAGTAGCATTCACATGAACAACATTGCTATCAGTTAAAGTAGTATTCACATGAACAACATTGCTATCAGTTAAAGTAGCATTCACATGAACAACATTGCTATCAGTTAAAGTAGCATTCACATGAACAACATTGCTATCAGTTAAAGTAGCATTCACATGAACAACATTGCTATCAGTTAAAGTAGCATTCACATGAACAACATTGCTATCAGTTAAAGTAGCATTCACATGAACAACATTGCTATCAGTTAAAGTAGCATTCACATGAACAACATTGGTGACAGTTAAAGGACTGCTAACATTAACAACACCAATTCAAGCAGTGTTCACATTAGTACCACTGTAACGTGGCCGTACCTGCGAGCATTAGTCAACACATCATTTCCCCCATATATTACCGTTACTGCCCTCCCCTCGTCTAGACAGGATGACTCTAAGTAGCTTACAAATGACTTCCTGTATGTTTAATGTGTAATCACTATTTTCACAAAGTGGCAATATATTAGTAATAGTGGGAATAATTAATGTGGACATGTCTTGTAAGTATTTGATGAATATTTGATCAGGCATGTTATTAACCACCGGAGATGAATTAATAATGGTGAATAACTGGCGTCAACGCGGATGCAGGCGATGTGGCAGGATGTGGAGGGGACAGAGGGAGAGCAGACCTGAGAGTGAGGTGGCGTTTGTCTGTCTGAACCTCACCTGGTTGTTGTGGGGCATCCCATACAAAGCCTCCACAAGGTCTGCTGCCCTCTTCAGAATCACCTCCTGTAGACAGAGAGAGAGAGGGACAGGGAGAGAGAGAGAGTGAGAGAGAGAGAGACAGACAGAGAGAGTGGGACAGGGAGAGAGGGAGAGAGAGAGAGACAGAGGGAGAGAGAGAGAGAGAGAGTGGGACAGGGAGAGGGAGAGAGAGAGAGTGGGACAGGGAGAGAGAGAGAGAGAGAGAGAGAGAGTGGGACAGGGAGAGAGAGCGAGAGAGAGAGACAGACAGAGAGAGTGGGACAGGGAGAGAGAGAGAGAGTGGGACAGGGAGAGAGAGAGAGAGAGTGGGACAGGGAGAGAGAGAGAGAGTGGGACAGGGAAAGAGAGAGAGAGAGTGGGACAGGGAGAGAGAGTGAGAGAGAGACAGACAGAGAGAGAGAGAGAGTGGGACAGGGAGAGAGAGAGAGTGGGACAGGGAGAGAGAGTGAGAGAGAGACAGACAGAGAGAGTGGGACAGGGAGAGAGGGAGAGAGAGAGATACAGAGGGAGAGAGAGAGAGAGAGAGTGGGACAGGGAGAGGGAGAGAGAGAGAGTGGGACAGGGAGAGAGAGAGAGAGAGAGAGTGGGACAGGGAGAGAGAGAGAGAGAGAGAGGGACAGGGAGAGAGAGAGAGAGAGAGAGAGAGAGAGAGAGAGAGAGAGAGAGAGAGAGAGAGGGGGGGGGAAGGAAAGAGGAAGAGAAAGAAAGACAGAGGGAAATAAATAATTGGAGAGAGAGAGCGAGAGGGGGAGAAAGAAAGAAAGGGTAAGAGAGAGAGAGAGAGAGAGAGAGAGAGAGAGAGAGAAAGAGAGAGAGGGTGAGATGGTGTAGAAATACATTTTTGTTCAGCTATAAGCATTGAAAGACCTCAGATTTGTGGTTGTGTCATCTACTGTAAAACCTTCAACTTTCACCTCTCTCCTGGCTCTTCTACAGTGCAACATGCAATTTGGTCTTTTCCTGGAATACCTTGAACAATTCCTTTTAGTGAGTACCATAGCCAACCACCTAACACAATTCAAGACTAACACATGGTACAATACTGTACAGAGAAGCCTGTTCAGATTATGACAGAGAAAGAGAGAGAGAGAGAGAGAGAGAGAGAGAGAATAGCACCAGTATTGCGCTCCCTCTACATCTGTTTTCTATTGGAGAAAGACAATGCAATCTGTGTGTAAAGGTCACTAAGCACTTCTTCATACACTATTCATTGGTGTTGGGATTTTATTTTATTTTAGCAAAGACACTTCTTTCTCAGAACACATTTCCATGGCAATTAGACAACAGTCGTCAACACAAAGGCATTTTTGTTAACGAGAAACAATTCTTCAAGTGAATCATTCCCTCGTTTCATCCAGGGGGGTGGGGGGAGTATCCTGAGCCAAGCTATGCCAACTGTGTGAAATATTGCTGTATGTATCCTGTTGGCTGTTGTTTCTCATAAGCACTAGACTCCCTCCTCTCCAACTCATCAAACGCTTTACGGCTGCCTAGGGAACTTCACTCTTATCTCCAATCTAAGACGCAGCCCCCCAGGGACACCAACAACAATAATTGCATTCATTTCTCTGTCATTTCGACTTGTTTTGTTAAATAAGTTGTTTTTCTTGTTGTCTTAAAAGCATATTATGTGTTGTCAAGTTTTTTTTATTTTTGAATTAAAAATGATTTCCTAAAGGAAGCGTTGTTTTTTTTTTTTACGTGTCTTATGCGTTCTGACATGCCAGGTCCAGAAAAGATAGAAATTCAGACCACTCTGACTGCCGGAAAATCACATTAAGGCTTTGCTATAGACTCATTTCCTTTAGGCTACCCTAGATCCTAATATTTTTGTGTACAATTATTCTCAGACATACACGCTCAGTTACAGAACTTCTACTTACAACTGCGAATTCAGACATGCAGAACCAGACAAAAGTTTGGACACACCTACTCATTCAAGGGTTTTCTTTATTTTTTAGAATATTTTCTACATTGTAGAATAAAAGAGAAGACATCACAACTATGAAAAACGCTTATGTTTAACTATGTTTAACACTTTTTGGGGGGTTCCTACATGATGCCATGTGTGTTATTTCATTAGTTGTGATGTCATCTCTTTTATTCTACAATGCAGAAAATAATACACATATAGAAACTGCTGCTTAACTGGTGTTAAACAATGGAAAGGGGAAACCAAAGACAACAACTGTCCATTATATGGCCAATATACCACGGCTAAGGAAGGACTGTTCTTTCGCGCGACGCAATGTGGAGTGCCTGGATACAGCCCCTAGCCGTGGTATATTAGCCATATACCACAACCCCCCGAGGTGCCTTATTAGAGTCGTAAAAATAAATATTTTGTCATACCCGTGGTATACGGTCTGATATACCACGGCTGTCGGCCAATCAGCATTCAGGGTTCGAACCACTCAGTTGATAATATAACATTATAATGCATAGGAGCTCCCATATTAACTGTACAGAAACACCACTCTACCCTAATCAGATGAATCTGTTTTCATCTTTACATTCATCCTTTTCTCCTTCCTATGCCCCCCCCCCCCTCCCCCCTGTTTAAGCAGACACCTGTGTGTGAAGGGTCCTTTTTAAAAGTTAATGTGCTGGGCCCACAGCGTGAGGCTGCGGAGCGACAAGCAGAAAATTGCTCTCCCGTTCCCGGTGTTAACCTCTGCTGTGAACACGCCCTGCAGCATGTGTGTGTAGGCGTGTGGGTGAAGCTGTGTAGGCGTGTGTGTCTGTCTGTGTGTGAATGTGTGTGTGTGTGCAGCGCTGGAACATATTGCCTCTCAAACCCGGGGACCATACAGACAGAACATGATGAGGAGGTCAGGAAAGCAATAAGGAGTTTTAGTGCGCTGTCCAAGGTGCTAAATTCACTCAATTATGGCAGCGCTGCCACTGTGTTAACCTCTCATTACTGGCTCAGTGGGCCGGGGGAGGACTGGGGGAAGGAAGAGAGACCACTCCACACTGCGCCCGCCTCCCAGCCTCCCACAGCCCCAGAGAGATGGAGGGATGGAGAGACACGGGGGTCCGGGGAGAATATAGAGAGAATATGGAGAGAGTACAGAGAGATGGAGCAGAGTGTGTTTCTTTGGTCTTGTCGTCTCTCTGTGTGGCTCCAGCCCCTGGCCCCAGAGAGCTATGGAGGGACATGTGGGACAAGGGAAGCCTTCCATCAGATGGAGATGAGAGAGACGAGGGGAAAGTCAGATCACACACATTACTGGGTGAACACAAACACCAAGGATAAATCACAGAGGACGCAGGCTGAGACACAAACACCGCAAACACCTCGCTCCTGAGCTGTTCCCCTCTCCTCATGACCCCCGGAACTTTTCTCTATCCTCCAACACGCTCTGCTCTCTCTGTCTAAACCCTAACCTCTCCATCTCATCCTGTCTCCGCCGTGATCAATATATATATATATATATATATATATATATATATATATATATATATATATATATGCATGATACGACAGACAGACAGACAGACAGACAGACAGACAGACAGACAGACAGACAGACAGACAGATAGATAGATAGATAGATAGATAGATAGATAGATAGATAGATAGATAGATAGATAGATAGATAGATAGATAGATAGTGATATCAGCATGATCAGCATGATCCATTGGCCTGGTTTGTGTAACCCGAATCCATTTCCTCCTGGGTTACAGTAAACGCAGGCGCCCAGCGATAAACAGGAAAGCAACCCGATCCTCCGGCTGGTCAGCACCATCATTAACCGAACATGGACTCCTGTCTTGCTGCTTCACAAACCCAGAACACACTTCATATAAAATAGCTAAGGTTCTACAGCTCTCACTCTTTATACTACAGTCTGTTTATGACTAGATGTACTTACTATAATTATTTCTTTCACCATTGTTCTTCACACTAAACTGTAGTGACAATACTGTGTGTGTGTGTGTGTGTGATCCATGTGCTAGCTTACTGTCTTCCTGCAATAGGACCACTCTCTCTCTCTAGATGACCACGCGACACTCTCTCTTTCTCTTTCTCTTTCTCTTTCTCTTTCCCTGTCTCTCTCTCTCTCTCTCTCTCTCTCTCTCTCTCTCAGGAGGAAGTGCCTGCGCTCTATCAGACAGGCTTTTACTGGGTAAATGATGATAGCTCCTAATGTGATCACCATACATTAGGGAGAGGAAATGGTGGGAAAGAAACACTTGGGTCATATCTAGATGTAAAGGCAACACGCAAAGAACACATTCACACGCAAGCCAGGCCAGCAAATACATGACACATTTATCCCTGAGAGTGTTCATTTACAATTGTATCATCTCCTAATGTTCTACCAGAGCCATAATACAAGCAGGGTCAGAGTCGTTCGTCTTGAACAGAGAGACCAAAATGATGATGTCATCCTCTAGCTGCCCAGCCCCTGCTCCCCCCTGCTCCCATGGACCCCTAACTCCTCTCTCTAATGCAGCAGGCTGCTGGGACTTCGTTTACGATAGTAGTTGGTGAGACGACACAGTATGATGTCATCTCTGCGTGACTCAATGACCACTGGAGAAATGTCCAATATTGTATATTGGGGCAGCAGGTAGCTTAGTGGTTCGAGTGTTGGACCAGTCACCGAAAGGTTGCTGGATCGAATCCCTGAGTTGACAAGATACAAATCTGTCGCTCTGCCCCTGAACAAGGCAGTTAACCCACTGTTCCCCAGTAGGCCATCATTGTAAATAAGAATGTGTTCTCAACTGACTTTCCTAGTTAACTATAAAATACTAAAGATTGATATTGTATCTTCACTGTATGACTCTAATATTGTACAGCACATTCCCTGTACCATCTCAGTCCATAGAAATAAGTTGTTCTACTCTGGTATCAGCATTCAAGCCCATCCAGTCATGACAAGTGGAACACCATAAAACATTGACTTCCACAAGCTTCAGTAGCTCTCAGCAACCTACGGCAGATAGATACATCTCACAATCAACGACTTTCCTACAGTTTGTTTTGAGCCCGCCTTGGAGAGGAAGAGAGAGAGAGAGAGAGAGAGAGAGAGAGAGAGAGAGAGAGAGAGAGAGAGCGAGAGAGAGAGAGAGAGAGAGAGAGAGAGTGAGAGAGAAGGAAATAGGAAGAGAGAGAGGGGCTTTTGTGTGGCTACTGCTATGACTGGTCTCACAGTGTGTTCGGTTCATCTATGCTACCTTGCCGTGTGGAATACAGACAGTTAGCTTTTTTTCACGCAAACGAACGGCGTGTAAACTGTATACACGTATATCTGATACGCAGGGCGAGCTACGGAACAAACAACAACAACATGTTGAGGGGACGGATGGAGGTTGTTGCTGGGGAATAGTTCATTCCTGGCGGCCCCAGATTGTCCTTGTTGAACGCATGCCAAGGGGGGTCAGTCTAAAGGCAGCCTCTGTCTTCTCTGTAGTGGTGTGAATGTTCACTGAACAATTAGAGCTTCTGCTTTCCCGTCCTAATCCCTTCACACGGCCCACTACTCCGTCTGTCCCTGCCCGCCTGTCTGTCTGTCTGTCGCTCCCCACCCATGTGCTCCCGTTGGGCAGCCAGGCGACCTGGCTGATATGTGCACTCGACACACACACACACACACACACACACACACACACACACACACACACACACACACACACACACACACACACACACACACACACACACACACACACACACACACACACACACACACACACACACACACGCTTGGTCCCAATCACTGTCCCTGTTCACCTAGGCTAGAAAATCTGCTGTGACGATCCAAATGAATGTCAATGATATCCACTGGAGCTTGTCTATTATCGGTTCCAGTCTGATCCCAGGCCTGATGTGTTATCAACTCAGACCATTCTTCTAGACTGGATAGAGGGATGTTGTCACTTCTTCAATTGTTTTCTTTCTTTCTCTCTCTCTTTCTTTCTCGCTCTCTTACTCTCTCTCTCTCACTCTCTCTCCCTCTCTCTTACTCTCTCTCTTTTTCTATTTCTACCTTTCTCTCATTCTCCCTCTCTCTCCCCTCCGCTCCCTCTCTCTCCCTCCTCCACCCTGGGAGATTGAGTTCAGCAGTTGAAAGGAGTGCCGTCAACAGACAGTTATTACCTCAATAAAGGAGGAGATCGATAGGGCAGAGATGAGCAGCCAAGCTGGTGATATCAGCAGAGAGGAGAGGAGGGGGAGGCCACTGTGCCAGTCAGCCAGCCAGAGAGGCTGCTGGGAAAGAAATGACCTACACACTTCCCGTTGGCCGCCCATGTCCAAACACTTCACAAGACGTTACAGTAAAGACGTCAAATGCGTGGGGGATGATTACCCCACCCCACCCCAACCCCTTCTTATGCCCACACACATAATCATGGTATCACACACGGTCACACTATCACAAACACTGGTGTGTCTTCCCCTTTACTGTGACTCAATTACTCTTAGCGGAACAATAATACAGTCCAGGGAGCGGAGGCTTCGATCGGCTGCCCCGCTGGAGGGCAAGCTGCCGACTGCACCATGATGGATCACCTCTGGCTGCCTGCACACTTAAACAGCCCCCCCCCCCCCCCCCCCACACACACGCATATGCACACACGCACACAGCGCACACAGACACCCGCGCTCTCACGCACCCATAGATTGCTGTCCCATACATTGCAAACCTTGGAGTGTTGAGCCTGCGGATAACAATGTGAGAAGGGAGATGTGACTGTCTGTACGTGCATGGGTGATATTGGAGACAGCGTGCTAGAGACAGAGGAATGAAGGACAGGCAACGCGTTCTTGTATCCTGTGAGCCTATTGTTTCAGAATGCCCATTTATAGTCTAGGACCTGTGTATCTTTTGCACACGTGCGCGTGCCTGTGTGCACATGCATAAACACACAGACACACGTTTAGCTTGACATCCCTAGGGTTGTATGGCACCTGCTCAGGCTAATACAAGGTATAAGAAGAGTGGATGTTTTCCTCCATGAGGCCTCCCTCTCTCTCTCTCTCAGGGGACAGGGTTGTTTTTCTCAACTGTTAGGAGGATGTTGAGGGAGGGAGCGAAGGGGGCATGTGGGTGACAGAGGACCTCATGACCTGACTATAACCCACTCAGCTCAACGCTGATGGCCTACAGCAGGGGTCCATAATTACATTCAGCCGTGGGCCGATTTTTCCTTTGGCGGATTGTCGGGGGGGGGGGGGGGGGGGGGGGGGGGGGGGGGGTACATAATTATAAATCATTTTTACACTGGAAATTGACCGCAAGAATCCCGAACAGATAGATATAGTATAAGAAAAAAAACATAATTATTTCAAACCTTGATTACATTTGGCCGATGCCTCTCTATTAATGCATGGGAATACTTGGGAACAAATTTCTGAATTAAAATAATTTTACAGTCTTTTATGTCTTACAACTAAAATAATCAACCCCCCCTAAAAAAGTTCAATTAAAAAAAAAATCTCTGAGAACTCGGGGGTGGGGGGGGGCAAATAAAATCACCCGCAGGCCGAATTTAGCCCCTTGGGCTGCCTATTGGAGAACCCTGGTCTACAGTCTCAAAAGGCTTTAAAGTATTGGATTGGATATTGCTTACTAAGTAGCACACTCTCCATCTGAATCACACTCAGTCAGTAGCGACATGACCTTATCCAAATGAGGTCCTCCTCATCTCAGACACTAAGCCCTTGACAATCCAGTCTCATCAAGATATGGCTACTGAACGCCAGATTTGACAGTACTTGCTTCTGGCCTGGACCAAGAGAATGTCGAGCATTCTAAAATACTCTTGGAGGCGCCGGCTCTGCCTTGCTGAGCAGGACTAGACAGCAGAGCCGACAGCACCAACTGGCTGCGTCACCATCAACACCTATAGAGGTTTATCAGATCTGTCCTCCCCAGGCCAGCTGCAGCCAGGCTGGGTAGTGGGGGTGGTATAGGGGACGGCGGTGTGGTCCGTACTAACACAGATAACCACATCAGAGGAGGGGGGGGGGGGGGGGAGTACGGGGGTCGAAAAGAAGGTGAGTCACTGGCCCATCCGCCCTCTGACTCATCTTTTCCAGGAAGTAGAACACTCCCACTGCCTGATGACATCATTACATTATCAACACCGGTCAGTCATTGGGTATGACATCATTTCCTGCTAGATGTCTCCTCTCACTGATTAACACGTTATGTTGGAGAATGTATTTCAAATGTGACGTACTGGAACTCCATGCTGATTTTTCTCACTTCAATCAAAAAAGAGAGGTCAGCAAAGGCAGTGAAAATGACCGTGTCAATCTCCATGTCCACGTGTCCGATTTTTTACAAATCAAACCAGCCTCATTGGGCATGACAGTGCACTGGTCTGCATCTAATGGGGATAAAAGTGCTGGGAGTGTGAGTGAGTGGAAGGCGTTCGGTATGGAGCGATGGCTACAATAGCTGTCTGTTTGCCTATTACACGGCTGGTGCTGCTCTACATGTGAGGTTAATGTGAACTAATGACGTGTGCAGTGTGTGTGTGTGTGTGTGTGTGTGTGTGTGTGTGTGTGTGTGTGTGTGTGTGTGTGTGTGTGTGTGCGTGTGGAAAGCCGTTTTAACATATATTAATATTATTTTGTAATATTATTTTTTTTAAACATTATTTTGTTTTATATATAAAAAATGGAATCAAAATCAAAATATCAATATAACATGTTTTATATAATTGTTCGAAATATATCGATAATTACATTTTTTATATCAAAAACGTGAATTTTCAATATCTATTTTCTATGTCGATAATTATCTAATTATGCATATATTAGCATATATTTAGCATTATTAATAGTCTTCGCATTTTGTTGCCTTAAAATGGATTTTAAAATGGATTCGATGTTTTTAAAATTCTACTAATGTACTAATTCTACTATTACACAATTCTAAAGTGAACAAAAAATGATAGAACATTTCCCAAATTAATAAAAAAGACAAAACAAAAAGGTTGCCAAAGGTGCTTTCGCCAAGTATTAACTGTGGGGTGTGAAGACATACGCAATCAATACATTTTCCTTTCTTATTTTATTTCTTATTTGGGGAACGGCAGGTAGCCTAGTGGGTTGATGGATCGAATCCCCAAGCTGACAAGGTAAAAATATGTTGTTCTGTCCCTGAACAAGGTAGTTAACCCACTGTTCCCCGGTAGGCTGTCATTGTAAATACAAATTTGTTCTTAACTGACTTGCCGTGTTAAATAAAGGTTAAATGTAAATTAATTTGGAAAATGTTCAATAGCTTTTCTTTCACTGAAGGTATTCTAGCTACTAAAGTAACGAGGAGAGTAGTGTCCTTCACTACACACCAGAGCCCAGGTTGGATTGCCAATGGAGCTGCTGTAGTCTTAAGGCACAGTGTCAAACTCATTTCATGGAGGGCTGAGGGTCTGTGGGTTTTCACTCCACCCTTGTACTTGATTGAGGAATTAAGGTCACCGGTTAGTAAGGAACTCCCCTCACCTGGTTGTCTTAATTGAAAACCAGCAGAAACTAGACCCTCGGTGGAATGAGTTGGACACCCCTGTATTACGTTCTGCTTCAGTTCGGCTGGAACTGCTGGTTGTCCTCTGGTTTTCCTTTAAATTAAGCCAGAGACAACCAGGTGAGGGGAGTGCTGAACTGAACGAGATAAAACCAGCAATAGGACTGTTTGAGACGCCGAAAGAGTTTTGCACAGGATATCGTAGTCGCACAATTTGACATCTAACTAAGATGCTGGGTGCAGTATTTCTCAAGTGAACAAAATGTGCATGAAAACGATTCGTCTCTCGCTGAAGGACAACAAACACTTCATTTTAGAATCCTTACTGTTGACCAAACACCGACAAAGGGCAGTAGACTTCGGCTACCGACTTCAACTCGCCTAAAGAAAAACACAATGGTGCAGAAAAAAAAACACCTTCCCGAAGGCCAAAACGAACAGAAACGTTGTCAGCGTATATGCACAAACATTTTCCTGCGCCTTTAGAGCGTGTGGAGCATGTTTGAGCTAGGAGACTGGGCTAGAAGTCTGAGCCTACTCTAGGTACAGTACAGGGGCGAGGAGCGGGGTGGAGTGGGGCACACAGCCATACTGCTCCTAATTACCTTCCTCTTACTCTATTAAGTGCTGTTGTTCCAGCAGGGCTCCAGGGTATGAGGCACAGAAAACAAGATAAAGTGCTGTATATTTATTACTCCCAAAGGATCAATTTACACCCTGCTTTTCTGTGGCTCGCAGAGCGCAACATGCACACACGCAAGTTATACACTCGTCCAGGTACGCACACACATAGCGTGCACACATGAACACACACACACACACACACGCACGCACACGCACGCACGCACGCACGCACACACACACACACACACACACACACACACACACACACACACACACACACACACACACACACACATATTGCTGGTGAAGGAGTGTAAAGGAGTGTGGTGCTTTGCTTTTGCACCACTTTTAGGCCATGCTAACTGTAACAGAAAATGGTGTGCACTTCCACAGCAGTGATGTCAACTGCCCTTGGACTAAGCGCGTTCGCCCGGCGACACGTGAGATTGTTAACACGTGCAGGAGTCTGTGTGTCGTCGATGACATCAGAGATGACAAGGACTCCACCGCTGCCGAGACGCGAGTCTGTTCCCTTTGATGTCACAGAAAAGTGTGCGTCGCTGGAAGCGCTTCAGTGAGAAACGACGCCGATCCAAACAGCTGGTGAACACACAGGGTCAGATCACCCAACAGGCTACAGTACAGTATGCTCAGGTTCAGCTGCATCTGCACTCTGCAGGAGCACCGTACTGGAGAGGACCTGATCTTTGCCTGCGTAGATAGAACTGACACATCTTTGTATAAAAAGATAAACGATCCTTTAGTCCTAATTGTTCACTCAACAGTCTTTTTTGCTTCACTGATGAAACAAATACCGTATCTAGAACATTATATAGGATCTTGATGCAAGTGAAAGACAAAACGTTATCTAGGCAAGAGTAGCAAGATAGAGCCGCTGACTCAAATCATTTGAGAGTGGTATTGGTAGAATATTTTAAAATCAAACTACTTTTAGATTTTCTAACAAAACATGCTTAAATGTGTAGAAATATAGACATGGAGGGGTGTGGACTGATTGGACAGTTAGGGTACAGGCTGTGGACTGATTGGATTAGTAGAGGTGCAGGTCGTGTAACTGGTACCTTTGGAAGGCGTTCTGGATCTCCAGGGTGTCGGGGGATGACCTTCTGCAGCCGCTGAAAGCCGTAGTCGATGGTGGGCTCATTCAGAGCTGAGGACACACACACACACACACACACACACACACACACACACACACACACATACACAGGAGCACAGGGTTACAATACTGTAACATCATCTAAGAACAATTTGAGCATATGATCACAATATCATCTCCAAATGGCCTTGAGTTCACTCTTCGTATAGTATTCATCGTGCCGTTCTTTGTACATTTCCAGGACATTTCGGAAGTTGTGTCCCCAGTGGAAGTACAAGGTAGCAGAAAAGTGACTGCCCTGAATACATCAGTAAAACACACGCATCAAGGAACCAGACAGGTACCAAGGCACTTTCCAGCCTGTGATTTGCTTCAAAGTGAGATTTTTCATTAGTTTAAGCAACAATCTTGAGATAAAACAGAGCTAGCGTGAAGTAGAGTGAAGGGGATTTAAATATATGATCGTGGCTAATGGAAGTCATTTTTACATTCCCATGAAGCTAGATTGCCTGTATTTATAAAAGTGAGTGTAAAAAGCACATACGGTATGGTAATCTGGGGATTTTAAAGGACATTTACTTTTTTACGTTTAGCATTGCAATTACTGGCATAAACCCTTTATCCTGTCAGAAGAGAGAGAGAGATGTAAAAGCCTGTCAGTCAGTGAGGGGAGCGAGGCGAGAGGCATATTTGCATGCCTGCTGACAGCCAGCCAGGCGACTAGCGATAGAGGAACCGGAATGGCGGAGCGGAGTGGGGGCAGGGGGAGACAAGATGGCTGCCCAGCCCCAGAGCATTGTTTTATGGAGTTCTATCTGCCCTAAATGGAGCCTTTAAGAGCTCTGTGAGACTCAACAACAGCACAGACTTAGAAAAGGATTTGATGTGACAAAAAGTACCTCAGGTTCAACTTCTGAGAAGAAAAATGTCTGACCTGAAGGCTGATTTCACCCAACAGAAAACAAGTGTTGAGGATACTCACTTCAGAATTATTTTGGATAATTATTACCATGGACAGGCATAGTTTAGGTTTAAAATATAAGTGAATAACAGGGTTAGACTATTCCTGTTGCTAGAATAACAGTTTGCACATTATCACTGACACAAATGCTCATTTATTCTGAAAAGGATCAAATCATGTCTGTGGCAAAGAACGTTTTCACCGCAGGGACTGAACCCACATCACCAATGACAATTCCCAATTTTCTAACAAAGAGCAGAATAAAAGCTAGATATTCCAGCAGGAATCTGATACTGTCTGCACAGCCGAACGCCCACCAACACCAGCCATCCCTAAACCCCGTTCCCAAGCCCCGGCCTCCACAGTCTGTGGATGTGGGGCTTTCTCTTCCTGTTATCATAACCTCCCGGGCCTTTGTCAAGACGCCTGCAGCATTTTGACACTGGAACAATGACCCTTTCTTCTGCTGGGTCTGGGGGGAGAGGGGTCTGGCTGAGTATATGCTGTGATGTCTGGTGCTCTCTAGGAGACCCACACACAATATCTCGGTGACTCACCACATTCACGGATATACTATCTATATGCACACAATCACGCAGGGACGCAGGCATGCGCACACGCACGCACACACACACACACAGATGGAGAAAATGGAGTGGTGGGAAAAGAGGAAGAGAAAAATAGTGTTTGGCATGGTGTAAGGGTATGGATAAAGGAGATATTAGAAGGGTGTAAGGGTATGGATAAAGGAGATATTAGAAGGGTGTAAGGGTATGGATAAAGGAGATATTAGAAGGGTGTAAGGGTATGGATAAAGGAGATATTAGAAGGGTGTAAGGGTATGGATAAAGGAGATATTAGAAGGGTGTAAGGGTATGGATAAAGGAGATATCAGAAGGGTGTAAGGGTATGGATAAAGGAGATATTAGAAGGGTGTAAGGGTATGGATAAAGGAGATATTAGAAGGGTGTAAGGGTATGGATAAAGGAGATATTAGAAGGGTGTAAGGGTATGGATAAAGGAGATATTAGAAGGGTGTAAGGGTATGGATAAAGGAGATATTAGAAGGGTGTGAGGGTATGGATAAAGGAGATATTAGAAGGGTGTAAGGGTATGGATTAAGGAGATATTAGAAGGGTGTGAGGGTATGGATTAAGGAGATATTAGAAGGGTATGAGGGTATGGATAGAGGAGATAATATAATGGTGGGAGGGTATGGATAAAGGAGATATTAGAAGGGTATGAGGGTATGGATAGAGGAGATAATAGAATGGTGGGAGGGTATGGATAGAGGAGATATTAGAAGGGTATGAGGGTATGGATAGAGGAGATAATAGAATGGTGGGAGGGTATGGATAGAGGAGATAATAGAATGGTGGGAGGGTATGGATAGAGGAGATATTAGAAAGGGTGTAAGGGTATGGATAAAGGAGATAGTAGAAGGGTGTGAGGGTATGGATAGAGGAGATAATAGAATGGTGGGAGGGTATGGATAGAGGAGATAGTAGAAGGGTGTGAGGGTATGGATTAAGGAGATATTAGAAGGGTGTGAGGGTATGGATTAAGGAGATATTAGAAGGGTATGAGGGTATGGATAGAGGAGATAATAGAATAGTGGGAGGGTATGGATAGAGGAGATATTAGAAAGGGTGTAAGGGTATGGATAAAGGAGATAGTAGAAGGGTATGAGGGTATGGATAGAGGAGATAATAGAATGGTGGGAGGGTATGAATAGAGGAGATATTAGAAAGGGTGTAAGGGTATGGATAAAGGAGATAGTAGAAGGGTATGAGGGTATGGATAGAGGAGATAATAGAATGGTGGGAGGGTATGGATAGAGGAGATAATAGAATGGTGGGAGGGTATGGATAAAGGAGATATTAGAAGGGTGTAAGGGTATGGATAAAGGAGATATTAGAAGGGTGTAAGGGTATGGATAAAGGAGATATCAGAAGGGTGTAAGGGTATGGATAAAGGAGATATCAGAAGGGTGTAAGGGTATGGATAAAGGAGATATCAGAAGGGTGTAAGGGTATGGATAAAGGAGATATCAGAAGGGTGTAAGGGTATGGATAAAGGAGATATTAGAAGGGTGTAAGGGTATGGATAAAGGAGATATTAGAAGGGTGTAAGGGTATGGATAAAGGAGATATTAGAAGGGTGTAAGGGTATGGATAAAGGAGATATTAGAAGGGTGTAAGGGTATGGATAAAGGAGATATTAGAAGGGTGTGAGGGTATGGATAAAGGAGATATTAGAAGGGTGTAAGGGTATGGATTAAGGAGATATTAGAAGGGTGTGAGGGTATGGATTAAGGAGATATTAGAAGGGTATGAGGGTATGGATAGAGGAGATAATATAATGGTGGGAGGGTATGGATAAAGGAGATATTAGAAGGGTATGAGGGTATGGATAGAGGAGATAATAGAATGGTGGGAGGGTATGGATAGAGGAGATATTAGAAGGGTATGAGGGTATGGATAGAGGAGATAATAGAATGGTGGGAGGGTATGGATAGAGGAGATAATAGAATGGTGGGAGGGTATGGATAGAGGAGATATTAGAAAGGGTGTAAGGGTATGGATAAAGGAGATAGTAGAAGGGTGTGAGGGTATGGATAGAGGAGATAATAGAATGGTGGGAGGGTATGGATAGAGGAGATAGTAGAAGGGTGTGAGGGTATGGATTAAGGAGATATTAGAAGGGTGTGAGGGTATGGATTAAGGAGATATTAGAAGGGTATGAGGGTATGGATAGAGGAGATAATAGAATGGTGGGAGGGTATGGATAGAGGAGATATTAGAAAGGGTGTAAGGGTATGGATAAAGGAGATAGTAGAAGGGTATGAGGGTATGGATAGAGGAGATAATAGAATGGTGGGAGGGTATGAATAGAGGAGATATTAGAAAGGGTGTAAGGGTATGGATAAAGGAGATAGTAGAAGGGTATGAGGGTATGGATAGAGGAGATAATAGAATGGTGGGAGGGTATGGATAGAGGAGATAATAGAATGGTGGGAGGGTATGGATAAAGGAGATATTAGAAGGGTGTGTGAGGTGTGTGATGCTAGGTGTTTTCCATGGAGTGTTATAGTAAATGTCAGTTACAGCTTAGTGTATTATGTTCCATAATTGGTCTGTCTGTGGTGAGCTCACACACACCAGTGGAGACAAGAATATAGCCAGTCAATTTGTCTCAGAATGGTCAAAAAGACCCATTAAAAAGCATGTGTCCACATCTGTACAGAGAATGGCATCCACATATACTGACAGATAATAACTACTGTATGTATTTGTAATGTAATCGTGACCGGTAGCTCGTAAAAAAAAAGAAGGACCACCAACATCAAAACACTCCCATATACAGTGCATATAGAGGTATAGAGAACACACACACACACACACACACACAAAGAGTGGCACCAGGTAACATGGCACCACACGGGCCCACTATAACAACAACCATCCTGGAGTTAAAACAGAGCTCTGTGTCTCATTCACATATCATACTCTGACTGTGCCTATTGTTTCTCCCTCTTACCCTCCTTCAATCCCTACAAGCACATATTCCATTTAACATAATGACTCTTTGAGCCAACAATGCTTCAATTGTTCATCAAAAGGCGAATTAAAGGAGTGTGTGTCTGTGCATAGTGGCAGGTTGCCTGGAATGGGTAGGTGAGTAGCCCAAATACAGTGTAGAGGAGAAAAGAAGACCCCCTCCTCTCTCTCTCTCTCTCTCTCTCTCTCTCTCTCTCTCTCTCTCTCTCTCTCTCTCTCTCTCTCTCTCTCTCTCTCTCTCGGCAGGGACTGATCTAATTGATTTAGCCACGACAGTCTCCACATTATTATTTAAAGGAGAAGAATTCAATTAATATTCAGATGAAGAGTTGTGTTAGGGAGATGACGGGTGTAGCAAGGAGTCATGTAAGGGGAGGAGGAGGATGGGCCCTGCTGAAGCTTAGGAATCGAATATGGATGAGGAGGTGAGGGAGGGACGGCAAGGTTGAGGAATGGTGTAGGGAGGATGAGGGAGGTTGGCGGTTGATGAGGCCAGGGAGCAAGGCGGGGGAGGGGGCCAGGGCTGGCGGTAGGGCAGGCCGCTGCCTGTAAGGTCTCCATTAACAGGCTGATATGGAGATGGATGGGCTCTGCTCTGCGTGTCAACACGGCCACGCAGTTGTGGATGTCAGACGCTGTTTACTCCCCCTTATTGCTATCGATTTCCACATTGGGCACAATCTTTGCACCAGGAGAGCGGATAATATTCACTTACTGGGAGGTAAGAGGGCAGGGAAAGGGGGGAGAGGAGAGGAAGGGAGACACTTGGAGCTCGATGAATGAACATGAGGGGCGAAGTGCTCCCGTAGCAATATCCCCATGACAAAATGAAATGTTTTGTGGTGATTCATTTTGAGCTCAACATAAAAAAAAAAACATGATTTCCCCTCACTGTTGATGCCAGCCCCCGAGAGCAGAGAAAAACCTCCCAAGCACCCAAGAATAATCGGTTACAAAATATGTTTGTCTTGTCTTAGGAAAGAACTAACCTTTCCTCCACTTACACCACTGAGAAATCATACTGAACACACACATTTAAATCTGTGTGGGAAGGGGGGGCCAAGTCAAGGTAGTATGCCAAGAAGGAAACATATTCTAGGGGACGTGAGCCTTTAAAATGTGCACATATGTTCCCATTCATATGAATGGAGTGGAGAGGTGGTCAAAAGCTGACAGTGATTCTAACCAAACATCCATTGTGTGTGCCCGGATACACTGTTTATGTAAAAATGACTCTCCGGTTCCATTACACCAGGCCTATTCTCTGCCCTGCACTGTTTTCAATGAATGATTCCACTTGATAAGCATTGACAACAAAAGTATGTGTCGCAATTTATAATCATAGTCCAGTCATAGGGGACCGAGTGGCGTGTCACTACAGACCCGGGTTTGATCCCGTAGTGGCTGTATCACAACCGGCTGTGATCGGGAGTCCCAGAGGGCGGCACACAATTGCCCCAGAGTCGTTCCGGGTTAGGGGAGGAATTGGCCGGGTTTGGTCGTCATTGTAAATAACAATTTGTTCTTAACTGACTTGCCTCGTTAAATAAAGATGAAATTAAACATAGACAATTGCAGTCAAAAGCTCCAGTTATATTCGGCGTGGCTAATCTGTCTCGTTATAAAAAATGATTTCAAAACGGTTACAAAAGCAATCGTGTTCAGGGAAAAACAACCAACACCACCTTATCAGGAAACACCCTGCCATCTTGTCTTCAGAAACAGACCGTTTATAGACACACAACACTATAGATATCATATTAGTGAAACAAGACCACATAAACATGTTGAGAATGGAGAAGTGAGTTTGGGTGGCCATCCGTCCTCCTGTACCTCTGCCGCCTGGCGCTCTCTGCATGTGCAACAACTCAAACCACACAGAGAGTATTTATAGTGCGGGAGAATTCCCTCCTTTAACTGTTTTATTGTTTTCCACTTATTAATACCACATGTGTTGACTTGGGGAAGAGATGCTGGTTTATGTTACTCCATGGGCTGCATTAGCTCGTGGTTTTACACCAGAAATAACACACAGGGCAGCTCGGGTTTGCACCGAATCAACCCCTAAAATGTCATTGGTGGAATTACTGACCAGAAAATGTATTGTAGTCATAATAGAGAAATGAAAGTGACCCAATATGAACAGGAGTTTGACCTTAGAGTCTACTTAATGTTTGACCTTGGAGAATTAGAGCACCCTATTATATTAAGGGTGGCAGGGTAGCCCAGTGGTTAGAGCATTGGGACTAGTAACCGCAAGGTTGCAAGTTCGAATCCCTGGTAAAAATCTATTGTTCTACCCCTGAACAAAGCAATCAACCCACTGTTCCTAGGCCGTCATTGAAAATAAGAATTTGTTCTTAACTGAGTAGTTAAATAAAGGTAAAAATACAATTAGGGCCAGAATGCAACATGGCATTGCTACTTCTTAGTAACCCTACTCGACCACTGTCAGAGAACGACACATTACCAGGTTACCGTTACAGTTGACCACAACAACAAAAAACTTTAGCAAAAAGGAGGTCTTCAGGAGAATTCTCCAAGATTAGGCCCCTGGTTGTCAACACTGGATTTTCAACAGTCTACTAGTGTATAAAGCCTCTCTAGCCATGGAATCACAGGGACAGGCGTTCTGACAGTGCTCCCCCAAAGAAGATCGGATCCAAACGACTAAAACTAAACAGCAATAAATAAATGAACACAACCCCCCCCCCCCCCTCCCCCCCCCTCCCCCTGCTCAAACCACTATGTGAAGGATTCCTTGCAATCACACAGATCAATGCTCATTGAAATTTCATGAGGGCAGATCCAGGCCTCATCATATTTCACAATAATGACCTGGAGAAGAGGTTGATGTGGGGAGGAGTGGAGGGGGTAAGGAGTGGGGTCAGACCCCCCCCCCCCCCCATAAAAAAATATGTCAGTGTAAAGCACGGTGTGGGGAGTGGGAGGGAGCCTAAATCACTATTAGAGCAGTGTTCCGCATAGGCCTGGATATCTACATATATACTTACATATTTACCTATATATATATATATACAGTATATATATATATATATAAAACCAGCAGAACTAGATCAGTATGGATTTTCCCACTATTCTCCTCACCTGCCCCTTCCACAATAGCCTTGGCCCTCCACTGCTTACAGTAAATAAAATGGAGATAAAACACCAACATTGCTTCCATTGTTCTATTCTTTTGGTCTGTGTGTTTCCCCCCCTGTTGGTGTTAACCAGGCCAGTGCATGTTCCCCTAGCTCAGGTGGGAGTGGTAAATGGACTGGGCCGGGCTCCCTCAGGTTCTGATAGGTGTTAGCGGGGTAGCTACCGTAGCCTGCTAATCCTCCTGTGTGTGGTAATAGCTAGGGCTGCAGTTTAACAAGCTTTGGTCTGGACTGGACTTGGGGAGAACGATGGAGAACAGGGGAGAACGATGGAGAAGAGGAGAGAACGGTGGAGAAGAGGAGAGAATAGGGGAGAACGATGGAGAAGAGGAGAAATTAGGGGAGAACGATGGAGAAGAGGAGAGAATAGGGGAGAACGATGGAGAAGAGGAGAGAATAGGGGAGAACGATGGAGAAGAGGAGAGAATAGGGGAGAACGATGGAGAAGAGGAGAGAACGATGGAGAAGAGGGGAGAACGATGGAGAAGAGGGGAGAACAGGAGAACAGGGGAGAACGGGAGAACAGGGGAGAACGGGAGAACAGGGGAGAAGAGGGGAGAACAGGGGAGAACGGGAGAACAGGGGAGAAGAGGGGAGAACGGGAGAACAGGGGAGAACAGGAGAACAGGGGAGAAGAGGGGAGAACGGGAGAACAGGGGAGAACGGGAGAACAGGGGAGAAGAGGGGAGAACGATGGAGAAGAGGGGAGAACAGGGGTGAAAGGGGGAGAATAGGGGTGAAAGGGGGAGAATAGGGGTGAACGGGGGAGAACGATGGAGAAGAGGGGAGAACAGGGGAGAAGAGGGGAGAACAGGGGAGAATAGGGGTGAACGGGGGAGAACGATGGAGAAGAGGGGAGAACAGGGGAGAAGAGGGGAGAACAGGGGAGAAGAGGGGAGAACAGGGGAGAAGAGGGGAGAATAGGGGTGAACGGGGGAGAATAGGGGTGAACGGGGGAGAACGATGGAGAAGAGGGGAGAACAGGGGAGAAGAGGGGAGAACAGGGGAGAAGAGGGGAGAACAGGGGAGAAGAGGGGAGAACGATGGAGAAGAGGGGAGAATAGGGGTGAACGGGGGAGAATAGGGGTGAACGGGGGAGAAGAGGGGAGAACAGGGGAGAAGAGGGGAGAACAGGGGAGAAAGGAGGAGAACGGGGGAGAAGAGAGGAGAATGGGGGAGAGTGAGCGGAGTGGTAATGAGCGAGGGAATGCAGCGCAGCCTCTCCTCTCCTCCCCCCTAGGGCTCCATGTTTCTCAGGTGTGATCTCATGGCTGCGGCTGGGAATCGATACGCTCAGCAGCCCGGCGCTCAATACCTCTGAATTATTGCTTCATTCTTCTCCTTATTATAGATGAGTTATTTTTTCCAAGCCCATACCACTTTGGGATCAATAGAATACAATCTTATATTTATACATTTTTCCATACACCCTGTAGGGATTTTTTGTGTGTCTTTTTCTTCTCCGTCGGAGCTAAATGAGGCCTTGTGCTCGGAGGGAGAAATGACATGTATGCCTGAAATCCATATCTAAAACGGACTGCTTGTTTCTTCTAGAATTTGTACCTGGCTTGTTTTTGGCGCAGTGAGCTGTGAGTCAACTGTGAAAGGATGTATTAGGCGATCAACATAGGCTCCATCCACTGACTGTTAAACGGGGGAGGAGATAAAGGGACGGTAGAGGCTTGCAGATGCACAGTTCTACCTTCCAATGGCCTTGCTCCCCACTTCACTCCTCTTGTGTAAACTGTACAGCAGCGACACTGTATGAATTCAATTAGGAGAATTCAGGGAGAGAAGATTCCTGTTCTTTGCTCTGCCATATCCCTCTCTCTCTCTCTCTCTCTCTCTCTCTCTCTCTCTCTCTGTGTCTCTCTCTCTCTCTCCCTGTGTCTCTCTCTCTCTCTCTCTCTCTCTCTCTGTCTCTCTCTCTCTCTGTGTCTCTCTCTCTGTGTCTCTCTCTCTCTGTCTCTCTCCCTCTCTCTCTCTCTCTCTGTCTCTCTCTCTCTCTCTCTCTCTCTCTCTCTCTCTCTCTCTCTCTCTCTGCTCTCTCTCTCTGCTCTCTCTCTCTCACTCTCTCTCCATATCTCTCTCTGGTGCAACTACTGTCTCTTATCTGAGATGAATTAGAGAAAAGATATGGAGAGAAAAGGGCTATGTGTCATTTCTCAGGCTGGGGATATGGTTCTACAAACAACAGAGTGTATGTGTGTGGGAGTGTGTGTATGTGTGATATGCTGCTCCCCCTAAGGCGTTTGGCTTTATCATCAGTTCAGCCTAGCCCCTAATTGTGCAGGGAGTCAGGCATTACAGTAAGCAGACACACACACACACACACACGCATGCACGCACACGCACGCACGCACACACCCACACACACACTCAAGTCACACGTGCTGCATCTTTGCTTTCTATTTGTTTATTGATTGTCACTTGGCACTTTGTGTAACACAGAGCGGTGACATCAACGTTGTGTTTCACAGGTGACATGACACCTCCACCAGACGCCATTCTCAACAGCACATATGTCACACGGTGGCGGTGGCTGAGAGTCAACGGCACACTACAACCACTGCCAGAACACACTGAGGACCGTGTGTGCCAGGGGGAGTGATAATGATCTCCTTATTTGCATTTTTGTTCATTGTTTTTGCCGCCATGTCGCCAAGTCACTGTTACTCGAGTCACAGGCAAGTCTCAAGTCTCAAGTCTCAAGTCACAAGGTTCCGAGTCTCAAGTCGAATCAAGTCCAAGTCGTGCGTTCAACGATCAGGTCAAGTTGAGTCGAGTCGCACCTTTTTTCCCCAAGTCAAGTCAAGTTTAACAACAAATTCCATATGCAAGCTTCATAAGTACATCTTGACATACCAAAAGACTATTAAGGGTATGTAGTCATTGTTGCTTGATGCCTCATTGCTGATGAGCTTGCAAAGTAAACAATTCATATTCTTGATCACCCCCAAAAAATGTTGGAGCTGCATATTGATTTAAGGCAATTCTCTCTCCCTAGACTTTGACGTTTATGCTGCACCCCTGATCCAATAGCTGTACAGCAAATCAGCAATCTGTTCTCTAGCTCACCCAACTTGTTGATTGACAGTTTGCTGGTCCAATCAGAGGGCCGCGTGTGCGTTTCACTAGTCAATCTGTTGCTCGTTTTTTTGTTGTTGTTGCAAGTGTGATGCTGTGGCTACTGTCTCTGGCCTCATGGAGACTAATCCACGCAGACTCTGTGCCACAAAATGAGGGACAAAACATTACAAAACCTGGCCAGATCATTTCAAGTCATCAGTCACAGGTCGACGTCGAGCCCCGAGTCTTGAGGCTACAAGACCAAGTCGAGTCTCAAGTCATCAAATTGGTGATGTGAGTCCGACTCGAGTCACCTCTGTGACAGAACATAACGAGAGCGAGAGGGCGAGACAGAGAGACGAGAGAAATAATCCTCAGTGTTTACAGTAAGTCACAGGTGGTGACTACACCCACTCCACTATAACACTGCAGTGATCTCCAGCCTACTAGCTTTTCATTAACCCTGCTGTAGGAGAAGGGTTGGAATCCCTCTGTCTGACTGATTCGCTGGCCAGTGGCAGCTGACATGAACCCCGTGGTTACCAGGTAGCCATTGATTTCTGCCTGGCCCAGTCGTAGGGGCTGGGGGGGGGGGGGGGGATGCTTGAGAGACGTTCATGCCGATGCCTGTATTGATTTAATTTGGCCCTCAACTCCGCCGCGCTCCGTCTCCACGGCAGCAAATGATTAGTGCTGCCAGCTGTCCTACGGGTGGCAAGGCGTCCAGCTGCCACCCACCCACCCACCCATGCCCAGGACGGGTGCACTGCACACTGGCACAGGAGCCCAGTCAACCCACCACGAGGTGCCGACTGGAGACAACAGAGGAAAATGAATGGGGTTTAGAGGCAGATCTCTGGTGGTGAGTTCTACTCAGCAGGCCTGACTGGTGCCTCGCTGGGGCCGAGGCCAGGAGAGGTTGAGGGACAGGAGGGACACAAAGGACACGGCATTGGGACCGTGGAGAGAGGTGGCATGGGTGTGCTGCCCAACCCAGTCAACACAGTGTGATGTCTCTGTGCTGGAGGTAGAGGAGTTTGATCGCATGTCAGAGACCTGAGAGGATAAGACGCTGAGCGTGTGTGAGAGCCGGTGCACGGAGAAGGCCCAGCTGTGTATTATTAGGAATATGTGGCTCACGTGTACATTTCTCACCGCTCAGATCAAGCAGCATAAGGCGCTCCGTGGAATCCCATCTGCCAGCCACATTACAGACACTTTCTCTCTTCATTTAAAAAAAAATATGTAGAATTACTTTCAACTCGGGGCTCTCGTTGGTGCAGAGTGTAATGTGGTTAATTGCTCTGCCAGAGGGGGGACTAGAGCAACAACAACAAAAACAGACGGAATCCGACGGAGAGCCAGTGAGCGCTCCCAGCTATGACCTTTCACCCGGGGAGAGAAGTCGACCTTGACGCGGGGTGAGGTAACCGCTGGGCCGTATCGAATTTCCTAATTCACATGTTGAAGAAATTGGCAAATGAGAGGGTCAGGGTTCATCTCCGCCCACTTGAAAAAAGCACTTAGCAGCCAGACAGGCCTGTATGGATGGAGTCAGGTAGCCTGCGGGAGGAACGGCCCAGCCCGCCCAGCAACCAAAGATGATTAAAAATCATTTCTGGGTAATGAGACTTCCCCATTCCACAGCCAGCCATTTACAGCAGGGCTTGGTTAGGGTGCAGAGTCACTGCCTTGCATAGTGTCACACAGCCCACAGAGAGAGAAAGTAGTCCCAACATGGGTGTGGGCTGAGCATGGTAACATAACACTAAAACATGTTTTACATCATCTTACTGGTGAAGGAAATTATATGAGGTGTGGCGTGAGTAGAAACTGTGTACAACACAGACACACACACACACACACACACACACACACACACACACACACACACACTGGATGGTGCCCTACTGTGTGGCATTGTGGACCTGTGTCAAGAGGATCAATATTAATGAGTGAGGCCTCCCATTGTCACCCACACCCTCCGCTGTGTGTGTGTGTGTGTGTGTGTGTGTGTGTGTGTGTGTGTGTGTGTGTGTGTGTGTGTGTGTGTGTGTGTGTGTGTGTGTGTGTGTGTGTGTGTGTGTGTGTGTGCGAGCGTGCGTGCGTACGTGCACGCGTGCGTGTGTGTGTGTGCGTGCGTGCGCGCGCGTGCGTCTGTGTGTTTGCGTCTGTGTGCGTGCATTGTATTTGTATAGACATGCCTAAGAGCATACAAGTGTGAGTATGAGAGAAATAAAAATGAGAGCGAGGAAGGGGGCCACTTCACTGCAGAAGTGTTCCTCTCTCCCTCCTCCCTTCCTCTTTCCGAGGGAAGAGAGGAAAAGTGCAGAAGAGGGAATAAGGCCACAGCCATTACAGGAGTCTAAAATTGCTCTGGGATTGGTTCCACCCACTAAGAGAGCTCAGTGAAATGGTTTGCAGCCAGGTTCCTCCATTATGTACAACTTATTACAAACAAATTTCTCCTCCAGGGCATCTCTTATAATTTTCAATTAGGTGAAACGAGGTTGTGAGCCCAGGGAGGGCAGAATCCACCACTGTTTCAGTTTCAGCACGGGGTGTGTGTGTGTGTGTGTGTGTATGTGTGTGTGTTTGTGTGTGTGTTTGTGTGTGTGTTTGTGTGTTTGTGTGTTGCTATGAAAAAGAGCACCAGAGAATGAAAGATTGCTTGTTTTTGCAGATACTTATTTCTCTACGGGATTGTACATTCTTAACATCTTAAAAGTGTAAATGTGTGTGTTTGTGCATTTACGTGTGTGTATGCGTATGTGTGTGTGTGTGTGTGTGTGTGTGTGTGTGTGTGTGTGTGTGTGTGTGTGTGTGTGTGTGTGTGTGTGTGTGTGTCTGTGTGAACCCAACACGCATTCGCTCACGTTCTGGACGGATTCACTTTCTTCAAATGGCTTCAAGATGGAGGCCTATAAAGCCCAGACTGTTTTCCTAGCTTAATTGTAACGCTTTTACGAGCATTTGTCGTTACAATCTCCCAATCTACAGTAATTAAGTCAACATTGGCCTCCCTCTGAACCTCCCATTCACAGAGTGGGTGCTGTAGCCTACCTTCCTGCTAGTCCAACAGGCCTCCCTGTTACTGTTAAAGCAACGGGGGTTACTGCCTGTGCTGCAACACACAACCCTTTCTCAGCCTCTTGGCATACAAGCGCTCCGTATAACTCCCTGCTAATTTCTGCACATAAACACATGGCTATAGAGCCAGGCAGGCAGGCAGAGCTGAGCTAGTGGCTCTGCTCACTGACGGATGAATCAGGCCCCTCTTTCCTTCCTATAAGCGAGATAAGTTCTCTATTGGCCTTATCTACTGGATTGTACAGGATGTCACTGCTTGTGAGAGCGCCGTGCCGAGCATTAACCTCCACACAGAGGAAATAGGTGGGATTCTTAGGCCAGATAGGCCTGTGTTTGCTAGGAAGCCCCTGTCATCCACTGTGAATCACACAGCTACAGAGAGAGACAGAGAGCTGGAGAGGCTCTCAGTGTGCAGCTAACTGTGTTTTCTGTTCCGTACTTTGGAGTTGATAACAGCAAGCTCTGGTCCGTTCTGCACTCCTGTGCTCAACTCTGCTGTTGGATCTCTCACCTTGCAGATGGTGGTTCTTTAAAGGTTCATTAAATATCTTCGTAGGCGGCCCGACCACATTTGAGTTATAGATCTGTCACTGTCATTGAAATCAAGTCTGGTAGGTGGTAGATCTGTTCTATGTGCTATTTCTATGCTTTCCGCCTTAACTATCACTTTTGTGTATTTTTTTTGTCTCGTTATTTGAACCGTATTTCACAGCATGTAAAATGATTCTCTACACTGCAACACGGGCGAACATGATAGAATTCCAGCTACCAGCAATGGCGGAGCGATGGCTACATACTGTGTCCTTAACACAAGGCTCTCAAAATACTGATATGAAACGGTCTATTCTCTGTCTGTAATAACCTGTACTGTGTAGTCCTGTATAGACAGATGATGCTGCTTCAGCACTTTAAATAATTGTGATACTCTGGAAGAGTTGGACGATCTGTGCGATCCCCTGTAAGGATGTACGGTAAGTAGTGCATGACGCTTGCAACTCCAACTCAACTCTTCCTCTTCATTATTATTATATTATTGTGAGCGGGAGGGAAACTGACCTGTGTAGATGAAGCGTCCGGGCGTGCCTTTACAGAACTGCTTGGACTTGTAGGAGAGGGTCACCTCTACCACCCCTGGGATGTGGCGGGGCGGAGTCTGCACCCGGATGGCATGGGGTGTGATGAGCTGCAGGAGGAGAGCGAGAGCGCACAGAAGAGAGAGAGAGCAAGAGAGAGAGAGAGAGAGGGAGAGAGAGAGAAAGAAAGAAAGAAAGAAAGAAAGAAAGAAAGAAAGAAAGAAAGAAAGAAAGAAAGAAAGAAAGAAAGAAAACAGGCAACCGTTAGTCCAAGTCTATGACTTCTGCAGTTGTGTTCTCTACAGACTCGGTTCGCTCTCCCCTCCCCTCTCCTCCGATCTCCTCTCCTCCCCTGAGTCAGAGTTTGGGTGTGTGAGTGGTGCTCTTCAACACAGCAAACAAACACTTCACCTCAATGAGCCTCCGCCGATCCCTTTCTATTGTCTGCCAGGGTAAATACCCTTCACACTGAAGGAGAGAAGAGGGACGGCTGGAGGGAAAGGAGAGCAGGACAAACTGTCCACAATGCCGTCAGACACGCAAACAACACGTTTATGGATTTGATGACTTGTGGTGAATGAAGGGCGTTTATGAGTGGACTGTGTCATCTGCACCGCAGCAGCGAAGGACCTCGTGAGTTGTTGAAAAGTGTTGTGAGTCTGGGTGGTGTTAAAGAGCACACAGACACACGCACGCACACACATCCAAAGTGAGAGTGGTATTGTTGGACAGGAGCCATAGCTCCCCGCACACCTGGAGAGGCTGTGTGTTACAGAAGGTACATAAACATGGAGCTTGAGAAGGGCTAGGGGAACAGCATGACAAGGATCAGTGTGTGTTCATTATGCCTGGCCGACGGTTATCACAGCTCTGCAGGGCTGATCAGTATCGGGGGTACAGGGGGTGGGGGGCTGGCTGGCTGGGTGATATTGGAGGGCCCTCGAGGCCCTGAGAGCAGGGAGCTAACATAGCCTCACCCCTGGCCTCTCCGGTATGGGAGGGCGGTAATTGGAAACACACTGTGGGGCCCCGGCACTTCCTACATCGGACCAAGGGCCGAACAGCACTCCAACCAACCAGCCTCTGAGACCAGCAGAGAATGCTGAGGACTAGACGGGACACTGGAGCAGTAGTTCTATGTAGGCTATACTCAGTGACGTACTTCATAAAAAATACTTGACGACTTAAGTCGTTTTTTTTGGTATCTGTACTTTACATTAGTATTCATATTTTGAACAACTTTATACTTCACTACAGTCCTAAAGAACATTATGTACTTTTTACTCCATACATTTTCCCTGACACCCAAAAGTACTCATTACATTTTGAATGCTTAGCAGGACAGGAAAATGATCCAATTCACACACTTATCAAGAGAAACATCCCTGGTCATCCCTACTGCCTCTGATCTGGCAGACTCACTAAACACATCCTTCATTTGTAAATGATGTCTGAGGGTTAGAGTGTGCCCCTGGCTATCCATAATCAAAATAATATAAAAATGATCTGGTTTCCTTAAGGAATTTGAAATGATTTATACTTTTACTTTTACTTTTGATACTTAACTATATTTAAAACCAAACCAGGCTTTTTCTCAAGTAGGATTTTACTGGGTGACTTTCACTTTTACTTGAGCCATTTTCTATTAAGGTATCTTTACTTGTACTCAAGTATGACCATTGGGTACTTTTCCACCCCTGGCTTTACTCCAGCGCTACGGGGTGAGGAGACAGGAGGGTCTGCCTCTACCTCTACCTCTGTCTGTGTCCTCTAAAATAAACCCTGGGCTGAGGATTGAGGGTGGGTCAACAGGCAGGCAGGGAGGGCAGGGCAGGGCAGCTGGACAACTCAGGCAAATCTGCCCCCGGAGGCCTAATCAGTGCTATTTCTGACCCCCGTCCCGTCTCTCTCCCGCTGGCTTCAGCCATTACCCCATGACCATGACTGGCTCTGAACCCTTTGGCGCTGGGGAACTGCTGTAGCAAAGGTTCCTATTCCACTAGCCAAGGTTGAATTAAACTGCAATTATTCTACAAATTAAAAGAATAAATACAACAAAAATACAGAGCCAAGCGTTTAACGGCAAGCATGTGTGGGACTCGAAACCCGCGTATTAACATTATGCCAACATGGTTCTGCAATTTAAAAGTCTAATAAATAAGCAGTGATTATTATAGCTGAATCCCTGGCCGGCGGGGGAGAGGAGAGCAGAGTGGAGTGTGTTGAAGATTGGATCAGCTCATTAGCCTGCACACTGAATGGCAGGTAGAGGAAATCAACTTTGGCCTCGTACAGGCTGCTTTTTACCAGCACTACAGTTACAAGGCTTGCCCTGCCCTCCAGTCCTCCATCCCCTATAACCACCCCTTCAGCCCCTAACCCCTATCCAAACCCTTACCCCCCCCTCCAAACCCTTACCCCCTTCAGCCCCTAACCCCCCTCCATCACCTTACCCCCCCTTTAGCCCCTTACCCCCCCTTCAGCCCCTAACTACCCTCTATCCCCAAACCACCCTCCATCCCCTAACCCCCCTCCATCCCCTAACCCCCCTCCAGCCCCTAACCCCCCTCCATCCCCTAACCCACTCCAGCCTCTAACCCCCCCAACGCGTAACCCCCGTCCATCCCCTAACCCCATCCATCCCCTAACCCCCCTCCATCCCCTAACCATCCTCCATCCCCTAACCCCCCTCCAGCCCCTAACCCCCCTCCATCCCCTTACCCCCTTTCAGCCCCTAACCCCCCTCCAGCCCCTAACCCCCCTCCATGCCCTAACCCACTCCAGCCTCCAACCCCCCTCCATCCCCTAACCCCCGCCTCCATCCCCTAACCCCCATCCATCCCCTAACCCCCATCCATCCCCTAACCCCCCTCCATCCCCTAACCCCCTCCATCCTCTAATTCCCCTCCGGCTACTGGGAGAGGCGAGAGAGGGCTGAGGGGGTTCTGCTATAAATGTGCTCCAGATGTGGACCATAGCGTAAGGTGTAAGGTCTACTCATCCTGATGTGGCCAAACATAAAGATGTACTAAAACAGTATGTAAACCTTCACCTTACTATTCCTCACTGCACTTGCTAATGGTAGCAATAACATAACATATTCCCCTCATATTCCCCCCAGCCCCAGTCTCCAGCTCCCAGCCCCAGTCTCCAGCTCCCAGCCCCAGTCTCCAGCCCCAGTCTCCATGCCCCAGCCCCAGTCTCCAGCCCCCAGCTCCATTCTCCATTTCCCAAGCCCCAGTCTCCATTTCCCCAGCCCCAGTCTCCAGTCTCCATCCCCAGCCCCCAGTCTCCAGTCTCCAGCCCCCAGCCCGCAGTCTCCAGTCTCCATCCCCCAGCCCCCGGTCTTCAGTCTCCAGCCCCCAGTCCCCAGTCTCCAGCCCCCAGCCCGCAGTCTCCAGTCTCCATCCCCCAGCCCCCAGTCTTCAGTCTCCATCCCCCAGTCCCCCTCTCCATCCCCCAGCCCCCAGTCCCCAGTCTCCAGCCCCCAGTCTCCAGCCCCCAGTCCCCAGTCTCCAGCCCCCAGCCCGCAGTCTCCAGTCTCCATCCCCCAGCCCCCAGTCTTCAGTCTCCATCCCCCAGTCCCCATCCCCAAGCCCCCAGTCTCCAGTCTCCAGCCCCCAGTCCCCAGTCCCCAGCCCCCAGCCCGCAGTCTCCAGTCTCCAGTCTCCATCCCCCAGTCTTCAGTCTCCATCCCCCAGTTCCCAGTCTCCATCCCCCATCTCCCAGTCTCCAGTCTCCAGTCTCCAGCCCCCAGTCCCCAGTCTCCAGTCTTCAGTCTCCATCCCCCATCCCCCATCCCCCAGTTTCCAGTCTCCATCCCCCATCCCCCAGTCTCCATCCCCCAGTCTCCAGTCTCCATCCCCCAGTCTCCAGTCTCCATCCCCCATCCCCCAGTCTCCAGTCTCCAGCCCCCATCCCCCAGTCTCCAGTCTCCAGTCTCCATCCCCCAGTCCCCAGTCTCCATCCCCCATCCCCCAGTCTCCAGTCTCCATCCCCCAGCCCCCAGTCTCCAGTCTTCAGTCTCCATCCCCCAGTCCCCAGTCTCCAGCCCCCAGCCCCCAGCCTGCAGTCTCCAGTCTCCATCCCCTAGTCCCCAGTCTCCATCCCCCAGCCCCCAGTCTTCAGTCTCCAGCCCCTAGTCCCCAGTCTCCATCCCCCAGCCCCCAGTCTCCAGTCTCCATCCCCTAGTCCCCAGTCTCCATCCCCCAGCCCCCAGTCTTCAGTCTCCAGCCCCTAGTCCCCAGTCTCCATCCCCCAGCCCGCAGTCTCCAGTCTCCATCCCACAGCCCAAGTCACCAGTCCTATATGGAAGCTAATTGAGAGGATCAGAAGCACATCAGAGAGCTGCACTGAATAAATAGGAGCTGAATTTGTCCTCTGATTGGCCCCTGTGATGACTGGAGAGCTCCAAGAGATGGGAGTGTGTGTGATGGTGTGTGAGTGAGGCATACAACACACAGATGAGAGAGCAATCTAGCTCCGTCACACACACACACACACACACACATACACACACACACACGCACGCACACACACACACGCACGCACACACACACGCACACACAGACACACACAGACACACCAGCGCCGTCTTTAAAGCCCACACAGCCACCAGCATTTTACATGCCTTTAAACTGTCCCTTACAGAGCGCTTAGCCTGCCTTTCATATTCAGATCTTCTGCTGCAGGGAGAATGAAGACAGTCCACCAGCAACCATTACACCTTTTAATGGCTGAGGCAGGACCACTCCTCACCATCGCAAAGAGTGTGCAAGGTCAAATTCAATTGGAATGTATTGTACAGGAGAAAATGGCGTATTCTAACAGTGCTTTTGTTTGCCGATGAAAATGCCCCCTGCATTTATGTTAAATAACCTGTCTGTTAAATGGACAGAAGTCATTGGAACAGTAAACGTTGTTATTTGATTGTGTAAGTTGAACTAACACAGGGCTTTTGTCTCTTCTAAAGTTTCAAAACCAGAAATTGCAAAAGTCAAAAGTCTTGCTTCATATTTCTGGAAGAAAGCTACACTTCACAGTATTTCAACAACCGCAGAATTCTCTTTGGTCCAGATGGTTTGTTGATATTTCCATCAGTGTTTTATGTGAGTTGGTTTCATCTGGGGGGAGAGTGGTATGGCCTTTACCACAGCTGGCATAGTTGGACTGACTCACTCCCCCTTTCATGATGGAAATGTAGAGAATGTATTGTCATGACCTTCAGTACTGTGAACTGTAAAGACAGACAATGCAATACACTTCTATGGTCAATATTCAGGGGTTGTTTGTGTGGAGGGATGAGAGTTTGTGCGTGTGTGTGTGAACGTGTGTGTGTGTGTGTGTGTGTGTGTGTGTGTGTATCGTCATGTACTCACCTCACTCCAGACCAGCATGGTGCCAAAGATGACCTGTAGGCCGTCAAAGAAGTTGTCCCCTATGATGATGACAGTTGCGCCCCCTGTTGTCCAGCCCTCACTGGGGCTGATAGCTTTGATGCAGGGGGCAGCTGCTTCCAGGGACAGGGCAGTGGAGGGGAGTTGGAGAGGAGAAGGGCGGAGAGGAGGGAGGGTGGAGAGGAGAAGGGAGGAGAGGAGGCAGGGTGGAGAGGAGGGAGGGTGGAGAGGAGAAGGGCGAAGAGGAGGGAGGGTGGAGAGGAGAAGGGCGAAGAGGAGGGAGGGTGGAGAGGAGAAGGGCGAAGAGGAGGGAGGGTGGAGAGGAGAAGGGCGAAGAGGAGGGAGGGTGGAGAGGAGAAGGGAGGAGAGGAGGCAGGGTGGAGAGGAGGGAGGGTGGAGAGGAGAAGGGCGAAGAGGAGGGAGGGTGGAGAGGAGGGAGGGAGAGACAGACAGGCAGCTTACGGTTAGACCACCTCTGTCTAGGAGGTTAGTTGCACAGTAAGAATCAAGTAGCCCAATAACATCTAAGAAAGAACATGGAACACTGATGACACACAGGACAAGGACAGGAGCACTGAGCCTTAAAGGGAATACCACAGGAACAGGACATTCCATGTTCACGTTTGTGTGTGGAATGTGTGCAAGGACGCAGAAACACACACACACACACACACACACACACACACACACACACGCTGTAGTCCTGGATCTAGACCTGTGGTAGTGTATTCTGCATGGAGAGGGAGGCTGCAGATGATGTTGTACTTTGACACCGTATCACGCTGGTGACAGGAGGTATGGCTGTGTTCCTGGGTCACAGGGAGGTTTGGGGCTTCCCAACCTTCTCCCACGGGAACACGGGGTCACAGGGCTCGTTGTGTGTGTGCGCATATATACATGCCGCGCGCGTGTGTGTGTGCGTGTGTGTGTGCGCGCATGTATGTGTGCTAGAAAATGGGCTCTTGTGATTTGACACCTCTCAGTCTATAAGCATGGGGCCAAAGCAGGAAACCGAAAACATACAAAAACCTCCCACAGCTGGATCCAACTAAGAGTGCAGAGCCGTGCTCCACACACACACACACACACACACACACACACACACACACACACACACACACACACACACACACACACACACACACACACACACACACACACACACACACACACACACACACACACACACACACACACACACACACACACACACCATGCCCCACAGAAGAGTGATGGTGGTTTTAACAGCTCTGAATGGAGATCAAGCAGAAAAGCAGGGCATCTATTGCAGCTGGAAATCACACCCAGTGCCTCTTAAAAGTCCTTTAAGACTGCGGCAAAACACACTTCTCTCATGATGATGATGCTGCCGGGGACACTTTGCTTCTTGAAGGTTCAAGATCTTGAGAACTTGACTGCTGACACGCAAAACCTTTTGGAATGGTATCAACTGCGGACTAATGAAAAAAAAATATATATATTGTTTTTGAGTAGATTTTCCCTTAAATAAAAATATAGCCTTTCAAACCTCAAATAAACACATGTTTAATCTTCTTTATTTTACACTTATTGGTCAGGTCAGCTTTGCGAGAGGAAAAGTAATCCCGTAGTATTCAGTGGGATGAACTGAGATGAGTCTCTCTCCTCAGGCTGAGGCTCCTCTCCTACCTTGCTTATTGTGGAAGTCCGACCATAATGCAATTTGGCCCAGTGGTAAACTAGGAGGGATGAGGAGGGATGAGGAGGGGCTGGGCCAGCAATCTGTGACAGTAATCTTGGCCTAAATCGCCTGTTTCGCCCGTGTTGAAATTCTGTGTGGATTAACCAGATGGAGAAGAGCCAATCCATCTGATAGGATTAAACTTTCCCAGCCTTTCTCCTCACCATCTGCTCCCCGTGCTGCTCGCTTGCAACATACTACACACACACACACACACACACACACACACATACACACACACGCACACACACACATACACACACACACGCACACACACACATACACACACACGCACGCACGCACACACACACACGCACGCACCGCACACACACACACACACACACACACACACACACACACACACGCACGCACGCACCGCACACGCACACGCACGCACGCACACAGTAAAATAAAATGCATACGGAACATAAAAAACAAACAATTAATCACAAACAAACACCCTTTAACCCTGTGCAAACAGACAGACAGACAGACAGACAGACAGACAGACAGGCAGGCAGATCTATGGACTCACACACAGACAGACAGCCACACGTGAGGCCACTCATACAGTACACTAACTCCACCAGGGACAGATTGCTGTCCCTCCTCTTCCCTCAGGTCCCCTGGGGGTCCCTTTTTCCGCTTTCCCTCCATCTCTCTCTCTCTCTCCATCTCTCTTCCTGTCCGTGGGCAGGCTTCCCCTGTCTTCCCTGCTGCAGGATTCTCTCAGCAGACGGACCTTTGTCTGCAGGCTGCTGGGGCGTGTGTATGGAAGTGTGTTGGTCCCTGTGTGTGTCCCTGTGTGTGTGTGTGTGTGTGTGTGTGTGGAGAGGGGGGGGGGGGGGGGTCAGGACTCTCAGATCCATCCACAAGTGTGTGTGATGGCCACAGAGAGAGTCCTGTTGTAGTGGCTCGTCCTTGTCACACAGAGATGGAGGGAGAGCAGACTGTCGCACCGTCACCACGCCATTTAAATCTTCCATCCTCAGGCCAAAGCAGCTTCTTCTCCTGACCCCAGGAGACCATCCAAGGCTTGTCACCCACTCCAACGCCAGCGGAGAAGTAAGCACATCATATGTCTCATTTGATGGGGAGCATGAGAAAACATATTCCGCCTCAGTCCTAAATCATTCTGCTACAAAATGAGAAAGTGATTGGATTTGTCTAATAAAGCCCAGTGGCCGTGACGATGCTATGCGTGGCTGCAGTGTTAAGGCGTTAAGCGTTCCTCTCTCTCTAACCTGCGAGGGCCTGGCTGGCCCTGGGTCTGGGTCTGTAGTCCTGCAGACAGAGAGAGACTCAGGGTTAAGGCCCCCTGCCTCTGAGGAAATATGTGCATTGCCTTAAGCCTGAAGGATCCTCGTGAAGCGTACTTGCAATCAAAGACAGCAGGCGCCACTGGGGAAATGACTGCTTTGTTGCTCCGTCTCATCCTTTAAGAGCCCCCCGAAAAGCCTTTTTGCTCGGCAATGAGGGAAAAAGTGAATTTTACCCATCCATTATTGAGAAGGGGAGCTGTCAATGGTAATCCATTGTGATGCATATGGCCGTGTGTGTGTGTGTGTGTGTGTGTGTGTGTGTGTGTGTGTGTGTGTGTGTGTGTGTGTGTGTGTGTGTGTGTGTGTGTGTGTGTGTGTGTGTGTGCGTGTGTGTGTGCGTGTGTGCGCGTGTCTCATCACCATGTCTTGAGGTAGATCTGCCCTGACAACGCCTTGACAACGCCCTGACAACTCCCTGACAACCAGGCCTACATTAACATTAACACATATAGTTTTTCATCATCTGGGAAAACATGCCGTGTCTCTTCTGTAACAGAGGAGGATAAATAAAACAAACCAATCAACCATGTGAACCAATCACCTGTCAGGGCACTGAAGCGCATCATCTTCAGCCTATTGTGTTGCATCAAAGCAACCAATATAACTATAGCCTGGTCCCAGATCTGTTTGTGTTTTTGTCTTCTCCATAGTAATTCCCAAGCAAAACGAAGGAGTTGGCAAGAGAGCAGAAACAGACTGGCACCCAGGCTAACATAACTGTGGTGTACAGAGAATAACACGGAGGAACCCTGGCACTGGAGAAGCAGGTTGCTTTTGAGATCTTTATTCCAATGTAGGAGAAGTTAATTTACACAGATCTGTCCCCATCCCCTCCCTGACCAGTGAGACAGGTTAGTGTACTAATGAGACTCCCTTCCTCTGCACCACTGAACGCATGTGGAGAAGGGGAGTGGGCTGAGACTCAACCATGTTCCTACTGTACCTCTCACTGCACACCATCGTCTGCCTGTGATACAGGAAACACACTGGTAAATGTTCTTGTGTGTTTATGCATGCTGAGCGCACAAAGGGATCCCTTCACCCCTGTGTAGCGCCGTACAGCATGGGTGTGCTGCGTGTGAACGTGTGTGTTTTATGTGTGTGTTTTACATGTGTGTTTTACTTGTGTGTTTTACATGTGTGTTTTACTTGTGTGTTTTACATGTGTGTTTTACATGTGTGTTTTACTTGTGTGTTTTACATGTGTGTTTTACATGTGTGTTTTACATGTGTGTTTTATGTGTGTGTTTTACGTGTGTGTTTTACATGTGTGTTTTACGTGTGTGTTTTACATGTGTGTTTTACATGTGTGTTTTACGTGTGTGTTTTACTTGTGTGTTTTACATGTGTGTTTTACGTGTGTGTTTTACATGTGTGTTTTACATGTGTGTTTTACGTGTGTGTTTTACATGTGTGTTTTACATGTGTGTTTTACGTGTGTGTTTTACTTGTGTGTTTTACATGTGTGTTTTACGTGTGTGTTTTACATGTGTGTTTTACATGTGTGTTTTACATGTGTGTTTTACGTGTGTGTGTGTCTCGTCTGGCCCTGGTACATATTTAATCATAAGATAATAAAGTGCAGGAGCATGCGATCTGACAGGCTCCCTGTGCTGTGGCTCTCCTCTACCCCCCCTGCCTTTTCCACCCTGCCACCCTGCCTCCGACCACCCTGCCACCCTGCCTCGCCCACCCTGCCTCGCCCACCCTGCCTCGCCCACCCTGCCTCCGACCATCCTGCTTCCCTGCCTCGCCCACCCTGCCACCCTGCCTCCGAACACCCTGCCACCCTGCCTCGCCCACCCTGCCACCCTGCCTCCGACCACCCTGCCACCCTGCATACCCCACCCTGCCACCCTGCCTCCAACCACCCTGCCACCCTGCCTCCGACCACCCTGTCACCCTGCCTCCGACCACCCTGCCACCCTGCCTCCGGCCACCCTGCCTCACCCACCCTGCCACCCTGCCTCCGACCACCCTGCCACCCTGCATACCCCACCCTGCCACCCTGCATATCCCACCCTGCCACCCTGCCTCGCCCACCCTGCCTCGCCCACCCTGCCACCCTGCCTCCGACCACCCTGCCACCCTTCCTCCGACCACCCTGCCACCCACCCTGCCACCCTGCATACCCCACCCTGCCACCCTGCGTCCGCCCACCCTGCCACCCTGACTCCCCCACCCTGTCACCCTGACTCCCCCACCCTGCCACCCTGCATACCCCACCCTGACTCCCCCACCCTGCTACCCTGACTCCCCCACCCTGCCACCCTGACTCCCCCACCCTGCCACCCTGCATACCCCACCCTGCCACCCTGCATACCCCACCCTGCCACCCTGACTCCCCCACCCTGCCACCCTTACTCCCCCACCCTGCCACCCCCACCCTGCCACCCTGACTCCCCCACCCTGCCACCCTGACTCCCCCACCCTGCCACCCTGCATACCCCACCCTGCCACCCTGCATACCCCACCCTGCCACCCTGACTCCCCCACCCTGCCACCCTGCCTCGCCCACCCTGCCTCCCCCACCCTGCCACCCTGCCTCGCCCACCCTGCCTCCCCCACCCTGTCCCTGGACAGAGGGAGATGAATGGAGGGGACATTTGGCTCCTGTTAGTGTTCATGCCACAAACCCATCCAGCCAGATAACATGTTATTATCTTTATCTTTATCTTTGCTCTACTACTAGAGGAAGACTGCTTCTTCTCCGTGTGACAATAGCGGAGCTGTCCCCGACACAGACAGACAGACAGACAGGCAGGCAGACAGACAGACAGACAGACAGGCAGGCAGAGAGACAGACAGACAAACACAGAGAGACAGAGACTCAGACTGATATACTGTAGACTGACTGACTGACAGACAGACGGACGGTCAGACCAGACAGACAGACTGAGAGACAGACAGCCGTACAGTAGAAAAGTGAGAGGGTGCCTACCATGTTCCAGGTATGATGGCGTACCTTCCGAGGGGTCCAGCCTACGAGCCCGGCGGCCGTGTTTGGAGTTGTTGTGGACAAACATGTTGTCAGAGACCGCCAGGACATGTCCATCCACACTGACCGTAGTAGACACCACCACCTGGACATAGTCACACACACACAGAGAGTTCAAAGGTTAGGATATTAGGACAGATCTAACTCAGTACCAGGGTGTCACCACTGCAAAGTATAGTTTACCCTCCAGATCAGAGCATTGCATCTACAACCTCCAACTAGACCAGTAGAGTGATACAAGGACAATCCGGACAACATGTCATGTGAATCCTGGAACTCCGATAGCATATTTACACATTTTCGATAATGAACAATTAGGACTTCATCTGCATTATTATTGGATTTTCATATAAGGCCATTGTGTTGAAAAAGACAGTGTGTATGAGTGTTCTCTGTCGACATACATGTACAAAAATGAAACAATTTACATGTTGCGTTTTATTTTTGTTCAGTGTACAGTTGAAGTCGGAAGTTTACATACACCTTAGCCAAATACATTTAAATTCCGTTTTTCACAATTCCCAACATTAAATCCAAGTAAAAATTCCTTGTCTTAGGTCAGTTGGGATCACCACTTTATTTTAAGAATGTGAAATGTTAGAATAATAGTAGAGAGAATGATTTAGGTCAGCTTTAATTTCTTTCATCACATTCCCAGTGGGTCAGAAGTTTACATACATTCAATTAGTATTTGGTAGCATTGCCTTTCAATTGTTTAACTTGGATCAAACGTTTCGAATATCCTTCCAAAAGCTTCTCACAATAAGTTGGTGAATTTTGGCCCATTCCTCCTGACAGAGCTGGTGTCCACAAATTCTATTCACAAATGTTCAATGGGATTTGTAGGCCTCCTTGCTCGCACATGCTTTTTCAGTTCTGCCCACAAATGTTCTATAGGATTGAGGACAGGGCTTTGTGATGGCCACTCCAACACCTTGATTTTGTTGTCCTTAAGCCATTTTCCACAACTTTGGAAGTATGCTTGTTGTCATTGTTCATTTGGGAGACCTATTTGTGACCCAGCTTTAACTTCCTGACTGATGTCTTGAGATGTTGCTTCAATATATCCACATAATTTTCCTGCCTCATGATGCCATCTATTTTGTGAAGTCCACCAGTCCCTCCTGCAGCAAAGCACCCCCACAGCATGATGTTGCCACCCCCGTGCTTCACGGTTGGGATGGTGTTCTTCGGGTTGCAAGCCTCTCCCTTTTTCCTCCAAACATAATGATGGTCATTATGGCCAAACAGTTCTATTTTGTTTCATCAGACCAGAGGACATTTTTCCAAAAAGTACGATCTTTGTCCCCTTTTCAAACCGTAGTCTGGCTTTTTCATGGCAATTTTGGAGCTGTGGCTTCTTCCTTGCTGAGCGGGTTATTTCAGGTTGTCGATATAGGACTCGTTTTACTGTGGATATAGATACTTTTGTACCTGTGTCCTCCAGCATCTTCACAAGGTACTTTGTTGTTGTTCTGGGATTGATTTGTACTTTTCGCACCAAAGTACATTAATCTCTAGGAGACAGAATGCATCTCCTTCCTGAGTGGTACGATGGCTGAGGTCTTGGTTGATTTCTTTTGATTTTCCCACGATGTCATGCATAGAGGCACTGGGTTTGAAGGTAGGCCTTGAAATACATCCACAGGGACACCTCCAATTGACTCAAATTATGTCAATTAGCCTATCAGAAGCTTCTAAAGCCATGACATAATTTTCTGGAATTTTCCAAGCTGTTTAAAGGCATAGTCAACTTAGTGTATGTACAATTCTGACCCACTTGAATTGTGCTACAGTGAATTATAAGTGAAATAATCTGTCTGTAAACAATTGTTGGAAAAATTACTTGTGTCATGCACAAAGTAGATGTCCTAACCGACTTGCCAAAACTATAGTTTGTTAACAAGAAATGTGTGTAGTGGTTAGAAAACGACTTCAACCTAAGTGTATGTAAACTTCCGACTTCAACTGTATATGTCTGTGTTTGTTCACCTCAACATTCTCCCTGTGCTGCTAGAGAAAACTGCAGCACTGGACAAGAAACAACAACATGCTTCTAATCCAAACAAACACAGGCCCTCATCACCTTGGAGAAACAAACAGAGACAGTGTTTCCTTTAACTCCACACTTCCTGCTTCCCCCCAGCACCCCTCCTCTATCAGTGGGGCTGGGATTGTGCTGCTCCCTCCTCTTGAATCCACCCCTTTCTTTGTGCTAATGAACACACACATACACACACCCCTCCACACACACACACACACACACACATCTCTCGATCCCCCGTGTCTTTATCAAAGTCCTGCAGCATGTCCTCCTGTGCTGTGTGTTTGTGTGTCTTTATCGCTCTCTCTCTCTCCCTCGCTCCCTCTCTCCCTGGGCCCCGGGACCACTGGCTGATAGACTGACATGCAGATTAATTTAATTAAAAGCGTCCCTCACTCGAGTGCCCAGAGACAATGGGAGGCAGCTAATGGGTTGCTGTAGTAGCGAACTGTGCTGTGCTGCTGCTGAGTGCCATTACTGTGGGGCCAATAGAAACCGGGCTGGACTGGGCTAAGCTGGGCTGGGCTAGGGGGACTCCCCTGGAGCTCAGAAGAGCCTCTCGTTTCAATTGCTCTGCAGCTTCAAGAGGCTCCTGCCTCTCTTGAAAAGGACTTGGCAAACACCAGTGCTAGTCTCCCAGGGCCAGACACACGCTAGTCTCTTCAAGCTGCCACACAGCCCTCCATGCCTGAACTCCCTGCCTCAATACCCAAAGAAGATCACAGCTCTACCTCCCCTCTCTACGTTTCCCTCATTGTCAGCCTCTCTCTCTCTCTTTCTCTCTCTCTCTCCCTCCCTCTCTCTGTGTGCCTCTCTCTCTTTCCCTTGGTCTCTCTTGTAGTTGGAGTATCTTACAAAGTTCTCAGTGATTTCTCAGACCGCAGGCATGTCACTGGTTGGGCTGAGGACACAAGGGAGATGTTCGCACCTCATGTCAGTGTATGAAGAAACACACACACACACACACACACACACACACACACACACACACACACACACACACACACACACACACACACACACACACACACACACACACACACACACACACACACACACACACACACACACACACACACACAGAGCACCTTTCTGAAGAGTTGGTTTTGAGTTGCATATGCCAGTATACACACACAGTCTACACACACAGTCCCTCCCCTGCCTGCCTGCCTCTCCTCTCCTCCACACTACACTGGCCTAGAGTGTGTGAGTTATGGATGGGCCCGGCTGCTAATTAAGCCTAAGGAAACACAGGCCTGTCTACTGAAGTTCCACTACAATAGAGCCCAATAATTAGAGTCAAAGAGGAGCAATAGACTGAGCCAGCCCTCAATGCCTGTCCAATCACAGACAGGATTATAGGCTGCACAAATGTTTAAACACTAAGGGCATCTTCCGATAAGAGAGACACTTTGAGGATCTACACACACACACCAAACACACACACATTAAAACACACACACACACGAAAAACACAAACACACAGGCACGTGTGCCCGTATAATAAATCTGTCAGCAGAATTGAGGTTTAGTATATCTCAAGTGGTCACTTCCTAATTCTGTTCGGGCTTTTAAAGATAAGGAAATAGCTGTTTCCACGACCGCCCCTCCCCCTTACCCCCACCTTTCTCTTCACCCCTAAAATGAAATAACAAGAGAGTGCAGTGCATTAGTTGTGGGAGAGAGAGACAGATATAAAGAGAGCGGGGGGGGTGAAGAGAGAAAAATGCAAAAGGGAGGATGGAAAAGGATAGAAAGAGGAATATGGTTTCCTGCCTCTGTGGTCCCAATTAAGGCAGGCTAAGAGGAGGGGTGGAGGAGAGGAGAGGAGGAGAGCAGAGGAGAGGCGTGAAGAGAAGAGCATGGCATAGCTAACTAACCCTGCTGTCTGTGTCTGAGCCCCTCTCTGTGGCCCGCCAGCCTCCCTCTAATTACACTGTCACCACTGGACTGGAACCACACACACAGCCAGGGCTAAGGCCACACACACACACACACACACACACACACACACACACACACACACACACACACACACACACACACACACACACACACACACACACACACACACACACACACACACACACACGAGGCTGCTGAGGGGAGGATGGCTCATAATAATGGCTGGAAGGGAGTAAATAGTATGGAAACCACATGTTGGATGAGTTAGAAACCATTCCATTGATTCTGTTCCAGCCATTACTATGAGCCCGTCCTCCCCAATTAAGGTGCCACCAACCGCCTGAGATGTACACCTCAACACTGAGACTCACCTTAACACCACCAGTAAGAACCACCTCCTCACCAGGACATACCTACAAAGGATCCATCTCATACCTGAGGCACACCTCATCTCATACCTGAGACACACCTCATCTCATACCTGAGACACACCTCATCCTTGAGACCAACCTCTTCCCTGAGACCCATCTCATCCCTGAGACTCATGTCATCCCTGAGACCCATCTCATCCCTGAGACCCACCTCATCCCTGAGATCCACCTCATTCCCGAAACCCACCTCATCCCCGAGACCCACCTCATCCTCTATACCCACCTCATCCCTGAGACTCATCTCATCCCCGAGACCCACCTCATCCCCGAGACCCACCTCATCCCCGAGACCCACCTCATCCCTGAGACCCACCTCATCCCTTAGACCCACCTCATCCCCGAGACCCACCTCATCCCTGAGACCCTGGGTCTGCAAGAATGGTGCTGCACTGTGTGTACGTACGTGTCTGTTAGTTGGTTTTAATGTGCACTGTGACAAGGGTAGCGAGATTATGCTAGGCTGTGTGTGCGTGTGTGTGTGCATGTGCGTGTGTGTGTGCAGACCTAACAGAGCTACAGAGGTAAAAGAGTGAGAAGACAAGAAACAGAGGGAGAAAAGAGATAAGAAGGCAGAGAGCGGATAGAGAAGAAGGAGGGTTAAGTCAATAGACCAGAGGGGAGATAGAGAGGAGAGGAAGAAAAAAGAGAGAGGAATAAGAAATGTGATTTGTTAACCTGGAAGCGGCGCATGTCCCGCGGGTTCCCTGCATTCTTCAGACAGTTCTGGTTGCATTTCAGGAAAAACTTCAGGAAGAACCTGTAAAAAAAAACACAGAAGGAAGGTCAGTCAGCCCATTGGACAGGCAAAGTACAGAGAGCCAGAGAGTCAGAAAGGCTGAGTTCTGTTGGGGTTTAAAGTCTCTCATAAGCATTTCGCTACGTAAAAAGATGATATCGTGATGCCACCATTTCTGTCACCATTGAGCAGTAGTGCAGTTTCTACACAAACTCTGCCTATGTCATTAAGGTTTGGTCAGTGGCTCAATCTTGTACCACAGTAGCAGCCCTACAGAATTTCCACATTGATTTTGGACTGTGTGTATGTGTGTGTGTGTGTGTGTGTGTGTGTGTGTGTGTGTGTGTGTGTGTGTGTGCTGTCAGCGGCTCGTCACTTAGCGAGGAGACCCATGAAGGTCATGGACATAGGATCCCCCCTGACCATGACCTTTCAGCATCCTAAAATGTCCACATAGCCTCACAAACACACACAAACACACACACACAAACACGCACACGCACACACCCAGTAACAGGCAGAGTGGTGAAATGTGGAGCAGGCCCATCTGTCGCTGGACAGAGACGGTTTTGACAGCCCACTGATCCACAGCCTTATGTGGCCATGTCTCTCACAGAGAGAGGGTCACTAGGGACCAGCCTGCCGGGCCCAGCCGACACACACACACACGCACGCACACGCACACACACACACACACACACACACACACACACACATACACACACACACACACACACACACACACACACACACACACACACACACACACACACACACACACACACACACACACACACACACACACACCTTGATCTCTGTAAAACCTCTCCCTTCTTGTCGTACATGTACACACATACAGTGACATTTTCCAAAATAACAGCGATGGATTCTCACGTAAACAGTTTCTCCCACACAGATGGTTGCTAAACCCACAAACAAGTTTTTCCAGGTTGTGTTTTGGTGCTCCAGCTGGCGAGGGCTGGGCACACACACACGCACACGCACAGACACACACAGACACACAGACACACAGACACACAGACACACACACACACACACACACACACACACACACACACACACACACACACACACACACACAGTAATAGGCTGGGATGGGATAGGGTGGGTGTGTGAGTGTGTGTAAATGTCAACACATTCCAGTGGACTAGGAAAACTAGCGGGTGGCTGAGGACATTGCCGAACCAGCCAAACTATGCCCACACAACAGGAGGACGCAGATAAATTAACACATTTGTATTATCACGCGTCCATACCGCAGGATCAATACGCCACCATGGTATTTCACCTCACTTTCAATGTGCCAGTACCATTGCTTTAGAGACACCTGCTGCTCTCCGTTTCTCCTCTGTTTCAATCTCTGCCCCCCCCCCCTCTCCGTTTCTCCTCTGTTTCAATCTCTGCTCCCCCCCCCTCTCCGTTTCTCCTCTGTTTCAATCTCTGCTTCCCCCCCCTCTCCGTTTCTCTCTTTTATTTTTTGCTCTGATGAAATGCTGAGGACAACTTGCACATACCCTGCTCTCTGTTTCTTCTCTCTCTTTCTTTTCTCTCCTCTCCTCCCATCTCTTCTGTGTCACCGGGGGGGGGGGGGGGGGGGGGGGGGGCAGTGGTAGTGTGTCTGTGTGAGCCTGGGTGTAGGCTAGCACAGTGACAGGCTCCGAACAGTAGTGGTAGAGCAGAGCATTCGGACTGAGCTGCACAGAGCAGAGCGGAGAAGACTTCATTAACTACTCTTTTCTTCGTTAGCCCGGGCAACACCGAGCTTTAGTTGAGCCTGGCTCAGCCTTGTTAATTACCCAGAGACAGAGAGGCTGGTGTGGGTCTGACCCCGGGGTGACAGGGCGTATCAACGCCCAGAACAGGCACCGTGACCCCGTGACCCTCTCTCTCTCTCTCTGTCTGGCTGCTCCTCCCAACCTTAACACAACCTCACGCTGTCTACTGTAAGTCTATGCTCTCCCTCGAACCACCAAGACACCATGTTTTTCACGGGAACCTACATTCAATCTCTCCTATAAAACTCTCTGTTTCACACACTCTGCTGTGTCTCCTCAAAAGATAACGTGCACACACACACACACACACACACACACACACACACACACACACACACACACACACACACTCTCTTCACACCATCGCCCTTGCCCGTACGTTCCGTGGATGGCTGGTGTGAGCCATGTGGAGTCCTCTCTCTCTCTCTCTCTCTCTCTCTCTCTCTCTCTCTCTCACTCTCTCTCTGTCTCTCTGTCCCTCTGTCTCGCTGTCTCTCTCTCTCTCCCTCTCTCTCTGTGTTAGAGGGATAGCGTTACCACAGATACGAGTCAGTAATTGAGTTGTTGGGCCTGTCGTCCCCTCACTCTCACCCTCCCCCGGGGCCAGGCCCAGAGACCAGCTGTGTCTCTCAATCAAAGGGAGCAGCTCAGAGCTAGATCTACCACACCTCTACCTTCGTTATCCACACATGGTTGTCCAAGTCAACACAAGTCTCCGATGAAGGCGATTATGCCGAAACGCACGCCTGTTTGTATGTCCTATCAATGCATTACTCAGGAACAGAGTGCTTATTTTTCCTGATTTCCTGTTTTTTTGTTCGCGCTTGGCTGAAGCCTGCTTGGTTACACTTTCTGTCCATTCACATTGGCCTGCGCAGTGTTTTGTGGTCTACTGTCCGTGTGAATGAAACCCGTGACTGTGGGAAACGCCAGTTCTGATGCCCTGCTGCACGCTAACCAAGTGGGCAGCCAGTGTGATCCCCTGTCCAGAAGCTGCGCGTTATTGGTGTCCAGGTCAGATTAGGCTGTACCCAGATCAGTCCTGTGGCCTTCATAAACCCAGGCTGGCCACTAGAAACAGACGGCGATTTCAGACGTTTTAAAAACGCCCCGAGAGCGTTGGTTAAGGCCTTCCTCGTTACTCACAAAAAAAAGAAAAGAGAAACGACATCCAAGCGCTGGGCGCATTTTTTTTTAAAGACCGCCCCCAACCATAACGTTACCTCAACCACTAGGAATCTAAGTCTAAACTGTTAACCTTTGAGTTGTTTCTGTTTTAACCCTGTAACCACGTGGAATTAATGTTTTAAAAAAAATTGTCACGTGTCGAATTTCGAAGGGAAACTGTATGATCTACTTGTGTAAACTACAGGGTTCAGGCTCTGCCAGAGTGTCAATAACCTGCTAATCTCCAGCCTCCTCTCCTCTCCCCTCTTCTCGCCCCTGTTACACTCCTCCCTGCGCTCTGTCACTCCCTCTCTCTCTCTCTCCCTCTGCACTAGTCCCCCCAGCTGTCTAAAACTGTCAGTGGGAGAAAGAGTGAGAGAGAAAGAGAGAGAGCGAGAACAAAAGAGAAAGCGAGGGAAAGCGAGGGCATTCCTCCAACTGCTAAGGCTTAACCTTGTGGGTGTCACCACCGTTTTCAGCCCCTCTAAATCCCCAAAGCAAACTGCCACGTCCAGACTGGATTTATACTGCCTGCTACTGCCATGCACACACCCACACACACACCATGCTCACACACACACACACACACACACACACACACGTACGCATGCACACTGACACAGTCAGACGCAGTTGCAAGGACACCTCCACTCCACCCCATGCAGCAGCATCCGCCCCGGAGCTTGTCCCATTACTTCCCTCTCCCCTAATGGGTGGCTGCGTCCTGTCTCCATGTTTGATCCTTCGGCCTGACAAGCTCCATTACCGGGGTGAAGAGCCCTCAAACACAGGGGTTTCAACCTGACCAGGGCTAATGGAGACAAGCACACAGCGTCCTCTACACACAGTGTCCCTTACACACAGCGTCCTCTTACACACAGTGTCCTCTACACACAGTGTCCCTTACACACAGCGTCCTCTTACACACAGTGTCCTCTACACACAGTGTCCCTTACACACAGCGTCCCTCACACACAGTGTCCCTTACACACAGTGTCCCTCACACACAGTGTCCCTTACACACAGCGTCCTCTACACACAGTGTCCTCTACACACAGTGTCCCTTACACACAGTGTCCCTCACACACAGTGTCCCTTACACACAGCGTCCTCTACACACAGTGTCTCTTACACACAGCGTCCTCTTACACACAGCGTCCTCTACACACAGTGTCCCTTACACACAGTGTCCCTCACACACAATGTCCCTCACACACAGTGTCCCTTACACACAGCGTCCTCTACACACAGTGTCCCTCACACACAGCGTCCTCTTACACACAGCGTCCTCTACACACAGTGTCCCTTACACACAGTGTCCCTCACACACAGTGTCCTTTACACACAGTGTCCTTTACACACAGGGTCCCTTACACACAGTGTCCTTTACACACAGGGTCCCTTACACACAGGCAGGCCAGCACAGACACACACCTTATGCTTTCATAATTGATAGGCCAGTGCTGTCACACTTTGTTAAGGGCCCTCCAATTAAACAAGGCAATTATCAGAGTGGCTGGGTGACCGTAGGGGATGGAGAGGGGTTGGGGGGGCAGTGTCAGAGACAGTTCTCTCCTCTCCGCTCCTCCACGTCTCAGTTAAGAGTCATAACGGCACGGCCGACCTTTTACACCGCTGAAAGGATTACACACAAAGAGCTGCCCCGACACCAGATACACTCTCTGCTTAGAGAGAGGAGGGGATGGGGGGGAGGGACGGCGAGGTGGAGGGAAGAGAGGAAAGGGGGGAACTAGGGAGAGTGAGAGAGAGGGGAGAGGAGAGGATAGGAGAAGGGAGAGGAGAGATGGGTTTGGAGGGCTAGTGGTGGGAGAGTGCAGGACTGCTCTTATCTTAATAAACATGTGTATTTAGATTCTCCGCACAGAAAGCAGGGCTTTCTACCAGACACTCTATGATCGTGAGAACAGCAGTAACGTGCTGGACTAGAATGAGGTGTCTGTCTGCTATAGGATGTGTGTGTGTGTGTGTGTGTGTGTGTGTGTGTGTGTGTGTGTGTGTGTGTGTGTGTGTGTGTGTGTGTGTGTGTGTGTGTGTGTGTGCGTGCGTGCGCGTTTGTCGACAGACAGTGTGGTCTCAGGGAGAAAGGAGGGGAGCAGGAGGGGTTAATATAATCCTTGGACACTTTGACCTCTGACCCTTGTGTCAAGGGGTCACATCTGCACAGCAAGCTGACTCCCTGGAAATGCCCTTCACTCTGGCCCCACACACACACACATGCCCTCACACACACACACACACACACACACACACACACACACACACACACACACACACACACACACACACACACACACACACACACACACACACACACACACAGACAGTCTGGCCCAATGTAGACCTCTGCCCTGCACTTCCCAATAAAACACCCACCAACTCAAACAAAAAGCAGCTCTTGCAGTCTAAGGGAAGTCCATCATTATCCAATTAGAGGAGATTGTACCTCTCTGTGCATGGTGGCCCATTGATTTATACTTAATAAATGATAAACCGCTGCATAGTCTTCGACTCGCATTCATGTCTTCCCGACATTTCTCTGCCGAAGCGTAACCCAAATATTAGCTCAAGTATAATTTCCGAAAAGTCACAGAAACAAATGATATATGTGTGTTTACACTTCAGAGCGGCACCCGCGTGTAGCACCCTGGCCCTCTCCACACACTGTGTGGTGCTGGAGCTCTCTCTCTAAGGCCTGGGTCGCCTGCTGCTACAGTATATCTCACTGGGCATTAGCATATCCTAACAAGGCAGGGGCTGATGGCACTCACACACACACCCACACACACGCGCGCAACAGTACGGGAAGGAGTCGTGGTAACTCCTGGTAATCTAATTCTGCTATTGAATGCAAAACAGCGGCCATTACTGCCTTTGCCATGCAGTTGTATGGCGTTAGCCACACCATCAGTAAATGAGAGCGAGTGAACAGTGCAGAGCCATCCATTATTCAGGGGCTGAGATGGCAATTATGGCTCTGAGCACAACCAACATTCATATTTTATGAAGGCTAACGCACACCTCAGAGTGAATCAGAGAGAGGGAGGGAGAGAGAGAGAGAGAGAGAGAGAGAGAGAGAGAGAGAGAGAGAGAGAGAGAGAGATGAGGGAGGGAGGGAGGGGCCATTGAGTTACCATCCCATCTCTCTTTTTACTCCCTCTTTCACTTTCTTACCATTGATCTCTCTCTCTCTGCCCTCTACTCTTCCCACCTCCCTCCCCTTCCTCTCCCTCTCCCTCTCTGTCTTCCTTCACTTCCTCCCTCCCTCTCCCTCTCTGTCTTCCTTCACTTCCCCCGCTCTCCCTCTTCCTATTTTATTGGTGTGTCTACCATAGGGTTGGAGTCTCAGGGATGATGCACCCACACACTCTACTGTATCTATCTGGCTCTGCCTGCCTGCCTGCCTGTCTGTCTGTCTGTCTGTCTGTCTGTCTGTCTGTCTGTCTGTCTGTCTGTCTGTCTGTCTGTCTGTCTGTCTATTCAACAAGGAGATGTTCTGATCCGGCGATGCAAAAAACAACAACAACAAAAACCCACACAGCACCATGTAAAAAACATGCGTAACTCATAGTGGAGAAATCATGATGAAAACATAGAGTCTGGGTGTAATGTTATGGGTAGAATCCTTGTACTAGATTCCCCTTCCCCTGACTTAATGTCCCTTTCCCTGACTTAATGTCCCTTCCCCTGACTTAATGTCCCTTTCCCTGACTTAATGTCCCTTCCCCTGACTTAATGTCCCTTTCCCTGACTTATTAAGACACTGTTTGTGGATGGGACTGACTGACTGAATGACTGAATGACTGACTGAATGAATGACACGGTGTATGTTGTCCCTGAGATATTGTACGTGGGAGTTCTTCCGTCTCACTCCTGTCGTTATTTCCACCCAGGGATGGGAACGCAACAATGCCAACGAGGCAAGGATAACATCCTGGGGAATTCCAGATACTGTGTGTGTGTGTGTGTGTGTAACTCTGCAGTGGGTCCGTCCTGTAATCCCTTCTTGTAATGTCATACTTAGCCTTCCTTCCAGAGCCAAGAACAACATAACTGTCCTGTCTGTCTCCCCGGGTAGAAAAATGACAGCCTATTTCACTCAGCTCTCTCTCTCTCTCTCTCTCTCTCTCTCTCTCTCTCTATATATATATATATATATATATATATATATATATATATATATATATATATATATATATCGCAATCTCTCTCTCTCTCTCTCTCTCTCTCTCTCTCTCTCTCTCTCTCTCTCTCTATCGCACTCTCTTCCTTTCTCACACTCAACCTCAGCAGTCAGGGTATTGGACTGATTTTGCTGACAGGTTCAGAATTGCCTTCAGATACACACACTGCTACACAGACATTCAGGAGAGACAAGCTGAGAAAAGAATCTCCTTTGCTCAACTTCTCTTCTAAACGTCTTGT